>NC_052325.1:18927279-20222279 GCF_016432855.1 Salvelinus namaycush | reverse complement strand
ATTGTTGCAACCCCTATTACTAGCCTGTTAAACCTCTCTTTCGTATCGTCCGAGATCCCCAAAGACTGGAAAGCTACCGCAATCATCCCCCTCTTCAAAGGCGGAGACACTCTAGACCCAAACTGTTATAGACCTATATCCATCCTGCCCTGCCTTTCTAAAATCTTTGAAAGCCAAGTTAATAAACAGATCACCGACCATTTCGATTCCCACCGTACCTTCTCCACTATGCAATCTGGTTTCCGAGCTGGTCATGGGTGCACCTCAGCCACGATCAAGTCCTAAACGATATCATAACCGCCATCGATAAAAGACAGTACTGTGCAGCCGTCTTCATTGACCTGGCCAAGGCTTTCGACTCTGTCAATCACCGCATTCTTATCGACAGACAATAGCCTTGGCTTCTCAAATGACTGCTTCGCCTGGTTCACCAACTACTTCTCAGATAGAGTTCAGTGTGTCAAATTGGAGAGCCTGTTGTCCAGACCTCTGGCAGTCTCTATGGGGGTGCCACAGCGTTCAATTCTCGGGCCGACTCTTTTCTCTGTATATATCAATGATGTCACTGATCCACCTCTACGCAGACGACACCATTCTGTATACATCTGGCCCTTCTTTGGACACTGTGCTAACAAACCTCCAAACTAGCTTCAATGCCATACAACACTCCTTCCGTGGCCTCCAACTGCTTTTAACTTCTTATGGCTGAAGGGGCAGTATTGAGTAGCTTGGATGAAAGGTGCACAGATGTGCCCAGAGTAAACGGCCTGCTCCTATGTCATAGTTGCTAATATATGCATATTATTATTAGTATTGGATAGAAAACACTCTGAAGTTTCTAAAACTGTTTGAATTATGTCTGTGAGTATAACAGAACTCATATGGCAGGCAAAAACCTGAGAAGTTCCACTTCCTGTTTGGATATTTTCTGGGGGTGCCAGATTTTCAACCAAGCTCTCATTGAAAATACAGAGAGATATGGATGGGTTTTCACTTCCTACGGCTTCCACTAGATGTCAACAGTCAATAGAACTTTGTCTGATGACTCCAATGTGAATTGGGGCCGAAGGAGACAGGAATGAGTAATCACTTCCATGAGGTGCCCACGCATTGAACTGGCGCGTTCACGTGAGAGTGAGCTCCGTTCCATCGGTCAATTGAAGTCGATGTAATTCTCCGGTTGGAACGTTATTCAAGATGTATGTTAACAACATTCTAAAGATTGATTCAGTACATCGTTTGACATCGTTTGACATGTACTGACTGTAACGGAACTTTTGGACATTTCGTCACGTTATAGTGGACGCGCTTTGAGACTTTGGTTAGGGCGTTTGGTAAACAATTCGAAAGTAGCTAATTGGACATAAATAACGGACATTATCGAACAAATCAAGCATTTATTGTGGACCTGGGATTCCTAGGACTGCATTCTGATGAAGTTCATCAAAGGTAAGGAAACATTTATCATGTATTTTCTGGTTTCTGTTGAGTCCAACATGGCGGCTAATTTGGCTATTGTTCTGAGCTCCGTCTCAGATTATTGCATGGTTTATTTTTCCGTAAAGTTTTTTTGGAATCTGACACAGCGGTTGCATTAAGGAGAGGTATATCTATAATTCCATGTGTATTATCATCTACATTTATGATGAGTATTTCTGTTGAAACGATGTGGCTATGCAAAATCACTTGATGTTTTTGCAACTAGTGAATCTAACGCGCCAATGTAAACTCAGATTTTTTATATAAATATGAACTTTATCAAACAAAAAATGCATGTATTGTGTAACATGAAGTCCTATGAGTGACATCTGATGAAGATAATCAAAGGTTAGTGATTACTTTTATCTCTATTTCTTGTTTTTGTGAAAGCTATCTTTCGCTGGAAAAATGGCTGTGCTTATTGTGGTTTTGTGGTGACCTAACATAATCGTTTGTAGTGCTTTCACTGAAAAGCCTATTTGAAATCGGACACTTTGGTGGGATTAACAACAAGATTACCTTTAAAATGATATAAGACACATGAATGTCTGGGGAATTTTAATTATGAGATTTCTGTTTTTTGAATTTGGCGCCCTGTACTGTCACTGGCTGCTGTCATATCGATCCCGGTGACGGGATTGCAGCCATAAGAAGTTTTAAATGCTAGTAAAAATAAGTGCATGCTTTTCAACCGATTGTTGCTCGCACCAGCCCGCCCGACTAGCATCACTACTCTGGACGGTTCAAAATATGTGGACAACTACAAATACCCAGGTGTCTGGTTAGTCTGTAAACTCTCCTTCCAGACTCACATTAAGCATCTCCATTCCAAAATTAAATCTAGAATTGGCTTCCTATTCCGCAACAAAGCCTCCTTCACTCATGCTGCCAAACATACCCTCGTAAAACTGACTATCCTACCGATCCTTGACTTCGGCGATGTCATTTACAAAATAGCCTCCAACACTCTACTCAGACAACTGGATGTAGTCTATCACAGTGCCATCCGTTTTGTCACCAAAGCCCCATATACTACCCACCACTGCGACCTGTATGCTCTCGTTGGCTGGCCCTCACTACATATTCGTCGCAAAACCCACTGGCTCCATGTCATCTATAAGTCTTTGCTAGGTAAAGCCCCGCCTTATCTCAGCTTACTGGTCACCATAGCAACACCCACCCATAGCATGCGCTCCAGCAAGTATATTTCACTGGTCATCCCCAAAGCCAACACTTCCTTTGGCCGCCTTCCTTTCAGTTCTCTGCTGCCAATGACTGGAACGAATTGCAAAAATCACTGAAGCTGGAGTCTTATATCTCCCTCTCAAACTTTAAGCATCAGCTGTCAGAGCAGCTTACCGATCACTGTACCTGTACACAGCCAATCTGTAAATAGCACACCCAACTACCTCATCCCCATATTGTTATTTATCCTCTTGCTCTTTTGCACCCCAGTATCTCTACTTTGCACATCATCATCTGCACAACTATCACTCCAATGTTAATGCTAAATTGTAATTATTTCACCTCTATGGCCTATTTATTGCCTTACCTCCCTACTTTTCTACATTTGCACACACTGTACATAGATGTTTCTATTGTGTTTTTTGACTGTAGGTCTGTTTATGTGTAACTCAGTGTTGTTGTTTTTGTCGCACTGCTTTGCTTTATGTTAGCCAGATCGCAGATGTAAATGGGAACTTGTTCTCAACTGGCCTACCTGGTTAAATAAACGTGAAATAAATAAACAAATAAATAAAAAACAGATTTGTCCGTCGGACTGCCAGACGGTGAAGCGTGATTTATCACTCCAGAAAACACGTTTCCACTGCTCCAGAGTCCAATGACAGCAAGCTTTACACCACTCCAGCCGATGCTTGGCATTGAGCATGGTGATCTTAGGCTTGTGTGCGGGTGCTCGGCCTAGGAAACCCACTTCATGAAGCTCCTGACGAACAGTTATTGTGCCGATGTTGCTTCCAGAGGTTTGGAACTCAGTAGTGAGTGTTGCAACCAAGGACAGACAAGTTTTACACGCTACATGCTTCCTCACTTGGCAGTCCCGTTCTGTGAGCTTGTGTGGCCTACCACTTCTGGCTGAGCCATTGTTGCTCCTAGACGTTTCCACTTCACAATAACAGCACTTACAGTTGACCGGGGCAGCTTTAGCAGGGCAGAAATTTGATGAACTGACTTGTTGGAAAGTTGCCATCGTAGGACGGTGCCACGTTGAAAGTCACAGAGCTCTTCAGTAAGGCCATTCTACTGCCAATGTTTGTCTATGGAGAATGCATGGCTTTGTGCTCAATTTTATACACCTGTCAGCAACGGATGTGGCTGAAATAGCCAAATCCACTAATTTTAAAGGGTGTCCACATACTTTTGTATATATAGTATATGTGTATTAAAGTAGTAAAAAGGTAAGTATTTGGTCCCATATTCATAGCACACAATGACTACATCAAGCTTGTGACTACAAATTTGTTGGGTGCATTTTGTGTTTCAGATTATTTTGTGCCCAATAGAAATTAATAGTAAATAATGTATTGTGTAATTTTGGAGTCACTTTTATTGTAAATAAGAATAGAATATGTTTCTAAACACTTCTACATTAATGTGGATGCTACCATGGTTATGGAGTGAGAAAGTTACAGATGCACAAATATCATACCCCCAAGACATGCTAACCTCTCACCCAGTGTTGTAGTACTCGAGACCAGTCTCAGTCTTGAGTCTGGTCTTGAGACTACATATTGAGTGTATTGGTCTTGTCTCCGTGCCGGATGCATTTGCACTTGGTATTGAGTTCGTCTCGGACAGTGAGGACTCCTAATTTCTTCCTGAGACCAGCAGAGTAAAAAACACAGTTTCCATTCAGTCAGCGCATAAAACCGCTTTGCCAGGCTAAATATATACACTTCTTTCTTGAAACATTAATATCTTAACAGTTTTCATATTTTTTGTAGACATGTTCAGCACACAAAGTAACCAGTGACCTAAAGTTTATAGTGGAACTGACAGCGTTTTAACTACTTTGCAGATATGAAACAAACAGTCAAAAAAATGTATTTCCCACTTTATGCTTCAAAACAAACTTTATAAAAGGTTTTAAAAATAGGTTATTTGACTCAACGTTCCATGATGTAGGAGGCATTGTTGGCAGTTCAATGCATGATTAATATAATTCACCAATACATTTCTTGGTAGTCTAAAAAATATCAGGTTGTACATCACAACTGGCCTGGGACATTGTTTGCTGCCTCCATTCGGGATGCACTGTTTCAGGTTCAATGACCAAATATTCCCCAGGAACAGACAAATGTAAGTAAAGCTGGGAATGTCAATACAATAAAACTAGCAAGGGAAATGATCACAAGTCATTCATCACATAGATAATAAGCTAGCGTATCAATTTATGTAGCAAGCTAAAAACACAGAGCCTAACGTTAGCTAGATAGCTAGCTGCTAGGAGGATGTCGTGTCATGCCATTGGAGGAGTGGGTGAGTGACTGACTTTTTCCACTCATGTAGTTTTTTGTTGGTTATACACAGCTATAGATGCAGGTGCCATTTGGTTTGCTAGCAAGAATTAGAATGACTGTGATCCAGTTAGCATATCTCTTGAGTTCTGTGAAGGATGGTTTTGTTCTCTTTTGAACAAAAATATATGCCTTATAGAAATAGGACATGTTAATCACAAAACATAGCGTGACTGCAGAAAAGCTGTTGTTAATCTAGGGTGTCGACTGTGCAAACCAGAAGGTTGAGACAAGATGGAAAAATGCTGAATAACAAGAAAACAGGAACTGAGCAGTGTAGCCACAGTGTAGCCACCGACAAATGTGGCCGTGATTGACGGGTGGATTACCTTATTCTCCCGTACTGTTTCAGAGATATAAGTATATTAATAAAATAATAGAAAAATTAGTTGAGCCCAATGTTAAGCCTTAAAAATATATTCCTATTTAAACATACTCCAGGAGATAAATAAAAACCCTACCATGGAGCACCAAAATGTTGAAACAGTGTTGAAGACACTGAAATCCACATTAGAAATAAATGGCGGAAAAGAGGGAAAGGAATGGAGGAAGAGAGGAGAGAAAAACTATAAAGAGAATGGACTGAAGAGGGCAGCATTGCCTCACATAGCGGGCTCCCAGTCGACGGGGAGCCGGGTAGAATACTGGAGACTCTGAAACGTAAAACATATAAATCCAGTTCCGAGTGGAAACAAGAGGGAGAGATACGGTTAGTTAGTGTTTGTTTAGGATATAAACTGAACGTTTTAATAGCTTGTTTAGGTTAAATTGAAAGACTAATCCATTCTAAATAATAGCGAGGCGATTTCGATGGAATGCGTTGTCTTGCCTAAATGGTCCGCTGGAACAACGTATTGGGAATAGAGTCATATTTAAAATACTGAATCATAGGAGAGACAGTTACCTAAATCTAATGAATTCTAAATAATAACGAAGAGACAATTACGATAGAGTTGTGCCCATCGAAATGTTATTATTCTTATGGATTGACTGACATACGTTATAAATTTAGCGAGGTATATGGTGTTTTAAAAGTTGGAGTAGAGAAAGTTGGAAAGCGTGCGATAGATTTTAAAGGGACAGTGCACGTTTATCAAAGTTATGTGTGTCTAAATGGCAGGGTATTCCTATCAAGCATTTTGGGGAGACTGTTTGAAGAGAGACTGAATGGGTTTTAGATATAACCATGAAGGAAATTTAAAACTAATGATTTGAGAGTGTACAATATAATTATTTTAAACGTTTTTAGGTTTTGTTTGTAGTAAACGTTTGGGTTCGAGGGGATTTCCATGTTTCCCGCGACAAGATATCTTAAAGGGATACACTCACATATGGAATATTAGAAGTTTTGTTTTCTGAGTATTCACTAAATATGTGAATTTTATAGATAACGGGTGCTTTATTTTGTCTAATATAGTAAGGAACACTTCTTTGAAGTGGTGGTATGAATTGTGACTTCTAAAGTGACTTTCCATTGTGGTCTGATCAGCCACATTGGAAAGCCATTTGGATGGAGAATCTAAGGTCATTACGGTGAGAAAATTAGTTAGGATATGTTTTTTTAAAAAGGTAGACACATGTTAAGTATTAAGGACATATTTTAAACCAACAGGGCAGGAAAAAAGATGAAGGTAGAAACATAGTGATTTTATAAGCATTAAATTTAAGTATGAAAAGAAAAATGTTGCAGGTCTTAGGGATGGTAATTACTGTAGATAATGGATCCCGTACTATGCAATATTGATAGGATCGAGATAACCTTATTTAACCTATGTAAGGACTTTAGAAATTGCCACCATAGACATGTTTTTTTAATTCCATGAGTTCAGATAACGCCAAACAGTGAGACACTTAGATAATGTTCGGAAACAACACATAGTTGTTACTGACTGTTATGAGACAGAGCTACAGACAGATAGGGGAATGGGCAGACAGAGGGGCCCTCCCTGCACTGCTGAGACCTTGAAGGTTTGAGAGCAGAGAGGAGAAAGTTTAGCACAACAGGCTGAAATAGTAGCATTGACTAGGGCCTGTGAAATAAAAAAAGGAGACCATACAAAGCAACACAGATAACTCTTAAAGTAGATAAGACACTTGACAGAGAATTGTTAGATTTGCGCCAATATTGATACAAGGGCGGAGCCATGTATCAAAAGGGGGATGGAATAGGGCACTTTGTGGTGTGGCCTATTAGTTAATAATAATAAAATATATATATATATATATAGCGTTCCCAACTTACTTGGCGGACACGAGTATGGTAACTGAAATATTAGGTCAAAATATTATCCCTAGAGTTGGTTTACTAGGATAATAATGGAGGACATTCTAGCTAATCAGATAGAACAAATAGAATGACAGAGTTAGGGACCAGAACAAGTAGGCGAAGAAGAAGATATAATCAGATAGAATAAATGAGAAATTGTTTGTTAACCAAACCTGTATGTCCAAGATTTTATGCACTACAGGTGAATTACAGGAGAAGGTGATTCATGCAATCCAGTCCATGAGGAGAATAGGTAGAATGCAGCCCCGTTGGGAGGGGCCATACCAATTATTCCTGGTGACAGCCTTTGCGGTGAGAATAGCTGAAAGAGCTACCTGGGAGCATATCACACATTGTAGGAGGGTAAGACACACTGACACTGCCGAACCATCACAGAGTTAAGGAGAAGAACCGTAGCTAATAGGGCTCGGGGTTTAACTCTCTAACGAAGATTTCCCTGACCCCGTCCTCTAATCACTGTGTACGTTCATAGAAGTGGAAGTATGGTCTGGCCTCTGACTGCTGATATGTTCTCTGGGAGAGGGTGGGACTTAACAGGAGTACTGGTTGTTCTGAGCTGTCTGATTGTGGGAGCTATATTCCTGATACATCATGGGCCCCCCGAGAAGGCTACAGAGGGTAACCTGACCCATAGTTTAGACGATGAGGATTTTGTATTAACCAAGCATGAAGGATCACTTAATCTGGATAAGCAGGGAAGAAATTGAGATATTTGTGGAACCAGGAGAATTGAGCCAAAATGTTTGGTTTTAACACCTGTGTATAGGAGGGTGCCAGTGTACCTGTGTAAAGGGGGAGGGTGTCCGTATTGGGATTACATGATAACCAACACTGGAGTAGGTTATCCATACAGTGTAGGGGATACTTCAAAAGTAGATAGAATGTCTATCTTATGGGGTGGGTCTGGGAATACGCAAGAACCATGTAAAGGTGATGAAATCCTACTAACCATCAAATCTATTAAGCTCTCCGATACAGGTACCTATATCCTGGGATTGGAAAGAAACGGGGCTGATACGATGGGAATGTTCACCATAACCGTGCTGCCAAAACCGCCACCAGCTCCCACCGGACAGGAGCAGTCGAATGGTTCCACCACTCCAGGTCCAACTCCAAATCCACCAACTAAAATATTGAACCCAGTACAGGTAATTAATGTAAAAGATATTACGGAGAGTGATCAATTAGGCACTGAAACAGGATATGAAGGAAAGGAAAATATGTGGCTGGCATACATGCGCTACACAGCTAAGACACTTAACAGGAAGGACTGTGTTATTTGTGGTCATGCCAGGCCTGTTCTGGCAACACACCCATTTGCTCTAGGTAACGGGGAAGGTTGGATGTGTATACTGGAGGGATTTTATCATGTTAAACCTAACTCAACCCTGTGTCGAGGTTTGAGTCTTGTGTTCCCAGAAGTTCCTCCCCAGAAGGCCCCGTGGGGTGTTAAGGCATATGGGGGAAACTACAGCTGTATCACTGGTACAGGTAGGGGTATAGACAATGGGTGGCTGCCTGAAGCTGATTGCATCAGTAATGTAACCATTAATGTTACCTGGCCGGTAGAAGGACTGAATCAAACTAGAGGCGTTGCTGACGTATGGTGGATATGTGGACCAAACAGGCGCTTAACACCTATTCTTAAAGGTGATTGGCAGGGTACATGCGCCTTTGCCAGTCTGATAATACCATTAACCATTATTGAAGTTACAGCTAACCAACTTCTAGGATCCACACAGGGGGGGCATGCACGTGACCCATCCATTAGGAGACAGAGACGTAGTGCACCGTGGACTGAGGGGGTGGACAACATCCACACCAACCTGTTGGGGGTGCCGGTAGGTGTCCCACAGGAATTCCAAGCCTTGAGCAGAAATGATGGTTTATGGCATCTGTTACCCTTTATCGGTCCAGCAATTGTTGATGCTAGACATACCTCATGGATAAATTATATCTATTATAATCAGCAGATATTTGTTAATTACACCCACACTGCACTCACAGGTATGGCTGAACAATTGGAGGCTACCTCTAGAACTGCCAGGCAGAATAGGCTAGCTTTGGACATGCTCCTTGCCAGTCAGGGAGGGGTCTGTAAAATGTTTGGGGAACAATGCTGTACTTCCATCCCTAATAACACCAGCCCTGATGGAAGCATTTCAAAAGCTCTAAGTGGTCTAGATAAACTATCTGTGGAAATGAAGGGCTTGGCTGGAGTGGAGGAGAGTGGACTGTTCTCCTGGTTGGGTGGCTGGTTCGGTAAGTACACTGCATTGATGGTTACTGGGTTTCTGACCCTCGTTGTTATATTCCTTATGCTGATGTGCTGTGCTGCTTGCATCATACCCTGTTTGAAGAAATCTATTACAGATGTGGCACGGGCTTCAGGTATGATGCCATTGCTTGAGGCTCCGGAAGGAGATGGTGACACTGAGTCTAACTTCCGGAGAAAAATGGGGCTGACTGAGGATGACCCCTGGTTTGCTGTGGGTGAGGTTGTGGAATGACAGAAGTTAACAAACAACAGCGTGATGAAACTAACATACATGTTGTCCTCCCTTATATGAAGGTTTAAAGTTCCTGGGTGGCAAGGAGCCCACCTGGTACAGGATAGGTGTAGCAGGGAGGACCAGATGGTTTATAATGTTTTACTCTGTGTTTTCTAATATCAATAATGTGTTTTCTAATATCAATAATGTTTTATAAAATTAATAATGTTGTTTTTGGTGAGTGACACCCTGGCGGGTGTCAAAAGGGGGATTCATAAAAACACCAATAAACTAGAGTTGTGTTCTGAATGGTCTTTAAGGGTTTAAAGTTCCCGGGTTTAACTACAACCTGGTATGTGTGTCTTGATCATTGAACGTGATGGTATCTTTTTCTTAGTATTTACACCCGCTAGGGGTGTAAAAAGGGCGATTGTGAAGGATGGTTTTGTTCTCTTTTGAACAAAAATATATGCCTTATAGAAATAGGACATGTTAATCACAAAACATAGCGTGACTGCAGAAAAGCTGTTGTTAATCTAGGGTGTCGACTGTGCAAACCACAAGGTTGAGACAAGATGGAAAAATGCTGAATAACAAGAAAACAGGAACTGAGCAGTGTAGCCACCGACAAATCAGCTCAAACTTCACAACAAACACTTCCGGATATCTGGATCCTGTGTGCTGGGACCAGCCTGGGCACCACTGATAGGCTAGCAAGTTTAAACCACGCTAAGCCTCTACTGTGACAGGCCAACTCTAAAAGTGGAACAACATCTGTCACCGTATAAAAGAAGATGTCTGTACTATTTCAGTCAGTTCTCTGCTTTACCCTGCGTGGTGATACGGTGAACCCGTATATACGAAAATTGCATTTACCATTTATCACTTGTGTTAAATAAATACAATTAAAGTATATTCGGTGACTCTGAATCACATTTTATCCTGATACCAGATTCGATTGACGCAACCTTTTACAGTTCGCAAATTCTCTGGCTATGTACTCCTATTTCAGAGCACTCTCGTCTGAGTGTGCCAGAGCGTAGAACAACTGATGAATTTACGAACGCACAACACCCGCTGAATATGACCGGTGTCAGTAAACTTAGGCAAAAAAAGCTAAAGTTAGTCAAGAACGCTCTAGATAACATGTAAAAAGCCTAACCAGCTCTGCTACCGCAAGTAAAATGGTCAGAGCGAGGTGTTCTCTCATTTGTGTCTGGAAGTAGCTAGCTAGCCAACTTTAGCCAGTTAGCTTGGGTGCTTGGCTGGGACAAGCATGCATTGGCAGGCAAGCTGCAGAAGGACGAGGAAGCTACAATGCCGCTTCGTTTATCAGTGCAATTTTGACGGACAACTAACAAAAGTTCCTTCGTAGCATTAGTTGTTGATCTTGTTGTTGTTGATGTGCATAACTGAGGGAGAGAGAGCCTCCTACCTTTTCATGGTTGCTTGATGAATAGGATTGTAAAGTTCCCAAATATAAGAGGACCCGTGGTGTTTACATATTTGCAGAAATCCATTCAGGTGTATTTTGTGGCTTTTGGCAAATGCGTTCTCTAGATCTAAAGTCACACTGTTGCAACTGCCTGTAAACATACAGTCCAGTTCAAAGTGAAAGGCCCGTGTGGCAAATGGCTTGTTTGTATAAAGGCCTACTGTAGCTCTGATTGGCTATAGCACACCGGTCTGAGTAGACTTCTGTCCTGGACAAGACATATGTTTTTATTTGGTTTTATTTACTGCAGTGTCTATTAACTGTCCCAACGCACAGCCACTTTCCATATTTATATTGCTATAGAATTTTCACAAATGCCTTAGTATACACACTTCCCAAACATTCTAAGAATTTATGAAAATGTGAAAATGACCATATCTAAGTGGTCGCTTGCCAGAAAATATTTTAAGTGTCATATTCTTCCTGGGAGTGTATATGAACTGATTTGTATAAGATTTCATGTTGCTAAAATGCTGTCAGTTCCATTTTAAATGCAACAATGTTTCACACACACAAGTTATTTTCAAAGAGATGGCTAACAACAGCAAGCGCTCTGCAATAAAAAACACAGTTCCATTAATCAGATGATGATGATTTGAAACGTAACTTCTTGTTGAAAGTTATTCTTAAAAAGGGAGAAGTTAACAAATTAGCAACAACTTCCTCTTTGATAACACCTGCAGCAGCAGCTGCAAACTAGCCAACAATAAAATCTAGCTAGCTAGACTGCTCGCTATTGCGACCTGTTGGCCTTCAAGAAGGCAGAAGTTTCCATACGTTATTGTAAAAACGGTCCTAACCATTAAGTCAAAATGTGATTGGTTGATTCCACTGTCACTCCACAATTTAGCCCTAATACAGTTGAATGGCAGATGCATTTATCCACTGTAGCTTCTGATGGCCTAGCCAATGACTGACTTAGCTAGCTTTCCTTTCCAACACAAACTGAAGAGATTACATCAGAAAATCATTGAAAAAAATAATTTTATTATAATTATATTAAATTATAATTATAATTTTATAAATCCTTAGCCCTTCTCTGAAGGAGTAGAAGGCCCAATGCTCCCCACTGTGTTTGGGTTAGTAATCATTTATAGAGTGTCTATTTTCCCTCAGCATGCATTTTTTCACTATTCTGAATGTCTAAAGAATCCATATGTTGTTCTAAAATATGAACACAGAAATACTGGACATTTTTAACTCTTATTATAGTGGTGATTTGACAAAATGGCAATCGTGGTCTTGAATTGGACTCGCATTCTTCTTGTCTCGGTCTTGGATCCCTTGTCCCCCTCTCAGTCTTGGTCTTGACTCAGTCTCGATTGAATCTGTCAAGCATTAGGTGTTCTCGAACACAACACTGCTCTCACCATTACAATAACAGGAGAGGTTAGCATTTTGGGGGAAAATTATATTTGTGCGTCTGTAACGTTCTCAAAACTGCTGGAGTAGAGAGCCAAAACATCAAAAACTGTGTCACTGTCCCAATACTTTTGGAACTCACTGTATATGGGTCGGAAATCTATGTGAAAGGAGAGAGAAAGTGGGGCATCTGAGAATGTATCCATAAAGGTTGTGATTCACTGGGTTGGTTGCTTGGTTGTTTGTGATTTTAAACTGGCATAAGGTAGCGTGACCAACAAGATCTCACGGTTAGGCACGGTTTGACTTCAGTATTCGATGTTTGCCCAGGGGTTGTATAAATGTCACATTTCTACGGTTAAGGCTTACACCCATCCGCCATCCCCAATGCCCTAGTAAGCTGCAAGCCTACTTGATGGTAATAGTGCTCACCGTCGCCCTTAGTCACCGATTTTGAAGGCATCTCCCGACGTCCTGGGGACCTAGACGAATGTTGAAAATTGCCTTGGATCTGGAGTGACCTGGCTGAGTGTGACATATGGTCTAATTTAGCAAAAGAAGATTATCCCACACAGGAAAAAGGCAAAAACTCCCATTCAGGATATTATTATTACTATATATATTGTGTAGCAGGGTGAAAAGGAAATTAGTCTTGGGTCCCTTCCATTACATTGCATGGCTCAATTACAAACACAATATCCATAATGTCACATCAAATCACATCTATAGACCAGTTCACAATTATTATTATTTTTTAAATAAACCTCAAATGTATTCCTTGTTAGCATCCTGTACAAACACATTAATCATTTCAACTTTGAAAAGAAAGAAAATGCATGAGTCGTTTGTGAAGAGAAATGTTATGCAGCACTCTGACTCCCCACCACATCAGATCAGAATCCACACAGGAAAAAGGCAGAGCTTTGAAGTGGAGGATGTATACATTTTTAAACCCTTGGCCAGGCCCCATACAGTATATTCATTGATGTTACTCCAGGCGCTTATTTTACAAAAATAATGTATTATTTAAAGAAAAGAGGGAAGATTTGATTCAATGTAGTCACAGTACCATTACAGGGGGCCATACTGATTAGTGGAAGTGAAGCTGGTAGAGTGAGTGTGATGGGATGTATAGACATTATGGACAGTATGTGGATAGAATATTTAGTATATCTGTAGAATATTTAGGATAGAATTGTATATATACAGCAATAGTTGAATAGGATGGTATTGACTAGAATACAGTAAATACATAGAAATGAGTCAAACGGTATGTAAACATGATTAAAGTGACCAGTGTTCCATTATTAAAGTGACCAGTGATTCCATGTCTATGTACATACAGTAAGGCAGCAGTGGAGGCCGGCTAGTGATGGCTATTTAACAGTCTGATGGCCTTGAGATAGATGCTGTTTTTCAGTCTCTCGGTCCCAGCTTTGATGCACCTGTACTGACCTCGCCTTCAGGATGACAGTGGGTTGAACAGGCCGCGGCTCAGGTGGTTGATGTCCTTGATGATCTTTTTGGCCTTCCTGTGACATCGGGTGCAGTAGATGTCCTGGAGGGTAGGCAGTGTGTCCCCAGTGATGCGTTGGGCAGACCGTACCACCCTCTGGAGAGCCAAGCGGTTAAGGGTGGTGCAGTTGCCGTACCAGGTGGTGATACAGCCCAACAGGATCCTCTCAATGGTGCATCTGTAAAAGTTTGTTACGGTTATTTTGATTGAATGCCATCTGCGAGAGTCTATGAGGGGCTACATATGACAGCATTGTGAACACATCACCTGGATTCACCACCATTACTGTAACAGTGTATGGTTCACACACGTTTTTACATTTGACATTTTTCATTTATCCAGAGCAACTTACAGTGGTGAGTGCATACATTTTCATATTTTTTTTCATACACACACACACACACACACACACACACACACACACACACACACACACACACACACACACACACACACACACACACACACACACACACACACATTACTCTCATTGTTAAAACAGCCAGCTAGTCAGCTACAGTCAGCTGATTCTAGGCATCGCTTCTGGTTAGTTCTAGTCGGGCAGCTTAGTCTCCCATTCAGAGGACCCCCACTTTTGTTAGTGTCTTAGTGGTCAAGGTCACACCAAATACTTATCACCACATATCCTTCAGCCTATCAGTGGCCTTTGTTCCCGGGACCTCAGTTTCGGTTAGTTTAAGACCCCAGCATGCTGTGTGATCAGAAATGTACATTTCCCACTTTGATGAGCACTTCCATAGTTTTCCCTCTTGCTGAACTTTTCCTCCTGTGGACTGAATCCTTGTATGTCTGATGTTTAATTGTGCGTGCATCTAAATGTAAGTGCCTGGATATCGATGTCATAATATGTGGAGCTAAGTTTTGTGGTCTATTGTGTATATTTACTGTGGGTTGAGCTTGTGCTCCCGCTACCACTACCGTTCGTATTTGCATTGGAATGCATGAGCATTTTAGCATGACTGTTAGCGATTAGCCGTTTATTAGCATTGCTCATTTATGGTGCTAGGCTAATTTTTATTCTATCTATATATCTATATATATATATCACTCATGCTCATTGTAATTATATTAATGTATACATTTCAACATGACTGTAATGTTTATTTGAACACATTTGTCTGTGAGTTTCATGTGTACAAGTCCAACAGGCTGTTTAGTCTATGCCATGTGACAAGGCCTTAAGCCTGCTGTACTGTATAGCTCTTGCTGTTATATACTTACCTGTGCTAGCATATACATTCATGTCATTCCTATTATAGCAGTGTTATAGCCTAAGTTTTCTTTCTCCTCTTTCCTTTCAGAACCATAGTTAATGTCAGTTCTGACTGGATGTAGCGTGGTTCGTTCTGCGTTGTGTAATTTTAATTAGGACGCTGCCACAACTGACGGTCTGCTCGTTGAAATCTTTTTATTTGCCCTGCACACGAAGAGACAACACACATGTTACCCTTGGCGCAGTCACAGCTCTCGGGCACCTTGCTAGCCGAAGGTCAAGCAAAAGAGCACGATAAAGGAATTAACAGGTGCTGCGTGCACACACTCGCTGCACAACAGCACACCATACAAGTAAAACTATACAGAACATAATTCTGACAAAATAAAAGACATACCTGCACACGAAGAGACAACACACATGTTACCCTTGGCGCAGTCACAGCTCTCGGGCACCTGCGTGAGCACAAGTACTCACAAGTTACAACAGATACCCCAGTCAGTGAACTATGTGAAACTTGTTAACATAAATTCCTACACTGTCCACACTATAACAAACTTATGGTTGCAAAACAGTACATTGTATAACCTTATGACGGTTGTATATTAAACAGTTTCAGAGTCAAGGACAACATACCTTGCTAGCCGAAGGTCAAGCAAAAGAGAACGATAAAGGGGTATGGAAATACAGATAACCCGCGATGGGCCAAACCAAAATATACAAAACTTTTACAATCACATGTATGTACAATATTGGTATGAAAAAGTGTTTGTACACCAAATAAAAACATTAGCTATGCAGCTGTAATTAAATAAAAAATTACACTGAATTATTATTATCAAATTATTAACATCCCCTCTTGACCTGGCCTATTTGAATTGGTCCTTGTGTGCAATTTGGTGCGTAATCTAGGGGAACAACATCACACTGCTACATGGACATGAATGTAATTTATCTGAACCATGAGTGGTCAGATGTGTGTGTAAATGTGGACATCCGCCTCATCCTTGTTCTGACCGGACATTCTGTAGTGGTTTCTACCGGCCTTAAGCCAGCACCTAAGGTTTCTTATTACATTCACGGTCCTTCGAATTCTCTACAACCCTACCCCTATTTTTCACTCATGGAATACAAACATCAGCATAATAGCTCACGCGTGTACTGTATGTTGGTCTCCTGAAATGACATTTATAACTTTAGACATCAGCAGGCATTGTTCAAAATAGTGTTATCCTGCCAACATATTTGCATGATTGCATACATTTCATGACAGAATGATTACAGTCCTAGCTGGCAGATCCACCCAACCCCCTACTGAATGAATGAATGAGTGACTGTGTGTGTTTGTGTGTGTGTGTTTGTACATGTATTTGTATATGTGTGTACTGTATATTGCCATGCAAGCCCAAACTCTAAAGGATTTTATATGCATGTGTGTTTTATGAAGTTTTAATGCACATCCTCTGCATGGTTCAGTCCCACCGGCCGTCTCCCATTAGCTACAGAAGATAAATCAGAGCTTGTTGGGTGCTTGCTGAGGCACCGACAGTATGTGTGTGTATTGTGTGGCAGTTTTACACTCTGTGTGTATGTACGTGCCTGTGTGCGTGGCTTATGTCCCACTGCAGTTATTCTAATTCAAATCCCTCATCTCATGGTTGAGGAAACGCTACAAGGCTTTAGACATCTTTGTTCGGCTGAGGCAAGCCTTATTTTGTGCTGCTGATAAGGAATGGTGCCCTCCCTATTTCAGCAAAACATTCAACAACATTTCATCACTTTATATTTGGGACAAATTTGATCACTAAAATAAGTAGGGTGGTTAGTTCAGAACTACAGCACTATAGATTATTTATCTCAAGTTTGCCAGTAATTACTTATGTTCCCTAGATTCGTTTTTAATTTATGTATGGGTGTCGTCAGTAGGCCCATTTGACACATCAACATACTTGGATTGAGTGATGTATTCCCAATACCTCATGACTATGTTTATAGACACAGTTCTTCATACAATATCTGGTCTGTACCCGTCAGCAGAAAAACATAACTGACTCGAGCATGTTCCATTATGTCTACTAATATCATAGTAGGCCTATCCAAGGGAATACAATAGCAACAACATGTTAAATATAATGTAAAAGGCATACCTGACTGGAGCTCAAACAGGGAATGGGCTGTAGACTTGCCTAGTTAAATAAAGGTTCAATTTAAATATAAAATGTAAAACTCCCCCTCATTGGTCAGAAGAGAGTGCTAATAAAAGTGCAAGATTAGTGAGCAGAGCAGAAATATTGTACCCCTGATGGACAAAAGGGTTTACATTTCTACGACTGCTAAGAGAACAGTTTACCTGCACCATATCCTGTACATCTCTTCATTGGTATATTGTTGTTGTACAATAAATAATGTACTTCACTTTTGTATCCCTGCACCAAGGACATGTTCTATTCAACCGGCAAAAGCAGAGCTACTGTATCTATCTGTTTGCGTCATGTCCTATAGCATGCTGTTTAGGTTACAGGTCATAGTGAAGCAGTTTTAATCGGAATCATGTTTGACCTGTTTACTCAGCCGTCGGCCGTGTGCAAGCATGCATGCAGCGGAGAGTACGCATGGTGTGCTACAGTACTGTATGTGTTTGCTGCTGGAAGCCTCAACACATTCACTTGACCTTTCAGTAAGGCACATTACCTTAAATGCCTGTTTACAAAGTTATTTGTGTGATTCAGTTTTATGTAATTTGACATCTAGTTTATACTGAAGTAAACAAGCTGTACATATTAAAATGTTATCTCAGCATTTTTTCTGTTTTCAATTTATTCAAGTGCTATTTGGAAGGAAAACCCAACACCCCGACCTTTAAATATATTTACTTATATATAATAATCATATTTTTTTAAACATAATCTGCGAAAGAGACTGTGGTCTCAGCATGACTCCCTGCTTAAATAAAGGTTCAATAAAACTACAAAATAATGAGTTGACTTGTAAAGTGGATTAAGGGACGATAAATTCTTCATATCGCACTTTCTCAAATTATGAAACTGATCTCTTAATTTCTCTTCAACGGGCTACTCCTGCAACAATCAAAGTCACTCTTCACTTAGACAAATACGTATGCTAAGCATAGTTTGGTTAAAAACATAAATAACATTATGATTGATTTACTGACTGACTGCTATTTTAACAAGCATCACACAAGTAGTGTTGGTAATTAACGCTACTGAAATCTCTCCTCTCCACACACTTAAAAAAAATGTCTGTGTTGTTTGATGAAGTGCATTTGATTTTCCTTGTTTAAACAAGACTAGTTTTGGTACATGAAGTATCCTGTCCATCAGAGTTACCCAATGGCAGACCCAAAGCTCCTCAGCATTTGTCAATCAGGGTTAAATCTGTCAGAAAGACTAACATCACATTATACAGGTACCTTAGGATGTGTTTAGACAGGCAGCCCAATTCTGATATTTTTTTCACTAATTGGTATTTTGACCAATCAGATCAGCTTAAAAAAAAATATCTTATGTGAAACGATCTGATGTGATTGGTCAAAAGACCAATTAGTGGGAAAAAATATCAGAATAGGGCTGCCTGTGTAAACACAGACTAGCATACTGTATGTGCAATTAATACTACTTGTGGGGGAAACAGTTGTAAGAAACTCCACAGGGAACTAATTTCTGCCATGTTTTAGATAGAGAACAAAAGATTGTTTAAAACCCATGAAGAGTTAGCTAGTATCTGTAACAATATTATTGAAATAACTTTCCTGTTAAACTCTGGATACTTATACTGCCTATCAAATACTTAAAACAACCGCCAAACAATCTGAAATTAGTTTCTTGTTTTGTATTTATTCATTTTATTCTGGGATTATATTTGTGGTAATCTGAGTTTTGGTTATTCTCACACTGAGAATGTATGTTTTGGTGGGTTTTTCCAATATCTGTTACATAACAGGATCTCCCTGTGGATTATTTAATATTAAATGTATTCTTCCTATTCAACAAGCCCATGCAAAAACAAATAGTTTTATAGAGGCTTTCTGTGTGCCTCCCCAGAGCCATTGGTGCATAAGTGGGTAAATGAAAGCGGAGTGTACCGTGTAGACCCAACACTCTGTATATTCCCCACTTCTCTCTATATATCTCTTTCCCCATTCCAAAGTTCCAGAGTTACATAGTCATTAAGCCACACTCAAGGGAGATTCGTTAAAAACATTCTGGAGAGATCCAAACTTTCATTTCATTTGTAAATTATCAGTGCGGTTTGTCACAGTGCTGCCATGTAGTCCTGTTGTTCTCCTGGGGATTTCGCCACATTCTTTCCCCTTGTAGTGTTCCAATTGAATGTTCTTGGTTCCGTAGTTCAATGTTAGTTAAGCCAGTGTGCTGCTGATAATATAGAGGGTCGGGTTAGTGGCATGACTAGCCCTTTCGCCCTTCCGATCTTCACAGATCAGCTAACTAGACAGGCTCAGAGAGAAAGCAAGGAGTGCTAATGAGTGATGTATTCTCTTCACTTAAGGCCCTTTGGGCTACTGAGCTCGGAGACCAAATGATGGGCCAATTTCAGTGCACAGCACAGCTTGAAGCCAGATACACTCCGTTGCTTTCGCCGTCAAATCAGGCCATCCATTTCTTTGGTCACTTGTGTTCACATTATAGAAGCCGACAGGAGGGATGACGGGAGGGATGGCAGCCTAGGCCTCAGTAATGTTTATGATGACTCTCAGTGTTATGTGATGAATCCCTTCACTCTCTCAGCCAGGTGATTACACACCACTAGTGTGGTCCTATCTGGGCTTCATAAGCCAGGAGAAGGAACCTTAAGTGAGTGAGGGAGATGCTCTGTTACATGACTACTCTTTCCACTCCACATTCCGACCTTATTCTAATTCTATGACTCTCTATCCTCTCTCCTTGGCAAACAGTTCTAGTTATACTGTAGGTTATAATGCTCCTCATGCGGTTCTCTGGGTTAGCCTATTGTGTTGGAATCTGAGTAGGTTGAACGCCGCTTGTTTAGTTAAGTGTTGTACCACTACCAGCCGTTTTCACTAGACTGTCTCTAGATATCTCTAATCTCATCATGCAAGCCATTGCAATCCCAGTGTAGGCACAGAAGCCTGGTACGATATGAAGCAAGAAGCAGCCCTCCACTACACTGCCAAGATAATTACAGCCATTCTCCCCAGAGTCCCATACACAGAGCTTTTGTCTGAAGGGCTTGACACTTACATGACCTAGATTAGAACTTTGGTAGTAGAGGATGGTCTTCATGTAGCCTGGAATCCAAACTGGGTATAATTCAGTTACACAAGTGAAACAGCGATATTCAGTTTGGATTTCAGGCTGTTTTTCTGTAGCCTTTATGGAAGTTGCAAAAAAAATGATTGACTGTATTTGAATGGTTCACGTCAACTAGAATGGAGGGCTCTTTTCAAACTATTGTCTGTCTGTTCACAACTGCAGAGACACTGGTCACAGAATTGAGAACCATGCAGCTTCCATGAAGGACAGGGAGCTATCAGCTATGGCATGCAATCTTTCAGAGCATTGTGCCTCCATAAGCAAGCACACATCTACTCACATCCGTCTGCTCAATACAAATCTAAAACAGAAGGCAGGGAATGGTTGCCCCAGAGAGAGAGATAAGAGTTGAGAGATTTGACAGGCAACAGTGCCTGATTCCCCATATCCCCTTTAAGAACCCCAGCTCCATTGGTTTTAAGGGCACACAAAACTGTTCTCATTATACAGCTGCTGTTCACTTTCGTGCTTACATTGTTTTAGGAAACTCAACTAACATTGTTTTAAGAAACTCAGCTGGTAAATGAATGTCCTTGGCTGCCAATGGCTGCTGGGTGGCAACATTGGCTTTAATAACCTCTTAATCATACTTTTAACAATAGCATGGTATTCTTTCACTGTAACAGCTACTGTAAATTGGACAGTGCAGTTCGATTAAGAAGAATGTAATCTTTATGCCAATATCAAATATGTCTATGTCCTGGGAAATTTTCTTGTTACTTACAACCTCATGCTAATCGCATTAGCCTACGTTAGCTCAACCGTCCCGTGGAAGGGACACCGATCCCGAAGAACTCTGTTTATCAATGTCCACTAGGTTGTTTTACAAAACAAATCAATAAAATAAAACTGTGAATGAGACCTGGCCCGTACCAACCGGTAGTATTTGGAGAGAATTTCTTCAGCCGCCTTAACATGCTGACTAGACTGGGGACGCGTGTGCATCCGCATGCGCCTTCTCACGGATGTTGATTTTGTCCATCCACACCAGACGCGATCAGGACGCGCAGGTTGAAATATCAAAACGAACTCTGAACCACCAATATTAATTTGGGGACAGGTCGAAACGCATGAAACATTCATGGTCATTTAGCTAGCTAGCTAGCTGTTGCTAGCTAATTTGTCCTGGAATATAAACATTGGGTTGTTATTTTACCTGAAATGCACAAGGTCCTCTACTCCGACAATTCATCCACAGATAAAAGGGTACACCTAGCAAGTTTCTATTAATCTCTCCTCCTTCTGTCTTCTTCTTTGCACTTTAAATGGCGGTTGGCAACCAACTTTAAAGGGAACTACCACCACCAACTGGACTGGAGTGTGGACCTCAGTTCAGCTTTCAATCACCCACTTAGGTTTATGCTCCTAAAAACCAATGAGGGGATGGGAGAGGTGGGACTTGCAGCGCGTCAAGCATAAAAATAGAACCAAGTTCGATTTTAGCGCCTGGCTACGCAGACGCTTGTTGACGCATGCCAGCAAGTAGTTTGGAGGAAATTATTGACGAACATGTGTGTACGCCGGGGAATTTAAAGCTGCTGACACTCTCTACTGCATTCCCGTTGATGTGGTTCAGTGCATGTTACCTTCTCTGCTTCATGAATTCAACAATCAACTTCTTTTGTCTCGCAGACGTTAAGGGAGAGGTTGTTGTCCTGGCACCACAATGCCAGTTCACTTACCTCCTCCCTATAGGCTGACTCGTTATCAGGACTACAACAGTGGTGTCATCAGCAAACTAGTCCTGTCCTGGCTGTGTTGTGTGTCTGTTTTCTGACGGTGTTATTTAGATGAGTTCTGCATTGCATTCTGAGTCCGTTTATTGACCAAGCAGCAGTGTGAAATCCAGAATAATAAGTCCCTTGGCACAATGAGTTCTATTCAGTTTACGCTGCAAGTCCAACAGAGAGAAAAGAAAAATGTCTAAGTTTCAATTTCCTAAAACTAAACTGCCAGTTGTTTATGTAAGAGCAGTTGTTTATGTTTTTGTAAGAGCAGTTGTTTATGTTTATGTAAGAGCAGTTGTTTATGTTTATAATATTGTGGTGGCAGAATTTGGGGTAAGACGTTGTAACTTCTCAAGGGATATGTTCTATGTTGGACTGTGATGTTATGCCTTTCATAGACTCCTGGTATGTCTGCACCCTAACACGTTGTGTTCCGGAACTGTTGCTTGTCAAAAAGAACTGTTGTGTAACAATATGATTGTATTATCACCTCACAATTATAAGGGACATGGAACCATTTACTAATCAAGTTCTTCCCTGTGAAATCAGAGACAGATCTCCCTCGCAGCTGCTTGAATAAAGATTTTTCTATTATAGAATTAAATAGTCTCTGCCTTAATCTTTGGATTGAGTTTTCCACAACAATATGAAATGGTGGAATCCATAGCCCTCTTCAATTGATTTGTTGTCAATATCAAGTAGTATTGCATAGCTAGATGCCGTATTGTTGCATACACATCATGACTAGGAGAATCCTAAAAGCCTGGCAAGAACAAGGCTAAATGTCAAGCAATAAAGTGGGGTACACCAACATCCCCTGAGAATCCACTCATCAAGGCAACTCTATCCCCCTCATCTCAAGAGTCCCTTATTACTAGACAAAGCTTGCCAAGAGTCAACAGGTGTTACAATCTAGTTGCCATCTCCCAATGGAAAATAGATGCTCAAGTACTAAGAAACAAACAGCTCCTTTAGTTGACAGGGAAAACTCCTGCATGCAGGGCATATTCGGTAGCATGGTCCCTTCGCAGCAGCACACACCTTTGGCTTGCACTACTACCAGAGCATCTACTGACATACAGTGATGAGAAGGGAAGAGAGGATGGGAGTGCACTGTGACAGCTTACCAAGACTGCGGCAGGCAGCAGCAGCTTGACAGGCATAGCAAAGTCCCACTGCCTTGGCGCCGCTGGTGTTGTTGACAGTACAGAGAGGTGGGAGGACATCACAGCCATCAACAACATGGCTGCCTGCTCAGACACACATACACACACATATACACAGGGTTGCAAAGGGTCGGAAACTTTCCGGTAAATTTACGGAATTTTTACGTATATTTTCCACTGGAATTTAAGCCCGGGAATTTGGGGAATTTTGCTTAAATTCATTAAAAAAGGTAGCTTATAATAGTGAAAAAAATGTTGTGGGATGCACATAAGGCAATTCATGGTCTTGTGGCATATTTTGGTTAAACTATCCCCAATTCAATGGAATTGCAACCCTCTGCATGCACAGGGCATTCTTCCATCACATGTACAGCTGATTCTCAAGATCTTGCACACTAATGAGATGCTATTGAGCCCACACTACTACACTGTCTGAGCCAAGGACTACATGCTTTCTGGTAATTTTTGATTACAATACTGGGTGCGGTGAATATATTTTATATGACAAACATTTTTTTTTGTTAACTAGTAAATAGTAGCATACAGCAAAGTGTGTTTAAATTATTTCTAACTTTTTAACAATTTCTGCTAGTTAGTTTTTGCTACCATGTGGGTTTTAGCTTGCTTGAGCCTGCTAACTGAGGAGTGTTAATTCACCTGTTTCCATACATGTTTCATTTTAAAACATTTATCTTACAAAGGAGTTGTTTAATCTAACTGCTTAACTATTTATTAGTACATGGAATTGTATTTGGTAATTTTTTTGTAATTTTTTCTAATCTTTACAAGAATATTCCACGGGCACCAACTGATGTGTGGAGACATTTCACTGCAGCTAAAATAGAAAGAAAAGCTGTGTACATTTGCAAATACTGTGCCAAATCATATGTGAAGAATGCAACAAAGATGCAGAATCATCTGGCCAAATGCATAAAGTTCCCTCAGCGCTAACAAAAAGCAACCTCTGACAAAAGTCCCTCTACTTCTATTCGAAGTGAAAATGATGAATCAGACACCTTATCGATAGCAACAGCTCATGGTCCTTCTGGAATCAGAAGTGTTTTTGACTCAATGGAGGAACGTAGTCAGAGAAATGCTGATGAATGTATGCAACTGGTTCACCTCTGATGCTCACAGGCAATGTGTATTGGAAGAGATTTCTGAATGTTCTTTGCCCAGCATACACCCCTCCAACCAGACATGCTTTATCTACTCATTTGCTGGATGTAGAGTTCAACAGAGTTCAAGTGAAGGTGAAGCAAATCATAGAGAAAGCAGACTGTATTGCAATCATCTCTGATGGGTGGTCGAATGTTCGTGGGCAAGGAATAATTAACTACATCATCTCCACCCCTCAATCAGTATTCTACAAGAGCACAGACACAAGGGACAACAGACACACTGGTCTCTACATTGCAGATGAGCTGAAGGCAGTCATCAATAACCTTGGACCACAGAAGGTATTTGCACTGGTGACAGACAATGCTGCGAACATGAAGGCTGCTTGGTCTAAAGTGGAGGAGTCCTATCCTCACATCACACCCATTGGCTGTGCTGCTCATTCATTGAATCTGCTCCTCAAGGACATCATGGCACTGAAAACAATGGATACACTCTACAAGAGAGCCAAGGAAATTATTAAGTATGTGAAGAGTCATCAAGTTATAGCACTACCTCACCAAGCAAAGTGAGAAGAATAAGAGCACCACAGTGAAGCTGCCCAGCAACACCCGTTGGGGTGGTGTTGTCATCATGTTTGACAGTCTCCTGGAGGGGAAGGAGTCTCTCTAAGAAATGGCCATATCACAGTCTGTTGATATGGACAGCCCCATCAAGAGGATCCTCCTGGATGATGTATTTTGGGAGAGAGTGGTAAGCAGCCTGAAACTCCTCAAACCTATAGCAGTAGCCATTGCACGGATTGAGGGAGACAATGCCATCCTGTCTGATGTTTAGACCCTGCTTGCAGATGTAAGAGAAGAAATCCGTACTACCCTGCCCACTTCACTGTTGCTCCAAGCAGAGGAAACTGCAGTTCTGAAATACATAAAAAAGCGTGAAGACTTCTGCCTGAAGCCCATACATGCCACAGCGTACATGTTGGACCCCAAGTATGCTGGCAAGAGCATCCTGTCCGGTGCAGAGATCAACAAAGGCCTATGGTGTCATCCCTACCGTGTCTCGCCACCTTGGCCTGGATGAGGGCAAGGTTCTTGGCAGTCTGGCGAAGTACAATTCCAAGCCAGGGCTTTGGGATGGAGATGCAATATGGCAGTCATGCCAACATATCTCATCAGCCACCTGGTGGAAGGGACTTTGTGGAGCTGAGGCTCTTTCTCCTGTTGCCTCCATCATCCTCCAAATCGCACCAACATCAGCCGCCTCAGAGCGCAACTGGTCCTTGTTTGGGAACACACACACCAAAGCACGCAACAGGCAAAAAATTGGTGTCCATCCGGGCAAATTCGAGGCTTTTTGAGCCTGACAACGAGCCATCCTCAACAAGGTTGGAAAGTGACAGTGAAGATGAGGCCTCAGAGTCTGATGTTCAAGTGGTGGATATTGAGGTCCAGCGTGAAGACATGGAAGTTTGAGAGGAAGACAACCAAAGCTTTAGTTTCTAGACTATCATTTTACAGATGTATGTTGAAAACATTTTTGGGAGATGCGATGGATCATTGGGGATCATTCAATATTCCCTTTCTTTTGTTGTTCAGTGAAATCATCGCATGTGAAGAGTCAACTCATTTAATTAAAGTTCAATTCGTAACTAAATTGTTTAGTTTTTTTTCTACTGGAAGGATGTAATCATTTGCAATTATGTCTACTAATGATAAGGTAAAATGTTTTTGTTTCTGTCTCCATATGATATGGTAAATATATCCAATGCAAAAAACATTTACATTTAAATGGTATTAATATTAATTTGCATATATTTCCGTTAATTGACATATATTCCCGTTAATTCTCATGGAAGGTTTCCACCTCTGAATATTCCCCAAAATGTGCAACCCTACACACACACAAGCGCACACACACACACGGCTCTCTCCTTCCCTGTGCAGGCATGCCACTCTTCCCAATTGCTCCATGTTCTTTGTAAATACTTAACAAAACAAAAACAACAAAGCTATGCTTCCTTAGGGACAAAAAGAAAAGTCTAATACTTCCTAGCTTTGATAGCACTTTCAAGCTAAAGCCAATTTAATAGGTTTATTTGTCCTATGTTTCACTAGAGAGGACCACATTTTTAAGACATACTCATACTGCCATCTGTTGGTGATTAGCAATGTGGTTCAGAGCATGTTACCTTCTCTGCTTCCTGAATTCAACTATCAACTCCTTTGTCTTGCAGACGTTGAGAGAGAGGTTGTTGTTGTCACGACGTGGCCCTTTGGGGTCTATATCGTGGCTCCCCCCCTCTCTCACTCTCCCACCACAAGTTTTATGACTTTACGACAGGTCATAAATTCCTGGCAGAGGCTCTCTCCCCATGGTCATGCAGAAAGAGAGGGGAAAGAAACATATGGAACAAAGATATTCTCTTTGTTCAACTCCTAATCACCAAAATTGGAGGATTAAACAATATTTCTATTTTTGAGAATGTGAGAATGGTCCGTGGGTATTTAAAGAACAATCCTGTCGAAGTTGTTTTAATTTGTGACATCAAGAAGGACGGTAGCACAGAATAACTGTAGCTTTGGACATTTCTCCATTATAAGTTTTCTACCTGAATGTTGTGTAAAATATATGATTGAATATGAAACTATTTGTGAGAAGATGTAATGTCATGTTAGCCTTCTAAACGAGATACTTGTTTAGTTATAAAGTTTTAACTAGTCAGTGGCCACACCCCCATGAGCCCAGACATTACGTCAGCGTCATAGCCCGCCCTTTTCTCAGAAGTGTATAAAACTCACTCCTGACGAAATGTACATTAGACCAGTCAGCATGAAGCGGTGGCTAAATGGCTGACAAATGGTTTAAAACTACAAGACCAGAAAACCAGACTAAGTGTAGTGTTGGCTGCACGGCTGGAAATGGCTAAACTCTGAGACTATCGATCACTACAGAAAAAGCAAATCTTAGACGTAAAATTACTAGTCTGCAGCTAGAAATTACATAAACCTAGGACGAGAATAGCCCAACCGCCGAAACAACTATTCTAAGAACATGGTATGCCTGACATCCATTATGAACACAACCTGAGACTTTCTGTCGATTGACTCTTCCGCAGACAGAACAGCGATTTCAGAGAGAGACAAGACACAAGCGTAAATATGTACATTGCAGTTTCTTTCAGAATGAGTGGCCGTTCATGTGCAAAGGATTAGGTTTTCAATTAATATAATTATCAAATGTGTGTAGTGAATCCATTTTGTCTTTCCTGCTGTTATCTGTCCCCACCCCTTTCCATTGTCTACCAAGCCGTCATACCGGTTTAGCCCACTGGGGACTTATCAATGCATTGTGTTAGTAACCAGTATCTACTGTTTGTTTGTAATATATTTCTGTGATTATTTAGTTAGTAAATAAATAATTAAGCCAATTTGTATATCGCTGATTCATGATTTAGGCTAGGGTTTGTGCAGATATCCAAGGGTTTGCGACGTTCAGTAATGAGAACTGATGAGGTAATAATAACAATTTATTAATAAGCAACTGTTTTGATAAGATATGAAAATATCTGAAGAGTTATATTCGGGAAATTGACACTCTATAAACACATTTTTTCCGTGGTGCCCCGACTTAGTTAATTAAAGTTACATGATTAGTTTAATTGCGTAATTAAATTAAACATCGATAATTGATTTGGTAATATACAGTCTTCACATTTAATGATAGTCACAGACACGACATTGGCCTGGCACCACAATGCCAGTTCACTTACCTCCTCCATATAGGCTGACTCGTTATCAGGCCTACAACCGGGGTGTCATCAACAAACTAGTCCTGTCCTGGCTGTGTTGTGTGTCTGTTTTCTGACGGTGTTATTTCGATGAATTCTGCATTGCATTCTGAGTCTGTTTATTGACCAAGCAGCAGTGTGAAATCCAGAATAATTGTTTTCACAAGTCCCTTGGCACAATGAGTTCTATTCAGTTCACGCTGCAAGCCCAACAGAGAGAGAAGAGAAACATTTTTAAGTTTCAATTTCCTAAAACTAAACTGCCAGTTGTTTATGTAAGAGCAGTTGTTTTTGTTTATAATATTGTGGTGGCAGAATTTGGGGTAAGACATTGTAACTTCTCAAGGGATATGTTCTGTGTTGGACTGTGATGTTATGCCTTTCATAGACTCCTGCTATGTCTGCACCCTAACATGTTGTGATAACTGTTGTGTAACATTATGATTGTATTATTACCTCTCACTACATAAGGGACACGGAACAGTTTATTATTCAAGTTCTTCCCTGTGAAATCAGACACAGATCTCCCTCGCAGCTGCTTGAATAAAGATTTTTCTATTATACAATTAAATAGTCTCTGCCTTAATCTCTGGATCGAGTTTTCCACAACAATATGAAATGGTGGAATCCATAGCTCTCTTCAAGTGATTTGTTGTCAATATCAAGTAGTATTGCATAGATAGATGCCGTATTGTTGCATACACATCATGACTAAGAGAATCCTAAAAGGCTAAATGTCAAGCAATAAAGTGGGGTACACCAACATCCCCTGAGAATCCACTCATCAAGGCAACTCTATCCCCCTCATCTCAAGAGTCCCTCATTACTAGACAAAGCTTGCCAAGAGTCAACAGGTGTTATAATCTAGTCACCATCTCACAATGGAAAATAGATGCTCAAGTACTAAGAAACAAACAGCTCCTTTAGTTGACAGGGAAAACTCCTGCATGCAGGGCATATTCGGTAGCATGGTCCCTTCGCAGCAGCACACACCTTTGGCTTACACTACTACCAGAGCATCTACTGACATACAGTGATGAGAAGGGAAGAGAGGAGGGGAGTGCACTGTGACAGCTTACCAAGACTGCGGCAGGCAGCAGCAGCTTGACAGGCACAGCAAAGTCCCACTGCCTTGGCGCCGCTGGTGTTGTTGACAGTACAGAGAGGTGGGAGGACATCACAGCCATCAACAACATGGCTGCCTGCTCAGCTACACACACATGCACACAAGCGCACACACACTGCTCTCTCAGAACAGTGCCTTCCCAATTGCTCCATGTTCTTTGTAAATACTTAACAAAACAAAAACAACAAAGCTACGCTTCCTTAGGGACAAAAAGAAAAGTCTAATACTTCCTAGATTTGATAGCACTTTCAAGCTATAGCCATTTTAATAGGTTTATTTGTCCTATGTTTCACTAGAGAGGACCACATTTTTAAGACATACACATACTGCCATCTGTTGGTGATTAGCAAAAATGTTTTTAACGTTGCTGAACATGCAATGCTGTAACTATTTATTCAAAAGCAGTAGAACAAATCTGCTTCCCCCAATCTTTATTTTATTGTTGTAGCCTGTTTGTGGCTGAGGTGAAAGCATGGGGCTTCAAACATACAATACCCTACTACAGTACATAAAAAACATGAAGTTGTTCTGTAGGCTGGAAAAACAAGTCAAGGATGGCCAGTTCCAGGTCCGCATGATGAGAGGTTCCCTGCTTGTTCAATGCACCACAGAGTATACAGACTGTATTTGTTTAATTAATTCAGTCAATCAAAACCTGTAAGAGTAACTTTACTCAGTGACTCAGAATAAAGTGTCTTGCTAATTGAGATATCTTGACAACCCCCTAGTCTGTTAACTGTCCTGCAATGGCCTCAACATTACCCACCATGCCAGGGGATTCAATTTTTTTATATATGTTCTTCTGTCGAAATTGCTGTCATACGCAGAGAAACTCATCCACGACATCTTCTCTCTGACTGACTACAGCAATGCACTGTTTGGGTGGCCTCCCAGCCAAATCACTAGAGGCTCCATTTAACGCAGAGCAGTGCTGCCAAGACCAAGAAGTCAGACCACATCACCCCGATCCTGGCCCAACTCCACTGGCTACCAGTCAATTACAGGATCGACTCCAAAATCCTCATGCTTGTATGTAAAGCCTTAAATGGAATGAGCCCCACCTACAGAAGCGACCGCATCTCAAACAGCGAGCCACGTCAAACTCTTCGCTCCAGCCTCTCTCTAAAGCGCTAAGTCCCAAAGACACATCTCCGAACTATGGGTGAACAAGACTTCTGCTCCCTTGACCCTTACCTGTGGAATGCTCTCCCTGACCACCTGATAAGTCTCAATTACTCTGAACTTTTAAAACAGGCATTAAATCCCACTTCTACAGTCCCAATCAAAAATGTATTTAGCACCTAGCCCACTATTGCCATTTCACCTGCCTTTATTCCAAATGGGTTTTTATTGTATATAATTATTTATTTTTCCTCAGTAGAGCTTTGAGAACTAAAGAAAAGTGCTACACAAATTAAATGTATTTTGTTCTAAATTACTTGTTTTTCACTGCCTCGACCTCCTACAGCAGGTGATATTCAAGTGTTTATGTTGGGCTTTGAATTACTGTCTCATCCCCTTGTTTTCATCATGCTTGACTGAGCCATAATTGCTATTTAAAGTGAGGAGTTGGATCGTTGTTTTGCACACCGTGAATAATGTTGCTCCTTGTGCACTTCAAGGTATGTAGTGCATAATGTTAGTCTTTCCAGGTACTTTGGATCACATGTAGGTTAGGTTAATATTGCATGTGTATGAGCATGAATCATATTAAAGGGATGGGTAAGGGATCTGCACAAACCATCATTCTGTTTCGAACCAAACTCTGCACTGTTCCAAGTAAATGTGTTTTGGTAAAATGTTGAGTGGAAATTGTTAAAAGTAGTCCTTGTGCATGCAGTGGTATGGTTTGTTTAACTTTGCAATCATTGGTTTTTGTTTGACAGTTTCACTTTAAAATGTGTCTGTCACTGTCACCATGGAATTGCCCATTATTAAAATAATTTACACTAACATAATCCATCCTTTTAAATCACTCATATTTCACACTTACATCAACAATATCTGTGCCCCAACTTTTCATAACTGCTGTTGAGGGTCATTTCAGAAGCCTCATGAGTAAATTACACTATTCAGAATGACGTGTCATTCCTGAATGGTCCCGTGTGGCTCAGTTGGTAGAGCATGGCGCTTGCAACGCCAGGGTTGTGGGTTCAATTCCCACGGGGGGACCAGGGTTCAATTCCCACGGGGGGGACCAGGATGAATATGTATGAACTTACCAATTTGTAAGTCGCTCTGGATAAGAGCGTCTGCTAAATGACTTAAATGTAAATGACACAATCTCAGAGTAATTACACCAACACTGAATACCAGTACTAAACTTTATTTTAAAAAGTCTAATTGATGGTGTAAAGAAATGATAAAAACAACCAATATTAAATCTAATCTATATGAAATTGTTACGGTCATAATGATAATTTTGCCATTTGATTTTGAAGATCACTTGAAGTATCAAAAACAAATATTGTAAAATGATTTAATTAAACATTTTAATTTGGCCTTACTGCCATTAGCCCATACGTAAACGCATTGAATAACAGATTCACTACATGGAACAGATAGTGACCCCCCCAGCTTAAACTGACAGATTTTTATGGGGATTTTTTATTAATATGCCAATTACATTTCCGCAGGGGCGCGGACATCGACCTTAGGGGGTTAAATGTGGCAACATGTCTTTCCCTTCAAATGAGGAATCATTAAGAATTTCAAGGGAGACTATTCATGATTCATGCTATCCACAAGTGTAAACTTTATTAGTTTTAAAATGAACAGAATGTAAAAGCCCTTACATCTATACATCATGGTTGGAGTGGAGGAGGTAGAAAAAAGAAAAAGGGGGGGGGGGGGGGGGGGGAGACAAGCATTTCTGTAACAGAACATTCTACTGCTCCTGGTGCCACTGTACGTTATAAAAAATAAAAAAAATGACACGCCTTGGATTTGGCTTGAGGTCCGTTAGTCAGCAGCCTCGTCCTCCTCGGACTCAGATTCTGGGAGAAAATATGAGATTCAAGTCAACTGCATGAACAGAATACAGTGCTATGGCGAATACAGACAAAACCACAGGGACTAGAGGATGTTTTGAAGGTTTTTATACCTACATGAGCTAGTTGAATTAATTGATTTTCAGTGGTGCTGGATAAGATTTCCTGCTAAATTACCTGACTAACGTCAAATGTAAGCCATGCTCACCTTCCTCTGCATTCTTGAGCCACTCCACAAATTTTTTCATCTGTTCCAGGAACACACTCCTTCCTTTGGCAACGTGGGCCTCTGTGTACCACTTAAGAATGGCCTCCTCACTCAAAACATCCGCTGGGAAAAATACATCAACATGAAAATTACAACTGCATGAAGATGCAGTTATTGCCACTTGACAAAGACAATTGCGCCAAAATACAAAGTGTTGATGTGAATCTGTTAGGCAACAGAAAAATATTCTCTCATGTCACTCACCTTGCATTCACACATTAACAGCAAAATCTGCTTCTTCAGCAAGTGAAAGCGTACATATGTCTCACCTCTCCCCCTCTTATATTTGGAAGAAGACACACCAATATAAACTGACTTCTGTCCCTACAATATTTTCTGGTGGGTTCAGATCGGCTAGCCGGAATAGGAACATACCGTAATTTCCGGACTATAAGCCGCTACTTTTTCCCACGCTTTGAACCTCGGGGCTTATACAATGACGCGGCTAATTTATGGATTTTTTTCACAAGATTCATGCCGCCAAAAAACTGAGCACCGTCACATAATGTGACGTAAATCGAGCGCGCTCAAACTTCCCATCATTCTGATTACGGTAGTCATTTTGTCACCCTCATCATGGCAAAGACATGGAGAAATGCATATGAGGCAGCTTTCAATTTGAAGGCGATCGATCTGGCTGTTGGAAAAGGAAATAGAGCTGCTGCATGGGAGCTTGGCCTTAATGAGTCGATGATAAGACGTTGGAAACAGCAGGGTGGGGAACGGACTCAGTGCAAAAAGACAACAAACGCTTTCAGAGGGAAGAAAAGCAGATGGCCCGAACTAGAAATAAATTCATTAGGCCTTAATGAATTTCACATGACTGGGCAGAGGCGTTTTTATATTTTTGTTTAGTATGTTTAGCCATAAACGTAATTGTTTAAAATCTGGATGTTTTGTCATTTTATGAATCATGTCTTACCTTGTTTCAAAGTAGCCTAGCCAAAAAATCTGACCATAGAAATGTTGACGGAATTATTTTGTAAACACTTCCTCATATGCCATTGAAACCAGCGTTTATCTCATGTTCTAACAACTTTCTTTCGTTGTCCGTTAGCCAAAAGCACAATACTCATATTAGCAACCCATGCTAGTTGTTACATCAATAGTCATATTAGCAACCCGTGCTAGTTGTTGCATCAATAGTCATATTAGCAACTCGTGCTAGTTGTTGCATCAGTAGTAATATTAGCAACCCATGCTAGTTGGTGCGCCAATAGTCATATTAGCAACCGTGCTAGTTGTTGCGTCAGTAGTCATATTAGCAACCCGTGCTAGTTGTTGCGTCAGTAGTCATATTAGCAACCCGTGCTAGTTGTTGCATCAGTAGTCATATTAGTCGATGATAAGACGTTGGAAACAGCAGCGTGAGGAACTGACTCAGTGCAAAATGACAACAAAAGCTTTCAGAGGGAAGAAAAGCAGATGGCCCGAACTAGAAAATGAGCTTGAAGACTGGGTCAACACACAGAGAGCAGACGGCCGAGGTGTTTCAACTGTGCAGATCCGACTGAAAGCCAAAACAAATCGCCACCGCAATGAAGTTTGAGGATTTTAGAGGTGGACCATTGTGGTGTCTAAGATTGAGTCTGTGTCAGCAGCTCCCTCCCGACTACGAGGAAAAAGTTTCAAACTTCCGCAAATTCACTGATGCAAAGATAGCGGAGCATTCCATCGGCCCGCACGACATCATAAATATGGATGAGGTTCCTCTGACGTTTGACCTGCCTCTCACTCGGACTGTCAACAGGAAAGGCGAATCATCCATCACGCTGAAAACAACTGGGCATGAAAAAACGCAAAGTTCATTTGTTTCAATGTACCGGTAGGCACCTGCGGCTTATAGACATGTGCGGCTTATTTATGTACAAAATACATATTATTTAAAAATTCAGTGGGTGCGGCTTATATTCAGGTGCGCTTAATAGTCCGGAAATTACGGTACTTTTAATGGTAGATAATCCAGATCCCGCTTTGATAAGCGCGGCGGGAAGGTTTTGGTTGCTACTGTCTGAATCCAGGGTCATTCAGAAAGGATCAGAAGATAGGATCATTGCTCAATGGATACAAGTATCCAAGGTCCCTCCCTCAGACATCCTCCTCCAATGAGCTTTGATAGGGATTGAGGAAGCAAGGACTGAGGAGGCAGACAACGCTATTCACTGATCTCCTTTACCTTTGTATAAGTAAGCCCTGTCCAAGCCAGAACAACCCATAAGGCAGGAGCCCTTCTCCTGTTTCTGTAGCATAAGGCAGCTTGATGTACAAGCACACTCCCTGGACAGGAAGCTAGTCTGTTGCAGGGCCTTTCCCTCAATCCATCTTCTTAATGCTGAGTGCTAAGCATCGCTTTTACCAAAGATACTGGTAACTAACCCAAGATATCTCATTTGCTTCTTCTACCCGTGCTGTTACCTTTGTAGAGCAGCACCACAATCTTCTGGAAGGAGTTCATGAAGTGGATGTTGTCGTAGCAGTACTCCTGCATCTTCACGAGCAGTAGGATCTCAGAGGCTCCCTGGGATGTGAACGCCTTCAGCAAGGGGCTGTATTGCTGCGGAGAGGTGGAGAAAAAGGGGGGGTTTTTTGAGTCGTGAAAACTAGTGGCAAAAAATTACACTCAATCCCATCACAGCGGTGAAAGTGATGGCTCTGAAATTTTTATTTTATTTCACCTTTATTTAACCAGGTAGGAAAGTTGAGAACAAGTTCTCATTTACAATTGCGACCTGGTCAAGATAAAGCAAAGCAGTTCGACACATACAACAACACAGAGTTACACATGGAGTAAAACAAACATACAGTCAATAATACAGTAGAAAAATAAGTCTATATACAATGTGAGCAAGTGAGGTGAGATAAGGGAGGTAAAGGCAAAAAAAGGCCATGGTGGCAAAGTAAATACAATATAGCAAGTAAAACACTGGAATGGTTGATTTGCAGTGGAAGAATGTGCAAAGTAGAGATATAAATAATGGGGTGCAAAGGAGCAAAATAAATAAATACAGTAGGGAAAGAGGTAGTTGTTTGGGCTAAATTATAGATGGGCTATGTACAGGTGCAGTAATCTGTGAGCTGCTCTGACAGCTGGTGCTTAAAGCTAGTGAGGGAGATAAGTGTTTCCAGTTTCAGAGATTTTTGTAGTTCGTTCCAGTCATTGGTGTTAACTCGAAATGACACAACGACAAGGTTCCAGTTTAACAAAGTTTACTATACTATATGAACACACTACAAGGTAGCCATTACACTCAAGGCCAGGTCCATCAACGACCATCAACGACCAGACTTCCTGCGCATGCGCACTCTTGACTGAGTGATAGCCCCGTAATAACAGAAATATAGGGATACTTAAAACATGAACTTAACAATTGGCAGCAGAGAACTGGAAGGAGAGGTGGCCAAAGGAAGAATTGGTTTTGGGGGTGACCAGAGAGATATACCTGCTGGAGCGCGAGCTACAGCTGGGTGCTGCTATGGTGACCAGCGAGCTGAGATAAGGCGGGGCTTTACCTAGCAGGGTCTTGTAGATGACCTGGAGCCAGTGGGTTTTGCGACGAGTATGAAGCGAGGGCCAGCCAACGAGAGCATACAGGTCGCAGTGGTGGGTAGTATATGGGGCTTTGGTGACAAAATGGATGGCACTGTGATAGACTGCATCCAATTTATTGAGTAGCGTATTGGAGGCTATTTTGTAAATGACATCGCCAAAGTCAAGGATTGGTAGGATGGTCAGTTTTACAAGGGTATGTTTGGCAGCATGAGTGAAGGATGCTTTGTTGCGGAATAGGAAGCCAATTCTAGATTTAACTTTGGATTGGAGACGTTTGATGCGAGTCTGGAAGGAGAATTTACAGTCTAACCAGACACCTAGGTATTTGTAGTTGTCCACATATTCTAAGTCAGAGCCGTCGAGAGTAGTGATGTTGGACAGGCGGGCAGGTGCAGGCAGCGATCGGTTGAAGAGCATGCATTTAGTTTTACTAGGAGAGTTGTATGGCATTGAAGCTCACCTGGAGGGTTGTTAACACAGTGTCCAAAGAAGGGCCAGAAGTATACAGAATGGTGTCGTCTGCGTAGAGGTGGATCAGAGACTCACCAGCAGCAAGAGCGACATCATTGATGTATACAGAGAAGAGAGTCAGTCCAAGAATTGAACCCTGTGGCACCCCCATAGAGACTGCCAGAGGCCCGGACAACAGACCCTCCGATTTGACACACTGAACTCTATCTGAGAAGTAGTTGGTGAACCAGGCGAGGCAATCATTTGAGAAAACAAAGGCTGTCGAGTCTGCCGATGAGGATGTGGTGATTGACAGAGTCGAAAGCCTTGGCCAGGTCAATGAATACGGCTGCACAGTATTGTTTCTTATCGATGGTGGTTAATATATCGTTTAGGACCTTGAGCGTGGCTGAGGTGCACCCATGACCAGCTCTGAAACCAGATTGCGTAGCGGAGAAGGTATGGTGGGATTCGAAATGGTCAGTAATCTGTTTGTTGACTTGGCTTTCGAAGACCTTGGAAAGGCAGGGTAGGATAGATATAGGTCTGTAGCAGTTTGGGTCAAGAGTGTCCCCCCCTTTGAAGAGGGGGATGACCGCAGCTGCGTTCCAATCTTTGGGAATCTCAGACGACACGAAAGAGAGGTTGAACAGGCTAGTAATAGGGGTGGCAACAATTTCAGCAGATAATTTTAGAAAGGGTCCAGATTATCTAGCCCGGCTGATTTGTAGGGGTCCAGATTTTGCAGCTCTTTCAGAACATCAGCTGACTGGATTTGGGAGAAGGAGAAATGGGGAAGGCTTGAGCGAAATCAGTGTAAACCAACCAGCTCACCTTCAAATGCTTGATGGCTTGTTCTGTGACCAGTTCCTCTTTCTTGTTCCACTCCACATAGCTCATGACACTGGTCCACACGATGCCGATCATGGTCTGCTCTGAGATGTTGTTCTTCTTCATCTCCTCCCTGGCTGACGCAATGATCTGAAGGGAAAGGATGACAGGAAAGCAGGTCAGTAAGTAAGGAACTGCTTCTGGTTATTGGGCATTTCATCTGCATCCCATGCTAACAAAATTAGGTATCATAATCAAACAATATCCTTCATCAACACAGACCAAGGCTGTGTTCCAATTTTCTACCCCAAGTGTGCTCAAATGTACTCCTCATGCTAACACCAACCCAATGCTTCTAAATACAGAAGGGAGAATGAGAGCAATTGCACCCTTTAAGGGTTAAGGGTAGGAAACTCAACCAGTGGAGTGCTTCTCCAGCAATCAGCATAGACCCAGACTTTGGACTCACGTCTTTGAAAGGGTCCCCGCGTTCCATTTGTTCCTGGAGATCCTTCTGAAGCTCCTTACGGGACCCTATGGCCTGCTGGTTCCTGGCAAAGTCCGACAGCTCTTTGAGACCGGCATCTGTGAAGTACTTAGAGAAATGCTCACAGCTCCGCTTGTTGGCAGGGAACAGCTCCTGCAAAACACAAGGTGGAGAAACAGGCTTTACATCACAGAATTAAATAGAACAAATACTATTACATTGTATCTTTATGATTAAGCACTGTCCAACTCTGAAGGCTTCCCCTTGGCTCTTTCTCAATTAATCTTTCCTTGATTCCTTGCATACCCTCTCAAAACTCATTGGAAAGATTGTCAAAGGGGATCGACCTTGGATCTTCTCCTTCAATACAGTTGAGGTGGCGAGGAGATAGACAAATTGAGATACAGCCTTCGTATTCCCAGGAGAGCTGCCCATTCTTAACTTCCCTGCTACACAATTATTGTTTTTACACTGACCAAAGGAAAACTAGCATGGCTTTGGATTGGACATAACCCACATGATTGGTGGTCTCACTCACCAAAAGTCTATTATCCATGCCGACCTTCCGAAGACTTCCTGCCACAGAGTTGATATCCTTCTCATGGATCCAGGATTTGAAAAGTTTCACAGCAAAGGCTGCAGAGACACCTGGGTAAAAAAATAAGGGGAAACCATATTTTTAGGCCTAGTGCCTACCAGGTGAAAAGCCAAATACCACAGGAGACGATTCTACAAGTTTTACAAGTCTGCCCGTAAAAACAGAAATGAAGCAACTTCAGACACAAGGACTGTTGTAAGAGACAAAACCATAAATATGCCCCTCGTAAATTCACATTCACAGTGAATGTACGCAACGTTTAATTTAAGTAATAAAGTAACTGGATATGAGCATGTAAGTATACAGGCTGGTTTTCCAGACAGATTAAATCTAGTCCTAGATTTAAAAAAATAATGATTCATGGAGAATCTCTATTGAAAGTCATTTTTTGTTCAGGACCAGGCTTAAAGCGATCAGATTAACTCATGGACTCTGTGTCCAGTATGAAGGAAGTTAAGAGGTAGTTTCAAGAGCCAATCAGAGACATAATGGTATCCATGAGTTCATCAGACTCATGGATACCATAAATCTCATACTATCCGTTTAACTTTTGTAGCAGAAGCCTGCCCTATTGAGCTGGCACTGCTGCACACCTTCTTTGACGAGGTTCTCATTGTAGAGGCTGTTGAGGATAGAGGCTGAGATGTTGCCATTGGCCAGCAGGATGCCAGTCAACATGGCCAGCTTGTTGCGCTCAGACTCAGTGAATCCCTTCAGGAATAGCAGCAACTGCACAGGAGAGAAGAACAAGAGGGAAACTCAAACACTGAAACTTAGAATGGAATACAATAGAATGCTGGTATAAGAACAGAATGCAATTCTATTCCATTCTATCCTTAGCAAACTTAAATTGCATTTTCGCCAAAGAAAGGAGTATACGGTGTGGATAGAATGCAGCACTTTGGACTGGATAACATTATTGAACATAAGTTGAAAGAATTGCATATTCTATAATCATGCCAGGATCAATAATGTTATCCATTCTGACATCTATCAAGACTGCATCCCAAATAGCACCCTATTCCCTTTACAGTGCACCCATTTTTACCAGCACCCTATTGATGTCCTTTGGGAAACATCAATGAGTTGAATAACTAGTTTATGGTTGAACGATCCAACAGATAAGAGAGCAAGTCACATCTTGAACAATGTTGCTCAAGACGACAATCAACAATGCCTTCACCTTCTTGATCTCCTCTTCAAACCCTTTCTCCAGGTACTTGTAACGCCTGATAAGCTTGTTGAAAACCTAGGTATCGAATGGGAAAATTAAATCAGATCTCTAAAAAACAGCCGAATGTCAATCAAAAATGTAGCACACTTATCATAATCAACCTTTTCTGTCAGTAAAAAGGGGAAAGGGGTTTGAACCACCACTACTAATATTGCTAGTAAGTCAAGGTATCATCATATTCAGCTCTTTATTGTTGAACCAAAAACAAACACTATTGCACAAGTGTACCTGAGCATATGCTTGCATGGTCTCCAGGTCTTCTTGTGCTGTAAACAGACAGAACTCTGTACGGGTCAAGTCATCTGACAAGGTACCACCTGGGGCTGAACAAGAATAAAAAGGGAAAGTTATTATACAGACTGTCACACACATTCTTTCATCCTATTCTATCACCAGAACTATATTATTTTCCCGGCATTCTATTCTTTCCCATCCTTACACCAACATTCTATCCTTACCCAGCATTCTATTCTATCCTTACCAAGCATTCTATTCTATCCTTACCAAGCATTCTATTCTATCCTTACCAAGCATTCTATTCTATCCTTACCAAGCATTCTATTCTATCCTTACCAAGCATTCCGCCAGCCACCAGGATGTCGAAGAGCGTCTCAGCATAGCGGCGGTAGTCAAGCTTGGCACCAGAGGCATCAAGAAATTTAGCAACAGCGTCCAGATCACTGCCAGTTTGGTTCAAACCTTGTACAATGGTTTCCTGAAACTGAGTAGGGTCAAACACCTTCTTTTCATCTGTTGAAAGATCAATGCATTTATTAGGGACAAATCATAACAGCAATTGACCAGTCATGATATCAATATTCAGTTTACACCCACCTCTCTTCCTAGTTTTAAAACGCTGGCCTGTAAGCGTTGGCTTCTGAATCTTTTGATTACTCATAAAAAGACACCCTGAATGAGACAGAGAGAAGATTATACTATAGCTGAAAGATCAGCTAATGATAGTTGCTTTACTTTGCCAGCAGATCCGATCTGCTTGCTTACAGCTGTACTAGGGTCGAACAGCATTCATGTGTATTTAAGACACGCGGAGCCAGAACAAGACATGGCTTGGGAAAAGTACCTCAATCCATTGATGAGAAATGTGCTGTACTCCGAATTGTCTGTTACATCAAGAAGATTGAACGATTGCTACGTTTTTCAGAAAAACTATCCTTTTTGTAGGTAGCAGAAGCCACAGGAGCCATTTTGGAATCAGCTCATTTGTTGTTCAACGGGATGTGCCATTTCATAATGGCTGCTGTTGTTACTGCTTGCTAAAGGAGGACAAAAATGTCAGTTCACATATAAACAAAGTCATTCAATCTTCTCTGTGTAACAGTTGTGATTATGGGACCAGGGCAAAAGGCGGTACGCTCCGGTAGAGCGTCCATGCAAAATAAATAGTGGGGGTACGCTGTCCCGGGTAAAACGTTAGCCTATAACAATTAATACAACATGTTCAAAAACTATAGGCTATTACACAATTAATTAACATTACTGCATGTCAGCCGCATGAAAATTTGCGAATTGACTGGAAACCAAATTGCGCTGTGGTTTGAGGAGAACACTTACATTTTGTCACAGGGAGATGAGTGGCCGAGACGGTCACGGGCAAGGCGGAGATGAGTGGCCAAGACAGAGGCGTACATGGACAACAGTGGATGCATCAATTCAGGCTACAAGTGTAGGCCTAATGACAATCGCAGAATAACAGATGTCTCTTCCCAGTAATCAAATCGCAGGTGCACAGTGCACTGTTTGCTGAAATAATTTTGTGAGTGGACAAATATTTGCGGGTAGCCTACAGGAGGATCTTTGTTTGGCAATCAGATGATAACATCATGACTGGTTGTGTTTATGCCACATTAAAAAGGCATAGGTGACATGTCCATAAGACTTGGGGAAGCTTTCCCTAAAGTATATCGAATTAAATTTCCAAAATTATATAGCCTAATTAGCTTACTCCTGTCTATACAGAAATAAATAAAATCCTTCAAAATAGGATACAACAGAAAGCATGATTTGGCCACAGAACATCATTAACTTAAAAAACACGTGGATTGTTTTACATTGGGGGCTCCGGAGTGGCCCAGCAGTCTAAGGCACCACATCTCAGTGCTAAAGGCTTAACTACAAACACCATTGTTCGATTCCAGGCTGTATCACAACCAGACATGATTGGGAGTCCCATAGGGCCACGCACAATTGGCCCAGCATCATCCGGGTTTGGCCGGTGTAGGCCGTCATTGTAAATAAGAATTTGTTCTTAACTGACTTGCCTAATTAAATACAGGTTACATTTACATCACAAAGCCTACAGTCGGAAGGGCCTGCAATTTGGGCTGCGCAAGCTGCAATTACCAAACAGATGATTGTTTAAGTGCGACTGACAGTGAAAAGCAAAGAGACCCAGCCAGGGATATCCCAATATTTAAAAATACAAATCACAAAAAAAACTTTGGAAAGCAAATGGCTATAAAGAGATGACAACGAAAAGGTATCAAATTCCTTAACTTAATTGTGCGAACAGTAGCCTATCTTATTTGCACCAGCGGAGAACATTGGACATATCCCTGTCGAGTGTGCATATTCACTGTCTTTGTCATTGGGTCTGTGGCACTTATTGTTTTTGGACAATAATTTCCTCCTCCAGATTAAATGGATCTCATATTGTATTTGTGTCTCCCCTTTTTGTTGGCAAATTACATGGATCAGACAACAGTTGTTATTGATATGTTTGTCAGTGTCAGCAGAGTAGGCTACCTTGTAATTTTTGTAGTATGAAGAAGAAGAAAAAAAGCATGTTTGCACTTGGGTGTCCCACACCGGTAAGAAAGTAAATCTACTTCCCCCCTGCATTCGGTGTACATCCATGGATTGAGGTACGTTTTACATGCCATATCTCGCCTGCTCCTGCGGTGTCTTAGACACAGGAATGCTTTCCGACCCTAGCTAACTGAATGCAAGGGGGTCGGCTCTGCTGGCTATGCGTTACCTAGCTAGCTAAAGGCCCGCCGGCTGGCTAACACACCGGCCTCGGAGACGCAATCCATGCATGGCCAGTTAGCTAGTTAGTTACTGACGAATTGAACTGCAAATCAACAAATACTGAACATCTGTAACATCTTGCAAGACGAACTAGCAAACTACTGCTGTGTAGAAATACCTAACTACAATGCTAGCATGATTGACAGAGTTAAATAGCTAACGTTAGCTAGCTAGCATAATTGCTAAAGTTAGCAAACTTGCGCAGGCGTCAAATAAACTGAATTGATTTAGCTAGCTACTACTATCGTCATCATACCAGACATACAAGTTAAATTACACTACTTACCGAAATCAAAGTTATCCTCAAAAACAGTCGAAGAAACACGAAATACTGCGACACAACTGAACAGGCCAGACCAAAAAACTCAGTGAAAAGTGAAGGGTGTACTACGGCTGCGCAAGCTTGATATGACGTAGACATTATGCCGCGTTCGTACTTCTTCTTCTTCTTTGGTGGGGTTAATCGGCGGTTGGCATCCAACGTTAGGGCGCATTACCGCCACCTACTGCACTGGAGTGTGGGCCAGAGACGGAGAAACTAAATCCTACCTGCCAGCCCCGTTGCTCTTAAAAAAGATAACAAAATATTTGAGACTATATCTAATGACGTTCTACTCAATATACTCTTTAAACGAATTTCCTGTATCCCCTTCTTCCTCATACTAGATCTCATCCTCCCTCTTTCCCTCCAATAATGTCCACACTGTATCAATACATGCTCCACTGTCTCTGTTTCCTGGCAATACTCACATTTTCCTGTTGGATACTTTCCTATCACATGTAAGGTCTTATTCAACTGGCTGTGTCCCACCCTTAATCTTGTAAATATAGCCTCCTCTCTTCTGTCCCTTCCTGCCGTTCTCCCCAACTTTCCTCTGTACTTGAAATAAATGCCTGCCCTTAGTATCTCTATTCCACTGCTCCTGCCATTTCTCCACCATCACTGTCCATATCATGCTTTTTGCCTCTGCCTTGCTCATTGAAACTACCATATCAACATCCCAACTACTTAGTGCTTGTTTAGCCAGTACATCAACTGCCTCGTTCCCCTCCAATCCCACATGAGCTGGGGAGCCATGTAAATATTATCTTTATACCCATTTGTTTACTCCTGGCATGGGTTTGTAGCACCTCATAAAGTAGGTATTGTTTGCTACGTGATATAAAGGACTGGAGACTCCTTAGCACTGCCCATGAATCAGAGCAAATAACTACTCTTTCTGGCTTAACTTCCTCCACCCACTGCAAGGCCAACAGTATGGCCATCAGCCACATTCATAACATCTGTACATTTCATAAATACCCGCATACGACTCGGAAAACCCACTTGAACGCCCTCCCACTGTTAATATTGAAGACTGAAGACATGGCTGGAGCACATGGCCTGACCAGATTGTAAAAGCTTTATGATAAATATTTATCAAAATGTTGCACTTTTGAGCCATTGCCATAAAAGGGGTCCGTTTCTAAGTTCTTTGGTATGATGCAGTTTGAATGTGTATATATTACAAATAAGAATACTTTTTGACAATTGAAGTATAAAAAGCAATGGAAACATGTTGTGGTGAAATCATATGGAAAGCTTACTGTAAGCCCCAAAATGGACCATACAGCCTGAGATTTCCAATGGTGTGACAGCTTTTTTCCCTTGGTGTGTCACGCCAGAGGAAGTAGCTGTCACTCCAGGGAACATAACCAATTAATAACCAATTAATAAACTTCTATAATTACCTCTTTAGACTTATTTTTCATCAAATAACACTTATTTGCATGAGACCTATTTGTATCCTGTTGCAATTTTGATAATTTTAAGTGATTCTGAATGCAATATTTATGTTTTCATTATCCCAGGCCTGGTTTCTCACTCTCGGCAGGTGAACATTGCTCTCGTGACCTCTGGGTCTGTCTCTGCCCTCTGGGGAGGATCGAGTTCTTTTACGTGGCCCTGGTGATGGTGCAGGCACATATTGGGGGCTGTGGTACTCCTATTCCTGGTTCTCACTCCCTGCATTAGACCATCCCTCCCTTTGGTCCCTCTCTGTCTGTCCTACCAGTTTCACTCCTCTAATTGACATACGTGATCCATCTTGAGAGGGCCAAATCAGCTGTGCCTCTTTTGGAGACTGTTCCACCCTGCTCTAACTGTTTGATTATGCCATATTCTTGTCCCAAAGATTAAGCAGTGCAGTGAAAATGTGAATGGCTCATTAAATCAGTTAAGGTACCATTTATTGCTCAAATGTTACTTTGATAACTGTGTCAATTCTAGTGCTAAGATATGCCAACAATTGTTGACCTTCGGGGACATGCATTTATCAGACCCAAAACCCATACAGAGTGACCCTTCGTGGCACTGGCATATCATTCGAATGTCTGCCCCATCAACTTCCGATGGTAGTTTCTGTGCCTACCATGGTGACCATGGGTAACGGGGAATCAGGGTTTGATTCTGGAGAGGGAGCCTGAGATACGGCTACCACATCCAAGGAAGGCAGCAGGTACGCAAATGATCCACTTCCGATTCGGGAAGTCCTTGTAATTGGAATGAGTACACTTCAAATTCTTTAATGAGGATCCATTACTGATGTTTAGAACTGATTTTTAGAAACATTTTTATAGTGGTCAGAAACTTCTGAAAGTGTCATTAATTATATCTTAACAATAAAATTTGACTGCCTATTGTGTGTATTGTCCGTTGTGGTGACAATAAGTTATCTTGGATAAAATGTTAAATTAATTGTTTAGCAAGTAAGATAATTGCTTTTTACATAGGCTTAGTGAAATAACTGTGTATCTTACCTTAAATGTAATTGCGAGACACTTGGTTAGCATATTCAATCTCTCCCTATCCCAGTCTGCTGTCCACACATGCTTCAAGATTGTTCCTGTACCCAAGAAAGCAAAGGTAACTGAACAAAATTACTATTGCCCCATAGCACTCACTTCTGTCATCATGAAGTGCTCTGAGAGACTAGTCAAGGATCATATCACCTCTACCTTACCTGACACCCTAGACCCACTTCAATTTGCTTACATCCCCAATAGATCCACAGACGATGCAATCGCCATCGCACTTTACACCCTATCCACTGGAAACATCATGCTTTGGGGCTGTTTTTCTGCAAAGGGACCAGGACGACTGATCTGTGTAAAGGACAGAATGAATGGGGCCATGTATCGTGAGATTTTGAGTGAAAACCTCCTTCCATCAGCAAGGGCATTGAAGATGAAACGTGGCTGGGTCTTTCAGCATGACAATGATCCCAAACACACCGCCCGGGCAACGAAGGAGTGGCTTCGTAAAAACCATTTCAAGGTCCTGGAGTGGCCTAGCCAGTCTCCAGATCTCAACCCCATAGAAAATCTTTGGAGGGAGTTGAAAGTCTGTGTTGCCCAGCAACAGCACCAAAACATCACTGCTCTAGAGGAGATCTGCATGGAGGAATGGGCCAAAATACCAGCAACAGTGTGTGAAAACCTTGTGAAGACTTACAGAAAACGTTTGACCTCTGTCATTGCCAACAAAGGGTATATAACAAAGTATTGAGATAAACTTTTGTTATTGACCAAATACTTATTTTCCACCATAATTTGCAAATAAATTCATAAAAAATCCTACAATGTGATTTTCTGGATTTTTTTCCCTCATTTTGTCTGTCATAGTTGAAGTGTACCTATGATGAAAATTACAGGCCTCTCTCATCTTTTTAAGTGGGAGAACTTGCACAATTGGTGGCTGACTAAATACTTTTTTGCCCCACTGTATGTAAGAATGCTGTTCATTCACTACAGCTCAGCATTCAACACCATAGTACCCTCCAAGCTCATGATTAAGCAACTGGGTCCTGGACTTCCTGACGCCCCCCCCACCCCATCCCCCCAGGTGGTGAAGGTAGGAAACAACACCTCCACTTCGTTGATCCTCAACACTGGGGACCCACAAGGATGCGTGCTCAGCCCCCTCCTGTACTCCCTGTTCACCCATGACTGCGTGGCCACGCATACCTCCAACTCCATCATCAAGTTTGCAGTAGGCCTGATTACCAACAATGACGAGATAACCTACAGGGAGGAGTTGAGGTGCCTGGGAGTGTGGTGCCAGGAAAATAGCCTCTCACCCAACGTCAACAAAACAAAGGAGCTGATCGTTGATCGTGGAAACAGCAGAGGGGCACCCCCCTGTCAACATTGACGGGACCACAGTGGAAAAGGTGGAAAGCTTCAAGTTCCTCGGCGTACACATCACTTAAAAACTGAAATGGTCCACCCAAACAGACAGTGTGGTAAAGAAGGCGACACAGCACCTCTTCAACCTCAGGAGGCTGAAGAAATTTGGCTTGGCAACTTAAACCTTCACAAACCTTTACAGATGCACAATTAAGAGCATCCTGTCGGTTTGTATCACAACCTGGTACGGCAACTGCACTGCCCACAACCGCAGGGCTCTCCAGAGGCTGGTGCAGTCTGCCCAACGCATCACCGGGGCAGAAATAATATGTTTTTCATTTTAAATCTAAGAATATGATTAGAATAAGAATATGTGCCAAGTCTGGTTCAGCCTTGTGAGCAATTTCCAAATGCCGGAAGGTACCACGTTCATCTGTACAAAGAATAGTGCTTAAGTATAAACACCATGGGACCACGCAACCATCATACCGCTCAGGAATGAGACGCGTTCTGTCTCCTCGAGATTAACGTACTTTGGTGTGAAAAGTGCAAATCAATCCCAGAACAACAGCAAAGGACCTTGTGAAGATGCTGGAGGAAACAGGTACAAAAGTATCTATATCCACAGTAAAATGAGTCCTGTATTGACATAACCTAAAAGGCCGCTCAGCAAGGAGGAAGCCACTACTCCAAAACCGCCATAAAAAAGCCAGACTACGGTTTGCAACTGCACATGGGGAAGAAGATCGTTCTTTTTGGAGAAATGTTCTCTGGTCTGATGAAACAAAAATAGAACTGTTTGGCCATAATGACCATAGTTATGTTTGGAGGAAAAAGGGGAACGCTTGCAAGCCGAAGAACACCATCCCAACCGTGAAGCAAGGGGGTGGCAGCATCATGTTGTGGGGGTGCTTTGCTGCAGGAGGGACTTGTGCACTTCACAAAATAGATGGCATAATGAGGAAGTAAAATTATGTGGATATATTGAAACAAAATCTCAAGACATCAGTCAGGAAGTTAAAGCTTGGTCACAAATGGGTCTTCCAAATGGACAATGACCCCAAGCATACTACCAAAGTTGTGGCAAAATGGCTTAAGGACAACAAAGTCAAGGTATTGGAGTGGCCATCACAAAGCCCTGACCTCAATCCTATAGAAAATTTGTGGGCAGAACTGAAAAAGCGTGTGCGAGCAAGGAGGCCTACAAACCTGACTCAGTTACACCAGCTCTGTCAGGAGGAATGGGCCAAAATTCACCCAACTTATTGTGGGAAGCTTGTGGAAGGCTACCCGAAACGTTTGACCCAAGTTAAACAATTTAAAGGCAATGCTACCAAATATTGATTGAGTGTATGTAAACTTCTGACCCACTGGGAATGTTATGAAAGAAATAAAAGATTAAAGAAATCCTTCTCTCTACTATTATTGTGAAATTTCACATTCTTAAAATAAAGTGGTGATCCTAACTGACCTGAGACAGGACAGGGAATTTTTACTAGGATTAAATGTCAGGAATTGTGAAAAACTGAGTTTCAATGTATTTGGCTAAGGTGTATGTAAACATCTGACTTCAACTGTAGATATAATAGGGATGATTTACTATTGCGGACCTTTTTGATAAGTCAATCTTTCCCATCAGTAGGGTGAAACAGAATACCGGAAGCCGATCTAAGATGGTACCAAGTTCCACTTGGTGGCGCCAGAGGATTCTGTAACTGAAATCTCGAAATACCTGAGGGTCACATCAGTATGTTTATTAACATCACTGATGTGATTATATTATGCAGGTGTTTAGGTCTAAAAGTATTGGAACTCTGTGCAGACCACCAAACTCAACTTTACACTCAAGCAGGTGCTGCTTTAGTAAGCAAAACTGTGATGAATCAAACAAATGATTGCAATTGCGTTCATAGTTCATATTTGAATGTTGTGAGCTCTGATTTCTTATTCACTGTCAATTACATGTAGCTACGTAACATGAGGTAATGCTTTGTCTGTTCTGTTCTTTGTTAGCCCTTCCCAGAGGGCTGGTTCTCTTCTCAGCAGGATACTAGGCCACACCTTCCTTTCCCAGCATCCAGAGGACTACAGGATGGTGGGAACTTGGACCGGGACAGCCCATAATTGTGGGCTATTTCTATCTGTGCTGTGCACAATCTGTCGAGGGCTGCTCCTCAGGGGCCTCTTGCCGGCAGCCTCCTTAAGCCGCGGAATTTAACCCAGAACAACTCTCCAGATGTGATGGAAAACATCTGGGTAGCTGCCTGGTCGGGTCGTCTTACATACAGGCCCTTCCGGTCCACCCCTTACTATCAGTGTACCAGGAGAGCTGAAAGAGAGAGGGTGGGACAAAGGGCTTCTCTCTCAGCTCACCTGATACACTACTGATGAATAGCATCTCAGACTCAGTCATTTGATCTAATGGATGAAGTGGTAGTAGGGTTTAAAAAGTGGACGGGGCATTAAGTACTGTATGGTAGGTCTACTGTGGACGGTCAGATGTGAAAAGACAATAACAGGAGCTCTAGAGAGTTCATTAAGATTATTACTTGTGTTGTGATGGATATACTGTAATGTACAGCTAAAATGTTTGTGTGTATGCATCAATGGTTAGCGGTCGATGCCTGGTAATGCTGATGACTGGAAAACATCTGTCTTGAGAGATCATAAACTGAACTGATGAACATGCACAGTACATATGGGCACTTCCAGTTAGTGTGATGTGGAGACTCAGATTTGTCAGTGGAATTGCCCATACGCTTCCACTCTTTCAAAACCAACACAATCACAAAGTCAAAGTATTTATTGCTTTTTTTTTATTTAAAAAAATTACTTGTAAATGTGTTACATTGAATACTATTGAAACACTTGCATGTTCTTTCTGTCTTACATTAGGCACACGACAAGAATGCATACATCATTTTGCGTTTCTATTTTCATATTTTACTTCAAATATAAACAGAAGCGCGAGAGAGTTATTAACCTTGTAGCAAACTGCATTGAAATCTCAAACTGTACAGAACTGAGAAGCAACAAACATCATTCGATTTAGCACAACATCCTCCCCGTGCAAGGAAAAAAACATTCCTCAAAGTCCACCTGTGGTTTTTCTGTGAAATTACAAATAATTAAAATACCCCAGCAGGATCTATAGGAATGTGATCTAGAGCAGTTTGGCTGAGCTACAACCTCCACCACCAGAGAACCCAATTGTTTAACTTTGAAGTCAACAGTCCAAACTCCCACGAAACCTCCTGATAAAGAATATCATATTACAATAGACTTCCAAATTTCAAAGATCAGGGACATTGGCTTGTGTGTGTATAAAGTATAGTCTGTGCACAGGTAGAGTAGACAGTAAAGCGGTGATTGCTAGATTTCTGAAAAAACTTCAAGAATGTACTATATGGCCGTTATGCACTCAAAAAACAGCTGGGGCCAGTCCCAAGAAAAACACTGCATTTATTATTAGCCAGAATGGGGCTACAAAAAATGTAACTGCCTACATTGTGATGGCAAAAACAGCATAGATATTTCTGCATCACAGCAATAAGAGAACTAGCATAAGGACACTATAATTTACCCCTACATACTCTATCCATGCTGGGTCTACGTCTTAGCTTATGTATAGCTGATGTGTATGATAGTCAGTGAGTGAGTGTTTCTCTCAACAGCATGTGCTTGAGAAAACGTCTATCAGAGTGTAGAACTTAATCTTGTGTTCCGTCTGTCGACATGCTGCGTCCTTTTACTGATTTACTCAGGCCAAAGGGAGGAGGAATGCTAGAGATGGTGTAGCCTAGCGTAGGCAGCCTTCCAGGCAAATAGCTAATCTCCCTTACATTTCACACAAGAGGGCCATTGAAAACTAGCAGCCGCGTGGCTCTAAAAAGACTGACCAGCCTTAAATCTGGGAATCTAGGATAGTCATCTGGGCCCAGTTTTTCCACAAGTTATCTATTTGGATTTCGCCTATCGGCTAAGTAGAAACACATAGAAATAGAATGAATAGAACGAATGAATGATTGAATTGGAACTTCCATTCTATTCATTCAATTTCAATGCATTTCATCCTTTCCATAGGCAAAATCCAGATAAATATTTTTTTTTTTTTTTACTTTGCATAGGGTAGGCTTGGGAACCCTGGGGTTCATCTCATTTCCTGTGGTGGTTGGAAACTTCCTGACAATTCTAACAACTTCCTGTCCATCTGACCAATCACAAGCTTTCATAAGGGGCATAGGGGAGGTCCTTGTGCACCAAACCACTGAATTATTGTCTGAGTAATGACATTTATAAGGATATGGATCTACACTGTTCAATTACACATTGAAAAAGATAAGTTTAGAATAATTATTTGTACATACATGTATATTGAGTAAAGCTCAGAGAAGACATGTACTTTGAGGACAACTGAAAAGTGAGGAAATTAATATTGACAAATAACAAAAAGTAGCGTAAATTGCACAGTCATTGGGGGTGGGGCTGGAGTTTAGGTCTGATGGTGAACTGTCATGACAACCCTATCAGTGAGGTTGTGTCGTCTCTATGGCGATGATGGCACAGACACCTCCAGTAGGCGGTTGTTCTTGCGCTTGCAGGAAGCACTGGTGCCGTTCTTAGGCCCCCCCTGGATGAACTTGACACATACCTTGTCCTGCTTGAACTGAACGAGGAACCTGCCAGGGAGACAAAGAGGAAGGAGGATTAGAAACGTCCTCTGACATCACTTCCTGGGATTTAACTAGCCTGATCCTAGATATGTTTGTGAAAACATGATAAATGACTGTAGCAGTTGCCAAGACATCACAAACACATATGGGACCAAGACTTGACGAAGAGAAACAACAACAGCACTGCAATGTAAAGTCAACATGGCGACGTCTCTCTTACTCGTCTGAGATATCAATGTTGATTAGGTCCTTGTCTGCAGTGGTGGTCCCTGTGCGGTGGAGTTTGGTGATGATCTCAATAAGATGCTCACTGCTTAGCAGGAAGTCACCTTTGGCAGCTGATGCAGAGCCCTATGGGTTAAACATACAGAGAAGAGTGTTAGTAATTTCAAAGTCAATATGCCTACCCAATCTTTCCATGATTAGCATCTTACTGTTACATTAAAAGTTATAAAACAGAACTTTACTATTACAACTAGATACACAGCAGGCAAAACTAGTTGAAATGACATTAGAATCAGTTTGCAACCAGTTGATATGCAGCAAGCAAAGCAGGTTCATTTCAACCAGCTTTGCCAGCTGAATAGTTAGCTAGATGGACGTCCATGTGTAAGTGCATATGGAGTAATGCTCCCTGCCTCCATCACCTCTTTGAGCTTGAGGGCGAAGAAGCCGTCACTCTGAGTGCTGACCGACACGCTGGTGAGGTCTGGCAGCGGCACGCTGGCCTTCACCTGGCCTGTCTTCTGGTCAGCTAAGACAAAGTTGCTTTTGGTCAGCAAGAAGAGCCTTGGTGACCCCTGTAACAACGAGAGGCTAGGTTTAAAACCCTAAGAATTTGGTAACACTTTATTTTACGGTACAGAAATGATTTACTAGAAAGTGCATGGTAAAATCATAATAACAAAGTAATAACTTATAAACACCTTTATCGTAAAAATTGCATTTATTCTTGGTGATAGTGGTATAAAACAAGTAGGTAGGCTGTATCTGTAAAACATACGTTTTCCACTGTACAGTATAGTTACAGACATCCTCTTATAATATAGAATTGACTGACGAGTTTGGGCCATATGAACTGTAATACAGTCCTGTTCAGGCCTGTCAGACTGTTGACCCCCTAAGGCTTCAGTTAAAGGTGACGTAGAGACGGCAAAATCAATGTTTATTGGTCACATATAGGGCTGTAGCGGTCACAAAATTGTCAGCCGGTGATTGTTAAGCAAATAACTGGTCGGTCTCACGGTAATTTATCATTAATTAACATAAACACATTTAGCATCTCCTGGCTTCCACACATGCAAGCCATTTTAAAAAGTCTAATACATCCATATAATATAGCCTACACCATCACAATAAATCAGTTATTTATTTTAGGTCTAAAGAAGCATGATTTGAAGAAAATTTCTATTTTAGTAGAAAATAATTGCATACTCTGATTGCTCCTTATGTTAGGTCCTGATGTGGCTATGCCAAATGGCTGTGGGCTACATTAGTTCATTTAGTAGACAAGATTTACTTATAATTCCATGGTATTATTTTATAGTATGAAGACTACAATTGAACAAAGCTGAATAAAATAAATATTTCCCCCAAACGATTTGAGGGAGTCCGCACTATTCTGTTTTGAGCGGTTAACAAAGAAATAGGTACTCCTTATGCTTAATTTAGAGTTATTGATGTAACTTTAGTTGTTCTACAAACGTCGGGCTTTATGTTTTGATTTTCAATACATTGCAAGGCTGTATCACAGCCGGCCGTGATTAGGAGTCCCATAGGGCGGTGCACAATTGGCCAGGGTCGTCCGGGTTTGGCCGGTGTAGGCCGTCATTCTAAATAAGAATTTGTTCTTAACTGACTTGCCTAGTTAAATAAAGATTAATGATGATTTGAAAAAAGTTGCTTGAAAAGGCATGTTTTTGTTTTTTGCGCAGGCTGCACACTCCAATAGTCTCTCATTCACAATTTGACAAGCACTTAAAAGTGAAGACAGACATGCAACTACGTGTGCCCTTGTACAATTCCAAGGCGCATATTGAAGACATTGGAAGAACTGTCCACATTTACTTTTTGTCAGCCAACAAGATGAGTAGGCCTAACGAACAACAAAAGCACTAGCCTATGTCAATCTACAACCCCCATAGTAAAAAAGTTGATCTATTCCATTTTGTGCCAGAAAGAAATATTCCAAACATAGTCTGCGACAGTTGTGGGATGAAATCGATCCCAAATGAATACAACCACTAGCATCAAAAAACATTTTTATGCAATGTGGCTGACGCAACAGATCAGAACGGTCAGCTTAAAATGTTGGTAAACTATTAGGCTATTTCTTCACATTATAAGCGCAGCAATGCGCACATGGTACTAGGCTATAAGCGCAAATGTTCTATTAGCGGGAAAACACCATTATCAAAAGTGACCACAAATGCAATTATGCATGTAATGCTTTTACTATAAAGGTGCATTTTTATGGTGAAAATGACCTTCCCCAGAGTTGAAACTCACGCGCTGCTTATATATGTCGGTTAGGCTGTACACCCCTTGTAAAGTGGATTAATGTCTGTAAATTTTAAGACGTTTTTTTGGCCACTTTAGTTAAACATTAGTAAAACATAGGCCTATGGGGCTAGGCTACATGAGGTGAAAAAAGATTATATGATTTAGGCTATATGATTTGAAAAAGTAAAAAAACAAGGCATAGTTTATTTTATGCTGGGCATCATTCACAAGTGACAATATATAATTCACAAGTGATAAGCTAATATTGTCACCCATCAGACTATTCTTGATTTAATCTAGTCTTTACAGATACTAAATAATATATGTGACATTTGTTTTGATTTAGAAATGAACCATTATCATGCACTTGTATTGAAACAGGGGCAGCGGGAAAAAATAAGTACTCTATGCACTTAAATAGCGAATGGAGGACACTTTTCCCAGTGGTTCATTTTCATGCCAGCCAGGGAGGCAATACTCCTGTTGTAAATATAAGCAATGTGCTTAAAATTAGGAATGTTGAGAAAAATATAGTTGGCATAGACTATAGAAAGCTGATGGGATCCTTGTATTTTTCTTAACAGCCATCACTTGGTTTTCTCCCGCAATTGCATAGCCTATAGAAAATGTTGTGCAACATATGATTACATTTTTTAATACATTTGCATTGATGTCAGAGTGATTATAGAGACAAGAGTGCAGAGTACCAGGTAGTTAGCAAGTTTGGTAGGCTATTAATGACCAGCACCAGGAGTAGCCTAATTACCGTGACTAAACGGTCATGTGAAATTTGACTGCCTTCATGACAGCCGGTGTGGCGGTAATACGGTTACCACAACAGCCCTAGTCACATACACAGTTTTGCAGAGGTTATCGCAGCTGCAGCGAAATGCTTATGTCTCTTGCTCCAACAATGCAGCAATATCAATACACACAATCCAAAAAAGTACCGGAGCGCCAAGTCTAGGACCAAAAGGCTCCTTAATACCTTCTACCTCCAAGCCATAAGACTGCTGAACAATTCATAAAATGGCCACCGGATTATTACATTGACCCCCTCCTCCCATTTGGTTTTGTACACCGCTGCTACTCGCTGTTTATTATCTATGCATAGTCACTTCACCCCTACCTACATGTACAAATTACCTCTAACCTGTACCCCTGCACACTGACTCGGTACAGGTACCCCCTGTATATAGCCTCGTTATTGTTATGTTATTGTGTTAATTTTTATTCTTATTTTTTACCTTAGTCTACTTGGTAAATATTTTCTTAACTCTTTTTGAACTGCACTGTTGGTTAAGGGCTTGTAAGTAAGCATTTTACGGTAATGTCTACACTTGTTGTATTCAGCGCATGTGACAAAGTTTGATTTGATTAACAAAAGAACAAGAAAATAAGCCCTTACACTCGTGGGAATTGGCCTATATGCATAGGTCTAAATTGAAATGTTTGTTACTGAAGAAATATGGAAAGCATATGCATAACCATGGTAGAAAATGAAAGGGAACAGTTAAGAGATGGGAAAATATTTAAAGGTGACAACAGTTCATCTGTCAAGACTGAATCCTAACATTACACTGCTGATTTTATGTTCATTTTACATTTACTGTACTCAATGCACTTGTTGATAATGAAATCTGAAAATACATTCAGTAACATAAGAATATTCTTGAAAAATTTGGGGTGTGCGCAACATAAGACAACAATGAATGGTTTAAGTGAGAGAACTAACTGGTGTTTCCAAGTGGCCACAACTCTACAAAGTGTGCACAGTTCCAAAGTAATTTCAATGCACTTGTATGACTCAAAGAAGAGTCTTCAACTATAGGTTGCTCTTCTGAGCTCTCCTAGCTGTGCTGTTGAGGAACTAGAGCAAGCACACTTGTAGTTTTCTATTTGTCACGCACGGCATTCAAGTTCAGAACGGCTGTCAGTCGAAATCAATACAGAGCTGTGAAGAAGAAACCCTGAGCTCTGACACATATAGAATCTTACTGCACAGTCAATGCATTCCAATTTATGCACTCACCAGTTTCCAAATCTGTCATTTTCAACCCGTATATGGGCATGAGTGTAAGGGCTACGACACAACAGAATGAGCAATATCAGAAAGAGCAATGAGTCCAGAATAAAAATATACACTCAGTGGCCAGTTTATTATGTACAGCCATCTATTATTGGGCCGGACCCCACTTTGCCTCCAGAACAGACAGAATTCCTTGGGGCATGGATTCTACATGGTGTGGCGTTCAAACGTTACTCAATTGGTATCAAGGGAGCTAGTGTGTGCCAGGAAAACAATCCCCACACCATTTACACCAGGCAGGATGGGGCCATGGACTCATGCTGCTTACGCAAAATCCTGGTTCTGCCATCAGCTTGACGGAACAGGAACTGGGATTCGTCGGACCAGGTGATGTTTTTCTACTCCTTAATTGTCCAGTGTTGGTGATCGCGTGCTCACTGGAGCCGCTTCTTCTTGTTTTTAGCTGATAGGAGTGGAACCCGGTGTGGTCGTCTGCTACAATAGCCCATCCTTGACATGTACTGATGAGTTATGAGTTCCGAGATGCCGTTCTGCGCCGTTATTTGGCTGTTACCTTGCATGATTCTTGCCATTCTCCTTCAACCTCTCATTAATGAGCTGTTTTCGCCCACAGGACGGCCGCTGACTGAACATTTTTGGTTTGTCGCACCATTCTCTGTAAACCCGAGACACTGTCGTGCGTGAAATGCCAAGGATGCCAGCAGTTTCGGAGATACTGGAACTGACGTGCCTGGCACCGACGATCATACCACGCTCAAAGTCGCTTAGGTCAATCATTTTGCCCACGTTCAATCAAACAGTAATTTAATGCCTTGATGTCTGTCTGCCTGCTTCATATAACAAGCCACGGCCACATGACTCACTGTCTGTAGGAGCAAGCCATTTTCATTAACGGGGTGGGGAACCTAATAAACATGCCACTGAGTGTAGTGTGTATATGAATATTGTGTATAGACAGTATTTGAATAGCAAATGTACTGTTTGTACAGCAGTAGTCATGGCTAGAATACAGTACATACACATGCAGTGCCCTCGTAAAGCATTCATACCCCTTGACTTATTCTACATTGTATTACAGCCGTAATTCAAAATGGATTAAACATATATTTTTCTCTAACCCATCTCCACACAATACCTCATATTAATGGCAATGTGAGAACATGTTTTTAGAAATGTTTGCACATTTAAAAAAAATTAAATACAGAAAGATCTAATTTACATACGTTTTCACGCAAGCTAATACTTTGTAGAAGCCCCTTTGACAGCGGTTACAGCTCTGAGTCTTAATGTGAAAGTTTCTAAGAGCTTTCCACACCTGGATTGTGCAACATTTGCCTATTATACTTTTAAATTCTTAAAGCTCTGTCAAATTGGTTGTTGATCATTGCTAGACAACCATTTTCAGGTCTTGCCATAGATTTAGATTTGATTTAAGTCAAAACTGTAACTCGGCCAATCAGAAACATTCACTGATGGTAAGCAACTCCAGTGTAGATTTGGCCTTGTGTTTAAGGTTATTGTCCTGCTGAAAGGGGATTTCATTTCCTAGTGGCTGGTGGAAAGCAGATAACCAGGTTTGACTCTGGGATTTTGACTGTGCTTAGCTCCATTCACTTTATTTTTCATCTCGAAAAACTCCCCAGTCCTTAACGATTACAAGCATACCCTTAACATGATGCAGCCACCACTATACTTGAAAATATAGAGAGTGGTACTCAGTAATGTGTTGTTTTGGATTTGCCCCAAACATAACACTTCATATTGCCACATGTAACCTCAGCAAAAAAAGAAATGTCCTCTCACTGCGTTTATTTTCAGCGAACTTAACATGTACAAATATTTGTATGAACATAAGATTCAACAACTGAGACATAAACTGAACAAGTTCCACAGACATGTGACTAACAGAAATGGAATAATGTGCCCCTGAACAAAGGGGGTGTGCAACCAGCTGCATTAAATACTGCAGTGCATCTCCACTTCATGGACTGCACCAAGTTTGACAGTTCTTGCAGTGAGATGTTACCCCACTCTTCCACCAAGGCACCTGCAAGTTCCTGGACATTTCTGGGGGGAATGGCCCTAGCCCTCACCCTCCGATCCAACAGGTCCCAGATGTGCTCAATGGGATTGAGATCCGGGCTCTTCGCTGGCCTTGGCAGAACACTGACATTCCTGTCTTGCAGGAAATCATGCACAGAACGAGCAGTATGGCTCGTGGCATTGTCATGCTGGAGGGTCATGTAAGGCTGAGCCTGCAGGAAGGGTACCACATGATGTCTTCCCTGTAACGGACAGCGTTGAGATTGCCTGCAATGACAACAAGCTCAGTCCGATGATGTTGTGACACACCGCCCCAGACCATGACGGACCCTCCACCTCCAAAATTGATCCCTCTCCAGAGTACAGGCCTCGGTGTAACGCTCATTCCTTCAACGATAAACACGAATCCGACCATCACCCCTGGTGAGACAAAACCACGACTCGTCAGTGAAGAGCACTTTTTGCCAATCCTGTCTGGTCCAGCGACGGTGGGTTTGTGCTCATAGGCGAAGTTGTTGCCGGTGATGTCTGGTGAGGACCTGCCTTACAACAGGCCTACAAGCCCTCAGTCCAGCCTCTCTCAGCCTATTGCTGACAGTCTGAGCACTGATGGAGAGATTGTGCATTTCTGGTGTAACTCGGGCAGTTGTTGCCATCCTGTACCTGTCCCTCAGATGTGATGTTCGGATGTACCGATCCTGTGCAGATGTTGTTACACGTGGTCTGCCACTGCAAGGACGATCAGCTGATGAGCAATGTACCGACATTGCAATTTATTGCCCTGGCCACATCTGCAGTCCTCATGCCTCCTTGCAGCATGCCTAAGGCACGTTCACGCAGGGACCCTGGGCATCTTTCTTTTGGTGTTTTGTCAGTAGAACGGCCTCTTTAGTGTCCTCCGTTTCCATAACTGTGACCTTAATTGCCTACCGTCTGTAAGCTGTTAGTGTCTTAACGACCGTTCCACAGGTGCATGTTCATTAATAGTTTATGGTTCATTGAACAAGAATGGGAAACTGTGTTTAAACCCTTTACAATGAGGATCTGTGAAGTAATTTGGATTTTTACAAATTATCTTTGAAAGACATTGTCCTGAAAAAAGGACGTTTCTTTTTTTGCTGAGTTTATTTGCAGTATTACTTTAGTTTATTTCCTTGTTGCAAACAGGATGCATGTTTTAGAATATTTTTATTCCGTACAGGCTTCCTTCCTTTCACTCTGCTAGTATTGTGTAGTAACTTCAATGTTGTTGAGCCATCCTCTGTTTTCTCCTATCATAGCCATTAAACTCTAACTGTTTTAAAGTCATCATTGGCCTCATCGTGAAATCCCTGAGCGGTTTCCTTCCTCTCCGGCAACTGAGTTAGGAAGGACGCCTGTATCTTTGTAGCGACTGGGGGTATTGATACACCATCCAAAACTGTAATTAATAACTTCACCATGCTCAAAAGGATATTCAATTATTTATTTATTTAACCATCTACCAATAGGTGCCTTTGTGAGGCAATGGAAAACCTCCCTGGTCTTTGTGGTTGAATCTGTGGTTGAAATGCACTGCTTGACTGAGGGACTTTACAGGTAATTGCATGTGTGGGGTACAGAAATTAGGTAGTCATTCAAAAATCATGCAACTTGTTTACCCCTGAACTTGTTCAGGCTTGCCATAAAAAAGGGGTTGAATACTTATTGACGCAAGAGATTACAGCTTTTCAATTCTAATTTAAATAAAAAACATAATTCCACTGACATAATGAGGTATTGTGTGTAGGCCAGTGAGAAAAAATATACATTTTGTCCATTTTAAATTCAGAATAACACAACAAAATGTGGAAAAAGTCAAGTAGTGCGAATACTTTCTGAAGGCTCTGTATAAAGTGGGTAAAACAGTATGTACACATTTAGGGAAAGGGGGATACCTAGTCAGTTGTCCAACAATGTATTCAACTGATTATTAAAGTGACCAGTGTTCAATGACTATGTACATAGGGCAACAGTATTGAATTTGTCGATCTGATTTTGCAGAGGTAAGGTACTTGTCGATCTGGTTTTGCTGAGGTAAGGTACTTTGAGAAAGGTACTTGCCTTGCCGTTGGCCCGGTTTATCTTGTTCACCACGTCAGCCAGTAGCACCTTCTCCTCCACGGCACTGTTCAGCTTCTGGTACTTAGGGTTCTTATGGATCTCTAGATAGTCTCCTTTGAAAGGCTGGCTCACACTGAAATAATAATAATGCATGCATTTTATATAGCACTTTCCATGGACCGAAGGACGCAACAGAGAGGAACCCGCAACAATGCATAGACTATACTCATTTTTGCCAGATTTCTTTTGCCAGATTCATTGCTTGGAACATTAGCTTACAACATAAGCGTTACATCAAACATTATGTAATGTATTAATAAAAAATGACGATATGATATACCTGCTAGGGTACAGAGCCTTTTTGTCCTTGAAGATCTCACTGGCCTCCAGTTTCTCCTCGTACACAGCCTTCTTCTCCTCTGTGAACTGGCCCCGGTGCTTCTTGCACTGATCATTCAAAATACACATAAATCACTGGGAAGTTTGTTATATTGATGTCCCCCGTACTGTAAACTATAAAGCCAGAGTGCAACACTGGTTATACATCCGTACAACCAGTTTACAACCAGGTTGTAATCTGGTTATAATGGCATCATATTGACCAGATTTGCACGCTGGGTAGTGTCTTATACTACTTGACTCTTGTGATGACCACTTGAAAGAACTGCCAAAGATAATAACTAACTGACCCTCCAGAGGTGGAAGATCCTCCTGAGCTCAGTGTGAGCTCCCTCCAGGAAGCTGTAAGGCTGGGCCGACCAGGTGTTGTCTATGGGTGACATGGAGGGCACGGTAGTCTTCAGACCCAGGAAGTACTTCTGCATCTGAAGGGAGACCGGCATATATTCAATACCTTCCATTCAGACTTGGATTACTGTTAAAATTCAGGAACATATAGAACCGGTTTCCCAGGCAAAGATTAAGCCCCGTCCGGGAAATATGTTCAATGGAGATTCTCAATTTAAGTGGCTTTTTAATGCAGGATTAGGCTTAATCTGTGTCTGGGAAACCGTCCCCTTAGTGATTCAAACAAACACTGTCCGTCAGTGCTTATAAGGGATGGACAGCTCCTTCATGCTAGCCTGGTCAGATCTGATTGTGTCGTCGGACCAGCTTACATTCACGCTCCCACTTACAATTCTCTGGATGATAAAGCAGTAGATTTTCTTGCCAGCGTTGGCCCTAAAGAACTTCCTGTACTCCCGGCGAACCTATAACCAAGGAGACAACTGATCATCACCATAGTGATCTGATTTGAGGCATGACATCACAACAACACTGATTGACATGACACTAGAACAGGGCTCTCCAACACTATTCCTGGGGAGATGTCCTCCTGTAGGTTCACTCCAACCCTAGTTTTAATTAAACCAATGAATCTTATCAAGGGTTGTAGAAGAAATCTACAGTAAGGAAGCTCTCCACGAACAGGGTTGGAGAACCCTGCACTAGAACAACAGGCAGATGTGGTTCGTTAAACAATGAACCCAACGTACAAAGTCATAAAATATTATATGTAAACTGTTGAGCACTCAACTCAACTTTAATCATAATGGGATTTTCTCCCAAATGTTTTTGCTGAAAATTAGATGTTACATAATAAATTGATGAGGTCAATTTAAATCACACTGATTGGAGTCAGTTAATCGTTAACAGGTTCTGAGAGCTGTTCTGTGATGTGCAAAGGTGACGTGCACATTGTGCAGTCAATTAATGAGAGGATTGGGGTCAATCAGACTACAATAATACTGGTGAAAAGGACGAGATAATGGAGTAGATATAGCATCAGACAAAGAGGAAGAAGGAGAAGAAGGAGCGGCTGGGCAGGGCAAAGAAGGAGCGGCTGGGCAGGGCAGGGAGTGGCTGGCGGGTAGGAGGGAGTGGCTGGAGAGTAGGAGGGAGTGGCTGGAGGGAGTGGCTGGAGGGTAGGAGGGAGTTGCTGGAGGGTAGGTATACCTGGAGTCCCCGCCAGTAGGCCCAAATGACGGCGACGGCGTGCTTACGCCTGGCCTCCTCCTTCAGGCACCTTAGCTCCCTGCGTGCCTGTCAGGAAGAAGGAAAGAAAGAGAGGGAAGAAAATAGTTAAAATATGGGAATAATAAGAGACTGATATGGAGGAGGGGATACTGCCTTGTGTGGGGACACACATCACACAAGAGCCCAGTCTAGTTAACAAGAGCCTGAAGATAATTTAACCCACTATGGGAAGAATGCAATTATCATGAAATAGACATTTAATAATATTGTAGTCTATGTACTGTACATCTATTTTGGCAATAACTTTTTTGATTGAAACAGATGGCTGTGTTGGGCATGAGCAAAGTACAAAGTTCACAAGTCAGTCAGCAGGTTTCTCTAAGGTTCTATACACTGCACTGCACACTGAAAAAAAAATAATCACTGTAAGCCTCAAGGAATCAGCAAGCAAAGAGTCGCAGCATGCAAAAGGTGAGGCTTGGGCCTCAGGGAGGAATAGAAACACCACACCCCCAAACATCCTGACCTTTGATAACAAAGGAGGAGAAATCAATGCCAGGATAGCTGAGTGTGTTGGTGGTTTGGAGTATGGCAGGCACAGGGTCTACTCAAGGTTCCAGGCACTGTGCGAGTGTGTGTGATGCGCGCGCGACCCCCCCCCCCGATTTGAGTCTGGATCAGCTATAATCCATCAGGCTGCATAGCAAAGAGGCTTAAGTGACTGTATCTTTACCACACCCCTCCCCCATCCACCTTAGTGCCCAGGCCTGTCCATTATCTACCAGAGCCAAGGGTCACCAGAACTCCAGCCATCTATTTCTATATATTTTCCATTAAACCATTCAAGGTTAGCCAACAGCACCTAGTTGGGCTGAGAGAGCCAGAATGGGGGCTTAGGGGTCTTGTTCCGTTCCAGTAGGTTAGGTGACTTTCCCCCCATTTCAATTCTGTTTTGGCATGCGATGGGACATTGGATGAGGGGTTGTATGGCACCTTTTCATGCAATATAGATAGGATGGGTGGTGGTAAATGGGGAGGATAGCTAGAGACCTTTTGGGGTCTGCTCAGACCAATGTTTAGCTAATGCAGGGGTCTGGAGAAATGGGGAAATGACAGGTGAGCGGCGGGATATGGATGGATATTGTCAACGACAGGCTGCTTCCCAAATACCTTGGTCCCCTGCCAGCCAGCCCAAATGACAGACACAGCGTGCTTTTCTCGCGCCTCCTTCTTTAGACACCGCAGTTCTCGCCGAGCCTGGGGAAGTGGTGGGGTTTATGGTTTGTGTTTTGGAAAGAATATACCCGTTGGGATGGGTGTTGGTAGCAATAAGAAGCAGACAGAAATGTGTAGCCTACCCCGCAATGAAGTAGCAGAAAGATTAAGGCAATGGAGGATAACATTAACTACTCTTTGGAGCTTATGACTGAGTGATAGGAGTTAGCACCATTTGTACAAAAGTCCAGGTTTCCCTGAAGTAGACAGAAGTTAATTGTATCTAATATCAATTATATTGATTAAAACTTTGTGACTACTGTGAACAGCTCACATAAATCACTGACGCCACTGATTCAGTGGAAGTACTGTGGGCTTTTCCCAGGCTAAGAGACTAGATGGGCCAATTAGTCGCACGCGTCGGTCATGTAACAGACTACAGTAGGCTTGATAAATGTGTCAATAAAAGGAATTTGATGATTATCTGGTCAGTTTGTCCGTAAAGCCTTTAGATAAGATGTTGCTGAGATACAAAATAGTGTCAGAGGTCTTCCAAAGATAGCAGTACTGTGTCATCAGTTGACTGCATCCCGTGGTTAAAGGCCCATCAAATATGACATGTTGTGCATGGACCGTTTTAAAGGATTATATGTGGCCTCTAAAGCAAAGAATGTCACGCTAAGTTGATAAAGTGCTAATGGTAGCATAGGTGCTATGTTGAGAAGGGCCTAGGTTATGAACGGTGGCTCTCTATTGTGATATTTAGCAGATAGAATACAGTCCATTCTCAGCATGGTCTATTCTCACAACTAATGCATTGAAGTGAACACATGATACCCATTTTGATTATCTAATGCAGCGTACTGTACATCAAGTCTCTCACATAGTAACATATTACAGCGGATTGCAATGACAAACTTAATCAAGAAAACAGACCAAGACAATGGTGGGTTGTAGCACTTTCTGCTGTTCCTAAGGGAAGGAAGTAAGGAAGGCTCCATTGCAGTAAAAACAGAGGCTGCTAGCACACAGAGGTTTATAGTTTAATGTAGAGGTCGACCGATTTTAAATCGGCATGGCCGATTAATTAGGGCCGATTTTAAGTTTTCATAACAATCGGTAATCAGCCTTTTTGGATGCCGATTATGGCCGATTACATTGCAATCCACGAGGAGACTGCATGGCAGGCTGACCACCTGTTACACGAGTGCAGTTTCAAAAGGACCTTGTGGCTGCAATGAGCCAAGGTAAGTTGCTAGCTAGCATTAAACTTATCTTATAAAAAACGTTAACTACACATCGTTTTTGATATTACTAGGTTAACTAGCTTGTCCTGCGTTGCATATAATCCAATGCTGTGCCTGTTAATTTATCATCGAATCACAGCCTACTTCAACTTTGCCAAACGGGGGATTTAACAAAAGCGCATTCGCAAAAAAAGCACATTCGTTGCACAAATGTACCTAACCATAAACATCAATGCCTTTCTTAAAATCAATACACATAAGTATATTTTTTTAAACCTGCATATTTAGTTTAAATAAATGCATGTTAGCAGGCAATATTAACTAGGGAAATTGGGTCACTTCTCTTGCGTTCAGTGCAAACAGAGTCAGGGTATATGCAACAGTTTGGGCCGCCTGGCTTGTTGCGAGCTGGGTTTCTTCCTAACAAAGACCATAATTAATTTGCCAGAATATTACATAATTATGACATAACATTGAAGGTTGTGTAATGTAACAGAAATATTTTGACTTAGGGTTGCCACCCGTTTGACAAAATACAGAATGGTTCCGTATTTCACTGAAAGAATAAACGTTTTGTTTTTGAAATTATAGTTTCCGGATTTGACCATATTAAAGACCAAAGGCTCGTATTTGTGTGTTTATTATAATTAAGTCTATGATTTGATATTTGATAGAGCAGTCTGACTGAGCGGTGGTAGGCAGCAGCATGCTCGTAAGCATTCAATCAAACAGCACTTTACTGCGTTTGCCAGCAGCTCTAAGCAATGCTTGAAGCACAGCGCTGTTTATGACTTCAAGCCTATCAACTCCCGAGATTAGTCTGGCAATACTAAAGTGCCTATAAGAACATCCAATAGTCAAAGGTATATGAAATAGTCGACGCGTCATTATTCCTATAGTAACTACAACCTAAAACTTCTTAACTGGGAATATTAAAGAACTGGGAATATTGAACCACCAGCTTTCATATGTTCTCATGTTCTGAGCAAGGAACATAAACGTTAGCTTTTTTACATGGCACAAATTGCACTTTTACTTTCTTCTCCAACACTGTTTTTGCATTATTTAAACATCTTTCATTATTTATTTGAAACTAAATATATTTTATTTATGTATTATATTAAGTTAAAATAAAAGGGCTCATTGTTCATTCAGTATTGTTGTAATTGTCATTATTACAAATATATATAAAAATCGTCCGATTAATCTGTATCGTTTTTTTTTTGGTCCACCAATAATCGGTATCGGCGTTGAAAAAAATCCTAAAATCGGTCGACCTCTAGTTTAAAGGGGTAAAAATTTGTTACTGGGTAACCCTTTCAACAACCTCCAAAATGACACCTATTAAAGGGAAAATAAAACAAGAGTTACAAACAATGGTAGACGAGGGGCGACATTAGTGGACCATGGGACAACAGAGGGATGAGGAGGAGCCATTTAATTGGTCAGTTTCAAGGGGAGGGGCGGGACATGGGGGATGACGGACAGCTGGGATGGCAAAACACGATGGCAACAGGCTTAAATACCTTGGTCCCTTGCCAGTATGCCCATATGACAGACACGGCATGCTTATTCCGTGCCTCCGTCTTTAGGCACCGCAGCTCCATCCGGGCCTGGGGGTGGCCAGGAGGGTGGAAGGATGAGGGAGCAGGGAGGGAAGAGAGTGAGATGAGGGAAGAATTAGAGTGAGGGGTAAAGAGAGTGAAAGAGTGATAAAAAGCAGCGGTCGTAAGATCAGCCAGCAGAAGACGACTAGAGGGGAAAAAGCTGTGGAATTGCTCTAGTTTAGCTTTTAGTATAGCTGGGAGACCTGAGCATAGCCATGTCTTAACATACTGTATTTCCCTACCTGGCTCTGTCACAGACAAACCTTGTAAAAGCAAAAAGTCAGTGGATGCCCATAATAAGTAATCCATCAATTTTCTTCCCAATATCTTCATTCGACACATCTTTACATTGTCTAATTATTATGTTGCCATTAGGTAGTGTTTGAGCTAGTACCTGAGTCCCGTGCCAGTACGCTGCAATGGTAGTCACTGCCTCCTTGCATCTCTTCTCGTATTTCAGCTGTCGCAAGATCTTGCGGGCCTGGAGAAAAACAATTTGTTTAAAAACATACCTTTACTGCAGTGTTATCAAAGAAAAATATGCATTCTTATAGTGTTTGACTGGCATGCTGACATAGACATACCTTCCACCCTCTGGTGAAGGACTGCATCACTAGTGTAGCGCTCTTGATCTTCTCATATTTCTTTTGTTGCTGAAACAGGACAAGGCAAAAAACACTGAGCTCAATAGACAAGTAAACTCGAACTACAGTAATCTAAAATCTATAGCTAGCATATTAAGTTGTGGGAATGTGGGAACTTAATTTGACCACCCTGTTGCATGAAATTTCCTGAATAGTAGGAAATGTAAACTTGTAGTGTATTCGAGTTTTAAAAAGGCTTCTAAAGTATGTAATTTCCACTTAAAAATGCAGACTTGATTTGCCATAAGTAGAAATGTATCAACCCATACAAAAATGTCCATTAATTATAATCCACACAATAATTCACATTTCCTGTTACTGCAGGATTATTTTCCTGCTGTGAGAAACTGGTTAAATTAAGAACCTACACCTGTACAACAGCTCCAGAAATGAATAGGAGAGGAATCATGATTCTCTCCCTGCCTTTCCCCTCCTGATTCTGAGAATCATCCAAACTAGAATTTCTGGAAAACCTGGGGACTTTGGGAAAGTTTCCAGAATTTTGCAACCCTACTCTTGAGACTGAATAAAGGCTGGTATGAAGTTGTGTGTGCCTGCATGTCCATAGTTGAGCAAAGCTAACTCACTGCATATCTGCGGTACCAGGCTGCTACCACCACCTGGCTTTTCTTCAGCAGGAGGAAATGAGTACGACACTTCCACCCACGGTAGATCTTCTGGATCAGGGTGGCCAGGTCCTCCAGACACGCCCTTCTCCTCTCCTCCAGGGTGAACAGCTGGGGACACAGGAAGAGGGTGGGCATCAAGAGGATGATAGGAACATCTACATGTACTATGATACTAGGGACGCCAGCATAGTCTGTACAATTTAGGAATGAGCGGACATGTTCAATGAGACAGGATGCCATTTTGGAACAATATTGTGTGGTAGCACAAGATCTTGAGATTGATAAGGGGCTTCTATATGTGCCCAAACATTTCCTCCACCTCAAAGACAGATCTAGGGGATGGGAGTTCAGTGACCTAGACTAGAACCCACCCTACCACCAGCCTGACTGAACATTCACTGTACAGCTGAGAGATGGAGATACCTAGCTAATCTGGTAAGAAGGTACAGTAGATCAAAGATAAGGACAAACCTCTTTGAGATCAGGCTTTGTTTAGGCTGTCTCCTGGACTGACTAAAGAGTATGTTGTTCCACCCACCACTGCAGTTTCTAAAAGCCCATGATGCTATGGAGACTAGGCCTAAATGTTCCTTTTTTCCCCCACATGCTCCTATCTGAGCCGCTGTATAATGGATAAGTGAAGCCATGTGTTCTCAGAATGTTCCATAATGTTTGTTAAGCGTCGTAATTAGTAGAGGGGCACGACTTCCTTCTTCTAGAAGCCTTTTAACGCAGGTCAAACATGAGAGCATCAGCCAACTGGATTCTGGCATTAGTCTAACTGTATATGAATACATCCGTCTCCTCACATTTATGATCTATGGCTACATCTTCTGTACTAATAAAACTGGACAAATGCCAGTTACAGAGCATGCTGCTCTTTCCAACGTTAAGGGTTACCACCAAGGATGTGACTTATGTTATAAAAAAATATATATATTTTTTTTAATCACGTAGTACCATTAATACTATCAAACACAGTAACAGGGTCCAGATCAACTGGGTGTGCCTCTGCAATATCATGTTATATCATGTCATGCTACCGTTCTGGGGTTCCTGATGAAGATTTTGGAGCGTCCGTATGCAAACTCCTCAGCTGGAACAGAACAGTCTGTCAGCAGCACCTCCACTCCATCCCTACAAGGAGACAGAGGTACAACTCTTAACTATTCTGTTACGACCCTTCTCTTAACATGGGGATAGTTATGATGAAGCGGAAAGGACAAAAGATAGGGGATTAAAGGGAGAGACAGACCGAGGGAGAGGAAGAGACAGACCGAGGGAGAGGAAGAGACAGACGGTAGATGGATTGGATAAGGCAGAGAGAACACAGGCGGCAAGAATGCCATTCTAAGACGATAACAGTCCATATCTGAAGTAACATGTGGGAGGAAAACATGTAACCTCATGAACCATTTACACACCATATAAGGAGTATAGTAAGCACACAAACTAGACACCAAATATGCTGTCGTGTATAATTCACATCAGATAGGAATCGATATAATACATTGTGGGATATGTATTTGAAATTATTTCACTATTCAAATGATATGGGCTCCCGAGTGATTGGGGCTCACGAGTGGCGCAGTGGTCGAAGGCACTGCATCTCAGTGCAAGAGGCGTCACTATAGTACCTGGTTCGAATCCAGGCTGTATCACATCCATCCGTGATTGGGAGTCCCATAGGGCGGCGCACAATTGGCCCAGCGTCGTCCGGGTTTGGCCGTCATTTTAAATAAGAATGTTCTTAACTGACTTGCCTAGTTAAATAAAGGTTAAATAAAAATATAAAAAAATATGACATAAGATATCCGGATAGTAACAAAAAAATATATATATATCTTGCTTTGACTCTCGACCAATCAGAATGATGCAAATGCATATGGCAGGGCCGGACATGCTACCTTTCACCAGTAGTTTGGCTAAAATCAAAAGCGAAAGAAAAGGCTGATTTTTGCCATGATAGAACTGATTCTGAAAAGGGTTTCTGGTGAGTGTTTTGCATTGATCTGTGCCATGTATTGTGGAGATGCTATTTTAAGTAAATACCGTTGTCAGGCAGTCTGCAGGGCTGAATGAGCAGCGGTAGCTCAATGCACTATTATAAAAACTACATTCAAAAGTTTGTTTTATTAAATTAATCATTTAAAATGTCACGGTATATCCTTGTAGGTAAAAATGTCACAAGGATAATTTAATTTAGACAAAGCTTTTTCATTGTTAAAATAGGCCTCAAATTTTTTCCCCCCGCAATAAAATGTGCGTTCAGGTAACCGAATACTAAAGTCTGTTCGATTAACCGTGCCCATCCCTAATACCTTTACAGTGAATGCAACATGACTTAGAGCGTTATTGGCACACAGCAGAGATATGGGGCAACTGCCTCAACATGCCCTGGACAAAGTAAAGGAAATTACTGAGCTGTTAGATGGTCTGATGCCCCAGCGCAACCAGATCTAGCCAACCCAAAACGGCTTGTTGACATCATTGTATCATGGTGGGATATGAATGGGCAATTCATCCATGGATGACTATACTGCTGTTGCTACATTGTTATCCAGTTAGAACACTGCTAAACACGGGAAAGGAAACTGTAAAAGCCCTTCGTGAAAACTGCTGATATAAAAAAGGCTTTATAAATACATTAGATTGATTTGATTGAGAAAGAGGTAGATATTTTTACTCTATGATCATCACATGGTAAATAAAATATTCCCAACAGGCAGATAATAACTACAGTATTTCTGTAAAGGCAGAGCTGAGGTCCTACCTGGCAGGTCCTCTCCAGTGAGGCCAGGTCTGCTTGCAGAGCATCTTGTATCGCTCCAGACAGGGCTCGTAGGGCTGGCGGAATGCGTAGCCTGCCCTCCTCACACGCACATTCTCCATCAGACCCAGGTAACGCACCTGGTGACACACCAGTGAGTCGGTGAAGATGTGGGCTGCCTTCTTATCGTTGGGCTTGATGCACCTGAGGAGAACAGACAGTCAGACACTATCGCATGGACATGCAATGGTAGTCAGTGGACCTGATCAGAGTTAACACAGATCTCAGAATACTGCCCCAAGGATCTTATAGAGTTAGTTGATTTTTTTCTGATCACAATACTGTTCCTTTTGAATACATGATCCTCAGAGTGAACAGTAATTTACCTGATGTAGGTGGGGTTCTAGGTTTACTGTACCTGATGTAGTTGGGGTTCTTGGTCTGCAGGTTCCTCATGAGTCCCCCTACAGAGGCCTTGAACTGGAAGCCTGCGGTGGGGGGTCTCTTCAGGTTGACCTTAGCAGGGTTTCCCTCAGGAAACAGCTGTCTCATCAGGCTGTGGGTGGCCTTGTACATGGCCTGAGACAGGTCTCTGTACAGCAGGTCATTGTTCTTGTCTACAAAGCCCTCCACACGGTACAGCACCTAGACCACAAGACAATTATGAAAACACCAAGACAGTGATGAAAATACTCAGACACGAAGCACAGGAAAATATCTGTTATTGCCCCATAAAAAGAACGACAACCCAGAGGGAGGAGGAGTAGTAGTACTTTACTGTCAATCCTAAACGCATCCTGAGGAAATACTTGCCATGGATTGAATCCGATTAATTCAAATGCAACACTGTTTGTGGGGGATGTTGACCAAATGGGGATTATAAGTCTATTTACCCAGAGTGTCTTTAAAGCAGGATATATTCTGGGCTATTCTGGTCCATCATGTGTCAAGGAAAACCTCTGCATTACTGATCTTTTTTTTTATTTTTTATTTTTTTACAATCACTGAATGTGATGCATTCCAGGTAATGCTCTTAATCCAATCTGCACGCTCCTCTCCACTCTGCTCGTCTGACTATAATCAGTATTGATCCTATCTTTTCTCCTCACCAGTGATTACCAGAGTGTCATATCTAGGTTATACATGTCTATGATGCAGTTTAATTCAGGTCCCACCAGTGATGGGGTTAATTTATCCATTTAAATTCAGTCAAGTCAGGAAATAAACCTAAAATTGGACTTGGAAATTTCAGTTTACTTCCTGAATTAAAATGGAATTGACCCCAACCCTGGGTCCCACACAGTCTCCCAGTATATGTAAAGTGTGTTTCTCATCCCTACTTTCCCAGCGTAGTGTTGGATGCGGAAGCAGCTGTGAGGCAAGCTGTGGTCTGTCAGGAACTTGGAGTTCTTGCTGAGGCGACTCTCAAAGTGCTGGTGCTCAGCACAGATGGTGTTGAGCTTGTCTAGGAAGGTGTCATCAGTCACTGTGCCTGGCCTGAGACATTCCTCATCCAACATGGCCAGGATACCATTCTGGTTCTGCAACAGAGGAGGAGAGAGTGGGATTATTATAACACATTCCTCTTAACATATTATTCAGAGAATACATTCTTTAAAATAAATTCTAAATGTACGATACAGTATTATAATTGTTCTAAACAGAGTCAACTGATTACAGACCAAAGTTAACCCATATTTGAGGTAATCATGTCTGGTCATTAGTGATAAACCATGTGTATATCATGGAAAATTGTTTCAAGGTAATTATTCATGTATATTGTGAAATTGCTTTGTTTTGCTTTACAAGAATCAGATGACATTGAGGGAGACCGACTTACATTCTCAATGAGGTCACAGATAACGGCGTTGTTGAAATACTCAATGTTGGTCCATTCAATGCCCTGTCACAAACAGAGAACAAGAGGTTACAAACAGGTTACTATTTTCTCTTTTTCCCCACTAACTTTCACTTATGTCTTGGGCTTTCCAACAAAGCAATGTCCTGTAGTGTAATCCTGACCTCACCTAGACTTTCTTATACAGACCTGAGTGGCTTAAGAGATAAACCCACTGACCTTCAAGACTCTCAGACAGGCAGCTAACCAATGGGCCATATAGTACCACAGTACAAGTCATAATACCCATATAACCTAGCAATCAAACAGGGAAATGGTTCCAATCGTTTATCCACCATTCATTTTTCCCCATAGGGGATTTTAGAAACCCTAAAAATAAGGGCTGTGTGCTGTGTAGGCTTACCCTAGCGTGATGTTCTGATAACTGTGTAAATCTCTCTAGGACAAGATTACTTTTATCAATATATTTGCTTGTATTTACCCCCCCAAAATGAAATACTAATTAGCTGCTAATGTGGCTATCATAAAGAACTACAAATTCCATGATTCTGGACGAGAGGGACAATTCAAGGCAAAGGTAAGAATCTCTGGATTAACTACATATTGTTAGCTAAAAGTATTAATGAATTAATTTGTTACATTTCTTTAAGTGGACAATTCTGTGAACTGTCTTGTGTAAGTTTTAAATTGACAATACCTGTTAGCAAAGGTATCAGCTAGAGATTACATGCAGGAGCTTGCAGGGATGTGTAGTCTTGCATGTCTAATGGTAGAAAAACGAATGGAACCATTTCCCTGTTTGACCGCTAGGTTTTAGGGCTATTATGACACCTCAACTGTGGGGCTCTATTTAGTCAACAACTTACAGAACAGAGAATCAAAATGCGTCATACCGTTAAAAAAAAAGCGCTTTTCTTTCAAAAACATGGACATTTCTAAGTGACCCCAAACTTTTGTACATTAAAATAACAAATTGATCAGAAATATAGTGCAGACATTGTTAATGTTGTAAATGACTATTGTAGCTGGAATATCTACATAGGCGTACAGAGGCCCATTATCAGCAACCAAATAGTACCCGCAAAACACCAGTCTCAACGTGAACAGTGAAGAGGCAACTCCGGGATGCTGGCCGTCTAGAGTTGCAAAGAAAAGCCATATCTCTGTCCAGTGTGTGTTCTTTTGCCCATCTTAATCTATTCTTTTTATTGGCCAGTCTGAGATATGGCTTTTTCTTTGCAACTCTGCCTAGAAGGCCAGCATCCCGGAGTTTCCTCTTCACTGTTGACGTTGAGACTGGTGTTTTGCGGGTACTATTTAATGAAGCTGCCAGTTGAGGACTTGTGAGGCGTCTGTTTCTCAAACTAGACACTCTAATGTACTTGTCCTCTTGCTCAGTTGTACACCGGGGCCTCCCACTCCTTTTTCTATTCTGGTTAGAGCCAGTTTGCGCTGTTCTGTGAAGGGAGTAGTACAAAGCATTGTACGAGATCTTTTCTCGTACATGGAATAGTCTGAATTTCTCAGAACAAGAATAGACTGACGAGTTTCAGAAGAAAGTTATTTGTTTCTGGACAATTTGAGCCTGTAATCGAACCCCCAAATGCTGATGCTCCAGATACTCAACTAGTCTAAAGATGTCCAGTTTTATTGCTTCTTTAATCAGAACAGCAGTTTTCAGCTGTGCTAACATAATTGCAAAAGGGTTTTCTAATGATCAATTAGCCTTTTAAAATGATAAACTTGGGTTAGCTAACATAACGTGGCGTTGGAACACAGGAGTGATGGTTGCTGATAATGGGCCTCTGTACGCCTATGTAGATATTCCAGGAATATCAGGAAAACCAGGACATTTTTAAGTGACCCCAAACTTTTGAACGGTAGTGTATATATAGAAAACTTGATTGCTGACAAGCAAAACATTTTGGGACTATATCAACAATGGATTACTGAAACAAATACCAAAAGATAGTTTTGGGTGGAATTTTCTTTTAAGCAGTTCACTATGTCTGATAGTATCTAAATCATTTGTCTGGCCTGACTGACCAAAGCCATTCAGTCTGATCTGCTGTTGCTGGTTTAATGGGTTGACACAGCTGTAGCTTGGGGTTTAAACAGTAAGAGTCCTTAAAATATATTTTCTATTCAATGTATATACATTTATATACACCTCAATAAGAGCACAAGACTCAAAAGCACAGCATGTTTCTGAAAGAACGTGCCTGTTTGGACAACATTAAAAATGGTGCCGAACCACAGGGCTTGGGCTGGGCTTTGGAGCGCTATGACATGTCAGGGCTGGTAACTGGTGGTTCTGGCAGACTTGGTCTATGTGACAGACAGGGAGACCAGGTTTGGGGGCGGGGCTGGGTTAGCCATGTGGGGATGCGGATTCTGCATCCTGCATCCGGATTCTGCATCCCTCCTGTCTCCCACAGTGTAGTATTTTCCCATGCACTGATGTGGAGCGAGGCCAGGCAATGGAATATCATGGAGGGGAGGTCAAGGGAGCAGCACTCACATACTTAGAGCTCTGAAAGCAAACAGAGGCCTGAGCCCCAGGGGAAGAAGTCTGTTTACCCCTGCTGGAGTGAAGGATCACTTCAGTCCCCAAACCCACAGAGGAGAGGAGAGGGAGAGAGATATGGAAAGAGTGGTGAAGAAAGCAGGAGAGAAGGTTGAGGGAGAGAAAGGACTAGAACGATAAATGAGGTGGACAATAGAACATGGAGGAAGTGCAATGGGGTACAGAGGCAGAGAGGAAAGAAAAGAGTGAAAGAGCAAGACGTACATGAAGTGAACGGGAGCGACTGGACAAAACAGAGTGATATAGGCATGGTCAACATCACAGCCCAGACGTACTAGAACACTGGTTGACAGGCCTGGCTCAAACTACAAATGGACCTGTTAGCGTGTAGAAGTGAAGTGTCAGGGGGGCAGAGGGTGCTATGGTTGTGGGTGAACGGTGCGAGGTGGATGGCTTTATGGGGCAACTCCCTCCTCTGTGGATGCCAGTAGATTAGTGTCTAATGAACACGACCCAAACTAAAAAAGGGAGGGACCACCTGTACTACGTGGTCCAATAAGTAACACTCATTTTTATTCTGTTTCTACATGTTTTGATACAGTGTGCTCTACAGCCCTGTTGTTCCCAGAAAGGGAAACGCGGAACCGTTCCTTACCTCTCTGACGTACTCCTCCTGCTCTTCACGTAGCGTCAGTTCGATGAAGATCTGCTGAAGCTTCTCGTTGCAGTAGTTGATGATGAACTGTTCAAAGCTGTTGTCCTGTAGAGGAGAACACCCATAGATACCATTTAGTCTCATGTTCAGTCATTAGGCCACATTTTAGCCTGTCCAGATGCAAACAGCAGGGTACCACATGGCACCACATTCAGTACTCTCTCGTCTGCCTGCCACTGTGAAATGCCCCCATCTGTTTCTGTGTTGTCATGCAGCCATTCAATAAGCTTTCGGGTCACTTCCGGGGTTCTTCTTCCCCTTTGTTGGATCACACTAGGGTAATGCCAAAACAGACCCGGGCTGGCTCCATAATTGCTCGAGCTCCATTCCTTCACCGCAATGTCACGCCAACAAAGAAAATGTCTCTTTCCAAACAAACCCGAGAGAATCTATTTTCTCTCTCTAAACTACTGTGGGAACTGATCTACTATAAAACTGAGGCAATGCTAGCTACCAATCTAGGCAACCAACCAAGCAGAACGTGTCTAGAACTTTCTATTCCTTGGTGACATTTCTCATTGCTTTACAACCACTCTTGAACAAACAAAGGACAGTGTCTTTGGACAATAAGACAAATAGCTGCCTGATCATAAAATCCTACCTGTGTTTCTTATCATGAATACATGTAAACTAACCTCGGTAAAGCTTCAGTGTTAATCATAAACTTGTTTCAAAAGGTGTTGAACAGTGAGTATTGAAAGACAGTTTGTTAACCATTTCTAAGCCCAAATTATGAAAATGATCCCCTTTCCCTATTAATTAAGATGACCAGTTCCTTTTTCATTGCAATCAACCCTACTTGGCAAACAGCATCAGCGTTGGTTGGGTTAGGAAACAATATCACTCCATTTGCTTAGGTTACAGTGGGTTAGAACAGCATCAATATGGGGCGAAGGGTGTACTGGACACTTTTGGTCAGGAAAAGCAGGCCTCACATGGCAACAGAAGGAGAGTGTTCATACATAACCTGGTCTCAGATCTGTTTGTGCTACCTTGCCAAACACTTGGCATGACGAGGACCATAGGAGTTGACAGGACAGCACAAACAGATCTGGGACCAAGCTACTTCATACACTCTTCAGAAAAGCTCTGCTATTGAATGTCCTCTCCTTCACTTAAGATGCACCAGTACTCCTTCATATCCCACCACAAAAAAACACAATGGAAGTCCTGTTATAGATGAGGATCTGAATTAAGACGAGAAGATAGATCGCAGCATGCACACTGCACACTCTCGGCAGGTGTACTTACTCCATCCTGTCGGCCCAGACACAACAACATTCAGTAGAGAGGAATGGAATGACTTCACAATGAGTGGGGAACAGTCAGGCACATTAGGAACATGAACTCGAGATCAACTTAAAGACACACTGGACTACGGAAGTTTAGTTGCTAGTTGTTTATGTCAAATTAATAATCTCATGAAACCACACAAGTTCTTTGTTTTAGGCAAACAATATGCTTTTGCTCATGGGTGAGGGGTCGTGTGAGGTATCTCTGTCCATTTAGGCCAGGGACCCATTTGCCAAACTGAGCCATTACTCTTACCTCAAATATTTCAAAACCATAGATGTCCAGGACTCCCATCACCTTGTGGCGTGTTTTGGCCTGAGCCTGAGAGGAGAAATAGAAAGAGAAAGTATAAGATACATATAAAATGAGTCCTGTCTTACTGACACTCATTTAATCTACTTTGGTAGGGCTTATATCTTTACAGTCAATGGCTTATAGAATAATAGTTGACAAATCTGGCTCATATAATGAGACCAGACCTACCTTGATGCTTTCATTGATCCTTGTGACCAGCCAGCTGAACAGACGGCTGTAGAGGTTTTTGGCCAGGGCATCACGGGCATAGTAGGCCTAGCAAATCACAAATAAGGGCTTAGTATACAGTGCCTTCGAGAAGCATTCAGCCCCCTTGATTTTTCCCACATTTTGTTACGTTAGCCTCATTATAAAATGGTTAAATAAATACAGAATCCTCAATCTACAAACAATACTCCATCATGACAAAGCAAAAACAGGTTTAGAAATTTTTGCAAATGTATTAAAAATAAAAAACTGAAATACCTTATTTACATAAGTATTCAGACCCTTTGCTATGAGACTTGAAATTGAGCTCAGGTGCATCCGGTTTCCATTGATCATCCTTGAGATGTTTCTACAACTTTATTGGAGTCCACCTGGGGTAAATTCAATTGATTGACCTTGATATGGAAAGGCACACACCTGTCGGTCTATGTAAGGTCCTACAGTTGACAGTGCATGTCAGAGCAAAAACCAAGCCATGAGGCGGAAGGAATTGTCCATAGAGCTCCGAGACAAGATTATGTTGAGGCACAGGGTACCCAACAATTTCTGCAGCATTGAAGGTCCCCAAGAACACAGTGGCCTCTATCATTCTTAAATAGAAGAAATGTGGAACCCCCAAGACTCTTCCTAGAGCTGACAGCCTGGCCATACTGAGCAATCGGTGTGGCAGGGCCTTTGTCAGGGAGGAGTCCAAGAACTCGATGGTCACTGACAGCGCTCCAGAGTTCTTCTGTGGAGATGGGAGAACCTTCCAGAAGGACAACCATCTCTGTAGGACTCCACCAAAATGGCCTTTATGGTAATGTTGCCAGACGGAAGACACTCCTCAGTAAAAGGCACATGGCAGCTCGCTTGGAGTTTGCCAAAAGGCACCTAAAGACTCTCAGACCATGAGAAACAAGATTCTCCGGTCTAATGAAAACAAGATTAAACTCTTTGACCTAAACGCCAAGCATCACGTCTGGAAGAAACCTGGCACCATCCCTACGGTGAAGCATGGCGGCGGCAGCATCATGCTGTCGGGTTGTTTTTCTGTGGCAGGGACTGGGAGACAAGTCAAGATCGAGGGAAATATGAACAGAGCAAAGTACAGAGAGATCCTTGATGAAAGCCCCATTCTGAGTTCCTGAGCAGGTTATGGTTCACCTTCCAACAGGACAACAACACTAAGCACACAGCCAAGACAATGCAGGAGTGGCTTCGGGAAATGTCTATGAATGTCCTTGAGTGGCCCAGCCAGAGCTCGGACTTGAAACCAATCGAACATCTCTGGAGAGACCTGAAAATAGCTGTGCAGCAACACTCCCCATCCAACCTGACAGAGCTTGTGAGGATCTGTAGTGAAGAATGGGAGAGAAACAACAAATGCAGGTGTGCCAAGCTTGTAGCGTCCTACCCAAGGAGACTTGAGGCTGTAATCGCCGCCAAAAGTGCTTCAACAAATGGTCTGAATAGTTAAATGTGATATTTCCATTTCCTATTTTTAATACATTAGCAAAAATGTAAGTAGTACTGTTAAAATGGTTTTTGCTTCGTCATTATGGGGTATTGTGTGTAGATTGATGCAAAAACAATTTAATACATTTTAAAATAAGGCTGTAACGTAACAAAATGTGGAAGTGAATACTTTCAGAATGCACTGCATATACATTGAACAAAAATATAAATGCAACATGCAACAATTAAAGATTGTAGGACAAGCAAGCCATAGCATACAGACAGAGCAACATAGGACAAGCAAGACGTAGCAAACAGACAGAGCAACATAGAACAAAAAGCAGCAAGACAAAATTCATAAAAGCAAAAAAGTGTTTCCACACCTCACAAGCTACAGACAACAGACAACATGGAAAGCGCCAATACACAGCTAGGGATTATGTTCACAAATCTGAATGACCTTTAGCCATGTCTTCATGCATTTTGTGAAAGTGTGATATGTGGTGCAGTTATGTGTGTCTGATGGCAGTGTATTCCAGACATGGGAAGCTTTCACAGAGAAAGCTGATTTACTAAAGGTGCTTTTCCTTAAGGGAACTATACAGTCACCTCATAGCAGACCGTGTGGATCTGCTGCCATATGTTTGGGTTTTCTGTTTAACAAAAATACTGAGTGGAGGGGGAGCCAGGCCATTTAGGATCTTGAATACAAGACATGCGTCGGTGTATTGCACAAGATTTTCCCAACTCAGGAGCTCATGCTTTCTGAGGATGTAACAGTGATGATGGCTATTGCGCTTCCTATCAAGCACTTTGAGAGCCTGTTATTGGACAGACTGAATAGGTTTAAATGTTGTACAGCAAGCTTGGGCTCAACTAGTCAAGCAGTATGTTAAGTGGGGGAGTATCATAGATTTGAAGTACAGTTTTGCTACTTCTGTAGTCAAACAATTTCGTATAAATCGGAAATTAGCTAGGTTGAATTTGGTTATTTGAATGACCTTTTTCACATGCTTTTTAAAAGAGAGGTTGGAATCAAGTAAGATGCCAACGTACTTAAAATCAGATACCACCTGAAGCTTCTCCCCTGACACATGGACATCTGTTGCCCTCTGTGAAAAACATGCAAACTGTTTTTTTCACATTGAGATACAAACACGAGTCACTGAGCCACTTTGTAACCTGGACCATTCCAGTAGTGAGTTCTTGTGCAGCTTGTTGTTTGCGCTTTGCATGCACATATATCACTATATTATCTGCATACATTTGAACTTCAGATCCAGTACAGACAGAAGGCAGATCATTAATGTACAGGCTGAACAGGAGGGGCCCCAGTATTGACCCTTGGGGCACGCCCACATCATAGCTAAGAGTGGGCGACAGCTCATTGCTCACTCTGACACACTGAGTTCTGCCTTCAAGGTATGGTTTCATCCATCAAGGCATCGGGGGAAAAGTTGAACTTAAACTGTTAAAGGCGGCTTATGGTAGATTAACATTCAATTATCTGGAAACAGCTCTGGTGGACATTCCTGCAGTCAGCGTGCCAATTACACGCTCCCTCAAAACTTGACATCTGTGGCATTGTGTTGTGACAAAACTTCCCATTTTGTTCAGTAGATTTTAGTGCTCTCATGCAGAAAGAAATATAGCTGTAGTAAATATCTCTGGTAAATGCTTGTAGTAGTGTGGCATTCAACTGGGACAGGGATAGATCAGTTTTTATGGATGTGAAGTGACAGTCAAGCTGTAATTCCAGCTGTAGAATGTTTCTCATTCCAACCATCCACAAGGGAACAAAATTATACATTGAGCTGTCTGAGGAGGTGTGTCCTAGCGTGGGCCGAATAGCATCCCTATAGTTATGGAGGCTCATCCTCTGGCATACAGCCACACTGGAGTAGAGAAAGGCTGTCATTCATCATGTAAACACACACACGCAAACACACACCGGAAGAGGTGAACTTGCAGTGACAGAGCGCTGTGGCATGGACAGGACCAGGCCTAACCTCCGTAACAAACAAACACTTCTAGGAGGTGATGCTTGGACTGGTGATGTGCTATGGATGAGCTGGTGATCCTTTAGTTCGATAGTTCCTCCAAGGGCTCGAACCAATGTGCTCTGATTTATTGTCTCAGCCTGGCCTTTATATACCCTTCTGTTTACGCCATCTGGCCGGATGTTTGTGAAGATAAGAGAAAGCACACAGTACCACCAGGGGAGGGTGTCCCGGTCTCAAGGAGTCAGATCTGTAGCCTGGTCCCAGATCTGTTAGTGCTGTCTTGTCAATTCCTATGGTCATTTTCACAGCAATTTAGGAGATGGCAACACAGCACAAACAGATCTGGGACCAGGCTACCAGAAAACTGCCAATGATGTTTAAAATCACACTTCAGGAGGAGTGAAGCTCATCCCTTCATACTAACCTTCTTAAGCTGCTTTTCTGGAGAACAGAGAGAGGACTAGCCCCTGACATTCTTCTTCTCATCACCAACTGAATGTTGCCTGAACTCAAACCTCCAGCATAAGGAGAGGAAACTAGCTTCTATTCCTATATGTTTATCCTAAACATGAATGTGCCTGACTGCCTGAACTCACTAACCTCCAAAACCTGGCCTACTTCTGCAATTTCCAGGGGAGAATTCACCAAATCCTCATCCATAATGGACATGTTTCCATGTACAGTAGATGGGGATAGGAAGTAAGCTAGCCAGAGAATTAAGTCAAAGGGAAATAATCCTCTCATCCACCCACAACTGCAGTGTGAAAACATCCCCTGGGACTTAGTCTGTCAGTGCTATCATGAAAGTAAGTGTGTATCTATACACTGATGACAGGTGGTCTTGTTTGGCTCAGTTGGTGAGGGCATGGCGCTAGCAAAGTCAAGGTTGTGGGTTCAAGTCCCACAGAGAACAAATATACATACTAAAATCAATGCAGTGTCATATGGGGTAGAGTCTAGTATTAGAACCAACACTGGGTGTGGATACAATGGGAACATTTGGGATTACATTGTATGAATGTAAACGTTAAGTTGTTTATTGATTTCGTCTACGTATGTTTTTTTGTATGTTGGCAAAAAAAGATGCCAAAAATATATATATTACTAAAATAAATACATAAAATCAATGCACTCCCACTCACTGTACTGTGTGGTGATAAAAGTGGCATACATTAATAAAGCGATAATGCCCGAGAAGCCAGTGTTAGGAGAATATATTGGCACGGGTGTTGTTAGGCCCGACATAGAAAATGTGCTCTCTCATCAGATGAGCTAGCCAACACAGCTAACACAATCACTTCAAACTGATGTTGGAAAGACTGCAAACTAGCTGCACTTTGTTTTGTTTTACGTTTATTCAATTGATATTTCTTTGTATATAAATCCATAAAATTAGGCCAGCTGTTTCATAATTTCGACTGGCTAAGAAACGCTGCCTGCCTGTCTGTCTCCTCCTGACCCCTACACGTTCATTACTATGGGACAGTGGGAGATAAAATTTGAATATTGAAACAATGTTGCTAATGTCAGAGAGACAGACGGCAAGGTTTATACAAATCTCAGCTGTTGAAAACTAAATTTTAGCCTAAAAGAAATCTGAGATAATGTCTAGATGCTTTTTATAGAGGAGATAAAGTTTATAACTTCCCTGCCTGGGCTGATGAGACAGTGGATTGCACAGTCAGATGGAACAGAGTAATTAAGCATTTTAACGTCATAGATTTAGCCGGTGGTAACTTGTGGAATAGACACCGGCTGGAAAGCGCTTTTAACCAATGAGCAATCAGGATTAGACCCATACATTATATACACACTCATGTTTAAATAGATAGAACTAAAGAAGTGTGATGCTATACAGTGCTGATCTTCTCACCTGGGCCACGTTGAGTGTGGTAGACACCTTCTCCATCTTGGCTTCCACGGTGCGGTAGCTGAAAGCCCTCTCCAGCACAGACTGCTCAATCCCCAACAGCTCACACATCTCCTTCAGGTCTGGAAAATAGAGCAGAGGAAACACACACACACTCACTGACAGAACAACTGACACAAACGCTCAATCATAGAGCTTTGTATACAGGCCGAAGGCAAAGAACAGCTGTATAGCAAACAAAATAGGCAATGACTAGATGAAACGCTTCAATAAAGGAAATCTATCCCCTGTGAATAAGGAATCCATATCAATGTTAAGCTTTACCAACAATGCCACTTGATGCCAGTATCACGGTTCCAGTGGGTAGCCATAAGGGCATTAGCTAAACCCTTTCCTTAGAGAGATAAGGTGATCTACTCTGAGATCTCAGACGATCTCCTTTAGGATCAGTGTTGTCTCCTGGCCAGGATACCCCAAAGCAGCCGGATGGAGTAATGTTTAAGAGGAGTTAGTGCATTAGCCTTAATGTATTTAGGTATTTACAGGTCAATTGTCTCACTCAATTGTCTTATGTAAGAATAGTGTTGTTGACAAATGTCTTTGTGTATAGTGACAGCTGTCAAATGGTCACAAGGGGAAATTCCATGAATAACCTAATGTAGAAAGTAGAAGTGTGGAGTTCATGATTCACACCACAGGCCATGTGGACTTCATGATTCACACCACAGGCCATGTGGACTTCATGATTCACACCACAGGCCATGTGGACTTCATGATTCACACCACAGGCCATGTGGACTTCTTCCACTTAAGTGTATCCTGTAGATTAGAAAGGAGTTTTGTTTGCAAAGAAAGAATGCAAAGTTGTGCCACGGCTGGGTTATTCAGACATGCAAAATATTACATTTGCTTAATAGGGGAGAGCTGTTAGCAGTTACATAAGTAGGCGTACTGTACTTACCATCAGAAAACATTGCATACTATAGACAACTGTAGTTAAGGAGTGAATGTTATTCATAAGGGTTACAAGGAGAAAATAGGACCTCGCCCAATTTAAAATGGATGGCCCTCCATATTTCACCTACACCCTCCATGAATGCTTGAAGGATAAAAACAAGTGACCATCCCCTATATCCAAGATAATAATTAATGTCTACCATTTACCCTTACTTCTCAGACAGACCAGAGCGCTAGACATGCAGTTTCAGAAACCATTCTTCGTCCTGTAAGCATTACATAGCAACACAGGCATTTTGATAGCGCACAGAGCTGCGGGCCAGAAGGTTGTGGGATCTCGTTTATAGTCAAAGTATTGCATTAATCCATCATCGCATTTGCAGGTCCCAGAAAAAATGGCCTTATGAACATTCATGCAGTTTTACAGCCTTTTAAATATTAGAAGGATATTTTGTTACAACACACAAATTACCGAAATTACAGGGTAGGAATGGACAGAGATAGGCCTGTGTGTTCATCGTATCATATTTCTCCAATGTCAAATCAGTGTGTCTTGTTTGTAACAAAACTGTCCCTGTTTGCAAATAATTAAATCTGAGATATCATTAAGAATCTTTTGGTACTTTCAAAAGTTAGGCCTACATTTCCACCCCAGACAGAATAGGCCTACCAATGGAGAAAAATGGCAGCTTTAACTGCTCGCTATTCTTCTTACATGGCTCAACCCAACGAGAGAAGGTCACAAGTGTTTCTCTAAAAGCTGTTTGGATTTATTACATCTTCTATTGTACAGAAAGTGAATAGCTTAATCAATTGATTTTAACAAAATTAGATGCAAAGTCTATTTTTTGAATCCTTGGCAATAGAAGGTTGTAGCTCAGCCTCTGAATGTTTAAGGAACAAAACAATAATATTCCCATATGCATCAGTCACGTCTTTCCCGTCTATTTTACAGCTCGTTTCTAGCATGAAGCATCGCGGAACAAAGCACTGTTAAATATCACTTTATATAAATCAGATGGGCTTTATTTTCTTCAAAATATTAAGCTAACAATGGGTAGGCCTGCTCTTTTTGCCATTTTCCTTCATTCAAAGGTAGGCGTATGGCATACCCTCATACCCCTTCAATTCGAGTCTTGGTTTTAACTGAACAGCCCTTCACTGACACGGAAGTAGGCTAATTAAAGAGTGCATTGTGGGTGGAGGAATTGACCAACAAATGTATGGATATTGCAGCCTATAACCTAATTTCATCTGTCAAACAGGTAGGCCTACCTCTTACTTTTAAGACGGGAAAAAATACACTCCCTCACAAAGCCCTCTTGTTAAAAGTAAAGTCCAATTAAAATTAAGACTTTAAATGCTTACTCAAATTTGACTACTTTCAGCGCCCATGAGGTGTCCCTTTCTATTGATTGTTTCATGGCTAATGCTTCAAGTTTCAGCTTATTGTGAGGTCAATAACTGATAAAAACAGTTGAAGTCGGAGGTTCACATACACTTAGGTTGGAGTCATTAAAACTCGTTGTTCAATCACTCCACAAATTTCTTGTTAACAAACTATAGTATTGGCAAATCGGTTAGGACATCTACTTTGTGCATGACACAAGTCATTTTTCCAACAATTGTTTACAGACAGATTATTTCACTGTATCACAATTCCAGTGGGTCTGAAGTTTACATACACTAAGTTGACTGTGCCTTTAAACAGCTTGGAAAATTCCAGAAAATGATGTCATGGCTTTTGAAGCTTCTGTTAGGCTAATTGACATAATTTGAGTCAATTGGAGGTGTACCTGTGGATGTATTTCAAGGCCTACCTTCAAACTCAGTGCCTCTTTGCTTGACATCATGGGAAAATCAAAAGAAATCAACCCAGACCTCAGAAAAAAAATTGTAGTCTGGTTCATCCTTGGGAGCAATTTTCAAATGCCTGAAGGTACCACGTTCATCTGTACAAACAATAGTACGCAAGTACAAACACCATGGGACCACGCAGCCATCATACCGCTCAGGAAGGAGACGTATTCTGTCTCCTAGAGATGAACGTACTTGGGTGCGAAAAGTGCAAATCAATCCCAGAACAACAGCAAAGGACCTTGTGAAGATGCTGGAGGGAACGGGTACAAAAGTATCTATATCCACAGTAAAATGAGTCCTATATCGACATAAGCTGAAAGGCCGCTCAGCAAGGAAGAAGCCACTGCTCCAAAACCGCCATAAAAAGCCAGACTACGGTTTGCATTTGCACATGGGGACAAAGATCGTACATTTTGGAGAAATGTCCTCTGGTCTGATGAAACAAAAATAGAACTGTTTGGCCATAATGACATCCTTATGTTTAGAGGAAAAAGGGGGAGGCTTGCAAGCCAAAGAACACCATCCCAACCGTGAAGCACGGGGGTGGCAGCATCATGTTGTGAGGGTGCTTTGCTGCAGGAGGGACTGGTGCGCTTCACAAAATAGATAGTATCATGAGGAAGTAAAATTATGTGGATATATTGATCCAACATCTCAAGACATCAGTAAGGAAGTTAAAGCTTGGTCGCAACCGGGTCTTCCAAATGGACAATGACCCCAAGTATACTTCCAGAGTTGTGGCAAAATGGCTTAAGGATGACAATGTCAAGGTATTGGAGTGGCCATCACAAAGCCCTGACCTCAATCCTATAGAAGATTTGTGGGTAGTGCTGAAAAAGCATTTGCAAACAAGGAGGCCTACAATCCTGACTCAGTTACACCAGCTCTGTCAGGAGAAATGGGCCAAAATTCACCCAATTTATTGTGGGAAGCTTGTGGAAGGCTACCTGAAACATTTGACCCAAGTTAAACAATTTAAAGGCAATGCTACCAAATACTAATTGAGTATGTAATCTTCTCACCCTCAGGGAATGTGATGGAAATAAAAGCTGAAATAAATCACTCTACTATTATTCTGACATTTCACATTCTTAAAATAAAGTGGTGATCCTAACTGACCTAAGACAGGGAATTTTTTACTAGGATTAAATGTCAGGAATTGTGAAAAACTGAGTTTAAATGTATTTTGCTAAGGTATATGTAAACTTCCGACTTCAACTGTACATCATGAGCAAGGAACATTGTTTTTAATAAAATCAATCATAGTATTAGCAAGGTATCAAAGTTGTCCTCCGGTCTTCCTTCTCATCTTCGCACTCTCCTTTTTAAACTGAAAACATAGGCAAAAAAATAAAAAATACGGACGAACCCTTTGACTTCCCTCCTGAACTGCCACTGTAGGCCTACACAGCACAGCCATTGGTTAGGCAGCACAAAACATTTTTGATCAGCAAGAACAGAGCAGGCCTGGGATCAGGGTTGGAATATCAATTGCAGTATGTAATGCAGCCTAGTTGTATTTACACCATCCCATTATCTATCTTAGAAATAAATCTTTGCGCTGTGCTTCTCCGAGCATGCAGTTCGTAGCCTATAGTTTATGGATCATTTGATTGAGACTTGATATTGGGTGCCCAGCAGAGAGTCAGATGAGGGCGGTGTCATGCACACAGCCATATATAGCCTAATTAGCAACTCATTCTAAAACACTGAGAAATATTGAAATTTCATTGATTACCAATTACATGTCCCTTCCCTGGACTAGATTTTTTTTTAAATTACTAAACCCTCCCCTTGACTGAAATTGAAAAAGCATGACCCTCCCCCATGAACCATTCTTTAAATTTCGATCCATCCTTAAGCCGGGTGGACACTACATGACTTTCAAATCCTAACATCGCTGAGCCTCTCACATTAAACAACCATCTTTCCTGTAGGTTGTTTTGTCTTGACAACGCAGTGGTGCGCACACTAAATGATCTGGCACAGACAAGGGGCACACTACAAGATTCTTCACTTGGTTGTGAGGATTGTTGGATACCACACTGTCTGGCTCAAAGCAGCCTCAAACATTTTCAGTCCGACATTCATGCTTGACAGTGTTGAAATGTCTAGCCAAAATTTTGAATTGAATAATATTGCGTGTGTACTTCAGAGCTGTAACGATTTGACATTTTGGCTTTGGTTAAAGTCAAGTACAGATGCAGTCATCGCTCCTGCTCGAGAGTCTACACATTCTGGGTGACGCAAAACATCAATCATTTCACTGGCTTCTTCTCTGGCGAGCTCTCATTGGCTATTGCTGATCACTTGTCATTGCACATCTCACACTACAAGAGCATTGCAGATTTTTTGCTGATAAAATCAAACCTGGTTGAAAATATCGGGACGTCTGGGGCTATTCAAAGACGAGATTGGTAGCCCTCAGATTGCGTCTATGAGCCAGTCACATTAAACAAGCGTCGGTGACGGCCGCGTGCCCCGAGTAGGCAAGGGGATTTTGGTTTAGATCTCAAAAACTTGTCTGGGACAGCTAAAATCGGGGCCAAAAATCATGTAGTGTTCACCTGGCTTTAGTAAACCATGAAATGAAACATTAACCCGTAGAGGGCAGTGCAACAACACATAGGCTACTGCTGATGGAACTTACTGGTATGGTTAGTTGTGGAGGGGATTACCATTGGTCAGTGGTTATAATATAACTGATACGTTACAGTATGCTTATTTTATAGCGTCTATTTTGTACGTCCTTCAATTGACCAGACAATGCAAAAACAACAAAAGATTTTCTACAACCACAATACATTATATTTACATTTTCAAGATGTAAGGGAAATCCACATTCTTTGCTATCCAAAGGGGGCACAAAAGTTTTTAAAAAAGTGAGATGTGTACGCATGTGTACTGTAACAGGACATTGTGTCCCACCGTAAAGCTGTTGGTTGTCCACTCAGACCATTGTCTCACCATTCTTGTCCTTGACCCTGCTTTCGTCGAAGCCGTTGACCCTGGACTCTGGTTTGAACTCAATGTTCCCCAGTTTGAGGACGGCTGCTACCAGCTCTAGGACCAACTGCACCTCATCCTCCATAAAGCCCACAATCTGCATTGCATTCTGGGAGAGAACATAGAGAGAAACAGCCCATCAGACACTTAGCCAAGGCGAGGTGCAGAAGAACTAATCTTGATCAGTTAATGAGTAGTTATTTGGGATGCAAGGTGATTTGAAGATCAGTGATTCTCCTCAGTCTGACTTTGATGTTGACTACATGTACATTGAACACACTAATAACAAGGACAACAGGAAGAAGAGTGAGTATCTGGACTGGAGAGGGAAGAGCGAGACAACTAGTGACAGAGGGCAAAGTGATGTGGACTGTGGTTGGGGAAATATTTTAAATGATTAAATGTGTGTTACTGTGATTTGACACCGTTGTGAACAAGGGTGAGAGAAGACTGTAGCAGGCTGCCTTTGGCTCCAACAGCATCATATCCAGTGGAGAGGCCTATTTTGGTATAGCACTGAACTCAATCGTGTTGAGTTGGACTACAGCTGAGACGTGGCCTGCTCCCTTATTGAGAAAAGTACTCATCCCAAATGGCACCCTATACCCTACAATACTTTTGTCCAGGGCCCATAGGGTGCATTGTATATGCAATAGGGTTGTATTTCAGACGCAACCACTGCCACAGAGTCCAAGGGCAGCAAGATAGTGGTTTGGGATAAAGGGAAGGCAGGCACCTCATAACATAACATCCTCTGTGTGTTGTCAACAGTAAGTGAGTCAAGAGGAAGAGGGGCTGAGCGACTGCACATGGTGACCATGCTCTGCAGCGACAGCCTCACATGTCAGTGTGGGAGGATGCAGCTGCTGTTTCTCCCTCAGGTTTCCCACAGCAGCACAGAAACGGGCAGCCAGACTGCCACTGTGTATTCTAAAGCATTTAGCTATTGTTTACTGTTGGGAAGGCCTGCACTGCAGGTTAAATTCCCCTTTGAGTACTAAAAAGTGGATATAGATAGAAGTTACATAACAGGGGGAGGCGCTGTAGAGGCGGCTAGCCCATAATCAACCCTGGGCTGGTAAGGAGCAGGTTAGCATGGACAAGAGTTACCTTAATCCAATCAACCTGCTCTGGAGATAATGAGCTCAGACCAGCCCTTACCCTTTGCCACACGCCTCAGCTAAACCAAAAATTACAATGACAGACAGGAATTAGTGTGAGTGAGTGAGTGAGTGTGATAGAGTGTCCCACCCTGACGGTCCTAAAGCTTGCTGCGTCGTCTAGTCCATTGACGGTGGCTGAATCCAGACTCAGGTAGTTGTACTTACTGAAGTCTCTGTCCAACTTCAGCTTCGCTGTGGGCCAGAAAGACAAACACACATGGCTTTAGCATGACCTATTCAGTCAATGCTGGTGTGCAGGTGCTATACACGCACGCAAACATTTCAGAGTAGCAGTTTCAATGGGCACCTTTAAAGGCCTGAATCAGGTATCAAAGAAAGCCATTCCACTGCATGGTGTATTGGATTACAGGTTACATTAACTGCTGCTAAATCAAGTCATTTGATATTTGTCCACCATGAGATATTGTTCTCCTTCAACAATACTGCCAAACAGTGGCTGAGCTCCAGCTGAGAACAAATAAGCCATACTGGTTTCACAGTCTTTGTTCTCTGTACTTAATCACAGGTTCATGTTTAAGTAATGGTCACGTAACCAAGACATTATTCCGTTCGATAACTCGTGACATTATATTTAGCGCCATTTCTGAGTGTCATTACATATCTTAAACATTCATGACCGTTTGAGATGTTATGATACATGTAAGGAAGCGTCATAACATGTTAATGACGTCATGCAGGTGTTATAAGCACTGGTGTCAAATGAAGTGTTACCGATAACTGTGTGTATAACTTACTCAGGGTGTCACCTGAAGCTCCAGAAAGAAGCTGGTAGAAGATGTGGAAGTTTCTCTCTCCTCTTGGCTGCTTGCAAACCCTGGACTTCTCCAACAAATCTACGGGACAACAAAAATACAGGGGATTAAAAAGACACGACTGTTATAAAGAGAAATAACACAATTTATTTGATGAGCTTTCTACACGTGCAGGACATATAAAATATTCCATTCAATGAGCTAAGAACACAACTGATATTTTACGTCTACACATTGTCAGTGTCAGACCACATCTGTAGTGCACCGATCAAATCAAATCAAGTGTATTTTATATAGCCCTTCGTACATCAGCTAATATCTCGAAGTGCTGTACAGAAACCCAGCCTAAAACCCCAAACAGCAAGCAATGCAGGTGTAGAAGCACAGTGGCTAGGAAAAACTCCCTGATGGATGTATCTCCCTGTTATAGCCAAATATTAGTGTTTCCAAGGTGACCGAACCATGGTCATGTTGGCGTCTCATTGTTCATTGTATAGAAGTGGAGCCTCCTAGCCAGCCGGCACAAGAAGACTCCGAGGAGGAAACCATATGAAGAGATCAAGTCAGCTGCTCCTCCATGGCTAATGACCAACTACAACAACACCTATATTGAAAGGATATATGGGATGTATACTTATGATACTAAGGAGTTCAACTAAGGAATGGCATCCTCGATTAATTACACATGAACACACTTTTGTATTTATTCAGTTAATGTTGTGGTCAGAGTTAGAGCCCAAGGTCTTTCAAGTTGATCAGAAAACTAAGAACTTGGTTTTGAGTTTGGTAATGGACAGGCATAGAAAAGCAATGTTTGCTTGACAAGCCAAGGTATGTTGAAGATAGGGCTATATTCCGCCCTGGGACCTGAGTAGGATGCCTGTTGGCATTCAGCTACGAGCCCTAAGTCCTGACTCATCTTCTCAGCAGGGGCATTAACTGCTTGAAGAGTCAGGAACCACTTCATAATGAATTTACACCCTCTCTGACACAGGAGGTCAATAGAACGTACGTGTGTGTGTATATATATATATATATATATGAGTGAGCCCCGGGCGTCAACAGCTATAAGGTAGGTGGTCACGAATCGATGCCAGCTATTGCTAGCCACGCTTCAACGCCACATGGTAGTCACTAAGTGTGTGTGTGTTAAATACTAAGTGGTTCTCTCTGGGTTGTCTGTCAGCTCATCAATAACGTAGCATCTTTTACAGAGCGACAGACGAGCCGAGCTGAGCGATGCGTTGCCTCTGAACTGTAATCAAAAAGGGGACAGAACATGGATCCTTTCTTCCTCTCTGCCAAACCTTGATATATATTTTCTAACACTGAGTACATACAAGACTATGAAGTCTTGCAATGAGACTATTCTCTGCCCCCCCCCCGGCATAATTTTTTGTCTTAATTTGTTGCTCCCCTTGGCTTGTACCCTACGAGATTCACATGTAACTGCCTGCAATCATCCTATTGACCAGACCAAACTCACAACAGTGAGTTCCAACAACAGAAAATAAGACACAGGAACAAGAAATGTGGCTCAAGAATGTTCTGAACATCCAGGGTCTGCCCCACAGGGGGCTCTTTTCTCTGTTGTGACCTTTCCTCTTTTGTACACTGGAAGAGTTCAGCCCTGTTATTGCTTTTCACTACTAAGGCCGCTTCGCTATGGTTTTCCATGCCTGCTGTAAAGCATTTGTCAAATTTAGAATGGTATTATGAACAAACATTTAAGGAGAAATGTCAGACATGCTATATACTGCAAATTAAGAATGGAAGTCCTGTCTTGCTGTTTTGACTAGGGTATAACAAGCACCAAACGACTGGCCGTTTGGGCATTGGAAACCCTCTTCCTGGCACGTTACCACTATTCAAGTCTACTTTGTTATCGCAATAGTGTAAATGTTAGGGTACCAAACGAATTCCCCAATGACATAGAATCTTGTTTTATGTTTTTAACTCTCAGTCCAGACAAAGTTCAGCACATACAGTTTGACACATTATCCCATACAAAACTAGCGTGCATGGATGTAGTGTCCTAAACCCTTCTCCACTGTGGCCTAACCCTAGCTGCTCCACTATACTGTGACCATGTCCTAGAGCAGGGGTCCTCAAACCTCTCCTGGGGACCCATAATCGTTCCATGTATTTGATCTAGTCATCAGCTAACATTTTATTTAAATTGTCAACTAATTATCAGGCCTTTGACTAAGTGAATCATGCAAGTTAGTTCAGGGCTACAACAAAATTGCGAAATGTCTGTGGATCCCAAGGAGAGGTTTGAGAACAACTTCCCTAGATGTGTTCCTGCTCTATATCCGCAGTTAAAGAAGACCTTCAGGTCATGGAGCAAGCTGGAGATGGTGTGAGTGCCATAACGAGCTGTCAGCTGACTGTACCGCAGCAGTAACAAAGACCCAGAGGAATTTATAGCTTGTGACTTCTGAGAGAAGCCCTCAGGCAGTCAAGGCCTTTCCCCTTCCATCCATCCCAGTCTGTCCTTCTCGTCACTCCTTCCTAATAAACATCTCCTTGTACTGGACGGTCTTCATTAGCTACTCCATAATCAAATTTCAATCACATTTATTTATAAAGCCTTTCTTACATCAGCTGATGTCACAAAGTGCTGTACAAAAACCCAGCCTAAAACCCCAAACAGCAAGCAATGCAGGTGTAGAAGCACGGTGGCTAGGAAAAACTCCCATGAAAGGCCAGAACCTGGGAAGAAACCTAGAGAGGAACCAGGCTATGAGGGGTGGCCAGTCCTCTTCTGGCTGTGCTGGGTTGAGATTATAACAGAACATGGCCAAGATGTTCAAATGTTCATAGATGACCAGCAGGGTTAGATAATAATAATCACAGTGGTTGTAGAGGGTGCAACAGGTCAGCACCTCAGGAGTAAATGTCAGTTGGCTTTTCATAGCCGATCATTCAGAGTATCTCTACCGCTCCTGCTGTCTCTAGAGAGTTGAAAACAGCAGGTCTGGGACAAGGTAGCATGTCCGGTGAACAGGTCAGGGTTCCATAGCCGCAGGCAGAACAGTTGAAACGGGAGCAGCAGCAAGACCAGGTGGACTGGGGAGAGCAAGGAGTCATCAGGCCAGGTAGTCCATAAGACAGAGAGGACAGTGGAGTATGTGTGACAGATCAACCACTCTGTTTCCTGTGACCTCATGGCTGAATCTCTTCACGCCAGACAAAACATGAACATGAGACAGGACGAAACAATAACAGAGGTTTGGATGGGCAAGATAGAGCGACAAGACGAGGCACTGCAGTCAGAAACTAGTCTTACATGATTTAATGTGTATGTTTGGCAACTGTTTAGGTTGTTTTAGTTTGCTTCCTCACCCTCTAGTTCCTGAGTGTCAATGACCCTCCATTGACTGGAAACAATGTAATATCTTTGATCGCCATCTCTCTTTGGTGAGCCGACCAACCGGGCGTGCAGGAACAGCATGTGGAATGTGACACGCTATGATCGACCCCCACTCCCCATCGCTTCCCTTCTTTCAGGCCCTCCCCTCTCTCTATATCTCCCAGTCCCGCTCTATGACTCCCTCTCTATCTCTCCCTGGATCTGGCCCTGTGGTGTATGGTGTGTGAGAAACCATTACCAGGGTGGGATGACTGACTGACTTACTGGGGGATTTAATTGAGCCAACTGTGTCAGTGGGATATAACAGTGAGAGGGCTACTCTATCACTACCACGCTCACATCAGTGACATGACAGAGCTAGAGGGATGGAGGAGAGCTTAGCATGTGGCAATTCTATTGCAGCATAAGGTGTGTGTGTACTTTATAATACTCACAGTTGCTAATAACTCCACCCAGAGGGTCTCCTTTGAAGTCAAACTCAATGTCCATGTATTTTCCCTGCAGAGAAGAAGAGAGAACACAGTGGTTAGAAGTGCCTGACAAACACTATATAGGGAATAAGTGCCATTTGGGACACACCCTTGTCTCTGATTTCCCTCTATGACCTTTTTCCCTTTAGCAATGAAGTGGTTTTCCAGGCAGCCTGGAAAATGCATCATACAGGGATGATTTCTGTATTTTGAAAGTTGCATATCTTGAAAACTTGATTGCTGACAAGCATAACATTTTGGGACTATGTCAACAATAGACTAATGAAACAAATACCAAAATATCGTTTTTGGGGTGGTTTTCCTTTAAGTGATATTCTTCAGGAATCAATGGGTAAATATTAACAACTGAAATGCCCATTGAACAGATTCCCAGATCCCAGGCAGTAGGTAAGAGGCAGCTCTCATACGCACAGGCAGGGATCACTGCAAACCTCACTGAAATGAGCTTTACGTTACCTGAGGGAATAGAAAGGAGAAAGGAGTTTCTCTTTAAATTCATTTTGAAGAAGTCGTTTTGTCTCCAGGCACTAGACCTGTTCATAAAGTCAGCTGCCAAATCACACATTGGTTTGCTGTGACGTGATGGACCGTAAGTGGAGGAAATGCCTTTGTTTCTTCTCCCATTTGAAAGGTAAGTAAAACAAACCATCTCGCTCACTTTCTCCCTCTGTTCTGTTTCAGGTTTGGAATAGAAGTTATAAATGACAGTGGGCCCAGTGTCTTCATGGCCGTTTAGATTTTTCTTCCTTTTATTTAGCTGACAGTTCTTCAAAAAGCTGTAGCTTAAACTGGCAATGGACGCTGCCAGATTCAACAACATCACCAGTCTCTCTGCAGGGGGAAGAAACAGGGCAAACATTCGGTCCTCGTTTTGAGGAGAGGAGTTTGGACAAAATGGCATTCAGTGGAACACGCAGGAGGTGCTCATCCAGCAGTTTATACCAAGGTTACCTAAATATAAACAGATCAGGCATAATCCCAAATGATTCCCCTGCTATGATATCCTAAACCTGAGCACAGGCTAGGGCCAGATAGATAGGTACACCATGGGGTTGGTGAGTGAGTGGCACAACCTTATGGATGCCACAGAGGCCGTATAGTTTGGTACATGGAGCACTTGTACTCCAGACTAAACTGACTTATGGGACATTTAAGTTAAGATAACAAAATGACACATGACATGAGTAGGGGCTGTGAATTTTGTACTGATGACCAGATTCCTAACCACAGCCCTAGGCATTAGGTCATCATTATGAATAAAAATGTGTTCTTAACTGACCTGCCTGGTTAAGTAAAGGTTAGATAAATAGGCATTAGTTGAGGACTGGTTAGCCCCTGAGGCAGTCTGGGGTATGGGTCAGTCAGTCAATGCATTTCCAGTCTTGGGGAAGCCTGCAGTAATGTGATGACATCAGAAACATTGGAATCTGGAACAGGCAGCTGCTGGCTGCCAATGGGCCCCTGTGGAATACACAGCCAGCCAGCAAGGAAGCGTGAGAAAGAAAGAAATACCGTGCAAAAACGTGCTGCAGTCCAAAACAGGACATCTCATTTTATATCTACAGCGTTTGGAAATTAAATGTTTTCCTAGATTAGTCTGCCAGCCAAAAACCTTGCAAGAGCAAGATGGTGATTGCATCATCAACCTGCTGATGTTAGTTCCATCATTCAAAGCATCAGTCAAAGTTTCCTAATGTTCGCACCAAAATTCTCACTGTGCATAAGTCATTTTAGGGAAGGCGAGGTAGAGTAGTAGGCCTCCAATTATGTTAGTTCCACAGGGGCAGTTGGCCTATGGCAGCTGAGGAGCAGCTTGATAGGTCAAAGGTCACTAACAGTTACTGTAAACCTAACCCTCCCATTGGTTGACGATATTGTATCGTTGATACAGTCTCCACACCAGCTGAGGCCTGAGACACAAGCTGTTTTGCATGATGTGCTGTAATCTTTAACTGTACCAGCAGCACCATCCTGGCGCCTGGGCCAGGTGGGAGTGGATATCTTTAATGCTTTAAGAGCCATCTCCCTGTAGGAAAACATGACGCCAAGGAGTTGCGCTTCTGGAGAAAAGATATGTTTTCCAAAGGTAACTTGGCAGGGGCCATCGGCAGACATCTGGATATAGTTGCCAAAGAAAATTACCCTGACGTGGGTGTCACCTCTACCTTGTGCCGCTGCTATGCTGTAACTGTAATGGTTTAGTGTTATGTCAGGTTCTGCAGAGAGAGACAAATGCAGGCTATACTGAGAGAAGAAAAGGAGGGAAGGACAAGGGGAGAAAGTGATATGAGAGACATGGGAGGGAAAAAAAGAGAAAGGTTGAGGGTTTGTTTGTCTGTCTTAATCTAGAGTAAACAATGAACTTCATTGGACGAGACCATCAGACACGGAATCTCAGAGGATGGCGCCGGAGAGAATGGCAGCAGTTTTAAAGGATCCTGACCAATTGTGCTACTTTGAGTTTTTTGTTGTTGTGCCGATCTTAACTTTTTTTGTACATGTTTCCGCCATCGTTTCATATGATCGAAAAGCGCTTCTGGACATCAGTGCTATCACTAACCTCCATTTGGAAGAGGAATTCTACTTCAATGAGTCGGAAGCGAAAGACATATTGATTATCGTGGACCAGGCCCAAATCCCCAATACTCTGAGGAGACGCCGGATTGTGAGTGTCACGCCCTGGCCTTAGTATTCTTTGTTTCCTTTATTATTTTTGTTAGGTCAGGGTGTGACATGGGGAAGGTATGTGTTTTTGTATTGTCTAGGGTGGTTGTATGGTTTAGGGGGTTAAGTAGAGTAGATGGGTTTGTGTTTAGTGTAGGTGTCTAGCTGTGTCTATGGTTGCCTGAATGGTTCTCAATCAGAGACAGATGTCATTAATTGTCTCTGATTGGGAGCCATATTTAAGACAGCCATAGGCACTAGGTTAATGTGGGTAATTGTCTATGTTGTACGTTTGTAGCGTGTGTGTGCACTTACGTCTATAGGTTCACGATCGTTTGTTGTTTTGTTTCAGTTTGTTAAAGTGTTCGTTGCGTGTTTTTTCCTTTCTCTAAAATAAAAGAGAATGTATTTTGCACACGCTGCGCCTTGGTCCACTCTCTCTCAGCAAGACGATCGTGACAGTGAGATACCTGACAAGACTACATCGAAGAGTGGTAAATTGCCTCTACCCTCCGTTCTATTGGCAAACATGCAATCACTGGAGAATAAACTGGATGTGCTCCGTTCGAAACCATCCCATCAACGTGATCTGAAGAACTGTAATATTCTATGTTTCTCAGAGTTGTGGCTGAATAAGGACCTGGTAAATATAAATCTAGCTGGTTTTTCTATACATGGCAGGACAGAACGGCTGCGTCTAGAAAGCTCAGAAGAGTGGGGGTGTGTGTCTCTTCGTTAACAGCTGGTGCGCGATCTCCAATATTAAGAAAGTCTCGAGGTTCTGCTCACCTGTGTTAGAATACCTCATGATAAGCTGTAGACCACACCATCTACTAAGAGACTTTTCATCTATATACTTGGCTGTCTATTTACCACCACAAACCGATGCTGGCCACATTAAACGCGCTATATAAGGCTATAAGCAAACAAAAAACTGCTCACCCAGAGGTGACTTTAATAAAGGAAAACTGAAACCTGTTTTACCTCATTTATACCAGCATGTCACCTATGCAACTAGAGGTAAAATAGAACTCTAGATCACCTATATTCCAAAGCTCTCCCTCACCCTCCCTTTGGCAACTCTGACCATAGCTCGATTCTCCTTATTCAAGCTTACAAACAAAAAGTTAAACAGAAAGTACCAGTGACCTGCTCAATACGGAGGTGGTCCGATGAAGCGGATGCAAAGCTACAGGACTGTTTCACTAGCACAGACTGGAACATGTTTCGGGATTCAGCCGATGGCACTGAGGAGTTTACCACATCAGTCATCGGCTTCATTAATAAGTGCATCAACGATGTTGTCCCTACAGTAACGCACGTACATATCCCAACCAGAAGCCATGGATTACAGGCAACATCCGCACTGAGCTAAAGGCTAGAGCTGCCATTTTCAATGAGCGGGACACTAATCCGGAGGCTTATAAGAAATCCCGCAACACCCTCCGACGAACCATCAAACAGGCAAAGCATCAATACAGTACTAAGATCAAATCCTACTACACCGGCTCTGATTAGAAAGGGAAATCCACCCGCGAGCTGTCCAGTGACGCAAGTCTTCCAGACGAGCTAAATACCTTCTATGCGTGCTTCGAGGCTAGCAAACATCTTCACTGACATTTTCAACCTTTCCCTGACCCAGTCTATAATACCGACATGTTTCAAGCAGACCACCATAGTCCATGTGCCCAAGAACACCAAGGTAACCTGTAGCAATGAAATGTTAGACACACTCCAATTCACATACCGCCCCAACAGATCCAAAGACGACACAATCTCTATTGCAATCCACAAGGCCCTTTCCCACCTGGAAAACAGGAACATCTATGTGAGGGTAGGCGCCAAGCTGACCCTCAACATGGGGCCCCTCAGGAATGCATGCTTAGTCCCCTCCTGTACTCCCTGTTCACCCACGACTGCGAGGTCACTCACGACTCCAACGCCTTCATTAAGTTAGCAGACTACATGACGGTGGTAGGCGGTATCACTGATGACGATGAGACAGCGTACAGGCATTTCGCTACAATATCATCTGCTAACCATGTGTACGTGACCAATAACATTTTATTTGATTTAGTCAGAGACCTGGCAGTGTGGTGCCAGGACAACAATCTCTCCCTCAACGTCAGCAAGACAAAAAGGAGCCAATCATGGACTACAGGAAACGTAGTGCCAAGCAAGCCCCCATGCACATCGACGGGGCTGTTGTGGAACAGGTCAAGAGCTTCAAGTCCCTCGATGTCTACATCAATAAGGAACTATCATGGTCCACTCTAGGGCTGGGCGATATGGCAAAAATCTCTTATCACGAAATAGGTCATTTCATATCCTGATAACGATACATATCACGATGTAGGACATTTTATGTAAATTTAATGAATAAATAGTTTATATAAAATGACCACATGTAAAGGACTAGTTCTTATTACATTTTGAATTATACTCACAAATAAAAAGGTAGTCATTTGATTATTTCTCCTTTTATTTAGATCCTTTGTGCACATTTTCAATTAAGCATGTAACAAAATATAAAATATTAAGGTATAAAATCTAAAAAAAGGTAAATAGAAAACACTTCAAGGCCTAAAAAATTATATAAATCTATATATTTTTTATATGTATATATTTCCTCAGCAAAAAAAGAAACGGTCCTTTTTCAGGACCCTGTCTTTCAAAGATGATTCGTAAAAATCCAAATAACTCCATAGATCTTCATTGTAAAGGGTTTAAACACCGTTTCCCATGCTTGTTCAATGAACGATAAACAATTAATGAACATGCACCTGTGGAACGGTCATTAAGGCAATTAAGGTCACAGTTATGAATACTTAGGACACTAAAGAGGCCTTTCTATTGACTCTGGAAAAACACCAAAAGAAAGTTGCCCAGGGTCCCTGCTCATCTGCGTGAACGTGCCTTAGGCATGCTGCAAGGAGGCATGAGGACTGCAGATGTGGCCAGGGCAATAAATTGCAATGTCCGTACTGTGAGACAGGATGGAGAGCTGTTCATCCTCGCAGTGGCAGACCACGTGTAACAACATCTGCACAGGATCGGTACATCCGAACATCACACCTGCAGGACAGGTACAGGATGGCAACAAAAACTGCCCGAGTTACACCAGGAACGCTCAATCCCTCAATCAGACTGTCCGCAATATGCTGAGAGGCTGGACTGAGGGCTTGTAGGCCTGTTTGTAAGGCAGGTCCTCACCAGACATCACTGGCAACAACGTCGCCTACGGGCACAAACCCACCATCGCTGGACCAGACAGGATTGGCAAAAAGTGCTCTTCACTGACGAGTCGTGGTTTTGTCTCACCAGGGGTGATGGTCAGATTCGCGTTTATCGTCGAAGGAATGAGCGTTACACCGAGGCCTGTACTCTGGAGCGGGATCGATTTGGAGGTGGAGGGTCCGTCATGGTCTGGGGCGGTGTGTCACAGCATCATCGGACTGAGCTTGTTGTCATTGCAGGCAATCTCAACTCTGTGCGTTACAGGGAAGACATCCTCCTCCCTCATGTGGTACCCTTCCTGCAAGCTCATCCTGACATGACCCTCCAGCATGACAATGCCACCAGCCATACTGCTCGTTCTGTGCGTGACTTCCTGCAAGACAGGAATGGCAGTGTTCTGCCATGGCCAGCGAATCTCAATCCCATTGAGCACGTCTGGGACCTGTTGGATCGGAGGGTGAGGGCTAGGGCCATTCCCCCCAGATATGTCCGGGAACTTGCAGGTGCCTTGGTGGAAGAATAGGGTAACATCTCACAGCAAGAACTGGCAAATCTGACGCAGTCCATGAGGAGGATATGCACTGCAGTGCTTAATGAAGCTGGTGGCCACACCAGATACTGACTGTTACTTTTTGACTCCCCTTTGTTCAGGGACACATTATTCCATTTCTGTTAGTCACATGTCTGTGGAACTTGTTCAGTTTATCTCTGTTGTTGAATCTTGTTATATTCATACATGTTAAGTTCGCTGAAAATAAACACAGTTGACAGTGAGAGGACGTTTCTTTTTTTGCTGAGTTTATTTATATATATTTATTTTAGGGGGGGGCTTTCCTGTTTTTCATGTAATTTTGGCATTAATACGTGTCACCTATCAATTTGCTTTTGGTACCTTGGGTCAAGTGTTAGCACCAACTATAAATTGGGGCCATGTCTTTGCAGATGTAAGTTGTAACAGCAGCTGTTATCTCCTTCCATCTTCATGATTCGTTGTCATATGGTGTGCCACAGGCAAAAGCCTCTTGCAACGTCTGAGTTGGGGGCTTGCTTTGAGCACTCAACTGTACTTTCTTGGGTCTCATCCGTAGACCCTCTCCGTACCGTTTCACATGATTCTTGCGTAGTTGGTAAAAGAGGTTAGTGGTGTTTGAGCGTGTTATCGGGACAAACCGGCGGCATATTTTGCAGAGGACGGTTTTCTGGTCTGTTTCAGACTTTTCATACGCAAACCACGTCCATGCGACCGAAATAGCCCCTCTTAGGTACGAGCTCCGTGCCTCCGTGCTCTGTGTCACGTTCACTCTCCTCCATGTTTGTTTGTGTTACAACATTGCCGTAAAGAGAGTGATTTGCGACAACTAAATAAACAACAGAGCATAATATGAAACGATAGACGTTTTTCTGTCTTCACACGATATATATCGTCATATCGCCCAGCCCTAGTCAACACAGCACGGCAAGCAGTACAGAAGCAGCAAGCCTGGAACCAACAGGACCCTGAACAGCTTCTACCCCCAAGCAAAAAGAATGCTAAATGGTAAGTCAATCAAAACCTACCCGGAATATCTGCATTGACCCTTTTTGCACAATTCTCTTGTGACTCATCACATATGCTGCTGTTACTGTTTATCTATGCCGTTGCCTAGTCACTTTATCCCTACCTATATGTACATGTATTTTTTAAATATTTTATTTAACTAGGCAAGTCAGTTATGAACAAATTCTTATTTACAAATGACGGCCTACCCTGGCCAAACTCTAACCCGGATGACGCTAGGCCAATTGTGCACCGCCTTATGGAACTACCAATCCCGGCCGGTTGTGATACAGCCTGGAATCAAACCACGGTCTGTAGTGACCCCTCTAGCACAGCGATGCAGTGCCTTAGACCGCATAATGTATCTACCTCAATTATCTCGTACCCCTGTCCATTAACGCGGTACTGGTACTCTGTGTATATAGCAAAGTTATCGTTACTGTGTATTTATTCCTTGTGTTATAATAGATTTTTTTTACTCTCTCTCTTTTATCTCTGCATTGTTGTGAAGGCCCGTAAGTAACCATTTCACTGTTAGTCTACACCTGTGGTTACAATGCATGTGACAAATAAAATTTGATTTGAGGACACCGCCAGAGACCAGACACTGATTCCTATTGGAGGAGACCATCAAAGCACCGCCACACTTCCCTGTTTGTGTCAGGACAACAAAGAGAAAAAAAGGAATACTTACAAATCGGGATGAGTTGTCATTTCTCACAGTTTTAGCATTCCCGAAAGCTGAAAAGAAGAACACATATCGGTTAGATAGAGGGCATTCCAAATCAGTAGATAACAAATATTGATCGTATAACTTCAAATTAGGGAAAGTAATGAAGCAACCTCACCATTTTCTCTGCTAAATCATATGCACTAACTCTTTGCATACGGATGGCTTGATATTTCAGTTTAGTATACCAGTTTCTAGAAAGTGTCACACCAGCAAAAGCCAATCCTATCCTAGTCCTCATTTATCGGTCAATCATGCAACACTTCATTCAGTCCCATTATGTTATTGGTGGTCTTACTGCTCAACATAGTCTCGCTACATTTAAGTCAGTGGTTCAGTGTGTAAACTGTGCACTACGCATAACACACAATTACCAGAGACCATCAATTATAAGCCTGAAGTATTTTATAGTTAATAATACTAAATATTATATTCCATTTAGCAGACGCTTTTATCCAAAGCGACTTAGTCATGCATGCATACATTTTAAGTATGGGTGGTCCCCAGAACGGAACCCACTATCCTGGTGTAGTAAGCACTGTGCTCAACTGAGCTACGAGTCACATTTCTTAAAACAATGACCATTTACCAAATTTAAAGATAAAAAAAACCTGAACAAAGCATACACTTGCATATTCAGCACACTATTTTAACTAGGCTGATATTTGTGGGAGCACCAACTACAGTAAAACGGCATTATTCGTGTTCTCTACTGCTCTCCAAAACCAGTTTAACCACATTTCACACTAAACAGCATTAATTTGTCATTCAACACAGCACCGTGTAAAAATCAGGTACCTTGGAAGCCTGAGGGATAGACTAGAGCCTTGTGTAGCAGGATATCTGCTTTGCCTCCCTCTTCTCCCCCCCCCCCCCCCCCCCCTCACTCTCCCGTCACGGGCCATTACAGCCTGTAGCAGTTAAACTCTCACAGATGTGTTCTGGGCCTGGCTCTATAGCGTAGCAGCTCAGTACTGGGCATCAGTAGCCTGGCTTCCTCCTTCATGGGCATTTCCTGTCTTCAGACTCCAAATTAAAAACACTGCTGTCTTTGTGCCAGCACCCAAGTATGGAGAGGGTTTTTCCCTTCCTGATGTATTGGACTGGGGATCAGTGAATATTTGAAAGGAGGTAGGGAAATTCTAGAAAGTGTATCATAGTGTGTTGTAGTGAAGGGCAGGGACGAAGAGTGGACAGATGATGCATGTTAGGTAAACTGTAATAAACATCTACAAATTGTAAACTTTGGATCACAGATATTCAAAATGGTGTATAGGGGCCAGTTAGAAATGAACAGTAAACTCAACGTTGTAATTGTTGACAAAAGCTCTATGGGTTGACAGACATGTGAGAAAGAGACATACAGGGGGAGAGAGAAATAAGTCTTAAAGTGGGTGTGTCCCTCTGATGCCTTGGCCTTGCTGGCTCTGAACCTAAAGCATGGGAAAGGGAAAAAGGGTGGGGTTGATAAAATTAGTACGGTTAGGACACTCACCCTCCAGCACGGGATTTGACTGCAGCAGCTGCTCCTTCACCTTGTTCACCTCCTGGCCCTTCCCACACACCGCCGCCACATATGACATCACCAGCTTACTGGCCTCTGGATGTTCAGAGAGAGATAGACAGGGTTCTTTTATCAAAAATCATTCTACATCTAGACATGGCTGAACTGAGAGGCACACCCCAAAATCCCCCTTACACCAGCCCTAACCAGTCTCTCCCTCCACACCCCAAAATCCCCCTTACATCATCCTCCAGAGGCCCTACAGGGATGGGGTCTGGGCCTCTCTCTGGAGAAGAAAACATGATTCACACGGTCCAGAACTACCACCACCCACCACCTTGTTTACTTATATGGTGTTCATTATAACATTGATTATTACAGCAATAATCACCATTAATAATCCTGATCCCACTAGACACTGGGCACATTATATAGGATAACTTTTTGAGAACTTGTTGGTACCCAGACCAGCTCTTTAAAAATGGCCTGTATGTATGAATAATCGGTTTGGATAATCATTGGTTTTTCCCAGAATCAATTCCCATGTCAAGATTTAGCCTTTAGCCTAGGCCAGCTTGTGATTCAAATCCATGGGATTTATACATGTATGTGCATTGATATGATTATGAAATGTTCCTGAATCATCCTCTGTCTGGTCTTGATAGAAATCATCATGATGAAGTTACATGGTTTGTAGTATTAGTGTTATGAAGTCCAGTCATGGTTTGTAGTATTAGCGTAAAGTTCTGTCCAGACTCCAGAACAGCCCTAGTCAATAAGATGACTGTGTCTAGCTGTGACCCAAAAACTGTTTGAGACCTGTCAATCAAATAGAGGAAGAGGATGCGGTGGACAACAGTGGTTCTCTCAGCCCACAAATGAACCTGGCTTGTGGCGCTGGTGGATTACTGACACTAAGAGTATAGATCTGATGAAGGAAGTAAGTATTGAGAGGAGAGCCAAAAAGCAGAGAAGAAAATCTTATTAAGAGGGCCTAAATGACAACCCATATACTCTTAATAAGAGAGAAAGGGTAGAGAGAGGAGCAGAGAATCAGCACAAACATTGAATTAAAGGATCATAGAACCTACAGCAAATCTAGAGGATCATATCAGTAAGAAACCTTACAGTGACTAAGCCAAAAATCACCGATATCATGTTCGGTAATCTCAAAGGTTTCTGATCTGTAACAGCAGTATTTATAACCACCATGACCTTTGAAGACTCAATGCCAAAATAATATCATTCAGCCATATCTCAGGAATCAGAAGCATGCATTGTCACCTGTATATTGTCCGATAACAGCGTTTGTCGTCACAGCTCTCTATTCAATGCTACTCCAAAGACTAGACCTAGTATAACTAAACATGTTGATACACTCCCTAGGTCAGAGGTATCCTCTGATACGTAGATAGTGACTAATTGTGATTCAACCACTTATTTACCATCTCACCCCATCAGATATTTCATACAAAGATAATGGTTACATTACATCCCCAAACGTGATGAAAGATTCAGGTGGCTTGAAAGGGAACTAGGCTACTTGTTATTTGGAGTATTGGCAGAGATTTTCGTTTGAGGTAAGGGAGTTTAGATATGCGGAAGTATTACATGGCAGACCCTGTATGGTCAGAAATGAATCCACTGGTGGTGCAGTCCTACAAGGCAGTACGATACATATAGATACACACATACACAAATTATGTGGGCACCCCTGGAATCGGCTATTTCAGCCACACCCGTTGCTGACAGGTGTATAAAATTGAGCACACCGTCATGCAATCTCCATAAACAAACATTGGCAGTAGAATGGCCTTACTGAAGAGCTGTGACTTTCAACAGGGCACCGTCATAGGATGGCCCCTTACCAACAAGTCAGTTCGTCAAAGTTCTGCACTACTAGAGTTGCCCCGATCAACTGTAAGTGCTGTTATTGTGAAGTGGAAACATCAAGGCGCAACATCGGCTCAGCCGCAAATTGGTAGGCCACACAAGCTCACAGAACAAGACTGCCGAGTGCTGAAGCGAGTAAAAATCATCTGTTCTCGGTTGCAACACTCATTATCGAGTTCCAAACTGCCTCTGGATGCAACGTCAGCACAAGAAAAGTTTGTCGGGAGCTTCATTAAGCTGGTTTCCATGGCTGAGCAGCCGCACAAGCCTAAGATCACCATGCGCAATTCCAAGCGTCAGCTGGAGTGGTGTAAGGCTTGCCGCCATTGGACTCTGTAGCAGTGGAAACACGTTCTCTGGAGTGATGAATCACACTCCACCATCTGGAAGTCCGATGGATGAATCTGGGTTTGGCGGATTCCAGGAGAAAGCTACTTTCCCCAATGCATAGTGCCAACCGTAAAGTTTGGTGGAGGAATAGTTTTCTGGGGCTGTTTTTCATGGTTCGGGCTAAGCCCCTTAGTTCAAGTGAGAGGAAATATTCATGCTACAGCATACATTGACATTCTAGATGATTCTGTGCTTCCAACTGAGGCAACAGTTAGTGGAAGGCCCAGTTTCAGCATGACAATGCCCCCATGCACAAAGCGAGGTCCATACAGAAATGATTTGTCGGGATCAGTGTGGAAGAACTTGACTGGCCTGCACAGAGCCCTGACCTCAACTTCATCGAACACATTTGGGATGAACTGGAACGCCGACTGCGAACCAGGCCTAATCGCCCAACATCAGTGCCGACCTCACTAATGCTTGTGGCTTTATGGAAGCAAGTCCCCGCAGCAATGTTCCAACATCTAGTGAAAAGCCTTCCCAGAAGAGTGCAGGCTGTTATAGCAGCAAAGGGGGGACTAACTCCATATCAATGCCCATGATTTTGGAAGGAGATGTTTGATGAGCAGATGTCCACATACTTTTGATCATGTAGTGTACTATAAATCCTGTCATGTAAAACGCCATAAGTAAAATACTATCATTCGATTTCTTCATAAGATGACTGCGTAATGAATTGGACTGAATACCCCAGTCGCCCCATACCGAAAACCCAGACCAATTTTCATCAGCCACATCTACCCCCTCCTGTCCTGGCTGTAAACCTACAAAAATTACGAGATAATCCTAACATCTCATTGCCCTGGCTTGGTTGATTACCTTCCTGCATTGGGACTTTAAAGCCATGAGTGTCTCAATCTGTCCTTGCCCACCCTGATAAAAGGAGGAAAAAATACCAAACAAATGGTGAGTGGTTGTAATGTACTGTACACTAATGTCAGCAGATTGTAGAAAGTTGAGTCGCCAAACTTGACTTAATTCGACTAAAAGTTTGAGGGAGAAAAGGAGTTATATAGAAATAGTGAACTCTGACCTCTGTCAGCACTGTCATTGCTAAGGAGACCAATTAATGATGTTGAACAATGTAATACTACTTGACTAACATTAATGTTTTGCATAAAATAAATGAGGATGTCAACATTGCAGTGACAGATATCCCAAAGCCTTATAATCAAAGCACCAGTTAACCACAATGGTTTCAGGGCTGTGGGATATCTGCTGACATGAACATACATGTATTTCTGAGATGAAGGCCACGTGTAGGGAGTTTAATCTGATCCAAGTGGAGAGTAAACTAGATTGACACCACCTTTGTAAATCACCCAGTAGCCCACTTCACCTGGCAGGGAAGTGTACTGTAGTTTGACTCCAGATGAGTGGTGCCAGGCCAGCAGAAGGAAAGCCAGAATTCTAATAATATAACGGTTAGAACCTCTGAGAATTCTATTAATTCCACCTCGAACCGATACCACAAAGGGGCTTCTAACAGCAAAAAGATAATGGGTATGCAACTTCTAAAATAAAAAGTCCTGGTTTATCGTGTCGGCAGACTTTCAAAGCCACCACCCAGTGTATTTCTGAATGAAAGTCCCTCTAACAGTCTTGTGTTATTAAAGTGGAAATGAGAAAGCGTTAGGTTAGAGGCAGAAAAGAAGGAAACTCAAGAGTAACAGCAGGGCAAAATGTTGTGAGGTTACAGTATGTTAAGTGAATGTTATGTGATCATCCCATGTGGCTCAGTTGGAAGAGCATTGCGCCTGCAATGCCAGGGTTGTGGATTCCATTCATACGGGGGACGGGTATGGAACAAAAGTATAAACGGATGCACTCACTACTGTAAGTCGCTCTGGAAAAGACTGTCTGCTAAATGACCAAAATGTAAATGTCAATTGGCTTATGATAGTTTTGGTAAAAGAGTAACATAAAACCACCATCAAAAGAGAATATGTAATTTTAACTGATGTCAGGAGAAGGACAAAGTGTGATAGTGATATCATCCCATATAGGGAGCAGTGGTACGCTTCCCTGTCAATTCAATATGGCCATCAGCTGGAGAAAAATAATTCTCTGCCAAAGTACAGTATTTAACAACTAGCCAGTAAACACCATTCCATGTGTGATTTCTTACAGCTAATCTTTACCTACAGAACACTTTCCAAGATTAGAACACAGGTTTTAAAAAACTCTGACAGCACACCATGACAAAATTTAAATAATAATCAAGAGCCGTCACGGTTTGTTCCTAGCGTTTCGTCTGACTTTAATTTTATCGTCAACGTTTGTTTCCATTAGTCAGCCCCCTTTAGTCTTTACACTCAGTTGTTTTGCCATGCCTGCATGTACACCTACTGTTTCAGGTACAAACATGACTTTGGCTTTCCCATAACAAATCTTGCCCCAGCTCTGGTCTGGCAGAAGATGGATTTAGATCAGAGTTAGATAAACCTAACATGTTGTTGTGGTTACTGCTGCCTGCCTGCCCTTATTATCCATTTGCCCTCAGCTACAAGTCTCAGTTTGTTCTACAGACAGAACAGAATGTACTAGAACAATGCAAACAGAACACAGGCCTACAAGGTTAAGCTAGCAGTCTCAAGATCAGTAAACCCTTGTGTGGTACATTCAAAAGAATCCACAATAGTGTTGTACAGTGCCTTCAGAAAGTATTCATACCCCGTGAAGTATGACACATTTTGCTGTTAGTCAATTCAACATGGATTAAATAATATCCCATTATGACAGTGATAACATGTTTTTAAAAATGAAACACAGAAATCTAACGTACATAAGTATTCACACCCCTGAGTCAATACATCTTAGACTCAACCAAAAAGACCAAAGCTGATTCTAAGAGCTTCACACACCTTGATTGTAGTACAAATACTAACCATTTAAAAAATAATGTTAAACAATATATTATATTCAAGCTCTGTCAAATGGGTTCTTAATCATTGCTAGACAACCATTTTCAAGTCTAGCAATATATTTTCAAGCAGATTTAAGTCAACACTGTAATTAGGCCACTCACTGTCACCTTGGTAAGCAACTACAGTGTAGATTTGGCCTCGAGTGTTAGGTTATTTTTCCTGCTGAAAGGGGATTTCATCTCCCAGTCTGGTGAAAAGCAGACTAAACCAGGTTTTCCTCTAGGATTTTGCCTGTGCTTAGCTCCATTCCATAATTTAAAAAAAATCATTAATGATTACAAGCATACCCATGACATGATGCAGCCAACACTATGTTTGAAAATATGGAGAGTGGTACACAGTAATGTGTTTTATATGATTTGCCCCAAACATAACACTGCATTCAGGACAAAAAGTGAATTGCTTTGCCGCCTTATTTGCAGTATTACTTTAGTGCCTCAATGCAAACAGGATGCATGATTTGGAATATTTTTATTCTGCACAGGCTTCCTTTTCACTCTGTCATTTACATTAGTAATGTGGAGTAACTACAATGTTGTTGATCCATCCTTATTTTTCTCCTATCACAGCCATTAAACTCTACTGTTTTAAAGGCAACATTGGCTTCATGGTGAAATCCCAGAGTGGTTTCCATCCTGTCCGGCAACTTTGTAGTGACTGGGTATATTGATACAACAGCCAAAGTGTAATGAGTAACTTCACCATGCTCGAAGGGATATTCAATGTCTGCTTTTTAATTATTATTTTACCCATCTACCAATAGGTGCCTTTCTTTGCGAGGCATTTGAAAACCTCCCTGGTCTTTGCAACTTATTATCCGACTTACGCACAGTTTTACTGCTGAACTTATTTATGCTTGACATAACAAAGGGATTGAATACTTATTGACTCAAGGCATTTCATTTCTAATTAACTTGTAAACATTTCAAAAAACAATTGCACTGACATTATGGGGTATTGTGTGCAGGCCAGTGACAATAAAAAATGTTTTGATCCCATTTCAACTTAGGCTGTAACGCAAGAAAAATGTAGAAAAAAGTCAAGGTGTGAATACTTCCTGAAGGCACTGTAAATGTCAATGTATTGGTATTATTTTTTGTAAAAAAGTGTTACAATACAACTGATTAATTCATGTACTGCAATTAAAGGCGGAAGAACAAACATTTGACCATTCTTAGTGGTTCTGTGACTCTGCCCACAATTTAACGAATACAGTTAGTTAACTTTAACTAATTCCTCTCAAAATGAGCCCATAAAAGCGTGTTTGATGCAGGGCTGGACTCACCGGTCTTTCCAGCTCCACTCTCTCCTGTGATGAGGATACACTGGTCTTTATCCTGGTCCCTCAGAGAACGGTAGGCCTCGTCTGCCAGGGCATAGCTGCAACACAACAATGATATACACATTCACATTAATTCATAGTCCACAAACACATTGGATATTCAATTGCATCACAGATGTCGGTCCATCATTTCCAGGAAACTTAAACACGTCCATTATTATATTTTCTATCATCCAAACTTGTTCTATCGTATACACCAACACCGATTCCACTAATTACAGGCTTGTTAAGTTTAATAGTTGAATCAAATGTATTAATGCTAGGGCAAAACTAAACTTTGTTCCCAAGACAATCGAGATTGCCTTGTTATCCCTCTATAGCTATGCTGACAGTGAACACACACATTTTTCTTCATTGTTGAATAATAGTGAAGGCATCAAAACTATGAAAAAACACATGACAGCTTTGCACACTATTGGAATTCTCTCAACCAGCTTCATGAGGTAGTCAACTGGAATGCATTTCAATTAACAGGTGTGCCTTGTTAAAAGTTCATTTGTGGAATTAATTTCCTTCTTAATGCGTTTGAGCCAATCAGTTGTGTTGTGACAAGGTAGGGGTGGTATACAGAAGATAGCCCTATTTGGTAAAAGACCAAGTCCATATTATTGCAAGAACAGTTCAAATAAGCAAAGAGAAACGACAGTCCATCATTACTTTAAGACATGAAGGTCCGTCAATCCAAGAAATCTAAAACTTTGAACGTTTCTTCAAGTGCAGTCGCAAAAACCATCAAGCACTATGATGAAACTGGCTCTCATGAGGACCGCCACAAGAAAGGATGACCCAGAGTTACCTCTAAAAAAAACGTATCCTCTGCAGCAGAGTTACCAGCCTCAGATTGCAGCCCAAACAAATGCTACAGAGTTCAAGTAACAGACATCTCAACATCAACTGTTCAGAGGAGACTGCGTTAAGCAGGCCTTCATGGTTGTCATGACGTGGCCCTCTTTGGGTACAGCGAGCACCATCCCCCTTTCTCTGCACCATCCCCCTCTCGCTCTTCTCCCAACACCCAGGATCTGTTAGGCAGGTCATAAAATCCTAGAGTAGTTTCTCTCCTCATGGCCAGACAGTATAGAGAAAGTGAGTTTCACAGGAGAACAAAGGAACCTCTTCCACATCACAGAACTTGAGAACTGAACAATGCCTATGTTTTGGAGAGTGTGTACACGGTCGGGGAAGAATCCAGCTACGACCGGTCCATTTCGTTTAATGTTTGTGAAACTCATGAGACAATACAGCCACATTACCATAACACTGTTTATACAAGAGTCTCAGTTGTGAGGCTTGCATCTAACTGTTGTATAAAATGAATGAGTAAAGATGAAACTATTTGTGAAATTATGTAATGTGATTATAAACTTTATAAACCAATTCCCTTTGGAGTTTAACTAGGTCAAAGGTCCGCCCCATGAGCACAGACATTGACCTGGCATCATGGGACAGCCCTTTTCTACTGTTACGAATATAACCCTCACCTGAAGGATTTCCTTTCAGGCCAGCTTACCACGAAAGGGCTAAGGTTTGAGACCAGCCCAGTACCTCATCACAGAGGGAGCTAAGGTTTGAGTAGATTGCTGAATCTTTTAACCATACCACGTGGTTAAACTCTGAGACTATCGATCAGACAGAATAAGAGCAAATCTTTGATATAAATTACTAGTCTGCAGCTAAGAATTCTATACCATTGAATGGGAAGGCCGACAACCGCCGAAACATCTATTCTATAACAACATTGCTGAATGTTACTCTGAAGTAGCCAATCTACAAAACGGGACGCAGAGAGAGGGGCGGGACGCAGAGAGAGGGGCAGATGAACTTCCAACAGAGATCACGATGACACACTGAGCGTAAATATATATATTGATTGCAATTAATCTCAAATGAGTGAGCGTTCATGTGCAAGGATTAGCATTTCAATGGTTATAATTATCAACTTTGTCGTATCTTATCTTTCGCACCCTTCTCAGTCCCTTTGTCTACCAAGCCGCGATACCGGTTTAGCCCACTAGGGCACATCCCCTATCATTTCCTTGTTTGTGTGCATTTCTGTGATTATTTAGTTGCTTAATAAATAAATGAGACAATTGATGTATGGATGATTCTTAGTGAAGACTGGGTTCGTGCAGATAACCAACAATTTACGACGTTTGGAATGAGACTAACGTGATGTAGAGAATAATTCATTAATTAGAAGACTGATTGATCAGATATTAAAATATCTGAAAGTTATTAGGAAAATTATAACTCTGTAATCTGAATATTTTCCTTGGTGCCCCGACTTCCTAGTTAATGACATTTACATGAATAGAATAATCATGTAATAATAAGAGAATTTATTTGATAAACTAACAGTCTTCAGTTTTAATTATCCCAAAGACATGACATGGTCAAATTTCTGCAAAGAAACCACTACTAAAGGCCACCAATAATAAGAAGAGACTTGCTTGGGCCAAAAAACAGAAGCAATGGACATTCGACCAGTGGAAATCTGTCCTTTGGTTTGATGAGTATAAATTAGATTTTTGGTTCCAACCCGCGTGTCTTTGTGACACACAGAATATGTGAACGGATGATCTCTGCATGTGTGGTTCCCACAGTGAAGCATGGAGGATGTGTGATGGTGCTTTGCTGGTGACACTGTCAGTGATTTATTTAGAATTCAAGGCACACTTAACCAGCATGGCTACCACAGTATTCTGCAGCGATACGCCATACCATCTGGTTTGCGCTCTGTGGGAGTATAATTTGTTTATCAAAAGGACAATGACCCAACACACACCTCCAGGCTTTGTAAGGGCTACTTCACCAAGAAGGAGAGTGATGGAGTGCTGCATCAGATGACCTGGCCTCCACAATCACCCGACCTCAACCCAATTGAGATGGTTTAGGATAAGTTGGACAGCAGATTAAAGGAAATGCAGCCAACAAGTACTCAGCATATGTGGGAACTCCTTCAAGAAAAAGCATTTAACATAAAGCTGGTTGAGAGAATGCCAAGAGTGTGCAAAGCTGTCATCAAGGCAAAGGGTGGCTACTTTGAAGAATCTAAAATACACTGCTCAAAAAAATAAAGGGAACACTTAAACAACACAATGTAACTCCAAGTCAATCACACTTCTGTGAAATCAAACTGTCCACTTAGGAAGCAACACTGATTGACAATAAATTTCACATGCTGTTGTGCAAATGGAATAGACAAAAGGTGGAAATTATAGGCAATTAGCAAGACACCCCCAAAAAAGGAGTGATTCTGCAGGTGGTGACCACAGACCACTTCTCAGTTCCTATGCTTCCTGGCTGATGTTTTGGTCACTTTTGAATGCTGGCGGTGCTCTCACTCTAGTGGTAGCATGAGACGGAGTCTACAACCCACACAAGTGGCTCAGGTAGTGCAGTTCATCCAGGATGGCACATCAATGCGAGCTGTGGCAAAAAGGTTTGCTGTGTCTGTCAGCGTAGTGTCCAGAGCATGGAGGCGCTACCAGGAGACAGGCCAGTACATCAGGAGACGTGGAGGAGGCTGTAGGAGGGCAACAACCCAGCAGCAGGACCGCTGAAGTGCGTAAAAATCGAGTGTCCTCAGTTGCACCACTCACCACCGATTCCCAAACTACCACTGGAAGCAACGTCAGCACAATAACTGTTCGTCGGGAGCTTCATGAAAACGGGTTTCAATGACCGAGCAGGTGTCCACATACTTTGTGGCATGTAGTGAACATACAGTGAATATTTAGATGACTGACAAACTGTGGGCACGGCCACATGCTTACTGATCAATGACACGTTGCATCCCAGATCTAGGTCTGAATCTAGGTTGCATTGCATCTGTGGAGAAATCTGATGTTTGGATATCATGGAGCATCATCATGTGGATACATTAGCTCACTTCGCTACATGCATGGTATTGGCACAGTCGTATTGACCAGGTTGAATTTAGTCACTTTGCTCTGCTTAGTTAGCAGTGTCCTATTGATTAATGTATTTCCAGCAGGATCACCCAAACTGAACTCTGATTGAAAAACAAAGATCTTCTGTGAGTGAAATGCTGGATGCTTTCATCCGCAGTAAGCGGTATTTGTGGAAAATTGACAAGGAGCCAAGCAAGACATTTTGATTATCTTTGCTTAATGACAGCAATCCTATTAAGCAGACACAGTTTAGTGGAAATCAGTCACAAGCAAAGCTTCCATTGAGAGGCAATGAAACTTGAATGATCCATTTTGCATAAGCCTAAATGAATGGGGTATAATGAACCTCAGCCATTGTACATACATACCAGGACAGTGACACAATGGGAAACTGGGACAGTATAGCATACTCATTGGATTCCCCCTAACAATGATGGGATTGTCATTGTCCTGCTCTGATGCTGAAGTATCAAGAGTGTGTGGTGGGGTGCGCGTGTGTGCGTGTAGGGGTGGCACAGTCTGGCAAGCAAGCAACACTATACAGATTTGATGATGGCTGACTGGGTGTTACGATGGTCTATACTTTGAAATTTGGTGAGGCCATGTTTGTCTCCACCCTATTGGGTGAGACCAATGTAGGAGCTTCCCTATTGGTTGAGGCCATAGTTCTTTACGGATCACAATTGTCACCTAAACAGTTATCTATTCTACAGTTCTGTTATAGTAGCAGTGTTCCAAACTCTCCCTAACCAGCCCACCACTCCCCAAATTAGCCTGGCAAGCCTGCAAGGTCTCCCAGCTCCCATTTTCCTCTCCGTCTGTACTTTTCTACATTCATTACTCAGGAATTTTCCAGAGCCACCACTAATAATAGCTCTGATTGTGGAGGAACTGTTGCATGTAGTTTCCCTTTTGCCTGCCCCCCACATCACCTTCATATACCAAGAAAATATCGCAATGGTTTCTTGTTAAAAGGCAAGGTAACTGACATGTCTCCTCTCCACTATGGCAATGGACTAAACCGGAGGAGACTCAAGGTCCAAACTCAAAACTCATATGGTTAATGTCAAATGTGTTATACTCCGCATCCATCCCTGGTCCCAATGGTTGACCGTAACAAAAACACAGGCTGTCAACGACATAGAATTTATAATTATAGTCTACAATATCCTTCAAATGTCACTAATGGTTACATTGACAGCCATATGAATCCAAACATATAGGCTAGTGCTAGAGGTAATTTTGCAGGAATGTAGTCATCAAAATGACTTTTCTCCCAAGTGTCTAATTTTAGTAGCACGTCCTGACCCCCCCCCCCCCGCCAGGGGGATTGTGGGTATTCTCTTGTCTCAATGATGTGAGAAATGTTATTAACCAATTACATGACCATTAAGACCATTAAGATCAGTGGCACGCAAGATCTTTCACACGCCACAATCAAAGCCCTAGACCCACAGCAGCGCAACATATTTTATACAGACAATAGGTTTACATTACGTACATTATCACATTACTTTACATTATGTTGGCTTACAATGATTTAGACCTTGGAGATTACAACATCTATGAAAAACTAGAATCTATGAAATCGTATTTACGATCAGATTTATAACATACCCTATGTAAAAGGGATCCTTGGGGAGAGCAACATAACTTGCATAATCACTAAAAGCTGAACCACTGCTGATGTGCTGTGTGCACTGATTGACTTGACTGCTAGCTTAGCAGACAGCCGTGAGAAGGAGAGACAGATAAATGCACGCCAGGCCACAGTAAAAAGTTGACACTGCATCCTGCCTGGCTAGCTCATAGAGATCTGGGTTCCACACCATCAGTGTTGTGGACCAAGACCTGGTCCAGGGACGGGCAGCCGCAACCCAGCCAGCCTAAGCACAAACCCAGCCAGCCCCAGCCCAGTTTAGCCCAAATCCATCCCTACCCAGCCACTAGGTTCACGTCACTTACGGGAATCATGGGAGGGAAATTAGGACATGGGACATTATGTCATTGTTGAAATGTGCAGGGCACCACGACCACAGCAGATGTCTGCGCTTGTGAAAACAGCCTAGCCGCTCAACGTGAGCCAGACAAAAGACAAGCATCACACAATTACCCTGGCCTGAAAGGGGGGTGGGCTAGGGGTGGGGGGCTAATCTAGCCTGAGAGGGGGGTGTTAGTTGGGTTGGGGGTTAGTAGAGGAGGGCTAGTAAGGGAGGAGCAGGGGTGGTGGGAGGGAGGTCCCCTGCTAGGAAATGTGCCAAATGATAAGCAGTCACACACAAACACAACGTGGCCGCGAGCATTCACCCATTATGAAGTTGAACAGGTCAAATGAATATGAAAGGGACAATCACAATATGAATAGACCTGCAAGCTGGTGCATGGAGAACTAGGAGGATCCCAACAGAGACAAAGGAAAGCCAGTAAAACTCCCATCTCTGTCTGTATGGCAAGGTAAGAAATGGGGCAACAAAGACATGGTAGCAACTTGTTTGTTACTCTTGCTCTCCCGAAAGTCAAAGCATCTCAACACTCAAGGCTTAAAGGGCAAGACAGGGAAACCCAATCTGTCCTGGCTGTCCTCTCCCAGCAATGTCCAGGCCACACCCTGAGACAAAAGGAGAAAAAAAGTACAAAAAAGAGGAAAAACAGAATGAAATCAGACCATCTGCTTGGCCACAGCATCATGTAATCACCAAGACCATGAAAGACAGAGAGAACGCCAAATTGATCCACCATATGCCAAATAGAAGTTGCCATTTATAGGCTACACACCAGGGCTTCTTATATCAGTGTTGAAATTATGACAAGGCACCCAATGCACATGAAAGTGTAGCAGCGAACCAAAGGCCCTAATGCACCCTGGTCTGACTGGGGTCTCAGAGAGTGGGATAGGGAGAGAGAGGTGGGGCAGTAGGGTGGAGTGATGCCTGGCACACCCTGATCACACACAGATCCACAGCAGGAGACCACGGCTGTAATTTGTGCGTCTTCGTGGCAGCAGTGGGATGCAAAGCCAAACTGGCATGAGTCAAGCGGCAGAAAATAGCCATTCAGCCTTGCTACTCCAAACCCTGAGAACGAGGGAGGGGAGGGATCTGCGATCTGTAACCTGCTGCATCCGAAAAGGATGGATGTGATTTGTCTATCAACGCGTCCAATTCTTCAGCAGACATGATTCCTGGTTGTCATAAAGTCAGTGCTGAAACGATGGCCCACCCAGCTAAATGGGGAATGACAGATCTTCCCTCAACCAACTGCAGATTTTCATTTTGATATTGAGACGTTAAAAACTGTTTAGGACTATATCTACCAAGCTGTTTGCGCGGTGTTCACTGTTCCACTCTCAATGGAAGCTCTCTTATATCTGGGGATTACACAGTATTTCATGTACTTAAAGTAAAGTTTTCCAGCAGCCTGATGTTATTAAAATAACTACACTTCCATGGCTCCTTTATGACAGCTAGCCAAGGTTGTAAGGAAGTTCTGTCATACAATAGCCTCTCATCCAGCCCAGCGTGTGGCTCTCCAGCAAGAGGCAGGCTGCTGGTTCCAGGATATCCGTGTCTTATACTGAATGAGCCACAGAGGAAGCGAACCTTTCCGGCTGTAGCCACAGGTCTAGGTGTCATTAATGTGACCACTGTGGCAGCCTCAGCCATGAATCAAACAATGGGGCCAGAGTCACAACCAGCTACTGAAATTCAGAATAGCCTACCAAAAACAACACAGGTGCTGTCAGCAAGGGCTACTACCAGGAAGAAGGTGTGAGCCAGCTAAGGCCAGGGTCTTCGTTCAGTTCAGACACTTGGGCCATGTGAGTATTTGACACTGTGGCTGCTATATACATTTGACTTATCCAGAGCAGAGCAAGTCACTTATTCAGAGCAGCAGTAGAATAATTGTACTTAGGCAGCAGGTGGATGTCATCACAGGACCGTTTGCGTGTGGTGTGTGTGTGTGTCCATGTGTGTGTCCGAGTCCTTGTGTGTAAAAAAAATGTTAATTCACAAGTGTATTTTTATATAACCCTTTTCACCAAGTGCTTTATGGGATTACTAGAACCCATCTCATCCATCTACAGTCAGGATAGAAGGCCTGTATTCACATTAGGGCTGACCCCAAATAGTCGACTGGTTTATTGTTTGGTCGATAGGCTGTTGATCAACCAAGATTATTTAGTCGAGCAGTAGCAAACACACATATATATATATATATATATTTTTTTAATGGCACAAGAGACACATGTCTGATTTGAGCCCATCTCAGGGAACTAATCTATTGCGCAAGCCGGGTAGATGACAGAGTCCAAGAAGAAGGGGAGTGTGGATAAAATGCACATCTCTCCAGAATGTGTTCTCTCCTGCCAATTTGTGCACATTCATTGTTTCATAACTTAAAATTGTGTGATTTTTTTGCCTTCATTGTTTGTGTCTATCAATTCCCCATTACATACAGTTGAAGTCAGAAGTTTACATATACTTAGGTTGGAGTCATTAAAACTCGTTTTTCAACCACTCCACAAAATTCTTGTAAACAAACTATAGTTTTGGCAAGTCGGTTAGAACATCTATTTTAAGCATGACAAGTCATTTTTCCAACAATTGTTTACAGACAGATTATTTCACTGCATCACAATTCCAGTGGGTCAAAAGTTTACAAACACTAAGTTGAATGTGCCTTTAAACAGCTTGGAAAATTCCAGAAAATTATGCCATGGCTTTAGAAGCTTCTGATAGGCTCATTGACATAATTGTCAATTGGAGGTGTACCTGTGGATGTATTTCAAGGCCTTCCTTCAAACTCAGTGCTTCTGCTTGACATCATGAGAAAATCAAAAGAATTCAGCCAAGACCTCAGAAAAAAATGTGTAGACCTCCACAAGTCTGGTTCATCCTTGGGAGCAATTTCCAAATGCCTGAAGGTACCACATTCATCTGTACAAACAATAGTACGCAAGTACAAACACAATGGGGCCACGCAGATGTCATACCGCTCAGTCAGATACTTAGATACTTGTATGCTCAGTCAGATTATATGCAACACAGGACACGCTAGATAATATCTAGTAATATCATCAACCATGTGTAGTTAACTACTGGTTATGATTGATTGTTTTTTATAAGATACGTTTAATGCTAGCTAGCAACTTACCTTGGCTTACTGCATTCGCGGAACAGGCAGTCTCCTTGTGGAGTGCAACGAGAGAGGCAGGTCGTTATTGCGTTGGACTAGTTAACTGTAAGGTTGCAAGATTGGATCCCCCGAGCTGACAAGGTGAAAATCTGTCGTTCTGCCCCTGAACAAGGCAGTTAACCCACCGTTCCTAGGCCGTCATTGAAAATAAGAATGTGTTCTAAACTGACTTGCCTAGTTAAATAAAGATATATTTTTAAAATAAAAAATAAAAAACGGCCAAATCGGCACCCAAAAACACCGATTTCCGATTATGAAAACTTGAAATCGGCCCTAATTAATCGGTCGACCTCTATCCCAAACCATCTCAATTAGATTGAAGTCGTGTGATTGTGGTGGCCAGATCATCTGACAGTACTCCCTCATTCTCCTTCTTGATCAAATAGCCCTTACACAGCCCAGAGGTATGTTTTGGGTCATTGTTCTGTTGAAAAACAAATGATACCCACTAAGCGCAAATCAGATGGGATGGCATATCACTATCTATTTTTAATATTTCTACTATGGAAGTAACCATTTCGCTGTACCGTTTACACCTCATGTAGAGACCCATGCACTTAGCAACATGTGGCTGGGGGTTATAGCATTTCTTTCACATGACCCATCAAATTTAGACAAGTGTGTCTGGGTAAGTGTCATCTAATATTTATAAAATATTTTTATATGGACACTGTTTACCTAGAATTTTCCTTAAAAGAGATGGGTGGGGCTAAGAGGGTGTGAACGATGCTGAATGGGTGTAGACAAAGAAGAGCTCTCCAGTAGGCGTACCAAAACATTCAAGGGCTATTTTCTCAAAAAGTGGGGTTACAAGTTTATCAACTTTCAAAGCAGAATTACTTTCCCATTGTTCCTCAAATGCAGTGTATGGTATACCATTGTATAGCTCCGTCTCTCTACTTTCACCCAATGTAAAAAAAAAAATATATATTTCAAACATAAGACCGAATCAAGGTGGTCGCTCACATGTTTATATCCCTGTTAGTGAGAATTTCTCATTTGCAAGACAATCCATCCACCTGACAGATGTGGCATATCAAGAATCTGATCATTACACAGGTGCACCTTGTGCTGGGGACAAAAGGCCACACTAAAATGTGCAATTTTGTCACAACACAATGCCACGTCTCAAGTTTTGATTTGCAATTGGCATGCTGACTTCAGGAATGTCCACCAGAGCTGTTGCCAGATAATTTAAAATGTTAATTTCTCTACCATAAGCCTCATCCAACATTGTTTCAGAGAAATAGGCAGACGTCCAACCAGCCTCACAACCGCATACCGCGTGTAACCACGCCAGCCCAGTACCTCCACATCCGACTTCTTCACCTGCGAGATCTGAGACCAGCCACCCGGACAGCTGATGAAACTGATGAGTATTTGTGTCTTTAATAAAGCGCTTTTGTGGGGGGGGGGGGGGGGGGGATTATTTTGATTGGCAGGACCTTGCTCCCCAGTGGTGGGCCTATGCCCTCCCAGGCCCAACCATGGCTGCGCCCTGCCCAGAGGGCAGGACCCTCCCGGGTGGTGCAGTGGTCAAGGGCACTGCATCGCAGTGCTAGCTGCGCCACCAGAGTCTCTGGGTTTGCGCCCAGGCTGGGCTGGGTTCGCGCCCAGGCTCTGTCGCAGCCGGCCGCAACCGGGAGGTCCGTGGGGCGACGCACAATTGGCATAGCGTCGTCCGGGTTAGGGAGGGTTTGGCCAGTAGGGATATCCTTGTCTCAGTATGTAAAAAAAGGTAATAAAATGTATGCACTCTACTGTAAGTCGCTCTGGATAAGAGCGTCCGCTAAATGACTAAAGTGTAAAATGTAAAATGTCATGTGAAATTCAAAGATTAGGGCCTAATGAATTTATTTCAATTGACTGATTTACTTGTAAAAATTGTAACTCAGTAAAATTGTTGCATGTTGAGTTTATATTTTTGTTCAGTAAATTATTATTCCAGTCTTTTACCATTCTCATTGTCAGAGTGGACAAGTTGTTTGCAGAGCGCACAACCTATGCTACACTTGTGAGAAACAAGTTGGTTTATTTCATTCCATTTACGAGTTGACAATTTAGTCCCTCCTTAGTTCGGAGAGCTATTGTCAATGTTGAGTAAGAACACGCACCTGATTACGCATAGAAGTAGGCCTATAGGCTACCTGGCTTGCGAGCAAAGGTAGCAATATAAAATGTGCCCATTTGGGGATCTGATAGTATTTCTAATTGGATTAATGCACCACTACTAATGAGCTGTGGCGCTTCTCAAAGGAATGTTTGCTTCACCTCAAACAGCAAGAAAGCGAAGTCAGTTTTAACATCCATTGAAAGTGATAGTAGTACCTCAATGTATTTGAATTTTTTTCCCTCTCTCTCCCTTACGATAACCACTCAGCGTGAAAGGGAAAAATATAATTCCCTGATCCTGTCGAAACGTCATAAAATAAGTCTACCTGATGAGCTTTTATTACTTGGGCAAAATAGTCTACAGCTGTGTCTGTCCCGAGCTTACTGGTGCAGGAAACTGAGGGCCTCGAATATTTTATACAATGTTGCAAGTGCAAGCGTTGAGCTGAGCCCAAGTTAATACAATGTTTCATGTTCGTTGCATACAGGCCATGCACAGCCAATGTGATTGATAGGATATATATATATTTTTAATCTGGATATTTTCTACTTGCAGGCTGCAATGTTTTTATTCCTTGGCTTTATTTAGGCTATTTTTATATAGTTGGCAATATACATAACTTCAATGTTTGTATCATTATTTTAAACACATGACAAGGATTGAGTTACGAAGATGTTATTATATATGAAAACCTGTTTGGGATAAGGGGCAGCATTTTCACTTTTGCATGAAATGCGTGCCCAGAGTAAACTGCCTGCTACTCTGTCCCAGATGCTAATACATGCATATTATTAGTATGGGGTTAAGTTGCACTTCCTAAGGCTTCCACTAGATGTCATCCGTCTTTAGAAACTTGTTTCAGGCTTCTGCTATAAAGGAGGTGCTCATGAGACCTGTTTGAGTCAGTGGTCTGGCAGAGTGTCTCAGGCTCATGACGCGCGATTCCGACAGAGTTAGCTCTCGTTCCAGTGCTTTCCTAAAGACAATCGAATTCTCCGGTTGGAACATTGATGATTTATGTTAAAAACATCCTAAAGATTGATTCCATACATCGTTTGATATGTTTCTACGACCTGTAACGGAACATTTCGAGTTTTTGTCTGGACCTAGTGCTCATGAAGATGGATTACTGGGCTGAACACGCTAACAACTAGTGGCTATTTGGACATAAATTATGGACTTTATGGAACAAATCAGTCATTTATTGTCGAACTGGGATTCCTTGGAGTGCATTCTGATGAAGATCATCAAAGGTAAGTGAATATTTATCATGTTATTTCTAACTTCTGTTGACTCCAACATGGCGGAAATTTCTTTGGCTGGATTTGGCTCTGAGCACCGTACTCAGATTATGCTTTTTCCGTAAAGTTTTTTTGAAATCTGACACAGCGGTTGCATTATATCTTTAATTCTGTGAATAACACTTGTATCTTTTATCAATGTTTATTATGAGTATTTCTGGGATTTCTGTGGCTATCTGCAAGATCCCCGGATGTTTTGGAATCAAAACATTACTGCACGTAACGTGCCAATGTAAACTGCGATTTTTGGATATAAATATGCACATTATCGAACAAAACATACATGTATTGTGTAACATGATGTCCTATGAGTGTCATCTGATGAAGATCATCAAAGGTTAGTGATTCATTTTATCTATATTTCTGCTTTTTGTGACTCCTATCTTTGGCTGGAAAATGGCTGTGTTTTTTTGACTTGGCTCTGAACTAACATAATCATATGTTGTGCTTTCGCTGTAAAGCCTTTTTGAAATCGGACACGATGGGTAGATTAACAAGATGTTTATCTTTCATTTGCTGTATTGGACTTGTTAATGTAGCCTATTACCAGCAACTTCAGGAGAGTAATGGCAGAATCTGCGAAAGCCAGCAGGTGCGGGATGAGGCTGGTTGGGCCAGGTTAAGGTTTTTCTCTTCTGGTCATCTTCATCTCTGGCTCCCTTTTGAGTCATTTGTGTCTTATGTCAAACAGCATCAGACAAGCATATAGTTGATTTTATTAAAACACAAAGGGCGTGTCTATATATATATTTTTTTTAAAGTTTAGAAATTAAATAACTGATGACTTTCAGTCGACTAAAACTTTAATATTAAACTTGAACAGTAGAAAGTAACACAATGGAAAGTCTGCAACAGAGTGAAAATAAATGCAAGCACGTTGTCTTTTGGAGTATCCTCAAAGGAGACTGTCTAGTTATATCATGTGTTTTTCTCCTCAGACTTTCAGGGGGTCCTGGCTTTGATTTTATTAACTGCACTGCAATTTAGTGAGAACATTTGACATATAAAGCTGTTGGTTTGATCCTTGAGAGAGTACAGAACAATCAAACTATCATGTTGACTAAGGGCAGTGAAACAACTTCTGAAACTATTTTCCCCCATACTAGATCAAAACAAGAGGAATTAAAGTACTAGACTATTTGAGCAACCTTGAGATCTACTTGTGAGAGATAGCATCTACATTGATAAGTTTGTTACATTTGGTCATAGAACAAACCAGATAATTCAAACCAAATTAGATCCCCAATGGAATAGAAAATATTTCCTTAGTAGACGATTCAAAGAGTTGACGGTCGATCCCCTGGGGTATTGGTTAACAGCCTCAACCTACAGACAATTGGGAGTGAGACTTTGGGGTAGCATGTGTGCGTTACTGGCTTGTGTTCTGAGGGGAACCGCCCCCCCCCCCCAAATCTCCTTTGGACAGAAACACACACACACTCTCTCCTCTCGACAGGATGTTGGTAAGAGGGAGAAGTCAAGACTGTTTTATCTCTGACTGTGCTTTCATGTCTCTTCTGGCCCTGCATGGTGACTCAGCATTACTTCTGTCCTGTCCATCCTACATCAGTCAATGGCTGACACCGCTATTGAGATAGATGATTCTAAAAGTTTATTATTAGAGGGTGAATCCTCAATATAAATTAGCAAGTAACAACTTACAATTAAGCAAAGCAACACTGCGTCCGGTTCAATGAGATGAACGTCAGACAATCTGGACCTATCCCTCTACCATGAAGACAACTTTCAAGGAAGCAGGGAGAGCGGAAGAGACTAGGTGGGCATTAGGCAAAGTAAAGAGCCAAGCACATTAAAAGCCTCTCTCATTCACTCATTCAGCATTCCTCCTGAATAGACAACTGTTGTGCTCTTTAAAATCCAATTATGATTTGATAATACACTGTACTGGGTTCATCTGGCATATTCTCAAACACACTTTAAACATTAGGCTAGTAAATAATAAGGGCACAGTCCCATACACCATTCACTGTGCTCTAAACGCATACATAACAGTCACTCTTTAGAGGACAAAGAGGGCATAGTACAGCATAATACTCTGTAGAAAATCACACAACTATCAACTTACATGTCTCAGAGGAAGCAGTGGCCTGGGCATGAGCCTGGATACCTACTGAGGGCCAGCCACTGAGCTTCATCAAGGCTCAAATCACACTACAGACACTGCCATTGTGGCTCTAACTGACTGAAAGTCTCTTCCTCACCACTGCACCATACTGAGGAGGGAATGACTGTTTGTTTACTTATCCCCAAGCCAGGAAATGAGGGGTACGGTGGCTTGAGAGGAACATCATTGGGAAGTAGAGGGATTGGGGACTTTTTCAAAATATCATGTGCCAAAACAAATATTGCGACTGCACAGTAAAATATTTAAAGCTGAAATGTGAAGTAAAGCTGCTGGTGAAAAATAGGACTGGTGCTTGGAAAAGATGACGAACTTGCGAGCTGTGGAATTGCCTCGGTAGTCGGCACCATGCGGGTGTAACATGCACATCGAATAATGAATATGAGTAGCATTTGCCAATGTACCAGCCACAAGCCAAAAACAAAGTTTGTTGGTTTAAAAAGGCATTATCAAAAAATTGACATTGCTCGAGCCATATCAATTCCAAGCCCACATGATTAACTTAGAAAGTTTGAGAAATACGTCAATTCTTTGGAATGTGAGCAAATGAGAAAACCCAAGATTACATAGCCTCCACACAGTAACACATGTCAGAGTTCAAAGTAAACGGAGTAGCTCCTTGATATGAATGACATGCTCATTAACGTGAACATGGATGTTGATACGGTACTGCAATTGAAGCAGTATTTTTTTCATTTTACCTTACCCTATTTGGAGTAAACTAAACAAACAAAATTACTTCTACTACTTACAGCCATGTCGCTCACATCTACAGTACCTGTAGTTAAATAATTATACATGCATTTCTAATTTCTTCTTTCTTCTTCAAGTGCTGGATTTTCACCCACAGTGGCCAATCCACCATTCATTCTGATCTTAAGACCAACCCTCCGATGTCCACAAATTAACCAATTTTTCCTTTCGCAATACAACCCTCCATTTTACCCTCTTACGATGGTCCTGAACCTCCCCATTTGTAACATTTCTACCAATATTGCACGAAAAATAAATATTTTACCCAAGAGTATAATGAATCAGTCATGGTTTGTCAAAGGTGACAGGGAAGGAACAAAAATGTCAATTGAAATCAATCTTGTCCATTTGTCTTTATTCTGTTGTGCTTCATTTTGGTGGTTATGTAAGCTGTATGTACAGGCAGATAAAGATGGACATTATTGTTCGGGTAATGAATAGGGAGGTTTCAAAGACACTGGTTAAATCAATCAATCAATCAATGATCAACAGAAATCTACACTGAACAAAAATATAAACGCAACAATTTCAAAGATTTTACTGAGTTGCAACTCATATAAATCAATTGAAATGAATTCATTCGGCCCTAATCTATGGATTTCACATGACTGGGAATACAGCTATGCATCCGTTGGTCACAGATACCTTAAAAGGTGGTGCTTGAATCATAAAACCTAAAACGATGTTGGTGGCGGCTTATTGTAGAGAAATTAACATTCAATTAGCGGGCAATGGCTCTGGTGGACATTCCTGCAGTCAGCATGCCAATTGCACGCTCCCTCAAAACTTGAGACATCTGTGGCATTGTGTTGTGTGACAAAATTGCACATTTTATTGTCCCCCAGCACAAGGTGCACCTGCGTAATGATCATGCCGTTTAGTCAACTTCTTGATATGCCATACCTGTCAAGTGGATGGATTATCTTGGCAAAGGAGAAATGCTCACTAACAGGGACACATTTGTGCATAAAATTTGAGAGAAATAAGCTTTTTGTGAATATGTAATATTTCTGGGATCTTTTATTTCAGCTCATGAAACATGGGACCAACACTTCACATATTGCATTTATATTTTTGTTCAGTATATAAACCTGTAAATGAGTACCTACTCAAAGCTAAAGTCAAATCATGGACGGCCACAGAGATGGTTTCGGGGCACTCTTTCACTGGAATAGGGTATTTTCAATTTTCACCATGATAATATATGTCTGCTTCTAAACCACCATATTCATAAACACTTTGAGAAGTACGTCTAGCACATTGCTTCAGCTTCGTCAGAAGATTTGCAATGGACACTATGCCAATGCAAACAGTCAGAGGCAGAATCAACCCCTTCTTAAGTACTATAAACCATGTAATAGTTTAGCCTGAAATCATGTTCCAGTGAGTATGTGAGTTTCTTTCCTACCCTCGCATTTATCTCGGGAGCCATAAGCTAGAGAAGAGAGACTAGGGCTGTTCCTTTAAGTGTCTGTGGCCTAGGCCTTGTCGGTATCCACAGACACAGCTGTTGATTGTAAAGCCGTTAGCAAAGTTACATAGGTACCGAATTTGCATTTTATAGTCCCTGGGCTGGGCACGGTATGGTGCGAGTGTGGGAGGAGAACGGAGGCAGGCACACTCAGCGAGAGCGCTACTGCCCCCTCATCCCGCTCTACCTTCACCTTACACCAATAAATGCTGCTACTGTCACCTAGTCTACATTACGCCAACACATCACAAGCTACAGAGTGGAGCACTCTACCCACCTGAGTCAACAGGGTGTATTTCAAGTGCCCACTAGCAATTACATGCATGTTGCATGTAGACTTTCTTTCCAACATGTTATTTTCAGTAGCCCTCTAACAACTACCTACGTACATGTTGCACGTGGACTTAATGGTCAGGTGTTCTGTAAAAATATATTGGATTCAAAGCAGTTTGTTGAGGTTTGTCAAATCTAAAACAAAGAAAAGTTATGTAAAAGGAATACAACCAGGTGTGATGGATAGCATGTAATGGACAACTGCAAATTCACCATAACATGACATGCTATGTTAACATAACCATAAACACCTCATGTCTTTAGTAAAGAGGTACTTAAGAAACATATTTAAGCTACATTCCAAGAGAAACCTGCTACACACCACATGGATAGCGCCTTGCAGAATTCTACTGATTAAAGGGTCAGGAAAAGCAAACAAATGTACTGTAGCCTGTACCGTAAACAAAGATGTCGTGTCAAAGACGGCTGTATCTTTATGGTCACACCTGTGACATCTCCATAGCAGACTTACACAGGAAAACACGTCACCCTACGGAACACTGTCCCACTGACAGTTCTTATTGTTGAATGGACAAGATGAAACCATGATATTTTTGAGTGCTTTCACTGTAATGGCTATGTACCTATAGTGAAAAGATGAAAGTGTAATTTTTTCCTCATTGGCTTTTCAACACTGCACTCTTACCTGAAACGGTGATAAAGCAAACAAAGCTAAGGGTCTAAAGTACAATGGTTGCCCATGGCACAACACCATTACTCAAACTTTCTAGGGAAATGACGCACTGGATATGGGTGGATAATTTCAACATTTGCAGGATAATTTTTAGAGCCAAGGTTAGATCAATCATGTCCAGTAATGTGTGTCTCTGCTAGGGTCTGTGTGATGTACTTGGTCTGTGCCAGATCTCACAGCCATGCGAGGAGACGCAGCAGCTATACTGTAGATGTTCTTATTATCCAGGGTGTGGGCCAGATGTCTAGATCTCACCATCATCACTACTGTAAATCCCTGGCCTCAGTTCAGTCATCATGTTAAAAACATCAAGCTCTGAACCCCTGGTCTCATTACAGTACAGCCATCCTGATAGAAACATACAGCCCTCAGTGCAAACTTTCATCCGGGCTAGTGATTCTCATAAAAAGCTCTTCTCTGCTATGGAGGATTTTCATCTAAGTGACATCCCAGTTTAATGAACTTGCTGATATTACATCCCACCCTCTGTTGCCTTGTGTTTCTCACTGTGTGTAGGAGGGAGCTTAGAGGAACAAGAGTGCTACTCTGTGTAATGCTGGTTAGCCAACACTACCTACCTTCTACCCTGCCTCCTACCTCCAGACACATAAACACTGTGGCTTTGCCAACCTCTGCTCTGGAGCGCATGTTGTTTTGAGTCTCCCTGAGAGGGCTTTCAGGATCGTAGGCACCGTTTCTGATGGAGGTGCATTTTAAGGCCAAACACCACAGGCAAAATGTTTGATTTTGCTAACATTTGTCAATATTCAGATTCTGGGATATTTTGCAACTATAACTTTCATAAAATGTACAAATAATGTATATTAATACTTGATTTGTAAAATGTTATCCCAACTCCGTCAACTACACCTAGCATAAATTTAGTTTGTATGTTACATGTAGAACTTCAACCACTATCTTTTTAAACTCTCCATGTTGAATCATATCATTCAATAGCTTTTTTTATCTGATTGGTTACTGGCATTAAAAAGGCCCTTTCTGGCAACCTGATTGGTTAAAATGCCTCGTGCCGCGCAACACTTCCTTTTTTTTTTGTACATCTCCTGCGAAAAATCCCCGTACAGAGAGACAAAATGAGCAAATCTCAAAGAATATACCCACAGTATGTAAACAAGAATAGGCAATCTCAGTTAGCCAATGCGAGAAAAGAAGTGAACGAAAGAAGAAGAAAAAAAGAGCCTGATCGGCCGATCGGGGCTGTACAGGTAGAGCGGGAAGAGGTGGTAGCAGCTAGTCAAATTAGTTGAGATGAAGATGACAGCTAGTAGCGATCAACCAGACAGCAGCCAGACAGCGGCTTTTATTACACGTCACAAATAAACCAACTTGTACATGATTTGATTTGCCCTAAGTGTTTAACCACAGGAGAAAAAAAATAAAGACCCCACCAACCAGGGATTCTGTAGAATGTACACACTGTGAAGGTGATCGTATTGCATTTAGGAGGAGTGTTTACACTTCCTCCAGGAAGATGTTGCATTTGCTATAAATATGAGGATGGTTTTTCTAGCCCACAAACTTAGACTTCGTTCTGCAGCTTTAAAGAAAATAAGCAAAGTCCTAGGGATTCCTTCCATGCATCTCAGCTCATATCAAAGACATGAGGAGAATGACAGGTAAATAAAAAGGGAGAGTAGCCCATTATTGTCAGGTGACTTGCTGTGTATAAATAATATTTGTTTCCTTGCTCCAGCAAATGTATTCAAGGTAAATAAACAGAGTGTTAGAAAAACATAACTATACCATGAGACTGTCACATAGGCCTACAGTGTCATAGGGCTGTAGCCTACTGTGATTCATGAGAAATTAGCTTTACATAAAGTAAATTCTTGCTGATATGCTAACATATACATAGGGTAACATGCTGATATTTAGTCCTGCAGTTATGACTAATGTCAACAGACAGACATTTTTCCCGCTACATTAGTGGGAGATTCAGAGAGGACTACATTCAATTGAGAGTTCTGCAAAGCTAATTAGAAGACCATACAAAGATATCGACCCAGACATAGCAGAGTCGCTGAAGGAGGATGAGGATGCCATCATAGACATTCATGTATCCTTTGATGGCACAAGAGGATTCACTTCCAACTATAGGATAGCCATGTGCATTGGTGCTGGTACCAGCGAGCCCGAGAAAATGATGAAAATCCACTCAGTCACAAAAACCATGGCGGCCATATATTTTTGAATAGAGAGGTTGCACATAAAATGGTACCTGTAGATCAAAGGATGTCAAATGATAACCTCCTCAAAAGAATGCATTACAGACGAACACAGACTGCATCACAGACGAACACAGACTGCAAATGTACAGTTGAAGTCGGGAAGTTGGCGTGATTACAACTCGTTTTTCAACCACTCCACAAATTTCTTGTTAACAAACTATAGTTTTGGCAAGTCGGTAAGGATATCTACTTTGTGCATGACAAGTAATTTTTCCAACAATTGTTTACAGACAGATTATTTCACTGTATCACAATTCCAGTGGGTCAGAAGTTTACATACACTAAGTTGACTGTGCCTTTAAACAGCTTGGAAAATTCCAGAAAATGATGTAATGGCTTTAGAAGCTTCTGATAGGCTAATTGACATCATTTGAGGTAATTGGAGGTGTACCTGTGGATGTATTTCAAGGCCTACCTTCAAACTTAGTGCCTCTTTGCTTGACATCATGGGGAAATCAGCCAAGACCTCAGAAAAAAAAGGTAGACCGCCACAAGTCTGGTTCATCCTTATGAGCAATTTCCAAATGTCCGAAGGTACCACGTTCATCTGTACAAACAACAGTACGCAAGTATAAACACCATGGGACCACGCAGCCGTCATACCGCTCAGGAAGGAGACGCGTTCTGTCTCCTAGAGATGAACGTACTTGGGTGCGAAAAGTGCAAATCAATCCCAGAACAACAGCAAATGACCTTGTGAAGATGCTGGAGGAAACAGGTACAAATGTATCTATATCCACAGTAAAATAGGTCAACATAACCTGAAAGGCCGCTCAGCAAGGAAAAAGCCACTGCTCCAAAGCCGCCATAAAAAAGCCAGACTACGGTTTGCAACTGCACATGGGGATAAAGATCGTACTTTTTGGAAAAATGTCCTCTGGTCTGATGAAACAAAAATAGAACTGTTTAGCCATAATGACCATCGTTATGTTTGGAGGAAAAAGGGGGTGTCTTGCAAGCCGAAGAACACCATCCCAACCGTGAAGCACGGGGGTGGCAGCATGTTGTGGGGGTGCTTTGCTGCAGGAGGGACTGGTGCACTTCACAAAATAGATGGCATCATGAGGAAGTAAAATTATGTGGATATATTGAAGCAACATCTCAAGACATCAGTCAGGAAGTTAAAGCTTGGTCGCAAATGGGTCTTCCAAATGGACAATGACCCCAAGCATACTTCCAAAGTTGTGGCAAAACGGCTTAAGGACAACAAAGTCAAGGTATGGGAGTGGCCATCACAAGCCCTGACCTCAATCCTATAGACAATTTGTGGACAGAACTGAAAGTGTGTGCGAGCAAGGAGGCCTACAAACCTGCCTCCGTTACACCAGCTCTGTCAGGAGGAATGGGCCAAAATTCACCCAACTTATTGTGGAAGCTTGTGGAAGGCTCCCTGAAACGTTTGACCCGTTAAACAATTTAAAGGCAATGCTACCAAATACTAATTGAGTGTATGTAAAGTTCTGACTCACTGGGAATGTGATGAAAGAAATAATAGCTGAAATAAATAATTATATTATTCTGACATTCACATTTTTTAAATAAAGTGGTGATCCTAACTGACCTAAGACAGGGAATTTTACTAGGATTAAACGTCAGGAATTGTGAAAAACAGAGTTTCAATGTATTTGGCTAAGGTGTATGTAAACTTCAGACTTCCAACTGTATTTATTTATTTTTATTTAACTAGGCAAGCCAGTTAAGAACAAATTGTTATTTACAATGACTGCCTAGGAACAGTGGGTTAACAGCCTTGTTCAGGGGCAGAACGACAGATTTTTACCTTGTCAGCTTAGGGATTCGATCTAACAACCTTTCGGTTACTGGCCCAACGCTCTAACCACCAGGCTACCTGCCGCCCCAGACTGAAAATTAATGTCTAAACTCCAATATGGTCACGATGCCCCAAAACTGTCTTTGTGGGCAAAAGCTGCATTGACACAGAAGGCACTTTCAATGAGGGAGCCACTGCTATATCAAAATTGATGGACATATTGTGGCTTGACAGCACTTGTGACACTGGAAGCAATCAGAGGAGAATGCGGGGTGTGTTGTGAGAGCTGATGCTGCTTCAATGGAGTGTGTCAAGTATAGGCGCAGGTCCCATGACACAGTCAAGAAATGTTCTGCACATTTCAACAGCCATACAAAAGCCTTGGATGTGACAAAAAGGTGAAATGATAATTTGCCATAAACTGCAGATTTTCCCTACAGACCAGTATTCAAAGTATATGCTCTATTGCTTGAAACAACTATATTAAAATGTGCTAATGTATTAGTAAAAAAGGTTTATTTATGTTTTTTTGGCAGTTTAGAAGTGATACAGTGCCTTCGGAAAGTATTCAGATCCCTTGACTTTTTCCCACACTTCGCTACTTTACAGCCCTATTTTAAAATGGACTAAATAATAATTATTTTTTTAAATAAAAAAAATCCTCAATCTACACAAAATACTGCCATAATGACAAAGCGAACAGGTTTAGACATTTTTGCAAATTTATACATTTTACATCAGTAGAGGCTGGCGTTTGGGATACCTGAAGAGACTACGCTGGAGTGTGAGCTCCGTTTGAGACCGCCCTATCAGTGATTTGAAGAACTGTAATATCCTGTTTGTGGCTGAAAAAGGACATGGTAATCATAAATCTAGCTTTTTTTCTGTACATTGCAGGACAGAGCGGCTAAGCTGGGGAAACTCAGAGTGGGTGTGTGTCTCTTCGTTAACAGCTGGTGCGTGATCGCCAATATTAAGGAAGTCTCAATGTTCTGCTCGCCTGTGTTAGAATACCTCATGTTAACGTTTGTTAGATAGTGTATTTTATTTTTCCTAGTTGTCCATTTACCACCACAAACCGATGCTGGCACTAAGACCGGACTCAACGAGCTGTGCAGGGCCATAAACAAAACAAGAAAATGCTCACCCACTGCTAGTGGCCGGTGACTTTAATGCAGGAAAACTATAATTTGTTTTACCCAATTTCTACAAGCATGTCACAAGTGCAACTAGAGGAAAAATACTCTTATGATAAAAAAACGCTTCTGTGAAATCCCACTACGCCCTCCGACGAACCATCAAACAGGCAAAGCGTCAATATGGAACCACGATTGAACCCTACTGTAATGGAATTTTACTGGGTCTCATTCTGCTTACAGTGTCTCACGCTTATCATACATGTTTGACCTGTTGCATACTTAGAATTGCGCCAGGGTGCCTGAGGTTTGCTCTCACAGGGTTGGCTCAGTTGGAGCGGAATATTGGCTGAACGAGCCAGCCGGTCTCTGAGAGGAAACGCTTTGCTGAGAAAAGGTGCACTTGGCCATCTTTGTGTAACCCGTAGTGATAGAAGCTCTGAGGAGGTATTTCCCCCTCAGCATTTTTATACTGACTAACTTCGTCTGTAATCTCTCCGCTGGCGTGAATAAAAAAAAAATGTATTTAAGCTCGACTTTTGGGTCCTTAGTGGTAATTTCTAAGACACTAACTACTACACCAGCTCTGACGCGCGTTGGATGTGGCAGGGATGGGAAACTATCATGGATTACAAAGAGAAACCCAAAGTAACCTGTCTAAATGACTAGTGACCCTGTAGAAATCACATCTGTAGTCATGAAATGCTTTGAAGGCTGGTCGTGGCTCACATCAACCCCCGGTCTCTTAGTTAATTCCCGGTTTACCATGACTCCTGAAGCTATGCTAAAAAAGCAATGACTACCTCCACAATATTTTATCATTCTGTTGATTTGAAGTTGAAAGGACTGCATATCACCCATATAAATGTGTGTAGCCTCCCTAATTAAGATCTATGAATTAAACGTCTAGGTCTCTGTGCATAAAAATAATGTGCATGGTCTAGCAATCACAAAAACCCTGGAACATTATTACTGATGGACAGGTCAGCATCAGTGGTTATACTATTATTAGAAAGGACAGGAACAGATGAGGTGGTGTCACGCGCACACACACACACTTTAAACTGAGGAATGACTTGGGCAAAAATTAAATAGAAATACTATGGCTATAGGTTAATTTACCATTTCGACCACCAATATTGGTGGGATGTGTGTACAGGCCACCATGTTCAAATGTATCTTACTTTGATGATATATGTGACAGTATTGACCATGCCAGATGAAAACAAAGAGGAACTCCGGAGCTGTCAGCGAGACCGTTGGGTTCTTGGTCACCTCCCGGACCAAGGCCCATCACCCCCGATTGCGCAGTTTGGCTTGGCGGCCAGCTCTAGGAAGAGTCTTGATGGTTCCAAACTTCTTCCATTTAAGAATGATGGAGGCCACTGTGTTCTTGGGGACCTTCAATGCTGCAGACCCCTGATCTGTGCCTCGACACAATCCTGTCTCAGAGCTCTACGGACAATTCCTTCGACCTCATGGCATGGCTTTTGCTCTGACATGCATTGTCAACTGTGAGACCTTATATAGACAGGTGTGTGCCTTTCCAAATCATGTCCAATCAATTGAATTCACCCCAGGTGGACTCCAATCAAGTTGTAGAAACCTCAAGGATGTTCAATGGAAACAGGATGCACCTGAGCTCAATTTCGAGTCTCACAGCAAAGGGTCTGAATACTTATTTACATAAGGGTCATTTTATTTTTAATACATTTGCACACACAAAAAAACTACTTTTTGCTTTGTCATTATGGAGTAGTGTGTGTAGATGGATTAAATGTTTTTCCTCATCAATTTTAGAATAAGACTAACGTAAAAAAAATGTAGAAAAAGGGGTCTGAATACTTTCCGAAATGACCTCGTACCCCTGCAAATGGACTCGTACCACGTGTATTTATCCATGTTATCATCATTACTCATAGTGTATTTATTACCTATTATTTTCCTATTGTCTTTTTTTCTCTCTGCATTGATAAGGGCTCGTAAGCAAGCATTTCACAAGCTTCCTTTCAATAGCTACAGTCACTAGCAACAGTTGCTATTTGGATGTGGTTGAAGCCATTCTGTATGCAAGTCCTGCTCTAGGGATAGGCAAATGTTAGAGTTGCAGTAAGACACTTTTTCCTCTTGAAACATGCAAGGCTCAGCTAGTTTAATGTTATTCCACCATATCTGTATTTAGTCATACTGGCACAGCGGGCTGCAATCATATTATGAGCTGAAGCAGCATGCAGTATGCAGTGACCATGTCATTTTCAGATCAAAACATGAATCCCTGTTTAAATCCGGGGATAAATCCTAACCGTCTCAGCCTTGGGTTGTGGCTCCTGGCGGGAGGCTGGACCTGGGTCTGAGGTGAAATGAAGTTGGACACGACACTATGGCAGTGTTCATTAAGTCATACCGTAGCAAAACATTTTAAACCAGAACATTTAAATTAGAGTTTCTTATTGGGCGACCTCAGATTATACCTCCTTGTTTCACTCCTTTTCAGATTCTTGTTTTTTGTGCCTGAACATGACTTGTCGTGTTCCCAGAACATGGCAATGCCAGGACATACCATCTGCTCCAGGCTGTGACCTTCAGCAAATCCTTGCCACTGGAAGTATAGTATGGCAAGTTTTGATCATTAAGTCCGGACAAAGTTGAATTTCCTTTTATCGGAAAATTATTTATTGTCAATCATTCTTGAATTTGTTAAGCTATACAACTAAGTAGATTCATGAACTGATCATACTTTTTTTTTCTCAATAATTTTTGAATATGATAGGATGTGTAATAGAACGCAATTTCTATGTAAATGTTTTACTGTTAATTTGTGTATTAATAATAATAATCAGAAAATCAGCCTGAAATTGAATATTTCTCCTATTGTTCATGTCCATATAGCCTAGCACAATGTGGTAAAGTACTGTTATTCTTAATCCACTTATTTTTAAATGTATAGTCAAATACTATCCAGATAAGTAACTATTATTGAACCCCCCCCCCCCATCACAAAACACAGGTTTGACATTGGTCTTTCCTTGTTGAGAATGATTGACAGGCTCAGGCCACAACAATGTGGTATCATCCATAAAGGAGGGAAAAGAAAGAGAGAGACAGAGAGCGATGAGTATACTTATTGCTGAAGTATGGGCAAGCTAATGCATTGTGCTCTCTGTGATGGTCATTCTATCTCATAGCACTTCCAGATCAGATTTACAACATCAATAATGCCACTGTAAAATCCTTTGTGTCAGAAACTCTACCTGTATACTGATAAAAGCATGTATTCCCTGCAGTCCAGGGAGTAGTCTACCACTCCACTACTATCCCAGAAAAAGTCAAAACCCCCATGCAGTTCCACAATATCATTCAGAGGGACCCCTCTGGCCCACCAGTCAGCTGTGATGCCCCCTGTGGACCAATGAATACCCTGGTGGATCAGGGGCCTCAGCTGAATGACATAATGGAGCTGTGATGGAGCTTCTGCAGCCTCCTAACTTCACTTGATGATCCATTTCCCCAGACCACAGAACAGTAGTTCACCTGACTCTCAATTAATGCTTGTGTTATTTGCTGAATAATTTTTCCTGGTAAATATTTAGCTATCCTTCTGATTATGCATGCTGTTTTAATATTTTATAAATAATCTCAAATAATATTAGTTATTTGAGATGACCATGATAAGCAGTTGTCTAGCTGCACTCCCAATAGTTTGGTTTCTGCCACTTCAATTTGTACTCCTCCCATACTTAATTGTATCCAATGCTGTTTTGGCCTTTTCCTAGTGGAACAGACCAACATAAGTTTGGTTTTCTTGGTGTTTAAAACAAGTTTGTTTTGGCAAACCCACTCCCTAATATTCTCCAAATCTCCTTGTAAAGCTTGCTGTACCTGTTGAACTGATTGTCTTGCTGCATAAATTGTAGTATCATCTGCAAATATAGTAGCTTGAGTTTCAGCTAAGGCATAGGGAAGGTCGTTGGTATATATTAAATAGAGAAGTGGCCCAAGGCAGCTGCCCTGCGTTATTCCACAGTTTAACACATGAGGGGAAGAAAATTAACCATTGATATAGGTGGACTGTTTCCTGTCAGTTAGATATGACTGTACCCAATTCAATGCTACCTCCTTAAAACCATAATGCATTAATTTTGTCAAAATTATTTCATGATCCACTAAATCAAATGCTGCACTGAAATCTAAAAATCTAAAAATAGCGAAGCGAAAGTCACTAAATAGCAGTTGATCTAGACAGAAACTCAGTTACTGCACTGTTAAATCATTGGGCATCTTTTGAGTTCATTATCAATCAAATAAAAATGAATTACATCAACATTTCAGACAGCCACATATGCATTAATGAATCAAACTAACTACATAAAGGTAAATCTCTATTGGTAAATCAAGATCTAGCCTAGGCCTATTCACAATACAGATGAACACATATTCAATTGGAGTGTGTGAATGGATTGAGTTATTGAGCTTGTTTTTGCAGATTTCATGGGGCTACAGATGAGAAACAATCTGTTTCCCTTCCATGTGGTACTGATCAACAACATTTGCATAGAAGCCGTTTATTTTGTGAAACTGAGCGCTCTTTCTAACCAGTAATGATGTCATTCATGAGGCAAGTTAGCCGAGGCAATAATCGGGCTCACGTCTCTCCCAAAGGTTAAGAGAATGAAAAGTTAAGTGGCAATCAGCTTTGAAATCAGCATATTTAGAATTATGGTTTGCATATTATCATAAACTAAGTACTAGGGTAGTGAATTGAAGCGCGCTTCAGCTGTAAGCTAGCAAGGAAAGATAGCATACAAAGCCGGAAGCTACCGCTATCTTCTTGTTCTAGCCTGTACAGACATTGTTTTGCAAACAGTAATTAAGATTTTTACATTTCTACATGCCGTGTGGCATTATTCAAGTGTGTTAACTTCAGTGCAGCATGAATGGGAAGCTAAAATAATGCAGCCCAGCCCAATACTCCCAGTGCAGGCTAAGTAGAGCAGGCACGGTGCGCTCACGCTATAAGGGAGACATCGGCTGCGCCGATAGACTTGATCTGTGAGACACATTTGACAGAAGTACCGAAAGTAACAAATTCTAGTACCGAACCGTTTCTCAGGTTCTAGTATCTAAAAAGTACCAAAGTAACAGTATAACGTGCAACACTAGTTGATTAGATACCTTCTGGTCTGGTCATTCAATGTGAGATCACTGCTCTACCCTGTGGTGGAGTCTGATGACAGTGGAACCCAATAAGAGACAATGAACCCATTAGAGTAGGACCATCTGTAGCCCTTCATGGTACCCTCCTAGGGCCCCTTCCCTCTCAGACTAACACACTGGGAAGCGTAGGGTTAAGGGAGGAAGTGATGAGCCTATAATTATGCAATAGTTCTATAGCGTTACCGGTAGTAGGTTACATATTTGAACGGCTCTGACGGTTTCAACCGTTCATTTAATAAGTCACTTAAGAGGATACACTTCATTTTATCTATCTTTGGCAGATCAACACCCAGAGGGAGCAGGCTAACAGCTTCCCATAACACCATATTGTGCATGTATGAAGATGGCACTGCAGTGGATAGCAGTTGTTTTACAGGCTTCTGTGTGTTTATGTTTTCTACCTAATGTCTCCACCATTATTTCCTATGCCCAAAAACTGCTTCTGGACATCAAAACAGTGATCACCAACCTTGATTTGGATGAAGGTTTCTACTTCCATGAGTCAGCAGCTCTGGACATGCTGCATACTCCGGACCAGGCCCTAATCCCTGGGACTTGAAAAAGACAGCGGCAGCAAACATTTTTTTTAAAGGAGGCAGGCGAGGCAGCCTGACGAGATTACGTCGGCTAACAAATAGACTGCCATTGCCCTCTGTTCTATTGGCAAATGTGCAGTCACCGGAGAACAAACGCCATTTCGAGACTATCCTATCGACGAGACCTGAAGACTGGTAATGTTCTATGTATCTTGGAGTCTTGGCTGAACAAGGACACACACACATATATCTTGCTACATGCATCTTCTAGACCAGAGATACCCAACTGGTGGGTGGGCCGCTACCTAGAAGGTTGAGTGGATCGTGGGTGTTGGAGGAACAAAATATTTTTTTCCATGAAAAAGACTCGTCTGAACTTAAATGACTTACACTAGGTAGAAAGTGTGCAGAAATGAAAATGAAGACATTTTCATAGATTAAATTATAAAAAAGTATTTTCAAATCACAGTATTTTCATTATAAAGCTATTAGCAGCACTGTTTTGGTTGATTTTGGAGGCAAATTGTAATTATTGACAATGAGATGGGAATGTTGTTCCCTTGTCATATAATTGCTACATTTACAATCAATATAGCATAAAAAAAAAAATCCAGACTATATTTTGGCAATTATTTTTCGCATTGCGAATATTGGGTCGCTACCAAGACAACCTGGTTCAATTTGGGTCGAGGAAAAACCAGTTGAGAACAACTGATCTAGACCGGACGGGTAAGACTAAGAGGGAAGGGGTGTCTCCTTGTTAACAGCAGCTGGTGCGCGATTTCTAATATTACGATAGTCTCAAGTTTTTGCTCGACTGAGTTAGAATCTCTCATGATAAGTTACACACAGTCTATTTTTCATTGCCGTCCATTTAACACCACAAACTAATGCTGGCACAAAGACACAGGCACACATTCACCACACACTTTTATATAATCATCACATACGCTGCTGCTACTGTCCATTATCGATCCCGTTGCCCAGTCAATTTACTCCTACCTATAGGTGGTGAAAGCCTTGGAAGTGTGGTGGCAGGAAAAGAACCTCTCACCCAACGTCAACAAAACAAAGGAGCGGATTGTGTACTTCAGGACACAGCAGAGGGAGCACACCCCAATCCACAGACGGGACCAGAGTGGTGAAAGTAGAAAGCTTCAAGTTCTTCGGCGTACACGTCACTGACAAACTGAAATTGTCCACCCACACAGACAGTGTGGTGAAGGCGCAACAGCGCCTCTTCAACCTCAGGAGGCTGAAGAAACTTGGCTTGGCACCTAAAACCCTCAAACTTTTACAGATGCACAATTGAGAGCATCCTGTCGGGCTGTTTCACCACCTGGTATGGCAGCTGCACCGTCCGCAGCCTCAGGGCTCTCCAGAGGGTGATGCGGTCTGCCCAATGCATCATCAGGGGCAAACTACCTGCCCTCCAGGACACCTACAGCACCAATGTCACAGGAAGGCCAAAAGGATCAAGGACAACAACCACCCGAGCCACTGCCTGTTCACCCCGTTACCATCCAGAAGGCGAGGTCAATACAGGTGCATCAAAGCTGGGACCGAGAGACTGAAAAACAGTTCCATCAAGGCCATCAGACTGTTAAAACTTCTTATGGCTTGGGGGCAGTACTTCGACGTCTGGATGAGAAGCGTGCCAAAAGTAAACTGCCTGTTACTCAGGCCCAGAAGCTAGGATATGCATATAATTGGTAGATTTGGATATAAAACTCTAAAGATTCCAAAACTGTTAAGATAATGTCTGTGAGTATAACAGAACTGATATGGCCAGCGAAAACATGAGGAAAATCCATCCAGGAAGTGGGATTTTTTTGACGTGGGTATTTTCACTTGAATGCCTATAGAGTTTCTAATGGGTTAGGACCCAGATTGCAGTTCATATGACTTCCACTAGATGTCAACAGTCTTTAGACATTGTTTCAGGCTTGTTTTCTGAAAAATTAAGAAGAATGAGACCTTTCTCTCAGTGGACTGTAGAATCATGCAGTGCTGGTTTTGCGTGTGACCGAGTGCACGCCCTTAGTTATTTTTCCTTTCTATTGAATACGCTATTGTCCGGTTGAAATATTATCGATTATTTAGACAATTGACAACCTGAGGATTAATTCTAAACATCGTTTGACATGTTAAGACGAAATTTACCGGTACTATTAGGATGTATTCTTCTGCATGTTTTGACCGCCTTTGAGCCAGTGGATTACTGAACAAAACGCGCCAACAAAACTGAGTTTTTGGGATATAAAGAGGGACTTAATAGAACAAAACAAACTTTTATTGTGTAGGTGGGACTCATGACTGCAACCATATGAAGATCTTCAAAGGTATGTGATTAATTTTAAATAGCCATTTCTGACTTTTGTAATTCCTTTACTTGGTTGTAAAATGTTTGTATGCTTTTGTAAGTGGGGCGCTATCCTCAAATAATCGCATGGTATGCTTACGCCGTAAAGCCTTTTTGAAATTTGACAAAGCGGCTGGATTAACAAGAAGTTCATCTTTAAGCCGATGTATAACACTTGTATTTTTTATGAATGTTTATTATGACTTTCTGTATTTTGAATTTGGCGCTCTGCAATTTCACCGGATGTTGTCGAGGTGGGTCGCTAGCGGAACGCATGCGCCAGAAAGGTTAAATAGCCAACACTAGCACAGAGAGAATGCTACCTTAAAGAAACTCAGCAAAAAAAGAAACAACCCTGTCTTTCAAGGCTAATTTGTAAAAATCCAAATAACTTCACAGATATTCATTGGAAAGGGTTTAACTTCTTGCCGCACGGATCCCTTTAGCGGGATCATTTTCGTAAACAACCGCTGAATTGCAGAGCGCCAAATTCCAAAACAATACAAAAAATATTTATAAATCATGAAATCACAAGTGAAATATACCAAAACACAGCTTAGTTTGTTGTTAATCCACCTATCGTGTCAGATTTTGAAAATATGCTTTACAGCGAAAGCAATCCAAGCCTTTGTGAGTTTATCAATCACTAACAGTAAGAACAGCTAGCCTCAAATTAGCTTGGTCACGAAAGTCAGAAAAGCAATAAAATGAATCCCTTACCTTTGATAATCTTTGGATGTTTGCACTCACAAGACTCCCAGTTACACAATAAATGTTATTTTGTTCGATAAAGATTAGTTTTATAACCAAACACCACCATTTGGTTTGCGCGTTATGGTCAGAAAACCACAGGCTCGTTCCGGTCCTGAAAGGCAGACGAAAATTCCAAAAAGTATCCGTAATGTTCGTAGAAACATGTCAAACGTTGTTTTATAATCAATCCTCAGGTTGTTTTTAACATACATAATCGATAATATTTCAACCGGACGGTAAACTATTCAATACTACAGAGAAAGAAAATGGCGAGCTACATCTCTCGCGCGCAGGAACTAATCAAAGGACACCTGACGCGTTTTGAAAAATCTCACTCATTTTTCAAAATAAAAGCTTGAAACTATGTCTAAAGCCTGGTCACAGCCTGAGGAAGCCATTGGAAAAAGAATCTGGTTGATACCCCTTTAAAAATGGAGGGGCAGGCAACGGAACAGGGATTTTTCCAAATAAAAGCCACTTCTGGGTTGGATTTCCTCAGGTTTTCACCTGCAAAAATGAGTTCTGTTATACTCACAGACAATATTTTGACAGTTTTGGAAACTTTAGAGTGTTTTCTATCCTAATCTGTCAAATTATATTATAATTATATGCATATTCTAGCATCTGGACCTGAGAAATAGTCTGTTTACCTTGGGAACGTTATTTTTCCAAACATAAAAATTCTGCCCCCTAGCTGAAAGAAGTTAAACACTGTTTCCATGCATGTTCAATGAACTATAAACAATTCATGAACATGCACCTGTGGAACGGTCGTTTAGACACTAACAGCGTACTGACGGTAGGTAATTAAGGTCACAGTTATGAAACCTCAGGACACTAAAAGTCTTTCTACTGACTCTGAAAAACACCAAAAGAAAGATGCCCAGGGTCCCTGCTCATCTGTGTAAACGTGCCTTAGGCATGCTGCAAGGAGGCATGAGGACTGCAGATGTGGCCAGGGCAATAAATTGCAATGTCCGTACTGTGAGACGCCTAAGACAACACTACAGGGCGACAGGATGGACAGCTGATCGTCCTCGCAGTGGCAGACCATGTGTAACATATGCACAGGATCAATATATCCAAACATCACACCTGCGGAACAGGTACAGGATGGCAACAACTGCCCGAGTTACACCAGGAATGCACAATCCCTCCATCAGTGCTCAGACTGTCCGCAATAGGCTGAGAGAGGCTGGACTGAGGGCTTGTAGGCCTGTTGTAAGGCAGGTCCTCACCAGACATCACTGGCAACAATGTCACCTATGGGGCCAAACCCACGGTCGCTGGACCAGACAGGACTGGCAAAAAGTGCTCTTCACTGACGAGTCGTGGTTTTGTCTCACCTGGGGTGATGGTCGGATTCGCGTTCATCGTCGAAGGAATGAGCGTTACACTGAGGCCTGTACTCTGGAGAGGGATCGATTTGGAGGTGGAGGGTCCGTCCTGGTCTGGGGCGGTGTGTCACAGCATCATCGGACTGAGCTTGTTGTCATTGCAGGCAATCTCAACGCTGTGCGTTACCGGGAAGACATCCTCCTCCCTCATGTGGGCCTCATGAGGAGGAGATGCACTGCAGTACTTAATGCAGCTGGTGGCCACACCAGATACTGACTTACTTTTGATTTTGACCACCCCTTTGTTCAGGGACACATTATTACATTTGTTAGTCACATGTCTGGAACATGTTCAGTTTATGTCTCAGTTGTTGAATCTTATGTTCATTCAAATATTTACACATGCTAAGTTTGCTTATAATAAACACAGTTGACAGTGAGAGGACGTTTCTTTTTTTTGCTGAGTTCACATAGGGCAGCAGGTAGCCTTGTGGTTAGAGCGTTGGCCCAGTAAACAAAACGTTGCTGGATCGAATCCCCGAGCTGACAAGGTAAAAATCTGTCGTTCTGCCCCTGAACAAGGCAGTTAACCCACTGTTCCACAGTAGGCCGTCATTGTAACTGACTTGTCGAGTTAAATAAAGGTTCACTTTAAAAAAATGTATTTTTAAATAGATAGACTTGAATTCATCACTGGCCACTTTAATAATGTTTACATATTTTGCATTACTCATCTCATGTATATACTGTATTCTATTCTATCTTAGTCTATGCTGCTCTGACATTGCTCGCCCAAATATTTATACACTGCTCAAAAAAATAAAGGGAACACTTAAACAACACAATGTAACTCCAAGTCAATCACACTTCTGTGAAATCAAACTGTCCACTTAGGAAGCAACACTGATTGACAATAAATTTCACATGCTGTTGTGCAAATGGAATAGACAAAAGGTGGAAATTATAGGCAATTAGCAAGACACCCCCAAAAAAGGAGTGATTCTGCAGGTGCACATTTGTGGCCTGCTGGAGGTCATTTTGCAGGGCTCTGGCAGTGCACCTCCTTGCACAAAGGCGGAGGTAGCGGTCCTGCTGCTGGGTTGTTGCCCTCCTACGGCCTCCTCCACGTCTCCTGATGTACTGGCCTGTCTCCTGGTAGCGCCTCCATGCTCTGGACACTACGCTGACAGACACAGCAAACCTTTTTGCCACAGCTCGCATTGATGTGCCATCCTGGATGAACTGCACTACCTGAGCCACTTGTGTGGGTTGTAGACTCCGTCTCATGCTACCACTAGAGTGAGAGCACCGCCAGCATTCAAAAGTGACCAAAACATCAGCCAGGAAGCATAGGAACTGAGAAGTGGTCTGTGGTCACCACCTGCAGAATCACTCCTTTTTTGGGGGTGTCTTGCTAATTGCCTATAATTTCCACCTTTTGTCTATTCCATTTGCACAACAGCATGTGAAATTTATTGTCAATCAGTGTTGCTTCCTAAGTGGACAGTTTGATTTCACAGAAGTGTGATTGACTTGGAGTTACATTGTGTTGTTTAAGTGTTCCCTTTATTTTTTGGAGCAGTGTATATTCTTAATTCCATTCCTTTAGATTGGGTGTATTGTTAGATATTACTGCACTGTTGGAGCTAGAAACAAGCATTTCGCTACACCTGAAATAAACACCTACTCAACACGTGTATGTGACAAATAAAATTTGATGTAGGTATCTACCTCAATTTCCTCTTACCCCTGCACATCGACTCCGTACTGGTACCCCTGGACATCGACTCCGTACTGGTACCCCTGCACATCGACTCCGTACTGGTACCCCTGCACATCGACTCCGTACTGGTACCCCTGCACATCGACTCCGTACTGGTACCCCTGCACATCGACTCCGTACTAGTACCCTTGCACATCGACTCCGTACTAGTACTCCATCCCAATTCCAGTGGGTCAGAAGTTTACATACACTAAGTTGACTGTGCCTTTAAACAGCTTGGAAAATTTCAGAAAAATGTTGTGTTGTCTTTAGAAGCTTCTGGCTAATTGACATAATTTGAGTCAATTGGAGGTGTACCTGTGGATATATTTCAAGGCCTACCTTCAAACTCAGTGCCTCTTTACTTGACAACATGGGAAAATCAGAGGAAGGGTTTTTGTTTGTCCACCCGCCTCTTGAGGATTGACGACAAGCTCTCAATGGGATTAAGGTCTGGGGAGTTTCCTGGCCATGGACCCAAAATATCTATGTTTTGTTCCCCGAGCCACTTAGTTATCACTTCTGCCTTATGGCAAGGTGCTCCATCATGCTGGAAAAGGCATTGTTCGTCACCAAACTGTTCCTGGATGGTTGGGAGAAGTTGCTCTTGGAGGATGTGTTGGTACCATTCTTTAATCATGGCTGTGTTAGTAGGCAAAATTGTGAGTGAGCCCACTCCCTTGGCTGAGAAGCAACCCCACACATGAATGGTCTCAGGATGCTTTACTGTTGGCATGACACAGGACTGATGGTAGCGCTCAACTTGTCTTCTCCAGACAAGCTTTTTTCCGGATCCCTCAAACAATCGGAAAGGGGATTCAGAGAAAATGACTTTACCCCAGTCCTCAGCAGTCCAATCCCTGTACCTCTAGCAGAATATCAGTCTGTCCCTGATGTTTTTCCTAGAGAGAAGTGGCTTCTTTGCTGCCCTTCTTGACACCGGGCCATCCTCAAAGTCTCGCCTCACTGTGTGTGCAGAAGCACTCACACCTGCCTGCTGCCATTCCTGAGCAAGCTCTGTACTGGTGGTGCCCCGATCCCACAGCTGAATCAACTTTAGGAGACGGTCCTGGCGCTTGCTGTACTTTCTTGGGCGCCCTGAAGCCTTCTTCACAACAAAAACAAAAATAAAGTGGTGATCCTAACCGACCTAAAACAGGACATTTTTGCTAGGATTAAATGTCAGGAATTGTGAAAAACTGAGTTCAAATGTATTTGGCTAAAGTGTATGTAAACTTCCGACTTCAACTGTACCTTTTCCCTTTACGTCACCCCATGTACAGTAATAACAAAAAAGAGAACTTCATATTTCAGTTCTCCAACCAGCTGTGATGGAGGCAGACAATCTTTAGTTTCCTCCCTCACAGTTTGACCAAATCTTGGGGCATGTTTTTCCTCTAGCCAAATAGTGAAAGAAAACAGTTTGTATTGAGTGGGCCTCCCAGTGCTACTCAACTATCCCCTGTCCACCTGCAGTCTCCAGGCCCAGACACGTGGAGCAACAAGTGGGGTCTAATCAGTCTGCCTCAGACAACGTCATCTTCACACTAGAAAAAGGGGTTTTGAACTCATTTTGCCCCTTAACACTTTAGTTCCTACCCTGTCACAATCACTCCTCCTTGGCATTCATTGTCATCTCAAACACTGTATTCAAAGTGCCCACTATGATATTCTAACTAAAGAATTAGAATAGTCATTCTATTTCCATGATTTCAAAAGTTTTGCAAGTGAAATCGCAATTGTAACATTGTTAAAAATAAGTCTTTATTTTATTTGATTATTTGCCCATATCGTGCAGCCCTACGTGGCAGTGTGCTTACAAGCTCAAATTAAAGCAGGAAGCACCAGTGACTAGAGCAATAAAAAAAAGTGGTCAGATGAAGCAGATGCTAAGCTACAGGACTGTTTTGCTAGCACAGACTAGAATATGTTCCGGGATTCCTCCGATGGCATTGAGGAGTACACCACATCAGTGAATCGATGACGTCATCCCCACAGTGACCGTACGTACATACCCCAACCAGAAGCCATGGATTACAGGCAACAAACAGTGAGCTAAAAGGCTAGAGCTGCCACTTTCAAGAAGCGGGACTCTAATCTGGAAGCTTATAAGAAATCCATTTACGCCCTCCGACAACCCATCAAACAGGCAAAGCGTCAATACAGAACTAAGATCAAATTGCACTAAACCAACTCTGACGTTCGTTGGATGTGGCAAACCATTACAGACTACAAAGGGAAGAAGAGCCGAGAGCTGCCCAGTGACACGAGCCTACCAGATGAGCTAACCTACTTCTATGCTCGCGTCGAGGCAAATAACACTGAAACATGCATGACAGCACCAGCTGTTCTGGAAGACTGGTCACGCTATCTGTAGCCAATGTGAGTAAGACCTTTAAACAGGTCAACATTCACAAGGCTGCAGGGCCAGACGGATTACCAGGACATGTACTGCGAGCATGCGCTGACCATATGGCAAGTGTCTTCACTGACATTTTCAACCTCTCCCTGTCCGAGTCTGGAATACCAACATGTTTTAAGCAGACCACCTGAGTGCCTTTGCCCAAGAACACTAAGGTAACCTGCTTAAACGACTACTGACCCGTAGCACTCATGTCTGTAGCCATGAAGTACTTCGAAAGGCTGGTCATGGCTCACATCAACACCACTATCCCAGAAACCCTAGACCCACTCCAATTTGCATACCGCCCCAACAGATCCACAGATGATGCAATCTCTATTGTACTCTACACTGTCCTTTCCCACCTGGACAAAAGGAACACCTTTGTGAGAATGCTATTCATTAGAATGCTATTCACCATAGTGCCCTCAACGCTCATCAACAAGCTAAGGACCCTGGGACTGCAACTGGATCCTGGACTCATTGACGGGCCACCCCCAGGTGGTAAGCGTAGGTAACAACACATCCGCCACGCTGATCCTCAACACAGGGGCCCCTCAGGGGTGCGAGCTCAGTCCCCTCCTGTACTCCCTGTTCACTCAGGACTGCACGGACAGGCATGACTCCAACACCATCATTAAGTTTGCCGATGACAACAGTGGTAGGCCTGATCACCGACAAGACAGCCTATAGGGAGGTGGTCAGAGACCTGGCCATGTGTTGCCAGGACAACAACCTATCCCTCAACATGATCAAGATAAAGGAGATGAGTTGACTACAGGAAAAATAGGACCGAGCATGCCCCCATTCTCATCGACGGGGCTGCAGTGGAGCAGGTTGAGAGCTTCAAGTTCCTTGGGGTCCACATCAAGAAACTAACAAGGTCCAAGCACACCAAGACAGTCGTGAAGAGGGCACAACAAAACCTACTCCCCCTCAGGAGACTGAAAAGATTTGGCATGGTTCCTCAGATCCACAAAAAGGTTCTACAGCTGCACTATCGAGAGCATCCTGACTGATTGCATCACTGCCTGGTATGGCAACTGCTCGGCCTCCGACTACAAGGCACTACAGAGGGTAGTGCAAACGGCCCAGTACATCACTGGGGTCAAGCTTCCTGCCATCCAAGACCTCTATACCAGGCAGTGTCAGAGGAAGGGTCTAAAAATGGACAAAGTCTCCAGCCACCCTAGTCATAGACTGTTCTCTCTGCTGCCGCATGGCAAGTGTACCAGAGCACCAAGTCTAGGTCCTAGTGGCTTCTAAACAGCTTCTACACCTAATCAAATGCCTACCCAGACTATTTGCATTGCCCCCCCTTTTACACCACTGCCACTCTCTGTTGTCATCTATGCATAGTCACTTAAATAACTCTACCTACATGTACAAATTACCTCAACTAATCGGTGACCCCGCACATTGACTCTGTACCGGTACACCCCTGTAAATAGTATCGCTATTGTTATTACACTGCTGCTCTTTAATTACTTGTTACTTTTATTTCTTATTCTTATCCGTATTTGTAAACTGCATTGTTGGTTAGGGGCTCGAAAGTAAGCATTTCACTGTAAGCTGTGTGTAACCTGTGGTATTCGGCCCATGTGACTAATAAAATTTGATTTGAAAGTCTCAATTGAGCAGCGGTGTAAAGTACTTTAGTAAAAATACTTTCAAGTACTACTTTAGTCTTTTTTTTTTTGGTATCTATAGTTTACTATTATTATTTGACAACTTTTACTTCACTACATTCCTAAAGAAAGTACTGTACTTTTTACTCCATACATTTTCCCTGACACCTAAAAAAGTACTCGTTACATTTTGAATGCTTAGCAGGACAGGAAAATGGTCCAATTCAAGCACTTGTCAAAAGAACATCCCTGGTCATCTACTGCCTCGTAAATTATGTCTGAGTGTTGTTGTGTGCCCCTGGCTATCCGTAAATAAAAAATTTAAAAAAACAGAAAATGGTGCCATCTGGTTTGCTTAATATAAGATATTGAAATGTTGATACTTAAGTACATTTTATCAATTACATTTACTTTTGATACTTAAGTATATTTAAAACAATACTTTTACTCAAGTAGTAATTTACTGGGTGACTTTCACTTGAGAAATGTTCTATTAAACGCTTCTTTACTTTTACTAAAGTATGACAATTGGGTACTTTTTCCACCACTGTAATTGAGTGCAGGAAATGCAGAAATGATAAGTGCTGAAATTTGAAGTTGAATTGAACAGTATAAAACAATCAGAATGGAGAAAGTCTAATTAATCACTTAGAATGTATGTGTTGCCATCCTAGGATCACTCACTACTCAAAGCAAATGTAGAACTTTTATTATTCAAAAACTAAAAATACTGTCATAGTCTTTTAATTTTTTTTATAAATACCGTGATATATTTTGCCCATCTCGCCCAGCCCTATAACAAACCAAATCCAACTGTATTCTCCTCTCTCTGGGTACAGCCAAGTGATAGGTTAGTGTTATTTACAGAGGTGGTTGAGATGGTGAGAACTACATCATCAGTGGTCTGCTATTGTTTCTCTGGAGCAGCTCAGCAATGACAATGAAGTGAACCAACTCATTCACGAGAGCGAGAACAAGAGAGCTATAGAGAGAGAGCGCGAGCGAGCTACAGAGAGAGAGAGAGAGAGCGCGCTACAGAGAGAGAGAGAGAGAGCGCGAGCGAGCTATAGAGAGAGAGAGAGCGCGAGCGAGCGAGCTATAGAGAGAGAGAGAGAGAGCGCGAGCGAGCTATAGAGAGAGAGAGAGAGAGCGCGAGCGAGCGAGCTATAGAGAGAGAGAGAGAGAGCGCGAGCGAGCGAGCTATAGAGAGAGAGAGAGAGAGCGCGAGCGAGCGAGCTATAGAGAGAGAGAGAGAGAGCGAGCGAGCGAGCTATAGAGAGAGAGAGAGAGAGCGAGCGAGCTATAGAGAGAGAGAGAGAGAGAGAGAGCGAGCTATAGAGAGAGAGAGAGAGAGAGAGAGCGAGCTATAGAGAGAGAGAGAGAGAGAGAGCGCGCGAGCGAGCTATAGAGAGAGAGAGAGCGCGAGCGAGCGAGCTATAGAGAGAGAGAGAGCGCGAGCGAGCGAGCTATAGAGAGAGAGAGAGAGAGCGCGAGCGAGCTATAGAGAGAGAGAGAGAGAGAGCGCGAGCGAGCGAGCTATAGAGAGAGAGAGAGAGCGCGAGCGAGCGAGCTATAGAGAGAGAGAGAGAGAGCGCGAGCGAGCGAGCTATAGAGAGAGAGAGAGAGAGCGCGAGCGAGCGAGCTATAGAGAGAGAGAGAGAGAGCGCGAGCGAGCGAGCTATAGAGAGAGAGAGAGAGCGCGAGCGAGCTATAGAGAGAGAGAGAGAGAAAGCGAGCGAGCTATAGAGAGAGAGAGAGAGAGCGAGCGAGCTATAGAGAGAGAGAGAGAGAGAGAGCGAGCGAGCTATAGAGAGAGAGAGAGAGAGAGCGCGCGAGCGAGCTATAGAGAGAGAGAGAGCGCGCGAGCGAGCTATAGAGAGAGAGAGAGCGCGCGAGCGAGCTATAGAGAGAGAGAGCGCGCGAGCGAGCTATAGAGAGAGAGAGAGAGAGAGAGAGAGAGCGCGAGCGAGCTATAGAGAGAGAGAGAGCGCGAGCGAGCTATAGAGAGAGAGCGAGCTGTAGAGAGAGCGAGCGAGCGAGCTCTAGAGAGAGAGAGCGAGCTGTAGAGAGAGCGAGCGAGCGAGCTCTAGAGAGAGAGAGCAAGCTGTAGAGAGAGCGAGCGAGCGAGCTCTAGAGAGAGAGAGCAAGCGAGCTATAGAGAGAGCGAGCGAGCGAGCTATAGAGAGAGCGAGCGAGCGAGCTATAGAGAGAGCGAGCGAGCGAGCTATAGAGAGAGCGAGCGAGCGAGCTATAGAGAGAGCGAGCGAGCGAGCTATAGCACGTTAAGGACTGACCATGAGAAACAAGAATCTCTGGTCTGATGAAACCAAGACTGAATGCCAAGCGTCACGTCTGGAGAAAACCTGTTACCATCCCTACGGTGAAGCATGGTGGTCATCATGCTGTGGGGATTTTGTTCAGCGGCAGGGACTGGGAGACTAGTCAGGATCGAGAGAAAGATGAACGAAGCAAAGTACAGAGAGATCCTTGATGGAAACCTGCTCCAGAGCGCCCAGGACCTCAGACTGGGGCGAAGGTTCACCTTCCAACAGGACAACGACCCTAAGCACACAGCCAAGACAACGGAGGAGTGGCTTCGGGACAAGTCTCTGAATGTCCTTGAGTGTCCCTGCTAGAGCGCAGGACTAGAAACCCATCCCACATCTCTGGAGAGACCTGAAAATGGCTGTGCAGCGATGCTCCCTATCCAACATGACAGAGCTTGAGAAGATCTGCAGAGAAGAATGAAGAACTCCCCAAATACAGGTGTACCAAGCTTGTAGCGTCATACCCAAGACTAGAGGCTGTAATCGCTGCCAAAGTACTGCGTAAAGGGTTTGGATACTTATGTAAATGTGATGTTTTTTTATTTTTAATACATTTGCAAAAAATATATAACATTTTGCTTTGTCATTATAGGGTAGTGTGGGTAGATTGATGAGGGGGGGGGACTATTTAATCAATTTAAGGCTGTAACGTAACAAAATATGGAAAAAGTCAAGGGGTGTCAATATTTTCCCGAATGCACTGCATTTCCACACACTGGTCCCAGCCTAACACAACCCTCTGAGAACAAATTGGATATCTATCCATCATCATTGCTCAAACTCACAATTAGACAATTAGATTACATTATGTACATTTGTCATAAAACAATCTGATGCTAGTAGGCTTATTCATAAGCAATACATGAAATGAGTTTGATCTTGATCTTGCTTTGATTGAAACTCCTCTGGATCCAGGTAGTTTCCAATGAACGGAAAATCTGGAAAGCGTACACTCCCTCATGAAACAGTGCTAAATTCATCCAGAAAACTTCTGACTGATATGCACAGACAGTTTTTTCTCAAAGCAGAGCAGGTAGCTAGCCCGGCAATAATAAAATGACAGTGATGGGCTTGGCTTTTCTCTAGAAACCACAGCAGCAAACATGCAGCGAGCCAGGCTCTAATAATGGACAGAAGCCTCAGTATATAACTTCATGGCGTTCCGTAATGACTGGTGAAGCAGTCATGCCTTACTGCCTAATCTTGTGTATTATATTAAAACTAAGACAGAATAATAACCCAACCACCATGGTTGGAAAATGCTTACTTCCGAGCCAAACTGAGCTAGAACAGATTACTGTTTTCTCAACAGCATTCCATTCAAAACAGGCATGAAAAAAAATGACTTTCTAAAATCCATAACAGAGTCCGCATCATTGAACCACCTCTGAATCCCAAGACATGGTGTGCAGTGAAGGAGCCTAAACTAGAGGTCGACCGATTATGATTTTTCAACGCCGATACCGATTATTGGAGGACCAAAAAAGCCGATACCGATTAATCAGCCAATTTTTTAAAAATGTATTTGTAATAATGACAATTACAACAATATTGAATGAACACTTATTTTAAACTTAATAGAATACATCAAAATCAATTTAGTCTCAAATAAATAATGAAACATGTTCAATTTGGTTTAAATAATGCAAAAACAAAGTGTTGGAGAAGAAAGTAAAAGTGCAATATGGGCTATGTAAGAAAGCTAACGTTTAAGTTCCTTGCTCAGAACATGAGAACATATGAAAGCTGGTGGTTCCTTTTAACATGAGTCTTCAATATTCCCAGGTAAGAAGTTTTAGGTTGTAGTTATTATAGGACTATTTCTCTCTATACGATTTTGTAATTCATATACCTTTTGACTATTGGATGTTCTTATAGGCACTTTAGTATTGCCAGTGTAACAGTATAGCTTCCGTCCCTCTCCTCGCTCCTACCTGGGCTCGAACCAGGAACACATCGACAACAGCCACCCTCGAAGCAGCGTTACCCATCGCTCCACAAAAGCCGCGGCCTTTGCAGAGAAAGGGGAACAACTATTTCAAGTCTCAGAGCGAGTGACGTTTGAAACGCTATTAGCGCGCACCCCGCTAACTAGCTAGCCATTTCACATCGGTTACACCAGCCTAATCTCGGGAGTTGATAGGCTTGAAGTCATAAACAGCTCAATGCTTGAAGCACAGTGAAGAGCTGCTGGCAAAACGCACAAAAGTGCTGTTTGAATGAATGCTTACGAGCCTGCTGGTGCCTACCATAGCTCAGTCAGACTGCTTTATCAAATCATAGACTTAATTATAACATAATAACACACAAATACGAGCCTTAGGTCATTAATATGGTCAAATCCGGAAACTATCATCTCGAAAACAAAACGTTTATTCTTTCAGTGAAATACGGAACCGTTCCGTATTTTATCTAACGGGTGCCATCCATAAGTCTAAATATTCCTGTTACATTGCACAACCTTCAATGTTATGTCATAATTACGTAAAATTCTGGCAAATTAGTTCGCAATGAGCCAGGAGGCCCAAACTGTTGCATATACCCTGACTGCGTGCAATGAACGCAAGAGAAATGACACAATTTCACCTGGTTAATATTGCCTGCTAACCTGGATTTATTTTAACTAAATATGCAGGTTTAAAAATATATACTTCTGTGTATTGATTTTAAGAAAGGCATTGATTTTTATGGTTAGGTACAGTCGTGCAACGATAGTGCTTTTTTCGCAAATGCGCTTTTGTTAAATCATCCCCCGTTTGGCGAAGTTGGCTGTCTTTGTTAGGAAGAAAGTCTTCACACAGTTCGCAACGAGCCACGCGGCCGTAACTGCTGCATATACCCTGACTATGTTGTAAGAGAAGTGACACATTTTCCCTAGTTAAAAGAAATTCATGTTAGCAGGCAATATTAACTTATGCAGGTTTAAAAATATATACTTGTGTATTGATTTTAAGAAAGGCATTGATGTTTATGGTTAGGTACACCTTGGAGCAACGACAGTCCTTTTTCGCGAATGCGCACCGCATCGATTATATGCAATGCAGGACACGCTAGATAAACTAGTAATATCATCAACCATGTGTAGTTAACTAGTGCTTATGATTGATTGTTTTTTAAAAGACAAGTTTAATGCTAGCTAGAAACTTACCTTGGCTTCTTACTGCATTTACGTAACAGGCAGGCTCCGTGGAGTGCAATGTAAAGCAGGTGGTTAGAGCATTAGACTAGTTAACCGTAAGGTTGCAAGATTGAATCCCCGAGCTGACAAGGTAAAAATCTGTCGTTCTGCCCCTGAACAAGGCAGTTAACCCACCGTTCCTAGGCCGTCATTGAAAATAAGAATGTGTTCCTAACTGACTTGCCTAGTTAAATAAAGGTGTAAAAAAACTAAAAAAACAGCCAAATCAGTGTCCAAAAATACAGATTTCCGATTGTTATGAAAACTTGAAATCGGCCCCAATTTTAAAAAAATGGGCCATTCCAATTAAATCGGTCGACCTCTAGACTAAACTGCCTGTAACTTCAGTCCAAGGAGGGGAAAAGTGGATGGTCATAAAACTAAAAAAGGTGTTACTACACCAGTGGTGGCCTACCACCTCCCACTAGGATGGCCCACCCTGGTCATCAGCACCTCACAGCCTGTTAAACCTCAGGCCACACAGCTGGCTCCTGTACGTGAAGCTTGAGGAGGCCTGTAGTCTTAACAGTATTTGAATGTTTGGTTTCTTAAATGTGATTTGTATTATCACTCATTGAGTGCATGTTGTTGCTCGACCACAAGACACTTGCGTTCAGCCTGCATGGTCAATATAGCACATGCAACAATGTTGATGACTACGATGCGGTTTCCACTTTGCTTCCAAATATAAATCCACAAGCTTTCTGTAATTACACTATTAGACTGTGTTTCTTACATCTGGCTAGCTAATAAATGTACTGAATCAGCGCAAAAGTAGCTCTACAGCCTGATACCAGTGAGGGTGGAGGCCTAAATCTACATGTTGTTTGTGCAACAGTATCTTCTAAATCAGAGGAATAGGTGAAGCATGACTATGTTAGCTACATGAAGCAGCTAAGAGAAAACATTTCATGTAACCAAAGATTATAGGGTCCCCTAGGAAACACTGACCAATACTTTAGTTACTTCCCTGTCACAATAACCCCTCCCTGGCATTTTCATTCATTGTCATGTCAAACACTGTATTGTGTTCGTGCCCACTATTACTGCTATAGAATTAGAATAATCATAATTTTTCCATGATTCCAATCGTTCACTCAAGTGTTTTAATTTAAAATCACAAGTCAAATTGCAAAATTTGGTTAAAAATAAAGCCTAGATTTTTTTTGCCCATATCGTGCAGCCCCATGTGGCAGTGTGGAAATTATCTCAAATGAGTGCAGGAAATGCAGAACTTGATAAAAATGCAGAAAATTATTTTTGGATTAAGTTTATTTAAACAGTATAAAACAAATCAAAATAGAGAGCGACCCATTGAAATCACTTAGAATGTATGTGGTGCCACCCTAGGGTCACACACTACAAAGCAAAATGTAGAACTTGCATTATTCCAAAAACGTAAAATACAGTGACATTATATTTTGTCCAGCCTTTAAATCAGAATCATTGTAATCATTTAGACAGTAGGATCAAACCATGCATGGATGAATTAACTAATGGCTTCTTATCATTCATACAAATCACAACTACAGGGCTACATCAGGATTATGTGCCTAGTGAAAACCAATGGAACACTTAGATACTCTTCTTGTTTCACTCATGATCCTTTCAGGTTTGCATGAAAATTGAGTGCGTGTGCATGTGTTATTTAATTTCAATGTAAATACCCAGTGGCCTTTTGGGTCATGGCGTAAAGGACCACTTGGCTGAACAAAGCTGCATGTGTGGGGATCTTGCTAAGCCAAGTAAATGTTTATCTTTCATTTAATCTTGTTGTTTTACTGCATGGTGGACCTTTGAAAGAACAGGTTGGTGTGGTAAAATAAAGTGTTTTCTGGAGGAGCGGCTCATTCCCCTTGAATCTATCCAGCCAATAACTCTACCACATTGCCCACAAGCTGGGGAGCTGATTCAACTCCCCATTTAGTCATAGCCCACTGTTGTCTTTTGTGACTTGTAGATCTGATAATGGTAATCGAGGAAAATGGCTGAAGATTAAAATCACCACCATCCCAAATACTGGCCTAGGTACTCCTGCGCCCGTACTCATAAGGCATCTCAGAGTAGACGTGCTGATCTAGGATCAGGTTCCCCTGTTCATATGTTATTGTGATCCAAAGGCAACACTGATCCTAGATCAGCACTCCTACTCTGAGATGGCTTAAGAATACAGGCACAGTCCAGCACTAAATATTATGTGCCATTCCTCATCCAGTATCAACAGCAATAGTCCATCTAGAGCCCTCAAACTCAACTCTGGACCTCAAAACCATTTCCACTGCATTTTTTCATTGTTACCCTGTAATCAGGGACTGATTTAGACCTGGGACACCAGGTGGATGCAATTCATCATCAGGTAGAACAGAAAACCACCAGGCTCCGGACCTCGGAGGGTCCAGTTGAATACCCCTGGTCTAGAGTATGTTTCTATTACATAAAGTGCCTTTAGAAAGTATTCATACCCCTTGACGGGTCCCAAGGGCCGAGTTTAGGAAACCCTGTGATACAATCTGAATTCAAAATGTATTAAATAGATTTCCCCCCCCCCCCCTCACACATTTACACGCAATACCCCATAATGACAAAGTGAAAACATGTTTAGACATTTTGCAAATGTATTGAAAATGAAATACAGAAATCTAATTTACATAAGTTGTCACACCCCTTTGCTATGACACTCCAAATTAAGTAGAGGTGCATCCAATTTCTTTTGATCAACCTTGAGACATCACTCCAACTTGCCAATTCAATTGTTTGGACATGATTTAAAAAGAAACACCGGTCTATATAATGTTCCCACAGTTGACAGTGCATGTCAGAGCAGAAACTATATCATGAAGTCGAAGGAACTGTCCGTAGATCTCCGAGATAGAATTGTGATGAGGCATATATCTGGGGAAGGGTATAAAACAATTTCTAGAGTGTTCTAGAGCTGGACATCCAACCAAATGGAGCAATCGGACAAGAAGGACTTTGGTCAGGGAGATGACCACGAACCCAATGACTAATCTGACAGAACTACAGAGTTCCTTGACTAAAATGGGATAACCTGCCAGAAGGACAACAGTCTCTACAGCACTTCACCAATCTGGGCTTTATCGGACAGTGGCCAGATGGAAGCCAGTCCTGAGCAATAGAACATTACAGTCAAGACACGCAGGTTGAAATATCAAAAACAGACATTGAACAAACTATATTAACTTGGGGACAGGTCGAAAAGCATTAAATGTTTAGCTAGCTAGCTTGCTGTTGCTAGCTAATTTGTCCTGGGATATAAACATTAGGTTGTTATTTTACCTGAAATGCATAAGGTCTTCTACTCTGACAATTAATCCATGGATAAAATGGTAAACCGAGTTTGTTTCTAGTAATCTCTCCTCCATCAGGCTTCTTCTTTGGACTTTATATGGAGGTTGGCAACCAACTTTAAAGGTGCATTACCACCACCAACTGGGCTGGAGTGTGGACCTCAGTTCAGCTTTCAATCACCCACGTGGGTATATGCTCCTGAAAACCAATGAGGAGATGGGAGAAGCGGGACTTGCATCACGTCAAGCATAGAACCAAGATCTACTTTAGCGCCAGGCTACGCAGATGCGCGTGAGCAGTGTGGATGCAATGATTGAATAACATGTATATATTTATTTTGCAGCAGGCGATGTGGTCAGCATGTTAGAGTGGGGCACAGAATTCCATTGCAACAGGACAATGACCCAAACATACAGCCAAAGCGTCACTAACATGGCTTCAGAACAAGAATGTGAAAGTCCTTGAGTGGCACAGCCAAAGCCCAGACTTGAATCCCATTGCAAATCTGTGGAAAGACTTGAAGATTGCTGTTCACCACCGCTCCCTATCTAACTTAAGAGCTTGATAACATCTGCGAGGAAGAATATCCCCAAATCCAGATGTGCAAAACTAATACACCCAAGATGACTCAAAGCTGTAATCGCAGCCAAAGGTGCTTCTACAAAAGTATTAACTCAGGGGTGTGAATACTTATGTAAATGAGATCTGCATTTATTTATCATAACATTTACAAACATCTTTTCACTTTGTCATTATGGGCTATTGTGTGTAGATGGGTGAGATAAACATGTTTTTTTTTTTTTATCCTTTTAGAATTCAGGCTGTAACAAAAATGTGGAATAATTCAAGGGGCATGAATACTTTGAAGACACTGTAGCACAAAGTTATAAAGATAGATAACTCAAGCCTCCTTGCCTGCAGTGATGCATGTCTGCTCTGTATACCAGCTAGGCTAAGGCAAAGACATGTTAATGTTCTATTCAAATGTGTTTCCCTACCAAACATTAACATTTACCTTAGGGGAAGGGAATTGATGTTCACTTCATAAAAACAAGCCTGTTGATCACATACATCTTTATTTGACTGCATTAGGGTCTTTCTATAAACTAGGGTAGCAGTGTTGATTTCCTACAGATGTTCATACTGCAAGTCATTGATAATAATGGTGAAGCCAACTTGTGTATTATCAATACCTTAAAAATCATTCAGGGTGGGTGGCAAGTGTCATACAGAATCTCAAAAACTGAGATGTAGTAGTGACTGACTTTTCAAGCTATTTTCAACCCTGACTATGGCATTTCCTCAGTCGTGGTGAAATGGAGTGACAGACAGGTTTGACGTGTGGCAGTGGTCTGGACTCGGTGGTCTCATGTTACACAGAGCAGGTGGTTAGTCAACAAAACAAAGACGGAATGACCGGTTCAGATGGTCTGACAGGGACAGGAGGATTAAGATCAATGTATGAAGCGTTTGGTTTGGGCCATGACAGACAGCCACTTCTGGACCATTCAGAGAAACCGCCCCAATAAAGAGGGACTAATCCGTTATGCTGAAACCGAACTAAGTCTGACTAGCAAGTGATATGAGAAACGTTGAGCCCTGTCAGGACAACCTTAACCATTTTAGCCTAGATTGGAATCTTTCTAACTAACCTGTCTGAGTAAATTGAAGAGAGCTGAAAACATGCTGAGTACTACAACCTTGAATGCAGACTGCAATGTACTGTAGAAAGAATCAGACATGGCATTGGCAGATATTGATTGAGTAAGGGGAACTTCGTACATGTACAGTAGAATGACAGAAAATACTTTAAACTGAAGATCAATGTATGCTGCAACAGGTTGTGTGTGTACCCGCAAAACACCAGTCTCAACATCAACAGTGAAGAGGCGACTCTGGGATGCTGTTCTTCTGGCAGAGTTGCAAAGAAAAAGCCATATCTCAGACTGGTCAATAAAAATAAAAGATTAAGATGGGCAAAAGAACACCGACACTGGACAGAGGAAGGCCAATAAGGCCAGCATGCCGGAGTCGCCTCTTCACTGTTGACGTTGAGATTGGTGTGTTATGGGTACTATTTAATGAAGCTTCCAGTTGAGGACTTGTGAGGCGTCTGTTTCTCAAACTAGACACTAATGTACTTGTCCTCTTCCTCAGTTGTGCACCGGGGCCTCCCACTCTTTATATTTTGTGAAGGGAGTAGTACACAGTGTTGTACGAGATCTTCAGTTTCTCGCGTGGAATAGCCTTCATTTCTCAGAAGAAGAATAGATTGACGAGTTTCAGAAGAAAGTTTTGTTTCTGGCCATTTTGAGCCTGTAATAGAACAATTGCAAAAGGATTTTCTAATGATCAATTAACCTTTTAAAATGATCAACTTGGATTAGCTAACAAAACATGCCATTGTCAGGAGTGATGGTTGCTGATAAAATGGGCCTCTGTACGCCTATGTAGATATTCCATAAAAATTCTGCAGTTTACGGCTACAATAGTAATTTACAACATTAACAATATCTACACTGTATTTCTGATCAATTTGACGTTATGTTAATGGCCCCAAAAAAATGTGGGGCGGCAGGTAGCCTAGTGGTTAGTGTGTTGGGCCAGTAACCCAAAGGTTGCTAGATCAAATCCCCGAGCTGACAAGGTAAAAATTGATGTTCTGCCCCTGAACAAGGCAGTTAATTCACTGTTCCTAGGCCATCATTGTAAATAAGAATGTTCTTTACTGACTTGCCTAGATAAATAAAGGTTAAATAAAAAAATGTAATTGTGCTTTTCTTTAAAAAACAACGACATTTCAAAGTGACCCCAAACTTTTGAAAGGTTGTGTATGTCAGAGCAAAAGAGACAGGATTGTGTCGAGGCACAGATCTGGGAAGGGTACCAAAAATGTTTTGCAGCATTGAAGGTCCCCAAGAACACAGTGGCCTCCATCATTATTAAATGGAAGAAATTTGGAACCACCAAGACTCTTCCTAGAGCTGGCCACCCAGCCAAACTGCAATCAGGGGGGTGCCTTGGTCAGGGTGGAGGCCAAGAACCCAATCAGGGCTTTATGGTAAAGTGGTCAGACGGAAGCCACTCATCAGTAAAAGGCACATGACAGCCTACTTGGAGTTCGCCAAAAGGCACCTAAAGGACTCAGACCATGAGAAGCAAGATTCTCTGGTCTGGTGAAACCAAGATTAAACTCTTTGGCCTGAATGCCAAGCATCACATCTGGAGGAAACCTGGCAGCATCCCTAGGGTGAAGCATGGTGGTGGCAGCATCATCATGCTGTGGGGATGTTTTTCAGTGGCAGGGACTGGGAGACTAGTCAGGATCGAGGGAAAGATGAGCAGTGCAGAGTTCAGAGAGGTCCTTGATGGAAACCTGCTCCAGAGCGCTCAGGACCTCAGACTGGGGCGAAGGTTCACCTTCCAATAAGACAACGACCCTAAGCACTGTTGTGTCTTTGGCTATGCCGGATTAAGTGATATGACATGGTATTCTATAAATTCCTTTCTCTGTAATTAATATTACCTGATTGAGCTAATCATGTAAATGTAATTAACTAGAAAGTCGGGCACCACGAAAGAGTGTTTATAGAGCTGTTAACTTCCGAATAAACTCTTAAAGACCGAGTAGTATTTTACATTAATAGCAGTCAATATTAATCGTCATCTTATTTCAGTCTCATCTGAAAGTTGTAAATTCTTGGTTATCTTCATGAACCCTGGCTAACAAGTTGAATCAGCAATACAAAGTTGGGTTTAATTATTTATTTACTAAATACCTAACTAATCACACAGAATTACATATACACAGAATGTATCATACCTTGATTACAAATGATATCATAAAGGAAAACGTCCCTAGCGGACGGAACAGATATGACAGCTGGTTACACAAAGAAAAGGGGGTTGGGTTTGAGTGAAAGAGCGGGAAGACTGGGAACAAAGGGAGAGGTTATGCTATCGTAAATACAGTGTCTTATGCATTCTAAATTACCGCCCATTTGGAAAAGGAAAATGCAATAAATATTTACCCTGATCGGTGCGTCGGTAGGTTGGTCGTAGATGCTGGCCGTGTTGGCCAACAGAGATCTTCCTGTCCTCGGAAGAATGTCTGGTGGTAAATTGGATTCGTTGTAGTATTGTCGTTGTGTGTTAGACTGGATAAGTCGTCCGTCCTTTCCTAGCCCACGTTTACAGCTGCTGTTGCTAACTCAACGGCTAGGATGTCTCACTTCTTAGTGAATAAGAGTTCAAAGTTTATACCATTCACAACCAAAGCTCACGCTGAGGTTGGCTTAGTTCTGTAGTTGACATGTTAGTCCTTTTCAACGTATGGACCGTCGTCCTATCGTCCTCGGAACAGATAGTTACATTTTCGTCAAGGGCTTATATGGTGGAGGGAGAGAAGGGTGTGTTTCATAGTTTATAACCCATGTCTCTTCACAGGGGCGGGCCACTGATTGAGCAGAGCTCTAACTTTATGAAAACCCAAATCTCTCATTTGGAAGCTAAAATTACATTTAATCTTTTCACAAATAGTGTCATATTTAAACATTTAAATTGCACAACAATTCCATGTGAATCTGATAACTAGAATGTGTAGACTTCCCCAGATACAGTTTATGTCGTCCTGTCATCAGTCATGTCTCAGATGACAACCGAACTGACATCATATTCATTAAGTACCAACGCATATTTTCAACTGGTTCTATTACAGAAATATGGTTCCTTTCCCCCACTTGTTTGATGTTCCCAGACTCTCTATGTTTAACAAAGGCTATTCAAGAGTCCTTCAGTAGAGTCGAGAGAGGGGAGAAAGGTATTTATGAGGGGGTCATAAACCTTACCCACAGGCCAACGTCATAACAGCACACCGCCAAGACAACGCTGGAGTGGCTTCAGGACAAGTCTCTGAATGTCCTTGAGTGGCCCTGCTAGAGCGCTCAGGACTTGAACCCGATCGAACATCACTGGAGAGACCTGAGACTAGCTGTGCCTCGAAGTTCCCCATCCAACCTGACAGAGCTTGAGAGGATCTGCAGAGAACAATGGGAGAAACTCGCCAAATACAGGTGTGCCTGTATTTGTAATACATCTGCAAAAATGTCTAGAAACCTGTTGTTGCTTTGTCATTATGGGGTATTGTGCGTAGATTGATGAGGGAAAAAAACGATTGAATCAATTTTAGCATAAGACTAACGTAACAAAATATGGGAAAAGTGGTCTGAATAATGTATTTCCTCACTGAAGCACTTATTTTAAACAAGACTGATGACGCTGGTGGAAGAGAAACTGCAGGCGAGAGAAAGACCGTGAACAGAACAGCTATAGGGTCTGGAGACAGAGTGGAAAACATTCAGGAAGGAGCTTGCCAAAAGCAAACAGCTGGACACATCTGCGGTCACCGAGTTACCGCATTTGGAGAGAAAGAAGAGAAAAAGGGGGTTCTGGAAGAGGAGCAGGCCCTTGAGTGTAAGTGCTAGTGTAAATAAAATACCCTTTCTTTTGTTTGTCTGTGAGAAACCTGTCATTGCTGGGACAGCTAAAGGGCCTCTCTCTCGCCCCCCTCTCCATTAGAGAGCCATAGAGTGTCTTCTGCAGCCCAGGGAGACAGCAGGCAGGCAAGCTAATTGACAAATGCTTTCCTTTGTTTTACTGTGGCTGAGTAGCAGGGCCTATGGGCTGGTTCTGGCACCGCTGTGGAGGGACAGACAGCCACCCGCTGGAGTGTGGCACAACACAGGGTCTGAGGCACAGCCCCCCACTAACCAACTGTCTGTATGCCAAAACAAGGGCTAGTGTGTAGGTCAGCAGCACAGCATGTCCTCCATCTCATTACTGGTTCATTTGGTTGAACTGTAGTTGTTCAACCATACTGGTCCATGGAAATCACAAAGGGAACAGTAAACTGAACTCAAAGGAGGCAAAACCAAAACCTCTCCACCAACCTACTGTCCGACATGTGGATTGTTTCTGTTGGGCTCAAATATTTCTGATGGTGTGCACCAAACAATGCTGTTCACTTGTGTGTTTGACATTTTGCCTGAAACATCAAGTCTTTATAAAACAGGGGGCCTTTGTTGCTTGTGGCCTCAACTTTGACAAAAAGATGCAACCTACACAACAACATGCCAGCAGTGGGGTGGAGGTAAACGGCTCTTAACAAAGACCGGGTGGAGGAAGGACCTAGGCCAGGGACTCACATGTGTGGGCTGAGCTCGTAGAAGTTCCTGTTGCGATACTCCTCCACCTTCTCTGGTGTGAAGATAGGCAGAGACCTGTATGGGTTCATGGAGATCACCACACTGCCGATGTATGTCTGCAGAGAGAAAAAACAAGACATCAGGGTATGATATGCAGTAAGTAGTAGTGTTTAGACATTTGTGACAGTAGAGATCACCACAATACTGATGTGTTGGTGAGTGAGTGACTGAGTGACAGAGAGAGAAAGACGAGAGGGACTTCAGAAGCAGAAGTGACCGTAAAGTGTAAGAGTGAGAAAGAACAAGAGTTGATTGCCATCAGGGTGTTTAGCTAGATTCCTCAAGTGGTGTAGGAGATAGAGTAATGTTCAGAGAGTAATGTTCAGAGAGTAATGTTCAGAGAGTAATGTTCAGAGAGTAATGTTCAGAGAGTAATGTTCAGAGAGTAATGTTCAGAGAGTAATGTTCAGAGAGTAATGTTCAGAGAGTTTCAATCTCAGGTTGGGAATACTGCTGTGGTGTCTGAAAGTGATAACATGTTCAGATCTGCTCTCAGGGAAGCACTGAGGTGAGAGGAGTTTAATTTCTGCCTCCCTCAGCTCTTCCCAGCTGGGAATTCCATCATGTTGCGTTTAATTAGGCATGCTGAAACCGGAGTGGAGGAAGCACAGAGACAAGCGACATAAAAGCTAAGGAAATATGTGTGGAATCCTGGGACGCGGTGGTAGGAGAACAACGCTTTGAGCAGTGGATGGGCAACAAAGGTTAAGTTGCCACAGAGGTGTCTGGTAGATGGATGAATGTAGGGGCAGAGGGTGGTGGGGGAAATTACTGTTTATATGAATGGACAAAGCAATCGATCACGACACTATTCATTCCTATGTGTACACTCAACAGCGCATTGAAACCATATGAAGTCTGTTAAGATGGTGTCTCATGGAGACATAACATGCGCAGTTTGAACTACTCCAGGAAGTGACTTTGCAGGCAAGGTAAGTGCTGCCCCCTCATTGAGTATCTCAAGTTGAAGGCCGACCAGGGTACTGCAGGCTGCCATTAGCAACTTAATTATCCGTATAACTTTTTCTGTGTGATTTTAAAATAAAATCAGTTCAAGGACATTCGTCAAATCAAATTTTTGGTTACATGAACAGAATACAACAGGTGTAGACTTGACCGTGAAACACTTACTTACGAGTCCATTCTCAACAATGCAGAGTTAAAAGAAAAATATTTTTTTTTTAAAACAAGGCTATTTGATGCAATTATTGGTACCGTGATTACATTAGATTTTTTATTTCCGCGAAGATAGCAATTTTTCCATTCACTATAATGGGGGGGATCCTGTTTTCTGCTAACAATGCCTGCAGTACTACGGTCGGTCTTGAACTTCCGTGGCTCCAAGGAGAGGGGGCAGTCGTTCTGAGACTTCTTCACCAATAGTGATGGCTGATATCAGACACTGAATTCAAGGAATTGGAACTGAGATTTAGTCGGAAGGAAAAATTGGTAAGCTTGGCAACATTAGCATAGCCGGTGCAATCTCTTGTGCTGTGTTTACGTGGTTTGAGGTAGATGGCAAACCGGATGTCATCGCTTTCAATGAGAGCACAACGGTAAATGCCGTCGAGGCTGGCGGCGAATGCCGTCAGTCGCCATGCCAGAGTTCAAATATTTAATATCTTTTGCCATAGCGTTGTTTTCTACCGGATGTTGGATTTGCACCGTTTGTTAAGTGAAATCACCATAGCAACATACCGTCGTGCTGGATTACTTTTGTCGTTACCGTCTTTCTAGCCTTGGTGTCCTTGCCGACTGGCATGAAGGTTTTTGCTTCCCTTGTCTAAATACAGCATTCTCCATGTACAGTAAATCTTATACCTTTACATTCCGATTCAGAAAAACATGAACTTGTGCACTTTGCAATTACTGCTCGGAGAATGTTAAGAATGATACATAACTACTTCATATTTGACATGTTCTGAGCTCCATGTCTTACTGCAGTGTGTGGGTGACAAAAGTTATTACTTTCTGAAAGAGCACCACGTAATCAGTCAAACATTACATTGACCACACTGCAATTTCAGTTGGTTCTAAACAACTCCTGATCCTCTTCACTTTCTCCTCTCTGTTATAATGGAAGTTATATAACACAATCAGAACACGAGAGCCAGACCTTCTCCATGGCAAGACCACAACCTACAGCCAAAAAGTACATGGGAGGCATAATTCACTTTGTGGAGAAGCTGAGGACAAAGACAAATGGAGTGTGCAAAATAAAAACACTGTAGGGTTGCTGTTAGATGGCCATCAGATGTGTACAGAGCCATTAAGGCAATGTTAAGGAGGCCAAAGGCCTTTTTAGTCTTAACAGGAAGATCTCTCTGGCCATTGATCTTATTAACTGAAAGCCAGAGTCAAAGTATGACCAACAATACTAGTAATCAGATGATAATAAATATGACTGTTAGTCCCATACAAGAGTGTGCAGTGGTGTCTCACAATCTCCCGCCTCACATACAAAAAAAAGGGGCAATTTCAAAGCTAACTCTTTAAAGTTCAGCATGAAAGTTAGGCAGTGATGAGTTAATTACAGAAACAATTAAAAAGTCTCCTTGCAGAACTTGTTAATTACAAGTCCAAAGAGGAAAATAAAATAGTTTCTCATTCCAAGCATCATAATCCAGACAGTCTAACAGTCTAATTAGATCTAATATATAAAAAGGCAATACCTTTAAGGGAATGTGTATAGTCAGAGGAAATGTCATGCCTAAATTTACATTAAAAATGTGTCTGTTAGGCTTGGCTCATCAAAACAGATGGATGACATCAGAAGGGATCATGGGCAAAATAAGGCTTGAAATGGTTAAAAGTTTGATATTTCCTACAGTAATGAGATAATTCCATCTAAATCCCAGGAACACAAAACCAAGGAGGGGATGTTGTGGGCAGGGTGTCATGTGACACTAGGGGTTGGCATGACAACTGGTAAGGGATGAAAAGACCAAGCAAGAAAGAAAATTGACAGCATAATAACAAGGGACACTGACCTGACGGGCCAGCTAGGGATTAGTAGCTAAATGTAGGCTGCAGCCAGCCAGACAGTCAGGCAGGTTAAACCACTCCTGGCTAGGCCACTAGTTGAGGAGGAAGGCCCCACCCAAATGTTATTATTACAGACTAAGACCAACCATATGCTTTAGACCCACCTCTATGTTACTGACTGACCACTCTGTATGTTTCCACTCCGTACTCAGCTGTTGCATTGCTGAAAATAACTTAGAGAATTAAGCTTTTTGTGCATATGGAACATTTCTGGGATATATTATTTCGGCTCATGAAACATGGGACCAACACTTTACATGTTGCGTTTAGATTTTTGTTCAGTGTATGAACTGTAACTCAGTAAAATCTTTCAAATCGTTGCGTTTAGATTTTTGTTCAGTGCAGTTTGACATCTCATTTGTTGAGAGTCAATACAACACATTCTGAATTTACAGCTTGTGACAGAGAAATTTGAGGAAAGCTAAGATGTCAAACACATATCCCCACAGGAAGCTGTATGAACTCAACTAGAATATCATGAAGCCGAGGGAGCCAGCCAATCACAGCTCAGTATGGTAACGACATTCTCTGGGCTCTGGCTTGGCACTGTCCTAGTCAGTAGTGGAGAGAACCAGAGCAATAATCATAAAGGCTGACGTCTGGATACGCTGACCCACAGAGATGTAGTGTTCCTGGGACCAGAGCCCTGAGCCAGCCTCTCTATTCCAGACACGGGTTCAAATATACAATTTGAAATAATTAAATTATCAACATCATGTCTTTGCTTAATTGATCTTACAAGACCAATAGAATAGTCCTAAAACTGCAAACCCTTACCATCTGGCACTCCAGGCAGGCAGGAGCAAAAGCGCAAAGTAATTGAAACATTTCAAATAGTATTTGAACCCAGGTCTGCTCCAATCATTCACTCCCCCTCAAGTGAAGCAGCCACAGAGCCAGCTCTCCAGAGTCATCCCTGGAGCTTTGGATGTTCTGCCTCATTTGAGACATCTACATTCTTCAGTGATGTGATTTATTTATTGGTAAACTCAGGGCTCTGTGGTGAGGTTGCTGTATCTGTGCCACTGTTTAAGGACTAAAATTAATAGGTTTAAGCACATAGCTAGCAGTGAGTTTAGTAACAATGAATTCTGTATCTGCAGAAGTAGACGGCTTGTCTGTTTGTCTAGGCTAAATGAAAGCATACACTTTTAGCGAAATTGAGGGAACAAAAATAAAGCTGAACCACAGCATTGAGACTAACTGGGTTTTGTCCCAGCAGCCTCACAGTCAAATATATTTGAATATTTGCATACATTCAAGCATCAAGTACATTTAATACACACACACATATTGAGTTTAAATGTATTTGGGTAAAGTGCATGTAAACTCAGTTTTTCACAATTCCTGAGATTTAATCCTAGTAAATATTCTGTTTTAGGTCAGTTTGGATCACTACTTTATTATAACAATGTGAAATTTCAGAATAATAGTAGTGTGATTTATTTCAGCTTTTATTTCTTTCATCACATTCCCAGTGGGTCAGAAGTTAACACATACTCAATTAGTATTTGGTAGCACTGCCTTTAAATTGTTTAACTTGGGTCAAACGTGTCAGGTAGCCTTCCACAAGCTTCCCACAATAAGTTGGGTGAATTTAGGCCCATTCCTCCTGACAGAGCTGGTGTAACTGAGTCAGGATTGTAGGCCTCCTTGCTCGCACACGCTTTTTGAGTTCTGCCCACAAATTGTCTATAGGATTGAGGTCAGGGCTTGTGATGGCCACTCCCATACCTTGACTTTGTCATCCTTAAGCCATTTTGCCACAACTTTGGAAGTATGCTTGGGGTCATTGTCCATTTGAAAGACCCATTTGCAACCAAGCTTGAACTTCCTGATTGATGTCTTGAGATGCTGCTTCAATATGTCTATATCATTTCCATCCTAATGATGCCATCTTTTGTGAAGTGCACCAGTCCCTCCTGCAGCAAAGCACCTCCACAACATGATGCTGCCACCCCCAGTTAACTTAGTGTATGTAAACTTCTGACCCACTGGAATTGGGACACAGTGAAATAATCTGTCTAAACAATTTTTGGAAAAATGACTTGTGTCACGCACAAAGTAGATGTCCTAACCGACTTGCGGAAACTATAGTTTGTTATAACACAAGACATTTGTGGAGTGGTTGAAAAACTAGTTTTAATGACTCCAACCTAAGTGTATGTAAACTTCCGACTTCAACTGTACATACTCATTCAAGGGTTTTTCTATATTTTTTTATATTATCTACATTGTAGAATAACAGTGAAGACATCAAACTGAAATAACACATATGGAATCATGTAGTAACCAAAAATAGTGTCAAACCAAAATATATTTTATATTCCTCAAAGTAGCCACCCTTTGCCTCGATGACAGCTTTGCACACTCTTGGCATGCTCTCAACCAACTTCATGAGGCAGTCACCTGGAATGCATTTCAATTCACTTCTAGTTCCTCCCAAACCCGGATCCGGGAGCACCCCCATCAGTAAAAAAGCTGACTAGCATAGCCTAGCATAGCGTCACAAGTAAATACTAGCATCTAAATATCATTAAATCACAAGTCCAAGACACCAGATGAAAGATACACATCTTGTGAATCCAGCCATCATTTCTGATTTTTAAAATGTTTTACAGGGAAGACACAATATGTAAATCTATTAGCTAACCACGTTAGCAAAAGACACCACTTTCTTACTCCACCATTTTTTTACTCCATCAGTAGCTATCACAAATTCGACCAAATAAAGATATAAATAGCCACTAACCAAGAAACAACTTCATCAGATGACAGTCTGATAACATATTTATTGTATAGCATATGTTTTGTTCGAAAAATTTGCATATTTCATGTATAAACCATAGTTTACCATTGCAGCCACTATCACAACTCTCACCAAAGTGACTAGAATAACTACAGAGAGCAACGTGTATTACCTAATTACTCTTCATAAAACATTTCTTAAAAATACACAGCGTACAGCAATTGAAAGACACAGATCTTGTGAATCCAGACAATATTTCAGATTTTCTAAGTGTTTTACAGCGAAAACACAATATAGCGTTATATTAGCTTACCACAATAGCAAACATCACAACAGCATTGATTCAAGGCAAAAATAGCGATAACGTATAAACCACCAAAATATATAAATTTTTTCACTAACCTTCTCAGAATTCTTCAGATGACAGTCCTATAACATCATATTACACAATGCATATAGAGTTTGTTCGAAAATGTGCATATTTAGCGGCACAAATCGTGGTTATACAATGTGATTAGTGGCCAAAAATTCAAGCAATCTGTCCGGCGCCATCTTGGAGAGGCACCTATTCTAATCGAAAACTATTCATAAACTTGACTAAAAAATACAAGTTGGACAGCAAATGAAAGATAAATTAGTTCTTAATGCAATCGCTGTGTTAGATTTTTTAAATTAACATTACTGCGCAATACAGCGTGCGCCAAAGCGAGACCGCACCATAATTCATGGCGGAAATATTATTTGACATTTGTCAACATAAGTACGAATTAACAGCATAAAGACTGCTTACTATTAGCTGAGCTTCCATCAGAATCTTGGGCAAGGTGTCCTTTCTCCAGAACAATCGTCTTTGGGTTGAAAGATGTCCTCTTGTCCGGTCGAAATAGCCGCTAATGTTAGCCACCAACTGGAGAGGTGTCCAACTCGTGAAAGCGCATGACAAAGAAATCCCAGAAAATCGCAATAAACTGCTATAAGTCGGTTTAAATTAACTACCTTATGATGTCTTTAACACCTATAACGAATAAAAACATGACCGGAGATATAGAAATACTAAAACGAAAGCGTTTGCAGGACGCCATTGTGATGTCTTCTTGCGCCAGGCGCACCGTTGAAAAGGACGGTACTTCCGTTCCACGGTCTATATATAGGGTCCCAGATTGCGCAATCCACTCCATTCAAATTCTCCCCGCTTACTGACATCTAGAGGAAGACGTATGCAGTGCATGTAGCCCGATGGCTTACATGGGGACTTATAAACTGACCTCAGAACAGGGACCTCGATTTCTGAAATCTCACTCCCTGACAGGAAATGTGCTGCAGAATGAGTTCTGTTTCACTCAGAGAAATAATTCAAACGGTTTTAGAAACTAGTGTTTTCTATCCAATAGTAATAATAATATGCATATTGTACGAGCAAGAATTGAGTACGAGGCAGTTTAATTTGGGAACTCATTTTTACAAAGTCGAAATGGCGCCCCCATAGGCTCAAGAGGTTAACAGGTGTGCCTTGTAAAAAGTTAATTTGGAATGAACTTTTATGTAACTTCTTTCCTTAATGTGTTTGAGCCAACCAGTTGTGTTGTGACAAGGTAGGGGTGTTATACAGAAGATAATCTTTTACCAAATAGGGCTAAGTCCATATTATGGCAAGAACAGCTCAAATAAGCAAAGATAAATGACAGTCTCATTACTTTAAGACATGAAGGTCAGTCAATCAGGAACATTTTAAGAACTTTGAAAGTTTCTTCAAGTGCAATCGCAAAAACCATCAAGCGCTATGATGAAACTAGCTCTCATGAGGACCGCCACAGGAAAGGAAGACCCAGAGTTACCTTTGCTTCAGAGGATAAGTTCATTAGAGTTACCAGCCTCAGAAATTGCAGCCCAAATAAATGCTTCAGAGTTCAAGTAAGACATCTCAAAAATCAACTGTTCAGAGGAGACTGTGGGAATCAGGCCTTCATGGTCAAATTGCTGCAAAAGAAAACTACTACCAAAGGACACCAATAAGAAGAAGAGACTTGCTTGGGCCAAGAAACGCAAGCAATGGACATTAGACCGGTGGAAATCTGTTCTTTGGTCTGATGAGTCCAACCCCCGTGTCTTTGTGAGATGCAGAGTAGGTGAACGGATGATCTCCGCATGTGTTGTTCCCACCGTGAAGTATGGAGGTGGTGGTGTGATGGTGCTTTGCTGGTGACACTGTCAGTGAATTATTTAGATTGCAAGACACACTTAAGCAGCATGGATACCACAGCATTCTGCAGCGATAAACCATCCCAACTGGTTTGAGCTTAGTGGGACTATCATTTGTTTTTCAACAGGACAATGACCCAACACACTTCCAGGCTGTGTACAGCTTCTACCCCCAAGCCATAAGACTCCTGAGCAGCTAATCAAATGGCTACCCAGACTAGATGAGGGAGAACTTACGTAGATCTCATTGTGGTCGAAGCGTTTTCTCAGGTTCTCGATGAAGGAGTCTTCGTTGAGGGGTTCTAGCAGGACCATGTCCCCCACCCCTATCATGTTGTCTAGAAGTGACGTCTTCACCTCCATTTTGGAATCAGCAATCCCCCCTGTAGAGAAAAGTAACACATTTAATACATTATACAGACAGAGTTGAAACAAGATAACATGGATGTGCCTACAATATTGGTAGCAAAAGTATGTAGTTGCTTCAGATGACATTATCATCTGTCAGTCAATGCATAGCTCTAGAACTTCAGTCATTATTGTTTAGGTGAACGCATTACTCTTTAGACAAAGTATGATTAGGCACTCATCCTCGTGCAGTGGCAATCTAATGTGGAATAGTGATACACAGGAGGGCTTGATTGGCAGTCCACCACCTTATAGAAGTCTATAGCCTCCCATGTCCATAGTCCACTTCTAGTAGTCCAGCTGTGGTCTGTCTGGATGATTCGTGTCAAGGACAGTCCGTCAGTGCCCCTTCCGACCCAACCCCCCACCCATCGCGCTCCAGAACAGATAGCGTGCTACCTGCTGATCCAATTTCTGTAATCCCCTCACATTAACTTGCCTCATCCAGGTCCATCATGGTATTTGACTTCTACAAATGGCCGTCTTAGACTGCTCTGCATAGTGTGAAATGCATGTCTACAGAACAGTGCTGGTTTCCCCAGAATGATGGCAGCAACTCTGTGCAGTACAGTGTGATGCAGGTAAAAACAAAAAATGTTCACAGCTTGTTTACAGTTAGTGTGATAACTATGCTAATATTACAAGAGTCACCTTTGGAAAAACACAAGCCCAACAAACCTAGAATCCCATGTTTGTGCATCGTGGTAGGTTGTTACTGCTGATCTAAAGGACTGGGTTAAAACAGGAGAACTGTAGACAACAGACGATGGGCATGTCGCTTCACCCCGGCCCCTCTATTACAACAACGCACAGAGTTTGGGGTACAGCAAATACCCGATATAAAGGCCTTGAATGTGGCCCTAGGCCTCTTTATCGTCAGCCCTATAGCGCTAGGATTAGTGTCCACAGGGGACAGGGAAAAGAGGCAGAAAAACCACAACCCCCAGCAGTGTCTTTGTCTCCTGATCTCTCCCCTGCTTTCTAAATATTACCCAGGGTTTTATCTGGATCAAAAAGGGGCTTAGATGGTGGGCGTGGCATGGCAATGAGTGAGGTCGGCCATCAGCATGGGTACATTTTAGATCATTTGAGGCTCCTCATCTTGGCATTGTGGAGATATTTCCTGAAATTCTACACATTTTGCCATGCATTCGAGAGAAAATGTTGCAGTTTTGAAGCTAGTTTCCTGCAATTCTATGTATTTTCCATGGATAATGTGTTCTTTTGCTTAAACATAGAATTAAAACTGTTAAATTCATTGTCTTCGGAATTCAACTCAACCCGACTGTCTTCCGTATATTTTGGTGATAGTTCCCAAAGATTATATTATTAGGTCCATTTTGGTTTCTACATACTTTATATCTGGTTTTAGTCATTTAAAAGATTACACTTTGTGTTTGATGGGATGGAAAAACTAACAACCAAAAGTATGTGGACAGCTGCTTGTCAAACATCTCATTCCAAAATCATGGGCATTAATAGGGAGTTGGTCCCCCCTTTGCTGCTATAACAGCCTCCACATTGTTATGTTGAAAACAGGAAGGCCTTCCCCAAACTGTTGCCACAAAATGGAAGCGCAGAATAATCTAGAATTTCATTGTATGCTGTCGCATTAACATCTCCCTTCACTGAAACTAAGGCGCCTAGCCAAACAATGAAAAACAGCCCCACACCATTATTCCTCCTCCAGCAAGCTTTACAGTTGGCACGATGCATTGGGTTAGGAAGCATTCTCCTGGCATCCGCCAAACCCAGATGATTCGTCCGTCAAACTGCCAGACGGTGAAGCGTGATTCATCACTCCATAGAACGCGTTGCCACCGAGTCCAATGGCGATGAGCTTTACACCACTCCTGCCGAGGCTTGGCATTACGCATGGTGATTTTAGGCTTGTGTGCGGCTGCTCAGCCACGGAAACCCATTTCATGAAGCTGCCGATGAACAGTTATTGTGCCGACGTTGCTTCCAGAGGCAGTTTGGAACTCGCTAGTGAGTGTTGTAACCGAGGACAGACGATTTTTACGCGCTTCAGAACTCGGCGGTCTTGTTCTGTGAGCTTGTGTGGCCTACCACGTCGTGGCTGAGCCATTGTTGCTCCGAGACGTTTCCACTTCACAATAACAGCACTTACAGTTGACCAGGGCAGCTCTAGCATGGTAGAAATTTGACGAACTGACTTGTTGGAAAGATGGCATATCACGGTGTCATGTTGAAAGTCACTGAGCTCCTCAGTGAAACCATTCTGTCAATGTTTGTCTATGGAGATTGCATGGCTGTGTGCTCGATTCTATACACACACACACACACACACACACACACACGTCAGCAACAGGTGTGGCTGGAATAGCCGAATCCACTAATTTGAAGGGGTGTCACATACTTCTGTGTGTGTAAAATAAAGTTAGTTGCCCTGCGCTCCCCAGGTTTTGTGCCTCGGAGGTCATTTCAACCATTTGAACCCGAATCGGGTCTTTACTTTCAGATTTTGTCAGTGTATCCCATATGGCCCTTTGGTAAAAAGTAGCACGCTATATAGAGGATAGGGTGCCATTTGGAACGCAGCCTCAGTTTGAGGAGCAAACCCAACCCTGCCTCTCTCAAGCAAAGCAGACGTTCATGGCCCACCCACAAGTCAAGTGTGAGGTCCGTTCATCGATTACATAATTCACAGAGGAATCTCTCAAGTCCACTGTGTCGAGTCCACCGACTCTAAGGATTTCAACATGCAGAGGGAGCAGCCAATGAAACAGGCCCAAACCAAACCGCCGCTGAACAAACACAGCCAGCTCAAAATAAACTCTGCGGGATATGTTTAGAACTGTTTGTTATTGGCTGATCAAGAGCTCCTCTGGAGACCTCAGGCTTTCAGGTCCCACAGAGACAGCAGTTTTAGTTTCAGCTGCCTTTCCTGTCCAGGGACCATACTCATAAAACAGAGTAGGAGTATTGATCTAGGATCAGGTCCACCCTCTAACTCATTCATTAGGACTTTAAAGGCAAATCTGATCCTAGATCAGTACTATTACATTAAGATGCTATTGAGAAAAAGGGCCCAGAACTAAGTCAGCAAGTGCTTGTAATGCAAACACATGAGGCTTAATTCATAGTAACCTGTAAAGATTTCTGCAAAAACGACATAATCCAATATCTGTTGGGAAAAACAATTCCAACTAGGGATGCAAGATATCACTATCGGACGATATTAGCTAAAAATGACAACGTCGGTATCAGCGCAACGTCTAGTTTAACGCCGATGTTAAAAACCGATGTCAACGCTGCCGTGCATACCTATATAACGTAGGTACATGACGTAATGACACCACGTACAATTGTGCGCTACACGTGCAACACAGCATTCCTAACCTAGCCCACAATGTCTTCTGTGTGGATCGAGCATTCAACAAGTCAAGCAGTCATTTGAAAGAGTAAGACAATTTCAGCGAGACAACTCAAAGGCGAAATCCATTAAAGCCAAGAATGGAATTCAGTGCCCTTGACAATCAACCGTTCTCTGTAGTGGGTGATGTTGGCTTTCGCCGACTGCTCGAGCACCGGTACACACTACCAAGTGCGTTATTTTTCAGATGTTGCCCTACCGGAGTTACACAGGAATAGAGTCACTGCTATTAGCTTCACGACATACAGTTGAAGTCGGAAGTTTACATACACCTTAGCCAAAGACATTTAAACTGTTTTTCACAATTCCTGAGATTTAATTCTAGTAAAAATGCCCTGTCTTTGGTCAGTTAGGATCACCACTTTATTTTAAGAATGTCAGAATAATAGTAGAGAGAATGATTTATTTCATATTTTATTTCTTTCATCACATTCCCAGTGGGTCAGAAGTTAACATATACTCAATTAGTATTTGGTAGCACTGCCTTTAAATTGTTTAACTTGGGTCAAACGTGTCAGGTAGCCTTCCACAAGCTTCCCACAATAAGTTGGGTGAATTTTGGCCCATTCCTCCTAACAGAGCTGGTGTAACTGAGTCAGGATTGTAGGCCTCCTTGCTCGCACACGCTTTTTCAGTTCTGCCCACAAATTTTCTATAGGATTGAGGTCAGGGCTTTGATGGCCACTCCAATACCTTGACTTTGTCATCCTTAAGCCATTTTGCCACAACTTTGGAAGTATGCTTGGGGTCATTGTCCATTTGGAAGACCCATTCGCGACCAAGCTTGAACTTCCTGACTGATGTCTTGAGATGTTGGTTCAATATATCCACATAATTTTACTTCCTCATGATGCCATCTATTTTGTGAAGTGCACCAGTCCCTCCTGCAGCAAAGCACCTCCGCAACATGATGCTGCCACCCCAGTGCTTCACGGTTGGGATGGTGTTCTTCGGCTTGCAAGCCTCCACCTTTTTCCTCCAAACATAATGATGGTCATTATAGGCACACACCTGTGTCTGTCTAGCTATCCAGCTCTATATAATATAAGGTCCCAAAGTTGACAGTGCATGTCAGAGCAAAACCCATGCCGTCGAAGGAATTGTCCGCAGAGCTCCGAGACAGGATTGTGTTGAGGCACAGATCTGGGGAAGGGTACCAAAATACACTGCTCAAAAAAATAAAGGGAACACTTAAACAACACAATGTAACTCCAAGTCAATCACACTTCTGTGAAATCAAACTGTCCATTTAGGAAGCAACACTGATTGACAATAAATTTTACATGCAGTTGTGCAAATGGAATAGACAAAAGGTGGAAATTATAGGCAATTAGCAAAACACCCCCAATAAAGGAGTGGTTCTGCAGGTGGTGACCACAGACCACTTCTCAGTTCCTATGCTTCCTGGCTGATGTTTTGGTCACTTTTGAATGCTGGCGGTGCTTTCACTCTAGTGGTAGCATGAGACGGAGTCTACAACCCACACAAGTGGCTCAGGTAGTGCAGCTCATCCAGGATGGCACATCAATGCGAGCTGTGGCAAGAAGGTTTGCTGTGTCTGTCAGCGTAGTGTCCAGAGCATGGAGGCGCTACCAGGAGACAGGCCAGTACATCAGGAGACGTGGAGGAGGCCGTAGGAGGGCAACAACCCAGCAGCAGGACCGCTACCTCCGCCTTTGTGCAAGGAGGAGCACTGCCAGAGCCCTGCAAAATTACCTCCAGCAGGCCACAAATGTGCATGTGTCTGCTCAAACGGTCAGAAACAGACTCCATGAGGGTGGTATGAGGGCCCGACGTCCACAGGTGGGGGTTGTGCTTACAGCCCAATACCGTGCAGGACGTTTGGCATTTGCCAGAGAACACCAAGATTGTCAAATTCGCCACTGGCGCCCTTTGCTCTTCACAGATGAAAGCAGGTTCACACGCACATGTGACAGACGTGACAGTCTGGAGACGCCGTGGAGAACGTTCTGCTGCCTGCAACATCCTCCAGCATGACCGGTTTGGCGGTGGGTCAGTCATGGTGTGGGGTGGCATTTCTTTGGGGGGGGCCGCACAGCCCTCCATGTGCTCGCCAGAGGTAGCTGCCATTAGGTACCGAAATGAGATCCTCAGACCCCTTGTGAGACCATATGCTGGTGCGGTTGGCCCTGGGTTCCTCCTAATGCAAGACAATGCTAGACCTCATGTGGCTGGAGTGTGTCAGCAGTTCCTGCAAGAGGAAGGCATTGATGCTATGGACTGGCCCGCCCGTTCCCCAGACCTGAATCCAATTGAGCACATCTGGGACATCATGTCTCGCTCCATCCACCAATGCCACGTTGCACCACAGACTGTCCAGGAGTTGGCGGATGCTTTAGTCCAGGTCTGGGAGGAGATCCCTCAGGAGACCATCGGCCACCTCATCAGGAGCATGCCCAGGCGTTGTAGGGAGGTCATACAGGCACGTGGAGCCAACACACACTACTGAGCCTCATTTTGACTTGTTTTAAGGACATTACATCAAAGTTGGATCAGCCTGTAGTGTGGTTTTCCACTTTAATTTTGAGTGTGACTCCAAATCCAGACCTCCATGGGTTGATACATTTGATTTCCATTGATAATTTGTGTGATTTTGTTGTCAGCACATTCAACTATGTAAAGAAAAAAGTATTTAATAAGAATATTTCATTCATTCAGATCTAGGATGTGTTATTTTAGTGTTCCCTTTATTTTTTTGAGCAGTGTATTTCTGCAACATTGAAGGTCCACAAGAACACAGGGGCCTCCATCATTCTTCAATGGAATAAGTTTGGAACCACCAAGACGCTTCTTAGAGCTGGCCTCCCGGCCAAACTTAGTAAGAACACAATGATCACTGACAGAGCTCTAGAGTTCCTCTGTGGAGATGGGAGAAACTTCCAGAAGGAAAACCATCTCTGCAGCACTCCACCAATCAGGCCTTTATGGTAGAGTGGCCAGACGGAAGCCACTTTTCAGTAAAAGGCACATTACAGCCCGCTTGGAGGGCAGTAAGAAACAAGATTCTTGGAGGACAGTAAGAAACAAGATTCTCTGGTCTGATGAAACCAAGATTGAACTTTTTGGCCTGAATGCCAAGCATCACGTCTGGAAGAAACCTGGCACCATCCCGACGCCAGCATCATGCTGTGGGGATGTTTTCAGCGGCAGGGACTGTGAGACTAGTCAGGATCGAGGGAAAGATGAACAGAGTAAAGTACAGAGAGATCCTTGATGGAAACCTGCTCCAGAGCGCTAAGGACCTCAGACTGGGGCGAAGGTTCACTTTCCAACAGGACAACAACCCTAAGCACACAGCCAAGACAATGCTGGAGTGGCTTCAGGGACAATTCTCTGAATGTCCTTGAGTGGCCCAGCCAGAGCCAAGATTTGAACCCGATCGAACATCTCTGGAGAGACCTGAAAATAGCTGTGCAGCGACGCTTCCCATCCAACCTGAGAGCTTGAGAGGATCTGCGGAGAACAATGGGAGAAACCGCAAATACAGATGTGCCAAGCTTGTAGCGTCATACCCAAGAAGACTCGAGACGGTAATCACTGCCAAAGGTGCTTCAACAAAGTACGGAGTAAAGGGTCTGAATACTTATGTAAAACATTATACAATACAAAAGTTTTTATACAATTTGCAAACATTTCTAAAAACCTGTTTTTGTTTTGTCCTTATGGGGTATTGTGTGTAGATTAGTGAGGACATTTAAAAAAAATTTTTTTTAGAAAAAATCCATTAACATAACAAAATGTGAAAAAATGTAAGGAATTTGAATACTTTCCAAATGCACTGTAGATGGCAGCTAACAGCTGAATTGCTTATATATCAGGAAATTGAAGAAAACAAAATCAAATGTATTCTAAGGAAATATCTTAGAACTTTATTTATCTAATACATGTCGGCTCCATTATAATCGTCGCAAATAGACTGTTTAGTTATAAACCAGTTTAACTGAAATTGTAAGCCTTGTCTTCAGTCAGTCATCATTAGCCTACCTGTTCACAGTGGGTTGGGTGGGAAGATATGGGACAACAGCAGAGTGGTTTGCCTCAGTTTAAACCAGATGGACCCTCTCAAACTAATTGAGGAAATAATAATTCACAAAAGCATTTAGAGCAGGAAGGTAATATACATTAACAGGAAGAACCCCGCTGCACCTGGTGCTAGACAACACCCGTTCTGGTTGTAGCTGAGAAACAGGCCACAGCTGCTCTGGGCCATGTTCATTAGGCAACACAGACTGAAATGTGAAGGGACTACCTGGAATTGTCCAATAAGAAACATTCATTTTCATGCAAACACATTTTGCTACTGCGTGTCCTAATGAATAAGACCCTGACTTGCTGTAGCTTATAACAGACCACAGCTACTGTGGATGGGACTGCCTAGTCTAGGTGCATACCAGTGGAGGCTGGTGTGCAGAGCTATAGGAGGACAGGCTCATTTTAATGTCTGGAATAATATATAAATGGAACAGTATCAAACCATATGTTTGACTCAGTTTCATTAATTACAATGAGCCCATCCTCCTATAGCTCCTCCCACCAGCCTCCTCTGGTGTATGCTTTACTGCTGCTAATTTATGGGCCATACCTTTGGGACTAATTCACCATCTGCAATCAAATATCAATCATTACATTTCCTGTGAAGTGCCCCCCCCCCCCCCCCCCCCCAAAAAAAGACAAGTAAATAGCCTATATCAAACAACTATTCTACTGTGAATAAGCACTGTGAATAATACAAAGTATGATGTCAGCTTCGGCTTAAGCTGCAGCTGAGAGTGAATTGCTCCGCTAATATTTGTCATGATTTCAACAAGGATCTGGATGAGCTGTTGCCCTGCCAGGCAGCACCATCAGCAGCCAGTGACACAACACTACTCTATTTTATTGATGCATTTGTTGTTTTTGTCGAGGCAGCAGCTATTCTTCCTGGGATCCACATTAAAGAGACTGCTTGAACATGGAGCAGCCTGCCTGTCATATCGAATCCTATCGAAGGGGGGGGGGGGGGGGGGGGGGGACATTGTTGCCAGTTCAAGAGAATCAGTAAAACAATGCGGTGTTGTCAAACTGTAGATCAAATCTACTTAGGATTTGGGTATGTACATAATTGGATGAGTTTACAGTGCATTAGCAAATCAGTTCTGTCCCGACAACAAATAGATTTCATAGTATGACAAAAATATTAAGCATCTTACTCATTCATAATCCATAAGATTAAAGAGAAACTCAATTACATGGCCTAAAAATATCAAAAAAAGCTTTTGCCATATGAAATGTCTACTTCAAATGACTGTTACATGTAAGTCTTGGTCCTGGGGTTACAAAGCAAGTCACCTAGATAATATTGGTGCTGGCTCACCTCCAGCGTTTGACATTGCCCCATATTTCAAGATGAGAGCAGCGAAAATAATGTATAATTAAAGGTTCCTGGACTGGGGGCATAAAAGATTTCCACTCACATAGCGTGGTGTGAAAGAATTCAGTCCGTCACACCCTCGGGCAGAGCAACACACACAAGGCTATATAAAAATGTTTTTAACTATGCAAAGCATAGTGCCAAATTAAAAATGTCTAGCTGCTGGATATTGACTTGAAAGGAAGCCTGATGTACATGTTCAACCATACTACAATTTCACCTTTATAAATGTAATCTAAATGAAAAACTAATTTAAAAAGGTCAACAAAAACATTCGTAATCAGTATGATACACCACGAGCCAGACGAACCTAAGCGCCAGTCTACCTTGCATGATAGTGCAGCTTAAGCAAACAAATGATAAAGTTCATTATTGCATTTAATTGACTGCAAATCCCATGGTAGGGACAGAGGTTGTGTGGGTTGTGAGATAACATCACAGCTTGTTGGCAATCACAGCGATTAAAAACAAAGAGACGAGGCAGTCGGTAAGGCATGCTGAGGAGCTTTAGTAAAGCAGGGAGAGAGAGATGCATCATTGGGAGGGGGGTTGGTGGAGGAGGATAAGAGCAACGGAAGGCTAGGACAATGACCTGCAATACTAGAGCATGGAGTTGTGTGTATCATTCCTCCTTCTCTGCATTTATAAACTGCTTAACGCCACTGAATGAACTGACAAACAGTGATGGTGAGAGGATTTCTCTAGGAGTGGATCTGGATTCATCATGGGAATACTTAGTGTGCTCAGAAGGCCATTCGACTTGAAATGATGCATGTTGTGATCGTTATCAGGAAGGAATGATTAAGCATCTTGGCACTTGGTCATGGCTTCATCACAAATGGCACCCTATTCCCTACATACTATAGTACACTACCCATAGGGCTCTGGTCAAAAGTAGTGCACTATATAGGGACTAGTGGCATTTGGCCATGATTCCAGATCTGTGCATCATACTTGTGTTTGCACAACATTAGTGCGGTTGACTCCAGTAACCGGTCTATCAGAGTACAGTCAGAGAGCGAGAACATAATACAGGCCCATTTCTCCTAAATGACATTACTTTGTGTGGTAAACTCGCTCTGGCGAGTCATGCAACTGAATACAATATACTCCTCCTTCAGAAAATAATCATAATTGTAATGTCTAGCTCAATTACACCTAGCCTATTAGAACTGTAATTCTTTAAAAAGAATACTGCTGGCCATGACAGTCAAGAACAACATGATCTGATATAGGGCAAGTCCACGGTAACAGAATGATGCAGACTCAGATTTTTCAAAAGCCGATGATTGCAAAGTTAAACCATACAACTCTATGCATAAGGACTACTTTTAAAAATTTCCACGGAGAATTTGCCACCAACAGAATGACAGTTGGTGCTATGTGCCATCATTCTGTTACCAAAATATGCATCTGCACTTTTCAAGTAAATGTGTTTCTAAAAGTGTTAGTGGAAATTGTTAAAAGTCGTCCTTGTGCACAGAGTTGTATGGTTCAACTTTGCAATCATTGATTTTTGTGTGACATACATTTTAAAGTGAAAAATCTTAGTTTCAGCATCATTCTGTTACAGTGGAATTGCCTTGTACAGTAGAGCTGACAGAGACACTTAGAAATAACATTCATAGAAACATAGATACTCCTTAGAAACTCAAAGGTTAGGCAACAAGTCTGGTCAAAAGACACACAACTCATAAATAATCATAATACATTGAAAGTAGTGATGTACCGATATGACATCTTAGTCATCTTTTAAGCATTCTAGTACAGTTAAATAGTTAACACACACACACAGAGCGGTCCAAGGCACTGCATCTCAGCGCAAGAGGTGTCACTACAGTCCCTGGTTCGAATCCAGGCTGTATCACATCCAGCCGTGATAGGGAGTCCCACAGGGCGGTGCACAATTGGCCCAGCGTCGTGCGGGCCGTCATTGTAAATAAGAATTTGTTCCCAACTGACTTGCCTAGTTAAGGTTACACACACACCAAAAAGTTATTTTGTTGGCATTTATGCATGTTCCCATTACCAGTAAAACATAATCAAAACCTATTTCTTTCACTTACTTGCTGTGCCATTTCATTGTTCATTTGTTCAGTCGTTTCATTCTAAACCAGAATTTCTATGGAACGCCGTTTGGGTCTTTGCGTGTCAAAAAAGATACACGTCAAATAAGCTTGTTGACCAATCAGGATCTGAATATGACTGCACGTCATATAATAATTTACCACGTTCATTAATCTTTTAAGTAGTTATTACACCACCACTCGTATTTCATACATATGTCATGACGATTCATCGATAAGATATCTATGATGCTGGTAAAGTTGTCTCGCGCACCTACAGTGCTGGTCATTAAGAAAAACGTAGCTAGCTCATGGTGCAAACAGTATTCTTCCCCCAAAACATAGCAAAACCGACAATCTAGTTATCTAAAATAACCCTAATATATAAGACAGTTCTTATTTTATTACTGGTGGTCGGATCCATATATGTGACGCTAGCCACAATACAGATTAGCCACAATAGTGGACTTTGCGGTTACCCTTCATAAATAAGAGTATGGTATAATTCTACAATTTGTATTCATTTGCATCCCTGTCAATGACGTACTTTTATTTGGAAATTCCTCGTGCCTAATCCTTATTGTGGCTAGCTTTACAACACACAACCCGATCCGGTCGTCCGTCACTAGCCAGATGAAGCTAGCTGGCTGCTTATAACGTTAGCTTTGGGCAACAGGGTTAAGTAGCTGGCTAGCTATTTATTGTCATGAACTGAAGTTCAGTTTCAATAGGCAAACAACAATACTTACAAGGATTCCTAAATCATTGCTAAGAATAATAAAAATAACTGCAGTTTCTACTGGTCATTGTTTTCAGGCTGGTTGTATTGGTGCTAGTTAGGTACCAAGCTAAAGCTAGCTACCCCAGAAGTTGCGGTCGAACAAATAATGCTTTATTTCCAACGCGGGTACTGTAAACACATCGTTCGAGGCCGTTGTTTGCAGATGTTTTTGTACAGCTTTGACAGTGCTACTGTATCTTTCTTTGACACGCAAAGACCCAAACGGCGTTCCATAGTATGTACTTCGTGAAACTAAAAGCAGTGATGCTATTACTGTGTAACTCCGGTCGGGCAAGATCTGAAAAATAACGCACTTGGTAGTGTGTACCGTTGCTCGACCAGTCGACGAAAGCCAACATCACCCACGGCCGAGAACGATTGATTGTCAAGGGCAATGAATTCCATTATAATTCCATTACAATTCCCCCCCCCCCCCGCAGCTTCTCCTTCACCCAAATCCAGATAGCAAATGTTCTGAAAGAGCTTCAAAACCTGGACCAGTACAAATCAGCTGGGCTAGACAATCTGGACCCTCTCTTTCTAAAACTATCCGCCGCCATTGTTGCAACCCCTATTACCAGCCTGTTCAACCTCTCTTTCGTATCGTCCAAGATCCCCAAAGATTGGAAAGCTGCCGCGGACATCCCCCTCTTCAAAGGGGGTGACACTAGACCCAAACTGCTACAGACCTATATCTATCCTGCCCTGCCTCTCTAAAAAGTCTTCGAAAGCAGAGTTAATAAACAGATCACTGTCCATTTCGAATCCCACCGTACCTTCTCCGCTGTGCAATCCAGTTTCCGAGCCGGTCACGGGTGCACCTTAGCCACGATCAAGGTACTAAACGATATCATAACCGCCATTGATAAAAGACAGTACTGTGCAGCCGTATTCATCGACCTGGCCAAGGCTTTCGACTCTGTCAATCACTGTATTCTTATCGGCACTCAACAGCCTTGGTTTCTCAAATGATTGCCTCGCCTGGTTCACCAACTACTTTGCAGACAGAGTTCAGTGTGTCAAATCGGAGGGCCTGTTGTCCGGACCTCTGGCAGTCTATGGGGGTGCCACAGGGTTCAATTCTCGGGCCGACTCTTTTCTCTGTATAAATATCAATGATGTCGCTCTTGCTGCGGGTGATTCCCTGATCCACCTCTACGCAGACGACACCATTCTGTATACTTCTGGCCCTTCCTTGGACACTGTGCTAACTAACCTCCAAACGAGCTTCAATGCCATACAACACTCCTTCTGTGGCCTCCAACTGCTCTTAAACGCTAGCAAAACCAAATGCATGCTTTTCAACCGTTCGCTGCCCGCACCCCCGACTAGCATCATCACCCTGGACGGTTCTGACCAAGAATATGTGGACAACTATAAATACCTAGGTGTCTGGCTAGATTGTAAACTCTCCTTCCAGACTCATAACAAACATCTCCAATCCAAAATCAAATCTAGAGTCGGCTTTCTATTTCACAACAAAGCCTCCTTCACTCACTCCGCCAAACTTACCCTAGTAAAACTGACTATCCTACCGATTCTCGACTTCGGCGATGTCATCTACAAAATAGCTTCCAATACTCTACTCAGCAAACTGGATGCAGTCTATCACAGTGCCATCTGTTTTGTCACCAAAGCCCTTTATACCACCCACCACTGCGACCTGTATGCTCTAGTCGGCTGGCCCTCGCTACATATTCGTCGCCAAACACACTGGCTCCAGGTCATCTATAAGTCTTTGCTAGGTAAAGTCCGGCCTTATCTCAGCTCACTGGTCACCATAGCAACACCCACCCGTAGCACGCGCTCCAGCAGGCATATTTAACTGGTCATCCCCAAAGCTAACACCTCATTTGGCCGCCTTTCCTTCCAGTTCTCTGCTGCCAATGACTGGAACGAATTGCAAAAATCACTGAAGCTGGAGACTTACATTTCCCTCACTAACTTTAAACATCAGCTATCTGAGCAGCTAACCGATCGCTGCAGCTGTACATAGTCCATCTGTAAATAGCCCATCCAATCTACCTACCTCAATCCCATAATGTTTTTATTTACTTTTCTGCTCTTTTGCACACCAGTATCTCCACTTGCACATCATCATCTGCTCATTTATCACTCGTGTTAATCTGCTAAATTGTAATTCTTCGCTACTATGGCCTATTTATTGCCTACCGCCTCATGCCTTTTGCACACACTGTATTTCGACTTTATTTGTTTCTACTGTGTCATTGACTTGTTTATTGTGTTATTGGCTTGTTTATTCCATGTGTAACTGTGTTGTTGTCTGTGTCACACTGCTTTGCTTTATCTTGGCAAGGTCGCAGTTGTAAATGAGAACTTGTTCTCAACTAGCCTACCTGGTTAAATAAAGGTGAAATTTAAAAAATCCTTTAAAAAATAAATATTTGCTTTAATGGATTTCGCCTTTGAGTTGTCTCGCCTAAATTGTCTTACCCTTTCAAATGACTGCTCGACTTGTTGACTGCTCGATCCACACAGCAGACATTGTGGGCTAGGTCAGGAATGCTGTGTTGCACGTGTAGTGCAAAATTTTACGTGGCGTCATTACGTCATGTATCTACGTTATATAGGTATACTATGCACAGCAGCTTTGACATCCAATATATCGTGCATCCCTAGTTGAAAGTGAATGTAAAGTGCTGATAAAAGGGTAATTGACTTGGTACAGCAAAACATATTCATGAACAACTTATAGTCTACAGCTTTAACATTCCCTGTCAGAGCCGAAGTCAGAGTCCTTCCTGGGGCAACAGGGACTTTATTAGGACTTGACATTAGTTTGAAAGTTAATATTAAATAAATGGTTGTCATTTTTGCTGGAGGTGTTTTATAGAGGGTAGGTTAGGACCAGCTATTTACTCTCGTTTTCCCTTCAGCAAAGCAACCAACCATGCCTGTTCCCAACAAACAAAAAGGTCCCAACTAGAGAGCACCACCACCACACAGCAAATCTATTTGCCTTGTTGACAGTGAGAGACAGCGGGGTAGTGGTCCCTACCTCCCTCACAATCACCACTAGTCCACCCAATGAGCCCTGTTAGCCTCAAGTGATGATCACTACTGCTGCAGATGATTTCGGGGTGTGCTGTTGGTCTGCTAGAGCAGGGTTCCCACACTTGGTCCTGGGGCCCCCTTGGGTGCACATTTTGGATGTTGCCCTATCACTACACAACTCATCAAGCTTTGATTATTTGAATCAGCTGTGTAGTGCTAGAGTGGAAATAAGGGTTCCTCTACGACGCCCCTTTATGCCGTGGCCCTGCCTTGAAATGTTTATATGGGGGCTGTCCTGTTCAATCCAAGTGCTGCACCAGACCTGATGGATTTTAGCTACCAACTAACCACCCCACAGGGTTAAAACCCCTGGTCCCAGTCCCTGCCTCCCTCCACACTCTCTGCACAGGTGCCTCTCCCTCTCAAAAGTATTGCCATAACAGGGTACAACACGCACAGCCACAACATCCTATGCTGCCCTGTGGGAGGCCAGGTTATTGCCATTAACTTCATAGTGCCCCCCATTCCTTGATTTATTGGATACAAAATACTTCTGTGACACAACATGTTCTAGGTTTGCCAGCCACACACAAGCTGAGAGAGCAAACTTAAATATTACACTACCTCAATGAATGTACCTTACATTTGCAGGTTTTGTGCAGTGAAGTCTTGTCGGTGGGCTACAGTACAGTATGTAGCTCTGCTGAGGCTTAGTTTCAGCAACTGAATGGGAAAAGCAGCTGCCCTGGATTTTAGTAGCATTGAATCAAGTTGAACAGTAATACTTCCTGTAGGGAGATGAGGCATTACACAGGAGTTCAAGGGTTTCAATTTGTACAATCTTAAATCTGGTGACTGACAGTCCCTTCAACAAATCATCTTGCTGTTCCCTTGCTGATAAGGTACGTATTTTTTAATGAATTGTTTGAGTCAGATAAACAACATAGGAAACACACTAGTCTGTCAGCCTATACCACTTCTAGTAGTAAAGAGGATATCCCTACATATGTAGCCTCCTCCTGTGATGGTCCCATCCTTGAAAAACATTTACCAAAAGCCTATCCCACATTCTACACATTGGAGATGCCAACCAGGAACAGCTAGCACCAAGGGAAATGGAACACAAGCATTCCCAGATATAACTTTGACATTCCCCTTTAGAACATGAGCATTCTATGATGAAACAGGGAATGCTCAGGGAACAGGGAATGGGCTTTCATAAATATACAGTTGAAGTCGGAAGTTTACATACATTTAAATTCAGTTCCACAATTCCTGACATTTATTCATCGTGGTAAAAATTCCCTGTCTTAGGTCAGTTAGGATCACCAATTTATTTGAAGAATGTGAAATTTCAGAATAATAGAGAATTATTTATTTCAGGTTTTATTTCTTTCATCACATTGCCAGTGTGTCAGAAGTTTACATACACTCAATTAGTATTTCATAGCATTGCCTTTAAATTGTTTAACTTGGGTCAAACGTTTCAGGTAGCCTTCCACAAGCTTCCCACACGAAGTTGGGTGAATTTTGGCCCATTCCTCCTGACAGAGCTGGTGTAATTGAGTCAGGTTTGAGGCCTCCTTGCTCACACGTTTTCAGTTCTGCCCACAAATTTTCTATAAGATTGAGGTCAGGGCTTTGTGATGGCCACTCCAATACCTTGACTTTGTTGTCCTTTAGCCATTTTGCCACAACTTTGGAAGTATGCTTGGGGTCATTGTCCATTTGGAAGACCCATTCGCGACCAAGCTTGAACTTCCTGACTGATGTCTTGAGATGTTGCTTCAATATATCCACATAATTTTACTTCCTCATGATGCCATCTATTTTGTGAAGTGCACCAGTCCCTCCTGCAGCAAAGCACCCCCACAACATGATGCTGCCACCCCCGTGCTTCAGTTGTTCTTCGGCTTGCGAGCCTCCCCCCTTTTTTCTACAAAAATAACGATGGTCATTATGGCCAAACAGTTCAATTTTTGTTTAATCAGAACAGAGGACATTTCTCCAAAAAGTACAATCTTTGTCCCCATGTGCAGTTGCAAACCGTAGTCTGGCTTTTTTACGGCGGTTTTGGAGCAGTGGCTTCTTCCTTGTTGAGCGGCCTTTCAGGTTGTGTCAATATAGGAATCCTTTTACTGTGGATATAGATACTTTTGTACCCGTTTCCTCCAGCATCTTCACAAGGTCCTTTGCTGTTGTTCTGGGATTGATTTGCAGTTTTCGCACCAAAGTACATTCATCTCTAGGAGACAGAACACAACTCCTTCCTGAGCTGTATGACATCTGCGTGGCCCCATTGTGTTTGTACTTGCGTACTATTGTTTGTACAGATGAACGTGGTACCTTCAGGCGTTTGAAAATTGCTCCCAAGGATGAAACAGACTTGTGGAGGTCAACATTTTTTTTCCAAGGTCTTGGCTGATTTAGGTTGTGCCTCTACACCTGCATTGCTTGCTGTTTGGGGTTTTAGGCTGGGTTTCTGTACAGCACAGATATAAAGCCCTTCTTACATCAGCTGATAAGTAAATTTGATTTCTTTTGATTTTCCCATGTCAAGCAAAGAGGCATTGAGTTTGAAGGTAGGCCTTGAAATACATCCACAGGTACATCTCCAATTGACTCAAATTATGTCAATTAGCCTATCAGAAGCTTCTAAAGCCATTACACCATTTTCTGGAATTTTCCAAGCTGTTTAAAGGCACAGTCAACTTAATGCATGTAGACATCTGGCCCACTGGAATTGTGATACAGTGAATTATAAGTGAAATAATCTGTCTGTAAACAATTTTTGGAAAAATTACTTGTGTCATGCACAAAGTAGATGTCCTAACCGACTTGCCAATACTATAGTTTGTTTACAAGAAATCTGTGGAGTGGTTGAAAAACTAGTTTTAATGACTCCAACCTAAGTGTATGTAAACTTTGGACTTCAACTGTATATGTATCGATCTCTCACAGTTGAAGTGGACAGAAGAGTTGAGCCTCTCCATCACCCTCACAACCACCTCTTGGGGCAGAGCTAATGCTGCGTTCACGTGCTAGTCGGAACTAGGACATTTCCGACTTGCTAACTGGTTGTAGTTATTTAAGTAAGAATACTTGAAAGTACTACTTAAGTCGTTTTTGGGGATATCTGTACTTTACATTTGACAACTTTTACTTCACTACATTCCAAAAGACAATATTGTACTTTTTACTCCATACATTTTCCCTGACAACCAAAAGTACTTTTGAATGCTTAGCAGGACAGGAACATTGTCAAATTCACACACTTATCAAGAGAACACGTGGTCATCCCTACTGCCTCTGGCCTGGCAGACTCACTAAATACAATCGCTTTTGTAAATAATGTCCGAGTGTTGGAGTGAGCCCCTGGCTATACATACATTTTAAAAACAAGAAAATGCTTTACTTAATATAAGGAAATTGAAATTATTCATACTTTTACTATTGATACTTAAGTACATTTTAGCTATTAAATTTACTTTTGATACTTAAGTATATTTAAAACCAAAGACTTTTACTCAAGTAGTAATTTACTGGGTGACTTTCACTTGAGTAAATATCTATACTTTTACTCAAGTATGAAAATGGGGTACTTTTTCGACCACTGCCGAACACAAATAATGGTGGAAAACACTGGCATAAACTATGCAAATACTAGACAAATAGCAAGATACAAATGAGACAACACTAATTTCCTTATCAAAAGCAATTCACCTGGCTGTGCTTCCGATATATTGTCCCCAGGTGGGTAAATAAACAGCCATTGAGACAAACTCCCCAAACTTTGGGGCAGCGCCGCACCATCCACATATGCCTGTTTGTTTGATCAGTCCCACTAATTAAAAGGTGACTAGGCTCATGAAGGCAGTGTCATAGCTGATGAAACCACAGTAATAGAGAAAAGGGGAACTGTTCTCTGGCTTGCTGGATAGACTTATGGTGCACATGGGCTGAGTGTGCCATTCCCCATTGTCATAACTACAATGTCCATTTGGTATTTTTATGAGCAATTCAATTTGGTCTTTTGGCAGTGAACAGCTGAGGAGACTATAGCATAGATCCTTTATCCTATCTATAATAGACTATACATGACCTGTATGAGCAGTCAGCCTGGAATCAATTAGTTCATCTGAACCAGTGTCTTTGATAGCAGCACTCTGTAGTGGCATTTCAAACATAGCTACTGATCTTCAAGGGTACTAGAAAGTTGTTTTTTTTTTTAAATTGGGCTTTCCCTTTCTGTTGTTAGGCATGCTGTGACACAGAATAACCTATTCCCTAAACAGACAAAGTTGAGTCCAGAAAACAAAACAGGAGGCAATTCTCCTTTGTATGAAGCACAGTGACAAGAGACGTTGGGTTCGAATCCCTGTGAGGTTCCAGTACTTAAAATTAAAATCACATGAGACCCAGACCCTGGTTGCATCTGAACTACCAAGCTACATTAGAAAATGCAGACCTAAACCAATTTTTGTTCATGTTATTGGGCCTTCCATGATCCAAAATTCCAAGGTCATATGGATGTCTGGCCCCTGCTACAGTGCATTAGGAAAGTATTCAGACTTGACTTTTTCCACATTTAAAATTGTTTTTTCCTCCCCCTCAATCTACACAAGACCCCAAAATGACAAAGCAAAAACTTCTAAAAACCTGTTATCACTTTGTCATTATGGGGTATTGTGTGTAGACTGATGAGGAAAAAATATAGTTTAATACATTTTTGAATAAGGCTGTAACATAACAAAATGTGGAAAAAGTAAATGGGTCTGAATACTTTCTGAATGGACTGTAATAAGGGAATCACAGGAGGAGGAAAAGTAGAGAACCTCTGGGATGTTTCTCAGAGAACAAAAAAAATATTTTTATGCTTTAAAAAGTTGATGGCGTTGTACAGTAGGCAGTAAGTACAGTAAGAAATTCAAAAAGTCATGCAATCACTGTAGGTTGTGTCTAATTCATTAAAAGGGTAGGCTATTTCAAAGTGTCTGCAACTAAAGTAAATTATTTGTGTGTGAAATCACATTCTTATAGGCTAGTGAAGTGTGGACCACAGTAAGGACACTGACATAGCCACGTGAGTGCATGAAATCTACGATAAGTCATCTACTTTGTCTTAGAAAAGTTGCACAGCTTTCTTCACCCTTGTCCTACAAATCTCAATAAAAGCACCGTTCTCTCAACGTTGTGTTCTGCTTCAGCGCAACAGCAGATGTTCACATTATTGATTAACAATACACAATCGCCATAGGTTTGGACGGGGGGAGACAAGTAACGAAAGTAAAACCACCCCTCCTGAGAGTAGTTTACCAATCTCTTCGCAAATAAAAAATATCCCCCCCCCCCCCCCCCGAAATAGAACAAGGGCTCATGGAATGAATGGTCAGAAACGATTATCAGTGAAAAAGTATTGCAAAACCATTACGCCAACCAAACAAACTACACGTATTCAAAGACAAAAAAGCAAGGATGCGTCAAACATTTAGGGGGTAGTCTAACGCAAAATGTTACGTGGCATTAGTTGCACAAGTAGGACAAATCAACTAAGGAAGAACAGAATAAGATATGTTAAAACCTTCACCATAAACGCCCAGGGACTAGTGACTGCAGTGTAAATAATGGGGAATAAGGCTACTGCATAGACACGTAATATCATTTGGGTTTAGTCCGATTCTCTCAGATTCTGCAACCAACGCGGAATAGTCAATTAGGCTACAAAGTAACATTGAAGTGATACAAAAAAAGTTGCAAACACTAGATGTAAGGCTAACATTTAATGTGCTAGTCTACACAGTGTGGCACATGTGAAATTATAATATTCTACTTGCCTCTGAATTGGAAATGTTGTCCCTTAATCCACTCTGGAGGAAAGTGAAGAATCCCGGGAATATCCCTTCAGTTGAAAAGAGGCTCCTCTATTCCCGTTGTCTTTTTTAGTTATTATGCGTTGTGAACGTGCCTGGACGCGTCTCTCATCCGGCTAGGAGGACTTCCACTTGAGCACTGAGGTGGATAAGGACTACGGGTCCACGGGCATAGGGAGCGGCTGGCTGCACAAAGTGCTGCTAGGCGTCCTTCAACGTTAATCACCACCAGTAAGAGAGCGAGATAAAAAAAAACGTCCTAAATTCTCAGATGCACAGCCGTTTAAGCTTATCATAACTCATTGGCAGTAAACACATCTATCAGTACAATACCGCCATCTTGTGACAATTTCAAATCATCATGGACATCATTGCCACAGGTAGGCTATTTGCCAAAATAAAGGAAACACTTGAGTAAATGAGGGACAGGCTACAAAGTTTAATGAAAGCAGGTGCTTCCATACAGGTGTGGTTCCTGCATTAATTAAGCAATTAACATCCCATTATGCTTAGGGTCATAATGCCCAGTTGTCCATTATTTTGGCTACCATGGGTAGAAGATACTGTATCTCAGTGACCTTGAAAGAGGGGTCTCAAAGGAGCATGTGTGTGTGTGTGTGTGTGTGTGTGTGTGTGTGTGTGTGTGTGTGTGTGTGTGTGTGTGTGTGTGTGTGTGTGTGTGTGTGTGAGAGAGAGAGAGAGAGATATGGCATTCGCAACAATTATATGTGCATTCCGCCACCTACTGTACAGGTGTGTGACCAGATCTCAACCCAACTGTATAGGTGTGTGACCAGATCACACACCTGAGACAGCGTTTTCTGAGCGGCGCCTGACAGCTTTTTCCATCAACACAACACCAAATTATGGACTTGATTGTGGAAGAATTGTGTCACATCCCTCCAAAGGAGTTTCAGACACAAAATCTATACCAAAGTGCATTGAAGCTGTTCTGATGGATCATGGTGGCCCAATGCCCTATTAAGACTCTTTATTTTGGTGTTACCTTTATTTTGGTAGTTACCTGTAGTTAGCCTACCAATATCTTTGAGAGGGGTGCAACTGCTGTCCGCAATTCAGGGCTTTCCTGCATCTAGGCATTCCTGCATCTGCAGGAACCCCTCTTTATACTTCTATTAGTCGGTTTTTGCTCGAGGATACAGGAATGAATGTACAAAACTAAAGCAGGAAGTACCAGTGACTCGCTCAATACGGAAGTGGTCACTACGGAAGTGCTACACTACAGGACTGATTTGCTAGCACAGACTGTAATATGTTCCGGGATTCATCCAATGGCATTGAGGAGTACACCACCTCAGTCATCGGTTTCATCAATAAGTACATTGACGACGTCTTCCCCACAGTGACTGTACATACATATCCCAACCAGAAGCCATGGATTACTGGCAACACCCGCATTGAGCCAAAGGCTAAAGCTGCTGCTTTCAAGGAGTGGGAGTCTAATCCGGACGCTTATAAGAAATCCCGCTATGCCCTCAGACGAACCATCAAACAAGCAAAGCGTCAATACAGGATTAAGATTGAATCCTACTACACCGGCTCTGACACTCGTCGGATGTGACAGGGCTTGAAAACTATTACGGACTACAAAGGGAAACCCAGACGCGAGCCTACCAGACGAGCTAAATGCCTTTTATGCTCGCTTCGAGGCAAGCAATACTGAAGCATGCCCGAGATCACCAGCTGTTCTCGATGACTGTGTGATTTTATTTTTTATTTTACCTTTATTTATACAGGTTTTTTCTCATTGAGATAATTTCTATTTTCCAAGAGAGACCTGGTCCAATAGCAGCAGGGGGAACAACATTTCAGACAAAACAACTTACATACACTAACACAACATTAAACAAAACTATAAACACACATACAGTTCAACAATTACATATTACATTAAAAACACAAACATCTTAACTAAAAACAGCTGGCCTAAAAACAATTACACTCTTCTATGATATATACATCGATCAAGTGTTTAAACTCCACCAACAAAACTAGATCATCACATTTAAAAATGTTCAGGAGAGAATTCCAGGACCACGGTGCTAAGTAACTATAACTATTTCTACCATGACCTGTTCTAATTTTTGGTACTGTTAGAAGCAAATCAGAATGGGACCGTAATTGATATTTATTTACTGACCTGACTAAAAAAGAACAGAGATAAAATGGCATTTTACCCAATATGGCCTTATAAATCAGTGTATACCAGTATTTAAGCCTACGCAAGGTCAATGACGACCAGCCAACAGCGCTGTAGAGATCACAATGATGTGTTAGACGTTTCTGATTTGTAATGAACCTGAGGGCTGCATGAGACACTGAATCAAGTGCTCTCAGGGTAGTGGCTGAGGCCTGCATATATATAACATCACTAAAATCTCAAACAGACAGTAATGTACATCGTACCAGCTCCTTCCTGGCCTCAAAAGAAAAACAAGCCGTATGCCAGTAATAAAATCCTATTTTCAGCTTGAGCTTCCTTATCAAGTTCTCTACATGCACAGGGAAGCTCAGCTTATCATCAACCCACACACCCAAATATTTGTACACTTTAACTTGCTCTATAGTATGTCCAGCCAATGTAGCAATGACATGATTTGTAACATGCCTGGCATTTGAAAATACCATGCATTTTGTTTTACCCAAATTTAGAATCAGCTTTAAATCATACAGATTCTGTTGTATGATGTTAAATGCTCTTTGGGCATTTTCAAAAGCTAAAGATAAACTACTACCACTTGAATAAAGAACAGTATCATCTGCATAAAAATGAACATCCGCTGTTTCAATAAGATCCCCAATGTTGTTGATATACAAGATGAACAACAGTGGGCCCAAAATAGAACCTTGCGGAACACCTGAGCACACCTCTATGGACTCAGATTTACAACCATCCGCCATTACACATTTTGTACGATTTGATAGGTAATTTATAAACCAATCTAGAGCATGACCAGTAATTCCACAACATTTTAACCTTTGCACTAACACAGCATGGTCCACGGTGTCAAAAGCCTTTGACAAATCAATAAAAACAGACACACAATGTAACTTCTTATCAAGAGCACAGTGGATGTCATTTAAAACCCTCAATGTTGCTGAAACAGTGATAACGCTCTCTGTAGCCGATGTGAACAAAACCTTTAAACAGGTCAACATTCACAAAGCCACTGGGCCAGACGGATTACTAGGACGTGTACGCAAAGCATACGCAGACCAACTGTCAAGTGTCTTCACTGACATTTTCAACTTCTCCCTGACCGAGTCTGTAATACCTACATGTTTCAAGCAGACCACCATGGTCCTTGTGCCCAAGGAAGCGAAGGTAACCTGCCTAAATGATTACTGCCCCGTGGCACTCTGTCACGCCCTGACCGTAGAGATCTTTTTATGTCTCTATTTTGGTTTGGTCAGGGTGTGATTTGGGTGGGCATTCTATGTTCCTTTTTCTATGTTTTCTATTTCTTTGTGTTTGGCCGGGTGTGGTTCTCAATCAGAGGCAGCTGTCTATCGTTGTCTCTGATTGAGAACCATACTTAGGTAGCCTTTTCCCACCTGTGTTTTGTGGGTAGTTGTTTTCTGTTTTGTGTCTGCACCAGACAGAACTGTTTCGTGTTGTTCTATTTTTGGTTATTTTGTCTCAGTGTTCAGTTTTAATAAAAAAAGCATGAACACTTACCACGCGCTTTGGTCCACACCTTCTTCAACAGACGACCGTGACACACTCACATTGGTAGCCATGAAGTGCTTTGAAAGGCTGGTCATGGCTTACATCAACAACATCCTCCCGGACACCCTAGACCCACTCCAATTCACATACCGCCCCAACAGATACACAGATGACGTAATCTCAATCAAACTCATTGCTGCCCTTTCTCACCTGGACAAAAGGAACACCTATGTGAGTATGCTGTTTATTGACTACATGTCAGTGTTCAACACCATAGTACCCACGAAGCTCATCACTAAGCTAAGGACTCTGGGACTAAACACCTCCCTCTGCAACTGCATCCTGGACTTCCTGATGGGCTGCCCCAGGTGGTAAGAGCAGGCAACACATCTGCCACGCTGATCCTTAACACTGGGGCCCCTCAGGGGTGTGTACTTAGTCCCGTCCTGTAATCCCTGTTCAACCACAACTGCATGGCCAAACACGACTCCAACACTATCATTAAGTTTGCTGACGACACAACAGTGGTGGGCCTGATCACCGACAACGATGAGACGGCCTATAGGAAGGAGGTCAGAGAATTGGCAGTGTGGTGCCAGGACAACAACCTCTCCCTCAATGGAGCTGATTGTGGACTACAAGAAAAGGCGGGCCGAACAGGCCCCCATTAACAGCGACAGGGCTGTAGTGGAGCAGGTCGAGAGTTTCAAGTTCCATGGTGTCCACATCACCAACAAACTATCATGGTCCAAACATACCAAGACAGTCGTGAAGAGTGCACGACAAAACCTTTTCCCCCTCAGGAGACTGAAAAGATTTGGCATGGGTCCCCAGATACTCAAAAGGTTCTACAGCTGCACCTTCGATAGCATCCTGACCGGTTGCATCACCGCCTGGTATTGCAACTGCTCGGCATCTGACCATAACGTGCTACAGAGGGTAATGCGAACGGCCCAGTACATCACTGGGGCCAAACTTCCTGCCATCCAGGACCTATATAATAGGCGGTGTCAGAGGAAGGCCCATCAAATTGTCAGAGACTCCAGTCACCCAAGTTATAAACTGTTTTCTCTGCTACCGCACGGCAAGCGGTACTGGAGCGGCAAGTCTAGGAACAAAAGGCTCCTCAACAGCTTTTACCCCCAAGCCATAAGACTGCTGACCAAATAGTCAAATCGCCACCGGACAATTTACATTGACCCCCCCCTCCCTTTTGTACACTGCTGCTACTCGCTGTTTATTATCTATGCATAGTCACTTCACCCCTAACTACATGTACAAATTACCTCAACTATCCTGTACCCCCGCACACTGACTCGGTACCGGTGCCCCCTGTATATGGCCTTGTTGTTCTTATTCTTATTGTGTTACTTATTATTCTTTTTTTTAAACTTTAGTCTACATAGTCTACTACACGAATCCGCAATTTTTTTAGACCCTATAGCCAAAACTTTCATCAGAAGGTAGCCAGCTAATTAGCTAAGTTACTAGCTATTTATAGTCCCCACTAGCTATTTAGTCATTGTTAGCCACTGCTAGCGGCCTTTACCCTCTGCTCAGGCACCAGCCGTTTTATTAGCCTGGATAATACCTGCCAGCCTCGGACTGTTTTTCTCCACTACAACGCCAGATTCCTGCCGTAAACCCTGGACCATTGATCATCACAGCTAGCTAGCTGCCATTGAGTGATCCAGCCCCGAAGCTAGCCCTGAGCCAGGCGCATCTCCCGGCTAGCAAACGAAATTACCACAACTACAATACCTCTTTCGCCATCTGGCCCGGTCCCTTCGTCGACACGGCGCCACGCTGTTCCACCACGACTGGTCCGCAGACGTAATTCCATCAGCTGTGCCTTCAACCGGCCTTTGCCGGACGACGAAGCAGACGCTTCTCCTTACCCCGGACTGCTAACTTTAAACGCTGTGTCTCCCGCGTGCTAGCGTAGTAACGACTACCTAGAGGCTTACCTGTTTCATCTATTGCTGTACACTGGACCCTATGATCACTTGGCTACATAACTGATGCCTGCTGGACTCTTAATTTATCACGGTACTCCACTTTGTTTACCTTTGTTTATCTGTCGGCCCTAGCCCCGAACTCAGGCCCTGTGTGTAGTTAACCGACCCTCTATGCCCATTCATCGCCATTTTACCTGTTGTTGTTGACTTAGCTGATTAGCTGTTGTTGTCTTACCCATTGTTGACTTAGCTAGCTCTCCCAATCAACACCTGTGATTGCTTTATGCCTCGCTTTATGTCTCTCTCAAATGTCAATATGCCTTGTATACGGTTGTTTTGGATAATTATCATTGTTTTAGTTTACTGCGGAGTCCCTAGTCCCGCTGTACATGCCTTAGATACCTCCTTTGTCCCACCTCCCACACATGCGGTGACCTCACCCAGTATAACCAGCATGTCCAGAGATGCAACCTCTCTTATCATCACTCAGTGCCTGGGCTTACCTCCACTGTACTCGCACCCCACCATACCCCTGTCTGCACATTATGCCCTGAATCTATTCTACCACGCCCAGAAATCTGCTCCTTTTATTCTCTGTCCCCAACGCACTAGACGACCAGTTTTGCTAGCCTTTAGCCGTACCCTCATCCTACTCCTCCTCTGTTCCTCGGGTGATGTGGAGGCTAACCCAGGCCCTGCGTGTCACCAGGCACTCTCATTTGTTGACTTCTGTAATCGAAAAAGCCTTGGTGTCATGTTAACATCAGAAGCCTCCTCCTTAAGTTTGTTTTACTCACTGCTTAAGCACACTCCGCCAACCCCGATGTCCTTGCCGTGTCTGAATCCTGGTTTAGGAAGGCCACCAACAATTCTGAGATTTCCTTCCACAACTACAACATTTTCCATCAAGATAGAACTGCCAAAGGGGGAGGAGTTGCAATCTACTGCAGAGATAGCTTGCAAAGTTCTGTCATACTTTCCAGGTCTATGCCCAAACAGTTCGAGCTTCTAATTTAAAAAATTGATCTCTCCAGAAATAAGTCTCTCACTGTTGCTGCCTGTTATAGACCCCCCTCAGCTCCCAGCTGTGCCCTGGAAACCATATGTGAATTGATTGCCCCCATCTATCTTCAGAGTTCGTTCTGTTAGGTGACCTAACCTGGGATATGCTTAACACCCCAGCAGTCCTACAATCTAAACTAGATGCCCTCAATCTCACACAAATTATCAAGGAAACCACGGTCAAACAACAACCCTAAATCCGTTAACATGGGCACCCTCATAGAGATTATCCTGACCAACTTGCCCTCCAAATACATCTCTGCTGTTTTCAATCAGAATCTCAGCGATCACTGCCTCATTGCCTGCGTCCGCGGTCAAACAACCACCCATCATCACTGTCAAATGCTCCCTAAAACACTTCTGCGAGCAGGCCTTTCAAATCGACCTGGCCCAGGTATCCTGGAAGGATATTGACCTCATCCCGTCAGTCGAGGATGCCTGGTCGTTCTTTAAAAGCAATATCCTCACCATCTTTAATAAGCATGCCCCTTTCAAAAAATGTAGAACTAAGAACAGATATAGCCCTTGGTTCACTCCAGACCTGACTGCCCTTGACCAGCACAAAAACATCCTGTGGCGACTGCAATAGCATCGAATAGTCCCCGCGATATGCAACTGTTCAGGGAAGTCAGGAACCTATACATACAGTTAGTCAGGCTAGCTTTTTCAAACAGAAATTTGCATCCTGTAGCTCTAACTCCCAAAAGTTTTGGGACACTGTAAAGTCCATGGAGAACAAGAGCACCTCCTCCCAGCTGCCCACTGCACTGAGGCTAGGCGACATGGTCACCACCGATAAATCCATGATAATCAAAAATGTCAATAAGCATTTCTCTACGGCTGGCCATGCTTTCCACCTGGCTACCTCAACCCCGGCCAACAGCTCCGCACCCCTCGCAGCTACTTGCCCGAGCCTCTCCAGCTTCTCCTTCACCCAAATCCAGATCGCAGATGTTCTGAAAGAGCTGCAAAACCTGGACCCGTACAAATCAGCTGGGCTAGACAATCTGGACCCTCTCTTTCTAAAATTATCCGCCGCCATTGTTGCAACCCCTATTACCAGTCTGTTCAACCTCTCTTTTGTTTAGTCCGAGATCCCTAAACATTGTAAAGCTGCCGCGGTCATTCCCCTCTTCAAATAGGGGGACACTCTAGACCCAAACTGTTACAGACCTATATCCATCCTGCCCTGCCTTTCTGAAGTCTTTGAAAGCCAAGTTAATAAACAGATCACTGACCATTTAGAATCCCACCGTACCTTCTCCGCTGTGCAATCAGGTTTCCGAGCTGGTCACGGGTGCACCTCAGCCACGCTCAAGGTACTAAACGATATCATAACCGCCATCGATAAAAGACAGTACTGTGCAGCCGTCTTCATCGACCTGGCCAAGGCTTTTGACTCTGTCAATCACTGTATTCTTATCGGCAGACTCAATAGCCTTGGTTTCTCAAATGACTGCCTCGCCTGGTTCACTTACTACTTCGCAGACAGAGTTCAGTGTGTCAAATCGGAGGGCCTGTTGTCTGGAACTCTGGCAGTCTCTATGGGGGTGCCACAGGGTTCAATTCTCGGGCCAACTCTTTTCTCTGTATATATCAATGATGTCACTCTTGCTGCGGGTGATTCCCTGATCCACCTCTATGCAGACGACACCATTCTGTATACATCTGGCCCTTCTTTGGACACTGTGCTAACTAACCTCCAAACGAGCTTCAATGCCATACAACACTCCTTCTGTGGCCTCCAACTGCTCTTAAACGCTAGCAAAACCAAATGCATGCTTTTCAACCGTTCGCTGCCCGCACCCGCCCGCCTGACTAGCATCACTGCTCTGGACGGTTCTGACCTAGAATACGTGGACAACTACAAATACCTAGGTGTCTGGCTAGACTGTAAACTCTCCTTCCAGACTCATATCAAACATCTCCAATCCAAAATAAAATCTAGAATCGGCTTTCTATTTCACAACAAAGCCTCCTTCACTCACGCCGCCAAACTTACCCTAATAAAACTGACTATCCTACCGATTCTCGACTTCGGCGATGTCATTTACAAAATAGCTTCCAACACTCTACTCAGCAAACTGGATGCAGTCTATCACAGTGCCATCCGTTTTGTTACCAAATCACCTTATACCACCCACCACTGCGACCTGTATGCTCTAGTCGGCTGGCCCTCGCTTCATATTCGTCGCCAAACCAACTGGCTCCAGGTCATCTATAAGTCTTTGCTAGGTAAAGCCCCGCCTTATCTCAGCTCACTGGTCACCATAGCAACACCCACCCGTAGCACGCGCTCCAGCAGGTATATTTCACTGGTCATCCCCGAAACCAACATTTCCTTTGGCCGCCTTTCCTTCCAGTTCTCTGCTGCCAGTGACTGGAACGAATTGCAAAAATCACTGAAGCTGGAGACTTATATTTCCCTCACCAACTTTAAACATCAGCTATCTGAGCAGCTAACCGATTGCTGCAGCGATACATAGTCCATCTGTAAATAGCCCACCCAATCTACCTACCTCATCCCCATACTGTTTTTATTTACTTTGCGGCTCTTTTGCACATCAGTATCACTACATAAATATTGTCTTCACTCTTCTTGAACTGCACTGTTGGTTAAGGGCTTGTAAGTAAGCATTTCACGGTATTCGGAGCATGTGACAAATAAAGTTTTATTTGATTTTGACATGCAGGAACGCCCGAATTGTGACCTGCAGTTGCAGTTTTTTTGTTGGTATTGCGTCCTCTATTGACAAGTGGTGGAATTGCAATAAGCAAACTCAAATTATGTTATGACACAACTATTCTATTCTATTCTTATTCTAATATATTATTTTCTCTGTTCCAAAATATGTGATACAGGATATATGCTACTCTAGCTGAAAGTTAAATGTGTAGAATATTTTCTATTCTATTATTTTCGATCCTATTCTATTATATTCGAGCTATGCCATATTCTACCAAAATGTCAATATAGTGAAATGGAATGTTTCTGGAATTAGGCTGTATTCTGGAATGGGAAGTTCTAACTAAATTGTATTCCATTCTGACTGTATGTGCACTAATGTCAACTTATTGAAAGAGAACGAGGAAGAATAACTGAGCAGCCTAAAAACAAGAAACTAAAAAAGCGTTGCTAAAAATCTACCCCCTTGACACATGCCGCTCCTCCAACAGGTGATACTGTAACGTTACCTATACCGTATCAAATTGTTACAAAATGCAGTTGCTATGCAACCACAGACGCTTCACCCTCCCGGAAGTGCGTGACTCAACGAAAAAATGGCTGACTACAGCTGCAGTGGATTTCATTCGCCCGTGTTGTGGATTTTTTCTGTTAAATTTGTAGTCAAAATGTGTTTGGTTGTTCTCGGGTTGAGAGCTGTAGACGCTGAGGGTCAAATTGAAGATGCTTTCCGTGCAGGAAATACAGTATTTTCACCGACCACTGCAGCAGCACGGGATTTACGGTAAAGAGCGTCGGCAGCGTACTCAATAGTAAACACAGATTTAGCCTGCTCTGTTCTTTAGCCTCTATTGCATCAGGGAGGCATTTAGCTTTAATCTATTCAGTTCGGTAACATTTGACTAGATTAGTTCAGTTTTCTACAGTGGTGCCAGTCATATCTGTAAAAAAAAAAAAAAAAAAAACTCACGACGTGGGACTCATATTCTATAACCAGAATACATTTTAAACCGAATGAATAAAGTCTTTATCACCAAGTAACTTAGTGTGGTAGCTAAGTTAAACCTACAGAGCAAGCATGACACTAAAACGCTCAAAATGCAGGCTACAGTTGTCTGCCTCATCGCCTCTGAGTGAAGCGCCTCCCTGGGTACCTGGGAGCTGTAGCTCTAGCTCTGACAGAACTCATGTTTATCAGGCTGCCGGGCACATCAATATAACACAACAGTATTATACTATAATATTCTATCTCTATAACTTTATACTGCCAGGTATCTTCTCTACGATGTCAACCCACCAGAGGGCTTCAACCTGCGTCGGGATGTCTACATCCGCATGGCGTCCCTGGTGAAGACCCTGAGGAAACACGGTGACTGGGTGCTGGTGCTGCCCCCTTGGGGGCGTCTCTACCACTGGCAGAGCCCAGACATCCACCAGACAAGAATCCCCTGGGGAGAGTTCTTCAGCCTCACCAGTCTTCAGGGCAACGTGCCAGTCATAGAATACGAGGAGTTTATAGCCGGTGAGTGCAGCTGAGCTGAAGTGAGCTGTACTGTGCTGGCCTGGTTATACATCCACCATAGTTACTGGGATCGTGCTGGTAAGGATATTGTGGAAGGCAAATATCAGAGGCAGCACAGTAACACCCTGGTCAACACTACAGTGTGAACCACCCCTCAGACGTTTGAGTACATTTACATGTTGCTGTGGTTGGTTGACTTCCCCTGATGCCTGGCTCCTTTCCATTTTCTTCTGTTAATGATTGTTCCATGGGTATGAGAATGCATTATGATTCCTGGTTATAAAGGCTCATACAAACTTATAACAAGTTATAAAACATTGTACCTGCAGGCTTAAAGTAACATTTTATATTTCCATGTTTTTGGCTCCAGAGTCTGGAGGTCCGTTTATTGAGCAGGTGCTGGTGCTACAGAACTACGCTGAAGGGTGGACGGATGGAAAATGGGAGGAGAAAGTGGATGAGAGACCCTGCGTTGAGCGGTTAATGTACTCCAAAGACAAACAGGGCTATTACAGGTACAGTAACCAGGTTCAGAGATGGATAGCAACACAATAGATAAAGCACAATGCATTCCAAAGACACAAAGGACTATGGCACGAGGAAACTAACAGTCTGTCATCTGTGCTTACCTATCTCTATGTCTCGCGAAGTTGAACTAGAAAAGGTAAATACTTGCTTCAGCTACTAAAGGTTTTGTTATGGGAGTGGAAGCAAATGTGTTAGTAGTAGTAATAGTAGTATAGTGGGGTAGTGAGTATGGGGTAGTTGCAGTCATAGAAATATCCCTGTGTTTTAATGGAGGCCTTACAACCTGTCCTCTCTTTCTCTCTCCCTCTGTATAGAGGTTGGTTCTGGGGCTATGAGGAAACCAGGTGTGTGAACGTCACTTGTCTTTCAGCTCAGGGCCAAGCCTCCATGCTGGCACCACTCCTGCAGAACAACATCACATCAACGTGAGTCAATAGAAGTCTGTGTTTGGCCATGGTAGATAAAATAATTTAATATGGAACCAGCCCTTATGAATGCTTGATTTAGGCCAAATCTTCTTGTCTTAGGCAAATCAAATACTAATAATATAACCATATGACATGTGCTGTGGAATTCCAATTTTAAACTAAAACAAAAAAAACATTCTAGACTTAGATGCAGTCTTTATTGGATTCTGAATGTACTGTATGAGATGTGCACATGTTCACTGGTATTTCCTTTCATATCCCTGCAGGTCAGTGATGTTGGATAGAGCAGAGACTGTCCTCCATGATCACTACGCTGGAAAGGACTACTGGAATGTTAGTCTGATGTTATGTTGTAAAGAATGTAGCTTAAGTTTGGTAATGGTTGATAGCCTACAATCATACACCGAACAAATATATAAATGCAACAATTTTAAAGATTTTAGTGAGTTACAGTTCATATAAAGAAATCAGTGAATTGAAATAAATTCATTAGGCCCTAATCTATGGATTTCACATGACTGGGAATACAGATATGCATCTGTTGGTTCTAGATACTTTTTTTTTTTAAAGGTAGGAGCGTAGATCAGAAAACCAGTCAGTATCTGGTGTGCCCATTATTTGCCTCATGCAGTGTGACAATGTTGTCCCACTCCTCTTCAATGGCTGTGCGAAGTTGCTGGATATTAGTGGGAACTACAACACGCTGTCGTATACGTCGATCCAAAGAAAACCAAACATGCTCAATGGGTGACATGTCTGGTGAGTATACAGGCCATGGAAGAACTGGAACATTTTCAGCTTCCAGGAATTGTGTACAGACCCTTGTGACATGGGGCTGTGCATTACCATGCTGCACCTGTAATGATCATGATGTTTAATCAGCTTCTTGATATGCCACACCTGCTAGGTGAATGGATTATCTTGGCAAAGGAGAAATGCTCACTAACAGATGTAAACACATTTGTTCACAACATTTGAGAGAAGTAAGCTTTTTGTGCGTATGGAACATTTCTGGGATCTTTTATGCTTACCTATCCAGCTCAAACATGGGACCAACATTTTACATGTTGCGTTTATATTTTTGTTCAGTGTAGATAAGATACTGTAGTAACAAGATGATTAACTAAATTGGGCATTTCAATGCCTCAACCTTTTGCTATTTAATTGTTCTGTCATCACAATTTTACCTTATTACCACTAATTTAATGAATTGTCCTTACCTGTTTGCTTTAACACTCCCCAATTTTGTTCATTGTCTTTTCGTGCCTTCTCCTCTCTAGACTCGCCGCAGCATGGTCTTCGCCAAACACCTGCGTCTCCTAGGGGATGAGTTCCGAGCAAAGTACCTGAACTCCACAGACGAGCAGGACCAGACCGTATACAACGAGGACTGGACTCTCATTAAGGTTTTCAGACCTCTTCACGTACATCCAATTCTTGCACATTTAGATTATATTTATTTATCCATCCACATTGATTACTTCCTGCACTAGCAGCATGTAGGTCTACTGTACCTTTACAATTAATGGGGGGGACATGTTAAGGTATGGATAGTTATGATTTGCTGTTGGTGGTTAATTTGGATTGGGCATGTGTGGTTTGAGGTGTTATTCATTTCTGTGTGTAAACTCAGAATAAGCTGGGTTCTGCCAGAGGGGGGCCGTACCTGGGTGTCCACCTGAGAAGGAAGGACTTTATCTGGGGTCACAGAGAGGATGTGCCCAGCCTCAAAGGAGCTGTGAAGAAGATCATGAGCCTCATGAAGAAAACCAAACTAGACAGAGTCTTTGTGGCCACAGATGCAGATGATGAAGGTACTGTTTTACTTTGGTGCAATTGAGATAGATTGATGTTGAATTTAGATGAAGGAGTTGACAATAAAGCGATTCATATTTGCAGCCCAAAGAAAATAACATACTAATAATGCTGTTAGGAATTGGAATGCCCACAGTCGATGTCTGCGCCCCCTGTGGAAATCTAATTAGCAAAATAAAATAATCCCCATGAAAATCTGCTTGTCGTACTCCCGCATCTGCAGTGAAAGATGTCAGGGCTAGAGCGATGTTTGTCAGACCATGAGACATCCCCGAAAGTCGGTCTTCTCACAAAATCGTCTGTAGCGTCCAAACGGTTTAGCCTACAAACTATTATGACCCTCTGTAGAAAGGAGACACTCACAAACATGTTTTGCTCGAGGATGCCCACAGGCCTCAAGACTCATTAGTGCCAAAAATAAGGGGTTAAATAAAATAAAGGGTTAAATGCATAACAAATGTTTCCTGATCTTTCTTATATCTCACATATATAGGACAGACACTATCTGTTGTTCCATGTAGTGAATCTGTTATTCAATGTGTTTGTATTGGCTAATAGCAGTGAGGCCAAAAATAATTTGATCAAATAATTGTTTATATTTTAATTATTCAAGGGTTCTTAAAATTCTAAATCAAATAGCAAAATGATCCTTGGTATGACCTTCATAAAACAATTCCATATAGCTCAGTAGAACCCCTCCCCCGACTTAGACAGGGCTTAGACTCTTAAATGGAATTGACCCCAACCCTATTACCCAGTAGAGAGAATACCTACATCAAGGCTTGGCAGGTTTATGCTGTCTGTACCCTACTCGACATAGTCTGTCCTAGACCTAGATAATAGGACCAGTGTGTTCCTAATGAGGCATATGTCTGTCCTGTGCAGAGCTGGCGGAGCTGAAGAGGATGTTACCAGAGATGACACGCTTTGAGCCCACCTGGGACGACCTGGAACTACTCAAAGACGGGGGTGTGGCTATCATCGACCAATGGATCTGCGCACATGCCAGGTACAGCTCCCAGCTCACACTGCGTGCTTACAGTATATATTCCACCATTCAGATGAAAGTGTTGCACAATGTGTGCATACTGTAGGGAGGGAGCTGTGATGAGTACAAATGATGCAGACATTCTTGTGCTTCTCTTTTGTTGAAGTGCACATGTTAGTCCTTAAGAGTATACTGCTACGGCATGATATAACATAAGTCGTAAAACCAAAAACACTAACAGAATAAAGGCCAAATTACTGGTAAACACATAACAGAAACGTGACCGTAATGAATCCAGGCTCTGTGCACAAGACCATCGTGGAATAGTAACTGCACCACTTGGAAGTCACAGGCTAAATTAGGCTACATGCATACATAAGGCTAAATACAGTGTACAGTAGCATGAGGCTACATAAATGTTCTAAATGTCCATAAACAAGGCTATGCATAAACAGTCTATATGAAACTGATAATATTACCCCTGAAATGATACGTGAGCTACACCAGGTCTAACGAGCTAGCATTACTAGCTAACATCTTGGCTTAGCTGGCTAGCAGTAGCATTACACACATGAAAGAAAAATACCACATAGGTATGGTATATATGAACTAGCAACACTCAACTAAAGTAATGACATGTCAGACAGTACTTACTATTAGATGCACACACTAAAACACAGGTCAAATACAGATTGGTGAGGAACAGTCCAACTAGTCCATCCTCTTCTGACCACAATCTCACTCCAAAGACAGGAGCGGGGTTCAGAGAGTACGTTTACATACTGTTATGTTCCCCAGCAAGAAAACCAAATATGTCGCTCAAACAGAAGGGGGAACTAACAAAGTGTCACTGACAACAACCAAAACGAAACAGGCGGGGTTTTAGCACAGGTTCTAAAAGACAATCATGGGGGTGTCCACTGAAAGTTGACTAGCAACAACAACTGGAACCTAAAATAAACCCACTAAATTTGCCCAAGAAGAGGCAAACAAAAGAAAAACCCACACCAAACTTAAAGTTAGAAAGCAAACCAAAAAGTTGAGCAAAATGAAAACAGGGAAGATCAGATAAAAGGATTGTTTGTCTAGAATTTAAAATAGCGATCGACAACTAAAGGTGTTGACCCGCTACATCGCTCAAGACAACTGGAGCACTGGGCCAGCCACTCTTAAATAGTACCTGGGCCAGCACAGGTGAAACACCTTCCCACCAATGAGATGGCAACCAGCACAGTTGTAACACACACTGACTATCGAAGTGACACCAATCGGTGCGCTCTACGTGCTAATGTGCTATACGTCCAACCTCAAAACATAACTGGAAAAACCAAACCCTGTAACACACATGCACAGTAATAATTCGGCAGATTATGCAATAGTCATGTAAACACGTTACTCTGCTTATCTTAATCGGTGTACGGTCAAAATCGAAGTAAGCATACGCCGATTAGAAACACCTGGTTTTCTGAGAAATCTTTAGGATTATTAGGACATGTAAACACGTTTATTTTGATTGCTAATTTTCTGCAGTTATCAGAGTGCCATCAGGTAGTCTGATTTCAGATGTTTCCATGTAAACAGGATTATTAGGGAAATCGTTCTTCTTGCAAGGCATGTAAACGTTTTAATCAAACTATTATATTAATCTGACTATCCACAATAATTGTGTGCATGTAACTGCAATCAGTTGAGGTGCATGGGGAATGGCAGACTGTGATTGGCTGATAGAAGTGGAGTGACTTGTAGGTACCACTAATGAGAAAATAAGGGGTGTTGGGCAAATACAACAAATACTAGAATAGGGGTGAAGTAAACACTAAATAAGATCTACGATGTATGGGATGATGTATTGTATTTGGGAAGGTGAAGCCTATTGTTGTATTGTTATGTTGAATATTTCTTGTTGGTTTGATACTTGTAAAAGTGACTTGTCTTTCTTTCTTAGTTGCTCTTGGATGGATTAATAAAGTTGTACTGAATTGAATTCCCTCTATCTCCCTTCCATTTCCCAGGTATTTTATCGGAACCTCCGTGTCGACCTTCTCCTTCCGTATCCACGAGGAGAGAGAGATATTGGGATTCGAACCCAAAACCACCTACAACCGCTTCTGTGGGGACAGTGAGAAAGAGTGTGAACAGCCCACACACTGGAAAATAGTCTACTGACTCATCAATGCAAAACCCCACTCAACACCTCTTTTAAAAACATGCCAAAAGCAGTGTTGAAGTGGATCTTTTTCATTTTTCATTTTTTTATATATATACGCTATCGTTAAAAAGTTTGGGGTCACTTAGAAATGTCCTTGTTTTTGAAAGAAAATTTTAAAAAGTCCATTAAAATGACATCGAATTGATCAGAATTACAGTGTAGATATTGTTAATGTTGTAAATGACTATTGTAGCTGGAAACGGCAGATTTTTTTATGGAATATCTACATAGGCGTACAGAGGCCCATTATCAGCAACCATCACTCCTGTGTTACAATGGCACGTTCTGTTAGCTAATCCAAGTTTATCATTTTAAAAGGCTAATTGATCATTAGAAAACCCTTTTGCAAGTATGTTAGCACAGCTGAAAACTGTTGTCCTGATTAAAGAAGCAATAAAACTGGCCTTCTTTAGACTAGTTGAGTGTCTGGAGCATCAGCATTTGTGGGTTCGATTACAGGCTCAAAATGGCCAGAAACAAATAACTTTCTTCTGAAACTCGTCAGCCTATTCTTGTTCTGAAGATCTCATACAATGATGTGTCCTACTCCCTTCACAGAACAGCGCAAACTGGCTCTAACCAGAATAGAAAGAGGAGTGGGAGGCCCCGGTGCACAACTGAGCAAGAGGACAAGATTGCCTGCAATGACAACAAGCTCAGTCCGATGATGCTGTGACACACTGCCTCAGACCATGATGGACTCTCCACCTCCAAATCGATCCCGCTCCAGCCTCGGTGTAACGCTCATTTCTTTGACGATAAATGTGAATCTGACCATCACCCCTGGTGAGACAAAACCGCGACTCGTCAGTGAAGAGCACTTTTTGCCAGTCCTGTCTGGTCCAGCAACGGTGGGTTTGTGCCCATAGGCGACGTTGTTGCCGGTGATGTTTGGTGAGGACCTGCCTTACAACAGGCCTACAAGCCCTCAGTCCAGCTTCTCTCAGCCTATTGTGGACAGTATGAGCACTGATGAAGGGATTGTGCGTTCCTGGTGTAACTCGGGCAGTTGTTGTTGCCATCCTGTACCTGTCCCGCAGGTGTGATGTTCGGATGTACCGAACCTGTGCAGGTGTTGTTACACTTGGTCTGCCACTGCGAGGACGATCAGCTGTCTCCCTGTAGCGCTGTCTTAGGCGTCTCACAGTACGGACAATGCAATTTATTGCCCTTGCCACATCTGCATTCCTCATGCCTCCTCATTAGAATGGCCTCCTTTTTAGTGTCCTAAGTTTTCATAACTGTGACCTTAATTACCTACCGTCTGTAAGCTGTTAGTGTCTTAACGACCGTTTCACAGGTGCATGTTCATTAATTGTTTATGGTTCATTGAACAAGCATGCGGGACCGTGTTTAAACCCTTTAAAATGAGGATCTGTAAAGTAATTTGGATTTTTACGAATTGTCTTTGAAAGACAGGGTCCTGAAAAAGGGACGTTTCTTTTTTGCTGAATTTAAATATTCCATAAAAAATCTCCCGTTTCCAGCTACAATCGTCATTTACAACATTAACAATGTCTATACTGTATTCCTGATCAATTTGATGTTATTTTAATGGACAAAAAATGTGCTTTTCTTTCAAAAACAAGGACATTTCTAAGTGACCCCAAACTTTTGAACGGTAGTGTGTGTGTTTATATATGTGTAAATGTTTTACTTTTTATTAAAGTTTTTTTTGTGTTATGTTTGTATTGTTTTGAGAATTGTGCAAACTGGGGTCCATTGACCACTGTGACTGAATGTGATGCTAAAATGGTCAAAGACTGGGCAGTCAGATGATTTAAAAAGCACCACTTTAATTTGACCTGTTTACACTCATTGCACCTTTCTAATCACTTTCTAGGTATTATATCTGCCTTTTTTAGTGTTATGTGTGAGAATGATCAAATCAAATCTGGCTGCAATCAATGGTATTTCAATTGCTGTGCGATTTGTATAAGGGAATTATTTGTTGGTCATGTAACATGCATTGAAAGGGCAGTGTCTTCTATGACCAATTCATACTGTATTCGGTTGTGAATCTACCTTATGTTGCATTATGCTGTACGATAGTTTGTGAACTTGAGGAACCGGTTTTTGTTTTGTTTTCCTTTGTGAATAGCCTATGATAGAAACTGTGTTGCTTGGTTGACATGTCAGTCTTCGAACAGAGAAAAAAGATATGTGGTTAAATATAGTATGTTGTTGATCCATGTTTTCCCGCATGACCTGTTAAAGGTAAGTTCAAAGCCATATAGTGAACATTGATTGACCAGGTAATTATGGTGAAGCCCAGAATATGATCTATATTTTATATGATCAGATATAAACATAACTTATTTTCAATGATTACAGTTACAGTAAGTTTCTTTCTACAGATAAAAATGATGTATGATAATTTTGGGACTTTTATTTTAATCTTTCCACTTGTATGACTGTCATTTTGGAAATTATTTCATTCTAAATTATTTTCACGAGTATCAATCAGAGCACATACCATATTTTCGATGATTACATACATTTTTCTTACAACAAAAGGACTGAGACGACACAAAGCAGTCACTATCACCTGCCAATATGTTCTAAGGTTAACTGCAAAATATATAGAGAGTAAATATATATATACAGTACCAGTCAAAAGTTTGGACACACCTACTCATTTCTTTATTTTTATTATGTTCTACCGTGTAGAATAATAGTGGAGACATCGAAACCATGAAATACCACATATGGAATCATGTAGTAACCAAAAAAGTGTTAAACAAATCTAAATATATTTTATATTCTTCAAAGTAGCCACGCTTTGCCTTCTCAACCAGCTTCATGAAGTAGTCACCTGGAATGTATTTCAATTAACAGGTGTGTCTTTTTAAAATGTGTGGAATTTCTTTCCTTAATGCGTTTGAGCCAATCAGTTGTGTTGTGACAAGGTACAGTGGTTGCTCAACTAAAAGTTTTGAGATTATGCTGCGGGATTTAAGAGGTCATTTGTTGTTTAGTCCGGTACCCTGCATCACTACTTAATTGCTCCAGACCAGCACAAGGGGAAGTTAGAGCACTGATTATGCTTTTGGGTCCCAAGGCACTACTGTGTCTCTAACTGACAATGAATGGGCGACATAAACCAAATAGAAACTGATAATTGTGCACGACTTCAAAATGTAATTTCAATAAACTGAATGATAAGGATGAAGAAGGTGATTGAATTTAGAACAATAGTGTAAGAATTGCTATTCTTCTGTCCTGCAAACTTAGACTACAATTAAGGTGTGGAAATGTTAAGATTATTTTCCTCTTACTGTAGTACTGTAGCCTACTCCTGACCGGTGATGTTGTTCTCCCGAGTGGCTCAGCGGTCTAAGACACTGCATCGCAGTGCAAACTGTGTTGCTACAGATGCTGGTTTGATACCCGTGCTGGCTGCGAACTGGAGACCCATGAGGCGACAGTAGGCTTTTGGTTTCTCTCCCTCTAAAAACAGAAATATATCATTCTAAATAACAAACTGGCTTAATTTAGAAATTAGTAACAATGTCTCACCCCATGTTCAAAAATGGCCTTTTTCTCACTCACTTTAGGTTATTTGAAAAAAATCATCTCCAAAATAGTTATTTTTTCAAATCTAACAAAACAATCAACGTTGAATAACTGGCATAATTGTGACATGCCACAAGCAAATATGTTCAATGACGAGGTGGATCAGGACGTGTATTGGTTCATTTCAAGAGGCAAAACATCAGAATGTATCTTATCAGTTGATCAAAACAGTTGAGTGTGAGTACAATTGAAAGTTGACTAAGCCATAACAGTAGGCTATAATCATAACCAAGACTTTAAAATAGCCACTTTAGTTGTTCAGCTATGAGCGAGGAGTGTTGCAATTCATCATATGAGGTTTTCAGGGTTTTTAAAATCTGGAATTGTTGTACTTTTATTTTAAACATGTTCCCTTAGGCAGTGTCACTTGGTGAAGGATTCAATCCTAGAAGTTATTGAATGCAACAACTATGTCTCTGTGACTAACAAGCATAGTCATGAGTGGGTATTTCCCACAGTGTTTAGTGTTTAGCACTATTTCGGTGGGTCACATAATTTCAAAGAAAGTGTTAAATTTAACACTGGGTGTTAAAAATCTGATCTTAAATTTGCTGTGTGGATTTTCATTTGTATTTATTTCCTGATGGAGAGCATTGTCTGTTAGGATTACCTGTACTATGTTCCCGCTATATGTTTATGCATTTGTGTGTGTGTATGTACAAGTGTTATTGGAGTGGTTTGGCTAGTTTCGTTGTGAATCAGTACACGTATGCACAATGCAGTCATCTTACCATTTTAAACGGGCCTGTGGTTCACCTTGTGAATATCTTTAGTTTTTTTGAAGGGTCTTCACAATAAAACACTACCTTAATCGGGGTCAGGGAAACTGGCCCTAAATCTCCTTTGGGCAATGACTTGTTACTAATCTATGTTTATGAACAAGCCTGTGGTTTACATTGTGCATGTATTTTTGTTTCATAGGTCTGCACCGGAAGCACCAAGTCTGACAGCTGGGAAACCAAAGGAGACAGTTCAGTACCGTTTGAGTCTTGCAAATGCACCCAACATGAACATGTGGGTTAGAGTTAATTAAAGGACATAGCAGTTGCAAATTAGCAGATGTTGTGTGTGTGTGTGTAAGAATGTTTAACTGTCATATACAGTTGGGGATCGATCAACTTCACGTTTTTCAGCTTCGGCCCACCACCTACCAGCGCTGGGTTGTTTTTAACCCAGCATTTTTCTGTGTAGGTTCTCACGGGGCAACCATTTAGATCCTATAGTCTGAAAGGCATGGGCTGCATCCCAATTCTCCACCCTTTTAGCTCTATTGTTTAAAGCCAGGGGGCAGCAGTGTCTCCTCATCAGTCTCCTATCACTATGCCGGCTGAATACCAATCAGGAGTGTTGAGAGGTGTACTCAGGGATTGAGGCATGCAGACTGAAGCTTCATCCTTATTTCAGCACCACCACAGTGTAGCCTGTGTGTGTGACCCAAATGGTACCCTATTACCTTTATAGTGCACTACTTTTATAGGGCTCTGGTCAAAAGTAGTGCACTATATAGGGCAGGATTTCCCAAACTCAGTCCTGGGGCCCACCTGGGTGCAGGTGTTGGTTTTTGCCCTAGCACTGCACAGCTGATTCAAATCATCATAGCTTGATGATGAATTGGTTATTTGGGGTGGGGGGTAGCCTAATGTTACCCTGCTACCCTGGCTGACTGTTGTTTTATCGTTGGCTCAGTCTGTTCAGTGTCATGGTTTCATCTTTTGAATGTTGCTAAAGTGATTCTGTTTGATTTTGTCTCTATAGACGAGTTAGCTGACAACCTCACAAAATTGATGCGCACACTTCAATGGGTCAGAAGTCCGTGTGTTGTTGTGATTCTGGATGGCCAGAAGCTAACCACAATGACAAGAAGCTGACATGTGGGGAATCATAGGTGGCTCTGCTGGTGGCTTTGCTGCAGGGGGAGCAGAGCTGTTGCCGGGTTAGGGGTAGCCAGGTGGAAAGCATGGCCAGCCGTAGAAAAATGCTTACTGAAATTCTCAATTATCGTACATTTATCGGTGGTGACAGTGTTTCCTAGCCTCAGTGCAGTGTGCAGCTGGGAGGAGGTGCTTTTATTCTCCATGGGCTTTACAGTGTCCCAAAACTTTTTGGAATTTGTGCTACAGGATGCTAATTTCTGTTTGAAAAAGCTAGCCTTTGCGTTCCTAATTAACTGTGTATATTGGTTCCTAACTTCGCTGAAAAGTTGCATTTCCTGAAAAGGCTATTTCATGCTAATGCAGTACGCCACAGGATGTTTTTGTGCTCGTCAAGGGCAGTCTAGTCTGGAATGAACCAAGGGCTATATCTGTTCTTAGTTCTACATTTTTTGAATGGGGCATGCTTATTTAAGATGGTAAGGAAAGCACTTTTAAAGCAGAACCAGGCATCCTCTACTGACAGGATGAGGTCAAAATCCTTCCGGGATACCCGGGCCAGGTCGATTAGAAAGGTCTGCTCACTGAAGTGTTTTAGGGAACGTTTGACAGTGATGAGGGGTGGTCGTTTGACCACGTACCCATTACAGATGCAGGCAATGAGGCAGTGATCGCTGCGATCCTGGTTGAAGAAAGCAGAGGTGTATTTAGAGGGCAAGTTGGTCAGGATGATATCTATGAGGGTGCCTGTGTTTCTGGATTTAGGGTTGTACCTGGTAGGTTCCTTGATAATTTGTGTGACATCTAGTTTAGATTGTAGGACGGCCGGGGTGTTAAGCATATCCCAGTTTAGGTCACCTAACAGTACGAACTCTGAAGATAAAAGGGGGGCAATCATTTATATGGTGTCCAGGGCACAGCTGGGGGCTGAGGGGTGTCTATAACAAGCGGCAACAGTGAGAGACTTATTTCTGGAAAGGTGGATTTTTAAAAGTAGAAGCTAGAACTGTTTGGGCACAGACCTGGATAGTTTGACAGAACTCTGCAGGCTCTCTCTGCAGTAGATTGCAACTCCGCCCCCTTTGGCAGTTCTATCTTGATGGAAAATGTTGTAGTTGGGGATGGAAATGTCAGAATTTTTGGTGGCCTTCCTAAGCCAGGATTCAGACACGGCTAGTACATCAGGGTTGGCAGAGTGTGCTAAAGCAGTGAATAAAACAAACTTAGGGAGGAGGCTGCTGATGTTAACATGCATGAAACCAAGGCTTTTACGGTTACAGAAGTCAACAAATGAGAGCACCTGGGGAATAGGTGTGGTACTGGGGGCTATAGGGCCTCGGTTAACCTCTACATCACCAGAGGAGGAGTAGGATGAGGGTACGGCTAAAGGCTGTAAGACCTGGTCGTCTAGTGCGCTGGGAACAGAGAATAAAAGGAGCAGATTTCTGGGCGTGGTACAATAGATTCAAGGCCTAATGTACAGACAAGGGTGTGGTAGGATGTGTGTACAGTGGAGGTAAACCTAGGCATTGAGTGACGATGAGAGAGAGATTGCATCTCTGGAGGCACCAGTTAAGCCAGGTGAGGTCTCCGCATGTGTGGGGGGTGGGACAAAAGAGCTATCAAAGGCATGTTGAGCGGGACTGTGGGCTCTACAGTGAAATAAAACAATAAGTACTAAACGAGATGGCATATTGACAATAGAGAGAGGCATAAAGCAATCACGGGTGTTAATCGGGAGAGCTTAGACAACAACGGGTAAATGGCGATGAATGGGCAGAGATGGTCAGTCAGGTATGCACAGGACCTGAGTTCGAGGTTGGGGCCGACAGATAAACAAAAAGAGGTACCGCGTTAGTGAATAGTCCAGCAGGCATCATCTGTGTAGCCGAGTGATCATAGGGTCCAATGAGCAGCAATAGGTGAGTCCGGGAGCAGTTCGTTAGTCGCTACTACGCAAGGCGAGAGGGAGACAACGGCGTTCAGAAAACTAGTGGGCCGGGTCTAGCGGATGGGTCTTCGGCAACATTGCAACGGAAAAGCCTGTTGAAACCACATCGGACGATTACTCGGCAGACCAGTCGTGATGGATCGGCGGGGCTCCGTATCGACAATAAAGGGTCCAGGCCAATTGGCAAAGGAGGTATTGTAGCCCAAGAAGTTAGCTGGTATATGGGCCTAGTTCGAGGCTAGCTCAAGGCTAACTGATAGTGGGGTGGTAGATGCCCATCTTCCCTTATGGCTCAGCTCAGGTGCCTATATGCACCATATACATAATTTACACACATCACACACACGCATGCACGCACGCACACACACACAGTCAGCTCCTGCTCAGAGAGGCCCAGCTCATGATCTCCAAAGCAGCAGATTCTTATTTAGAATGGAAAATGTATGTGTTTATGCAACAAATGTTAGTACATCAAGTTGCATATCGCATCGAACCGAATTGCATTGATTTGTTCCTCTAATCAAACTGAATCGCACCGAATAATTTCAAACTAATACGTATTGTTCCTATATCGTATCAGAGCCCATGTATCTAGATATGTATTGAATCGTCTTGAAAGGGAAAGGTGTACATTGCAAGTAAAAAGTGTTGTGAGTGTTATATCTGAGTGTTGATTCTAGTGGGGTTAAAATCAGTGGGATTGAAATTGATGCCACCTGCGGTGAATAAATTGTAAGTGTTAATCAGAGGGTGTTGTTGTTACTCGACCCTGTTGAGTTAATTTCCGTTAAAGGGATATTTCACCGCTGCTCTATTTCACTATATATGTCCATTAATATGTTATTAACATCTCATATGTGTCATAAAAATGTAGAATTTCCTCACTACATGCAAATAGGAGAATTCTGCATCTAACCAGTAGAAACGGGCCAGCTACATTTCCTGGTTGTAAACAAACCACAATATCCTGAATTCATAGCGATTTCAGGATGTGGAGGTGTATTCAATTGATGTTAGAAATATCAAAATGTCTGTAGCTAGATTTCGAAACGGAACTGAAATCTCAACTGATGGGGTTGCCATGTCATCGAAAGTTGAAAAGTGATGCTATTCCATCGATTTTCCCCTTCACTTCAAAAAGGAAGGCATCCGATCTGCCAACATCAGCGCAGCAGAAAATCGGTCAAGCTGGGGTAACGTAGCTAACTAGCTAGCTAACTATATTTGTTTATCTGAACAAAAATCGAGCTAGCTAACTTTCATAATACTCTGGCTACACATTCCAAAGCATTTCAATGTAATTAGCCAGCTGCTATCTGGCAATGTGATTTGTAACTTTACATGCTAATATTAGCTTCATTGGGTTATGTTAGCTAGCTAACTAACTACCACAGAGGCTAATGTGACTAACGTTGTGTGTTCTATTTAGAGTCCGATCCCATCAACATCTTCAGTGGCATTGACATCAAGCTCAGCACCAGGTACTAGTGTAAGTCACCTTGTAAAATCTTACTTAAATATACAAAATTTTCCCATGACTCCATTATGAGCAAATAAATATACTGGAGCTAGGCATAAACATGGTCCGTGTCTTGTTGGTGTGTTTACAAGTAGGCTATGTAATATTCATATGTGTAAATGTAACAGTATAACTTTAGACCGTCCCCTCGCCCAACACGGGCGCGAACCAGGGACCCTCTGCACACATCAACAACTGACACCCACGAAGCGTCGTTACCCATCGCTCCACAAAAGCCGCGGCCCTTGCAGAGCAAGGGGCAACACTACTAATAGGTTTCAGAGTAAGTGACGTAACTGATTGAAACGCTACTAGCGCGTACCCGCTAACTAGCTAGCCATTTCACATCCGTTACACTCACCCCCCTTTCAACCTCCTCCTTTTCCGCAGCAACCAGTGATCCGGGTCAACAGCATCAATGTAACAGTATAACTTTAAACCGTCCCCTCGCCCCGACACGGGCGCGAACCAGGGACCCTCTGCACACATCAACAACAGTCACCCACGAAGCGTCGTTACCCATCGCTCCACAAAAGCCGCGGCCCTTGCAGAGTAAGGGGCAACACTACTAATAGGTTTCAGAGTAAGTGACGTAACTGATTGAAACGCTACTAGCGCGTACCCGCTAACTAGCTAGCCATTTCACATCCGTTACACTCACCCCCCTTTCAACCTCCTCCTTTTCCGCAGCAACCAGTGATCCGGGTCAACAGCACCAATGTAACAGTATAACTTTAGACCGTCCCTTTCCGCAGCAACCAGTTATCCGGGTCAACAGCATCAATGTAACAGTATAACTTTAAACCGTCCCCTCGCCCCGACAACACTACTAATAGGTTTCAGAGTAAGTGACGTAACTGATTGAAACGCTACTAGCGCGTACCCGCTAACTAGCTAGCCATTTCACATCCGTTACATAAACATACTGAATTATAATTGGATGCATTTTACCGCCATATCATACTGTGCTATGATTGGTTAAGACCACCCAAATGGTTAGGTGATGGTCAGTTTGATCCTGGTTGGCGATACGTGAACATGCCAGTTATAGCTAGCTAACAAAGAGCTACGTTAAGAAATATCCTGTAGTATTGCATTTTTATTATTTTGTACAAAGCGTGCAAAACAAGACAGGCTACAACTTCTACTGTAGTTTTCTCCTTATTATGGAGGCTTAGTTGATTGTTCATTCAAGGCTTGAAGTCAACATTTGAGAAAAATCTGTATTAGTAAGGACTGGATGTGTGGTTGACTGACTGGTGTCGGTTGCGGGTAGGTATTGTGTGTGTGAAGGTTAGTATGTGTGATCTATTGACACGATGGGGTTGGGTGGATATAGCACCTTGTTTGAGTGTGTATTGATGGGGACAAAGTAGTAAAATGTTGGCTAATCACTGACTACTGTGTGTCCTACAGACTAATCCTGCTGCTGATGATGACACCAGTTTTACTAGTACAGAGCCTGTAGGGTGACCAGACGTCCCCGTTTTCCGGGGACAGTCCCCGGCTGGAGCTGTCCCCGGAAATGTCCCCGTTTTTAACTGTGCGTTAAAAACAGACTGCAAAGTGAAATAATATTTTACGTGGCAAGAAACACCGGGCATCAGAGTCTACCGGTTGACGTCTCAATCTTGTTGTGCTTGTTTTGTCCAGCAGAGGGGGCCGCTCGCTATATCAGCTTCATTCACTCTTCTACTTCTTCTAACTACTTGCTCGCGCTAGTTTTAGAGAAAACTGCTGTGGAAAACTCGGCCAGAAGCTAGCAAGTGTCAAGTGAATCCATAACATCACCACAAACGTATTTTCAAGCCAGGTAAGTTACACTCATTTGAGATACTAGCTAATGATGTTCTTTCACAACGTATTTTATAGTTAAATGGTTTGCGTTATATGGTTTTAAATAGGTTATGCTAGCTAACATTAGCTATGTAGCTAGGTTAAAAAACGTTCACATGTAAACATGCAGTGGACGGGCTATTTTGAAAATATGATTATATTAAATTAATGCAATTATGAGAGTATTTATTTGTAGATTACAATTTTAATGGTTTGGCATTATAAGTAGTGTGAAAATATATTTTGACATTTTCATGGATAACATTAGCATAATGTTTTCTGTTAGAGTGGAGAGGAGAAAGACTGGATAGGAAGAAGAGTAAGATAGAGGAGGAAAGGTAAAGATATGATTACAGAGCCTGACAATTTATTATTCCAAACAATGTTTTTGAGATAAAATACAAAATGAGGCAAGCAATGGGAATCTGTTAACCAAAGTATTTTATCTAATAGTGTACTATTTATTATTAAAGATTGGAGAAGGAAAAATTAAGGGAGTAAAAAGAGTGAAGCGAGGAGAGTGAGGTGGAAAGGTAAAGAGAAGGAAAGGAAGAAAGATCAGGAAGACGATTGGAGGAGAAGAAAAAGTTGAGAGTAAGAAGAGTGACAGAAGGAGAGTGAAGAAGAACAGACAGAGGAGGTACAATGGCTCTTTCCAAGAAACGGAAATGCCATTTTAATGACAACATGACGAGAGAATTTCCATTTATACGCTCAGGTCAAGACGATAGAATGGTTAACTGCACCCTTTGTAATTCCTCTTTTTCAAATGGCAGCGGTGGAAGAACGGCAGTGGTAGAACATCAACAGACAAAAAAAGCATAAAGCCTCTCTGATTACCCGTGTTGGTATGCCCTCTGTCACCACATTCTTCAAGAAAGTAGATCCTTCCCAAGAAGAATATGATTTAGCTGTGCAGGAGGGTGTCTTTGCATACCACACTATGCGACACAATCATAGTTACAGATCTATGGACTGCACAGCATAACTGACACGAAAGCTTTATGAGCCGAAGTTTACATGTGCTAGGACAAAATGTGACGCCACAGTGAGTAACGTGTTAGCACCATGGGCAACCACTTTGGTAACACAGGACCTAGACCAGGTTGAATTTGTGTCCCTGGCCATTGATGCGTCCAATCATGGACATGTAAAGCTGCTGCCAATAGTAGTCAGATATATGTGGAAACAAAACTGCTTGATTTTGTTGAATTGAAAGGAGAAACAGCAGAGGAGATTGCAGCTGCAGTCCTGGTGGTCATCCAAAAATGTAACCTGCAAAACAAAGTCGTGGCATTCCACTTTTTCACCGTCAAGAGTAGAAAAACTGAAGAGCTTTTGTGAGTTTGTTGGCCAGGAGTACCATAACATTTTTGGACACAGCAATGTTTGCTGGCTGTCCATGCTCCCTGCTCTAGAAAGAGTGCTGAAAAGGTATGTGCCATTGAAATCCTTTTTTCTTTCTGAAGACAAATGCCATGTTGTCCTGCGAACAATGCTCGAAGATCCACTGACTGAACTTTGGCTGGACTTTGTCCATGGAAACTTGACCGTATTCAGTGACACGATCAAGATGCTTGAAGGCCAGTACCACTGTGCTGTAGAGTCAGCTGCTATTCTGAGAAACATTGAGGCAAAATTGACTGATGACGTGATGACAACCTTACAGTGAAATGCTTACTTACGAGCCCCTAACCGACAGTGCAGTTTCAAAAAATACAGATAAGAATAAGAGATAAAAGCAACAAGTAATTAAAGTGGAGCAGTAAAAAATAACAATATATACGGGGGGGGTGCCGGTACAGAGTCAATGTGCGGGGGCACCGGTTAGTTGAGGTAGTATGTACATGTAGGTAGAGTTAATTAAAGGGATTATGCATAGATGACAACAGAGAGTGTCAGTGATGTGGAGAGTGGGGGGGGGGGGGGGTGCAATGTTAATAGTCTGGGTAGCCATTTGACTAGATGTTCAGGAGTCTTATGGCTTGGAGGTAGATACTGTTTAGAAGCCTCTTGGACAAAGACTTGGCGCTCCGGTACCGCTTGCCGTGTGGTAGCAGAGGGAATAGACTAGGGTGGCTGGAGTATTTGACAATTTTTAGGGCCTTCCTCTGACACCGCCTGGTATAGAGGTCCTGGATGGCAGGAAGCTTGGCGCCAGTGATGTACTGGGCCGTTCGCACTACCCTCTGTAGTGCCTTGTGGTCGGAGGCCGAGCAGTTGCCATACCAGGCAGTGATGCAACCACTCTCGATGATGCAGCTGTAGAACCTTTTAAAGATCGATGTCAAATCTTTTCAATCTCCTGAGGGAGAATAGGTTTTGTCGTGCCCGCTTCACGACTGTCTTGGTGTGCTTGGACCATGTTAGTTTGTTGGTGATATGGACTCCAAGGAACTTGAAGCTCTCAACCTGCTCCACTGCAGCCCCGTCGATGAGAATGGGTGCGTGCTCGGTCCTCTTTTTCCTGTAGTCCACAATCATCTCCTTTGTCTTGATCACGTTGAGGGAGAGGCTGTTGTCCTGGCACCACACGGCCAGGTCTCTGACCTCCTTCCTGTAGGCTGTCTCGTTGTTGTCGGTGATCAGGCCTACCACTGTTGTGTCATCTGTAAACTTAATGATGGCGTTGGAGTCGTGCCTGGCCATGCACTAATGAGTGAACAGGGAGTACAGGAGGGGACTGAGCACGCACCCCTGAGGGGCCCCAGTGTTGAGGATCAGCATGTGGATGTGTTGTTACCTACCCTTGCCACCTGGGGGCGGCCCGTCAGGAAGTCCAGGATCCAGTTACAGAGGGAGCTGTTTAGTCCCAGGGACCTTAGCTTAGTGATGAGCTTTGAGGGTACTATGGTGTTGAACGCTGAGCTGTAGTCAATGAATAGAATTCTCACATAGGTGTTTCTTTTGTCCAGGTGGGAAAGGGCAGTGTGGAGTGCAATATTGATTACATCATCTGTGGATCTGTTGGGGCAGTATGCAAATTGGAGTGGGTCTAGGGTTTCTGGGATAATGGTGTTGAAAAAGCCCTTCATGGCTACGGATGTGAGTGCTACGGTTCTGTAGTCAGTTAGGCAGGTTGCCTTCATGTTCTTGGGCACAGGGACTATGGTGGTCTGCTTGAAACATGTTGGTTTTACAGACTCAATCAGGGACATGTTGAAAATGTCAGTGAAGACACCGCAGCCTTGTGAATGTTGACCTGTTTAAAGATCTTACTCACGTCAGCTACGGAGAGCGGGATCACACAGTCTTCCGGTACAGCTGATGCTCTCATGCATGCCTCAGTGTTGCTTGCCTCGAAGCGAGCATAGAAGTGATTGGCTCGTGTCTGGTAGGCTCGTGTCACTGGGCAGCTCGCGGCTGTGTTTCCCTTTGTAGTCTGTAATAGTTTGCAAGCCCTGCCACATAAGACGAGCGTCGGAGCCGGTGTAGTATGATTCAATCTTAGCCCTGTATTGATGCTTTGCCTGTTTGTTTGTTCGTCGCAGGACATAGCAGGATTTCTTATAAGCTTCCGGGTTTTAGTAGCATAAAATGTATGACTCAATCAATCAATGTACATGCACAAACAGATATTGAAACAACCTGAAATACAGCCTGCTGAGAAATATGATAATGATGGGCATGGTTTTGGTTTGCGTTTTTGGGCTTTGTATTCGGGTAAAACTAGGCCATCAAAATAAGGCTTTATGAAATACATGTTGTATTGTGTTAAATAAATCTCACTTGAAGTCCATAGGACCAAAAAATAGATGAATGCAACAACCATGTCTCGTTCACTAACAAATATAATCATGGAAAGGCAAGGAATTTTCTGGAAAGGCAAGAAACTCTGGAAAATATATGAATATGGCTTTACACTAAGCAGTGTGGTAATTTAACAATATTACAGTGTCTTTATGGGTCCACAGACTCAACACTTTACGTGCTGAATTAACACTCTGTGTTAATTTAATGTTTTTTTCTTACACTGAAGATTTTGCTGTGTAGCATTGTCCCATATATGTATTATGTGCTGCCTTGCCAACTCATATGGTCATTGTTTGTCGTGACAACGGCCATAGGCAGCACAAACAGATCTAGGACCAGGCAATTCCTACTGTGCCCTGACTGATTTGATGTTTGTTTCCTGTGCCCTAAGCTAGCTTGTTCCCAGATCTATTTGTGCTGTATAGCCAGCTATTGCACCATTATAACACAAAAAGATCTGGGACCAGGCTAACTGGACGCTATGGCTGTAACCTAATATTCCCCCTTTTGACAGATAATAACATTGACTCTGATTGGTAATAAAATATATACATTCCTTTGTGGTTGAGTGTGTGTCTCTCAGCTTTGGCAGTGGCTTCACAGTGAAGACGTATCTGGCAGTGTCTTCCTGTGAGGTGGTGTTTATTACCAACTTCATGCAACACCACTTCCCCACATTTCCCCCAGCACGTTCCCAAAGCACATTCACACAGTTTATGATGTATGGCACCTGATTGATGATATATTGATTGACATGTGCCCTCCTGTCTCCTCCCAGGACCAACACTCTTTCATTGTGGAGTATCATTGTGGAGTATTCCTGTGGCACCTGGAGGTATGGCAGACATCTTTGACCAGCTGGAGTCCAACAAGGCCACTTTTCAGATCAAGCACTTCTCTGTCAGCCAGACTACCCTGGATGAGGTGAGCGAGAGAGACAGGGAGATGGAGAAAGTGAGATATGGGGTGTGAGAAAAGAGAGACAGACAGAGATGGTGGGGGGAGTCTGGCAGAGACTTAAAAGGCCATTATGTCTTCACACTTCAAAAATCAAGGTGCAAAAATATGTTTTGAATCCTATTCAGTGATTGACAGAGGGTATGAACCTATTACTGATGCTGCGTCCCAAAATGGCACCCTATTCCCTTTATAGGTCAAAAGTAGTGCACTAGGGAATAGGGTGCCATTTGGGGCATAACCCTACAGTATGTAAAGCAGTCTGAATAACAGGTCTTCATGAACTTTGCCATGGGAAAGGTTGGCATGGAGACAATCCCAATCCACAGCGAAGAAGGTTCCGAAGCACACAGCATAAGCCTCGAATCCATTGAGGCTTCAGATACATAGCTTTGGCGGCTATCTTGTTCACAATACAATGTGTCTGTCTGTCTGAGGACACCCACTGTGAAGGAAGAAGAGCAACATTCAATCTAGGCTGGAAATGAATAAATGGATCTGCATGTACGTTTAATAATAATGCAAAGATTAAATGAATTATTCTTGTAATTAATTTACTTTATTTTAATTGTATAATTTTGCTTTGGTACTGTTATCAGTTTATCAAATCACTGTATCACATATACCTTATAAAGGATAACTTATGAAGTCACTTTGTGGCCACTTTGGACTGTTAAATTGAACCGGGTTGCTCTATTGATGTTTCATCATGTAATGAGAATCATAGAGATGTTAACATGCTTCTATCATGTTTCTTCACTAATTGTCACGCCCTGACCTTAGAGATCCTTTTTATGTCTCTATTTTGGTTTGGTCAGGGCGTGAGTTGGGGTGGGCATTCTATGTTTTGTGTTTCTATGATTTTCTATTTCTATGTTTTCTTTGTGTTTGGCCGGGTGTGGTTCTCAATCAGAGGCAGCTGTCTATCGTTGTCTCTGATTGAGAACCATACTTAGGTAGCCTTTTCCCACCTGTGTTTTGTGGGTAGTTGTTTTCTGTCTTTGTGTCTGTACCAGACAGGACTGTTTCGTTTCGTTCATTCTCTTTGTTATTTTGTTTAGTGTTCTGTTTTAATAAATTAACATGAACACTTACCACGCTGCGCTTTGGTCCGATGATTCCTCATCTTCAGACGACGAACGTGACATTAATATGGGTTGAAGTCCAAAAAATGTAATGGCCATCCTTCCTCACCTGCAGGCTATAACCAATTAACAAAAGTACAATTACATATTTACAATTACAATCACATCTAAGAGCAAATAAATGGTATTGTCATGTTATTATCATTCCAAATCGAAGTACTGTGGTGGAGGCACTGCTCTTCAGCAACAGTTATAACCTTAGAGAAATCAGTATGTTTAACCCCATGTTTAACCATTCTCTGCATTCCAATGGTGAAACTCTTATATTTTGTTGATTAAATTATATTTATTTGGCCCATTGGTTAAGCAAAAAAATATCAGAAAAAATACTTGAAAATGTACTACCTACTATATGTGCAGAGATTGTCATACTTATGGTGACGATAATATTATCAAAGCTTCTGAGATAGATGTAAGTCAATAGAAAAAAACTTTTGCCACCCAGAGATACAAATGTTCTCAATATCTCTTCTTTTCTCCTTAACACTTCCTCTGAGGGCATATCTAAATATTTTATTGGCACCTCCAAATGCTTTAAAGCGGCAATCAGCAGTTGACAAATCGTTCTCCCCGCCACTGTTTCTCAAGAAAGCTGAGGTATGGGGCTGGAGAAATGTAACCACTCTCAAATTCATAGACATAGCTATGGGTGCAAGGGCTGACCATCCATAATATCAAAATTATCGTTTTAATCATGTTTTGAGGCTATACAGTGTTTGTTTACATGTATTGTTTACAAACATTGTAGTAAAACAAGCTTATATTTTTAGTTCTGATGGGGTATAACAGTTGAACTAAACTCATAAGGCGTTCATAAGTTATATTCTTCAAGAATCAATGGTTATATGTCATTAATTTATAAGTGCAACAATTTATATAGCTACTGTAGATTGCCCCTTTAAGCACAGTTCCACATAAACATGAACACACTGAACTTATTTTTGTACATTTAATAAAGCTATTTTTCAAAGAATTTGTTGCTGTGTGGTGTGCTCATTATATGATAGCAAGTGTTGCTTCCTTATTACAACAATGTGTCATAAAACATTACTTTGTCCATTAGGCTTATCTATTGCATTTCACCATGTGCATGCAAATTACCTTCCTCCATTCCATTATGATTAAAGATCGTTGCTAGCTACCCTCATTTTCATCATAATTCTAAGTATATTCAATGCATAATGAATGAGTATAACGTTGAGATGGTAGATACAGTATCTACTTGTTAAGGATTTTTTTGTTTATGGAAGAGGGGAAGAAATGTGCCATACACATAGTCAGGAAGGTACAGGAAGCAATTGATGAGTTAGAGCAGTGGGCATTAATGTGGGGATTCAGGTTCTCTGTAGAGAAAACTCAAACAGTGTTCTTTACCAGGAAAGTGCAAGATGAGGTACACTTGAGGTTATATGGGAGAAACTTGGAGAGGGTGAGGCTTTCAGGTTCCTTGGGGTATATTTTGACACTAGACTGACCTGAGAGAGAGAGTCTTGGGAAAGTGTAAGAAGGTGCTAAATGTGATGCGCTGTCTGACTGGGAAGGAGTGGGGCTGGGCGTTCCTCATTGAGGACCATGTATGTTGCATTGATCCGATGTGTAATAGACTATGGCAGTATAGCGTATGGTTTGGCAGCCCGAACCTCATTGGACAGGCTAGATGTCACACAGGGGAAAGGACTCAGAATATGTAGTGGGGCGTTTCAGACCTCACTAGTGGCTGCACTACAGGTGGAGATGGGGGATATGCCATTGCAGAATAGGAGACAGCAGCTGCCAATTAATTATTGGGTCAACCTACAGGGACATGGGGTGTCTCATCTTGTGAAAGGGATTTTAAAGGCATGCTGGGAACATGAGTGAGGACAGAACACAAGCTTTAGGTGGGTGGGTAATACCTAGGCGAAAGAGATGGGACTGTTTGGAAGGGAGTTTAGTCCAACGGGAGCTATTCCTGTGAATCCACCATGGCTACTCCCGCCTCCAGAAGTTGATCTAGAAGTGTTGGTGAGACTACAGAAAGACGTCTGGATACTGTGTATCAGGATTTTGTGGCCATTTACACAGATGGTTCAAAAGATCCAAGGACAGGACGTACTGGGTCAGCATTTGTAGTGAAGGAATGTGGGGTGGCAGTCAGGAAATGTATTACAGATCATCTGGCTGTATATACGGCGGAGCTGATTGCAATGGGTGGAGGAAGACAAACCAGACAGAGTGGTTATTTGCTCTTATTCACGTGCAGTGTTGATGAGTCTGCAGTCCTTTAGCTCACGTAGCAGACGACCTGCTTTATGATGTGCTACAAACCCATGGCAGGATTAGACAGATGGGTATGCAGATAAGATTTACTTGGGTCCCAACACATGTGGGGGTGGAGGGGAATGAGGCAGTTCATGTACTGGCTAAACAACACATAGTAGTGGGGATGTTGATGTTGTGGTTTCAATGAGCAAGTCAGAGGCAAAAGCCTGATATGGACACTAATGGTGCAGAGATGGCAGGAGCAGTGGAATAGAGATACTAAGAGTAGGCATTTATTTCAAGTACAGAGGAAAGTCAGGGACGGGAGGGTAGCAGGAAGGGACAGAAGAGAGGAGGCTATTTTCACAAGATTAAGGGTGGGACACAGCCGGTTGAAAAGCATCCAACAAGAAAGTGTGATTTTCGCCAGGAAACAGAGACCATGGACCATGCATTGATACAGTGTGGGCAGTAGAGAAAAAGAGAGAGGCTGAGAGTATGAGGGAGAAGGAGGTACAGGAAATTTGTTTAAAGATTATATTGAGTAGAACGTAGCCTTCTTTGGTGAGGTTTATCGGCGGTTGGCATCCAATGTTATGGTGCATTACTGCCACCTACTGTATTGGAGTATGGGCCAGAGACATTGAGAAACTAAATCCTACCAGTCCTACCATTGCTCCTAAAAAAGAAAACAACATATTTGAGAGGCTGAGAGTATGAGGGAGAAGGGGGTACAGGAAATTTGTTTAAAGAGTATATTGAGTAGAACGTCATTAGATATAGTCTCAAATATTTTATGTTTTTTAGGAGCAACGGGGCTGACAGCTAGGATTTAGTTTCTCAATGTCTCTGGCCCATTCTCCAATACAGTAGGTGGAGGTAATGCACCATAACTTTGGATGCCACCAAAGAAGAATAAGGCTGCTTTCGATGGAGCTGAAAAGGGAGGGAGGGGATACGAGGCCCAGCTATGAGCGGCGACTAGCAGAGGTTTGAAAAGGTGTCTGCTTCATCAGCAGAAAAAAAGATGGTGGAAGCAGATGATGAAGTGGATTCTGAATACAATTGCGGGAGAATCAAGGAGAATTTGAGTATTGTCCAAAAGAATGGAAAACGGAGCAAAGTAGCGTACAGTGATAAGAATGACCCTTCGTACCAAGTAGGAGTATGGTTTGTTAATGAGGAACAGCTGAGCAGAGTAGCAATCTTGAAGAAACCATTTGAGTTATCCAAACTGGTGGCGAGAGTGCTGGGCAAAGTGAAGGCTGTGAGGATTGTTAAGATTTTTTGTGCTTCTGCGGATCAGAAGGAACGTGCGTTGTGTCTTAACCGATTTGATAAGTTTGAAGTGTCATGTGTGTCTCTTTGGAACAGGGCACACCTCAAGGGGGTTATATCTGGCATCTCATGGGAAGTAGATTTTGAAGAGTTGAAAAATATTCCTGGAGTGATTGAAGCACGTCGGATGAATCGTGTGGTGAATGGTGAAAAAGTGAAGTCTATCTGTTCTTTTGTTTTTTGAAATGGAGTCTCTCCCTACTCAAGTGCAGTTGGGGTATATAAACTACAGAGTTAGAGCATTTGTCCCAAGACCAACGCAGTGTGACCATTGTAAAGCTTTTTTTTTGGAGAAGCCAAGATGTCCAAGTTGTGGAAAAGATCATATCATGTGTTATAAAAGTGATGAAAATGTGAAATGTTGCAATTGTGGTGGGAACCATGAAGCCACAGCTTTCGAATGCCCCACAAGAGTGAAAGAGAATGAGGTGGCCAAAGTCAGGGTTGTCCAGAGCATTTCATATGCAGCAGCTGTTAAAAGGGTTTCAAATCAATTCAAATCACATACACATGGTTAGCAGATGTTATTGCGAGTGTAGCAACATGCTTGTGCTTCTAGTTCTGACAGTGCAGCAATATCTAGAAAGTAATATCTAACAATTCCACAACAAATACCTAATACACACAAATCTAAGTAAAGGAATGGAATAAAAATATATAAATGTAAATATATGGATGAGCAATGACAGAGCAGCATAGGCGAAGATGCAATAGATGGTATAGAATGCAGTATATACATATGAGATGAGTAATGCAAGATAACTGGCATTATTAAAGTGACTAATGTTCCATTTACTAAAGTGGCCAATGATTTCAAGTCTGTATGTAGGCAGCAGCCTCTCTGTGTTAGAGATGACTGTTTAACAGTCTGATGGCCTTGAGATCGAAGCAGTTTTTCAGTCTCTTGGTCCCAGCTTTGATGCACCTGTACTGACCTCGCCTTCTGGATGTTAGTGGGGTGAACAGGCAATGGCTCGGGTGTTTACATTTTTTACATTTATTATTATTTCACCTTTATTTAACCAGGTAGGCTAGTTGAGAACAAGTCCTCATTTACAACTGCGATCTGGCCAAGATAAAGCAAAGCAGTGAGACAAAAACAACAACACAGAGTTACACATTGGATAAACAAACTTACAGTCAATAACACAATAGAAAAAGCTGTATACAGTGTGTCCAAATGAAGTAAGGAGGTAAGGCAATAAATAGGCCAATAGTAGCGAAGTAATGACAATTTAGCAATTTACACTGGAGTGATATATGTGCAGATGAGGATGTGCAAGTAGGGATACTGGTGTGCAAAAGAGCAGAAAATCAAAAACAAATGTGGGGATGAGGTAGGTAGTTGGTTGGATGGGCTATTTACAGATGGGCTGTGTACAGCTGCAGCGATCGGTAAGCTGCTCTGACAGCTGACGCTTAAAGTTAGTGAGGGAGATATAAGTCTCCAACTTCAGTGATTTTTGCAATTCGTTCCATTCATTGACAGCAGAGAACTGGAAAAAAGGTGGCCAAATGAGGGGTTGGCTATGGGGATGACCAGTGAAATATACCTGCTGGAGCGCGTGCTACGGGTGGGTGTTGCTATGGTGACCAGTGAGCCGAGATAAGTTGGAGCTTTACCTAGCAAAGATAACCTGGAGCCAGTGGGTTTGGCGATGAATATGTAGCGAGGACCAGCCAACGAGAGCATACAGGTTGCAGTGGTGGGTAGTATATGGGGCTTTGGTGACAAAAGGGATGGCACTGTGATAGACCACATCCAATTTGCTGAGTAGAGTGTTGGAGGCTATTTTGTAAATGACAGGCCTTGATGCGAAATAGGAAGCCGATTCTAGATGTAACTTTGGATTGGAGACACTTAATGTGAGTCTGGAAGGAGAGTTTACAGTCTAGACAGACACCTAGGTATTTGTAGTTGTTCACATATTCTAAATCAGAACCGTCCAGAGTAGTGATGCTAGTCGGGCGGGCGGGTGCGGGCAGTGAACGGTTGAAGAGCATGCATTTCGTTTTACTAGCATTTAAGAGCAGTAGGAGGCCACGGAAGGAGTGTTGTATGGTGTTGAAGCTCTTTTGGAGGTTTGTTAGCACAGTGTCCAAAGAAGGGCCAGATGTATACAGAATGGTGTCGTCCTCGTAGAGGTGGATCAAAGAATCACCCGCAGCAAGAGCGACATCATTGATATATACAGAGAAAAGAGTCAGCCCGAGAACTGAACCCTGTGGCACCCCCATAGAGACTGCCAGAGGTCCAGACAACAGGCCCTCTGATTTGACACACTGAACTCTATCTGAAAAGTAGTTAGTGAACCAGGCGAGGCAGTCCTTAGAGAAACCAAGGCTGTTGAGTCTGCCGATAAGAATACGGTGATTGACAGAGTTGAAAGCCTTGGCCAGGCCGATGAAGACGGCTGCACAGTACTGTCTTTTATCAATGGCGGTTATGATATCGTTTAGGACCTTGAGCGTGGCTGAGGTGCATCTGTGACCAGCTCGGAAACCAGATTGCACAGCGGAGAAGGTACGGTGGGATTCGAAATGGTCGGTGCTCACTTGGCTTTCGAAGACTTTAGAAAGGCAGGGCAGGATGGATATAGGTCTGTAACAGTTTGGGTCTAGAGTGTTTCCCCCTTTGAAGAGGGGGATGAACGAGGCTGCTTTCCAATCTTTAGGAATCTCAGATGATACGAAAAAGAGGTTGAACAAACTAGTAATAGGGGTTGCAACAATTGCGGCAGATCATTTTAGGAAGAGAGGGTCCAGATTGTCTAGCCCAGCTGATTTGTAGGGGTCCAGATTTTGCAGCTGTCTGGATTTGGGTGAAGGAGAAGTTGGGGGGGGGGGCTTGGACCAGTTGCTGCGGGGGGTGCAGAGCTGTTGGCCGGGGTTGGGGTACCCAGGTGGAAAGCATGGCCAGCAGTTGAGAAATGCTTATTGAAATTCTTCATTATCGTGGATTTATCAGTGGTGACAGTGTTTCCTTGTCTCAGTGCAGTGGGCAGCTGGGAGGATGTACTTTTATTCTCCATGGACTTTACAGTGTCCTTTTTGGAATTAATGCTGCAGGATGCAAATTTCTGTTTGAAAAAGCTAGCCTTTGCTTTCCTAACTGACTGTGTGTATTGGTTCCTGAAAAGTTGCATACCGTGGGGACTATTCGAAGCTAGTGCAGTACGCCACAGGGTGTTTTTGTGCTGGTCAAGGGCAATCAAGTCTGGAGTGAACCACGGGCTATATCTGTTCTTAGTTCTACATTTTTTGAAAGGGGCAGTGAGTTGGCAGTGTGAGAGTTGGCAGTGTGCTACAGCAGTGAATAAAGCGAACTTAGGGAGGAGGCTTCTGATGTTAACATGCATGAACCCAAGGCTTTTACGGTTGCATAAGTCAACAAATGAGAGTGCCTGGGGACACACAGGGCCTGGGTTAGCCTCTACTTCACCAGAGGAACAGAGGAGGAGTAGGATGAGGGTACGGCTAAAGGCTGTAAGAACTGGTCGTCTAGTGCTTTGGGAACAGAGAATAAAAGGAGCAGATTTCTGGGCATGGTAGAATAGTTTAAGGGCATAGTGTACAGACAAGGGTATGGTAGGGTGCGAGTACAGTGGGTGTAAACCTAGCCATTGAGTGACGATGAGAGAGGTTGCACCTCTGGAGGCGCCAGTTAAGCTAGATGCGGACTCCGCATGTGTGCGGGGTGGGACAAGGGGGCTATCTGAGGCATGTTGAGCAGGACTAGGGGCTCCGCAGTAAAATAAAACTATGAGAGCTGACCTAAAGAACAGTATACAAGGCATATTGACATTAGAGAAAGGCATAAAGCAATCACAGGTGTTGATTGGGAGAGCTAAGACAACAACGGGTGAGACAACAACGGGTAAACAGCTAAGACAACAATGGGTAAATGGCGATGAATGGGCAAAGAGGGTCAGTTAGCAACACACAGGGCCTGAGTTCGAGGCTGGGGCCGACAGATAAACAAAATGAAGTACCGTGTTAATGAACAGTCCAGCAGGCATCAGCTGTGTAACTGAGTGATCATAGGGTCCAATGAGCAGCAATAGATGAAACAGGGAGCCGTTCGGTAGTCGATTACTACGCTAGGCGAGCGGGAGACACAGTGTTCAGGAAGTTAGCGGGCCGGGGCTAGCAGATGGATCATCACCAACATCCATGACGCAAAGGCCGGTTGAGAGCACATTGGCCGAATTATGTCAGCAGACCAGCAGTGATGGATCGGTGGGGCTCCGTGTCGACAAAGGGTCCAGGCCAATTGGCAAGAGAGGTATTGTAGTTGGTGTACTTAATTTGCTAGCTGGGAGATGGGCCTTGCCCGAGGCTAACTGGTGCACGTTTCTGGACAAGGGCGTTAGCCACAACAGCCACTCGGTAGCAACTAGTTTGCTTCGAAGATTCGGTGTAATGGTCCAGAGCTTGCGGCATGAATCCGGTGATGTAGTGGGGAAAAAAGCAGTCCGATATGCTCAGGGCTGATATCGCGCTGTGCAGACTGGCAGGTATTATCCGGGCTATCCGGGCTAAAGCGGCTGGAGTCCGAGCTAAAGGTAAAGACCGCTAGCAGTGGCTAACAATGACTAAATAGCTAGTAGCTAATTAGTTGGCTAGCTTCTGATGGATGTTCCAGTTATAAGGTCTCAAAAATAGCAGATCCGTACCACATTGGGTGAGGCGGGTTGCAGGAAGGTATATTTAATTTTAAAAAAGAGATTGAAATATCATGAAATGTATACAACCCCCCCCCCCCCCCCCCCCCCAGAAAAATACAATATTTACATGGGACCAGAACAAACACGTCTTACTGCTGCGCTATCTTGCAATTAAGAAGGTGGACTTCGTGGCCTTTATAGCTATGGGGATAAAGTGCACTGCCAAGGTGGAGAGAAGTACCAGGAAGATAGAAATCATTGTGGATGCGGCGGAGAGGTTCCTGGGGCTGAAAGATTTCTCGGGGAAGGAGTTGTCACAAGCCGTACCACCCTCTCAGGCCCTACAGCCTGAGAAGGGAGACATGGAGATTTGAAAGAAGGAAGAACTGGGATTTTTGTTTTGTCAATGTACTATTTTTATTTGGGTAGATTAAGTTAGTTTCCCTATTACGTATGGATTTTCTTTTTTACCTTGTTTTGGTTTCAACCGGTCCATTTGGTGGCAGCAATACACCCTTCTCGGTTGTAAAAACCCAGAGAAGAAGAAGAAAAAGAGGGCGGGAGGGAGGTATACGCAGTTACATCACGGGCAGGCCCTTGTCCCTGACGCTTTGGCGGGAGAAGCAAAAAACTAGGAAGTGAAGCTACCGCAGCAAAACTCAGCTGTAGCGTTATTTAAAGATATCAACGTGTACGAATTTAGCTTCGAAATAGTGGAAAACCTAACTACATTTCGTTAAATGGATCCTGATCTTTGCACCGACGAAGGCTGGACGAAAACGAAGGAGGCTGTCGCGCATTTTCGAAAACTTCTGCTGTGCTCAAAATGGTAAACACGCTACATTTAGCTGGACTTATTTGTTATGAAACTGGGCATGCTTGGCTGCTTGTTAGGTAACTAGTTGATGTCATTGATAATAATAGCGAGATCTAACTTACATGGTTATGTCTTTGATACACTTTGTCATTACAGTTCAAAACTGATGAACGAACCTGTGTGCCTTGGAGTTTGTGAACATATGCTTTGCAGGTGAGTGGATGCTGTCCCTCTTGGAGTGGTTAACTTGGTAACGTAAACTCGTACATCGCCTTGGTCTGTAATATTGCCCTTATTTTAGCGCCCCAAAAACGTAATACTTCCAGATCAACTGTAATGTCAATACCATTGTAAAGCACAATTTCTCACCTTTCCAACAAAATCAATTACATGACCTAAACACTGCCCGTTTCTGCATAATTCAAGCAGGCAATGAGCCCCTTCTGGTCTTTTTAAAAATGGCGGGTGGGGAAGCGAAACTAATGCGTGATAGTGAGAAGGACAGATGTCATGTGGGAACATTGCTTTTTTCACTCGATCTGTCCAACTTATCACCTTATTGCCTCTAAAATGTAAATAAAACACTATAAAGAGTTTATATAATGTGTCATTACATACCTATTTGAAGGTTTGTGTCGAATTTGAATCAGGTTTTTAGGGTGGTGTTAAAGTGATCTCAGAAGTAAACAGCCGCTTTGAGAATGATGATCGCATGCAATGATGACGAAAAAAATGACTAGGTATCCCCCCTTAACCCCGTCACTGTCCATTTCTTGTTTTTAAACTATGAGAGAAGTGCTACACCTGGTGGAGGGAGATTGTAAGACCCCAATAGTTGCTTTATACGTGCTGTACGTTATATCATGACACGTCAAGATGTAACGGGGGGTCAGTTTTTTTCAACTTTTCTCCAATACTATGGAGCCAGTACCATGTCGATCAACGCTTGAATAGAAACCTAGTTCACACCCCCGATTTTGAAGTCAACACAGTCGCTACAGTCCCATTAGTTTTCTTTGTAGCCTCGTTTGAATTTCGCGGTTACGCACATTTGTACGGAATGGGGTGAGTTTACGTTAGAAGCAGATTGTTGTACTTTACTTGGCTTGTTCTTTTACCATCCTGAGGTTATCAATGACTTGTGATTCTTTGTACTAACTACTAGGTCGTGTGCTGGTCCTCAAGCTGGAGTGGGATGTGTGGTGTGTCACAGTCCTGCCTGGGTGAAAGACATTCGGATCAACAGACAACTCAGCAATATCACAGAACTCTATGGCAACCTAGACTCACTGCTCAATCCCACTGGCTCAGATTACTCCGGTATGTTATTATTAGACAATAAAAACAACTTTATTGTCCATTGGTTAGAACGGAAATGTTTCTACTGCTTTTCCCAACACCTCCAGATTATTATAATATTATAACGACTGTGCCTGTCACTGACCATGGTAATTAGGATACGTACACACCGATAGTGTTTGCTGGCCGAGAGTACTTATAACCTCTGAACAGAGTGCAGGCTGTAATTTGTGAAAGAGTGCTGACCAATTTCATCGAATCGGGTGAAAATGTTGGCAGTCATACGTCTACAGCGGGTGGTTCTTAAAACACAGCAGACAAACGCTAGATCCACATTCGGTGCGATGTGCACAAGCCTTAAGATAAAGGATTTACAGACAGCACTGAACTCTTCCACAACCTAGATTCACTGTTTATTCCCCCGAGGACAGGAAACGTCTGTGACTGTTTACTCAACATGATAGTTATGACTGCTTTAACTTTGTTTCCCCTGTAGGTAGGTACAACGTTTAGGATATTAATGATAGTATTCCTTGAAGAAGACGAGTAGGCGGCATGTAGCCTAGTGGTTAGAGCGTTGGACTTGTAACCGAAAGGTTGCAAGATCGAATTCCCGAGCTGACAAGGTAAAAATCTGTTGTTCTGCCCCTGAACCAGGCAGTTAACTCACTGTTCCTAGGCCGCCATTGAAAATAAGAATTTGTTCTTAACTGACTTAGCTAGTTAAATAAAAGTAAAATAAATAAATAGGTGGCCAGTATAATACACTTTAGTGAACTATTAACAAAATATACAGTATTTACAAAATAATACATACAGGAGCAGTCAGAATTGTACGTCAGGATGCACAACTGCAACGAGTTGTTCAACCTGATGTACAATTCTGACTGCTCCCATATGTATTCCTTTGTAAATATATTCCTTTTTATTACCTGCCATTTAGGGGCCTACCTTTCCACTGCCCTCATCTCACCTGTGATATTATTCCTTAACAAAGGTAGGCCTATATCCCTTAGCATTAAGCACAAATGGAAGTATTACCATGTATTCCCTCTGATTTCTTTTTCTCACTCCGATCATAATCCCTGTTAATGACAGTAATAATGCAATGCCGTTATGTATGGTGGTGTTTAGCTTGTATACTTGAGCTCTGACAAACGGGTGATGTTCATGTTGCCGCAGTGGTAGAGGAACACTGACTGGCAGCTACATGCCCCTCTGGGTCACCAAATTAGATACTAGCTAGCTTGCTAGGCAGAACAGGCTGGGTGTGTGACAAGCAAGGTCGCGTGAATGAATGCAGCGCAGACAACCAAACACAACCACAGGTGAATCTAGTGGAATACAAATTGTGCCGTGACAAGGAAAGAAAAAATTATAGTGCTACCTTACCGCTTGCTTTCACATATGCCATTATAGTCTTTGTTCTTAGCTTAGGTGAGACGTTTTGATGTGTGGTTTCAGTTTGTGTGTCCTACCAGTATTTTTCTCTTTCCTGTACTATTTTCAGATGCCCTTCCCATTACACCACCAGCACAGTCAGATAAATCTGTCTTAAAGCACAAGAAGAACTTCAAGATCTGGTTTAGTCCCCGCAGCCGCAAGGTGCGCTGCCGGGTAGAGAAGCCTGCGGCGGTGCCTCTACCGGAGGTTGGGAGTGGGACTGTGAAAGCTGCTCCAAGACCTCCTGAGACACTACCTGAGTCTAAAGGCAAAGACCTGTCTGTCTTCAACTTCAACTCCTCCTCCCAAGACTCTGGCTCCTCCTCTCCTCAAAGGGCGACTAACTATGAAAAGAAAAAAGCGACTAAGAAGACGAGAAATGGTGGTGGTGGTGTCAGGAAGCCTGCAGCTGGGGGTGGGCAGAAACCAACCACGCATAAAGAAACCAAGCAGAATATCAAGACACAGAGGCTGGAGGCAATCAACCAGCAGTGGGGCTTTGGCGGAGCGAGAGAAGGAGATGTCAGAGAGGAAGAAGAGCAGGTCACTGCAGAGGAAGGAGAGCACAGGTCTAGTAAAAGAGTTTCCTTCCAAAGCCCAGACACCCTGCCTGCCACTGTGGAGCCTCAGAAGGAGGATCTCCCTCAGGGGAACACCATAATCCTCAGCCCCAGCAGAAGCATCCTGAAGATGGTTCAGCCAGGAGAGAACGTCCCGCTCTCTGAGGACCAGGACGGTCCAAGCACACACACCACCCCTTCTCAGCTGGATAAGATATCTGCAAAGCAGCACTCCAAACCAAATGAAGAAATTACTACAAAGCCTGACCTGCCCTCCCCTCCTAAGCGCACTCCCAAAATATTCTTTGTGGAAGAGAAAAACATCTCACAGTGTACCCCACAGAAACCCAAGGCATCTCCTGGCCAGGGTAGACGTCCGGCAGTAGACAGGGTCGCACTCCCAGCCATGCATACCTCGCCCTCCCCCGCTGCCAGCCCCAGACAGGGTCGATCCTCTACCATCACCAAGATATCCAGAGAAGGAGCGCAGCAGTGTGGCAGTAGCCCGTGTTCCCCAGCCCCCCTGGGGAAGAGATCCCCGGGCAGGCTGTCACAGAACAGTCCAGCTGTGGTGAAGAGAAACCACAAGGGAGAGACACCCCTACACCTGGCAGCAATAAAGGTGAGATTAACATGACTTGGGTCACAGGCTCAGGGTCAGTTGTTGGAGACATGTCAACATGTAGCAGCTGATCCCAGACTTGCTGCTATTATCAATCATTCACAGCGTTGGGACATTGATTACCTCGGGAGGATCCAGGCAGGGATTACAGCGGTGTTTACAGGGCTTATGTTAAGCTCCCTGCTATTCTCCCAGGGCTGGGAAGGGAATGGAATGCTTGTCTGATCAGTAAAGAGTAGTGCTATGGGCCATGAGAGAACCACACCGCACAACCAGGTAGATTTAGAAATTCCGATTTAAGCTAGATTCACAACAAGGCACCCAGAAAACCTTAAACTACAAGAGTACATAACCTGAGGGGACTATCTCTTTGATCGTATTACTGTCTGCTTCCCAAATGGCACCCTATACCTATGTGAAAATACAGCACTATATAGGGCTTAGGTTGCCATTTGGGACACAGACACTGGTTGTGTGAAGTGCATGTTCTCATGTCTCTAGTAACTGACTCTGTACCTGTGAACCTGATTGATGATCGCTACAGGCCCCATGATGCCTGTGTAGGATTAGATGCTGTGTTTGGAGTACATGTTGACATGTCTCTAACACCTGACCCTAGACATGTGGCCTGATGCATCTTTGTCAACCTCACAGAGTAATTGATTGATAATAGCAGCTGGTCTAAGATGATTTTGGATCAGCCAATGTGTTTGAATGGCATGTTCATATCTTTAACAACTGAACTGAACACTAAACCTGTGGCCTGTCTCCTCTCTCTGTCACCTCTGCAGGGTGATGTGGAGACAGTGAAGGAGCTCCTAGACCAAGGGGCTGACCCCAACCTGAAAGACAATGCTGGATGGACACCGCTGGTGAGTGAAGCCTTGTCTCCTCAGTCTCTCCTTGTCTCGACAGCAAATACATCCAATCATATACATCAGGGGACAGATAGGGATGCAGGGCAGGGGTGTCAATCTCATTTTGTCCTGGGGGGCTGCATTCGGTCCGGAAGGCCTCGTTGAAAATTGGTTGTATTTCCTTGCCATCAAAATTTGATTTTGAAATTTCTGATGCTCCCTGACTGTCTAGCTTTCATTTCGGTGATTATTAGCGGGCTGGACACAAACTTTATGAATGTTGGTCCATTGTCATTTCTACACAGTTTTAATTTGGTTTTAGTCATTTTAAAGTATATTGTGTTCATTCCTCCCCAACACTTTGTGTACAAATTTTTACTCAAACCACCCTCGGCTGGATTGGACCCCCTCACACGGGCTTCATGTTTGACACCCCTGATCTACATGTTGGTATAGCATGCAAGTCTTTAACTTTGCCCTGCCGGATAGAAGAGCTGTTATACGTATGCATACAGTATTACAAATCTGTGACTTTTGGCCTTTTTAAAGGGATACTTAGAAATGTAGGCAAATTGCCCAATTATCTACTTTTCCTGAGTCCGATCAACTTGTGGAAACCATTTTTATGTTTCTGTGTTCAATTTGAAGGAAGTTAGAGGTAGTTTTGTGAACCAATGCTAACTAGCGTTAGCGTAATGATGAAGTCTATGGGTATCTTATTGCGCTAGTTAGCAACTTCCTTCAAACTGCACGCAGAGACACAAAAATGGTATCCACGAGTTCCACTGACTCAAGTATCCCTTTAACAGCCTCATTGAATATTCAAATGAAATGCACCTTTTTGTAATGTCATCAGTGCTACTATGTATTACATAGTAATAGAAGACCGTATGCAGAGGAAGTTACTGTATAATGTATGTAATAACGGTGCTCCTGTGTTGCAGCACGAGGCATGTAACCTGGGCCACCAGGGTGTAGTGGAGGTGTTGGTGGAGAGGGGAGGCGTGCTGTTGAACACACCAGGCTACAAGAACGATTCTCCTCTACACGACGCTGTCAGGAACGGACATACTGGCATCGCCATGCTACTGCTGCAGCACGGGGCTTCACAGAGCGTCTTGTGAGTATGAATGAATTTATGTATTATTTTTTTAGCCACTCTTGTGGCTCATCCCACATAGCATTATACACATTAATATGGTAGAGCATATTGTGAGTATGGCCGAATGCACACAGTTATCCGCAGTGAAACCCTTAGTCACATATGTGACTGGTTACAGGATCTGAGGCATTTTTCGCCTCAGATGCCATTGCCCCAACTGTAGACCAGGTGTTTTTAGAGCTGCAATCTGTTTTTGTTGCCTTACAAAAATGGTTAGTTTCAAACTTGTACTTAATGTCAGGAAGACTAAATGTATGTTCTCTAAAATAGAGATGGTCTACATATTAATTGATTGATATTCCCAACAATGAGGTTCCCGCCTATAAATATCTGGGCTTTTGGATTGTCGATTAAAAAAAACATACTGGTGAGCTATAGTATGTAGTACTTTAGTTAAAAAACTAAGATTTAAAGTGGGCTTCTCTTTTAGAAATAGATCTTGCCTCTCCCTGAACAGCAGGAAGCAGATTGTACAGTCAACTTTCCTGCTAGTTCTAGACTATGGTGACACCATTTATCAGAATGCAGCAGCTAATACTTTTAAACCTTTTGATGCCGTCTGTCATAGCACCCTTCGCTTTACCACAGGTGACCGTTTTAATACTCATCACTGCATCCTGCATCAAAAGGTTGGCTGGTCCTCATTAAAGTCCAGTAGATCACTTCACTATTCTCTTTTTGTTTACTAAGCTCTACTATAAGAGCTTCCGCCTTCGTTGTTGAATTATAAAAACATGATTTACCAAACCCATTCACAGGGTTGGTTAACTCTTGATGTTCCTCAGGTCTCCACTGAATTAGGTAATTCCGCTTTTAGTTTTAATGCACCTCACTGCTGGAACAATTTGCAGAACTCCTTACAATTGGATGTTCAGTTGCTGCTTGGGAAGTTTATGGTGTTGATTGAGGACCTAGTTGCTGAGGAATGTAACTGTTTTTCTTAAATTTGATGTTTTGTATTGATTCCTGTTTTGTGTTACATTCTATTGGTTGTTGTATTGCTGAGATCAGGGCACCCTTGGGAATGAGACCCTGGTCTCAATGGGGTTTCCCTGAATAAATACATTTTTGGATGTTATTAATTTAAGATAATAATAATTTCTTTTTGTAGAAGTGCCTTCTTGAACATGGGAACTTTTATGTGCCTTAATTACAAACTTGTGTGTGATCTGTAAATATGAATAAACATTTTAAATTAGTTGAGTTGAGCCAAGGAGAAAGTTGAGCCAAGGAGAAAGCACTGAGCTATACATGGAGAAGACAGGATCCTTCACTAGTCATGATTGGTTGAGATAATGGAGTGGTTGGACATGCCTAGAGATTAGTCCTGATTGGGCTGCATGTCACAGGCTTCTGTCTATACCAGAATGGGCTCTTCCCTGGTCAGTATATAGATCATCTTTGCTACTGCAGATTTATGAAAAGATATAGCTAAGGACAACTGCAAAAGGGTTGCTACAGCTCTCAAACTTTCCTGCCCTGAATTTTGCTGGGTTTAAGTAGAGAGATTACTTTCTGGAGGACATTGCCATACTGACTCACATGCATTTACATGTGTGGGTGAGGCTTAAGAGGGAATGATGTGTAAACAAAGAAGTGTTCTCTAGGAAGTGTGAATCTTTCAAAGGGCATTTTCTTATACTTGTTATCCCACTTAAATCAACTTTTAAAGCAGCATAACTGTCTCGTGTTTCCTCCAACTACAGTGTACGAGATACCATTTTGAAGCTCTTGAGTCTTTACTTTTTTTAAATGTAAAAATAAGCAAATCTCATACATTTGACAAGCCTCAACAGAGATCTGAACACATGATTATTTATGATAGTCTTTATTTGGATCCCCATTATCTGACACCATAGCGAGTGAAAACCAAACCTTAGTCACTTATCCATCTTACATAATCTGGTCTTCCATAGTTGTCTCTAGTTTTCACCATACTCTACTCACTCTGCTTGGCAAAAATTACACTTAATCCTGTGGATAGCAGAAGTGGCCCATATTGTAACCACAGATATAAGATCAATGTATTCAACGTGATAGCACCAGACTGTTGGCATACCAGACTTTTGGCCTCCCTCACCAGTAGGGTTGCACATTTTGGGGAATATTCAGAGGTGGGAATTAACGGGAATATATGGGAATATATGCAAATTAATATTAATACCGTTTAAATGTAGATGTTTTTTCCATTAGATATATTTACCATATATGGAGACAGAAACATAAACCTTTTACCTTATCATAAGTAGACATAATTGCGAATGATTAAATCCTTCCAATAGAAAAAAATTAAAATTTAGTTACGAATTGAACTTTAATTAAATGAGTTGACTCTTCACATGGGATGATTTCACTGAACAACAAAAGAAAGGGAATGTTGAATGATCCCCAATGATCCATCGCATCTCCTAAAAACGTTTTCAACATGCATCTGTAAAATGATAGTCTAGAAACTAAAGCTTTGGTTGTCTTCCTCTCAGGCTTCCATGTCTTCTCCCTGGACCTCCTCAATGTCTACCTCTTGAACATCAGATTCTGAGACCTCCTCTTCACTGTCACTTTCCAACCTTGTTGAGGATGGCTTGATGTTAGGCTCAAATTTGCCCGGAGGGCCACCAATTTTTCAACCCTTGTATTGGTCAGCCTGTTGTGTGTGCTTTGGTGTGTGTGTTCCCAAACAAGGACCAGTTGCGCTCTGAGGCGGCTGATGTTGGTGGGATTTGGAGGATGATGGAAGCAACAGGGGAAAGAGCCTCAGATCCACAAAGTCGCTTCCACCAGGTGGCTGATGAGATGTGTTGGCACGACTGCCATATTGTATCTCCATCCCAAAACCCTTGCTTCCTTGCTTGGAAGTGTACTTTGCCTGACTGCTAAGAACCTTGCCCTCATCCAGGCCAAGGTGGCGAGATACCGTAGTGATGACACCATAGGCCTTGTTGTTCTCTGCACCAGACAGGATGCTCTTGCCAGCATACTTGGAGTCCAACATGTACGCTGTGGCATGTATGGGCTTCAGGCAGAAGTCTTCACGCTTTTTGATGTATTTCAGAACTGCAGTTTCCTCTGCTTGGAGCAACAGTGAAGTGGGCAGGGCAGTACGGAGTCTGAACATCAGACAGGGTGGCATTGTCTCCCTCAATCCGTGCAATGGCTACTGCTATAGGTTTGAGGAGTTTCAGGCTGCTTACCACTCTCTCCCAAAATACATCATCCCGGAGGATCCGCTTGATGGGGCAGTCCATTTTGGCAGACTGTGATATGGCCATTTCTTGGAGAGACTCCTTCCCCTCCAGGAGACTGTCAAACATGATGACAACACCACCCCAATGGGTGTTGCTGGGCAGCTCCAATGTGGTGCTCTTATTCTTCTCACTTTGCTTGGTGAGGTGGATTGCTGCTATAACTTGATGACCCTTCACATACCTAACCATTTCCTTAGCTCTCTTGTGGAGTGTATCCATTGTTTTCAGTGCCATGATGTCCTTGAGGAGCAGATTCAATGCATGAGCAGCACTGCCAATGGGTGTGATGTGAGGGTGGGACTCCTCGACTTTAGACCAAGCAGCCTTCTTGTCCGCAGCATTGTCTGTCACGAGTGCAAATGCCTTCTGTGGTCCAAGGTCATTGACTGTTTTCAGCTCATCTGCAATGTAGAGACTGGTGTGTCTGTTGTCCCTTGTGTCTGTGCTCTTGTAGAATACTGGTTGAGGGGTGGAGATGATGTAGTTAATTATTCCTTGCCCACGAACATTCGACCATCCATCAGAGATGATTGCAATACAGTCTGCGTTCTCTATGATTTGCTTCACCTTCACTTGAACTCTGTTGAACTCTGCATCCAGCAAATTAGTAGATAAAGCATGTCTTGTTGGAGGGGTGTATGCTGGGTGAAGAACATTCAGAAATCTCTTCTAATACACATTGCCTGTGAGCATCAGAGGTGAACCAGTTGCATACATTCATCAGCATTTCTCTGTCAGAGGTTGCTTGTTGTGAGCGCTGAGGGAACTTTATGCTCTTGGCCAGATGATTCTGCATCTTTGTTTTTTGCACCTTATTTGCAAATGTACACAGCTTTTCCTTCTACATTAGCTGCAGTGAAATCTTTCCAAACATCAGATAGTGCCCTTGGCATGTTCCTGCTAAGATTAGGGGGAAAAAAGTAAAATAAAACAAATACAATTCCATGAATAGATAAATGGTTAAGCAGTTAGATTAAACAACTCCTTTGTAAGATAAATGTTTTAAAATGAAACATGTATGGAAACAGGTGAATTAACACTCCTCAGGTTGCAGGCTCAAGCAAGCTAAAACCCACATGGTAGCAAAAACTAACTAGCAGAAATTGTTAAAAGTTTGAAATGATTTAAACATACTTTGTTGTAGGCTACTATTTACTAGTTAACAAAAAAATAATGTATGTCATATAAAATATATTCACCCCACCCGGTATTGTAATAAAAACTTACCAGAAAGCATGTACTCCTTTTGCTCAGTCCATGTAGTAGTGTGGGCTCCATAGCATTTCATTAGTGTGCAAGTTCTTGAGAATCAGCTGTACATGTGATGGAAGAATGCACTGTGCATGCAGAGGGTTGCAATTCCATTGAATTGGGGATAGTTTAGCCTAAATATGCCGCAATACCCAGAATTGCCTTATGTGTATCCCACAAAAGGTTCACTGTTATAAGCTAACCTTTTTGATGAATTTAAGCAAAATTCTCCAAATTCCAGGGCTTAACTTCCCATGGAAAATGTTCCAGAAAGTTTCTGACCCTTTGCAACTCTACTCACCAGTCACAAATACCATGAGTTCATTTTGCATGATGTGCGGTAGCGGACAGCCGGAGTCACAATTCTAGTTGGACAGCTGGACACTGATTGGTTGCTTGATGGTCAAGTGGTTTGACCTCATGTGGCAGGTTGGCTCAGAATACATCAGCCAAAGGGGTGGGAAGGAGCTGGTGCTTGTGTGTGTGTGAGGACGCTCGCATATTATTTGATGCTGATAAGGTGGCGGTCGTTAACTGAGCGCTGAAGGAACAATTACCTATATATTCTCCCCTTCTATCTTCTCTCTTTCTCCTTCCATTTCTTTTTTCCCCCTCTCTTTTCTCTCTCACCTTCCCTTCTCTCTTCCCCACTGCTCATCATGTTGATGTGCTGTAGTGGGTGGCGCCCGGGGCCTTGGCGACGGAGGTTAGCAACAGCAGATTTACTCAAGTTTACCCTGCCTGCCTGCTAGTCGTCTGCAAGGCAAAAGAGACAATCTGTCATGATGCCACAAGACAAGTGCAACCCTTCCCCATCACACACTATCAATACATTTAGTCTACACACACACACACAGGGATGATCACACGCTGCCTCAGTCTTGTATAACTAATCTTTTGGGGACAGACACACAATTCAGTCCCACTCAAAATCCTATTTTCCCTAACCATTGCCCTAACTCTAACATTAACCCCAAAACCCTAAAAGCTAGCTACACAACAAACCCTAGCTACACAACAAACCCTAACTACACAACAAACCCTAACTACACGACAAACCCTAACTACACGACGCACCCTAACGACACGACGCACCCTAACGACACGACGCACCCTAACGACACGACGCACCCTAACGACACGACGCACCCTGACGACACGACGCACCCTGACGACACGACGCACCCTGACGACACGACGCACCCTGACGACACGACGCACCCTGACGACACGACGCACCCTGACGACACGACGCACCCTGACGACACGACGCACCCTGACGAACCCTAAAACTAACCCTAAACCTAATTCTACCCTAAATCTGTAGAAATAGAATTTGACCTTGTGGGGACTAACAAAATGTCCCCAGTTGGTCCATTGTTTGTTAATTTACTATTCTTGTGGGGACTTCTGGTCTCCACAAGTATAGTTAAACATGTCCACAACAAGCACAAACACAAAGACACACCCTGGTCCTCTAAGTCTGAAATAATTTGGATTGATTGGTACACAGAGCTGCACGGTGAGAGAAAGAAAGAGGATTTCTCTGTGGCTATGTCCACTGAAATAATCCATCTCGATAGTGCCTGCCTCAACCCAGCTCTGCATCTGCAACATTGGACAGGCTGTCTTTTTTGTTTGTGGATTTAGACTACTTGAGAAGTGTGTGTGTGTGTGTGTTTCAAGTTAGTTTTATTTGTCACAGTGAAATGCTTAAAGGTCTGATGCAGCCTTTTTATCTCAATATCAAATATTTTCTGTGTGACAATTAAGTATCTTACTGTCATAGTTTTCAACTAAAATTGTCAAAAATGAACAAAAATAGCTTCTTAGCAAAGAGCAATTTCTCAAGCAATAATTTTGTTAGGACTGTCTGTGAGTGGTCTGAGTGGGGAGGGGAAAACTAGCTGTTATTGGCAGAGGTTTGGGAACTCTTTCTTATTGGTCTAAATAATTTACCACCTGGTGATGTCACCACTCAACTCAAACCAACTCACAGGCAGAAATGTCAGGCAGTTATTTCAAACTGCTATTACACTAAAATGGTATTATCCTAATACTTCACAATTTCACAGTATTATTCCAACCTCATAGTGTAGACAGGCAGACATGCATACAGTTGAAGTCGGAAGTTTACATACACTTAGGTTGGAGTCATTAAAACTCGTTTTTCAACCACTCCACAAATTTCTTGTTAACAAATTATAGTTTTGGTAAGTCGGTTTGGACATCTACTTTAAAGTAATTTTTCCAAAAATTGTTTACAGACAGATCATTTCACAAATAATTCACTATCACAATTCTAGTGGGTCAGAAGTTTACATACACTAAGTTGACTGTGCCTTTAAACAGCTTGGAAAATTGCAGAAAATGATGTCATGGCTTTAGAAGCTTCTGATAGGCTAATTGACATAATTTGAGTCAATTGAAGGTGTACCTGTGGATGTATTTCAAGGCCTACCTTCAAACTCAGTGCCTCTTTGCTTGACATCATGGGGAAATCAGCCAAGACCTCAGAAAAAAATTGTAGACCTCCACAATTCTGGTTCATCCTTGGGAGCTATATTCAAACGCCTGAAGGTACCATGTTCATCTGTACAAACAATAGTATGCAAGTATAAAAACCATTGGACCACGCAGATGTCATACCACTCAGGAAGTAGATGCGTTCTGTCTCCTCGAGATGAATGTACTTTGGTGTGAAAAGTGCAAATCAATCCCAGAACAACAGCAAAGGACCTTGTGAAGATGCTGGAGGAAACAGGTACAAAAGTATCTATATCCACAGTAAAACGAGTCCTATATCGACATAACCTGAAAGGCTGCTCAGCAAGGAAGAAGCCACTGCTCCAAAACTGCCATTAAAAAAGCCAGACTACGGTTTGCATCTGCACATGGGGACAAAGATTGTGCTTTTTGGAGAAATGTCTTCTCGTCTGATGACACAAAAATAGAACTGTTTGGCCATAATGATCATCGTTATGTTTGGAGGAAGAGTGGGGAGGCTTGGAAGCCGAAGAACACCATCCCAACCGTGATGCACGGGGGTGGCAGCATCATGTTGTGGGGGTGCTTTGCTGCAGAAGGGACTGGTGCACTTCACAAAAAAGATGGCTTCATGATGATGGAAAATGATGTGGATATATTGAAGCAACATCTCAAGACATCAGTCAGGAAGTTAATGCTTGGTTGCAAATGGGTCTTCCAAATGGACAATGACCCCAAGCATACTTCCAAAGTTGTGAGTGGAGTGGCCATCACAAAGCCCTGACCTCAATCACATAGAAAACTTGTGGGCAGAACTGAAAAAGCTTTTGCGAGCAAGGAGGCCTATAAACCTGACTCAGTTACACCAGCTCTGTCAGGAGGAATGGGACAAAATTCACCCAACTTATTGTGGGACGCTTGTGGAAGTCTACCCGAAATGTTTGCCCCAAGTTAAACAATTTAAAGGCAATGCTACCAAATACTAATTGAATGTATGTAAACTTCTGACCCACTGGGAATTGGATGAAATAAAAGCTGAAATTAATCATTCTCTACTATTATTCTGACATTTCTTAAAATAAAGTGGTGATCCTAACTGACGTAAAACAGGAAATTTTTACTAGGATTAAATGTCAGGATTTGTGAAACTGAGTTTAAATGTATTTGGCTAAGGTGTATGTAAACTTCTGACTTCATGCATACATACATACATGCAGTGGCAAGAAAAAGTATTTGAACCCTTTGGAAATATTTCTGCATAAATTGGTCATCAAATTTGATCTGATCTTCATCTAGGTCACTACAATAGACAAACACATTCTGCTTAAACTAATAAAACACAAACAATTATATTTTTTCATGTCTTTATTGAACACACCTTGTAAACATTCACAGTGCAGGGTGGGAAAAGTATGTAAGTCCTTGGATTTAATAACTGGTTGACCCTCCTTTTGGCAACAATAACCTCAACCAAATGTTTTCTGTAGTTGCGAATCAGACCTGCACAACGGTCAGGAGGAGTTTTGTACCATTCCTCTTTACAAAACTGTTTCAGTTCAGCAATATTCTCTTGATGTCTGGTGTGAACTGCTCTCTTGAGGTCATGCCGCAGCATCTCAATCGGGTTGAGGTCAGGACTCTGACTGGGCCACTCCAGAAGGCGTATTTTCTTCTGTTGAAGCCATTCTGTTGATTTTCTTCTGTGTTTTAGGTCATTGACCTTCAATTGGTGGACAGATAGCCTAACATTCTCCTGCAAAATGTCTTGATAAACTTGGGAAATCATTCTTCTGTTTACGATAGCAAGCTGTCCAGGCCCTGAGGCAGCAAAGCAGCCCCAAAACATGATGCTCCCTCCACCATACTTTACAGTTGGGATGAGGTTTTGATGTTTGTGTGCTTTGCCTTTTTTTTTTTCACACATAGTGTTGTGTGTTCCTTCCAAACAACTCAACTGTAGTTTCATCTGTCCACAGAATATTTTGCTAGTAGCGCTCAGTCCGATGATGATGTATGTACGTACGTACGTACGTACGTACGTACGTACATAAACTCAGCAAAAAAAAGAAACGTCCTCTCACTGTCAACTGCTTTTATTTTTAGCAAACTTAACATTTGTATGAACATAACAAGATTCAACAACTGAGACATAAACTGAACAAGTTCCACAGACATCTGACTAACAGAAATTGAATAATTTGTTTCTGAACAAAGGGGGGGGGGGTCAAAATCAAAAGTAACAGTTGGTATCTGGTGTGGCCACCAGCTGCATTAAGTACTGCGGTGCATCTCCTCCTCATGGACTGCACCAGATTTGCCAGTTCTTGCTGTGAGATGTTACCCCACTCTTCCACCAAGGCACCTGCAAGTTCCCGGACATTTCTGGGGGGAATGGCCCTAGCCCTCAACCTCCGATCCAACAGGTCCCAGACGTGCTCAGTGTGATTGAGATCCGGGCTCTTTGCTGGCCATGGCAGAACACTGACATTCCTGTCTTGCAGGAAATCACGCACAGATCGAGCAGTATGGCTGTTGGCATTGTCATGCTGGAGGGTCTTGTCAGGATGAGCCTGCAGGAAGGGTACCACATGAGTGAGGAGGATGTCTTCCCTGTAACGCACAGTGTTGAGATTGCCTGCAATGACAACAAGCTCAGTCCGATGATGCTGTGACACCACCCCAGACCATGACGGACCCTCCACCTCCAAATCGATCCCTCTCCAGAATACAGGCCTCGGTGTAACGCTCATTCCTTCAACGAAAACCGCGACTCGTCAGTGAAGAGAACTTTTTGCCAGTACTGTCTGGTCCAGTGACGGTGAGTTTGTGCCCATAGACGTTGTTGCCTGTGTAATAGCCTTTCTCAGCCTATTGCGGACAGTCTGAGCACTGGTGGAGGGATTTTGCGTTCCTGGTGTAACTCTGGCAATTGTTGTTGCCATCTTGTACCTGTCCCGCAGGTGTGATGTTCGGATGTACCGATCCTGTGCAGGTGTTGTTACACGTGGTCTGCCACTGCGAGGACAATCAGCTGTCCATCCTTTCTCCCTGCGTCTCACAGTACGGACATTGCAATTTATTGCCCTGGCCACATCTGCAGTCCTCATGCCTCCTTGCAGCATCCCTAAGGCACGTTCACGCAGATGAGCAGGGACGCTGGGCATCTTTCTTTTGGTGTTTTTCAGAATCAGTAGAAAGGCCTCTTTAGTGTCCTAAGTTTTCATCACTGTGACCTTAATTGGGAAACAGTGTTTAAAATCTTTGCAATGAAGATCTGTGAAGTTATTCCGATTTTTACGAATTATCATTGAAAGACCGGCTCCTGAAAAAGGGACGTTTTATTTTTTTGATGAGTTTACATGCATACATTACCAGTGAAACGTTTGGGGACACCTACTCATTCAAGGGTTTTTCTTTATTTTTTACTATTGTGGAATAATAGTGAAGACATCAAAATCATGAAATAACACATACGGAATCATATAGTAACCAAATAAGTGTTAAACAGATAAATATATTTCATATTTGAGATTCTTTAATGTAGCCGCTCTTTGACTTGATGACAGCTTTGCACACTCTTGGCATTCTCTCAACCAGCTTCATGAGGAATGCTTTAACAACAGTCTTGAAGGAGTTCTCCCATATGCTGAGCACTTGTTGGCTGCTTTTCCTTCACTCTGCGGTCCAACTCATCTCAAACCATCTCAATTGGGTTGAGGCCAGGTCATTTGATGCAGCACTCCCTCACTCTCCTTGGTCAAATAGCCCTTACACTGTCTGGAGGTTTGTGCTGGGTCATTGTCCCGTTGAATGTGGTGGGAACCACACATGCAGATATCATCCGTTCACCAACTCTGCTTCTCACAAAGACGTGGCGGTTGGATCCAAAAATCTCAAATTTGGACTCATCAGACCAAAGGACAGATTAAACAGATCGCTCGATACATTCAGCTTGTCAATTCTTCTTACAAAAACAAGTAGTGATGAAGTCAATCTCTCCTACTTTGAGCCATGAGAGATTGACATGCATATCATTGTTAGCTTCCTGTAAAATTTTAATGGCCAGCCGTGCTGCCCTGTTCTGAGCCAATTATAATTTTCCTAAATCCCTCTTTTTGGCACCTTACAACATGACTGAACAGTAGTCCAGGTGCGTCAACTAGGGCCTGTATGACCTGCCTTGTTGATAGCGTTAAGAAGGCAGAGAAGCGGTTTATTATGGAAAAACTTCTCCCAATCTTAGCTAATGTTGTATCAATATGTTTTGACCATGACAGTTTACAATCCAGGGATACTCCAAGAAGTTTAGTCACCTCAACTTGCTCTTTCCACATTATTCATTACAAGATTTAGTTGAGGTTTAGGGTTTAGTGAATGGTTTGTCCCAAATACAATGCTTTTAGTTTTTGATTGCACTCTGGCTTTAACTTGCAAGCCCTACCCAACAGGGCAGTATTCAATATAAAAAGGTATAGCATAAACTAAAACAAATCTAAAACATGAGAGAGGGATATTTTTTTGTGCAAAAAAAATTAAGATTAACAACAAAAGAGTGTGTGTGTGTGTGTGTGTGTCCACGGTCACTTACCGGAGATGGAGGCACGTCTTGTCTGTCAATGCAGATGACGTGTCTTTCCCGGCACTCCCAGACACAAGGTATTTTTGGGCATTCACAGCTGATCACAGCTGATCGCCCAGCTGCACTGAGAACTGCACAGAGCCATGCATCGGGTGTTTCTGGTTCCTCTTCTGTCTGTCATCGTCTTGGCTTGGATCCTCACACATCATATATGTATCAGGATCAATAAAAGATGATCTCAATGGGGTATTTACTTACAGATATAACAACTGACAAAACATCTGGCCTATTCATTTATAGCAAGGTTTGTCTTATGTAGATGGAGGAAGTTTGAGAATAAATGTATTTTTTTTATTTAAAAAAATTGGACAAAACACTGTGCAACTACTGTACTCTGCATCCAGATCGGAATTGATAAATTAATGCATTTTTCCTTATTAGTATGAAAGGCTTGGTTTCAGTGGTTACCCGCACCCCCCTTAGATACACACACTACACCACCTACCCAAAGCAATTTTCTATGCTTTTCTCATCCTTTCACTGGGAATGTGTGTGTGTTTTTGTACATGTGCGCGTCTGCAGTATTTGTGTGTCTATGCTCATAACCCCCCCCCCCCATGAATCCAATTGAAATATTTTATGGACCAGTGGACCAATTAATTGTCCCCCAGGTGTTATCTTTGCTGACGCCTAATCTTTATGCACCAACCTGTTCTGCTTCTCCTCCCTCTTCTCCTCCTTTTTCTCATCCCTTTTTCCCCTCCTCCAGGAACGTGCTGTTTCACTTTGTCTTCTGTGTCTCAGTGTCTCGTGCTGCATTGCTGTTCACTGGATCCTCATAGCCCTATGTCAATCCATGCACTAATATATTGTATCATATTGTCACCAATGAGTGAGTTTGTTACCATCCATGTCTGTATAACCCTAATCTTGGCACCCAGAATGATGCATTGCTGGCCGGCTGCTAGATGGTATTAGTCTGTGTATCCGGATTCCCAGACAGTTTTGACATGGTTCAGGTTTGTGACAGAGACAGTCTGTATCTCTGTCTAACAGGAATATGTTTGGCCTTCGCCCTGTGGACTATGCCGTGACCCCAGAGATGCAGTCAATCCTTCTGGCAGCCTCTGAAGGACCCCACCCAGTCAACTCACCTCTCAGTCCTCCACCCAGCCTCAATAAGGTATGCCCATCAGCACATCATTATTCTCACACAAAAGCAATGTTACATCAACCATTACCTTCTAGCTCTGCGTTAACTTTTCACAAATTATACGACTATGAAAAGAGCAGGAAGTTGTTTTATTTTATACCTTTTTTATTTATTATATACAGTAAGTTGCAAGAGTGAAGCAACATAAAATCTGTAATTTAAAACCCATGGTGTGTGTCTATGTTGTGTTACAGGCCAGTGAAGTTGTGAGATGGGGGGAACAGGTAGTTGTACTGGGCAGTAAACTGTCCCAGTCCCAACAGACCCAGCTGGCCAAACTGAGACATCTCCTGGGAGGAAAGAGAGCAGATGCCTTCTCTTGCTCTGGTAACTTACCTGTCCACTATACCTGTACCCATCTACCTGTACACTGCCACCTACTACAACACATTTGATACTAGCCTGCTCCCAGATCTGTTAGTTCTGTCGTGCCAAATACTATGGCAAACATTTGTTTGGCATGTCCACGACCAAATAGGAGTTGGCAATGCAGCACAAAGAGATTTGGGTCCAGGCACATTTTGGGACTTAATTCCTGGTTACTCCCAACCACTCTAGGTTTGATTAAGAAACAGAAGGCTCACATTTATAGTATTGTGAAAGGGTTGCAACATCACTTATTACATACAAGTAGCTACCTTTTTGGAGCTTTGCAAATCTTAGTGATACAGAGTAACAGGGAAGGCAGTTTCTTAGCTCTTTGGTAATGACAGTGGGGACAGAGGACATGGCTGGAAAGTAATTTCTCATAAGCTGTTTGTGATTTCTGTTGTGATGAACGTTAGACTACAGTATTCAAACGAACAGAAAATGGAAGTGTTTGTCTGTCTACAGGGCTTTGGGTAGTAAAGACTTCAGTGTCTCCTATTATTTAAAGTGAAAGCAGAGCAAAGCTCCACAGCATGTAAACCACAGAGTTTAGCCCCGAGATACAATTAAGGTCATTTTGCAGCCTTTCAGCCACAGAGCCTTGTTGACTGCAGAGGCAAAAAGAATGTCTAAAAAAAAAAAAGGATTATACATAAGTCTCATTGTCTAAGCCTGGTGTGAATGAGGCTGATTCTACCCATGCCTGTGTTGCAATCACTCACAACAAAGACATTGCCATTATTTTATTCAAATAATGTTTTGGAGAAGGCTATTCTATTGAAATTGTATTCAACTGTCTATTTATTTAGTAGGCTTAAATTTATATTACATTTTCATAACTAGGCCTAATTATCAGATTGTAACTGTTATAAACAGATACGAAACCAATTGATTGCACTGGCATGCACTTGATGTGTACTAACCCAACCCATGCAATGGCAGACATTAGTTGATATGTGCTGTATCCATCACTACCCATGCACTAAAACACATCTTTGGATGACATCCAGTTTTTCTTCTCCCATTCCTCTAGTCACCCATGTGGTGGTACCAGACGGGCCGATGCCCACCACACTGTCCACTCTCCTGGGCCTCCTGAACGGCTGCTGGGTCCTCAACTTTAGCTGTAAGAAACTTTCACCTCTGCCTCCTAGGCCTACAGTAGCCTGTCCTACAACTCTGCCTCTTACCATATCTTCAGCCTCTATGAACTTATGTCTAAGTATCTTATTATTCTTATACAGGATGCGTCCTAAATGGCACCCTTTTCCCTCATACATTAACTGTGGCCTTTGACCTTGGTTCTGTACTGCTTCTTTCAAATGTGTGTCTATGTATGGTTAATGTATTCTAATGAGAAATATAATTATACTGTAAAACTGTCCATATATTGTGTTATATACTGTACATGGATACATTGGGCATTAATAGTATATAATTTCAAACCCTTACGTTTTTACATGATCGATGATGTCAGGCATTCAGAGTTATCCGCTACCCTCTGTTTCAAGTATGCTTTAAAGCAGTATGGATTCATACTCCATAACAATCTAGATGGAGAAATATGCCTACTTTTTATTCATCTTCCCTTGCATTATCTCCTGTTTCCTTGCTTTTGGAAGAAATGTGTTTGCTTTTGTGCTTTGTCTTTTATCATCTTCTTTATTCTATGCAATGCAGTGTCCTGAGAGGCATGAAGGGTTTGTTCAACAGGATATTGTAGATATTAAATATACGTGTCGGGCATACAGGCAAATACAGTGGATTGAAATAGGGGGGTTTGAGAATTGTCAGCGGACCTAGATGTCAAAATTGGTAGAAATCAAAGAAAGAAACTCTCTTCTCTTGTGTTTGTTTCCTACAGAGGTGAATTTATAAGTGGAAACTTTACAATTTCCATGCAGTTATTTTTTTGCCGTTTATTCCTAGCGGCAACAATAAAATATACTAGATATTCACAGGCAGTCTACCTCAAAAAGGAAAAAGGTGACTGTCATCAAGGTGTCTGATGCCTTGGTGTGTGTGTGTGTCTGTCTGTTTAGGATTGAGAACATTTTTATTATTCCCAACACCTCTCTCTCCTCCACGGAGGATGAACACTTGACACAGCCTGTCTACCCTCAACAACAAGTGTGCCACACTCCATCCCTCTGTCCATGAACCCCAGTCTCTGGTGGTGGGGCTAACTAGCTGGCCCTATCGTCCGAAGCAGAGCGGAGTGGGAGCCTGGATTAACCCCGGTATCTCTTTCCCCCCCGCCAAGGCCTCGCAGGGTCTCTCGAAATGAAAGCTGCAATTAAGGGGGATTAGTAAATGTAATTATGCTTGATGACTGCTATGGACAATGTTTGTGTGTGTCAGACAGTGTTGTGTGACTGTGTAGTGTGTGTATGTGGTCACATGGGAACTGCCCTCATGAGAAAATACATTGTAGGTTAGGCAGTGATCAAGATGGCACTGTTGTATTGATAGCATATATCATCATGCCAAGCACAATGGCACCATGAGACATTCAAATGGCAACACTTGGTTACCTTGCAGATTGTCATTAAGCTTTAGGCCATGTTATTTGCATGTAGTAACTAATGTCCATAAATTACCCCAACTAACAGAAGTGTAATGCAACCCTCCATCCCCTTGAAAGCCTTCTTATTTTACTGTTGTCTGAAATTGTATTTTATTTCCTATTTAGTGTGATATGTAGGGGATAGTGCCATTTCAGATGCAGCCAATTTTCATAAATGACCGCAAACAATGGAAAAGTTTAAAGCAACCCTCACTCTCCTCCCCTTGAAATGCTTCTTATTTTAGCCATGACTGCTGTTCATCTGTCATCCAAACCTCTCTCGGCATGAAGAGGTCTCCCAGTGCTGAGCAACACAACCCAAATATTGTTTTTGTTTTTACAATCGATAATGTAATAATGGAGCATTTACCTAGTCCCAGACAGTACTATTAAAGTTGTCTGGTACCGTTGGAGAAAACCTTCCTCTTTTCTGTGGCACCACAGGGAGGGGGAAAACATGTCTGCTTCCCAAATGGCACCCTCTAACCTACTGTACGGTATATAGTGCAGTATTTTTGCCCAGGATCCTACAGTCAAAATAAGTGCACTATGTAGGGAATAGGGTGCCATTTGGGATCAATCCTAGGGCCTTTTCATCTCCCTCTATGCAACTTCTCCTCTCCCATTTTTGAAAAAGAATTGTGACATTATATTAAGAAATGAAAGGGGGCGCTAGATTAGAGTGAAGAGAAGAGAGGATTAAGGTGGATGTGTGTATTGAACTCCTGCCACTGGGGGCCATATGTAGTCAGTGGTTAGAAGCACTACTACTAGACCAGATCCTGGTACTCAATTTATTCAAGTGCTATGTGGGGAAATTCACTGCTTTTTGTAAACGGTTCATTTCTTATACGTGGAGAGAAGGAGATACTACGCTAAAGCTTGCCGTATTTCAATCTGTGTTGCATCATTCGCCTATAGGGCAAAGTGTGTTGAGGGCATTCTACTCTTCATCACACTTTCATTTCTCAAATGGTTTCTTCAAATCAAATTTTGTTGGTCACATACATGTGTTTAGCAGATGTTATTGTGGGTGTAGCGAAATTCTTGTGCTTCTAGTTCTGACAGTGCAGCAATGTCTAACAAGTAATATCTAATAATTTCACAACATACCCAATACACACAAATCTATGTAAAGGAATGGAATGAAGAATATATAAATGGATGAGCAATGTCAGAGCGGCATAGACTAAGATACAGTAGAATACAGTATAGACATATGAGATAAGTAATGCAAGATATGTAAACATTATTAAAGTGACACTTTATTATAGTGGCCAATTATTTCAAGTCTATATAGGCAGCAGCCTCTCTGTGCTAGTAATGGCTATTTAACAGTCCGATGGCCTTGAGATTGAAGCTGTTTTTCAGTCTCTCGTTCCCAGCTTTGATGCACCTGTACTGACCACGCCTTCTGGATGGTAGTGGGGTGAACAGGCAGTAGCCCAGGTGGTTGTTGTCCTTGATGATCTTTTTGGCATTCCTATTACATCGGGTGCTGTAGGTATCCTGGAGGGTAGGTATTTTGCCCCCGTTGATGTATTGTGCAGACCACCCCACCCTTTGGAGAGCCCTGCGGTTGTGTGCGATGCCGTTGCCGTACCAGGCAGTGATACAGCCCGACAGGATGCTCTCAATTGTGCATCTGTAAAAGTTTGTGAGGGTTTTAGGTAACAAGCCAGATTTCTTCAGCCTCCTGGGGTTGAAGAGGTGCTGTTGCGCCGCCTTCTCCACACTGTCTGTGTGGCTGGACCATTTCAGTTTATCTGTGATGTGTATGCCGAGGAACTTTAACTTTCCACTTTCTCGTCGATGTGGATAGGAGGGTGCTCCCTCTGCTGTTTCCACGATCATCTCCTTTGTTTTGTTGACGTTAAGTGAGGGGTTGTTTTCCTAACACCACACTCCCAGAGCTCTCACCTCCTCCCTGTAGACTGTCTCGTCATTGTTGGTAATCAAGCCTACTACTGTTGTGTCGTCTGCAAACTTGATGATTGAGTTGGAGGCGTGCTTGGCCACGCAGTCAGGGGTGAACAGGGAGTACAGGAGGGGGCTGAGCACACACCCTTGTGGGGCCCCAGTGTCAAGGATCACCTAACTAGTGTTGTTTCCCACCTTCACCTGGGGGCGGCCCGCACAGGGTGGGCTTCAGACCCAGGGCGGGCTTCAGACCCAGGACGGGCTTCAGACCCAGGGCCTCAAGCTTAATGATAGCTTGGAGGGTACTATAGTGTTGAATGCTGAGCTATAGACAATGAACAGCATTCTTACATATGTGTCCAGATGGGATAGGGCCGTGTGCAGTGTGATGGCGATTGCATCGTCTGTGGATCTATTGGGGCGGTAAGCTAACTGAAGTGGGTCTAGGGTGGCAGGTAAGGTGGAGGTGATATGAACCTTGACTAGTCTCTCAAAGCACTTCATGATGACAGAAGTGAGTGCAATGGGGTGATAATCATTTAGTTCAGTTACCTTTGCTTTCTTGGTACAGGAACAATGGTGGCCATCTTGAAATATGTGGGGACAGCAGACTGGGATAGGGATTGATTGAATATGTCCGTAAACACACCAGCCAGCTGGTCTGCACATGCTCTGAGGACGTGGCTAGGGATGCCGTCTGGGCTGGCAGCCTTGCGAGGGTTAACACGTTTGAAATGTCTTACATTAGCCACGGAGAAGGAAGCCCCCTGTCCTTGATAGCGGGCTGCGTCAGGGGCACTGTGTTATCCTCAAAGCGGGCAAAGAACATGTTCCCTTCCGGAAGCAAGACGTTGGTGTCCGCGACGTGGATGGTTTTCCTTTTGTAATCCGTGATTGTCTGTAGACCCTGCCACATATGTCTCATGTCTGAACCGTTGAATTGCAACTCCACTTTGTCTCTATACTGACGTTTTGCCTGTTTGATTGCCTTGCGGAGGGAATGACTACTCTGTGTTCTGCCATGTTCCCAGTCACCTTGCCATGGTTAAATGCGGGTACATAAAACATTTTCATGGTTATATACTGTAGCTATGGTGTGTAAGTGTGTGGTAGGGATTTAGCAAATGGAAATCAGTTTTCCATTAAAACGATAAGGATTTCATAAAATTCCATATGAATTCACAATGCAGCTGTGCTACTGCCAGCAACAGTTTGGGTCTCAGTGCGTCCCTTTCAGATGGTTAAGCATTGCACCTATACTACCATTACTTTACCTCAATTCCACCTCGCTAAGTTTGCATTTCCTTCTGAAAGTATTGCCATACAGGACTTTGCTGCTTTCACTTGCCTTTCTCTGCCATTTTTCCAACTCTTAACGACGATGATGTAGTGATGTAGCGTCTACTCCAAAATAATTGATTCCTTGACTCCTTGCACGTCGACTCCCATTTCTGAGTGCTAGGAATCGACTCCTAAGATTCAGTATTGTTGGACCGGAGGAGACTGATTAGTTGTCGTTCCTTCGAGAACACAAAAACTCACATTTTTCATAGCAAGCTAGCAAGGGACAGAGCGAGAGGGGAGGGGCACAGTATAGGCAGGTCGGCCACCTGGCAGATAGTCCGAATGGTGCACTAGGATTATCTATCTGCAATCATTGGCTTGCAATGTCTCGCAACTTCAGTAAAGCAGGGGCCATCATCAATGAATAGTCTAGATTATTGAGATGAGCGAGATTCAACACTTGGCTCACATTATTGGCACATGTGCACAGGTTCGCTTCACGCTGTCTACAGCGTGGTAGCCAGGGCACCAGAGCCGGGCGCTTCAGAGCTCTTTAGTTTTTGTGGAAATTGACCCACTGCTGTTTACTTTCTGTGTATCTACTTCATATAACAAAGTCTACATTCAAATGACACATTTATTTTTCTAATTAGGCTATAACACAAATATTTTGTGATAACTGCACTGATGAAAAAAAATTGATTTAAAACATTTTTGAGTTAGGGATTTCTCTTAACTTGAAGGATCACATTTTTGTTTTTATAAGTTCACAACCCTAGTGTGTGGTACTAACAGCCAATTTCGTGGGTTAATTTGACCGCAGGGATCTCATCTAGCTATAAAATAGGTTTTCAAGTTCTCTCCACTCATCTAAGCTACTGCTGTCCCCTTGTCCCTGTCTCTTTCTCTCTCCTCACACAGGGGTAGAGGCGTGCCTGCAGGCAGATACCTGGATTGCCGAGAGTGACCATAAAGCAGGAGCAGGACCGCAACGCAGCCGCATTAACAGACACAGCCTGGTAGGTAACAAACACACACACCCCTGCAAACAAGAAACAAAACAAAGTGGAGGCAATGTACCGGCTTACTCTAAAACTCTGGAGAGTACCAGTTTACAGCAGGAAACAATTGAGTGCATTGATGCATTCAGTGGAAGGGCCTTCTGGCACCTAAATACACAGCCACTAAACTGAAGAGTTTTGGATTTAAAAAAAAAAGCTACAATGATGGAGTATGGCTCTTGGGTTGGAAAGCAACGTCATTACAATGCAACCCCAATGGAATAGAATGCAATGGAATGGAATAGAGGAATACAATGCAATAGGGCTGGGTGATCTATCAAATTAATTTGATTAATTCAAATGCATGTTTTTGCGTGATATTCCAAATGCCAGAATCGCAGAATCGTTTTTATGAGCGTTTATGTCCGCTTGTTCTCATGTCTTTTTCGTCTTGTCTCATTCGCTCCTTCTGAGATGCTCCTGTCTCCGCCCTAACAATGGGAGTCGTTGTCCCAAAGGCAGGTAGGCAGGCGACAAGCTAAGGTTCAAAATAAGCGCATAGAAAGGCATTGGGCTGATTTTGGACAGATTTTGGCGGGAGTTAAACCTCTCGCTTCGCCACTTTCTCCCACACCCCTCCCCCTACCACTCACAACAACAAAGATGAGAGATCACTTCTTCCTCTCTGATAAATGGTTTCAACGGCGATTTGCATTTTGATGTTTGGTCCAACAGAATTGGTCATATGGACACCGAAACACATGGAGACATTATTTTACTGTGACACTGAAGTTAACCTTTCGAACCATACCCTGTTTATGTTTGATCTTTTTGAGCAGAGCAGACACTACTAAAACGGATGTACCAATGAACATTCATTCCGGAAAATGTAGGCTCAGTTTGTTACGCGCATTACGGTACCACGTATCGCTAACAGCATTTTAGTCAAATATAGATTGTTATACTAGCTGTTTAGTCTCTGTTTTTATAAATGTGCATTAAGCGTAAAACAACTCCTCATTCTGAGAAATAAGGTAGGCTACTTGATTTCAACATCTGGCTAGCATGTTGTTCAAACAGGTGGAGACGGACAGAAAGCTGTGTTCATAACAATTCAACTGTTCTGCCTTGTTAGCTGAATTCAGAGTTTATGAAATTATGCCAAGTTGGCTAAACTTGAAATATAAATATTAGCTGGCTACTCACTAGCACGTGGGCTTGTGCTTGAGAAATTGTTTGAGACCAGTTTTAATTTTCTATAATGCCTGCTACATTATTAGTGAATGTGCATTAAGAATGGTTCTGGTGATAAATTTGTAACAAAATTTACATTTCTAAAGACAGACCTGAAATCCAGATCAGTGATTATTGCAACAACAAAAAAAGCAGGTACAACTATTTTGATGAAATCATTAGTGGGTCTTATGGTTGTGGAAGGTATGTATTCAGCCTCGGTATCATTACACAAGCTTTGAAATCAAGAGATTATTGCTGACTGTTTTTTTAAATGTAGTGTGTTTGACCTTTTCATTGTGCAACAAAGCTTATTTAGAGAATATAAAATAAATCGAGATCTATATCATAAATCGCCCATAAGTTTGAAATAATCAAGGTATGAGTTTTAGTCCATATCACCCAACCCTGGAGTGGAGTATTTGGTATTTTATTAAGAGTGGAGTAGAGGCTGCGGTTATGTAAGAACTGAAAGGTTGTGGCTGTGATTTAGCAGCATTTCAACTCATTAACTACAGAACAAGGATAAATGATCTGTGTTGTCTGGACACTTAGTCCAGACACTAGGCTATTCTTAGTGGGACTTGATTTTATCCCGAGGCACTAGAATGGTTAGCATCGTTTAGGATCAAGGAAGAAGATATGTTCTTTGTTCTCTTTTTTTCTCCCTCTGTATGCGCAGGGCTTTGATGAATTTGTAAGGGCTTGTCTACCGTAATTTACAAAATTCATGAAACATCCTCACTTTTCCTTGTTAGAGGACTACAAATTATTTGTTTAGTTCTCCTTGCAGTCCACAGACGACGTGTTTTTGTCTTAACAACCCTCGTTTGTCTTTTGACTTTAAAGCCTTATCTCATTTCTCTCCCCTCTTCCTATTTGACTCTACTGTATTTGACTCTACTCTTTTTGACTACTGTATTTAACTTTATTTTATTCTACTCTTCAATACTCCACTCATCTCTACTCTACCCCAGCTGCCTCCGCTGTTGGACGGTTGTTTCTTCTACCTCATGGGCTCCTTCAGGAAGCCCCCCAGGGACGAGCTCCTCCAGCTGGTGAGAGAGGCAGGGGGCCAGATTCTGACCCGACAGCCCAAACCAGACAGTGATGTGACACAGACCCTGTCTGCTGCAGCCTACCACGCCTCTCCGGGCTCAGACCAGGCCCTGTGTACCCAGTACATCATCTATGATCCCCAGGGCTCTTACAGGCCACCCAGGCTGAGGTTAGGAAAGGTGTGGTCAGCTCCATCTACATGGGTTGTAAACTGTATATCGGCCTTCCAGCTACTGCCAGTTCCTGAGCTTGAATCATAGACACACCTGGTGTGTATTCAGTGAGGTGAAACGTTCGCAACATTTCTGATATAAATGTAATAAAGAATGTTGTCATGATTGCCTATTCTACATGACAGACATACATATCTGTTCTACACAATATGTTTCTATGTAAATGTTCCGTAACATTGCATCCTCTTTAACAGGCCCATGGTCTTTCCGTCTCCCACCTGAATATCAAGGTCTAATCAAAACACAGACAGCTGTGGTTGTAAAACTATAACCTTGACGTAATAGAGATTGTACAGCCACAGTCAGTCCCCAATCTCTGATGTCTCTGGATTTGGCCTTAAATATACCCACCTATCACAAGCCATGACTTGTTTTTCTTAAAGTTTTATACCTGTAGCTCAAAGATAAGCTAGTGAAGTGTTTATTTTTATCCCTGCTCAAGGACGATAGAAGATTATAAAAATGTTGGCACTTTTCAGTATTTTGAATGAAGGGAGTGAAAAATCAATGTACATTTTTCCTCCTACTGAGACTCTTTATAACGTCCTTGCTTTTGAGAATGCCCTGAATTGTGACTGCCTCTTCTCCATTTTTATGACTTAAAAAAATAAAAATTATGAAACACTGCCTTTATTAATACTAACGTCACCTCCTGCTGCTGCACACAGAGTTTTCTGTTTGGGCTTTTGAGAATGAATGGTATTCTACAAAATAAACATTGTTGTTGCAGCAACACAATTGCTGACTCGTATATATCTTAATTATATACACTGAGTGTACAAAACATTAAGAACATCTGCTCTTTCCATGAGACTGACCAGGTGAAAGCTATGATCCCTTATTGATGTCATTTGTTAAATCCACTTCAATCAGTGTAGATGAAGGGGAGACAGCCTAAATAAGTTTTTTTTTTAATGCTTTGAGATGATTGAGGATGAATGAGCAAGACAAAATATTTGAATGGGGTATGGTAGTAGGTGCCATTCTTGACAAACACTGGAAACTGTTGAACGTGAAACCCAGTAGCGTTGCAGTTCTTGACACACTCCAATCAGTGTGTTTGTGTCAAGAACTGCAACGCTGCTGGGTTTTTCACATTCAACAGTTTCCCGAGTGTATCACGAATGGTCCAGCACCCAAAGGACATCCAGCTAACTTGACACAACTGTGGAAACAGCATTGGAGTCAACATGGGCCAGCATCCCTGTGAAACGCTTTCGACCCCTTGTAGTCTATGCCCTGACAAATTGAGGCTGTTCTGAGGGCAAAGCGGGATACAACTCAATATTAGGAATTTTATGGCAAGAAGGTGGAAATAGTGGCTAATGCATAGGAATGCTAGTCCTGGATGTTGTGTATCGTGTTCAGCCAATCAGGTTGCAGCAGTCCCTGGCTGAACGTGGGGTGTAACATCAGAAAGTAGCATTAGCCATAATGGTGGAAAATTGTGCTTCATAAAGTATATATTTATATTCCCATTTTTTTTGTCCGGGTTCTGTCCATTAAACCGAGTTAAGGAGGAAAGAAACGCCTTTGCAGCCTGAATGGAGAATGTTTTTATACGAGCCGGTCCACGGGGATACAAGTGTATAGCTGGCTGCATACAATGCCTTTGGACAGTAAGATGAAATGCCTCAATATCGCCATCTGCCAGCCTTTGAAGTAGGACACCAGCCATTCTCTCTTCCATATCCCAGGATGCCCCTCTCCTCAATAGCATTAGTCAGGGATAGGTCTAATTGCTATTGATTGCAGCGTGCCACATTAAATTACCCCTTCCTGTTCATGCGGGAGGTATAGGGGGGCAATTAGTGGTGCAGACAGACAGAACCTCAGCTCAGCCTCATAATTAATAGGAATGTGGAATAGAACCAGAGTGTTTAAGCAGATGGTGTGTTTAAGCAAATGGTGTGTATCCCAAATTGCATCCTATTTCCTGCATAGTGCACTACTGTTGACTAGAGCCATATAGGACCCGGTCAAAAGTAGTGCACTATATAGGGAATAGGGTGCCATTTGTGAGAAAGACAGAGGAAAGCCCTGGGTCACTTCCTCTAGTAGACCTCAGGGATATGATTTTATCTGATCAATCAGGAATTCCCACTTCTTTGACATTTATATCCTCTATACGTACATCATTAAAGTTGCCCTACCCCTGAAACCAGTATCCTCCCTTTACTGGTTTTCTATAGTGGTAGGCTATGACCCAGGCACTATTCCCAAAATAGTTATTTTTCTGATCTCTGGATGGTTTGTTTGACTAGTGTTCTCGCTCCCCGCTACACCGGGATGGGAAGAAGCATGATGCTTCAGGTGTAAGGCATATGAAATACTGTCGGTGTCAATGGTGAAGAATTGGAAGTAAAATGTTAACACCACCATATTTATCTCATTTGTGGTGCAGTGAATTACAGCCCCTAAGTTTCATGCAGAGGTCATATTGTGAATAAGGAGTGTCCTTTCCTACAATAAAGTGGTGAAGAGTTGCACGTATGTAGGATTGTGTTTCTGCCATGACAATAGAAGTGGAAATAAAATAAATAAATTGACACACACCCTTGCTGTATAATAACACTTATTTTTCAGTATATTTAACAAAATAGTTTTTGTCTCCATAAATAATACACGTTTTTTTCTTCAACTCTGATTTTCAGAATACACATATGTTTTGAAGGTATTTACAACTTACTATACACCATAATTGGCACCAAGGGTTTTATTTCAATTGGAACAAAAATCGGGAGTGTTTGGTTAGATGTATGCATGTACCCACTATGTGTTATAAGCTATGGTCTCTAGACTCTAGAGGTCAGTGTGTCTTGGTATTTCCAACCAAACCATCTCTGTTATTATTATGAACATTTCTGGCTCTAATTCAATATAACATTAAATGATAACAGAAGGAGTTAATATTAATAGAATCTTTAGGAGTGACCCTCCAGCGCCTGTATAATAAAACAATTTGATTGTTTAAGTGTTTTCTCTCAATACTAGATAGTACTCTTGTTTTTTCAGGCACACTTTATGTAACAGTTTTTTTGGTTAAAAAGAAAAGCAATAGAACAATCTTTCATAGCTCCCAGCTACAGTAAGTCGGTGCAAAGAGAAATTGTATGGTATACCTTTACAACGTGGTGATGGACAGCAAATGAGCAGTGTCAAGTTGAATGGGTTGGAGAGTGCTTTGTGAGTAGTAGGCTAGACTTTCATGGCCAGACACACAAAAGACCAGACTATTTCATGAGCAGAAAATTAACAGGGATATCGACTGCTCCCTCAGACTATCTTTTGATACATTTTGAAACTCTATTACTCAGTCAATAATTCTTCACTGCAGCTGGGGTCTCACAGTTGGATTCAAAATCTACTGCAAGTTCACTGAACAGTTTTAGAGCACATTGAAAGCTCCCTGCAGTAACCCATGTTCAGGATGCTAGGCGGTAGCTGGTGGTGAAAACAATTATGACTGCCTTCTTAACCTTTGTACTTGAATAATTTCCCTCTGTATTATTCCAATAAGACAACTGTTCATGAAACAAACCGGGAATATGATTGTCAATAAAGAGAAAGGGGTTAGCAATATTAATGGGAGAGGGGTTATTTCAATATTATGATCCCTACATAGAATTAGGAATTAGAATACTAGAATGGAGTAGAACCTTATTATGGGATAAAGGTCCGCCATTTTGGTCAGGGAGTTGGTCAACCATTGTTTGCCATTGCTGTGATAAGATATTGTGTAAAATAATGAATTTGAATAATTGATCTGCGCTGTATGCGTGTTAGCTAGCTGTCCAGACAGTTTTAGAGGAATGATTCCATAAATATTTCTAACTAACTGCCAATAGGCCAACATTCCATTCAAACAATGCAGTCAATACACAGCCAAACACTGGCTGAGATCAGTTGATGATAGGACTTACACAAGTTGTAAATGTAACAAGTACTGATATTGTCTCATATAAAAGCACTCACAGCTTTCCAAGAAAACAAAAGTGTTGACATTTATGGTCTGTGCATATATTGTAGAGGCTATTTGACAGAAAATTGGTATAAAACCTTTTCAAATTGTGTTTAAAATTATATGACAATATTTTAGGTTGAAAATAATTATATTACCACATTTTTTATATATCACGTCTTACTTTTATTTTCCTGCATAATTAAATGCCTCTACTGCCATTAATTCCAATTAGACTGGTTTGGGTTTCTCCCTGACCAATATGACTGCTATTTTCACCCCATTCTGGAACATTGAGGGTTTATGACATAGCCCCTCTAGTAATTCAATATAATCTCTATGGCTCTCTACTTGTCAGTGTTCTAAATGGGACATTATTTTGCCTTTTTACCTGAACATGCAAGCACCACCAGATATAATTCATAGCAAGCAGTGCACTGGAATGAAATTCACTTTCATGGGATGGGTGGCCAAAAATAACTAACTGAAAGCCACATCCCAACAAAGCCATGAATATGACCACATTGATGGATATGTCACTGTGCTTCTATGGCTATATGCACCATGCCACTGCTTACTTCATTTGTTCGTTCAACAAGCAAGACAGCTCATAATCCAGTTCCTTTATCACAGTCAACACACCTATATTTGAGCTTTAATTACCTTTAAAACAGCAACATTTTCTCTCTGCCCCATGGCAAAATGTGTAGAATTGCAGGAAATGAGCAATTCCTGAGGGAGAGATTAACCACCTATCCAGAACAGGTTAGTCTGAGTTCAACTGTACTGCTTACCCACACAATCCCTGGAGGACTCCTTCCCTATCCCCAGCGCTATATACTGTATATGCACTGTTATACATTATATATGGCTCTGCCTTATCCCACTGTACACTGAACCCAGCTGGCCACTGGTCACAGAGGAGCTATGCAGGTTCGAGGTGACTCCACTAGCTCTTGGCTATGCTATATGTATGGGGAACTACATATCCACTACCTCTTGGCTATGCATGTAGAGTATGTTTAACTGAATTGAGGCAGATAATGGATATACATAGCACTTGAGGTCTCAGCTGGTTGGTTTGCAGCTGCAGGCCATGGATGGTTCCTGTAAGGGTTCCAGAACAACTTCAATATGACATACTTCTGTCCTGTTCATCTGGAATACTGTCTTTCTCTCTTTTTCTGTCTCCCTCTCTCTCCACCTCTCTTTCTTTCTTTCTTTCTTTCTGTCTCTCAATTATTTCCATGGTTATTAAGCACACCATGGTAGCAAGAGATAATCTATATCCAGTCCTAAAAATCTATAACACACTAAAGAGAAAATCTCAGATATCAGGACTATGATAGACCTAATTAAAAGAGATGAGTGATAAAGGTGTCATGGAGTCTCATACAATGTATGGACCTGTAGAGTGATGTATATCTTAAGGTGCAGGTGCTTTCATGCATCTTAATATGTGTCGTTTTTTATTATATGTCTGTCGTCGTTATGTGTCCTTGTGAGTTATTGATGATGTATGCTGTGATAAAACAACTTCCCAAGTTGGGATTAATAAAGTAACACTCCACTCTCTTCTCTAGGTACTGTACGTGTAAGTATTCTGGCTTGACAAATTGCATCTCTGTTCTCATTACAAATGACTAATTCATCACGAGACAAGGTAATGATAAAAATGACCTGAGCAACTTTGACCATAATGATGCACCCAGGTTTGAAGTCCCCTTCCCTCATTTGTTCATCTTCTGAATTCCCCAATCAATAGTGATACAACTACAGGCAGCTGAGTATAACAGAATGAGGTAGTCTACAGTACAGTGGCTGCAGACAGACATAGATGGGTTTGGGAGGAGACGCTTATTAGGTAATGTATATTTTTGGTAATGTCCCAAATGGGACCCTGCTCCATATATAGTGCACTACTTTTATCCAGAGCCCTATGGGCCCTTGTCAAATGTAGTGCACTCACTACATTGTGAATAGGGTGCCATTTGGGACATAGTCTATGTCATATTATATTCTTCCACCTCTTTAGTCAGGGGTCTCACTCCTGGGTTAATTTCCGTCTCATTACCAGAAACTGGAAGCCGTTATTAAGTAGTTAATATATCACACAGGACGAATAGCTTCTAAAAGGTGAACAGGAATGGATTCTCACTGAAACACAAAAATAAAGTATCAGTGATGAATTGCATGGGCTTAGCAGGAAATCTGCCTTTGAATTAATGAATAGTTTTTATCATTTCAAAAAGAAAAGGAAGAGAGGTTGGGTAGGGTTGGTTGCCTGGAGTGTGACCCTGAAACCTATAGGAAGGGATCTATAGGCAAAGCAATGCATTAAATCAAGCTAAGTTATAACCCTGGCCATACTGTGGGGTGCTGTAGCGGAGCTATGCAGATATATGGAGGAGGCTAGAAAACAGAAAATCTATTGTGTAATCTATAGACGAGAGGATGGGAGGGGAGGAACTTTGTATCTCAGTGAGAGCCTTATTGGCTTAAGTGCTTCTTCTTGGGGTGCAGTGGATCAACATTTTTTAAGCTGAAAATGAATTACTGTGCAAGCTGTAGGTATGGGCCTATAGAGGATGAAAGGGTGTGCGTACAAGTGTGTGTGTGTGCCCGCACATGCTTGTGTGTATGCACATGCATACGTGTTCACCTGTGTGTTTGTTTGCTTATGCAGATATCCCCTTTGTCTCTCTCTGAGTTTTTGCCGAGGGTGCTTGGCTGCTGCTTGCAGACGGCAGGCAGGTGGCGTAGTGTTGAGCGCAGAGAGGCCCGGCCAGATGGTTTATCACAGAATAATACCCTTTGATTAATGGAAATTATAGCAGGCCACTGCTTGGCTCGCTAATTTCTTAGATAACAAATTCAAGCTGTTCACACTGAGAACAATTTTTGTTGGTTTGGGCTATGGGGGAAAACAACAAAGGCAATTAAGCCAAGAGGAATGGCACCGGTAGTGTATGAATGCTGGAGCATATTCATTTTTTACCCCCTCTGTTATGGGTTACATGGCTTCTAACTTAAGTAGTTGTTTCAACTACTAAAATAAGTCAAGTTGGTTCCTTTTTCTACTTTTTCCAGTAACTTATCACTTACTAATGTATCGGTTGGCTATACAGTACCAGTCAAAGGTTTTCTACATTGTAGAATAATAGTGAAGACATCAAAACTATGAAATAACACGTGGAAACATGCTGTAACAAAAAAAGTGTTAAACAAATCAAAATATATTTTATATTTGAGATTATTCTAAGTAGCCACCCTTTGCCTCGATGACAACCTTGCACACTCTTGGCATTCTCTCAACCAGCTTCATGAGGTAGTCACCTGGAATGCATTTCAGTTAACAGGTGTGCCTTGTTAGAAGTTAATTTGTGGAATTAATTTCCAAGACCAAGTCCATATTATGGCAAGAATACTGTAGCTCAAATAAGCAAAGAGAAACGACAGTCCGTCATTACTTTAAGACATGAAGGCCAGTCAATCTGGAAAATTTCAAGAAAGTTTTGAAAGTTTCTTCAAGTGCCGTCGCAAAAACCATCAAGCGCTATGATGAAATTGGCTGTCATGAGGACTGCCAAAGGAAAGGAAGACCCAGGGTTACCTCTGCAGGCTTTGTAAGGGCTATTTAAACAAGAAGGAGAGTGAGGGAGTGCTGCATCAGATGACCTGGCCTCCACAATCACCTGGCCTCAACCCAATTGAGATTGTTGGGGATGAGTTGGACTGCAGAGTGAAGGAAAAGCAATAAACAAGTGCTCAGCATATATGGGAACTTCTTCAAGAAAATCATTCCAGGTGAAGCTGGTTGAGAGAATGCCAAGAGTGTGCAAAGATGTCATAAAGGCAAAGGGTGTCAGCTTTGAAGAATCTAAAATACATTTTGATTAGTTGAACACTTTTTTAATTACTACATGAGTTCATGTGTTATTTCATAGTTTTGATGTCTTTACTATTATTTTACAATGTAGAAAATAATCAAAATAAAGAAAAACCCTTGATTGAGTAGATGTGTCCAAACTTTTGACTGGTACTGTATATTAGATAAAACTGGCCTCCAATCTCTCCATGCAGAGAAGAGCACCTCGAAGACATTCTCATCAAGAATATTGTGTGTAGTAAAAACAGTAACTGAGGGGATCTGTTTGTGGCCATGCATCTTTTGTCAGCCCAGATGAGTGTAACTAACAGCACATCAGAATGCTGACATTTTATGTAAATAATTAATTGCATTGACCCCAACACCAGGAGTGAACTCTTGCTATTGACTCATAGAAGGATTGCACATTTAGTGGGAAGCCAACAGCTATGAGTGATATGTTTTGTGACCATTGTAATTCCCGAAGCGAAGCGGTGTGGTGAAGACATCTCAGAGTGAGAGAGCTACAGCAAGCAGATGACAGAACACATCTGACCGTGTTTAACAGTGCTAATGGTTAGGTGGAAATGACTTCATGAAATATATAAACATTATGTTTATAAGCAGCATAAGCAATAAGTAGTTATCAGAAAATATAAATAGTCAGACAGTCAAAACAGAAGACAAAAAAAACAGTCTCAAGAAAAGTTCCTCCTGCTCTCTCCGCTCCTCTGTGGTTAAAGTTGTGGTAGTGGTGGTGTGTAGGTACTGTGTACAAGAGCTTTTCATTTCAGCTTGTTATGCAGTCTCCTAGTCAATGTTGCCAAGGAATTGTGCTCCTCTCCTGTCCATCATATCAATCATACAAGATGAGCGTTTGTTTGTTTGTTTGCCTTTGCAGCAGGCAGGACCGCTCCCTGGCTGCACATCACCGACACCGTCCCCGCCGGGGTTTCTATGACAACGTCTGGCCGTTGAGGCACTCCCGGCGCAGGCACTGTGCTGGCTTCCACCAGTCCCCATTGTGACAGCGGCAAATGGTGCAGTCATCCACCTTCACTTCAATACCGGCTGGGATGATCGTCGTTCCGGCAAAGCAATTTGGACCTGCCTCATGGGAGCAGAGGAAGAGAGTGAATAGAGATAGAGAGAAAGAAAGAGAGCGACAGAAGGAAGAGAGACAGAGAGGGAAGGAGGGAGGGGAGAGAAGGAGAAATGAGTGTGGTGGTTGTTTTCTCGGGAGGTTCTGTAAGAAGAGGATGGCAGAGTGATGCCTGCTTGGGGAGTTTCGAAGTCAGAACAGACACACAGATCCTTTCACGGGCATGCACAGATGGGCTTGTTTTTGCAACATTAAAGCGCTTTTCTTAGCCTGGCTCTCCCTCGACATAGAACGCTTTGCATTTCAATGCGCCGCAAGCAGAGAGGAGAGAAGAGGAAGGAGAGGGCTTGACAGCACAGAGAGGGCTGGAGTACAAACACACATGCAAATGCACACATGTACACATGTACTCCCGCACACACAAAAACAAATGCACACCAACACAGGGCTGAGAGAGAGAGAGAAAGTCACTCCTAGATTCCTAGTCTGCATGGAAAGGCCTCCTCAGCCTCTGTGGAAAGTTTATTTGGTCGATCATTGCGCTAGCAACGGGCAAGTTAGTGGGTTCGATTCCCATGACCACCCATACGTAAAATGCACACAGGACAGTAAGTCGCTTTGAATAATGTTATAATGTATTACATTATCTTCCTACAAGACTTAACAATTAATGTTTCCCAGCATGCACGTGAGATTTAGATCTGGGTGCTGAGATTAGGAAAGCCTAGCAGCCTATTTAATTTCTTTGGAAAAGATAATCATGTCCAGATTGTGTCCCTGCTCCCTGGCTGCATATGATCTTGATTCAAAAGTAATGTAAAGTATGTAGCTAGCCTTGTCTGAACTGGAATGGCCCATAGGGCAGGAGCCTATCTCCTGTTTCTGAAGCGCGAGGTAGCTTGCTGTACAAGTACACCGCCTGGACAGGACACAAGTCTATTGCAGGGCCTAAATTATACCTCAGTAAAAAGTCAAAGTAAATGCTCTACATCAAACAGGCAAAGCATCAATACAGGATCAATATTGAATCCTACTACACCGGCTCTGACGCTTGTAGGATGTGGCAGGGTTTGCAAACTATCACAAGTTACAAAGGGAAAACCAGCCACGAGCTTTCCAGTGACGCAAGCCTACCAAACAAGATAAATACCTTCTATGCGCTCTTCGAGTCTAGCAACATTGAACTATGCATGAGAGCATCAGCTGTTCTGGACGACTGTGTGATCACGCTCTCCATAGCTGATGTGAGTAAGACCTTTTAAATAGGTTAACATTCACAAGGCGGATTACCATAAAGCGTACTGAGAGCATACATTGACCAGCTGGTAAGTGTCTTCACTGACATTTTAACCTCTCCCTGACCCAGTCTGTAATACCTAAATGTTTCAAGCAGACCACCATAGTCCCTGTGCCTACGAATGCCAAGGTAACCTGTCAAACTGACTACCGCCTCGTAGCACTAATATCTGTAGCCATGAAATGCTTTGAAAGGTTGATCATGGCTCACCATCATCAGACACCCTGGACCCACTCTAATTTGCATACCACGCCAAAATATTCACAGATGACGCAATCTCTATTGCATTCTACTCTGCCCTTTCCCACCTGGACAAAATGAACACCTATGTGAGAATGCTGTTCATTGACTACAGCTCAGCGTTCAACACCATTGTGCCCTCCAAGCTCATCACTAAACTAAGGACCCTGGGATTAAACACCTCCCTCTGTAACTGGATCCTGTACTTGGTGACGGTCCGTCCCCAGGTGATGAGAGTAGGCAACAACACATCTTCCATGCTGACCCTCAACATACAGTAGGGGCCCCTTAGTGGTGCGTGCTTAGTCCCCTCTTGTACTCCCTGTTCACCCACGACTGCGCGGCCATGCACGACTCCAACAAGATCATTGAGTTTGCTAATGACACAACGGTGGTAGGACTGATCACTGACGATGATTAGACAGCCTACAGCAGGGGTGTCAAACTCATTCCACGGAGGGCCTAGTGTCTGCATGTTTTCTCTTTCAATTAACCCCTAGACAACCAGCTGAGGCGAGTTCCTTACTAATTAGTGACCTTAATTAATCAATTATGTACCAAAACCCGCAGACACTTGGCCCTCCGTGGAACGAGTTTGACACCTGTGGCCCTCCGTGGAATGAGTTTGACACCTGCCAGGTCAGAGACCAGTGTGGTACCAAGACAACAACCCCTCCCTCAACGTCAGTAAGACAAAGGAGCTGATTGTGGATTACAGGAAACGCGGGCCGAGCACGTTCCCATTCACATCGACGGGGCTGTTGTGGAATAGGTCGAGAGCTTCAAGTTCCTCTGTGTCCACATCACTAAGGAACTCATGGTTCACACATCAGCACGTCGTGAAAAGGGCACGACAACGCCTCTTCCCCCTCAGGAGGCTGAAAAGATTTGGCATGGGCCCTCAGATCCTCAAAAGATTCTTCAGCTGCACCATTGAGAGCATCTTGACTGGCTGCATCACTGCTTGGTTATTTTTACATTTTCTAAAAATGTTCCTCTCTGGATTGTTGGGAAGGGCCTGTAAGTAATCATTTCACTGTTAGTCTACACCTGTTGTTTATGAAGCATGTGACAAATAACATATGATTTATATTAAGAAAACAAGACGGCATGATTTTCTTGTGTTTATTTTATTTACGGACTGACAGGGGCCCATTCCAACACTAAGACATCATTTACAAACACAGTACTTGCGTTTAGTAAGTGCTTCAGATCAGAGGCATTAGGGATGACAACACGGTTGTAAGGTTCTGTATTTATTTTCTTAGTCAACCTTGTGTTCTGTTTCTTTGTGTTCTTGAAAGTAGCTCTGTCTTTCATTTTTGTTCATTGATTTCTCCTGTGTTAGTTACTCACCTGGTCTCATCAGCTCCTTATTTAGTTCAGTTCATTCTGTTTGTGTCTTTGTGAGGTATTGTTCATTTTGACTCTACTAAGCCTTTACCTAGCTCGTTTGTGAGAACCAATTATAGCCTTCAGTCCTAGTTTTGATTCACCTGCCTGTTTGCCTACCTGTGTATGACCATTGCCTGCCTGTGACCAGAATTCCTGCCTTCTAAGAAGGCAAAATATACACCTGCCGTGCTCTGCACATGAATCTACACCTTTTTCTCCCTGAGTATTCATTACAGCGGTATATTAATAGATGCTTGAATTGGACCATAATTCTGTCCTACCTGAGCATTCGAAGTGTAACGAGTATTTTTGGTGTCAGGGAAAATGTATGGGAGTAAAAGTACATATTTTCTTTTGGATTGTAGTCAAAACTACACTGCTCAAAAAAATAAAGGGAACACTTAAACAACACAATGTAACTCCAAGTCAATCACACTTCTGTGAAATCAAACTGTCCATTTAGGAAGCAACACTGATTGACAATAAATTTTACATGCTGTTGTGCAAATGGAATAGACAAAAGGTGGAAATTATAGGCAATTAGCAAGACACCCCCAATAAAGGAGTGGTTCTGCAGGTGGTGACCACAGACCACTTCTCAGTTCCTATGCTTCCTGGCTGATGTTTTGGTCACTTTTGAATGCTGGCGGTGCTCTCACTCTAGTGGTAGCATGAGACGGAGTCTACAACCCACACAAGTGGCTCAGGTAGTGCAGCTCATCCAGGATGGCACATCAATGCGAGCTGTGGCAAGAAGGTTTGCTGTGTCTGTCAGCGTAGTGTCCAGAGCATGGAGGCGCTACCAGGAGACAGGCCAGTACATCAGGAGACGTGGAGGTGGCCGTAGGAGGGCAACAACCCAGCAGCAGGACCGCTACCTCCGCCTTTGTGCAAGGAGGAGCACTGCCAGAGCCCTGCAAAATGACCTCCAGCAGGTCACAAATGTGCATGTGTCAGCTCAAACGGTCAGAAACAGACTCCATGAGGGTGGTATGAGGGCCCGACGTCCACAGGTGGGGGTTGTGCTTACAGCCCAACACCGTGCGGGACGTTTGGCATTTGCCAGAGAACACCAAGATTGGCAAATTCGCCACTGGCGACCTGTGCTCTTCACAGATGAAAGCAGGTTCACACGCACGTGACAGAGTCTGGAGACGCCGTGGAGAACGTTCTGCTGCCTGCAGCATCCTCCAGCATGACCGGTTTGGCGGTGGGTCAGTCATGGTGTGGGGTGGCATTTCTTTTGGGGGCCGCACAGCCCTCCATGTGCTCGCCAGAGGTAGCCTGACTGCCATTAGGTACCGAGATGAGATCCTCAGACCCCTTGTGAGACCATATGCTGGTGCGGTTGGCCCTGGGTTCCTCCTAATGCAAGACAATGCTAGACCTCATGTGGCTGGAGTGTGTCAGCAGTTCCTGCAAGAGGAAGGCATTGATACTATGGACTGGCCCGCCCGTTCCCCAGACCTGAATCCAATTGAGCACATCTGGGACATCATGTCTCGCTCCATCCACCAACGCCACGTTGCACCACAGACTGTCCAGGAGTTGGTGGATGCTTTAGTCCAGGTCTGGGAGGAGATCCCTCAGGAGACCATCCGCCACCTCATCAGGAGCATGCCCAGGCGTTGTAGGGAGGTCATACAGGCACGTGGAGGCCACACACACTACTGAGCCTCATTTTGACTTGTTTTAAGGACATTACATCAAAGTTGGATCAGCCTGTAGTGTGGTTTTCCACTTTAATTTTGAGTGTGACTCCAAATCCAGACCTCCATGGGTTGATAAATTTGATTTCCATTGATAATTGTTGTGTGATTTTGTTGTCAGCACATTCAACTATGTAAAGAAAAAAGTATTTAATAAGAATATTTCATTCATTCAGATCTAGGATGTGTTATTTTAGTGTTCCCTTTATTTTTTTGAGCAGTGTATATAGGGAATAGGGTGCCATTTCAGACGCACATTTAACTCACCCTTGTCTGTTTAACCTACATAGGGGAATATCATGTCAGCAATAATCATATGTAAAAACATCTCTAACTATAGTAATAATAGACCACTAGCTACACCTCATAATAATAAGACACTGCCCACATCCCCACATGGGGAATATAACCCAGCAGAATCTAAAATATGCAATCACTATCAGTTTCTCTTTCTGATTTTGATTGCATTAAAATAGCTTGTCTCAAGGCCTACTGTAAGCAGTCCTCAATGATCTGCAGTACTGTCTCTTACTCCTCTTCCTCAAGGTATACTACTCACTCCATCCAGGAGTTTAGTGTTTTAACAGACACCCAGGCATTTGGAAACACCCTTCAGCTGCTCTGGAACAAACTTCGGTTTCCGGATTTCTTGCGTAATAGCTGAGTGAACACACTAGACTTGGAAGTGTAGCAGTGCAAGACTGCTCTGAACCAAACCAGAACCCGTGTCTGCTGGACCAAACAGATCTAATGGCATCAAATATACTGTATAATACATCAAACACTATCTAGCCTAGCACTACCTCCTTCCGGCACCTTAGGCTACCCATACCCCTCTCTTCCGTGCCCGGGTTGATTCTCCTCTCGTAGTCTACTAAGATATGATAAAAGCCCATCAATCAACCTATACCTCAATGGAGACATCGTGAGCGGCCTGATGCCAAGTCCTAATTCTCATTGATCCAGTACACTTCAGTACAGCTGGCACAAGTCATAGACAAACTGGGCAGAGGTTGATAAGAGAAGTGGGCATCAAGCAGCCCTGCCAAGTGTGGGTGTTTACGATGGGAAATGACACTTCTGAGTCACATCAGGAGAAAAGCACAAAATGAGTCCCAAATCGCACCCTATTCCCTTTGCAGTGCAGTACCTTTTCTCCCCAATTTCGATCTTGTCTCATCGCTGCAACTCCCCAACGGGCTCGGGAGGCGAAGGTCGAGTCATGCCTCCGAAACATGACCCGCCAAACCGCACTTCTTAACACCCGCCCACTTAACCCAGACGCCAGCCACTCCAATGTGTCGGAGGAAACACCATTCAACTGCCACAAGGATTCGCTAGTGCGCAATGAGCCGAGTAAAGAACTCCCTGGCCAAACCGCCCCGTAACCCGGACTACGCTGGGCCAATTGTGCGCCGCCCTATGGGGCTCCCGATAATGGCACTGTAAAGAGAATACGGTGCCATTTGGGATGCAGTCACATGCAAGGACACAGTATCCACTGCCTGTCACCACTGCCTGTCACTACTGCCTGTCACCACTGCCTGTCACTACTGCCTGTCACCACTGCCTGTTACCACTGCCTGTCACCACTGCCTGTCACCACTGCCTGTCACTACTGCCTGTCACTGCAGAAGATGGAACAGACAAGGCTCTGAGACCTTGGGACATTGCTCCATTCAAAGCCAGTGCTTGTCTGTTAGTACTGTCAACAGGGATACATGTTACCTGTGTCTCTGTGTTGTCACATGACTGTCTATCAGGAATACAGTGACTGACAGGTCAGATGAAAAGGAATAGATAGACGCTGAAAAGACTAGTTCCCATGTGTATTTTCCCTGCAAAACTGTAAAAGAACTTTATGTAAGCTACATTTACTTGTGAATAATTTAAATGTATCTTACATAAAGTAAATTCATATTTAAATCAAATTCATGAGTTAATTTATATCCCTTTAGGATAGAGCTAGGTTGTTCAAGGCAAAACATAGCTACATTTGCATAGTCCTTAGGGATCCTCAGCTTAATTTGCCTCAGGAAACCTTGAAGAAAGCCTGATGAAGCCTTCTACAAGTCAGAGTACTTTAGTCAAAGTATGTGTGTCTGCTGATGCTATGTGAGTGTTCCATATGTCACCCGATGGGCCCTGCAATGTTAGCCATTTTTGTCATTTTATTAGTAATTTACTGTATTAATCAACAGTAGGATACTGTGTAAACTGAATATAGTAAATTACCGTAGGATGCACAGTAAAATACTGTACATTTATTTTACAGTACACCGTAATTTCAACAGTAAAACACTGTGAAATGCAGAGTAAAATTACATAAATGTGTTTACTGTATTAATTATGGTGCATTTTGGGAAAATGGTGTGGGCGGGGAAAGAGTCTCTGACTCATTAACATATTTTAAGGTATGGCGTGTAAGAGACTATATTTGTTGCACCCGTAAGTAGGAATGCTGTACCTCCACAGAATACGGTAATATAAGCTACTCCAATGGTGCAACAGTCTATGGCTAAATCACCCCGGGTACATTCCTGGGCTGTGACATGGTCGGCCTTGGCCATGAGAGATATTGAATGGTTCACAATTGGCCCAGCACCGTCTGGGTTAAGGGAGGGTTTAGCTGGTGGGGCTTTACTTGGCTCATTGTGCTTGAATGACCCCTTGTGGGCCGGGTGCCTGATGGACTGATGATTGTTACATGTTATTAGAACAGATGCAATTTGGGGGGGGGGGGGGGTAATTGTTTGATTTTGATTAATGTAAGATGGATTGATTATTTATTGTTTGAATTGTTTATTATTTTGGGAATTTAACAAACTTTATTTGGAAATTCTAGCATGTATTGAATTTTGGAATAACCATTTAAATGAAACCTTTAATGGTTGAGTGACTAGCCATGTGCTTTTGATATGTTTCACCTTGTAATCACTGTCAGTTTAGAAGCCTTTGTTAAGGCCTAAAGTGCAACTGATATAAAACACCTAGTATTTACATTTATGCTGTAATATGTAAATACATACAGCCAACCTGCTTGGTCTAATCCCTTGTAATTACAGTAAAATACTGTATAAATAATTTTCTTACAGTTTAATAGTCACTTTTACTGTATTTTACTGTGTTTAATTTCTCTGGCATCAAGTTACCTTGAATATCTCAGTATTGTATTGGCACTATCCAGATATGGTCAGAGCAACACTACCATTCAAAAAAAAAATGAAAAAATGAATTTTTTTTGCTCATTAAAATAACGTAAAATTTATCAGAAATACAGTGTAGATATTGTTAATGTTGTAAATGACTATTGTAGCTGGAAAAGACAGATTTTTTTTATGGAATATCTACATAGGCATACAGAGGCCCATTTATCAGCAACCATCACTCCTGTGGTCCAATGGCACGTTTTAAGTTTATCATTTTAAAAGGCTCATTGATCATTAGAAAAACCTTTTGAAATTATGTTAGCACAGCTGAAAACTGTGGTGCTGATTAAAGAAGCAATAAAACTGGCCTTCTTTAGACTAGTTGAGTATCTGGAGCATTGGCATTTGTGGGTTTGATTACAGGCTCAAAATGGCCAGAAACAAAGAATTTCCTTCTGAAACTTGTCCATCTTTTCTTGTTCTGAAAATGAAAGCTATTCCATGCGAGAAATTGCCAAGAAACTGAAGATCTCATACAACGCTGTGTACTACTCCCTTCACAGAACAGCGCAAACTGGCTCTAACCAGAATAGAAAGAGGAGTGGGAGGCCCCGGTGCACAACTGAGCAAGAGGACAAGTACATTAGAGTGTCTAGTTTGAGAAACAGACGCCTCACAAGTCCTCAACTGGCAGCTTCATTAAATAGTACCCACAAAAACCAGTCTCATCGTCAACAGTGAAGAGGCAACTCCGGGATGCTGGCCTTCTAGTCAGAGTTGCAAAGAAAAAGCAATATCTCTCTCCAGTGTCTGTGTTCTTTTGCCCATCTTAATCTTTTCTTTTTATTGGCCAGTCTGAGATATGGCTTTTTCTTTGCAACTCTGCCTAGAAGGCCAGCATCCCGGAGTTGCCTCTTCACTGTTGATGTTGAGACTGGGTTTTGCGGGTTTAATGCACTGACTGTAAGTCCCTAAAGACAAGAGCGCCAGCTAAATGACCAAAATCTAAGTGTAAATGTGTAAATGAAAACTTGCAAAGGACGCAGGGATAAAATGACGCCGCATGGGTAATTCTAATAATATACTGTAAATTTGGTACTATAAAATTGATTAACATAACATGGATTACATTACCTGTACTGTAAAATAAATTACAGTAACTTACTGGCCAATTGCTTTCAGTAAATTACTGTAAATTTCACAGGAAACGTTTACAGTGTCGTCAAAAGTAATCCACCAGGGAATAGGGTGTCATTTGGGATGCATCCTATCTGCTCAATGCTTCCAGGCATGAAGCTCTGCCCATCATTTCAAAAGCAGGTGAAGTGAAAAAGCATATCTCCTGCAGGTTGGAACAGACTACAGGAGTGAATCTATCCTCTATCCTCCCACAGACATACACTAGGAATGAGCATTACAGTAAACACTCCTCCTGCACACACACAATGCATGCACGCATGTGGGTGCGCACACATGCACACACAAAATCAAAACGCACACACGCGTGCACACACACACACACACACACACACACACACACACACACACACACACACACACACACACACACACACACACACACACACACACACACACACACACACACACACACACACACACACACACTCTCTCTCTCTCTCTCTCTCTCTCTCTCTCTCTCTCTCTCTCTCTCTCTCTCTCTCTCTCTCTACAACAGAGATGAATCTTGCCAGAGCTGGCTTTGGTTCCCTATGGGGCTGGAGATGGCAGGCAGGCTCCCTGAAATGCCACCACCACGAGGGTGTCACTGTATCCTGTCTGTGTGGATTAGTGCTTCCTCCAGCTGCAGGCCCAATGTGTGTGTGCGCGCGCGCCTGCGGGAGTGTCGGTCTGTGTGTACAAGCATCTTCCTTGTACACCTTACAGCTCCAGTACCCTCTTTCAGAGAGCTTAGCCTATATAGAACAAACTGCGCTACAAACGAAGATACAGTCATTTTAGTCAACATAGGAATTTGATTGAAGTCTAAATTGGGACATTTATTTATTCTTTATTCCTTATATATACTGCTATGAGCCATATCCCAAGTGGATGCTCTTGTGTGGAATTCCTTTTCCTTAAGGATGCACTGAAATGTCCTTTCCTGTCTCTTGCATGTGAGAAGCCCTTCATTAGTTTGTTCTTCATTGTTTACGTGGAGCTAGTTTAATCAACTGTCAGTTTAGTCCCTTTTGCATTTTCCATTGAGAGAGTTAGCCTATACAACGGCAAAATCATGACGTCTGACCAGCAAGACTATACCCTCATAGTGGCTATTTGGCTCGGGTAACAAAATGTCCTATCTGGATGCCCTGTAATCAATGGGACAATCTAAGCTACAAGGCAAATTCTTCAGTGTAAAATGTTTTATCTATTAAACACTGAAAATGTTGAGTCTGTGGACCAATATATACACATGAACCATATTAAATGAACACAGGACTTAGTAGAGTTACCACCCATGACTGTATTTGTTAGTGACAGAGACAATGTTGTTGCATTCATCCATTTTCCATCATATGGTCTTCACCATGTGAGATCTTGAATGAATATGTTATAATTAAAACGTTTTATAATTTAACACAATACCATTAGTGATGGGGAAACGGAGCTTCCTGAAGCATTGATGTTTCCTAGCCAATTGCATCGGAAATAGGTTCATTACTTGAAGCTTTGATCAACACAGTGTACATTGGTGGCCCCTGCTGGTCAAAATAATCTAGAGTTGCCAAATTATTATAGACGACGTCCCACACCCCATATCGCGTTTGCAGTGAAGCCTTTTTGTTTCCTACCAACCCAATACCAAACCAATCAGGTGGTTGTTTGAGAAAACAAAGCTTCAGACGTCATTGATCATGTGCTTCCGATAAAGTGATACAGACATAGACACACTGCTTCGAAGTACACTGCTTAGCGATTTCGACACATGCCTTGGAGCTCCTGTATCAAACGTAACATCACTAAATATCATACATATTTCATTAAGCCTTGTTTTGAGGGCCTAGTTTTACACAAATACATGGGCCTGAGACTCATACACATTTGCAGTGTTAATTCTGCTCAGTGTGTTGTATTTAATTAAAGCAGTTGGTAGTGTCCTCATTAGCGCTCGGGCAACCCCCCAAAGTAACAATTTAATATACAGTAAAACATAAAAGATGCACGTCCTCAATTAAAGAGACTGAAGACTCGAATCATGAAAATATAGACGTAGAGAAAGAGATAATCTTTTGGTTGGTTTCGATGTGATAAAAGTGTAATTCTTTTGTAGTCGGTTTGTGTGTGTGTGGGTTGAGGTTCAAACAGTTACGTTTCAAGTTTATTTGTGTAAGAATGTGTAATGACTACTTTAGAAATGTAACTCTCCAGTGTGCTCACAATAAAAACACAAGATCAGCAAGAAATATACAAACACACTAACCTGGTTAACCAGACAAATAGCTATGTTCATCATTCTGTTTTGTGAAACAATGGTGAGCACAGCGTCAGTCTGGTTTACCAGGGTACATGTACACAACAACAGGCAATGCAATCGTAAGGTTGATATACATAAAGTATTTCAGTAACACGTATGTGCGTGTGTGTCAGAAACACACGACAGTAAGTGCCCTTACCGTTTTTACAGATGGGACAGCACTGTTCTGGCTCGTAGACTGGGTTGACACACTCTGGGACAGCACAGTCAGAGACCACACAGTGCACCTCGTTATTTGGTTCACAGCGACACCACTCACAAGGCGAAGGCTGAAGGGAGAGAGGAGGGAGGGAGAAAATGGAGAGAGAGAGGGGGGGAGAAAGAGAGACAGAGAAGAGGGAAGGAGGGAGGGAGAAAGAGAGGCAGAGGGGGGGGGGGAGATTTTAATTGCATTTGAATACCAATCATATAACTATTGTAACAACATGGTGGCAAGATTACTGTTGATATCAAGTTATAAGCCTTGAAAAAAATACAAGGTTTATTTGACTGAACATTTAAAAGATCAACCCATGGTTGTGTGCAGACAGTAGGATGTCAGACAGTAGGATGTGTGCAGACAGTAGGATGTCAGACAGTAGGATGTCTGCACACTCTTAGAAAAAAAGGTTCCAAAAGAGTTCTTTGGCTGTCCCCATAGGATAACCTGTTTTGGTTCCACGTAGAAACCTTTTGGGTTTGAGGTAGAACCCCATGTAGAAAGGGTTCTACATTGAATCCAAAAAGGTTATATCTGAAACCAAAGGGTTCTGCTATGGAGACAGCCGAAGAACCCTTTTAGGTTCTAGATAACACATTTTTTCTAAGTGTGTAGGGTTACTCTTTACAACACATTAGGAAATCCACTGAAACTCCACTTGTAAACTGACAACTATGATATGATCTAGCAGTGTTCCTAAGCAACAGTGCTTAGCCTACTCAACCTTGGGGGCAATGCTGGAAACAGAGTGATTGAATTGGAACACCTCAATCACGCCACATCAACCTGGGTATGTTTCCATTTGTCCCTCTACCTACTGACCTAATGTCATGGGCAGGTCTCCTATTGGAAAAAAGTTACTGTATCTCCATGGGACTTAGAGTAAGTCCAAGGTAAAATAAAAGAGAAAAACGTCTGTCTGTAGCAAAAGGTAAATATTAAGCTCACGTAAAGAATATACTCGTGGGAGAACTCAACCCAATTGAAACAGAATGAACTCCAACAGTTGTTGTCATGCAATGTCTGCATAAGCAGAAACCTTTAGTTTACCCACTGACCACATTTCGATTATAGTTTGTACACTCTTAAAAAAAAGGGTACAAAAAGGGTTATTTGGCTGTCCCCATAGGAAAACACTTTTTGGAGAACCCTTTTTGGTTCCAGGTAGAACCCCCTGTGGAAAGGATTCTAAATGGAATCCAAAAGGATTCTACCTGGAACCAAAAGGGTTCAACCTGCAACCAAAAAGGATTATTCAAAGTGTTATCCTATGGGGACCGCCAAAGAACCCTTTAAGGCTCTAGATAGCACTTATTTTTCCAAAGAGTGTACTACATGCCTTTTGTAGTATAGAATGTATGCCATCATGTTGTAAGCGACAGTGAAAGCAATTCACTGGCTCTAGAGAACGACAAAACCACTATCTTTCATTTTCACATTCACCCACTGCAAAGGGTATCCTTTTAGCAATGTTAAAAGTCCCTGCAGCCCCAATGGCCTTTTCTCTGCCCCAACTTAACAGAGCGTGTGTACTAAATGTCACCCTATTTCCTATATAGTTTTCTACTTTTGACCAGAGGCATATGGGCCCCGGTCAAAAATAGTGCACTATAAAGGGAGTGGGGAGCCATTTGAGACAAAGCCAGAGAGATGTTGACTCATACATTTGGAGCGGTGCCTCCGCCTGGCTGGCGGAGTGTGTGCGCGTGTGCGCGCGAGTGAGTGTGGGACTCAATAGGGTGATGAGAGACAGAGGAGAAGCCTGAGCCCTCTCAGTAGCCAGGGTGTTTAAACTTTGTACGTAGGTAATTGCCAAACTGAGACTGTCCCACACACTAATGATCCCCTGTCTATGCCTTCAATAACACTGTTTGGCCTCAGAGCCAAGGGCTCTTATCCATGGAAACGCTCCCTAATTGTACTGAGCTCAATGGTAAACAAGAACAAACAAGTTTGTGCCTGAGGGTGAAATGGCAGTCTTTTCGACTGAAACTGCATGACTTTTACTATGAAACAGCACTGTTAGTGATACAGTTGAAGTCGGAAGTTTACATGCACTTAGGTTGGAGTCATTAAAACTAGTTTTTCAACTACTCCACAAATGTCTTGTTAACAAACTATAGTTTTGGCAAGTTGGTTAGGACATCTTTGTGCATGACACAAGTAATTTTCCCAACAATTGTTTACAGACAGATTATTTCACTAATAATTCACTGTATCACAATTCCAGTGGGTCAGAAGTTAACATACACTAAGTTGATTGTGCCTTTAAACAGCTTGGAAAATTCCGTAAAATAATGTCATGGCGTTAGAAGCTTCTGATAGGCTAATTGACATAATTTGAGTCAATTGGAGGTGCACCTGTGGATGTATTTCAAGGCCTTCCTTCAAACTCAGTGCCTCTTTGCTTGACATCATGGGAAAATCAAAAGAAATTAGCCAAAACCTCAGAAAAACAATTGTAGACCTCCACAAGTCTGGTTCATCCTTGGGAGCAATTTCCAAAAGCCTGAAGGTACCACGTTCATCTGTACAAGCAACAGTACACAAGTATAAGCACCATGGGACCACGCAGCCGTCATACCGCTCAGGAAGGAAACGCATTCTGTCTCCTAGAGATGGACATACTTTGGTGCGAAAAGTGCAAATCAATCCCAGAACAACAGCAAAGGACCTTGTGAAGATGGTGGAGGAAACGGTTACAAAAGTATCTATATCCACAGTAAAATGCGTCCTATATCGACATAACCTGAAAGGCTGCTCAGCAAGGAAGAAGCCACTGCTCCAAAACTGCCATAAAAAAGCCAGACTACGGTTTGCAACTGCACATGGGGACAAAGATCGTACTTTTTGGAGAAATGTGAAACAAAATAGAACTGTTTGGCCATAATGACCATCGTTATGTTTGGAGGAAAAAGGGGGTGGCTTGCAAGCCGAAGAACACCATCCCAACCGTGAAGCACAGGGGTAGCAGCATCATGTTGTGGGAGTGCTTTGCTGCAGGAGGGACTGGTGCACTTCACAAAATAGATGGCATTATGAGGAAGGAAAGTTATGTGGATAGAAAGTTATGTGGATATATTGAGGCAACATCTCAAGACATCAGTCAGGAAGTTAAAGCTTGGTCGCAAATGGGTCTTCCAAATGGACAATGACCCCAAGCATACTTCCAAAGTTGTGGCAAAATGGCTTAAGGACAACAAGGTTAAGGTATTAGAGTGGCCATCACAAAGCCCTGACCTCAACCCTATAATTACACCAGCTCTGTCAGGAGGAATGGGCCAGAATTCACCCAACTTCTTGTGGGAAGCTTGTGGAAGGCTAACCGAAACGTTTGACCCAAGTTAACAATTTAAAGGCAATGCTACCAAATACTAATTGAGTATATGTAAACTTCTGACCCACTGGGAATGTGATGAAAGAAATAAAAGCTGAAATAAATAATTCTCTCTACTATTATTCTGACATTTCATATTCTTAAAATAAAGTGGTGATCCTAACTGACCTAAGACAGGGAATTTTTACTAGGATTAAATGTCAGGAATTGTGAAAAACTGAGTTTAAATGTATTTGGCTAAAGTGTACGTAAACTTCCGACTTCAACTGTACATACTCAGAAAAAAAGGGTTAAAAACGGGTTCTTTGTAAGGCAAATGGTTCTACCTAGAACGTTAACGTCTTAAGAACTATTTTTGGAAGAAAGGGTTATTTGATTATTCTTTGGAAGGCAAGAATGATTCTTTGGAAGACAAGAAGGATTCTTTGGAAGGCAAGAAGGGTTCTACATAGAACCATATATACTATTTCCTAGCATGTCTGTTATTTTGCTTGTGCATTATTTGGTTGATTAATTTTATGCTACAGAAAAATAAAAAACATACCGTTTTCTAAACTAATCCAATCTATTGGATGTATTGCACCCATTACTGAGATGGTTGTTCCAGTTAAAATGACTGACAAAGTCTCAGTATTCAAGTTGCCTTACTCTGGCAGTCAGTCTGAATGCAGGTGATTAACAATGCCACTTGTTGGATATCCTAACTCTGTCTGGATTCCAATAGGAGTTACACGTCACTTTGTAAGCCAGCATGTGACTTGCAGGCTTGATGTGACCTGTAACCCAGGAGATTCTTAACACTGTGTTAGGGTATAATTAGTGATGGTGGAACGAAGCTTGATGAAGAATTGTGGTTTTCCAATGGTCTTGAAAACAGGTTCATTACTCGAGGCATTGATTAACACAGTGTACATTAGTGGCACCTGCTGGTCAAAAGAATTTAGAGCTGCCAAATTATTATAGATGACGTCCCATACCCCGTATCGTGTGCGCAACATAGCCTTTTTGTCTTCTACCAAACCTATTCCAAACCAATCAGGTTGTTGTTCGATGAAACTAAGCTTCAGACGTCATTGATCACATGCTTCTGATAAAGTGGTACATGCATCAGCACACTGCTTTGAAGTATACTGCTTAGAGATTTTGATGCATGCCTCAGAGCTCCAGTATCAAACATCACTAGACATAACTAGGCCCCCAAAGAAATGCCTTATCATATATGTAATTTATTGTCATAAATAATTTAAAAAAAAACTTTATTATACACAAACTGGCAGCAACATTTTCATGAAGGCATTTAAAGGTCTATGGAATCGTTATAAAACTGCAGCTCTAGGATAATGGTCTTATAGAACCTTTAGTAAACGTGAGCTGTCAGACAACTCAAGCATCCTCAGTTGTAACTAGTAACATGCAATTTCATGATACAGACTTTCATGAAACCTGTCATATTCAGAGCTTCCTCTGTTTTTCAGACAACACCAGACTCCTCAAACTGTGCAATCTACTTGATATCTATCTATCTAATTTACATATTTTCCTGCAACTGATCTTTCCACATACCTGTAACTTTCTCTATCCCCTTTCCTTTGGAATATTTTTACCAGCACTCAATGGTCATTCAAATAACTTAATTTGTAAGAGACCTTGAACATATATTTTCAGCACTAGATGTACAGTAAAATGCCTCCAGTTTTCTTGTACATGTAAATGCATGGATAGATCTCGCTGAATTTGCTTGATCTGGTGCCACTGCCAAATCTATGGGGGAGGTGATGAAGTTAAAACACTGACAAGCCTTTACTGCACTCTATATTTACCATCATATAACAAACATTTGCTTCTTCATGGCATAGATGGAAGATGAAACAAAATAAGAAATTGCACACTACTCATTGAGGGATACATTAGATATGGATGGTTGAATTCAACTGAAGCTATTATTTATTTCCTTTGTATAAGTTGTGTTACTTCCCTACGGTACAAGTTCATGTGCTGTCACAGTGTCTCTTACAAAGACTGTAAGATTAATTTATTTGACATGATCACCCGGAATAATTACATATTTCTCTGTAATCATGACAAGACAAACACATTGAATGCAATTTCTTGACTGGATGCATTGTTATACATTTGATACATCTGAAATTAAAGTATATTTAAAATTAACGGGAAGAATACACTGTATACTGTACTTCCTGCATCTCAATAATACATTGCAGGCCAGTGCACTCGTCCATCAATGTATTTACTGTATCAGTGCTAGAGTGCTTTGAATGCAACCTTTTATGTGAGATTTACTGTACGGTGAAGTGGATTCATCATGCCACGGTATGTAAGTACGACAGTAACTCACAAAAAAAAGAAAAACACCAAGACCATGTTTTGCCATGCCGAGGGGTGTGTTAGTGTGTTTGTGGATCAAACTATATGGTGATTTGTGAGCCCATTCAGGTTCACATAAGAGTGAACTGACTGTCGAAGCTGCATTAGAGACTGTAGTGGTTGTACTCTGAGACTATACTATGGGATCAGGGAGATGAGCAAGAAGTCCCTGGGGTGTAGATTAGGATGTAGTTTGGGGAGAGGGATGGGGAAAGTTACGTCAAAACAACATCTTATATTAACAGAACGAAGGAGAGGTGGAGTGGAGTGTAGATGGGAGATGAAGGGATGGGAGAGGAGAGGTGGATTGGAGATGGGAGATGAAGGGATGGGAGAGGAGAGGTGGATTGGAGATGGGAGATGAAGGGATGGGAGAGGAGAGGTGGAGTGGAGATGGGATATGAAGGAATGGGAGAGGAGAGGTGGAGATGGGAGTTGGATGGAAGAGGTGAGGTAGAGATGAAAGATGGGAGATGAGGGATGGGAGATGAAAGAATGGGAGAGGAGAGGTGGAGATGGGAGATGAACAGATGGGAAAGGAGAGTTGGAGATGGGAGATGAAGGGATGGGAGAGGAGAGGTGGAGATAGGATATGAAGGGATGGGAGAGGAGAGGTGGAGATAGGAGATGGGACATGAAGGGATGGGAGAGGAGAGGTGGAGATGGGAGATGAAGGGATGGGAGAGGAGAGGAGAGGAGAGGAGAGGAGAGGAGAGGAGAGGAGAGGAGAGGAGAGGAGAGGAGAGGAGAGGAGAGGAGAGGAGAGGAGAGGTGGAGATAGGAGATGGGACATGAAGGGATGGGAGAGGAGAGATGGAGATGGGAGATGAAGGGATGGGAGAGGAGAGGTGGAGATAGGAGATGGGACATGAAGGGATGGGAGAGGAGAGGTGGAGATGGGAGATGAAGGGATGGGAGAGGAGAGGAGAGGTGGAGATAGGAGATGGGACATGAAGGGATGGGAGAGGAGAGGTGGAGATAGGAGATGGGACATGAAGGGATGGGAGAGGAGAGGTGGAGATGGGAGATGATGGGAAAGGAGAGGAGAGGTGGAGATGGGAGATGATGGGAAAGGAGAGGAGAGGTGGAGATAGGAGATGGGACATGAAGGGATGGGAGAGGAGAGGTGGAGATGGGAGAGGAGAGGAGAGGTGGAGATGGGAGATGAACAGATGGGAGAGGAGAGATGGAGATGGGGGATATAAGGGGTATCCAAAGTCAGATAAAGACACAAGGCAACCTTTTTTAGCTTTCATTTACCTCACTCAGTTTATTAATTTAAAGTAAGTTATGCGGGGAACTAGCTCAAACTAGTTCAACACTCCAGTTATCTCTGGCCTACTTGTTTGCTTCTTTTAATCAGCTTTTCAAATTAAAACAATGCTTTTTTCTTCAGGCAAATTGGATAGGAAAATCAATTTGAGCAACTCATTTTAGATGCTTTTCATAGAAGGTTTCCTTTCATAGGTGTCAGTGCTGAAGAGCACAGTAACTAGTTAGTGTAGGATGTGCAGTGTGGGCGGTGAAGTTTGTTCTTGTGTGTATGTGTGTGTGCACACGCGTGTGTAAGAGCGTGTGTTCTGTCCTCCATTCTATAATTTTTCTGCTGTGCAAAGGGGGATATATTGGTTCATTACTTTGTAAATTGGTTTTCCTGTAATATTTGTGATCGTGATCTTGAAAGGCACTGCATTTTGTTGCGGAACTTTTACTGCAGTCAGACACTACTCTTATGAGCCTGATCAGTGTTTAAAAAGCTGTTGCAATGTCATTAGACTAGGAAGTTGAGAGAGCTGAGAGTTATAAAACCCTCAGAATTTAACCTAAACCTTGCTATTTTGTCCAAAAGTGTCATTAGTAAATAACTGCATTTTATTTAGAAACTTCCACTGCAGTCACTTCTGTTATGATTCTGTGCTTTAATATTCAGTAGATTCAGAGCTGGATCTCTTGGGTTCCCATGTCATTAAACTGTGTCCAATCTGTCTCTTGTAACAATGTGGGTAATAGAGCTCGCCAGCTTGTATTCCTAAAAAACGGAAAGGAGTTACCTCTGGTTCGTTCAGCTATGGGAAAAATAGTGGGGAAAGAATAGGGTTTTGGGATAAACTGCAAAAATATGGTCTGAGGTTAACACAGGCTTAGGAGATCTTATACGTTTTGTTCTCTGAGATAATATCAGTCATTTAACATTAATAATAAAGCCTTGATGTGCTTTATGTGCTTTTTTTAAATGACATAAATGCTTAAAAATTCACGAGAAGTGATGTTAGCAGATGAGTTGTACCCACCCCCACCCTTTTGCCCTTAGAACAGCCTTAATTCATTGGGGCATGGACTCTACAAGGTGACGAAAGCATTCCTCAGGGATGCTGGCCCATGTTGACTCCAATGCTTCCCATAGTTGTGTCAAGTTGGCTGGATGTCCTTTTGGTGATGGTCCATTCTTGATACAGATGGGAAATTGTTGAGCGTCAAAAACCCAGCAGCGTTGCAGTTCTTGACACAAACCGGTCCGCTTGTCCCCTACTAACATACCCCGTTCAAAGGCACATAAATATTGTCTTGCCCATTCACCCTCTTTAACCTGTCTTGTTTAACCTGCCTCCTCCCTTTTATCTACATGGATTGAAGTGGATTTAACCATTTACATCAATAAGGGATCATAGCTTTCACCTGGATTTAGCTGGTCAGTCTATGTCATGGAAAGAGCAGGTGTTGATAATGTTTTTTTACACTCAGCATATATTTAAGAGCATCAACGTTATGTAGAAACAAAATAAATCAGTGTAGCTTGTAAGACTACAGTTGCTTTTTGTGTCATTTTTGAATGGATGGGGACCCAACAACAAATGTCTTTAAGGTCCTTCTCAGCCCATCTCTCACCCCTCTCCCCTAGAGATCTCAGTCAGGAGCACGAATGGGATGGGGATTGATCGGATTTCAGCCCTACAGCCTGTCGAGTCCTGTTCTTCTCACCTGGGTCATAGATATAGAACAGTTGTTTTATATCTATGGCCTGGGATCTGAACTCACCCTATATTTCCTGGTTCTTGATTGGAGCTGCGCTGCAGAGGCTGGGGGTAGGACCGGGGGTAGTACGGGCGCGACGGCGGGCGGACTGGTCCCTTCCTCGTCGGACGGGGAACCCTGTAGGTGAAACACCTACCGAGGTTGAGTGGCACAACTCTCTCATACTGTCTTATATACATACTGTATACTATCTCTCTATCTTATAAATATACTGTATATATATATATCTGTGTTATATTCTACATTACATGCATCTGAAATGAAACTGTACTTAGAGTGTGCTATACTACTGAATACAACACAGCAGTAAAGACCCACCCATAGTAATATGATTCTATTTCTACAGACTAACTCAAAAACATGATTATTTTTCTATGGAACTACTATTGTTTTCACTCTACCGTCCCCATCACCAAACCGCATAACTATCCATCAGGCTAATAAAGTAGCTCCACATCAACTACATTACATCCATATTAAAAATGGACCACTGCCCAATAGAGACTGACTCAGCATTCTGTGGATGGAAAGATTCACTTTCTGATGAATGAGGTCTTTAAGGCTGGATCATATTTCTTAACAGATTACAGGGCATCGTCCGTGATCAATCAATGGTTAGAGAGTCCTTACTTATCAAAGAGTTTTATTATTGACAAGGCATCTACAGATGTAGTATCTTAATTTGAGCCAGTTTTCTCCAGCAGGAAAATAATACAGCAACAGTAAATGTGAATTATTATGTTGATTACAATTAATGGACATTTTTTGTAGTAGTTGATACATTTTACATTAGGGCAAATTAAGTATGACATTTTAAAGTGGAAATTACAAACTTTAAAAGACTTTTTAAACCTTGAATAGACTACAAGTTTACATTTCCTGCTGTGCAAGGAAATTCTCATCAACAAAATAGTGATCAAATGAAGATCCTACATCTATACAGAATGTAACCCTGAGACACTTGCACAAAAGATTGATCACATTCCCTATTCCATGATCAGTGAATTAGTAACTATGAGACACATAAAATGTTGGACAAGGTGGTGATACAGTCTGATCTGTGAGATCAAAACTTTAGTGTTTCTCTCTTGGCCTGTGTTTAGGAGAAATATAATACCCTTTTCACATCCTGGCTCCGATACATCCTTCCTACATTGTCCTTTCCAGCACGGTTCCAGCAACTATGTTGAATGCAACTATGTTAACCAGGCCAGTGCATCATGGCTTAGCTCGGCCTGGCACTTGGCACAGTAGTGTGAATCAACCCTCAGAGATATCTCCAACCTTACAGAGATGAAACCTGCCTTGTGGGTCTTAGATATACTGCTTGTGTTCCAAAACCCCAGTGTTTCTCTAATGGTCCCTATGTCTGCATGCCTCTTTGTTTAGAAGAGATATCAGAGAGATCTCCAACCTTAAAGAGATTGAACCTGCCTTGTGGGTCTTAAAGATATAGATCTCTGTTGGACTCCTTCCCCGCCTGCTGTGTTCAGTAAATGCGGAGCTATGCATAAAGAGCCAGGACGATGGCCAAGGAAATGCCACCGCAGCCCACGCCAAAGGTTAACCAGCCAGCCCTGTCAGCATCCTCTTAATTGGGGCTTTGATCAGAAGCTACCGACACCATTCAATTTTTTGTTTACTCTGCTGGGCACTATGCAGTCATCGTTTTATACAGTAATTCAAAGAGAAATTATACTTTCATGTCTTTAATACTTTCATAAATAGGCACTTTCATTCTGGCACAACTGTGGTGATTATAGCTTCCTCAAGTCATCAGATGCCTGTCACTGATCAACAACCCCAAAACAGTGATCTGATCAAAGCTTCAAAGCTGTGGTCAATGGAAATTCTTTGCTACATCAATTATTTATCTAAACTATCTGAAAAAGGCGATTTTCATTGACCATCCACAGTTTCCCCTCTGTGGTCTGCCTCCCCCTGTAATTTCTCTGTTCAGTTGAGAGAATCAATTGGAACAAATGAATGGTTTTTCAAGAGGTGTGAAATGTCCTTCCCTCTCGCCGGGCCCTGCCACTCAAGGTTAGTGGGGATGTGAGGGTGAGCTGCACTATTGATGGACTTGATCTCACATCAAACCAGCAGGCTTTACTTACAGGCCTCTCTCTCCCTGAGGGGAGCATGGATCTGCATCCCAATACATGCCTAAGAGGCTTTGTCCGCTCAACACCGATCCAGCCAGGCTGAGTTCCAAATGTCACCCCATTCCCTTTATAGTGCAATACCCTATGGGCCCTGGTCAAAAGTAATGCACTATAAAGGGAATAAGGTGCCATGGGACGCGCCCCCAGTCACTGATCACAATGGATTAAGTACACAGGTTTAAAGGGCTGATCGCTCACAACCTTATTAGCAACACACTGCTTTACTTAAGTCCCCCATACTAATTAGCTAATGTCATGCTCTTTTTGGAGATCTAAAAGCCTTGTAAATGATATGCAGTCTAAAATTAGTGGCAGGTGTTTCACTGGGGTGAGCAGTCACATTGTGATTGAATTGAATTGAGTTGAAGAATGTGATCAAGGACAAAGGTGGAATATGGAAAATAGTATAATCAAATCAATGAACTGAGCTATTCGAGAGATGAGATTTCTTACAAACAAAAATGACAAAGTTTGCTTGTCAGACTAAAACTGACACAGTTTGGTGCCCACTAACCACGTTTCCATTCACAGTTTTTATGCAAGTAAAGTCATTTCTTATATATAAAAAAAACCTGTGATGGAAACAGGAAGTTTCGGTATAATTTTATAAATGTCGACAGATAATTTGTTAGTTCGACATGGTGGGATCTTTTTGTGTTAGTAAAATTAATTATACGAGAAATGGAGGTGGAAACAAAGTAAATTTGAAGTCACGCAACAATATGGTGTGTGGTCCTCCTACTACAACGTGGGAAACCATGCAGTTTATTAGGCTACAGATGAAATAAGTTATGATGAACTTCACAGGGTGGTGAAAGTACACGGTGATGAGCTTGATGCTGCTTTCCAATAACTATTGAGAGTCTTATTCTGGTGACATGACGAGCGATACTTGACTGCTATTTGACAAATAATAATATTCTCGCTCTCATCCATAATAATCTCATTTTGTAGACTAGCTAACCCGCACGGCCTACCCGCACTGTATCTGCTAGCTGTTGGCTAGTGCGCAGGTTCCAAGACCAAAGCCAGAGTATGCACATTTGCTATTTAACGTAACAGTTTTGTGAAAAAACTATCGGTAGTTGAAAAAGTGATGGAAACACATTGAACTTTAGATTTTTATTCGGTACATCATTATTTTTGTGTGCGTACTACGTCATCACGCACTGATTTTTATCCACAACAAGTCCATTTGGTGGAAACACATCTTTGGTTGGAAAATGTGCATATTTTCTTTATGCAGATTCTAGAATATTTGCATGAAAATATTTTGCCTATTGGATTGAAACCTAGCTACTGTCTAACTTTTATATCAAACTTTAGGGACCATGGTTTGCTGGGGAACGGAAATGGAACATTTGTATAATTTGATTTAATGCTAACCATCACACAAGTTGATGATTGGGGACACATTACATGTAAATGAAATTAATGCCATTGGCAACCGCAAGCACAATGAATACTAAAGTATAATGGAAACTACCCAAAACTCGAAGGAAAATTATTCGGCTGTACCCATAGGATAACCCTTTTTAGTTCCATGGAAAACCATCTGTGGAAAACCAAAAGGAATCTTCCTGGAACCAAGATTTCACATTCTTAAAATAAAGTGGTGATCCTAACTGACCTAAGACAGGGAATTTGTACTGGGATTAAATGTCAGGAATTGTGTTTAAATGTATTTGGCTAAGGTGTATGTAAACTTCCGACTTCAACTGTAAGCTTGTTTTTCTCCGAAGTTTGTAAACATTGTAAATGTAAACAAACACTGTATAGCCTCATAACATGGTTAAAACAATACATTTTATATCATGGACTGTCTGTCCTTGCATCGATAGCTCTGTCTATTAATCTGAGAGTGGTTCATTTCTCATGGCCCACCCCTCAGCTTTTTACCAAAAACAGAGGCAGGGCAACCATTTTGTTATTGTTTCATCTGTGGATTTGCCCTTTAAACAAGATAAAAGTGTCACCAACAAAAAGGTAAACAATAGGCCTATTGCAAATGCAGCATATGACATTAATTTTTTCACATGTTAATACCACTTTTAAGTTGCGCTCAAAGCAGGCCATTCCATGAGTGCAGCATTTATTTTTCAACTTGAATCATTGAGCCCAATCAGTCCTCCATGACAACAAAATCATAAACAACAGAGTGGGGCTGGCTAATAAGTCCTTAGATTTGGGGTTATGCTCAGGTAAAACAATTTGGCTAATCTAGACTTCCATATTTCAAAGTCCTATTCTTGAAGATCAAGGGGTACAACATTTATTGGAATGACTGGAATTCAGATTTTAATGTAAAGATATCATTTAATCATATCATTATATGTGGTAGAAAGTGATGGGTTAGAAGAAGCCTACATAACCAACCCATAAAGCAAATTTTTTACATTCATATATTTGGGCTTCCGCAGTAGTTTAAGGCATTGCATCTCATTGCTAGAGGCATCACTACATACCATTTTTTGATTCCAGGCTGTATCACAACCATCCGTTATTGGGAGTCCCATAGGGCGGTGCACAATTGGCCTAGCGTCGTCCAGGCAAGGGTTTGGCCGGGGTAGGCCGTCATTGTAAATAAGAATATGTTCTTAAAGGATCGGTCCGCCCCCAACGGGATAGTTGAGCAAACATAGGCTAATGTGATTAGCATGAGGTTGTAAGAAACAAAACAAAAATCCCGGGAAATAGACATGTCTGATATGGGCAAAAGCTTAAATTCTTGTTAATCTAACTACACTGTCCAATTTACAGTAAGACTTGCCTAGTTAAATAAAGGTTAAATAAAAAATATATATGGCCAGCAATATAAACTTTAACATAGATTTATCTTGCAAAAGATGTTGTTCAATTGATAACATACCAAAAATCGGTAACATACCGATTTTTGTCTTCTTCTAATGCCTATTAAGGGGAAAGTAATCTGAAAGTAACTGAATGTAATCAGATTACATTACTGAGTTTGGGTAATCTGAAAGTTACGTTACTGATTACAATTTTGGACAGGTAACTGTAATGGATTACATCTAGAAAGTAACCTACCCAGCTCTGGACAGCCTATAGGGAGGAGGTCAGAGACCTGGCAGTGTGGTGCCACAACAACAACCTCTCCCTCAACGTGAGCAAGACAAAGGAGATGATCGTGGACTACAGGAAAAGGAATGCTGAACACGCTCCCATTCACATCGATGGAGCTGAGGTGGAGCAGGGCGGGAGTTTCAAGTTCCTTGGTTTCCACATCACCACCAAACTATCATGGTCCAAACATACCAAGAAAGTCGTGAAGAGGCCACAACAACACCTTTTCCCCCTCAGACTGTAAAGATTTGGCATGGGTACTCAGATCCTCAAAAAGTTCTAGAGCTGCACCCTTGACAGCATCCTGACCGGTTGCATCACCACCTGGTATGGCAACTGCTTGGCGCTGCAGAGGGTAGTGCGTACGGCCTAGTTCATCATCCAGGACCTATATACTACGTGTTGTCAGAGGGAGGCCAGTCACCCAAGTCATAGACTGTTCTCTCTGCTACCGCACGCCAAGCGGTACCTGAGTGCCAAGTCTAGGTCCAAAAGGCTCCTTAACAGCATCCAACCCCAAACAATAAGACCGCTGAACAATTAATCAAATGGCCACCTGCACTATTTGCATTGACCCCCCCCTTTGTTTAGACACCTCTACTGGCTGTTTATTATCTATGCATAGTCACTTTACCTCGACTAACCTGTAAGCACACACATTGACTCAGTACCAGTACCCCCTGTATATAGCTTCATTATTTTCTTAAAACTGCATTGTTGGTTACAGGCTTGTAAGTGAGCATATCACGGAAAGGTCTACACCTGTTGTATTCGGTGCATGTGACAAATAAAATTGGATTTGATCTATACACATCTTCACTGGAGGAATTTACACAAGATATACTAGGAATGATATGATACTGCATAAGGGTTGGTATGTTTCTTGACACTATAATTAAGAAATAAGTCTTGATATATACCAGGGCTAAGGGCTGTTCTTATGTACAACACAACCCTTAGCTGTGGTATATTGACCATATACCACAACCTCCTGAGGTGCCTTATTGCTATTATAGACTGGTTATCAATGTAATTAGAGCAGTAAAAACACATGTTTTGTCATACCGGTGGTATAGGGTCTGATATACCACAGCTGTCAGCCAGTCAGCATTCAGGGCTCAAACCACCCAGTTTATAATAACAAATATGAACCCTGTAAATAGTGTATATTGTTTTTTATTGACAGGGAGAGAAAAACAATGCTCTAACAGCAGATTAGGGAGGCACCGTGGGATTAAGCTGCTCATCTAGCTAGCCTACTGTTTCTAATATAACATTTCCTATTTCACATCAGTAAAAAAGGCATTACAGTCCCAATATGCATGACTATTTAGGGCATATGTCTGCATGATTTTGTTTATGTTTGTCATGTCAGAGCTACTGTACTGTATTCAGCTCATTGTGTATCCCCCAGGTGTTCCTCCTGTCACAGGTCTAAGATATGTTCTGAGATAAAAGTTGGTACAATTCCTTCTCATGCTTAGAATGATTGCTGCATTGTCCGACAGAGTTCTATTAAACACTGCTGGGGGATATAGGCAACAGTATGTGAGTGAAAAATGGGTCTATCTATGCAAGCGAATATCGACTTATTCTTGACTCAATCCTACTCTTCCAATCTGTAGGTTCAACTGACTCTCTCATAGCAAAATTAAATGAGCAGCGCTACAGTATACTGTAGGTAATGTTTACAAGCCACTGATAAGAATCACTATTGGTCAGTATAGACAAGACATGTCCATACCAAGACTAAATAATAATAATAATAATTTAGCACATTTCTACAGCACTTTTCATAACAATCTTAATGCGATTCAAAAGCAAAAAATAAACAAGCAATACATCATCATGAGTAGTTTAGCTATAGTTAGGTAACCAATAGGCCATGTCTTTGAGTCCATCCTCCAAAGAGAGAGATGGGAAGTTCATGGCTTGATCAGAGGAAGTATGGTCAGGGAGATGGTTGATGAAGAGTCTGGTGACAATCATGTAGAAGGCTACTCTGGGAACTAGCATGAGTCGTGTAGCTACTGGACTTATCCTCCTTCACAATGTATGGCACCTAGTTGGGTAACGCATCAGCAGCTTTTGGTGCCAGAAAGCTCACCACACACAGTTCAGAGTACTAGCCAGTCGTCCCAACCACAAACCCTCTGCCTCAGCACTGCATTAATTTACTGCATCTCACATTCTTCTCAGGCTTCAGGTGACTCTTAAATTGATGTTTTCAAAAGATCAGGAACCAGCAGCCAGGTGAAACAAAAAAGCTGGTACAGTGTCCAGATGCATCATTCGAACAAAAACAATTGGCTAGCTAACCAAGCCAAAAATAGTTGACCTGCCAGTCTATCTGCAAATCTGTGGGTAAAAACCACCAGAAATATGCACTAAAACTCAATGTTATCAAAAACAAAACAGCTGATAAAAAACAAATAACAAATAATTAAATATGTACACATTTACAGGAGTTCTCTGTTTAAGCTCTCTGTTTAGGCTGGTGCCATGGCAACTACAGAACAATAAATATATGACTCTGCCATCTTCTCTGGCTCTCACCCGACTGACACATACCCCTCCAACACTGACAATGTGCTTCAGCCTCTTCCATCATGTAATGTCCGACCAACACGACTAATTGCCATGATTAATCATCATATAAATATATCAGCCCAGTTCAGGCCTTAAGGTAGGCCTGGGTATGCGTAGATTTTATCCAGTATAATAGGCCAGTATAGTAGGCCAGCCTACCTCAAGCGTGGTACAGCTCCAACCATGGCTCAAAGCATTCAGTTTGCCATTGATGAATGTGCTTGGGGAATCTCCAAGCCCATTGATAAAGTGTGAGGTGCCTGTAGTTGTGCAGCACAAAGTGTCATTACTAATCAGCCATATCCGTTACGCCCCCACTGTCACAGCCAAGATGCTTGAGACGCTTGAGAATCTTGGCCTGGAGAATGGATAAATACATAGGCTAGACGCCGACCAGATTATCTAATATAATCCCATTTTGTCCATTTCTAATCCACAGAGTAGGCGTAGGCCTGAATACAAGATACCATGATTTTCTGCATCATAAGACGTGCACATTTACATCTTTCCCTCTGCCGCCAGGTTCAGGCCCAGCCTCTCCTCTAACCTTAACCCCAACTTTAACCTCCCCTCTGCAGATTCAACACCAGTTCCAGCACCAGACCGAGTCACAGCACCAGAATACTGGAAAAGGTGCAGAGGAGGGACCCAACATCTAACCTTCACCCGGAGTGAGCGGACCAGGGGAGTGCCACCATTGACATCCGGGTCTAGGGCTCCCTTGTGTGTCTGCTTCCTCCTCAGGTTGTCCTTTCTCCCCTCTGCAGGCCCAGTTACAGCACCAACTCAGTACCCGGTTTCCAGCACCAGTCCCAGCACCAGACCACCAGACGAAGAGGAGGGACCAAAGATCAAACCTTCACCTGGTGATCAGGCCACAGGAAAGTAACACCATGGACCTCTGGGTCTAAGGCACCTTTGTGTTTTTGCTTGCTCCTCAGGTTGTCCTTCCTCCCCTCTACAGACCCAGATCCCAATCCAGCACCTGAACCAGCCCCAGTTCCTTGTTCCTGTTTTTTACTGGTCTCCAGTTTTCCACCCTGGTTCCAGCACCAACATGACTTCCAGTCCAGTCCTGGCCCCAACACCAGCAACAACCCTGGACACAGCAGTGACCAACCACAACTGCCACCTCCATCCAGCAACTGCCAGCCCAGCCCAGACCCCACCCACAACACAAAGACACAGACACATTGTGGACTGACTGATGGACAGATTGCTTTTGTTTTTGCTTTTCTTTGATTAGATGACCATTTGGTTTGCCTAATTTGACTTGATAGCTTATTGTTATAATTATTTATCATTTTGAATTTTGAAAAACCAAATTAAAGGACCTTAAAACCTTTTCAGGGTTCTTACCTAACCTTAACATTTCAAGGTTCTTGCTATGTAAACAGTTTGGGGATATTATGGCATAATTTTGACTGGCAAATGACTCCTAATCCCAATTTGAAGTTTCTGCTGAAGTCAAAATCTGGCGTATTAGGTAAATAGGACAGATGTCAAATAATGCAATAAGTTAATGAGTTCATGTTGCACTATGACTATCAAATCAAATCAAAATGTATTTGTCACATGCACCGAATACAACAGGTGTTAACCAACAATGCAGTTCAAGAAATAGAGTTAAGAAAATATTGACAAAATAAACTGAAGTAAAAGTAAAATAAAAAGTAAGACAAGAAAATAATATAACAATAACGAGGTTATATACAGGGGGTACCGGTACCGAGTCAACGTCGAGGTAATTGTAATTGTAAAGTGACTATGCATAAATAATAGACAGCGAGTAGCAGCAGTGTCAAAACAAAGGGGGTGGTCAATGGAAATAGTCCGGGTGGCTATTTCTAATTGTTCAGTAGTCTGATGGCTTGGGGGTAGAAGCTGTTAAGGAGCCTTTTGGTCCTAGACTTGGCGCTCCGGTATTGCTTGCCATGCGGTAGAGGAGAGAACAATCTATGACTTGGGTGACTGGAGTCTTTGACAATTTTGGGGGCCTTCCTCTGACAACACCTAGTATATAGGTCCTGGATGTCAGGAAGCTTGACCCCAGTGATGTCCTAGGCCGTACGCACTACCCTCTGTAGCGCCTTACGGTGAGATGCCGAGCAGTTGCTATACCAGGCGGTGATGCAACCGGTCAGGATGCTCTCGATGGTGCAGCTGCAGAACATTTTGAGGATCTGGGGACCCATGCCAAATCTTTTCAGACTCCTGAGGGGGAAAAGGTGTTGTTGTGCTCTCTTCACACTGTCTTGGTGTGTTTGGACCATGAAAGTTTGTTGGTGATGTGGACACAGTCAATTAACAGCAACACTATGGTGTTGAATGCTGTAGTCAATGAATAGCATTCTCACGTAGGTGTTCCTTTTGTCCAGGTGGGAAAGGGCAGTGTGGAGTGCGATTGAGATTGTGTCATCTGTGGATCTGCTGGGGCGGTATGCGAATTGGAGTATGTCTAGGGTTTCCGGCATGATGGTGTTGATGTGAGCCATGACCAGCCTTTCAAAGCATTTCATGGCTACGGACGTGAGTGCTACAGGGCGGTAATCATTTAGGCAGGTTACCTTTGCTTTCTTGGGCACAGGGATTATGGTGGTCTGTTTGAAACATGTAGGTATTACAGACTCGGTCAGGGACAGGTTAAAAATGTCAATGAAGACATTTGCCAGTTGGTCTCTGTTTGTTGTCGGTTCGTCTTGTTCATTAAAGCTTACCAGCGTTTTTCCTGTCAGCTCCTATCGTTTCCCAGCATCTCTTTGATAGTCCTCCCGGTAATTTTACCTTTGCCTGTCCTGACCCTGTACCCGCCTGTCGTCCTGTACCTTTGCCTTACCCTGGATTTTCGACCCCTGCCTGCCTTGACCTGTCTTTGCCTGCCCCTGTTGCTACAATAAACAGTGTTACTTCGACAGTTTGCATCTGGGTCTTACCTTGATCCCTGATAGTCCTGGTAATCCCTCTGGCCCTGCGGCTTTGTGAATGTTGAACTGTTTAAAGGTCTCACTCACATCCGCTCCGAAGAGCGTGATCACACGGTCAGCCGGAACAGCTGGTGCTCTCATGCATGCTTCAGTGTTGCTTGCCTTGAAGCGAGCATAAAAAGTATTTAGCATGTCTGGTAGGCTTGTTTCACTGGGCAGCTCGTTTCACTGGGCAGCTGGGTTTCCCTTTGTAGTGCGTAATATTTTTCAAGTCCTGCCACATCTGACAAGCATCAGAGCCGGTGTAGTAGGATTCAATCTTAGTCCTGTATTGACGCTTTGCCTGTTTGATGGTTCGCTCCTTTAGCTCGGTGAGGATGTTGCCTGTAATCCATGGCTTCTGGTTGGGAAATGTACGTACGGTCACTGTGGGGACGATGTTGTCAATGCACTTATTGATGAAGCCGGTGACTGAGGTGGTATACTCCACAATGCCATTGGATGAATCCCGGAACATATTCCAGTCTGTGCTAGCAAAACAGTCCTGTAGCATCCGCATCATCTGACCACTTCCATATTGCGTGAGTCACTGGTACTTCCTGCTTTAGTTTTTGCTTGTAAGCAGCAATCAGGATGATATAATTATGGTCAGATTTGCAAAAATGGGGGGTGAGGGAGAGCTTTGTATGCTTTGTATGTGTGTGGAGTAAAGGTGGGATTTGGGCCTTGTCTTGACAAAGCAGTATATAGTTTGCGTCGGACTCATTAAAGAAAAACTCTTTGTCCAGTTCTAGGTGAGTAATTGCTGTTCTGATGTTCAGAAGCTTTTTTCGGTCATAAGAGACGGTAGCAGCAACATTATGTACAAAATGAGTTACAAACAATGCGAAAAAAACTAACAAAATAGCACAGTTGTTTAGGAGCCCGTAAAACGGCAGCCATCCCCTCCGGCGCCATTATTATACACTGTATAAATTGTAACTTGTTTTTAAGGTAACTTATGTTACTGTAAATTCCAATAAATTTGGTTTAAATCTACATTACTGTAAAGAAAGCACTTCTTTACAATAATGTACAGTAACATGCTGTACTTTTTTTTACAGTAACTTACAGGTAACTGTTTGTCAGTAATTTACCATTAAAACAAGTTATGTTTTTTACAGTGTAATATAATGAATTAAGACTAAGCTTGTTGAATCAACAATTAAAATGTTGAGTCTGTGGGCCCATATTTACACCGAAACAGTGTTAAATGTTAACTCTGCTTAGTGTAAAGTCTTATTTAAATATTTCCCAGAGTGCCTTGCCTTTCGAGTAAATTGTAGAGTTACCACCCATGACTATTTGTTAGTGACAGAGACATGGTTTCAAAGCTAATGAAATAATTCTGTTTTTTATAAATGTTTGCAATATCGAATGCTGGGTAATATGATAATGAGATGTGTATGACTTTCAGGCCATTGTACTAGGGTGAAGCTAGGCCCTCAAAATAAGGTCTTAAGAAATACGTATGATATTGTGTTAAATATATATTTTGAAAGATAACATATCCACTTAGGATGTCACTTGGTGAAGTCCATAGGACTGTAAATGGATGAATGCAACAAATATGTATCTGTCACTAATAAATACAGTAACTCTACAATTTACTCGAAAGGCAAGGCACTCTGGGAAATATTTGAATAACACACTAAGGAGTGTGTTAATTTAACACTGTCGCGGTGTCTATATAGGTCCATAGACTCAATCCTTTCATGGTTGATTGAACACTGTTAATTTAGACTTTCTTTAACAATGGAGAATTTGCTGTGTCGATTCTCTGACGAGCAGAGAACATTGGGGGGAAAACAAAATCATGATGTTTTGAGTGGAATGACTATCCAGTCAACACTGCTACATTGTTTTGATCACATTCAATTGTCACACTTAGCTCATTCTGCCTACCTAATTAAGCAACACTGCTTATAGTGTGTATTGTGGTACAAATGCAATTGCATCCAAATGAGAATTGAACATTTAAAATGATTACAAACGACTGATCAATAGACCATGCAAATTAAAACAATAAACACCAAACATCCCTACCTTAAATTCCTCCAGGATCTTGTAAGTTTTCCCCCTGTATTCACAAAAGTTTTTAACTTCCTTGCATTCAGGACAGCATCCATTGTGCTCCACTTTTGTGCACTTAGGGTGTATCTTGGGGCACTCCGGCTGGTCGCACACTGGCCCATCCTCAGTGCACACGCATGGGCAGTTCGAGTGTCCCGGGAAGAAACGCTCCCCCAGTTTGTAAACAAAGCCACTGTCGTCCACGCAAACTTTCCCCCGGTAATCGTCGAAAATTATGTTGTCGCTGTTGGCAGTTCGCTCTGCCTCGTCCGCGGTGTAATCCTCGGGACTGAGGGAGGCTGGTGACAAGGTGGCGTGGAGGACGAGGAGGACAATGCAGGTTGTTGGAAAGAGAAAGCCCATCCTTCGCCGCGGTATTCCTGTTGCAGTCAAGGAAAGGGTCGAAGTTGCATTTACTTTGCCCATTCCATTCCCAGTCTGTGTTGCACGAAGGCCAAATTAACATGCTGATGATATCATGCAAATAGAATGGGATATTTTCAGTTAGAAGTATCCACAGCAACGGACACAATCCCAGAAAAGATTTACAATCTAACACAGCAAATTCTCAAGTGTTAATTCAACACTTAGTGTTAAATTTAACACGGGTCCAGTGTGTTGATCCAGGTGTTAATTTAACACTAACATAATTCATTTAACACTCACTGATGTAAAATAACCCCAGTGTTGATGTTAATAACCAGTGTAAAATTAAGACCATGCTCATCTTTATCATATTTCCCAGCATGCTCTATTGCAGGTGGCTTTTTAGAATTGTTTATTTCAATATCTATGTTTTTGCATGTACATTGATTGGTTAATTAATATTATGCTACTCAAAAATAAATAACAAACATATTTCTCATCTAATCCAATCTGTTAGCTGGATTTATTGCACCATAGGGCCAGACTACCGCATTTGGGGCCCCGGGGCACCGACCTCCAGGGGCCCACCCACCGTTTTTGAGGGGAAATAAACTAACTTACTGTATTTCAATACATTTTGCCATGGTGCAGAGAGAAAAATTTGCATTTCTACACTTTTTGTCATGAGGGTAAGAGAAAATGTTGAAGTTTTAAAGCTAATTTCCTGCAATTCCACAGTTTTTGCCATGGGGTAGAGAAAAAATATGTTACCCGTTACTGAAATGGTTGTTCCAGTTTAGATGGTTTAATTCATTTTTCTCTGGGTGCTGCATTTGATCTTCAATGAGGTTCAGAGGGCCCCACTGAAACTGTATGAATGTAGGTCTGTTATACTTTCTACACAGTTTTGATTTTGGGTTTAGTCATTTTAAATGGGCCGGATTGGCAGTCTTTCTAAATGCAGGTTGTGGGTGAATAAAGATTCATAATGTTGAATATCCCCACTCTGGCTGTATTCCAATAGGAATTACACATCACTTTCCAAGCCAGCATAATGTGATTTGCAGGCCTGATGTAGCATGAAAACCATGAATTTCAGGCCACTGGATTAGGTAAAAATACGGCCCTCAAAATAAGATCTTATGAAAAAAGTGTTTCAGTGTGTTAATTACGTCTTATGATAACATATTTGCATAGGATCTCATTTGATGAAGGCCAGGAAATTTAATTTGATGAATGCAACAATCATGTCTGTCATTAACAAATACAGTCAAGGTTTGTAGCTTTACAATTCACTGAAAGGCATGGCACTCTGGGAAATATGAAAATAATGCTTATCACACTGTTAATTTAACACTGAAAAGTGTGGACCCATATAGACAATGTACAAGTGTTGATTTAACACTGGATAATGTTCTGTCTATTATTACATTTCTTACATACATTGCAGAATGTCAGTATTTTAAGTAAGAGAACCCCCCAATAAAAACAAGATGTGTTTACAATGAAAAAAGACATGAGGTTTTAGGATGAGTTTTACAGTGAATACATTGGGCATTATAGACTCACCGCGTTGAAATGTTCGGTTCCACTAGTTGGAGTCAGGATCAACAGAGATCCAAACCCAGTAGAATGGATTAAACACAGGATAACTTCCAGATTGACCATTGGATAAAACCAACAGGCTCCAGATAAAAATAGAATCCCCCTTCAGTTGCTGTTGTTGTACGTAAAAGCAGTTAGAAACGACACCATTTTCAGTACGGGTGACTTCGGAGCAGCGCGAGCGATGTGATATGCACACACAAATCAATCTGATACATGACTCAGACGATCCCTTATTTCCCGTAGATAAAGATAACAATAGGTAGTTGATGTGTGAAAAAGAAGCCTTGAATTTTTTTTAACGAAATTATTTTGCCTTCTATTGTTGCCAATAGGCTACTCATAGTCCTCCACGGCAGTGAGAGTAATTTCAATCAACTTCCAAATGCTGCAGGTAGATCAAAAACATAATTATGTATTGTAACATACATCCAGCAGCGAGTGCAATTGGAATAATAGACCCAAACTCTGGAAGATACACCTTTAAGAAGAGAAAAAATAACTAAAAGAAAATAAGTTTAAACCCAGCATCTCCAGTAAAAGTTAAATGTTTCGCCTACTAAAGATATTTTATTTGTCCACACTTTTCCGTGCGCACTCTCCGGGAAGAAGCAGAGAACATGGTAGCCTACCAATCATAGCTTGATGCTCGTTAGTTGAATAAGCTGAAGCGAAAAAGCCCCGATTCAAGTCCTCCGCCTATACCGCCAATTTTGTGAAGAGGAGCGTGCAGAACAGCGGCGCTTTACATCGCCCTTGTGAGTGAGAGGGGACGCATTTGACTTCAGGACCACGGACAGTGGCAGAGGGCACAGCGGCAGACAGCGTTATCTTCAGCACTGTCGCTGTTCAGTCGAGCGTCCCACTGAGCACGCGGAGATTGGAGAGCTTTCCCATCTTGTGTTGCTCCCCAGACCAGCAAGGAAAAAGCGAATGGTTTGGCGCAGCTAGATCACTCTTCAAAGAACTTGAAGTGGCATTTTATTCTATCGATATCCGGCCAAAATGCACTGAATTAATCGAAATAGCTGGATGGGGTTTGCTCTCTTAAATATCACGTGGAGCACTTTTTATTGAAAGCCTCAAAAACAGATAGCACAGTTTCTCTGTGCGCAGACGTGATTTATGCTACTGTAGCCTATGATCTAGATCACACACACATTACCATTCTTGCAGCAAATAACTGAAATAGACTTAGAGAAAAGGTGCTGTACAATGTGGCGTTATGTTCATTTGCAGAATAGGCTACACAGTAATTTCCCACGATTGAAGATCAGCACAATTCCACATTATACCGTATCTGCTCTACAGAGAACCTAAAGAGGTGCAACATTTTCGAGTGGAGGGGAGAAATAAGAATCTACAGAGCTCAGCTCCCAAGGCATTTGCTTGTACAGTACAGGGGTATGGTTCATGTCTATAATGGATATAACTAAAGGCTCTCTTCTCAGGCTGTCCCTTGGGATCTCTGGCTAACATGGTGTAAAATGTCAAGGGTGGATTAATCTCTGAGTGAAAAACATACTCATAATACCTCACTGGACAAGCAGCCACACAGAGGCATGTACCATGTACACTACTGTAGGATGTTGTGTGTATGTGTGTGTGTGTGTGTGTGTGTGTGTGTGCATGTGTGTGTGTGAGAGTACCATGCATGGGTGTGTGTGTGTGTGTGTGTGTGTGTGTGTGTGTGTGTGTGTGTGTGTGTGTGTGTGTGTGTGTGTGTGTGTGTGTGTGTGTGTGTGTGTGTGTGTGTGTGTGTGTGTGTGTGTGTGTGTGTGTGTGTGAGAGTATGTGAGTAAGTCCATGTGTGTGTGTGCGTGTGCGTGTGTGTGTATATGTGTGAGAGTACCATGCATTGGTGTGTGTGTGTGTGTGTGTGTGTGAGAGAGTACGTGAGTAAGTCCATCTGGGTGTGTGCGTATGCTTGCCTGCATGTGGTATAATGTTTCTGTGTGTGCTTAGCCTTGTCTCCGTCCTCTCTGTCAGAGTTAGTGCTATGCTTCTTTAAATGGGTCATAAACAACACCTATCAGGGCGAATCAGGATGAATTGTGTCAGAGCCCTGGATGACGTCTTACAGTGATGAATCATTCGCGAACAAACAGCTCTTTTTGACCAGATATCTTTTGGAGAACGTAGGGAACCGAATCGAGAGAGAGAGCCGTTCAATCCCTGATTTGAGTCCCTGATTTGTATACTACTGCTACTGATTTTTGAGCACCAGAAAATGATGATCTGTAGAAACATTATAAAAACATTATCTGAAGATGGTAAGTCCTCACTGCAGGAACAATACGTAGTGGGGAGAGAGCCTCATTCTGGTCCACGCAAAATTTTGTCAGGTGAAATGTAGTATTTGAACTCAAATTTCATGATCTGACATAATGGTAGGCAACCCTTTAGACTTTACATTAGAAATGTGCTATTTTTCATGTCTTTTCATCACATTTTAAGCACCACTGAACCAAGAGCTGTTTGGGAGCCAAATGAACGCCTCATTTAGGTGAGCTGAGCCAAAAGATCTGGCTCACCGAAAAGACTCTGAATACCCATCACTAATGTCATATCCCTGCTCCTTAGTAATTGAAGCATGATTTCTCACATTTTTAATAGCAACGTGTTAGCTGTTTACCTGTTAGATCACCAACGCAATGTCCTCTCTAATTGGCTCCTCACGCACCCCCTCACCCATCACACAAACATGCACACACACGTATGTAGGCAGGCACACAGGCACAAACACATTCACGTACGCTCACACATGCACACAGCATACACAGGCACAAACTTACAAATGCATGCATGCACACACAGGCATGAACACACACACACACACAGACACACACACACAGACTTTGAAAGGTTTCACTATAGCAACATATAGATATGTCATCCTTCTCATTACTGGAGTATCATAGGCACAGCAAGTTCCATAAGATGATCACACACACACACACACGCACGCACGCACGCACGCACGCACGCACGCACGCACGCACGCACGCACGCACGCACGCACGCACGCACGCACGCACGCACACACACACACACACACACACACACACACACACACACACACACACACACACACACACACACACACACACACACACACACACACACACACAGAGAGACTCTGAGCTAAGGCGCTGCTGCTGAAATTCTACATGGGTAATTTCTCGTATTGAATGATTAGTGAGATCCACATGCAGTCACATGGGAAGCTGTGGCCGCTTGGTGAAGTGGGTGTTTGACGTCGTCGTGCGTGATGTGACATGCATCTATATTATATTACAGTGTCAGCTGAAACGTTAACAAGCAAGGACAAGGTTGCACTTGCTCTGATGATAAGAACAATTATCTATTCTGAATGTACAGCATGAAATGTGCTGACCCTGTCTCTCACTAAAATACATTGTTGGCAATATTATCGTATTCTTCTTCATGCATATTGATGCTATCCCTCATGTCTTCATATTCGTCTACACCCGCAAAGCTTATGGACCGGTTTACCGGTGTCACGTTCCTGACCGGTTTTCTGTTATTTTGTATGTGTTTGACGGTCAGGGCGTGAGTTTGGGTGGGTAGTCTATGTTATGTGTTTCTATGTTGGTTAAAGGGTGACCTGATATGGCTCTCAATTAGAGGCAGGTGGTTTTCATTTCCTCTGATTGAGAGCCATATTAAGGTAGGTGTTTTCACATTGAAAGGTGGGTGGTTGTCTCCTGTGTCAGTGTCTGTGTATGTTACGCCACACGGGACTGTTTTCGGTTTTGTTTGTTCGTTCGTTTTATGTAGTCATTTTTCCTGTTCATGCGTTCTTCGTGTTTCATGTAAGTTCGTCGTCCAGGTCTGTCTACATCGTTTATTGTTTTGTAATTATTCAAGTGTTCGTCGTGTTTTCTGTTTTGTTTATTAAATATCATGTCTTATCACAACGCTGCGTCTTGGTTCAATCCATGCTCCTCCTCTTCGGATGAAGAGGAAGAGGAAAGCCGTTACAACCGGACACAGTTTACTAAGCCTAGTTCTGATTATAAAAAGTTGAATGGATAATCTCTACTGAAAATCCCTCTTTAGTCTACTGGGAAACCTGCCCTAAGTGTAGTTACCTTCCTCGTGCCTTTTTGAGTCATGGTTGCCCTCTGTGTTAGCCTCTGAAGATGTTAACGAGACCGGCTCGTGTGACTTCTGAAAGAGCGCTCGCTCCTCATGACCATGGGCAGGGGCTAGAAGTGCAGCCACAGTCACAGGCTGTGCCATGCTTAGTTCTTACCTCTGAATCACATCATCTCCCATCTCTAACACTACAGTATATGCTTGTCTGTGACCTGGTTGTATGATTGTATGAAGCCTAGAAACACTGATGGTTTCAATCTGGAGAAAAACAATTCAGCACCATAGTAGCCAAGTCACTTTCCTTTTTATTTTTGTAATTTATTTTTTCACACCAAATACAAACATACACATACAAACAACAACTTACAGACACACACAAACAACTACATCTCCTCTGACCAGATCCGCATGCTCACACCTCCATCCCTAGAGCCTGCATTATTGTTTGCCACATGGCCTTAAATTGTACCAATTCGTTTTCTCAGTCGCCATGCTAATTCAATATTTCAATAACAATTCATTATATTTTTCCATTGTGTTAATGATGGCGGATTAATTGATTTCCAAGTTTTAGTATACGTTTTTTTCAAGATGAGTGATGACAAAAGAATCATCCAGTCAGTTGGGTATCTCACTACACCCCCATATGCCATGTCTTGAAATATGCAGACCGCCAAATTTAAAGTAAGTTGTAGTAATACTTCTGACAGCCAACGTTCTAGCTCTGCCCATAACTTTTGGACTTTATAGCATTCCCAGAAAGCATGGATTATTGAATCATTGTTCATTTTACACTTAAAACATGACTCTGCTGTTGTGCTGTAGAATTTGTGAATTCTGTCTCTTGCATAATAAATTATATAAAAATTATATAAATTAGTTTATACTGGATTAAGCGTACATTTCTGTTAATTCATTAGTTATTCTCCAACTTTCCTTCCATTTTGTGCCAACATCAGTTCTTTTTAACTCTTGGTTCCAATAGTTTATATTTTTTTCTAAGAGATTGTCAGTTGGATATGCTCTTTGCAAGGTTTTGTATATCTTACCTGTCACTTTCTTTTTTAATTGACCATTGAACAGATTCCCAGATTTCACATTTAAGGCAGGACTCCAATTGGGAAGGCATCATGGCATCAAGCCAGAACAAGGTGGATCAATTATTTAGTGACACTGCTGCACACTGGTCCTTATAGGGTTATAAAGTAGGCTAGGTACTGTAGGGTGTGTTGTTTCAGAAAAATAACCACTACTACAGCAAGCCTTGGTCCATTAGCCCTTCACTTTGGCTTGTGGAAACCATGCAACGGATAATACTGTTGTTTACAGGCGAGCAGAAACAAGTGAAATAGTACCTAAAATAGCTCCATCTCACATGTTAGCATTTATTTTCTCACTGCTGACTTTTCCTTTCTCTAGCTACTTCCAAAAGTGTAATTATTTGCTGCTCCTAAAGCTGCACTTGCTTGACATACTGTAAAAAAAGAAGATGAGAAAATCACAGACGTCCGTATACTGATGTAGGGGTTGATAATTTTTTTCTATGGCAAATCAAGTCTACAATTTTAAAGTGGAAATCACAAACTTTAGAAGCCTTTTTAAACCTTGAATACAGTAAAGTTTGCATTTGCTACTGTGCATAAAAATTCTCAGCAACAAAAGAGTGATCAAATTAAGAGATCTGTAGGAGCGATTCAAATTCAATTAGCTAATGGAAGTAGCAGCATGCTTCCTCCTGCTCCTTTTCCATTCACAGGGCTTCATTCACAAACTGCAACCAGGCAAGGACTGTAACAATGTTATAATGGTTTAGCCATTAGGGTTACATTTATAGACTGCTATCAGATTTTCTCAGTATTATATTCGGTCACGGCTGTTTACGCTGGCTTAATAAACTGAATGCCAGAGTGGCAGTAAAGGCCCGAGGTATGGCCTGCCTCTACAGCCTTGAGGTATCTATTACGTCAGTCACTGTACAAAGATGTTCTCTTGCATGACATGACAGCCAAAGGGCTGTATGCACAGTTGAAGTCGGAAGTTTACATACACTTAGGTTGGAGTCATTACAACTCATTTTTCAACCACTCCACAAATTTGTTGTTAACAAACTATAGTTTTGGCAAGTCGGTTAGGACATCTACCTTGTGCATGACACAAGTCATTTTCCCCAAAATTGTTTACAGGCAGATTATTTCACTTATAATTCTCTGTATCACAATTCCAGTGGGTCAGAAGTTTACATACACTAAGTTGACTGTGCCTTTAAACAGTTTGGAAAATTCCAGAAAATGATATCATGGCTTTAGAAGCTTCTGATAGGCTAATTGACATCATTTGAGTCAATTGGAGGTGTACCTTTAGATGTATTTCAAGGCCTTCCTTCAAACTCAGTGCCTCTTTGCTTGACATCATTGGAAAATCAAAAGAAATCAGCCCAGACCTCAGAAAAAATTGTAGACCTCCACAAGTCTGGTTCATCTTTGTGAGCAATTTCCAAATGTCTGAAGGTACCACGTTCATCTGTACAAACAGTAGTACGCAAGTATAAACACCATGGGACCACGCAGCCGTCATACCGCTCAGGGAGGAGATGTGTTCTGTCTCCTAGAGATGAACGTGTAGAAAGTGCAAATCAATCCCAGAACAACAGCAAAGGACCTTGTGAAGATACTGGAGGAAACAGGTACAAAAGTATCTATATCCACAGTAAAACGAGTCCTATATCGACATAACCTGAAAGGCCGCTCAGCAAGGAAGAAGCCACTGTTCCAAAACCGCCATAAAAAAGCCAGACTCCACTTTGCAACTGCACATGGGGACAAAGGTCAACGTTTTTGGAGAAATGTCCTCTTGTCTGATGAAACAAAAATAGAACTGTTTGGTCATAATGACCATCGTTATGTTTGGAGGAAAAAGGGGGATTTTTGCAAACCGAAGAACATCATGTTGTGGAGGTGCTTTGCAGCAGGAGGGACTGGTGCACTTCACAAAATAGATGGCATCATGAGGCAGGGAAATTATGTGGATATATTGAAGCAACATCTCAAGACATCAGTCAAGAAGTTAAAGCTTGGTCGCAAATGGGTCTTCCAAATGGACAATAACCCCAAGCATACTTCCAAAGTTGTGGCAAAATGGCTTAAGGACACCAAAGTCCAAGTATTGGAGAGGCCATCACAAAGCCCTGACGTCAATCCTAGAGAACATTTCTGGGCAGAACTGAAAAAGTGTGTGCGAGCAAGGAGGCCTTTAAACCTGACTCAGTTACACCAGCTCTGTCAGGAGGAATGGGCCAAAATTCACCCAACTTCTTGTGGGAAGCTTGAGGAAGGCCACCAAAATGTTTTGGCCCAAGTTAAACAATTTAAAGGCAATGCTACCAAACACTAATTGAATGTATGTAAACTTCTGACCCACTGGGAATGTGATGAAAGAAATAAAAGCTGAAATAAATCATTGTCTGTACTATTATTCTGACATTTCACATTCTTAAAATAAAGTGGTGATCCTAACTGACCTAAAACAGGGAACTGTCACTCTGATTAAATGTCAGGAATTGTGAAAAACTGTGTTTAAATGTATTTGGCTAAGGTGTATGTTAACTTCCGACCTCAACTGTAAGTCTTTCTTGGGGAAAGTTGTACTTTACAAAGCAAAATCAACGGTGTACTTTTAACTCTAAAAGTGTTAAATGTACATTATTTTCAGTGAATATAAGATTCCCACAGAATTGGTGTTAAAATAACTTAAATAAAGTGTGAAAGATTTTATTTTTCCCCGTTCAACTCTTGAAGTGTTCAAATGAACCTGATTGTAGAGTTTGCATAGCTCTGCTCTAGAGTGATATGCAACACCTAGAGTGTAAAACATAACACTTGATTTAGATTGAACTGGATTTACTTTGCTTAGTGCTGAAACTCTTATGCTTTCTCAGTGTAAGAAATGAACACCTGTAGTATTACAGTAAATCCTTTGTGCGCGTTGTGCAAAGCCAAATGTGCATATTTCTCATGGTGCCTTCTCTTTTTGAGTGAATTGTAGAGTTACCACCCATGACTGTATTTGTTAGTGACAGATACATAGTTATTGAAATCTATAATATGTAGACTTGTGGCTTTCACCAAGTGAATACTTAGGTGAATACCATCATAAAAATGTAACTCTAAGATAGTACAATGCAGATCTCAAAAGGCCTGGGAAATATGATAATGATGTGTGTTGTTTTGATGGGACTGTTTTACTCCCCACTGTGTAAAACAACAACTCTGGATATTAGGCAAACAATAAGGGTTATTTTACACCACTGAGTGTTAATTTCACAGTGAATTCAACTCCTGAATCAACACTAGAAATGTTACAATGAAAAATAGCCACTGACCAATTTTCTGTTTAGGTTTGTCTTTCTTGGGGAAAAGGTGTACTGTGGCACAGGTGGCCGGTGGCACCTTAATTGGGGAGGACGGGCTCAGAGTCATCAATGGTTTTCAAGTGTTTGATACCATTCCATTCACTCCATTCCAGTCATTATTATGAACTGTCCTCCACTCAGCAGCCTTCTGTGTACTGTAGGAATGTCTTTCTTTCTTGATGAGTCCTCCAATTTACAATGTGTCTTTGAGGAGGGAATTTCACATGAGAGTAGAGTTCCAGTAAAGTAGACAGTGTTCTTCTTACCGACATATTTGTCCCATTAGACACTGTCTGTGTCTGAAATGGCACCCTATTCACTAGGGACCCTGGTCAAAAGTGGTTCATTAGATAGGGAGTAGGGTACCATTTGGGATACAGTTTCTTGCTGACATATTCTTCCCTTCCAGGATAGTAGACTGTGTCATATTACCTTCCCTTCCAGTATAATAGACTGTGTCATGTCCTTCCCTTCCAGTATAGTAGACTGTGTCATATCCTTCCCTTCCAGTATAGTAGACTGTGTCATATCCTTCCCTTCCAGTATACTAGACTGTGTCATATTCTTCCCTTCCAGTATAGTAGACTGTGTCATTATCCTTCCCTTCCAGCACAGTAGACTGTGTCATATTACCTTCCCTTCCAGTATAGTAGACTGTGTCATAATACCTTCCCTTCCAGCACAGTAGACGGTGTCATATCCTTCCCTTCCAGTATAGTAGACTGTGTCATATTACCTTCCCTTCCAGTATAGTAGACTGTGTCATTTACCTTCCCTTCCAGCACAGTAGACAGTGTCATATCCTTCCCTTCCAGTATAGTATAGCTCCGTCGCGGACCAGGATGTCTTGCTCCCAGACAGACTAAATAACTTTTTTGCTCGCTTTGAGGACAATACAGTGCCACTGACACGGCCCGCTACCAAAACCTGCGGGCTCTCCTTCACTGCAGCCGAGGTGAGTAAAACATTTAAACTTGTTAACCCTCGCAAGGCTGCAGGCCCAGACGGCATTCCCAGCCGCGTCCTCAGAGTATGCGCAGACCAGCTGGCTGGTGTGTTTAAGGACATATTCAATCAATCCTTATCCCAGTCTGCTGTTCCCACATGCTTCAAGAGGGCCACCATTGTTCCTGTTCCCAAGAAAGCTAAGGTAACTGAGCTAAACGACTACCGCCCCGTAGCACTCACTTCCGTCATCATGAAGTGCTTTGAGAGACTAGTCAAGGACCATATCACCTCCACCCTACCTGACACCCTAGACCCACTCCAATTTGCTTACCGACTCAATAGGTCCACAGACTACGCAATCGCAACCACACTGCACACTGCCCTAACCCATCTGGACAAGAGGAATACCTACGTGAGAATGCTGTTCATCGACTACAGCTCAGCATTTAACACCATAATACCCTCCAAACTCGTCATCAAGCTCGAGACCCTGGGTCTCGACCCCGCCCTGTGCAACTGGGTCCTGTGTCATATTACCTTCCTTTCCAGTACAGTAGACTGTGTCATATCCTTCCCTTCCAGTACGGTAGACTGTGTCATATTCTTGCCTTCACATTCTTGCCTATAGGCTGTCATTCTTGACGTCGTTGTAATCTTCCCTTGCACTTCAATTGATCCTAGCATAATTTCACTGTGACAAATCTACTCCTTGGCAGAGCTGCTGGAATTCCCTTGCTGTTAAGAAAAACTGAGCAAAAATAAATGAATCTCTCTCTATAGATTATCCAAATATTTCAGATAAAAAAATGCTTCTGTCAATTAAGCAACCTCATTTTGGTAAATATATCAATGTGAAATCAAATCAAAGTGTATTTGTCACATGCGCTGAATACAACAGATAGACCTTACAGTGAAATGCTTACTTACAGGCCCTAACCAACAATGCAATCTTTAAGTAAAAGATAGGTATTAGGTGAACAATAGATAAGGAAATATAAAGCAACAGTAAAAAGACAGTGAATAATAACAGTAGGGAGGCTATATACAGTAGCGAGGCTATAACAGTAGCGAGGCTATATACAGGCACTGGTTAGTTTGGCTAATTGAGGTAGTATGTACATGTAGATATGATTAAAGTGACTATGCATATATGATAAACAGAGAATAGCAGCAGCGTAAAAGCCGGGCTGGGGGGGATGGGGGACACACACAATGCAAATAGTCTGGGTAGCCATTTGATGACCTGTTCAGGAGCCTTATGGCTTGGGGGAAAAAGCTGTTGAGAAGCCTTTTGGTCCTAGACTTGGCGCTCCGGTACCGCTTGCCATGTGGTAGTAGAGAGAACAGTCCATGACTGGGGTGGGTGGGGTCTTTGATAATTTTTAGGGCCTTCCTCTGACACCGTCTGGTGTTGAGGTCCTGGATGGCAGGCACCTTAGCCCCAGTGATGTACTGGGCCGTACGCACTACCCTCTGTAGTGCCTTGTGGTCGGAGGCCAAGCAGTTGCCGTATCAGGCAGTGATGCAACCAGTCAGGAGGCTCTCGATGGTGCAGCTGTAAAATCTTTTGAGGATTTAAGGACCCATGCCAAATCTTTTTAGTTTCTTGAGGGGGATTAGGCTTTGTCGTGCCCTCTTCATGACTGTCTTGGTGTGTTTGGACCATTCTAGTTTGTTGGTGATGTGGACACCAAGGAACTTGAAGCTCTCAACCTGCTCCACTACAGTCCCATCGATGAGAATGGGGGGGTGCTCGGTCCTCCTTTTCCTGTAGTCCACAATCATCTCCTTAGTCTTGGTTACGTTGAGGGATAGGTTGTTATTCTGGCACCACCCGGCCAGGTCTCTGACCTCCTCCCTATAGGTTGTCTCGTCGTTGTCGGTGATCAGGCCTACCACTGTTGTGTTGTCTGCAAACTTAATGATGGTGTTGGAGTCGTACCTGGCCACACAGTCGTGGGTGAACAGAGAGTACAGGAGGGGACTGAGCACGCACCCCTGAGGGGCTCCAGTGTTGAGGATCAACGTGGCAGATGTGTTGCTACCTACCCTCACCACCTGGGGGTGGCCCGTCAGGAAGTCCAGGATCCAGTTGCAGAGGGAGGTGTTTAGTCCCAGGATCCTTAGCTTAGTGATGAGCTTTGAGGGTACTATGATGTTGAACGCTGTAGTTAATGAATAGCATTCTCACGTAGGTGTTCCTTTTGTCCAGGTGGGAAAGGGCACGGTGGAGCGCAATAGAGATTGCATCATCTGTGGATCTGTTTGGGCGGTATTCAAATTGGAGTGGGTTTAGGGTTTCTGGGATAATGGTGTTGATGTGAGCCAATACCAGCCTTTCAAAGCACTTCATGGCTACGGACGTGAGTGCTATAGGTCTGTAGTCATTTAGACAGGTTATCTTAGCGTTCTTGGGCACAGGGTCTAAGGTGGTCTGCTTGAAACATATTGGTATTACAGACTCAATCAGGGACATGTTGAAAATATCAGTGAAGACACCTGCCAGTTGGTCAGCACATGCCCGGAGCACACGTTCTGGTCATCTGTCTGGCCCTGCGCCCTTGTGAATGTTGACCTGTTTAAAGATCTGCCTCACGTTGGCTACGGAGAGCGTGATCACACAGTCGTCCGAAACAGCTGATGCTCTCATGCATGCCTCAGTGTTACTTGCATCGAAGCAAGCATTTAGTGATTTAGCTTGTATGGTAGGCTTGTGTCACTGGGCAGCTTGCGGCTGTGCTTCCCTTTGTAGTCTGTAATAGTTTGCAAGCCCTGCCACATAAGACGAGCATCGGAGCCGGTGTGGTACGATTTGATTGGCGCTTTGCCTGTTTGATGGTTCGCCGGAGGGCATAGCAGGATTTCTTATAAGCTTCCGGGTTAGAGTCCCGCACCTTGAAAGCAACAGCTCTACCCTTTAGCTCAGTGCGAATGTTGCCTGTAATCCATGGCTTCTGGTTGGGGTATGTACGTTCAGTCACTGTGGAAACGATGTCCTCAATGCACTTAGTGATAAAGCCAGTGACTGATGTGGTGTACTCCTCAATGCAATCGGAAGAATCCCGGAACATGTTCCAGTTTGTAATAGCAAAACAGTCCTATAGTTTAGCATCTGTTTCATCTGACCACTTTTTTATAGACCGAGTCACTGGGGCTTCCTGCTTTAATTTTTGCTTGTAAGCAGGAATCAGGAGGATGGAATTGTGGTCAGATTTACCAAATGGAGGGCGATGGAGAGCTTTGTATGCGTCTCAGTGTGTGGAGTATAGGTGATCTAGAATTTTTTCCCTCTGGTTGCGCATTTAACATGTTGATATAAATGAGTTAATACTGATTTAAGTTTCCCTGCATAAAAGTCTCCGGCCACTAGGAGCGCCGCCTCTGGGTGAGCGGTTTCCTGTTAGCTTATTCCCTTATACAGCTGACTGAGTGCAGTCTTAGTGCCAGCGTCCATCTCTGGTGGTAAATAAAATAATGTGTACACATTATTCATGCATGGAATTAACCCAACTGTTTAATACCTTAGCGTACAATGTCTTGTCATGTCTTTATGCTGCATAGTAATACAATTGATTATCATTATTGTATTCAGTAAATGACGAGTGTACTTTGTGATAAGTGACTTTAATTTCAATATTACTGCAATCATATAGACCTGGCCATTTATTAATTATCATATATGGAAGATATTTCATTTGAATAAATTAAACAATCATGGATGGCTCTGAATTAGAATAGTAATTCAACATAACCCCTGTCTCCCATAGCCTGCTACATTAAAACCTCCCATCCCCTCTCCCCCCTATCCATTTTCTTATGGTCCTGCTGTAGCAGACATATTAAATGGGATACTGAGTCAGCAATTAAAGAGCTGCTCTCTAGCAAGAGGGGAAGTGGCATGGCATGGTATAGACTGCTTCCCAAATAGCACCCTATTCCCTACATAGTGCACTGGTCAAAAGCTGTGCACTATATAGGGAATAGGGTGCCATTTGGGACACAGCCAGCGAATGAACAGGATTTTGGTTGACTCAGCTCCAGTGTAGTACATGAGAGACTGGGGGGGGGGGTGGGGGTTCGAGATAAATCCATGTTCTGGTATCAGTGTCAGTGTGTGTGTGTGTATGTGTGTGTGTGTTTAACTATTAAACAAACATTTGACCAAATGCGGACATTTTGTTTGTCCCCACAAGGTTTTAAATGCAATTTAGGGTCAAGGTTAGAATTCGGTTTTAGGGTTAGGGTTAGGGTTAAGGTTAGGTTTAGGGGTTAGCGAAAATACGATTTTGAGTGGCACTGAATTATGTGTCCCCATAAGGTAAGTTATACAAGAATGTGTGTGTGTGTTTGTGTGTTTGTGTTTGTGTGTGTGTGTGTGTGTGTGTGTGTGTGTGTGTGTGTGTGTGTGTGTGTGTGTGTGTGTGTGTGTGTGTTTGGGAGGGAGGGAGTGTGTGTAGGTGTGTTCAGCTGTAGTGGATCAGAGCCTCCCTCTCTTTAATACTTATTAGTCAGACTAAACTATGTGTAACGGCCCCCTGTGGGTGATGGCATTTCCAACTGAGCTGGGCTAGGAGCTCTTATTCCTTCTGCCTCCTTATATCCCAAAAAGCTGTTTCAATCCTTTGTTTTTCTCTGTTTGTTCCGTACCTCCCTCCTTCTCGCAAAGAGTTGTGGCAGTCCTCTGTTTGCTCTTTTCGTTCCGTAACTCCCTCCTTCTCGCAAAGAGCTGTGGCAATCCTTGGGATTTGCTCTGTTCGTTCCGTATCCTCCCTCCTTCTCCCAAAGAGCTGTGGCTAGTAATCTTCGGCTCTGCTCCATCTCTGAAGATTGATGCACTGCTCCATCAGACCTGGCTTCAAATGCTGCTTGAAAAAGTTTAAAATACAGCTGTGCTCAATTTAGCTTGCCTCGCACAATAGAACCAACAGAGTAGTCGTAAGAGTACAAACCATAACCATCTAAAACTCCAGTTAGGCTAAAGCAAACGCTAAAAGTACAGTATTTGAAAGATTTCAAAGCCACTGAACAAAAATATAAACGCAACATGTAAAGTGTTGGTCCCATGTTTCATAAGCTGAAATGAAAGATCCCAGAAAAAGCTTATTTTTGTGCACGTGTTTACATCCCTGTTAGTGAACATTTCTGATTTGCAAAGATAATCCATCCACCTGACAGGTGTGGCATATCAAGAAGTTGATTAAACAGCATGATCATTACACAGGTGCACGTTGTGCCGGTGACCATAAAAGGCCACTCTAAAATGTGCAGTTTTGTCACACAACACAATGTCTCAATTGGCATGTTGACTGCAGGAATGTCCACCAGAGCTGTTGACAAAGACATTAATGTTACTTTTTCTAACATAAGGCGCCTTGAATGTCGTTTTAGAGAATTTGGCAGTACGCCCAACAGGCCTCACAACCGCAGACCACATGTAACCATGCCAACTCAGGACCTCCACATCAGGCTTCTTCCCCTGCGGGATCGTCTGAGACCAGCCACTGGACAGCTGATGAAACTGTGGGTTTGCACAACAGAATAATTTCTGCACAAACTGTCAGAAACTGTCTCAGGGAAGCTTATCTGTGTTCTCGTCGTCCTCACCAGGGTCTTGACCTGACTACAGTTCAACGTTGTAACTTACATCAGTGGGCAAATGCTCACCTTCGATGGCCACTGGCATGCTGGAGAAGTGTGCTCTTCACAAATGAATGCCGGTTTCAACTGTACCGGCAGATGGCAGATAGCTTGTGTGGCGTCGTGTGGGTGAGCGGTTTGCCTATGTCAATGTTGTGAACAGAGTGCCCCATGGTGGCTCTTCCATACAATTCCTGAAAGCTAAAAATGTCCCATTTATTCCATGGCCCTTGAGCATATTTGGGATGCTCTGGATTAACGTGCATGACAGCGTGTTCCAGTTCCCGCCAATATCCAGAAACTTCGCACAGCCATTGAAGAGAAGTGGGACAACATTCCGCAGGCCACAATCAACAGCCTGATCAACTCTATGCGAAGGAGATGAGGCAAATAATGGTCACACCAGATACTCACTGGTTTTCTCATCCACGACCCTTACCTTTTTTTATGGTAACTATTACCAACAGATCCATATCTGTATTGATTTTAACAAGGCTAATTTGAAACAAGGCTCCCTAAATGTTATCAGCATATCGAATGCGCGACCCGGGCTGGGAAAATTCTGTATCATTGTTACAACTTCCGCGACGCATACAAAGCCATCCCTCACCCTCTTTTTGGCACATCTGACCATGACTCCATTTTGTTGCTCCCAGCTTATAGACAGAAACTAAAAACAGGAAATGCCCGTGCTCAGGTCTGTTCAACGCTGGTCCGACTAATCTGATTCCACGCTTCAAGATTGCTTCAATCACGTGGACTGGGATATGTTCCGGATACCGTTGAACAACAACATTGATGTATACGCTGATTTGGATGTGCTTCCCTCCGCAAGGCAATCAAACAAGCCAAGCATCAGTATAGAGACAAAGTAGAGTCGCAATTAAACGGCTCAGACACGAGAGGAATGTGGCAAGGTCTACAGTCAACCACGGACTACAAAAAGAAAACTAGCCCCGTCGCGGACCCCCATGTCTTGCTCCCAGACAAACTAAACAACTTCTTTGTTCGATTTGAGGACAATACAGTGCCATCGACACAGCCTGCTACCAAAACCTGCAGGCTCTCCTTCACCGCAGCCAACGTGAGTAAAACATTTAAACGTGTTAACCCTCACAAGGCTGCCGGCCCTTGAAGTGCTTTGAAGTGCTTTGAGAGACTAAAGGATCATATCACCTCCACCCTACCTGACACCCTAGACTCACTCCAATTTGCTTACCGCTCCAATAGGTCCACAGACGACGCAATCGCAATCACACTGCATACTGCCCTAACCCATCTGAACAAGAGGAATACCTATGTAAGAATGTTGTTCATCAACTACAGCTCAGCATTTAACACCATAATACCCTCCAAACTCGTGATTAAGCTCGAGACCCTGGGTCTCGACCCCGCCCTGTGCAACTGGGTCCTGGACTTTCTGAGGGGCCGCCCCCAGGTGGTGAGAGTAGGAAACAACATCTCCACCCCGCTGATCCTCAACACTGGGGCCCCACAAGGGTGCGTTCTCAGCCCTCTCCTGTACTCCCTGTTCACCCATGACTGCGTGGCCATGCACGCCTCCAACTCAATCATCAAGTTTGCAGACGACACAACAGTGGTAGGCTTGATTACCAACAACGACGAGACGGGCTACAGGGAGGAGGTGAGGGCCCTCGGAGTGTGGTGTCAGGAAAATAACCTCACACTCAACGTCAACAAAACAAAGGAAATGATCGTGGACTTCAGGAAACAGCAGAGGGAGCACCCCCCTATCCACATCGACGGGACAGTAGTGGAGAAGGTGGAAAGTTTTAAGTTCCTCGGCGTACACATCATGGACAAACTGAAATGGCCCACCCCCACAGACAGCCTGGTGAAGAAGGCGACCTCAGGAGGCTGAAGAAATTTGGCTTGTCACCAAAAACACTCACAAACTTTTACAGATGCACAATCGAGAGCATCCTGTCAGGCTGCATACCCGCCTGGTACGGAAACTGCTCCGCCCACAACCGCAAGGCTCTCCAGAGGGTAGTGAGGTCTGCACATCACCGGGGGCAAACTACCTGCCCTCCAAGACACCTACACCACCCGATGTCACAGGAAGGCCAAAAAGATCATCAATGACAACAACCACCCAAGCCACTGCCTGTTCACCCCGCTATCATCCAGAAGGCGAGGTCAGTACAGGTGCATCAAAGCTGGGACCGAGAGACTGAAAAACAGCTTCTATCTCAAGGCCATCAGACTTTTCAACAGCCATCACTAACATTGAGTGGCTGCTGCCAACATACTGACTCAAACCTCTAGCCACATTAATAATTAATAATTGGATGTAATAAATGTATCACTAGTCACTTTAAACAATGCCACTTTATATAATGTTTACATACCTTACATTACTCATCTCATATGTATACACTGTACTCTATCTACTGCATCCCGCCTATGCCGTTCGGCCATTGCTCATCCATATATTTTTATGTACATATTCTTATTCATTACTTTACACTTACTTTTTGTGTGTAAGGTAGTTGTTGTGAAATTGTTAGATTACTTGTTAGATATTACTGCATGGTCAAAACTAGAAGCACAAGCATTTCGCTACACTCGCATTAACATCTGCTAACCATGTTTATGTGACCAATACATTTTAATTTGATTTGATTTGATTCCCAATTCGTGAAATCCATAGATTAGGGCCTATTGAATTTATTTCAATTGACAAATTTTCTTATACGAACTGTAACTCAGTAAAATCTTTGCAATTGTTGTATTTATATTTTTGTTCAGTGTATTATTTGATCCCGGGTTTGCTGATCTGTCTCCAAAGACTGATTCAGCACTTCACACACTGCTATTAGGAGACAAAGAGAGGCTGTTGAGTTCATGTCACTGTTCATTGCTTTTAATGAAGCCTCTGTTTTAAATACCTGAGGCTGTATTCAAAAAGTCCCAGAGTAGGACTGCTGATCTTGGACCTTTCAGATGATAATGAATAATATGACATGGACAGGAGGGACCTTTGTGAATACATGCCCTGGAGTATTGTCGTACATAGTAATGAACTCTTCCTGGTTTTGTGCCCACACAGTACTGTATAGACTCACACAACTGATATTCACATATCTGATTGACCTGGATTGATTCTCTATAGGCATTTTTGTTCAAGTCTTTAGCTGCTTGATAAGGCAGGCAGCAGGGAGAAAGAAGCAAGGAAAAAGTGAGGAAGGAAATTTATTTAACATTTATTTAACTTTATTTTGCATGTTTTGTGTTATTAAGGAAGGAAGGAAGATCCCCAAAGGATAATCTTACAGCGGCGCGAGGTGTGGGAGGGGGGAGTGTGCTGTGTGCTACTGCTCTGCACAGGCAGCCAGGGGTCAATCGGATTAATTATGACCACATGCAGGGTCAAAGGGAGTCCGTTATGGGTGTAATGTATTTTATGTAATCAGCATCAATTATGCCACCCCTGAGGATAGGGATAGAGAGCCCATATCTTTGCCTGCCTTTGATATAGCAGGCTCCTGATGTTTCCACAACTAGCTAACTGGATATAATGAGAGAGGGGGTTGCATTACTTGCATCTCAGCGTTGAATTTTTACGTCAATTAGCAGACGCTCTTATCCAGAGCGACTTACAGGAGCAATTAGGGTTAAGTGCCTTACTCAAGTGCAAATAAACAGATTTTTCACCTAGTTGTCTAGGGGATTCAAACCAGCAACTTTTCCATTACTGTCCCAACACTCTTAACCGCTAGGCTACCTGCCACCCATTTATCAATCAATGTAAATTTAATTTTATTTATTTATTTATTATTTATTTCACCTTTATTTAACCAGGTAGGCAAGTTGAGAACAAGTTCTCATTTACAACTGCGGCCTGGCCAAGATAAAGCAAAGCAGTTCGACACATATAACAACACAGAGTTACACATGGAGTAAAACAAACATACAGTCAATAATACAGTAGAAAAATAAGTCTATATACAATGTGAGCAAATAAGGTGAGATAAGGGAGGTAAAGGCAATAAATAGGCCATGGTGGCGAAGTAAATACAATATAGAAATTAAAACACTGGAATGGTAGATTTGACAGTAGATGAGTGTGCAAAGTAGAAATACTGGGGTGCAAAGGAGCAAAATACATAAATAAATACAGTAGGGGATGGGGTAGTTGGTTGGGCTATTTATAGATGGGCTATGTACAGGTGCAGTGATCTGTGAGCTGCTCTGACAGCTGGTGCTTAAAGCTAGTGAGGGAGATAAGTGTTTCCAGTTTCAGAGATTTTTGTAGTTCATTCCAGTCAATGGCAGCAGAGAACTGGAAGGAGAGGCGGCCAAAGTAGGAATTGGCTTTGGGGGTGACAAGTGAGATATACCTGCTGGAACGCGTGCTACGGGTGGGTGCTGCTATGGTGACCAGCGAGCAGAGATAAGGCAGGACTTTACCTAGCAGGGTCTTGTAGATGACCTGGAGCCAGTGGGTTTGGCGACGAGTATGAAGCGAGGGTCAGCCAATGACAGCGTACAGGTCACAGTGGTGGGTAGTATATGGGGCTTTGGTGACAAAACGGATGGCACTGTGATAGACTGCATCCAATTTGTTGAGTAGGGTGTTGGAGGCTATTTTGTAAATGACATCGCCGAAGTCGAGGATCGGTAGGATGGTCAGTTTTACAAGGGTATGTTTGGCCGCATTGGTGAAGGATGTTTTTTTGCCAAATAGTTTGCCAAATCTAGAGTTAACCTTGGATTGGAGATCTTTGATGTGAGTCTGGAAGGAGAGTTTACAGTCTAACCAGACACCTAGGTATTTGTAGTTGTCCTCATATTCTAAGTCAGAACCGTCCAGACTAGTGATCCTGGACGGGCGGGCAGGTGCAGGCAGCGATCGGTTGAAGAGCATGCATTTAGTTTTACTTGTATTTAAGAGCAGTTGGAGGCCACGGAAGGAGAGTTGTATGGCATTGAAGCTCGTCTGGAGGGTTGTTAACACAGTGTCCAAAAAAGGGCCAGAAGTATACAGAATGGTGTCGTGTGCGTAGAGGTGGATCAGAGACTCACCAGCAGCAAGAGCGACATCATTGATGTATACAGAGAAGAGAGTCGGCCCAAGAATAGAACCCTGTGGCACCTCCATAGAGACTGCCAGAGGCCCGGACAACAGGCCCTCAGATTTGACACACTGAACTCTGTCGGAGAAGTAGTTGGTGAACCAGGCGAGGCAATCATTTGAGAAACCAAGGCTGTTGAGTCTGCCCATGAGCATGTGGTGATTGACAGAGTCGAAAGCCTTGGCTAGGTCAATGAATACGGCTGCACAGTATTGTTTCTTATCGATGGCGGTTAAGATATCGTTTATGACCTTGAGCTTGGCTGAGGTGCACCCATGACCAGCTCTGAAACCAGATTGCATAGCGGAGAAGGTACGGTGGGATTCGAAATGGTCGGTGATCTGTTTGTTAACTTGGCTTTCGAAGACCTTAGAAAGGCAGGGTAGGATAGATATAGGTCTGTAGCAGTTTGGGTCAAGAGTGTCCCCCCTTTGACCGCAAATGGATTGTGTGACAGACTGGGGTTCGAGCCCACGCCATTAGACTGTTTGCTTGTTGAGCTAAAGCCTAGTCATTAACTTTTGGAGCTAACACAATTGTTTAGGTATCAGCACTGTTACTCATCAGATGAGCGTAGCCCCAAATCACTTCTGTTACATTTGCAAAATGGATAGAAAATGGAGGGCTTCGACTTCCGATCAGCTGCATTGATTGTTTTAGGAAAATGTTTAATATTTTGGTGTCCGCTTTCTGTGGATTAAATCAATGTGCTCAGTGTCCACCCATTTACTCTGATGAGAACTACGGGAAGGGCTATGCAAATAACTCCAATGAATCCATCACAGACTGATGATGCTGGTGCATGATTGCAACACATTTGTCACTGAATTTTTTCAAGCATGTTTTGTGTTATTTAAAATCTCTCTCTGTGTGTCTCCTACCACTGTGTTATACCACCCTGAAGGAACATTCAGAGGAAAACTGAGTTCCGTTTATGGTTATGCATTGTAAGATTAAATTGCGTCCCAAATGGCACCCTATTCCTTATAGTGTGCACTTATTTTGACCAAGGTCCATAGGGGTCTGGTCATAAGTAGCATGGGTGCAACTTTCACTGGAATTGCATTTTTGTCCGCCCCAGTTTTATCATCGGGATGTGATACAAAACGAGGAAACGGTGTGCTTTAGGACCATGCGGACCCCTCCGAGCGGTCGAGTAGGCTGTTTGGAGTGTTTATCCAGCTAGATAAAATATATAAAAAATGATGATGTCCCCCCCACCTCTAAAACCAAAGTGCGCCCCTGATAAGTAGTACACTATATAGGGAATAGGGTGCCATTTGGGACGTATATTTAGTCTCAATGGGCCGCTGTCAGTAGGGAAAAATGTAAAATTCCACATCTAACCGTTGGTTTCCATAATGCATCAGGATGGCGATGATCATCGACTGGCTCCTTGGTAATCATCGACCCCCTTTCCCCCCTCCCTCCCTCAGTCCCTCACTCACTCCCTCCCTCCCCTCCAACCTAATGGGGCAGGTTTGCTAGAGGATAATCTTGTGGCTCTGTGGCTCTGAGTGGGGATTTGATTTGGTAGTGGAATGAATGGGTGAGTAGGAGGCTGAAATGAAACAGTGTTTAGCATACTGAGGGGGACTTGACGACCTCATTAAAACCTGTCACTGAGGAAAAGACTGTATCCCAAATGGCACCCTTTCCCCTATATAGTGCACTACTTTTGACTAGGGCCCCATAGGGCAACAGGGTGTCATTTTTGATGCAGACAAAATATCAGACGGCAGGAAAATGTGACTACTGGGTAACGATACTACCTTGGTAACGATGGTGATGCTGCTCAATAATTATGGGTTGATACAATGTGCAATGACCGAATGCACATTAGCAACTCTAAGAAATCATATGAAGGTGCAAAATTGTGTGATTGCATCTGTAGGTAAGTCCAAAAAAGGTATATCAGACCAAAATTGTTTTTTTCCCCCTTCATTTTTTCTTCACAGTAATTAGGGAGGAACCGTTCAGGTTGATGTCTAATCGATTAGCTGGCAGGACAGCTGGACTTCGATGTGATTAATCAATACATTATCACCTACCCATCCTTTTCTAATCTGTTTCCCCATTTAATGACACTGGTCCCACTGTACCAGTGTTGTCTCGTACCACTGGAGAAAATCTATTGAAATTTAGAATGCATACCATGGTTTGGGTCAATTCCACAAATCTAATTCATATTCAATTCCAAGTAAATCCTCCACTTCCTGCTTGAATTCCAGAATTAAATTTGGAATTTGAAATGATGCATACAGTACAACACGAAACATGAATACAAAAGGCTCCATTCAACTGTGACTGCTTTTGTACGTGGCCGTTACTCTGAATTCAAGATGGAAATAGCCAATATAGTTTCATCTTACTTAGATTATATTACGCCAAAATTAAAATCACCAAACTTTATCAAAATTAAAAATATGTTTAGCACTATCACCCATCAGTTGTAATTAATGTTGTTCTGTTTGGAATTGGCAGGTTATCATTCTTCATGCTAATGCTTGATATTATGTGGACTGGATACTGAACATGATGTGGACTGGATGCTGAACATCTGGTTGTTTCTGGTTTGGTTGATAATCAATTAGAGTGTGTTAATGATGCATGTGGCCACCCCATGCTGCATTCTGAGAGAGTGAGAGGGAGACCTCTCCAGGGACTGTTTACACCCAGGAACCAAACATCTCTACTTCTCTCTAGTGTCCTTTTCAGCCCTCCATCTCATCACTCCCTCCATCCCCCCTCTCTCTCCTGGAGGGGAGTGATGAGAATAGTAGGCCATGGGGGCTGTAGAACTCCAGGCAGTGTCTTTGCAAATCAACAATACAGGTAAAACAATCATTTTCATGCCACTGCCATTCTGCCTCTGCTGCTCGCCGCAATTCTGCACAGTACCTGTTCAGCTTCACAGCTTGAATCAGACAAACAAATAGTAATCTCACTGCGAAAGCTGTCATACTGTACATAATAATAAAGTACCAAAGTGACGTAGTGGCTCAGTGTGTCATTCGTTTTTATGTATGTTAAAAAAATCTGTTTGTCAAAAGACTGCTTGTATTTTATTCTATATGGCTTACAATACAATTATTGGGCCATTCCACCAATTCAGTGCCTTTTGAGAAGTGTAACTTTGGAGTTCACTTAATTTTAACATTCTGTCATAAAGAGCACATTTTCAACTTAATGAAATACATGTTTTCCTATCTAAAAAAAATACCATAGTAAGTGCCTATTAAGTGCCAAATAAAGTAACAGGTGTGACTGTAACAGGGTTGACCGTAACAGGGTTGAGGATTTCTTCTTAAATCAGCCATAAATCCTGTTGTGACAGGGGGAATGGACAATTGTTGTGTGCAACAGGGAGTGGCAATTAAATGCAAGCTTCACATTGCAATTAAATTGTTTAAAAAAGGTATAGCCTGTCTATCTATGGATAACAGCTGCTTGATATGCCACACCTTTCAGATGGATGGATTATTTTGGCAAAGGAGAAATGTTCACTAACAGGGATGTAAACAAATTTGCGCACAAAATGTTTGAGAAATACTTTTTTTGTGCAAGTGGAAAATTTCTGGGATCTTTTATTTCAGCTCATAAACATGGGATCAACACTTTACATGTTGCGTTTATATTTTTGTTCAGTGTAGAACATCTTTTTCAATTAATGCGATTCAACACTTGGGTGTTGTTTAAAAGAGAAGGAGATGGAGACAGACAGGGAGTGAGCGAGACAGAGAGGGGGATAGAGAGAGAGAGATTTAGAGGGCTTTCAAAGCCTCATCACACTCTAAAAAGCTCAATAATTCCTCTTGTTTATCCCCAGAAATGCTTTTGGCACAACTTCCTGCATGCAGAGCTGGAAAGTCAAGGGCCGGGATGCTCCAGGCTGATACGTTTTTCCTTTCTAATTGCAATTTTTCCTAGCAGGGCAAATTACGCAATATTATGCTAATGGTTGCCACTTTGGAATGGCACGTTGGCACCAGATGAGAGTGAAGAGAGAGGGTCTTTATTACAGAGGTTGCCATATATCTATCAAAGTCGAAAATATCCCTTTATTTATTCATGCATAGTTTACACCTCATAACCTGCCAAATCACTCAGCTAAGACTACATTCATCAAAGTCAATTTGAAGCTTTGGTATGTAAAGGAATTTCCCAAAACAGAATCCATTTATTTGCTACATTTGTTCTCGGAGAGTTAATTTCAACCCAGATGGTTTATATGACATATATAAAGTTGTTGTCTTTAGAGACCACATTGAGACCAATGTAAAATGACATTAGATCAGACTCATACATCATCTATAAGAATATATAGTTAAACTAAAAATTAGTTTTGTCCTGAAATTTTGGCAATCTCTTGACACGGAACCGAAGTCTCCGACAGCTCCATTCCATCAACATTCCTCCAAGTGCAGACTTCCAAATGGCACCATATTCCCTGTTCCCAAATGACCCTGGTCGAAAGTAGTGCACTATATAAGGAATAGGGTGCTATTTGGGACGCAGTTCTAGTGTTTGATGAAGATGGACATTACTTCTGAGTGCAATCACAGCAATATTTAGAGGTTTGCTGAGGCCCTGGAGTGGCTGCTAGCCTCAAGGAAAATAATCTAAAGGACATGCTGGCATTAGACGTGCGAAGGTCAGCCTGTTAACCAAAATAATTGGATTTTGGGGTTCTCTTGAGGGCCATGGTCCTTCAGCCTACTGTGGCAGCCTTTAGCACCCTTTTAGCACAATCCCTACCTCTAATTTAACCATTGATCAACTTGTCATTTGGATTCAGAGAACTGGGTCCATATTCACAAAGAATCTCAGAATATGAGTGCTAGTCTAGGATCAGTTGTACTGATTAAATCCTAATGAATAAGAGGATCCGAGATCAGAGGACCTGATCCGAGATCAGCACTCCTACTCTGAGAAACTCTATGAATATGTACATTGATGGCAACTGCAAAATGTTCTCTTCTTCAGTTTTTAGCATCACAATTAATGTGTTTAGAAACATATCCATAACCCTGGCACGTGATTTTTTTAAATTTATCACAACCGCTAGTTATATATTTCTATTCTTATATTTACCAGAATGTACAGTGTTAAATACTCGGTACAGTGGTGGTTGACATTAGCCAGAGGTGTCTACAGTACTTGCACGATATAGTGGGTAAATGGGAAGAGCTCGACTATGCCTAACAGGGAACATTTTGTAGTCTGTAAAGTTTAACTTACAGGCAGGAAGGCAGATGTAATCAGTTGTAGCCAACCAGAAGACTGATAGAATGGCCTGGAAGGAAACATCAATAATTCACCATTCTGGAATGTGAAAAGTTACAGCCCTGGTACACCTCTGCTCTGTTGTGAGAAAGAGGGAGAGAGAGGAATTAAATGTAGCTGTGGGCTTTTTTTGGGCCAACTTTCTTAAACTATTCATCAAAATTAGTCTGCTTTCCAAATGGTACCCTACTTCCTATATAGTACAATACGTTTGACAAAAGACATATGGGCCCTGGTCAAAAGTAGTGCAGTGTGTAGGGAATAGGCTGCCATTTGGGATGCTGTACAGTTCAGCTAGAACCAAAACTGCATGGTGTGGGCAATTTCGAGATAGAGTAATGATACTAGTCTTTTTGTACTCGCATTAGAAATCACAGAGAAGTAACTATGATAAACATCTCATGAGTCAATGTATTACATATGTCTTTCATTTAGCATTCACTTATACCTCTTGGTAAAAGAACACAACTAAACGTTTTGCCTGATATTCCATTTATAGCTCTGCCTTTTGAATCAATCAATGTCACTTGGTATTCAACACATCTGTATTGATTGATAATCACTTTATGTTAAAATTAAATACATTGTGATATTTCAGTCTTACTGTAGCAGGTCAATATTCACAAGGCCGCAGGGCCGACGGATTTCCAGGACTTGTACTCCGAGCATGCGCTGACCAACTGGCAGGTGTCTTCAATGACATTTTCAACCAGTTCCTGGCCGAGTCTGTAATACCTACATGTTTCAAGCAGACCACCATAGTCCCTGTGCCCAAGAACACCAACGTAACCTGCATAAATAACTAAATGACTACCAACCCACAGCATTCGCGTCTGTAGCCATGAAGTAATTTGAAAGGTTGGTCAAGGCTCACATAAACACCATCATCCCAGAAACCCTAGACCCACTCCAATTTGCATTCCACCCCAACAGATTCACAGATGATGCAATCTCTATTGCACTCAACACTTCCCTTTCTCACCTGGACAAAAGGTACACCTATGTGAGAATGTTGTTTATTGACTACAGCTCAGTGTTCAACACCATAGTGACCTCAAAGCTCATCAATAAACTAAGGACCCTGGGACTAAACACCTCACTCTGCAACTGGATCCTGGACTTCCTGACGGGTCGCCTCCTGGTAGTAACGGTAGGCAACAACATATCTGCCACGCTGATCCTCAACACGGGGGCCCCTCAGGGGTGCGTGCTTAGTCCCCTCCTGTACAACCCATTACTGTGTGGCCATGCACAACTACAAAACCATCCTTAAGATTGCAGATGACACAACGGTGGTAGGCCTGATCACCGACAACGATGAGACAGCCTACAGGGAGGAGGTCAGAGACCTGGAAGTGTGGTGCCAGGACAACAACCTCTCCCTCAACGTGATCAAGACAAAGGAGATGATCGTGGACTACAGCCCGAGCATGCCCCCATTCTCATTGACGGGACTGTAGTGAGGCAGGTTGAGAGCTTCAAGTTGCTTGGTGTCCACATCACTAACAAACTATCATGGTCCAAACACACCAAGACAGTCGTGAAGAGGGCATGACAACACATATTCCCCCTCAGGAGACTGAAAAGATTTGGCAATGGTCCTCAGATCCTCAAAAGGTTCTACAGCTGCACCATTGAGAGCATCCTGACAGGTTGCATCACCGTCTAGTATGGCAACTGCTCGGCCACCAGTCCCAAGGCTCTACAGAGGGTAGTGCGTATGGCCGAGTATATCACTGGGGTCAAACTTCCTGCCATCCAGGACTTCTATACCAGGCGGTGTCAGAGGAAGGCCCTACAAATTGCCAAAGACTCTAGCCACCCTAGTCATAGACTGTTCTCTGTGCTACCACATAGCAAGTGGTACCGAAGCGTCAAGTCTGGGTCCAAAAGGCTTCTTAACAGCTTCTACCCCCAAGCCATAAGACTGCTGAACAGCTAATCAAATGGCTACCCGACCTATTTGCTTTGACCCCCTGCCATCCTTTTACACTGCTGTTACTCACTGTTTATTATCTATTATCTATGCATAGTCACTTTACCCCAAACCTACATGTAGATATTACCTCAATTACTTTGACTAACCTGTACCCCCGCACATTGACTTGGTACCGCCCCCTGTATACAGCCCCAATATTGTTATTTCATTGTTGCTCTTTTATTTTTTACTTTAGTTTATTTAGTGAATAATTTTCTTCACTCTTATTTTTTTTTTTTATGCTTTTTTGGTTAAGAGCTTGTAAGTAAGGACTTAACTGTAAGGTCTACACCTTTCGTACTTGGTGCAAAATTTGATTTGATTTGATTTATTGATGGGTGCATTGTTAATAATAATGGTTGTTTGCATTCCCTACTACAACATGTAAAGGAGCTAATCAATGGTTCATTCAATGTCCATGATTATGTATCAAAATACAAAGAGATGGATGATGGATAATATGTTTTCCCCGAGCGTCAAACCATGATAATGTGTTAATACTCTGAGGTAGACTAGGGTCATATCTCTGTGGCTCTCCTATTCACCAGGCATAATAAGGCAATTTCAGTCCGTAATGAAGAGGGAGATATGAATAACACAATTCCAATGTGTGAAAGGATTGCACAGAGAGTGAAGTCATCACTGGAATCAGAAGAAATAAATAATGCAGAGGAGTTCTGTGGTGAAAATTGTACTGTAAGCAGCGTAGCTCACAATGAAGAGGTCAGGGATCATGGTCACTTTTTAATCATGCTTACACGACATGCTACTAGATGCTATATTATAGGCAGACATTATAGTCTGCATGGTTTGAAAGTTGATGAAATAAGATGTTGAAAAACCAAGTCAGCCCTCGGATTTGGTCCGGCCCTCCAGGCCAGTACTGGTGCGCGTTGAGCACCAGGACATTATTCTACATGTTCAGATAGAACATGTAGAATAAGGAATAATGATGGCTCTATTCATAGCATTTCTGTCTGCAACGTTTGACAATGTTTGGCAATCAGTGGTATGAAGTACTTAAAATTTCTTTGGGATAGGAGGCAGTATTTTCACATCCAGATGAAAAGCCTGCCCAGAGTAACCTGCCTGCTACTCAGGCCCAGAAGCTAGGATATGCATATTATTAGTAGATTTGGATTGACAACACTCTGAAGTTTCTAAAACTGTTTGAATGATGTCTGTGAGTATAACAGAACTCATATGGCAGGCAAAAACCTGAGAAAAATCCAACCAGGAAGTGGGAAATCTGAGGTTTGTAGTTTTTCAAGTGATTGCCTATCCAATATTCAGTGTAAATGGGGTCAGATTGCACTTCCTAAGGCTTCCATTAGATGTCAACAGTCTTTAGAAAGTTGTTTCAGGCTTCTATTGTGAAAGGGGAGAGAATAAGACCACTCACAGTAGGTGGCTCAGCTGAAAGCTATGAGTTGTTTATCGCGCGCGGCCGTGAGCATGAGCTCCGTTCCCTTTCCTTTCTAATTTCCTTTCCAATTGTTCAGTTGGAATATTATTGAAGATTTTTGATAAAAACATCCTAAAGATTGATTATATACATCGTTTGACGTGTTTCTACGAACTTCAATGGAACTTTTTAAAAGTATGTACATTTAACTTCATACATTTCCCGTGATAATTTTCCCTTAATATAAAGAATTTTAAATTATTTATACTTTTACTTTTGATACTTTAGTATATTTTTGAAATTAAATTTACTTTTGATGCTTAAGCATATTTAAAAACTTTTACTCAAGTAGGATGTTAAAACCTCTTAATAAGGCTACCCCCCCTTCTTCTCAATTTCCGCCTGAAGACATACCCAAATCTAACTGCCTGTAGCTCAGGCCCAGAAGCAAGGATATGCATATTCTTGCATATCATTTGAAAGAAAACACTCTGAAGTTTGTGGAAATGTGAATTGAATGTATGAGAATATAACACAATAGATCTTGTTTAGATAATACAAGGAAAAAAACATATGTTTTTTATTTTTATTGTTGTTGCATCATCTTTAAAATGAACAAGACAAAACAAACTGTAACGGCAGTCTAGCTCTTCCTCCTCCGACGAGGAGAGGTGAGAAGGATCGGAGGAAATGTACAGCGTGGTAAGTTTCCATGATTTAATAACAAGAAAACTAGACAAAATACAAAACAACAAACGTACTAACCGTCACAGTCCCGTGTGGCACAAACACTGACACAGAAAACAACCACCCACAAATCCCCAACACAAAACAAGCCACCTATATATGATTCTCAATCAGGGACAACAATTGACAGCTGCCTCTGATTGAGAACCATATTAGGCTGAACACAGAAACAGACAAACTAGACACACAACATAGAATGCCCACCCAGCTCACGTCCTGACCAACACTAAAACAAGCACAACACATAAGAACTCTGGTCAGGACGTTACAGTACCCCCCTCCTGAGGTGCGGACTCCGAATGCACCCCTAAAACTCAAGAGGAGGGTCTGGGTGGGCATCTGTCCGCGGTGGCGGCTCCGGCGCAGGACGAGGACACCACTCCACCATTGTCTTTGTCCCCCTCCTTAGCGTCCTTTGAGGGGCGACCCTCACCCCCGACCCTGGTCTAGGAACCTTCACAAAGGTCCCTCCTAGATAGAGGAGACAGCTCAGGACAGAGAGGTAGCTCAGGACAGAGAGGTAGCTCAAGACAAAGAGGTAGCTCAGGACAGAGAGGTAGCTCAGGACAGAGAGGCAGCTCAGGACAGAGAGGCAGCTCAGGACAGAGAGGCAGCTCAGGACTGAGTGGCAGCTCCGGACTGGAGGGCAGCTCCGGACTGGAGGGCAGCTCATGACTGGAGGGCAGCTCATGACTGGAAGGCAGCTCATGACTGGAAGGCAGCTCATGACTGAAGGGCAGCTCATGACTGAAGGGCGGCTCATGACTGAAGGGCGCTCTTGACTGAAGGGCGGCTCATGACTGAAGGGCGGCTCATGACTGAAGGGCGGCTCATGACTGGCGGGCGGCTCATGACTGGCGGGCGGCTCATGACTGGCGGGCGGCTCATGACTGGCGGGCGGCTCATGACTGGCGGGCGGCTCATGACTGGCTGGCGGCTCTGGCAGCTCCTGACTGGCTGGCGGCTCTGGCAGCTCCTGACTGACGGACGGCTCTAGCGGCTCCTGACTGACGGACGGCTCTAATGGCTCGGGACAGACGGGCGGCTCTGACGGCTCGGGACAGACGGATGGCTCAGATGGCGCTGGGCAGACGGATGGCTCAGATGGCGCTGGGCAGGCAGGCAGTGCAGACGGCGCTGGGCAGACGAGCAATGCAGGCGGCGTTGGGCAGACGGCCGACTCTGACCTGCTGAGGCGCACAGTAGGCCTGGTGCGTGGTGCCGGAACTGGTGGTACCGGACTGGAGACACGCACCTCAAGGCTAGTGCGGGGAGCAGGAATATTGTGTACAGGGCTCTGGAGACGCACAGGAGGCTTAGTGCGTGGTGCCGGAACTGGAGGTACTGGGCTGGAGACACGCACCACAGGGAGAGTGCGTGGAGGAGGAACAGGGCTCTGGAGACGCACTGGATGCCTGGTGCGTGGTGTAGGCACTGATGGTACTGGGCTGGGGCGGGAAGGTGGCGCCGGATATACCGGACCGTGCAGGCGTACTGGCTCCCTTGAGCACCGAGCCTGCCCAACCTTACCTGGTTGAATGCTCCTCGTAGCCCGTCCAGTGCGGGGAGGTGGAATAACCCGCACTGGGCTGTGTTGACGAACCGGGGACACCATGCGTAAGGCTGGTGCCATGTACACCGGCCCGAGGAGACGTACTGGAGGCCAGATATGTTGAGCCGGCTTCATGGCACTTGGCTCAATGCTCAATCTAGCCCGGCCAGTGCGGGGAGGTGGAATAACCCGCACCGGGCTATGCACACGTACAGGAGACACCGTGCGCTCTTCCGCATAACACGGTGTCTGCCCGTACTCCCGCTCTCCACGGTAAGCATGGGAAGTGGGCGCAGGTTTCCTACCTGCCTTCGCCACACTACCCTTTAGCCCCCCCCCCCCCCCCCCCCCCCAAGAAATGTTTGGGATTTCTTCTCGGGTTTCCGTGCTAGCCGCGTACCTTCATAACGCCGGTTCCTCTCTCCGGTTGCATCTGCTCTCCTAGCTGCCTCCAGCTGTTCCCATGGGAGGCGATCCTTTCCAACCTTAGCCCAGGGTCCTTTACCGTTCATAATTTCCTCCCATGTCCAGGAGTCCTGTGTAGTGGGCCGCTGCTGCTGCCCGTAGCCACGCTGCTTGGTCCGAGTATGGTGGGTGGTTCTGTAACGGCAGTCTAGCTCTTCCTCCTCCTCAGACGAGGAGAGGCGAGAAGGATCGGAGGACCAATGTACAGCGTGGTAAGTTTCCATGATTTAATAACAAGAAAACTAGACAAAATACAAAACAACAAACGTACTAACCGTCACAGTCCCGTGTGGCACAAACACTGACACAGAAAACAACCACCCACAAATCCCCAACACAAAACAAGCCACCTATATATGATTCTCAATCAGGGACAACGATTGACAGCTGCCTCTGATTGAGAACCATATTAGGCTGAACACAGAAACAGACAAACTAGACACACAACATAGAATGCCCACCCAGCTCACGTCCTGACCAACACTAAAACAAGCACAACACATAAGAACTCTGGTCAGGACGTTACACAAACATTCAGATAGGATGATGGGGACAATTTCAGTGGAAAACATAAGAGGGCACCAGTACTTGTGCAAAGTTTCAGAATGATAAAAATTGTACAAAATAACAAGGGTAACTATTTACACACTTTCAATATTTGGAAGACCCTCAGTCCTCTACACATTATTATGCTGCTGATGCCATGTGCCATAGCAGTCTCTTTCTGCTGTAAAGCAGAGGGTCACCAAGCATGTGGTGCAGGTGATGGGGGACTTAATTTTGCAAAGAACACAACGACGCCTCCATGCTGTGCCCTTTTGGCCCTGAGGCACATCCATGCCTGCAGAAATAAATTTGGGCAGATGAACACCACTTGTGGCAGGAGCAGAAGGGACAGAGGTAGAGGGGCCAGAATGTGGTGCAGTGGTGCTGTAGCCAGCAAGCTACCTGATGAGCAGCTCTCTGAAGGCTAGCTGTGAGATGGGGGGCTTTCCACAGCTCTTAGCCATTTCCTTGTGTAGGATGAATGCATTCACCACAGCAATGTCGATGAAATGATAGAAGAATGTCTTGTACCATTTCATCGTCTTGTGGAGAACATTGTAATAGCCTATCAGCGCATCTGACAGGTCCACACTTCCCATGCTCTTGTTGTAGTCCTTCACAGCAGCTGGAATGGGGACATTTTTTGTGGTCCATGCCCCATTAGCGTTCTTCACACGCCTGACGATGTGATCGCCACTGAAGGATTTGTGGATTGTTGTGCACATCACCACCTCTCTGATATCCATCCACTTCACAAAGAGCAGGCCATCTTCACGGATCCATCGCATGGTACCCCGATCAGCCCGCTTAGGCATGTCGTTCACCTTTGTCTTTGGAAAGCCCACCCTGTTGGTACGAATGGTGCCACAAGCCCACACATCCAGCTTCCTAAGGTCTGCAAACAGGGTAGGGCTTGTGTAGAAGTTATCCACAAACAGTTTGTAGCCCTTCCCCAGCAGTTGAAAATCCAATAACTCCATTACAGAGTCATAGCTAAGTCCCTTACCGGTAGCAAAACTGTTCTTCCCCTCATAGATAAAAGAATTGCAAGTGGAGGCACACACAGAATCAGCCAAAACAAACAGCTCGTAACCCAACATAGTTGGTTTGTTTCTAATGTATTGTTTGAGCCCAATTCTGGCCTTTGAGGCTACCATCCTCTCATCTATGGACAGGTTCTGGGCTGGCTGAAAATAGGTCTTGCAGGCCTCAACAATGTTGGGGTAGAGAGGTTTTATTTTGCAGAGTCTATCAAACGTTGTCGTGCCTGTCTTCTTGTCATTGTCCTCATCAACTTTTGGGTCACTGATATGAAGTGCCTGTGAGAGAACCAGAAACCTTTTGCATGACATGAGAGTGAGGGGGAAAGGCAGTTGGTAGAGAGATGACTTTTTCCAGTAGTCCCTCAGGGTTTTCAGCTTCACCAGCCCCATGTAGATGACCAGTGAAAGGTAGCAGAAAAGGTCTGACATGGAAATGGGCTTCCATGCAACTTTTTTGCCTGCTTGCTTCTTCGCCCCATACTTATTCGTGTTAGACACGAGCGAATCAACAACTGATGGGGTGAAAAACAGCTGAAAAAGCTGAATGGGGCTGTACGTTGCAGTCATGTTCAGCTGAGGTCCTGGCTTCCTTTTCGGCATAAATGTTGGTTGAGGTGGCTCCACATCATCTTCTAGGACAGTGTGCCAACGCCCGTCTGTAACTTTGTTTGCAGGTTGCACACTTCCCCTCCTCCGCTTCTTTGTCAGTGCCAGAGACAGCAGGGGTCCAGCTGGATGAACCAGCTTCAGTGGGGGATGGACACCTAGGCACTGGGGGCTCCCATTCGTAGTCAGTTGCACTGTGAAAGAAAAAAGTTCAGTTAGAATAGTTTCAGGTATCCTGTATCAACAGGTATAATAAACAGATATATATAGAGAACAGGGAACACTAGGTTGAAGTGCTGTTCCATTTCACTCTGGCCATTGTTGTGGGCCTGCCCTCCCCTCAACAGCCTCAAATAGGCTATTTCATGTGGGGGTGGGGTGGAGCGGCAGATACACGCATCTCGGCCATGCTCCCACTAATCCACAATATGTTGATTGAGTGGAGGAAGCATGGTCGCTGTGTTGAGATGTGTGGGTTTGCTGTGAGAGCCGGAATTCTTACTGGTTGGTAGGTGATCAAATACTTATGTCATGCAATAAAATGCAAATTAATTACTTAAAAATCATACAATGTGATTTTCTGGATTTTTGTTTTAGATTCCGTCTCTCACGGTTGAAGTGTACCTATGATAAAAATTACAGACCTCTACATGCTTTGTAAGTAGGAAAACCTGCAAATCGGCAGTGTATCAAATACTTGTTCTCCCCACTGTATATATATATATATATTTTTGCACGGAGAGGACATCGTTTTGGACTGGTAAGTTCTTCTCATGCTAATGCCGTTGTTTGAAATGAATAATATCAAATGTTTATATATATATATACACACAAACATAGGCTATGGGTCATACACATACATACAAACATACCCCCACCCACAATGTATAGCCAATGTGTACTTTACACATTTCATTACTGATTACATTTTTATATATTGCAAATAAAATTTAAAAAATCACAAATAATATTTGATATTATTAATTTCAAACAACGGCATTAGCATGAGAAGAACTTACCAGTCCAAAACGATGGCCTCTCCGTGCAAAAAATAATCTTCCATCTGGGAGTCATAGCTATGCTCGCTAACTGAATCTTCGTCCAAGAGCAACTCTGTCTCACTTTCCCTATCAATTTCTTCTATAATTTTGTGTACATCTGTATATCTAGACTTGGATTTTGCTTTCCCTGACTTAGTCGCCATAATGTTTGATATAAAAATAGCTTAAGATGCGCTTTACCGAAATACTGCTGTGCGTAACACGCGTGGCTCCTTCCAGTATGAATCTTCAATGGCGAATGACCCTCTTTACGCCCGAGTTTACTACATGGGCTGGTCTTCCAACACATAAACATTACATATAGCCGTTTACCTCAGCTCATTGGCTATCTACCAAGCTAGATTTCAAGACGATCAGTGGTCATTGGGTTAATGGGTGATCTTCTATTAAGGTTTCTTTACTTTTACTCAAGTATGACAATGGGGTCATTTTTCCACCACTGTTGGCTATACTGAACGTAACCCTGGGGCTTGCATGCCCGACTAAGCAAGTCACGTGACGGTTTAATGGCGAGAAGGCAGAAAAAATATTCATACAGAACTTTCTTTATGAAACACCATTTTCTACAACCATTCTAGAGTAGCTAATACTAGTCCCGGACATTGTGTATTGCGTTCAGTCAATCAGATTGTTTCATAAATAAAGTATGCATATTTTCTCAAATCGAGTTAAGGAGGAAATTGATGCCTTTGCAGCCCGAATGGAAAATGTTTAATGTACAAGCCGGTCTACGGGGATACGAGCGTATAGCTGGCTGCATTAATTCCCTTTGGGTAAGATAAAATGACTCAATATCACCATCTGCCGGCCTTTGGGCTTGTGAGTTTCTAACATGTTCTCCTCAAAGCCTTCATGGTTTCTCAAAACTAGCGTTAAACTAGTTAGGCAAGCAAACTAGCGGTCAATAACATGACACAGCTATTTGCAAGCTCAATAGCTTTATAAAACTAGTATTTTTACTTGCCAAACATGCTTCATGGTTATAGGCAGTCATTACTTTACAAGTGAAGCTAACTTTGATTTGTTTTATGCACTTTTTAGTTGTTAGACCTAAACCTATCAGGGAAGTACTGTCCATGCTTGGTCATTACTCAAATAAAATAAAACATTTTTTGTCACATACATGTGTTTAGCAGATGGTATTGCAGGTGTAGCGAAATGCTTGTGTGTCTAGCTCCAACAGTGCAGTAATATCTAACAAGTAATATCTAACAATACACCCAATCTAAAGTAAAGGAATGGAATTAAGAATATATAAATATTTGGACGAGTAGTGTCAGAGCGGCATAGACTAAGATACAGTAGAATAGGACATAATACAGTATATACATATGAGATGAGTAATGCAAAATATGTAAACATTATTAAAGTGGCCAATGATTTCAAGTCTATGCAGCAGCCTCTAATGTGCTAGTGATGGCTATTTAACAGTCTGATGGCCTTGAGATAGAAGCTGTTTTTCAGTCTCTCGGTCCAAGGTTCGATGCACCTGTACTGACCTCGCCTTCTGGACGATAGCGGGGTGAACAGGCAGTGGCTCGGGTGGTTGTTGTCCTTGATGATCTTTTTGGCCTTCCTGTGACATCGGGTGCAGTAGGTGTCCTGGAGGGCAGGTAGTTTGCCCCCGATGATGCGTTGCGCAGACCGCACTACCCTCTGGAGAACATACGTATGTCTCGTGTCTGAGCCGTTGAATTGCGACTCCACTTTGTCTTTATACTGAAGTTTTGCATGTTTGATTGCCTTACAGAGGGAATAACTACACTGTTTGTATTCGGCCATATTTCCAGGTTATATATGATGGTTCGCGTTTTCAGTTTTGCGCGAATGCTGCCATCTATCCACAGTTTCTGGTTAGGGTAGGTTATAATAGTCACGGTGGGTACAACATCTCCTATACACTGTGCTCAAGAGAGTGATGGTAATACCCCATTTCTTGACTGTATGCTTACTAGGTGTTGCATGTACTTTATATCTGCTACACTAGTTTCAAAGTGTCCTGCAGATCTGTACTGGCACACTATCAAGAGTTGCTTCTCTATCACGGACACTGGATTGAATGTAATAAACCAAAAAAGTGTAGTTTGGATCATTGGCAACAAGTTCAGTGGTAATAATTCATTTTAATAACAACCTTTTTGATATTGCTGAATCCTATTTTGTTTATACCGCTATTAAATGATCATTACTGTAGACTAAATGGTAGCATAAATTGTAACCATCATAACCATTAAAAAGGCATTATTACAAGACACAAAATATTGTGATTTTCATTGAAGTTTTATATTTCTGCTTTAAAAATTCCATCCTATGCAGTACATTTTTGTATTTCATGCCCTCCCTTCAGAGGGGTAACATTATGTAGAATTTCATTTTATGGAGGATAGAAAGACATGAGCTCTTTTACATTTATGACCTCCATTAAAATACAAGGCAACTTCACTTATCCTCCTCCTGCCCTTAGCCAGTCACTCAGTCACAGCAGGCTTTCTCAAACCCTGGGTCGCCACAGGCAAATCAAACCTCACTTCAGAGGAGCACTCTTCTCCATACTATATCAAAGGGTATGAATGAGTGTCTCTGGTACAGAGGTGGTTAAGAGATAACTATGTCTAACCCTTTCCTGATCATGAAGGAATAGAGCATTGTTTCTAACCAGCGACTCAGTTGATCTGATGTACCCTGTTGGTGCCAAACTGTGCTGTGATTCGATAAACATTTGAACGTCCTTGATTCTGTCTTTAACGTTAAAACGCAAAAACTCTTCTTTCAATATCAATGGGTGGCAGAAAATACCACTGCAGGGTAAATTAAATAAAACATATTTCAGCACGCAAGCAGAGTTGAACCCCAGTAGATATAGAGACCATCTGAAATCTTGCCTGACAGAATCAGTGATTGGTAAAGAGAGAGAGTGAGACAGACAGATTGAGGGAAACAACACCGTTTAAAGGAGGAGGAGGGACGAGGGAGTGGATGACACACAGTAAACAGCTCCGGGTCAGGTTCTCTCAGCAATAGCCATAGTATGGTTTGTCTGTTTCTATTTTCTCCATGGTAGAAATATGACTATCTGTTGTTTAGTCTCCTACACTAGCAAATAGTAGTCACAGTTAAAGCAGTCTATCTATGATGTATGAGCAACAAGAGTCTTAGAAGCCAAGGGGTCCTCTTCTTTGAAAGTGAAAAACAAAAACAGATGTAAAAATGAATCTCGTAATTGGTAGGAATTGGAAAATATAATTCAACAATCCACTTTTGCCCATGAATGGATGTGACTGAGAAGTCATGAAAATGTCAGTTTGATTCCATTTTTACTCTCCTTTCATTCCATTATTAACTAAGGACTGTTATCATTTGAACCCTTTAAATTCACACAACAAACTAATTGTCAATGAAGTGTTATTTTCCCCCAAGTGTCCGAATTATGAAAGACTTTTCTGACAAGGCTTCAAATATTTTCTTAAATGTTGTCCATCTGGGGAAAGTAATTGTGTGTTGTTGAGACATACCAGAATAAAAGGAAGGGAAAATAGAATACTTGCTGTAAGCCATGGAACAGCTTTGAAGAAGAAGATGAAAGTTACCGCAACCAAATTGAGGGAGAGTTGTTTTATGTTTGGTTTTTAAACATAGAAGTTAAAAACCATGATTAAATCATGCCTTTTCATCATAAATATTTTAATCTCAGATTCAGAGTGAAATGTTTGATTTTATATTTTCTCTCACTTAACCCAGCTTTTGTCTTGTTCTCAAATAGTCATTTAAATGTGACATTTTAGTAAGTGTTCAAGATAAACATCTTTTAAAAATGTACACTGGATATGACACAATAGAAAAGCACCCATGGGAAGAGGCGTACTAGGAACTACTACAGTAGATGAACTAGAGAAACCACTGAGAAGGTTAGGGGGCTGTCTCTATAGATCCATTGTAGATTGTGACTCTGGGTTACTGGGTAGATCTCTACTATGGCCAGATCCATTGCTCAGTCGATTGCAACTTTGGGTTACTAGACACAGCAATGTGACTCAAGCCTAAGAAACCCTCCCACACACTCATACAAGCACATTCTGTGTAAATGTTTTGCTTAATGTCATTCTGATCTGTCTCCCCCATGGCTGTGGCCATTTGCAGCCATCTGCACACTGTTTAATTACAGTCTGTATTCCCGTAGAGATCAGCACCGCTAATACCATGGGGATGTTTTATAAATTCACACTAAGTCGAGATTTATGAGCAACAGAGTGGGGACTGATGCAAGCCCAATGATATGTGTCATATCATCTGGAGCATACTGTTAGCATCATAGGCTGTGTACTGAGACCAATGGAGAGTTAAACACTGTATAAATATTGATATTTACATGTCCAGATTGCTGGATTTCATCATTCTCTTTCCATAGTCACAACAGGTGTGGTGGCACTCGTTTGCTTGGTTGATGATAGAAAAAAAGGTAGATGTTTTTGGATTAGTCGCTTTTAGAATATATACACTGCTCAAAAAAATAAAGGGAACACTTGAACAACAAGGAGGAGCACTGCCAGAGCCCTGCAAAATGACCTACAGCAGGCCACAAATGTGCATGTGTCAGCATATGGTCTCACAAGGGGTCTGAGGATCTCATCTCGGTACCTAATGGCAGTCAGGCTACCTCTGGCGAGCACATGGAGGGCTGTGCGGCCCCACAAAGAAATGCCACCCCACACCATGACTGACCCACCGCCAAACCGGTCATGCTGGAGGATGTTGCAGGCAGCAGAACATTCTCCACGGCGTCTCCAGAATCTGTCACGTCTGTCACATGTGCTCATGTGCTCAGTGTGAACCTGCTTTCATCTGTGAAGAGCACAGGGCGCCATTGGCGAATTTGCCAATCTTGGTGTTCTCTGGCAAATGCCAAACATCCTGCACGGTGTTGGGCTGTAAGCACAACCCCCACCTGTGGACGTCGGGCCCTCATACCACCCTCATGGAGTCTGTTTCTGACCGTTTGAGCAGACACATGCACATTTGTGGCCTGCTGGAGGTCATTTTGCAGGGCTCTGGCAGTGCTCCTCCTTGCACAAAGGCGGAGGTAGCGGTCCTGCTGCTGGGTTGTTGCCCTCCTACGGCCTCCTCCACGTCTCCTGATGTACTGGCCTGTCTCCTGGTAGCGCCTCCATGCTCTGGACACTACGCTGACAGACACAGCAAACCTTCTTGCCACAGCTCGCATTGATGTGCCATCCTGGATGAGCTGCACTACCTGAGCCACTTGTGTGGGTTGTAGACTCCGTCTCATGCTACCACTAGAGTGAGAGCACCGCCAGCATTCAAAAGTGACCAAAACATCAGCCAGGAAGCATAGGAACTGAGAAGTGGTCTGTGGTCACCACCTGCAGAACCACTCCTTTATTGGGGGTGTCTTGCTAATTGCCTATAATTTCCACCTTTTGTCTATTCCATTTGCACAACAGCATGTGAAATTTATTGTCAATCAGTGTTGCTTCCTAAGTGGACAGTTTGATTTCACAGAAGTGTGATTGACTTGGAGTTACATTGTGTTGTTTAAGTGTTCCCTTTATTTTTTTGAGCAGTGTATATCAAATCAAATCAAATTGTATTAGTCACATGTGCCGAATACAACAGCTGTAGACCTTACAGTGAAATGCTTACATATGAGCCCCTAACCAACAATGCAGTCCCCCAAAAAATATGAATAAGAAATAAAAGTAACAAGTAATTAAAGAGCAGCAGTAAAATAACAATAACGAGACCATATACAAGGGGGTACCGGTACAGAGTCAATGTGTGAGGGCAACGATTAGTTGAAGCAATTGAGGTAATATGTACATATAGGTAGAGTTATTAAAGTGACTATGCATAGATTATAACAACGGAGAGTAGCAGCGGTGTAAAAGAGGGGGGCAATGCAAATAGCATTGCATTTGATCAGATGTTCAGGAGTCATGGCTTGGGGATAGAAGATGTTTAGAAGCCTCTTGGACCTAGACTTGGTGCTTTGGTACCACTTGCTGTGCGGTAGCAGAGAGAACAGTGTATGACTAGGGTGACTGGAGTCTTTGGCAATTTTTAGGGCCTTCCTCTGACACCGCCTGGTATAGACGTCCTGGATGGCAGGAATCTTGGCACCAGTAATGTACTGGGCCATACGCACTACCCTCTATAGTGCCTTGCGGTCGGAGGCTGAGCAGATGCCAAACCAGTCAGTGATGCAACCAGTCAGCATTCTCTCGATGGTGCAGCTGTAGAACCTTTTGAGGATTTGAGGACCCATGCCAAATCTTTTCAGTCTCCTGAGGGGGAATATGTTTTGTCGTGCCCTATTCATGACTGTCTTGGTGTGCTTGGAACATGTTAGTTTGTTAGTGATGTGGACACCAAGGAACTTGAAGCTCTCAACCTGCCCCACTACAGCCCCATCGATGAGAATGGGGGTGTGCTTGGTCCTCTTTTTCCTGCAGTCCACAATCATCTCCTTTGTCTTGATCATGTTGAGGGAGAGGTTGTTGTCCTGGCACCACATGGCCAGGTCTCTGACTTCCTCCCTGTAGGCTGTCTCGTCGCTGTCGGTGACTGCAGATGACACTGTTGTGTCATCGGCAAACTTAATGATGGTGTTGGAGTTGTGCCTGGCCGTGCAGTCATGAGTGAACAGGGAGTACAGGAGTTACTGAGCACCACCCCTGAGGGGCCTCTGTGTTGAGGATCAGCGTGGCGGATGTGTTGTTACCTACCCTTACCACCTGGGGTGGCCCTTCAGGAAGTCCAGGATCCAGATGCAGAGGGAGGTATTTAGTCCCAGAGTCCTTAGCTTATTGATGAGCTTTGAGGGCACCATGGTGTTGAACGCTGAGCTGTAGCCAATGAATAGCATTCTCACATAGGTGTTCCTTTTGTCCAGGTGAGAAAGGGCAGTGTGGAGTGCAACAGAGATTGCATCATCTGTGGATCTGTTAGGGAAGTATGTAAATTGAAGTGCGTCTAGGGTTTCTGGGATAATGGGGTTGATGTGAACCATGACCAGCCTTTCAAAGCACTTCATGGCTACAGACGTGTGTGCTATGGGTCGGTAGTCATTTAGGCAGGTTACCTGGACATCAGAACTGCGATTAATCACCATGAACTGGCAGAATCCTTTTTTTTCTTTAACGAGTCCGACAAGCCCAACTTGAATGACATACAGCTTTCCCGGGAACAGGCCCAGATCCCCGTCATTTCGTGAAGAGAAGGCGGAGAAAAAGGGGGCAGAGGGCGGGCTGCCTTCTGAGAATTCGTAGGCGATCCAATAAACCCCAACTTCCTTCCATTCTGCTAGCAAGCGTGCAATCTTTGGAAAATAAAATCGATGACATATGCAAAAGATTACACTACCAACAGGACAATCAAAACAGTAATATCTTGTGCTTCACGGAGTTGTGGCTGAACGACGACATTATCAATATACAGCTGGCTGGTTATACACTGTATCGGCAGGATAGAACAACACGTCTGGTAAGACAAGCGGCGGCGGACTATGTATTTTTGTAAATAACAGCTGGTGCACGATATCTTAGGAAGTCTCGAGGTTTTGCTTGCCTGAGGTAGAGTATCTCATGATAAGATGTCAACCACACTATATACCTAGAGAATTTTCATCTTTTTTTTCATTCATTTTTCGTAGCTGTCTACATACCACCACAGACTGATGCTGGCACTAAAACCGCACTCAATGAGCTGTATTCCGCCATAAGCAAACAGGAAAACGCTCACCCAGAGGCGGCGCTCCTAGTGGCCGGGACTTTAATGCAGTGAAACTTAAATTCGTCCTACCAAATTTCTATCAGCATGTTAAATGTGCAACCAGAGGGAAAATAACTCTGCACCACCTTTACAAAGCTCTCCCTCACCCTCCATTTGGAAAATCTGACCATCATTTTATTATCCTGAGTCCTGCTTACAAGCAAAAATTAAAGCAGGAAGCACCAGTGAATCGATCAATGAAAAAGTGGTCAGATGAAGCAGATGCTAAGCTACAGGACTGTTTTTCTAGCACAGACTGGAATATGTTCCGGGATTCCTCCAGTGGCATTGAGGAGTACACCACATCAGTCAATGGCTTCATCAATAAGTGCATCGATGACGTCGTCCCCACAGTGACTGAACGTACATACCCCAACCAGAAGCCATGGATTAAAGGCAACCTCCGCACTGAGCTAAAGGCTAGAGCTGCCGCTTTCAAGGAGAGGGACTCTAACCCGGAAGCTTATAAGATATCCCGCTATGCCCTCCGACGAACCATCCAACAGGCAAAGTGTCAATACAGGACTAAGATCGAAATGTACTACACCGGCTCCGATGCTCGTCGGATGTGGCAGGGCTTGCAAACCATTACAGACTACAAAGGGAAGCACAGCCGAGAGCTGCCCAGTGTCACGTTCTGACCTTAGTTCCTTTGTTTTGTCTTTTGTTTTAGTTGGTCAGGGCGTGAGTTGGGTGGGTAATCTATGTTTTCTATTTCTGTGTTGGTTTTCTGTGTTTGGCCTGATATGGTTCTCAATCAGAGGCAGCTGTCAATCGTTGTCCCTGATTGGGAACCATATTTAGGTAGCCTGTTTTGTCTTTTGGTTTGTGGGTGTTTGTTTCCGTGTCAGTGTTTGTCGCTACCCGGTACTGTTTCGTTTGATCATCGTTTATTGTTTTTGTTCCTGTGTTCAGTTTTGGATTTATATTAAGGACATGAACACTTACCACGCTGCGCTTTGGTCCGATCCTTCTACCACCACAGACGATCGTTACACCCAGTGACACAAGCCTACCAGACGAGCTAAATTACTTATATGCTCACTTAGAGGCAAATAACACTGAGTAGCTGATATATATACTTTTACTCATGCATTATTCTTCTTAGTTACAACTGGAAATATACTCTCATCTGCATACAGGAGAACAGAATGCCCTGTCTCAGATTGAAAAGGTTGATTCCACAGATTGATATTTTTTTTAATTCTGTGCTGCCACCAAAAGCGAATGATAAAAAAAGAGACACAATCGTCTGTACACCTTTTTCCCTGGCTATCATAAGGTAACCTAGGAGGTAACGCGTTATTTTAAGGTTCCGAAATAAACCATTTAGAGGCATTTATAAAGTGTGAGTTCACTATTTATTAATCATTACTCCCACATTTATAAACCATTTACTAATTATTAGTCTTTTTGTAACCTCTAATCTAAAGTGAGCGCTATGTATGCTTAATAAATACTTTATAAATGTTTTGAGTGACCAGTGTAATTTCTCACAAAAAGATGGGCATGCCATTGGTAGACATTCCAGCAGTACCTGTTAAAAGAATATACACACAACACTGGATGTTTAGTGAAGTATACATACATGTGTGAATAACTATAATTACCTTAACAACATTTACAAATGTGGGAGTCATGATTAATAAATGGTGAGCTTAGTGTGTATAATTTGGTTTATAAATGCCTTATAAATGGTTTATTACGGCCCCTTAACGGGATTTAAATGTCACCTTGACATCTACAACTGTTTATATCTATGCTCCATAAGGAATGCTCACTAGTAGAGTTTAAATACCATTCAAATCCCCACTCCCTCCTCCCAGCTCAAATATAACTAAACTCTTATCAACAAAGACCAGGGATTCTGATATATCTGTTAGCTTATAAAATCATTCCAAGGATGGGATAGGAGAGGGAAATAGCATCTAATGGTTACGTCTCAAATGGCACCCTATTCCATATATAGTGCTCTAGTCAAAAGTAGTGCACTTTATAGCAAATAGGATGCTATTTGGGTAGTCACATCATTTAATGTAACATTGCACTGGCTATCTGGTGTCCTGTGTGAACTTAAGTATGCTCCCTCCAATTCTCCCATCTCTTTCTCTCTCCTGGGTTTGTAGAATGTTTTTTTGTTGAGAACATCCCTTCCCTTCTTTTTCCCCAATGCGGATGGACGGTGCTAAACTTATTCAAAGTTGGGCAGAATCCAAACAGAATGTTGTTTGTACAAAATGGGCAGTCATTTTGTATTTACAGAATGTCCTGCATTAGAGATGCTGTTGTATAGCATCCTGTTTCCTGCCTCTATGTCCTCCCATCTGTGCCACTGAAAAGGCCTCAGTCTGCTCGATTGTGCCCAAATTTACAGGACACATCTGCCAAGCATGTCTTGTCAGCTGTTCCTCTGACTTATCCAGCCATTTCAGAGCCTAGGGAAGGCATTAGTGCCCAAATGTAGCAGAGGAATGCACACTGAAAAGGCCACATGTTCCCATTGAAATGGCATCTGGGATCTGGTTCCATCTAAATGACATTTAAAATGTATTGGAAATGGTAGTTAGACGTTTTACTTCTGGGCAGGTAGTCAGCATGCTTATCTCAGTAACTTGCCACTAGTACAACTGCCAAATCACCAATAACTGATATATCGAAAACAAACCTTTGTCGTACTGCCCCTGAATAAGGCTGTTAACTCACTGTTCCTAGGCCGTCATTGAAAGTAAGAATTTGTTCTTAACTGACTTGCCTAGTTAAATAAAGGTAAAATAAAAATAAAAACATGTTTAAACATTTTTTACTCCAACTTCAAGAAACTCACTTCCTTTACCTACTTCTTTCTCTGTGCATACCAGTCCCGATAGACAGTAAAGTCACGTTCACTTCATGTGCTTGCCCAAGCAATCAGCACAGCAGACAATATTCAAACCTTCATTATACACACATGCAAAGAAAAAGAACGCAAGCATACAACATGCATAGGATAAAGTTCACATCCAATAACCAGTGATCAAATCTATATTTTATGCATGGAAATCTCCAAAAGGAAGAAATACAAATGGCTTGTTTTTGTGAAATGAAAAATATTAATCCACATTCAAAATGAGTCTATAAGGAAGCAAAGAAAAAAGCATAGCTTCAGAAACCAATAGCTATTGCTGTGGCCTAGGATAGGTGTTTAATGCCTATGAATGGACCAGTTTGATGGATGGTTTTTAGCCCTGCTTTTGCATTGGCCATGCACACTGAATCAGAAGAAACGGTAGCAGGGCCTTTGTTGTGGATTAGCAAATATTATTCCTCCCATCTCTGCATGCATCCAACCCTCATCCCAACAGATTTATAGAGGACTGGGTACTCAGACTGAAGACATATTTACTTTCTCTCAGGGTCGACTCATCAATCACAATGTTGAACAAAGGACGTTACACTTTTCTGTTATTTTTTTTCCTCTGACAACTGCTCTCCATCCAACAGACAAACTCAAATGTATTGACAGAAGAAAATGGTTGATTGCTTTTCTCCCTAGCTTTGTGGGTAATGTGTTGAATAATCCATGTTCTGTGACTTGCTTTGTGTTTTAAATCATTCTGTTAAGTGGTTGTTTTCAGGACAGTAATCACATATCACCCTAAGTGTACAATGTAAAGGATATATTTTTTTCACCCAACTTTTAACCTAAAATTACAATGACATGGTGATGTTTTTTGTTGATTTCACGTTGAATTCACTTTAGTTGGCAACCAAATGTAAATCAAAACTACTTACTAGACATTGAAATGCCGTCTGTGCCTAGTGGGTATGCTCTGGTTCTATTCATTATAGTAAGAATAGAAATCGTATTCACGAAGCGTCTCAAACCAGGAGTGCTGATCTAGGATCCGTTTTGCATTTTCGATCATAATGTCTTTGAAGATCATAATGAATAAGATTGTATGGACAGGTGGCAACTGATCCTAGATCAGCACTCCTACTCTGCAATGCTTTATGAATACAGGCCCTGACATATTGTAGACATGAGTTGTTTACATTAAACCAGCCCACATATATATCCAGCTCTACATCCCCTCAAGACTCTTCAAGGAGGATCCTATAGGAGTCTACTGGCACAGCCAGCCTCCCAGCCTCGCAGCCTTTCTGAAAGTGGATTAAACTAATGCATCTGTCCCCTCCCTGTCTCTGGGCTAGTATTTATTGGTCCAATCTATATCCATATCTCTTACTGTGTCATAGCCCCATCGCTCATACTGTCTGTTGTTCTCTCTGCCTTCCTCTCCGCATGGAATAGAATACTGAGGAGGTTAAGGAATTAATGTAAATCACTGGATTCTATGATTTAATGTTGTAACCATAGAAATAGAATTACTGCAAACTACTGGATCAGTCGGACCTCACCTTTGACCTTGAATTACAGGAATAAAGTTGGTTGGTTCTTCAGCAATTTTCTCAAGAACTTGGTTGGTCTCTTGGTTTTCCATAAGTTTACCCTCATCTCACACAGATAACACCCTATTACCTATTTAGTGCACTACTTTTGACCAGTACCCATAGGGTACCATTTTGGACATAGGCAATCCTATTTCCATTCATGATTTAATACAAATTATTTTACAATCTTTGTTTTACTCCCTCCTATTACTTCCTGTCACTTTCGTTGGAATAAATGGACCAAGGCGCAGCGTGCGTAGAGTTCCACATGTTTTTATAAATGAAACTCACCAAAACAAATACAGAAACAAACGAAACGTGAAGTAATGGAGTGGTCACAGGCACTACACAAAAACAAGATCCCACAAACAACAGGTGGAAAAGGCTGCCTAAATATGATCCCCAATCAGAGACAACGATAGACAGCTGCCTCTGATTGGGAACCATACCAGGCCAACATAGAAATACAAAAACTAGAGTACCCACCCTAGTCACACCCTGACCTAACCAAAATAGAGAATGACAAGGCTCTCTAAGGTCAGGGCGTGACAGTACCCCCCCCCCCCCCCCCAAAGGTGCGGACTCCGGCCGCAAAACCTGACTCTATGGGGGAGGGTCCGGGTGGGCATCTAGCCTGGGTGGCGGCTCCGGTTCGGGACGTAGACCCCCCTCCGCTCACTGATCCCGTCGCTTCCGTGGAACCGGACCGTTGATCGTCGCCGGAGGAACCGGACCGTAGATTGTCGCAGGGGACTCCGGACCGTAGATCGTCGCCGGGGACTCCGGACCGTGGATCGTCGCCGGGGACTCTGGACCGTGGATCATCGCCGGGGGCTCCGGACCGTGGATCGTCGCCGGGGGCTCCGGACCGTGGATCGTCGCCGGGGGCTCCGGACCGTGGATCGTCGCCGGGGGCTCCGGACCGTGGATCGTCGCCGGGGGCTCCGGACTGGGAACCCTCGCAGGAGGCTCTGGACTGGGAACCCCCGCTGGAGGCTCTGGACTGCAGACTGTCGCTGGAGGCTCTGGACTGCCAACTGTCGCTGGAAGCTCTAGACGCCAGACCGTCGCTGGAGACTCTGGACTGCAGACCGTCGCTGGAGACTCCGGACTGGGAACCGTCACTGGAGGCCATGGATCATCACTGGAGGCTCCGGGCCATGGATCATTACTGGAGGCTCCGGGCCATGGATCATCACTAGAGGCTCCGGGCCATGGATCATCACTGGAGGCTCCGGGCCATGGATCATCACTGGAGGCTTCGGGCCATGGATCATTACTGGAGGCTCCGGGCCATGGATCATCACTGGAGGCTTCGGGCCATGGATCATCACTGGAGGCTTCGGGCCATGGATCATCACTGGAGGCTTCGGGCCAAGATGTACTGGGCCGTGGTGGCGCACTGGAGGTCTGGAGCGTAGAGCTGGCACAACGCGTCCTGGACAAATGACCACCTTCGCACGGCAAATGCGGGGAGCTGGCACAGAACGCACCGGGCTGTGGAGGCGCACTGGAGACACGGTGCTGGAGTTGGCTCTGGTTCCCACCTTGGCTCCGCCAACCACCCTGTGTGCCACCCCCAATTTTTTTTTTAAGCTGCCTCTCGGGTTTCCGTCGTGGCCGCGAACCCCGGTGTCGTCGTTGTTGTTCCCTCGCTGCCTCCCTCTGCTCCCATGGAAGGCGATCCTTTCCGGCCAGGATTTCTTCCCACGTCCAGGATCCCTTCCGTCCAATATATCCTCCGACGTCCAGGATGTCTGCTCCTCCTGGGCACGCTGCTTGGTCCTGGGGTGGTTGGATCTTCTGTCACGTTTGTTGGAATAAATGGACCAGAGTGCGTAGAGTTCCACATGTTACATTGCGGCATTTTCCTTTTGTTCTCTGTCTGAAAACCTCCTGGAAGCCCTCAGTAGAGAACACAGTATCTGCATCTCTAAATAGCACCCTATTTGCTACATACTGTAGTGCACTACTTTTGATCAGTGTCCATAGGGCTCTGGTAAAGAGTAGTGCACTGTATAGGCAATAGGGTGCATTTTGGGATGGAACCAGTGCTAGCTGGGATTGTGTATTTCTTCACAGGCTCCAATTCACAAGGCTCTGCAATACCGAAGAGGAGAGCACCACCATTCTGTAGACTAGAGTACTGGAAAGATATGCCACTTAGAATAAACTATTGTTTTTGTGCATAGGCCATGATAATTCATTTAATAACAAGATATTGGTGAGATATATGCTGAATTTAAGGATGGGCCCTGAGAGTATCCTATCATTAAACTAGTTTTTCAAGATAAGACAAAATAATATATTATTGAGCTGTGAGAACGTATGTATGGCTTTATGTAATAAAACAATGATAACCTTGTGAAAGAAAAGAAAAAGAAACCCAACTCCGTAATGATTCAAACATGATCGGCTTACGGCACAAGCGGAATTAGTCTATTTTCTCTTACAAAACCAGATTACTGGTATTAACTGACTACAGGCCCAGGTACAGTATATCGTTCAATGCATTGGCAGGAGAAACATATCCAGTCTTCTCTAGAACCTTTTTAGACTACTTTTTAAATGACTGAAATATCCTTCCTAATGTGGTTATATTGGGCCTGAGTCTTAAAAATCTACTGGATGTGTTCCAAATGGCACCCTATTCCCAACACAGCGCACTATACTTTTACCAAAATAAGTGCACTATGTAGGGAATATGGTGCCATTTGGGACACATGCACTATAATGAAGTCAGGGAAGTGCCAGAGTCATCAATAACTGTTGGATGCATGAAAAGTGAACTTACCGAGGGGTGGGACCAGGACACAGCTCCCATTCTGGACTCAGGTTGAAGGAAGACATCTTTTAAAATCATTTAAATACTCTTCTACTACTTGTGCACTGTGGAAAAATGGTTTGTGTTAGTGTTTGTGTGTAAAAACGATGGAACAACCATATTACTCTGTCAGCTTCACCTAACACACGTTTATCTTAACCTCGCCTCAACCTAATACAGAAAAAGGCACCCTATTCCTTATAGTGCACTATGTAGGTAAAAGGGTGCCATTTGGGACTTAGTCAAAAGGAAACACCCAGCCCTTTCTATCCTATCAGCAGTGTTTTAACTATAAACCATCTGTTTTAGTTTGCAATGGATTGATTTGTTACGGTACACTCTGTATACTTCTTTTGGTACGTACTGTCCCGAGCATGCTTCTCTGTCACAAGTACAAGTCAGTATGTAGCATAATGTAAAAGGCAAGACTGAAGAAGAAGAACTACCATCCACCCCTGACAGAAATTTAAATGATAGTGAGCGTATGACGCAGACTTTGGCAGAAAATATATGTATTTCAAAAACTCAAGGTAGTCGAACATAGTTATAGAGTTTCAACCAAAAGGCAATTAATTTCTTTGATATTCAAATACGTATCTTAGAAAAACAAATAACATTTGAAAGTACAGTATTTTGAATACCTCTCAGAAAACCAAATAATATTTCAAGGTATTTGAATATATGCAAGTTATTTGAAAACCAAAACATATTTAGTTGATGGCTGCCAAATATTTAATGAAGAACCAAAAACTGCAACAATTAGTTGAATAAGTCTAAATATATGAACATAAGCACATGTTTTGGAGGGGTCTTAGATATGAATCTTAATATAGCCTATATAGCTAGAATTAAATACGAGGGACATGGAATCACCTCAACATTACAGTAGCCCACTTTTGCAGCTTCAAAATGCAGTAACACATATATTTTCATAATAAGTAAAGGAATACAGTAACACTTGACATGTGTAGTAACTTTGTGATTATTACTATAGCAACATAGTTGTTACATATGAGTTTGGAAATTGCTTTATAACTAGATATGAATGGAGTTATTACATAAATTGTGTGGATTATAATAAAGCATTTAAACTGGAACAGACATTTTCAAACGGGAGCAAAACATTGAACTAACTGACAGGATTAGTTTGGAAAATTGTATGTTATTTATCTTTGTGTATCATAAGATTAATCAAATAATCAATGTACATGCACAAACATAGATATTGAAAGAAAAAAATCTACCTGCAATAGAGCATGCTGGAAAATATGATAATGATGTGCAAGGTTTTGGTTCAAAGTGAAGTGTATGAGTTTCAGGCCCCAGTATTAGGGTAAAACTAGACCCTCAAAATAAGGCCTTATGAAATACGTAAAATACGCAAAATTATCTATATCCACAGTTAAACAAGTCCTATATCGACATAACCTGAAAGGGCGCTCAGCAAGGAAGAAGCCACTGGTCCAAAACCTCCATAAAAGAAACTCCTTAAAAAAGACTACGGTTTGCAACTGCACATGGGAACAAAGATCGTACTTTTTGGAGAAATGTCCTCTGGTCTGATGAAACAAAAATAGAACTGTTTGGCCATAATGACCATCGTTATGTTTGGAGGAAAAAGGGGGATGCTTGCAAGCCGAAGAACACCATCCCAAACGTGAAGCACGGGGTGTTAGCATCGTGTTGTGGGGGTGCTTTGCTGCACGAGGGACTGGTGCACTTCACAAAATAGATGGCTTCATGAGGCAGGAAAAGTAACATCTCAAGACATCAGTCAGGAAGTTAAAGCTTGGTCGCAAATGGGTCTTCCAAATGAACAATGACCCCAATCATACTTCCAGAGTTGTGGCAAAATGGCTTAAGTACAACAAAGTCAAGGTATTGGAGTGGGCATCACAAAGCCCTGACCTCAATCCTATATAAAATGTGTGGGCAGAACTGAAAAAGCGTGTGCGAGGAAGGAGGCATACAAACCTGATTCAGTTACACCAGCTCTGTCAGGAGAAATGGGCCAAAATACACCCAACTTATTGTGGGAAGCTTGTGGAAGGCTACCCGAAACGTTTGACCCAATATAATCAATTTAAAGGCAATGCTACCAAATACTAAGTGTATGTAAACTTCTGACCCACTGGGAATGTGATGAAAGAAATAAAAGCTGAAATAAATCATTCTCTCTACTATTATTCTGACATTTCACATTCTTAAAATAAACTGGTGATCCTAACTGACCTAAGACAGGGAATTCTTACTAGGATCAAATGTCAGCAATTGTGAAAACTTCCGACTTCAACTGTATGTCAAGAAACTTGGATGTGGTGATACACAAATTTGATGATACACAAAGCAACAAACAAATTTCATAATTTATTTTTATTCATTTTCTTCTTCTTCTTCTTCTTCGGGATTGGGTTACTGGATCGCATCCAACTTTTAAGGTGCATAATCTACTGTACTGTAGAGTGAGGGCAATCATGGCCTACCTACATTCAAATCTCTCCATTATTCCTGTTCCTCTAAGAAAGTGAAATATAACCCTAGACATGACTTCCCTCCCCTTCCCCCCCACTACACCACCCAAACCCCAACCCAGTCCAGCCTCTTATAACCCTTTCACACAATCTCTCCCTATCTACGTCATACACTTCACAAAATATCAACACATGCTCCACCGTTTCCTCCACTAAACACTCATCACACAGACCTGTTTCCCTATCATCCACAACATGGCATTTGAACCGTAATCTACTCCACACAACTTCCTCTCTCCTACATCCCCATACTCCCCACCTCTTCCTTTCCTGACCAATACAATTGCCTCCCCTTACTATTAGCATCCAACAAAGATGAAGCCCTTTTCCCCGGATCACTTCTCTGCAGCCCAGCGGGACCTGCATATCTACCCACTCTTTCCTCATAGCACTCTAAGCCACCACATCTGCCTTCTCATTACCCTCCACACCCACATAGGAGGGGACCCAGCAAAAGCTTACCACCACTCCAATCCCATTAACAGCACCATCTTCTCCACAAACAAGTCTCCCCTAACCAACCTGCCCGCCTTCACACTACTCAACACTGCAGCCGAATCAGAGTAGATCACCACTCTGAGTGGTTTCACCTCCTCCACCGATCTTAAACCTATAATCATGGCCATCAACTCGGCCGCATACACTGACACATAATCAGTTAACTGCTTACATACTCTAACATTACATTCTGGGATATACACCCCTGGTCCCACCCTACCACTGACTGGATCCTATATCTTTGAAAACGAATAAAACCTATTATCTATAATGTATACAGTATCTCTCCACACGCTGTCTCACGTCTTCACCCCATTCTCTCCTGCCCTCAATCATGTCCACATCTACATTTGGTTTCAGGAAATAGCCACGTAGGAACCTTCCCCAATGCAATTGCCCTATCTCTCGCTCCCCCAGTCCATATTCTACCACCTTCTGCCCAATTTTCCACCCACACGCCTTCTGCTTACCCATTCCTCGTTCCCAGCATTCCCCAGTTGCCATGACCGCAGGATATGTTTCAGGCACTCCTTTTCAACCTCGCCCAGTGCGCAAACGCAAGTTTGTCTCGCCTTATCCTCAGTGGTAGTTCCCCACTATCCATCTGCAATGCCTCAACAGGTGTCGTCCTGAAGGCTCCCACACACAATCTCAGGGCCCTTGACTGTATCCTATCCAGGCGCTGTCGTACCATTTTGGCTGCCGATCCATATACAAAGCTCCCATAATCAAAAAAATTCCCTGATCAATGCCTGTAAAATAGTCTTTGTCTAAACGACCCCCTATCATATCCTGCGACTGCCCTCATGAGGTTCAGCACCTTCCTACACTTCATTTAAATATGCTCAACATGTCTTTTCACGTAAGCCATCAGCTAACCACTGCTAGCGGTCATCAGCTAACCTTTAGCTCGGAAAACTCTCGACAGTTTGCACAACGCGATTCTAACCAGAGCGTACCGGACCTATTTTCTCTCCATATCCCCAGATTCCCACCGCAAGCTCTGAACATTTTCACCTGGATCATCACAGCTAGCTAGCTGCAATCCGAGTGTCTACTCCTGGCTAACGTCTCTGTCCCGAAGCAAGCACCAACTAGCCTGGAGCTAGCCCATGCTAGGCCCATCTCCCGGTTAGCTGAAGAGTTCCATCAGGCACTCCTGGGCTACAATACCTATTTTGCCAATTGGCATGGACTCATTTAACTGCCGGTGCGGAGCCCCGCCGATCCTTCATGACTGGACAACCGACGTAATCTGCCTGAGGGGGTTATTCAACTGGCCCCTCCGTCGCGACGTCCCCTGAATGCTCATCTGCTAGCCTGCTAGCCGCGGCCCACTAGCTGTCTAGAGCATATCGGCTGTCAGCTGAATAGGTCCATCGGACAGTTTCTTGGGCCACTATACCTATTTGCCAATTGGACTGGTCCCTTTACCACATGGAAATCTACTAATCCATCACAACTGGTTTACCGATGTAAACACACAAGGAGGCTGCGCATGAGGAGGCTATAAACGGACTTCCCCCGTCGCGACTTCCCTCTGAGGCCCTTCTGCTAGCTTGCTATCCCCGGCCCACTAGCTGTCTGAAACACCGTGTCTCCAGCCTCAGTACTCACTGGACCCTTATGATCACTCGGCTACGCATGCCTCTCCTTAATGTCAATATGTCCATTGCTGTTCTGGTTAGTGATTATTGTCTTATTTCACTGTAGAGCCTCTAGTCCTGCTCAATATACCTTAGCCAACCCTTTAGTTCCACCTACCACACATGCGATGACATCACCTGGTTTAAATTATGTTTCTAGAGACAATATCTCTCCCAGCATCACCCAATGCCTAGGCCTACCTCCACTGTATTCAAATCCTAATGCCTAGGTCTACCTCCACTGTATTCAAATCCTACCATACCGTTGTCTGTACATTATGCCTTGAATCTATTCTATCGCGCCCAGAAACCTGCTCCTTTTCCTCTCTGTTCCGGACGTACTAGATGACCAGTTCTTATAGCCTTTAGCCGTACCCTTATCCTGCACCTCCTCTGTTCCTCTGGTGATGTAGAGGTTAATCCAGGCCCTACAGTGCCTAGCTCCACTCCTATTCCCCAGCTGCTCTCGTTTGTTGACTTCTGTAACTGTAAAAACCTTGGTTTCATGCATGTTAACACTAGAAGCCTCCTCACTAAGTTGGTTTTGTCCACTGCTTTAGCACACTCTGCCAACCCGGAAGTCCTAGCCGTGTCTGAATCCTGGCTTAGGAAGACCACCAAAAACCATGACATTTTCATCCCTAACTATAACCTTTTCCAACAAGATAGAACTGACAAAGGGGGCGGTGTTGCAATCTACTGCAGAGATAGCCTGCAGAGTTCTGTCTTACTATCCAGGTCTGTACCCAAACAATTCGAGCTTCTACCTTTAAAAATCCAAATCCATCCATATCCAGAAACAAGTCTCTCACTGTTGCCACTTGCTATAGACCACCCTCTGCCACCAGCTGTGCTCTGGACACCAAATGCGAACTGATTGCCCCCCCATCTATCTTCAGAGCTTGTGCCGCTAGGTGGCCTAAACCTTTCTAATCAACCTGGCCCGGGTATCCTGGAAGGATATTGACCTCATCCCGTCAATAGAGGATGCCTGGTTATTCTTCAAAAGTGCCTTCCTCACCATCTTAAATAAGCATAACCCATTCAAACATTTTTGAACCAGGAACAGATATAGCCCTTGGTTCTCTCCAGACCTGACTGCCATTGACCAACACAAAAACATCATGTGGCGTTCTGCATTAGCATCGAATAGCCCCCGTGATATGCACCTTTTCAGGGAAGTTAGGAACCAATATAAACAGACAGTTAGGAAAGCAAAGGCTAGCTTTTCAAGCAGAAATTTGCATCCTGTAGCACAAACTCCAAAAGGTTATGGGACACTGTAAAGTCCATGGAGAATAAGAGCACCTCCTCCTAGCTGCCCACTGTACTGAGGCTAGGAAACACTGTCACCACCGATAAATCCACTATAATTGAGATTTTCAATAAGCATTTTTCTACAGCTGGCCATGCTTTCCACCTGGCTACCCCTACCCCGGTCAACAGCCCTGCACCCCCCACAGCAACTCGCCCAATTCTCCCCCATTTCTCCTTCACCCAAATCCAGATAGCTGATGTTCTGAAAGAGCTGCAAAATCTGGAACCCTACAAATCAGTCGGGCTAGACAATCTGAACCCTCTCTTTCTAAATGTATCTACCGAAATTGTTGCAACCCCTATTACTAGCCTGTTCAACCTCTCTTTCGTATCGTCTGAGATTCCCAAAGATTGGAACGCAGCCGCGGTCATCCCCCTCTTCAAAGGGGGAGACACTCTAGACCCAAACTGCTACAGACCTATATCTATCCTACCCTGTCTTTCTAAGGTCTTCGAAAACCAAGTTAACAAACAGATTACCGACCATTTCGAATCCCACCGTACCTTCTCCGCTATGCAATCTGGTTTCAGAGCTGGTCATGGGTGCACCTCAGCCATACTCAAGGTCCTAAACGATATCATAACCGCCACCGATAAGAGACAATACTGTTCAGCCGTATTCGCCAAGGCATTCGACTCTGTCAATCACCACATTCTTATCGGCAGACTCAACATTCTTGAATTCTTAAATGATTGCCTCGCCTGGTTCACCAACTACTTCTCTGATAGAGTTCAGTGTTGTCCGGACCTCTGGCAGTCTCTATGGGGGTGCCACAGGGTTCAATTCTCGGGCCGACTCTTTTCTCTGTATAAATCAATCATGTCGCTCTTGCTGCTGGTGATTCTCTGATCCACCTCTACGCAGTGACACCATTCTGTATACTTCTGGCCCTTCTTTGGACACTGTGTCAACTAACCTCCAGACGAGCTTCAATGCCATACAACTCTCCTTCCGTGGCCTCCAACTACTCTTAAATGCAAGTAAAACTAAATGCATGCTCTTCAACCGACCACTGCCCGCACCTGCCCGCCCATTCAGCATCACTGTTCTGGACGGTTCTGACTTAGAATATGTGGACAACTACAAATACCTAGGTGTCTGGTTAGACTGTAAACTTTCCTTCCGGACTTACATTAAGCATCTCCAATCCAAAATTAAATCTAGAATCGGCTTCCTATTTCGCAACAAAGCATCCTTCACTCATGCTGCCAAACATACCCTCGTAAAACTGACCATCCTACCGATCCTTGACTTCGGCGATGTCATTTACAAAATAGCCTCCAACACTCTACTCAACAAATTGGATGCAGTCTATCACAGTGCCATCCATTTTGTCACCAAAGCCCCATATACTACCCACCACTGTGACCTGTACGCTCTCATTGGCTGGCCCTCGCTTCATACTCGTCGCCAAACCCACTGGCTCCAGGTCATCTAGAAGTCTTTGCTAGGTAAAGCCCCGCCTTATCTCAGCTCACTGGTCACCATATCAGCACCCACCCATAGCACGTGCTCCAGCAGGTATATCTCAATGGTCACCCGCAAAGCCAATTCCTCCTTTGGCCGCTTTTCCTTCCAGTTTTCTGCTACCAATGACTGGAACGAACTGCAAAAATCACTGAAGTGGGAGACACATATCTCCCTCACTAGCTTTAAGCACCAGCTGTCAGAGCACTGCACCTGTACATAGCTCAACTGTAAATAGCCCATCCAACTACCTCATCCCCATCCCCTATATTTCTTTATTTATCTTGCTCCTTTGCACCCCAGTATCTCTACTTGCACATTCATCTTCTGCACATCTACCATTCCTGTAACGAAACTCTAGCTCTTCCTCCTCCTCGGACGAGGAGAGGCGAGACGGATCAGATGACCAATATGCAGCGTGGTAGTTAGACATAATGAAATTTATTAAACAAGACGAAAAAACGAACTACACTTGATAATTAACAAAATAACAAAACGACGTAGACAGACCTGGACATGAGAACTTACATACAACGAAGAACGCACAAACAGGTACAGACTACAAAACAAACGAACGAACGATACAGTCCCATGTGGTACCAACATACAAACACAGGAGACAACCACCCACAACAAACAATGTGAAACAACCTACCTTAATATGGCTCTCAATCAGAGGAAACGTAAACCACCTGCCTCTAATTGAGAACCATATCAGGTAACCCATTAACCAACATAGATACACATAACATAGAATGCCCACCCCAACTCACGCCCTGACCGACTAAACACATACAAAACAACAGAAAACAGGTCAGGAACGTGACATAACCCCCCCCTCAAGGTGCGAACTCCGGACGCACCAGCATAAAGTCTAGGGGAGGGTCTGGGTGGGCATCTGACCACGGTGGTGGTTCAGGCTCTGGGCGTGGTCCCCACCCCACCATAGTCAATCCCAGCTTCCCTATCCCCCTCCCAATGACCACCCTACTATTAAACCCACCTAATTTAAGGGGCAGCACCGGGATAAGGGGCAGCACCGGAATAAGGGGCAGCACCGGAATAAGGGGCAGCACCAGGATAAGGGACAGCACCGGACTGAGGGACTGCAGCTCCGGACTGAGGGACTGCAGCTCCGGACTAAGGGGCAGCTCCGGACTGAATGGCGGATCCTGGCTGGCTGGCTCTGGCGGATCCTGGCTGGCTGGCTCTGGCGGATCCTGGCTGGATGACGGCTCTGGCGGATCCTGGCTGGACGGCTCATGGCTGGCTGACGGATCTGGCTGCTCATGGCTGGCTGACGGATCTGGCTGCTCATGGCTGGCTGACGGATCTGGCTGCTCATGGCTGGCTGACGGATCTGGCTGCTCATGGCTGGCTGACGGATCTGGCTGCTCATGGCTGGCTGACGGATCTGGCTGCTCATGGCTGGATGACGGCTCTGGCTGATCCGGTCTGGCGGAAGGCTCTGGCTGATCCGGTCTGGCGGAAGGCTCTGGCTGATCCGGTCTGGCGGAAGGCTCTGGCTGATCCGGTCTGGCGGAAGGCTCTGGCTGATCCGGTCTGGCGGAAGGCTCTGGCTGATCCTGTCTGGCGGAAGGCTCTAGCGGCTCCTGTCTGGCGGAAGGCTCTAGCGGCTCCTGTCTGGCGGACGGCTCTGTAGGCTCATGGCAGACGGGCGGCTTTGCAGGCTCATGGCAGACGGGCGGCTTTGAAGGCTCAATACAGACGGGCAGTTCAGGCGCCGCTTGGCAGACGGGCAGTTCAGGCGCCGCTTGGCAGACGGGCAGTTCAGGCGCTGCTTGGCAGACGGGCAGTTCAGGCGCCGCTTGGCAGACGGGCAGTTCAGGCGCCGCTTGGCAGACGGGCAGTTCAGGCGCCGCTTGGCAGACGGGCAGTTCAGGCGCCGTTGGGCAGACGGCAGACTCTGACCGGCTGAGACGCACTGTAGGCCTGGTGCGTGGTACCGGAACTGGTGGTACCGGACTGGAGACACGCACCTCAAGGCTAGTGCGGGGAGCGGGAACAGGACACACTGAGTTCTCAAAGCGCACTATAGGACTGGTGCGTGGTACCGGGACTGGAGGCACTGGACTGGATACACACACCACAGGGAGAGTGCGTGGAGGAGGAACAGGGCTCTGGAGACGCACTGGAAACCTGGTGCGTGGTGTAGGCACTGGTGGTACTGGCCTGGAGCGGGGAGGTGGCGCCGGAAATACCGGACCGTGCAGGCGTACTGGCTCCCTTGAGCACTGAGCCTGCCCAACCTTACCTGGTTGTATGCTCCCCGTCGCCGACAAGTGCGGGGAGGTGGAATAACCCGCACCGGGCTATGTAGGCGAACCGGGGACACCATGCGTAAGGCTGGTGCCATGTAAGCCGGCCCGAGGAGACTTACTGGTGGCCAGATATGTAGGGCCGGCTTCATGACATCCGGCTCAATACTCAATCTGGCCCGGCCGATACGAGGAGCTGGTATGTACCGCACCGGGCTGTGCACACGTACAGGAGACACCATGCGCTCTACTGCGTAACATGGTGTCTGTCCGTACTCTCGCTCTCCACGGTAAGTACAGGGAGTGGGCGCAGGTCTCCTACCTGACTTCGCCACTCTCCCTTCTAGCCCCCCCCCAAGAAATTTTTGGGGTTTACTCACAGGATTCCAGCCACGTCTCCTTGCTGCCTCCCCAAACCACCGCTCCTGGGCTTTAGCTGCCTCCCTCTCTTCCCGAGAGCGGCGATTCTCTCCTGCCTTAGCCCAGGGTCCTTCTCCATTCAATATCTCCTCCCATGTCCACGAATCCTGGTTTCGCTGTAGCGCTCTCCCACGCCGCTTGGTCTTTGGTTGGTGGGTGGTTCTGTAACGAAACTCTAGCTCTTCCTCCTCCTCGGACGAGGAGAGGCGAGACGGATCAGATGACCAATATGCAGCGTGGTAGTTAGACATAATGAATTTATTAAACAAGACGAAGACGAAACAAAATACACTTGATAAACTACAAAATAACAAACGACGAAGACAGACCTGGACATGCGAACTTACATACAACGAAGAACGCACGAACAGGTACAGACTACAAAACAAACGAACGAACGATACAGTCCCATGTGGTACCAACATACAAACACAGGAGACAACCACCCACAACAAACAATGTGAAACAACCTACCTTAATATGGCTCTCAATCAGAGGAAACGTAAACCACCTGCCTCTAATTGAGAACCATATCAGGTAACCCATTAACCAACATAGATACACATAACATAGAATGCCCACCCCAACTCACGCTCTGACCGACTAAACACATACAAAACAACAGAAAACAGGTCAGGAACGTGACAATTCCAGTGTTTAATTGCTAAATTGTAATTACTTCGCCACCATGGTCTATTTTTTGCCTTACCTCCCTTATCTTACCTCATTTGCACAGACTGTATATAGACTTTTCGACTGTATTATTGACTGTATGTTTGTTTATTCCATGTGTAACTCTGTGTTGGTGTGTGCGTGTAACTGCTTTGCTTTATCTTGGCCAGGTCGCAGTTGTAAATGAGAACTTGTTTTCAACTAACCTACCTGGTTAAATAAAGGTGAAATGAAATCAAATTTAAAAAATCTAACCACATACCTAAATACTTCAACTCAGACACCCTACCTATATCCTGAGCGTATATTTTCAGCCTAAAATCTGTAAGCTTCCTTCTAGAATACACCATAAAGCAGCTGTATTCTAACTCCCACAGCTTCTTACATCTTCCTCATCACATATTTCACCTTTACACCTCTCGTCCATACAGCTCCATCAGCAGCATACAAGGCCACACCCACTCCCTGTTCCACTTCTTAAATATGTAATCTATCATCAGGGTGAACAACATTGGACTAACCACACTTCCCTGAGGATTAACACTGTCCACTTCAAACCCCAATTCACCCGTATGACTCAATCAAACAGGAAGTCCATGATCCAGTTATACAAACTTCCCCTAATGCCCAATGCACTCAACATGATCAACAACCAGTCCTTCCACATGGTATCATAAGCTTTCTTCATGTCCAAATAGACAACAGTCATCACCTCTTTTATTGTCAGGGCCTTGGTTATCTCTGTACTAAATGTCACCAGGGCATCCATGGCAGACCTCCATCTCCTGAACCCACTCTGTGCTACGCTCATCAAACCCATAACTTCCAAGAGATACACATCATCCTACTCATCCTTCTATCATCTTTTCCAGAAATTTACACATTGGATGTCAGCAAAATAGGCCTATAACTTCCTGCCCTAGAGCGATCTTTACCTGGTTTTACAAACGGCAACACCATCGCATGTTTCCACCCAGCAGGTATCACCGCAGTCCTCCACACCTTATTATACAACCCTAACACTGCTTTCAACACACTGTCAGGTGCATGCTTAAACTTTACATAACACGCCCTATCTTCAACAGGAGCAGTCTGCCTGCACTCTTCCAACGTCCTTGTTATCTCTTTTCTCTTTAAGACATCTCCATGCTCCTTTTATTTTTACCTACGTCTCCTCTTGCTCTCATCACACAGGTGCTCACATCTATGAACCACTGCAAACGCACCAACAGTTTCCAAACCGCACCAATTTCGGTCCGTCTAGCAATAGTGGAGCAAAATTCCCACCATGCCTCCCTTTCTGTTGCCTTAATCGTTTTTCTCACCATCACTCTCTTCAATGAGATTCCTTTCTGTCAAGCCATTCTTAAGTACCCGTAAAGCTATATCACTTTCCCACACCACCTTTGAGCACTCATCTGTCCACCACGGCACCACCCGCCATCGTCATGAGTGAGTGCATTCTGAGTATTTAGACCCCTACACCCCCCCCCCCCCCAAAATGTACTTTACAGCCTTATTATAAAATTGATTACATTACATCTACACACAATACCCCATAATATAAAGCGAAAACAGGTTTTTAGGAATTTTTGCTAATTTACTACAAATAAAAACAGAAATACCTTATTTACATAAGTATTCAGACCCTTTGCTCTGAGGCACGAAATTGATCTCAGGTGCATCCTGTTTCCATTGATCATCCTTGAGATGTTTCTGCAACTTGATTGGAGTCCACCTGTGGTAAATTCAATTGATTGGACATGATTTGGAAAGGCACACACCTGTCTATATAAGGTCCCACAGTTGACAGTGTATGTCAGAGCAAAAACCAAGCCATGAGGTTGAAGGAATTGTCCATAGAGCTCTGAGACAGGATTGTGTAGAGGCACAGATCTGGGGAAGGGTCCCAAAAAATGTCTGCAGCATTGATGGTCCCCAAGAACACAGTGGCCTCCATCATTCTTCAATGGAAGAAGTTTGGAACCACCAAGACTCTTCACTTAGCTAGCTGCTCTGCCAAACTGAGAAATCGGGGGAGAAGAGCCTTGTCAGGGAGGTGACCAAGAACCTGATGGTCACTCTGACAGAGCTCGGGAGGTCCTCTGTGGAGATGGGAGAACCTTCCAGAATGACAACCATCTCTGCAGCACTCCACCAATCAGGCCTTTATGGTAGAGTGGTCAGACGGAAGCCACTCCTCAGTAAAAGGCACATGACAGCACGTTGGAGTTTGCCAAAAGGCACCTAAAGGACTCTCAGACCATGAGAAATAAGATTCTCTGGTCTGATGAAACCAAGATTGAACTCTTTGGCCGGGATGCCAAGCATCACATCTGGAGGAAATCTGGCAACATCCCTATGGTGAAGCATGGTGGTGGCAGCATCATGCTGTGGGGATTTTGTTCAGCGGCAGGGACTGGGAGACTAGTCAGGATCGAGGGAAAGATGAACGGAGCAAAGTACAGAGAGATCCTTGATGAAACCTGCTCTAGAGTGCTCAGCACCTCAGACTGGGGCAAAGGTTTACCTTCCAACAGGACAACAACCCTAAGCACACAGCCTAGACAACGCAGGAGTGGCTTCGGGACAAGTCTCTGAATGTCGTTGAGTGGCCCAGCCAGAGCCCGGACTTGAACCAGATCGAACATCTCTGGAGAGACCTGAAAATAGCTGTGCAGCGATACTCCCGATCCAACCTGAAAGAGCTTGAGAGGATCTGCAGAGAAGAATGGGAAAAACTCCCCAAATACAGGTGTGCCAAGCTTGTAGCGTCATACCCAAGAAGCCTCGAGGCTGTAATCGCTGCCAAAGGTTCTTCAACAAAGTACTGAGTAAAATCTGAATACTTGCGTAAATATCATATCAGTTTAATTTCATTTATAAATGTTCAAAAATATAAAAAAAATCATTTTTTCTTTGTCATTATGGGGTATTGTGTGTAGATTGACGAGGGGGAAAAAATGATTGAATCCATTTTAGAATAAGGTTGTAATGTAACAAAATGTGTAAAAAGTCAAGGGGTCTGTGTCACATCTGCTCCTGCCACACCCCTAGTGGACATCTGGTGTCTCCTTGACCTGCAGCCACTCCTCCAGTACACTCTCTCTCTCTCCCCCTCCCTTGCTGTTTGTGTGCGATTGTGTGGTTGGAGACAGATGTGCTGGAGCTAGAGCAGATTCTCACCAGCTGCAAACCGTTCCATAATCAAGACCTCTACAAATACTCAGTCCTGCCACTTCCACTCTGCCGGATCGTAATCTCCATTCAGTCCGTCATGCTTCTAGTTATTTGTTGTTATTTAAGATCCTGTATCCTGCTGTGCCTATTTCTTTGCCTGACGCTCTTTCTCCTCTCACTGCAGTTTTGCCGCTCTGACTTCCTGTCTCCTGTTCCACGTCTCGCTACTCTGTTCTGGATTCAACTCATCATCACTCCCTTGGATTCCCCTCCGGACCTGTTTACCCTGTCCCAACCCAGCTCACTCCAACCTCAGCCTCCACATCTGGTTTCCTACAACTCATCCAAGCTTCCCTGGATCTGGACTTCGTCTCTCCCTGTGTTACAATAAATATCTTGGTTCATTCATCCCTGTTTCCTGGTCTGAGTCTGCTCTTGGGTTCCCCGGTGCTGCTCCGCTTAACAGTCTGAATACCTTCCGAATGCACTGTACATCTTTAGTTTGGCATGTCGCCTGTGATGCAGTTCATATGAGTTTTGAATGATCCTCTCCCCCCTTTTGTTTCATGCTGGCTGAAGACCTGGCTAGCCAGTAAGCAGCTAACACCAGACACAGATGAAAGGGGAAACATATACGTATCTTTGCTAGATCAATAGGGTAAACTTTTAGTTATTTTTGCTGACACCCCACAGTCAAATGTTGGCACAAGTAGAGTTACCATCTATCTTCTGTATATAAACCACACCCCTCTGCAAACACACTTTCTCTGATTGTGGCTACAGGGCATACTTATTTAAATTAGGTAAGAGAATATCATGTTACCAGTCGTGTATTAAAATTAGATTTAGGGTGATGACAACCTATCCCCTATATAATGCGCAAACCTACTTTTGAACAGAGCCTAATGCACTAGCCTACGTTCGACCAGAGCACTTTTGACCACTATATATGGAATATGATGCTATTTGGGATGTAGACATGGTTTATAAGATTGACAAAAGCCTGAAATTAAGGATAAGGGAGCTTGTATTACGACAGAGTATGGCTAATCACAATTCCTGTCAATCTGCATGTTTTATTTGCCAACAACCTTCTTACTTCTACTTTCAGTTTTAATTTAAATGTAATTTATTTAACCTTTATTTAACTAGGCAAGTCAGTTAATAAGAACACATTTTTATTTACAATGACAGCCTACCTGCGGGGATGGGGGCCTGGGATTAAAAAAATAAAAAAATGAATACAATATACATATAGGACAAAACACACATCAAGAGAGACAAAAAACTACATAAAGAGAGACCTAAGACAACAACATAACAGCAAAACATGACAACATAGCATGGTAGCAACACAACATGGTAGCAGCACAAAAACATGGTACAAACATTATTGGGCAAAGTCAACAGCACAAAGGTCAAGAAGGTAGAGACAACAATACTTTATACAAAGCAACCACAACTGTCAGTAAGAGTGTCCATGATTGAGCCTTTGAATGAAGAGATAAAGACAAAACTGTCCAGTTTGAGTGCTTGTTGCAGGTCCTTCCAGTTGCTAGCTGCAGAGAACTGAAAAGAGGAGTGACCCAGGGATGTGTGTGCTTTGGGGACCTCAACAGAATGTGACAGAACGGGTGTTGTATGTGGAGAATGAGGGCTGCAGTAGATATTTCAGACAGGGGGGAGTGAGGCCTAAGAGGGTTTTATAAATAAGCATCAACCAATGGGTCTTGCGACGGGTATACAGAGATGACCAGATTACAGAAGAGTATAGAGTGCAGTGATGTGTCCTGTAAGGAGCATGGGTGGCAAATCTGATGGCCGAATGGTAAAGAACATCTAGCCGCTCGAGAGCACCCTAACCTGCCGATCTATAAATGATGTCTCCATAATCTAACATGGGTAGGATGGTCATCTGAATCAGGGTTAGTTTGGCAGCTGGGGTGAAAGAGGAGCGATTACGATAGAGGAAACCAAGTTTAGATATCAAAGCTGTAGGCTAACGTTAAATGTGATGAGAGAAGGACAGTGCACTGTCTAGCCCTACTCCCAAGTACTTGTATGAGGTGACTACCTCAAGCTCTGAACCCTCAGAGGTAGTAATCACACCTGTGGGAAGAGCGGCATTCTTCTTACCAAACCACATGACACATTGTTTTGGAGGTGTTCAGAACAAGGTTAATAGTAGAGAAAGCTTGTTGGACAGTAATAAAGCTCTGTTGTAGAGCATTTAACACAAAATCCGGGGAGGGGCCAGCTGAGTATAAGACTAGAATCTGCATATAAATTATGAGAGCTTCCTACTGCCTGAGCTATGTCGTTGATGTAAATTGAGAAGAGTGTGGGGCCTAGGATTGAACCTTGGGGTACTCCCTTGTTGACAGGCAGTGGCTGAGACAGCAGAATATCTAACTTTACACTGCACTCTTTGAGAGAGGTAGTTAGCAAACCAGGCCAAAGACCCCAATACTCCTTAATCGGCCCACAAGAATGGAATGGTCTACTGCATCAAAAGCTTTGGCCAAGTCAATAAAAATAGCAGCACAATATTTCTTAGAATCAAGGGCAATGGTGACATTGAGGATCTTTAAGGTTGGAGTGACACATCCATAACCTGAGCGGAAACCAGATTGCACACCCGAGAGAATACTATAGATATCAAGAAAGCCAATCAGTTGATTATTGACAAGTTTTTCCAACACTTTTGATAAACAATGCAAAATATAAATAGGCCTATAACTGGATCAGTTTGATCTACCCCTTTAAAAAAACGACTAATTGTGGCTGCCTTCCAAGCAATGGGAACCTCCCCAGAAAGGAGAGACGGGTTAAAAAGGTTGGAGATTGGCTTTGCGATGATAGGGGCAGCAACCTTAAAGAAGAAAGGGTCTAAACCATCTGACCCAGATGTTTTTTTAGGGTCAAGTTTAAGGAGCTCCTTTAGCACCTCAGACTCAGTGACTGCCTGCAGGGAGAAACTTTGTAGTGGGGTAGGGGAAAAAGAGGGAGAAGCATCGGGAATAGTCACATTAGAAGGGGTGGGAGATGAGGAAATGTTGGACGGGCAAGGAGGCATGGCTGAGTCAAATAGGAATCCTGACGTAATGAAGTGGTGATTGAAGAGCTCAGCCATTTGCTTCTTGTCAGTAACAACCACATCATCAACATTAAGGGACATGGGACATTCTCCAGGTCTTTAACTGTTTTCCAGGACTTCTTGGGGTTAGACCCACAGAGAGAGAACTGCTCCTTAAAATAACTAGCTTTGGCCTTTGCTGTGGAATATCTTGAGGCCTTGTCCTATATGTTCCATTCCTTATATAGCCATTCTGTCTCAGCACTTCACAGTGGACAGTCTAGATGCTGCTAATAATGGAAATGTAATCATAGTCATGACTTTTGCTCCCACACCTTCCGGATAGGCCGATTGCACTAATTTCTCATTTGCCTGAACGAGAGCCAGTCAGTATGTGTGTGCCGAGCCTTTCGCCAAATGCAATTCTTTAGGTGGAGTAACGCTGCAAGATCACGGTCGAACCAGGGGCTGAACCTGTTTTTAAGTAATCATTAATTAAGTATAAATTAATTAAGTATTAATTAATTAAAAGTATTAATAAGTAACCTGACTTGGCATTTGATCATTAACAAAGCATATGAGATGGTTCAGTTGTGATTAACCTAGAATACGACCCTGTTCCCTGTGAGCCAATGAAGGCTTGACTCAACAATGACCTAGTGATGACTTATTAGTAACACCATGACTCAACCTGAGCTAAAGTGAACTATGCCCAGCTGCATCTGACCCCAGGCCGCATACCAAATGGCACTCTATTGGCACTCTATACTCTTTGACCAGGGCCCACAGGGCTGCTGTTGTGGTAATGTTTGTGGTAATGTGTGTGTGTGTGTGTGTGTGTGTGTTTGCCAGTGTGTGTTTAAGTCATTCTTGTTTGTGTAATTACCAGAGAAAAGGCTCCTCTCATCCTCTTCTAAGGTCGACAGTGTGCTTACAAAGAAAATCAAAAATACATATCTGCGTCCCAAATGGCACCCTAGTCCCTGCATAGGAAGTAATGCACAACATGGGAATAGGTTGCCATTTGGGATGCACCTGAGAAGTTAGTTTGGAAGTTCAGCTCCACACAAAGTAAAGGAAGAACAAAATGCAAGGTTTGTGTCCTATTCTGGGACGAATACAAATGTCTACATATCTCATAGCAAGTGGAAAAAAAGGAGGACAAACTGTAAAGTTTCAAGGTGAAATGTGATGAGAGTCTAGCAAGGCAGGTAAAAGTTATGGCATCCAATAAAACATTTCCTAGAATAATAAAGGAAAAGATAACATAATATCCATGCAGTCTTGATGTGATAGTTGTGTATTTTTACAGAGACTCAGTGGAGGTTGCATGTTTTAAAAACACATCTCTATATTTACTCCTTTCTCTCTTTGTATCTCTTTGTCTCTCTCATTAACACTTCATAGGAGCCATAAGAAACGTGAAGTAGACCAACTAGAATTTCAGCAATTGCTTTTTTTACACTGCCATAAAAATACTGGCTGAAGCAAGGACACACATTTCCATCAGAAAATGGAAGGTTTTGTTGAAAATGTTTTTAAAGGTAAAGTATCGATTAACTCTATCATCAGGGTCTTCCTCAAATTGGGGGCTGTCTGTAAACAAAAAATGGTGGGTTAAAAACAACCCAGCGCTGGTTGGACAGAACACACATTGGGCTATTTTGACCAAGCCAGGTCACTTATTTGGGATGTTTCCTTTTAAGACCGGAGGCGTGGCTTAGTAAGGGCATGGCTTTCATATAGTTATTTTTGGCCACCCGGGAGAGTAAAGTAAATGTCATTCTGGTTCATCTCTTGTCAACACATGTTAAAGGGATACTTTGGGATTTTGTTAATGAAGCCATGCATCTACTTTCCAATGCCTGAAGCGGGACGGTCACAGGGGATTACCATCACTGACCTCTGGGTCTTGTGTTTCTGCTTGCTCCTAAGGTTGTTTTTCTCCTCTCCAACCCAGCACCTTTTTTGATTGAATGCGTTTGTTTTTAATTAGTTTTTTGATTAGCTTAACCAACCTCCCAAAACAACTCAGGTCTTATAGTCTCATTTAGGTAACAAAATGCATCTTGTTGTTTTGGAAAAGGGAGGAAGTTACCTCTACCAAATTATGGCTCAGCGATTTAAAAAACAAATATTTTATTTCACCTTTATTTAACCAGGTAGGCTAGTTGAGAACAAGTTCTCATTTGCAACTGCGACCTGGCCAAGATAAAGCAAAGCAGTTCGACACATACAACAACACAGAGTTACACATGGAATAAACAAACAAACAATCAATAATACAGTCGAAAAATCTATATACAGCATGTGCAAATGAGGTAGGATAAGGGAGGAAAGGCAATAAATAGGCCGCAGTGGCATAGTAATTACAATTTAGCAATTAAACACTGAAGTGATAGATGTGCAGAAGATGAATGTGCAAGTAGAGATACTGGGGTGCAAAGGAGCAAAACAAATAATGATATTGAGATGAGGTAGTTGGATGGGCTATTTACAGTTGAGCTATGTACAGGTTCAATGATCTGTGAGCTGCTCTGACAGCTGATGCTTAAAGTTAGTGAGGGAGATATGAGTCTCCAGCTTCAGTGATTTTTGCAATTCGTTCCAGTCATTGGCAGCAGAGAACTGGAAGGAAAGACGGTCAAAGAAGGAATTGGCTTTGGGGTTGACCAGTGAAATATACCTTCTGGAGAGCGTGCTACTTGTGGGTGCTGCTATGCTGACCAGTGAGCTGAGATTAGGCGGGGCTTTACCTAGCAAAGACATATAGATGACCTGGAGACAGTGGGTTTGGCGACGAATATGAAGCGAGGGCCAGCCAACGAGAGCATACAGGTCACAGTGGTGGGTAGTATATGGGGCTTTGGTGACAAAATGGATGGCACTGTGATAGACTGCATCCAATTTTCTGAGTAGAGTGTTGGAGGCTATTTTGTAAATGACATCGCCGAAGTCAAGGATCGGTAGGATGGTCAGTTTTACGAGGGTATGTTTGGCAGCATGAGTGAAGGATGCTTTGTTGCGAAATATGAAGCCAAATCTAGATTTAATTTTGGATTGGAGATGTTTAATGTGAGTCTGGAAGGAGAGTTTACAGTCTAACCAGACACCTAGGTGTTTGTAATTGTCCACATATTCTAAGTCAGAAACGTCCATAGTGATGCTGGATGAGCGGGCAGGTGCGGCAGCGATCGGTTGAAAAGCATGCATTTAGTTTTACTTGCATTTAAGAGCAGTTGGAGGCCACAGAAGGGAGAGTTGTATGGCATTGAAGCTCGTCTGGAGGTTAGTTAACACAGTGTTCAAAGAAGGGCCAGAAGTATACAGAATGGTGTCGTCTGCGTAGAGGTGGATCAGAGAATCACCATCAGCAAGAGCGACATCATTGATGTATACAGAGAAAAGAGTCGGCCCGAGAAATGAACTATGTGGCACCCCCATAGAGACTGTCAGAGGTCCGAAGAACAGGCCCTCCAATTTGACACACTGAACTCTGTCTGAGAAGTAGTTGGAGAACCAGGCGAGACAGTCATTTGAGAAACCAAGGCTGTTGAGTCTGCCGATAAGAATGTGGTGATTGACAGAGTCGAAAGCCTTGGCGAATACGGCTGAACAGTATTGTCTCTTATCGATGGCGGTTATGATATCGTTTAGGACCTTGAGTGTGGCTGAGGTGCACCCATGACCAGCTCTGAAACCAGATTGCATAGTGGAGAAGGTACGGTGGGATTCGAAATGGTCGGTGATCTGTTTGTTAACTTGGCTTTCGAAGACCTTAGAAAGGCAGGGTAGGATAGATATAGCTCTGTAACAGTTTGGGTCTAGAGTGTCTCCCTCTTTGAAGAGGGGGATGACCGCAGCAGTATTCCAATCTTTGGAAATCTCAGACGATACGATAGAGATGTAGAACAGGCTAGTAATAGGGGTTGCAACAATTTCGGCAGATTATTTTAGAAAGAGAGGCCCCAGATTGTCTAGCCCAGTTGATTTGTAGGGTTCCAGATTCTGCAACTCTTTCAGAACATCAGCTATCTGGATTTGGGTGAAGGAGAAATTGGGGAGGCTTGGGCAAGTAGCTGTGGGGGAGTACAGGGCTGTTGACCGGGGTATCGGTAGCCAGGTGGAAAGCATGGCCAGCAATAGAAAAATGCTTATTGAAATTCTCAATTGTCAGGGATTTATTGGTAGTGACAGTGTTTCCTAGCCTCAGTGCGGTGGGCAGCTGGGAGGAGGTGCTCTTATTCTCCATGGACTTTACAGTGTCCCAGAACTTCTTGGAATTTTTGCTAGAGATCAAATTTCTGTTTGAAAAAGCTAGCCTTTGCTTTCCTAACTGCCTGTGTATATTGGTTCCTAACTTCCCTGAAAATGTGCATATTGCGGGGGCTATTCGATGCTAATGAAGTACGCCACAGGATGTTTTTGTGCTGGTCAAGGGCAGTCAGGTCTGGAGTGAACCAAGGTGTTTTAGGGAGCGTTTGACAGTGATGAGGGGTGGTCGTTTGACCGCAGACCCATTACGGACGCAGGCAATGAGGCAGTGATCGCTGAGATCCTGGTTGAAGACAGCAGAGGGGTATTTAGAGGGCAGGTTGTTCAGGATGATATCTATGAGGGTGCCCGTGTTTACGGATTTGTGGTTGTTAATTTGTGTGAGATTGAGGGCATCTAGCTTAGATTGTAGGATGGCCGGGGTGTTAAGCATGTCCCAGTTTAAGTCACCTAACAGTACGAGCTCTGAAGATAGATGGGGGGCAATCAATGTGGGACACATTTTTATGCATCCGTCAAACATGGAAGGTTTAGCATTTCCTAGATAGGTCAATTTATCTGAAGATAACTTCAATGGAAGAAGGTTTTTTGCAAATGTGTGGGCATTCATTCTCTCTTGTTCCAATTTATTTCATATCTCGAGAAGGTAACAAACAGGTTAATCAAATCAAGAATAGCTGGAATATTAGATTGGGGTTCCGTTACATAGGAGAATATCGTCTGCGTGTAGATCAATCTTATTTAGTATCTTTAGTATTATAGCCGTGTATAGGCTGGGTTCGAGATATTAGCTGATGTACGAAGGGCTATATAAATAAAATTGATTTGATATTGTTGCGTGAGATCTGATCGCTTGAGCGAGAATATCAATGGCTAGAGCAAAAAGTAGAGGCGATAGCGAACAACCCTGCCTTATCCTTCTATAAAGGTTAAATTGGGGTGACAATGATTGGTTAGTGAGTATTCTCACACAGGTGTTCCCAGATAGAAGCTGGATCCATTTTATGAACCCATCTCCAATATTACCTCTCTGTAGGACCTTCAATAGATAGGAACACTGAACTTGGTCAAAGGCCTTTTTGGCATCAAGAGATATAACGGCAAGGTCCACGTTGGGTAACCTATGAAAATACATAATGTTGAAGAGGCGTCTGAGATTGAAGAATGAGTTTATGTTAGGGATAAAGCCGGTCTGTCCAAATGGACCAATTTTCCCACTAAAGTTCTAAGCCTGTTAGCCAGTTTTTGCAAAAATCTTTTGGTGAGATATTGGTCTGTATGACCCTTCTTCTTCCGGTTCTTTACCCTTTTTATTTATAACTGTTATAACCGCCTCATCCAAAGTAGGTGGGAGAGCTCCATCCTCATTGGCATGAACAAACAGTTTGTGCATGTATGGAGAGAGAATGTTGCTGAATGTTTTATAAAATTCACCAGGGAATACATCTTGGCCCGGGGTGTTGCCACTGTTTTGAGATTTAATTGTTTCTCAAATTTCTCTGAGAGATATTTACTCATTTAGGAAGCTAGAATCTTCCTGGTTCAGGGCAGGGAGACTACAGTCCTCCAAAAAGTTTTTCATAATTAAGGGGTAAGGATCTGCTTTAGATGTACATATATCGAGTCTCGTAAAATTGACCGAATCTGTCTTTGATATCCTTGGGGGAAGAAAGTAATTCCCCAGTTGCAAATTTAATTTGTGAATATTTCGGTCACTCTCAGTTTTTCAATGTTGTCTGGCAAGTAATTTGTGCGGTTTGTCACCAAACTCAAAATAATTTTGCTTGGTATAGAGAAAAAGAATTAGCAATTTTAGCCGAGAGAATTCAATTATATTCCATTTTTATTTTTTATTCTATTTGACTAGCATGACTAGCATTCTCCCTATCCAGTAAGTGAATTTGTCGGACCAATTCTACAAATTTTTCTCGGCCTTGCCTTCTCCTGGCAGCCTGAAATGAGATGATACAGCCTCTCAAATAAGCCTTCAGTATGTAATTTGGTCTTGAAGATGTTCTCAGGATGTCGGTTCTGTGAGGAGCTGAGGATTAAACCTCCAGACCCTCTCTCTTAATACAATGTCACCCAATCTCAGGGAAAAAGTGAGTGGACTGTGGTCAGAGATTATAATGCATGATATCTCACATTACAGTAATAAGGGAGTAATTTAGCATAAACCAAAAAGTAGTCAATTCGGGTATAAACATTGTGAACATGAGTGAAAGGAGTATTCCTTAACCATAGTGTAAAAATGAATTCCACAAGGATTACGGATACAGAAAGCACCTGCTCTAGGTTCCAACAATTCCTCTTTTTGTGACCGATGGTGCGAGATTCTTCATAAAGGCTCTTTTGATTTAATGGCACTTACAATACAAGAAGTGACAGAACAATGAGCGCGACCAGAGATCAAGTGACACAGTTAAATGTTGATCTAGAAACCAAGATCACTGATAAGGACAAAAGAGAGAACATTCTGACCAATGTGGAAAACATTCCAGACAAACTTGTGGAGGAGACAAAGACAAACAAGTGAAAAAAGTTTGAGCGTGATACTGCGGACTACAAGCAGCAGAAGGTATATTTCTGGAGGGATGGCCGGAGACAGCCAATTGGCACTAGCCACGAGCAAGCTGGAAGGGTAAACGAGGGCCACTAATGTGGGGATCAATCAACTCCCTCACATCTCACTCCAGTGACCAATCCAGGGCCAGAGCATCTGTCATGTTTTGTCATTGATTATCATGTCTTGTCCCTGTGCTTCCCTTCTATTCGTTTCCCTCTGCTGGTCTTATTAGGTTCTTTCCCTCTTTCTATCCCTCTCTCTCCCCCTCCCTCTCTCCCTCTCTCGCTCTCTCTCTCTATCGTTCCGTTCCTGCTCCCAGCTGTTCCTCATTCTCCTAACTACCTCATTTACTCTTTCACACCTGTCCCCTATTTTGCCCTCTGATTAGAGTCCCTATTTCTCCCTCTGTTTTCCGCTTCTGTCCTTGTCGGATCCTTGTTTGATGTTTGCTGTTCTGTGTCCTTGTTCCGCCCTGTCGTGTTTTTGCCTTCTTCAGATGTTGCGTGTGAGCAGGTGTCTATGTCAGCTACGGCCTGTGCCTTCCCGAAGCGACCTGCAGTCTGTGGTCGCGTCTCCAGTCGTTCCTCTCTACTGACGAGAGGATTTCAGTTTTCCTGTTTTGTATTTACCTAAGATAATATCCAGGAGTATCGTTTTTGTTTAAGACTGGAATAAAGACTCTGTTTCTGTTAAGTCGCTTTTGGGTCCTCATTCACCAGCATAACAGCATCTTCTTTTTTGGAGAATCCCGTTGGACGATGTCATCGAATAGGCCGTCATCATGACCACCACCCACCCTGCGTCCCCGCAAGAAATGCAGGAGAGGACTATGTACGAAGACGGCAACACCCGAAATCCCCGCCCCACACATGAAGCAAGACAAGGTAATAAACATGTCCAACAGGTCAATATCTGATACATGTTCATCTGCCCTAGGTAAGGGACTATCATTTGTCCCAACATCACAGGCCAAGGACTTTGATACAGTTATATACTTTCAAAAATGTTTACGTAGTTTGAGATTGACTGAGTTTTTTGGGTATGGGCTTGCTCCCTATGCACCTGCCAATGTTAATCTATTGAACAATATTAGTAACCAGACAGAAAACATTTCTAATGTTTTTCCCATTGATAACCTGAATGACAATGAACCTGATTCTCGCCCTGAGGACATGACAAGGGAAAATACATATTTTAAGAGGAAAAGCACATTTCTACCACCTAAAAGAAATCCCTCTCTTGAGACATATTTCCGCCTAGTTGAGAAATATGTACATAATCTCCTGGCTAAGAAAAAAGAATACAAGGTATTCCACAATATGTCCAAGGCAGAGAAAGAATCTCTTATGGAACTGAAAAATGACTCCAGTATCATTATACCGACAAAGGAGGTGCAATAGTCATACAAAATGCAGACAAAGGAGGTGCAAAAGTGATACTAAATGCAGCAGACTATGAAAAGGAAATTCTGAGACTTTGTGATGATGAATTTTACAAAAGATTCCCAAAGGACCCTACTAATCAATTCAAGTCTCTGATCCATGATAAATTGTCTACATTTTTGAATGAAGGGGAAATTACAAAGGCCGGATATGAATTTCTGAATGTTGACTACCCAACCACACCTGTCATATACGTTCTACCCCAAATTCATAAGAGCATGACACCACCTATACCAGGCAGGCTCATTGTGAGTAGTAATGGATCTCTGACAGAGAATATCTCTACCTTTTGTAGACCATTTTGTGAAACCCTGGGCGATCTCCCTCCCCACTTATACTAGAGACTCTATTGATTTCATAAATGTTTTGAAATCTGTGGACCATATCCCTGAAAATTCTATTATGTGTACTTTGTTGTTACCAGTCTATGTACTAACATCCCCCATCAGAGCGGCCTAGAGGCCCTCAAGTTCTACCTCAATGAGCGTGTCCCTAATGCTCTTCCCAGCACCAATTGTATTGTGGACTTGGCTGAACTGGTACTAACCTCCAACTATTTTTTCTTCAGAGGAGACTTTTTCCTCCAGACCAAAGGGACAGCGATGGGGAGCACTATGGCTTCTAATTATGCTAACCTATATCTAGGAATGTTTGAAAAACAGGTGGTGCTGAATCCAGACCTTAACCCTTTTCTCTCCAATATTCTCCTATTTCGGAGATATTTGGATTATATTTTCGCGATCTATACAGGCACCCAGGAAGAACTTTTGGAATTCCATGCTTACCTAAACCTCTATGAATGAACACCTTCACTTTATGACCTATCACAAATCAGTTTTCTTGATGTGATGGTTATTAAGGACAAAACCTCCCTCTCTACAGATCTCTATAGGAAACCAACGGACAGGAATGCCCTCTTAGAGGTGACAGCTGTCATCCACGTACACTTATTAAAAGTCTCCATATAAGTCAATTCGGTCGTGTCAGAAGAATATGCAGCTCTGATGGTTCTTATCAGGAACAGACCACAGACCTCACACAAATATTTAAGGAAAGGGGGTACAAAGACAATTGGGTAAAACATGCCAATGGATCGTTTTGAAGGTCAAACACAGTTGGAAAGCCTTCAACCAAAAGTCAAAGAAAAAACACAACATGTCCCATCATGCTTTACCCAATATTCACCACTGGGGAAGACATTTAAGGATATTATCAGGAAACACTGGTACATTATTGATACTGACCCATAATTGAAACCCATTTTTAAATATCCCCCACGTATGGTTTTTAAAAGACTCCCAACCGTGAGAGATACTGTGGTTAAATCTGATTACCCACCAGAGAAAAGGAAACTTTTTTGGACAAGGTTCCAGAGGGTAATTACAAATGTGGCCAATGTGCTCAAGGCAGCTTTACGTACAAATGCAACTCATTTACCCACCCCCGCACAGGACAAATACTTAAGATCAAGGGCCTGATTTCCTGCATGTCCACCAATGTCATTTACATGTTGAAATGTCCTTGTGGTCTGTCTTACATAGGGAAAACCCGTAGAAGCCTTAAGACATGGATCAGTGAGCACCGCAGAAATATACGGACAGGTGAGACAAAAAATCCGGTTGCTGCTCATTTTGTACAAGCTGGACATTCTATTAGCTCTCTGAGATATGTTGGAATAGAAATGGTCAAGATGTCACGCAGGGGAGGGGAAATTGAGAGGAAACTTCTTCAAAGGGAATCTTTCTGGATCCACAGGCTCAACACACTGTCTCCTCTTGGCCTTAATGAGGAGTTTGACTTGAAACCGTTTTTATAATTTCAATATATAATTTTGATTTTTTTTATCCTAATTGAATATTGTATGTATATTACAGTAAATATTGATCACATTCCCTGTGTATTATCATATCTTTTGATACATTGAATGTTAATATTGTGAAACTAAGTTATACATTTTTACCTCCTGTTTCAGGAAGTGATGTCACTGAGTACTGCCCCTAAATATAGGACCTTCCACCCCCACCTGAGATATGGATGCCTGATGAAGACCTAAGGGTCGAAACGTTCTTAATAAATATCACCTGGTAGCATGAGCAGCAGTGTGCGGCATTTTCATTCCTGTTAAAAATGTTTGCCCATAGATACTCAGTTGAGTTACAGAAGTAGAATGGATCTCTCCTATTACGATCACATGGTGACCCTCTTAATCCGCAGTAGTGGTTTTATGAGGAAAGGGAATTATTTTCCGCACCAGAATCTATGTGCCTCTCGTTTTGACGGAGAATGATACATTTGATCCATCTACATTTAAATCTGCTAAGAGAATTGTTTTTCAGATGGGTTTCTTGCAAAAATATAATATCAGACGAGAGTGATTTCAAGTGGGCTAGGACCTTGCCTCTTGATAGTTTAAAAAAAAAAACTTTACATTCCAGGAAGTATATGTAAGCCCCACCCTCCTCTTGTTTGTAGTTCCTATGGTGGCCTGCATAATGTGCAACTCAATAAAACAGTATGCAAGCGCACCTGCATAACGTATAACTCAATAAAAAGGTATGAAAGCGCACCAAACCATCAAGAGCAGCATCCAAACGACCACTCCCCCCCAGCAAGCACCCTTATTCCCCAACCCTATCCCCCAACCTTCCCCAACATTTACCCTCCCCTTCAACCAACCTTTAACTAGCATATGCAAATAGACATTTAAAAAAATACAAATCATAACAAAACACACTGTCTGGTCGATGTCAAAAATATACGGCACGATCTCGAACGAGAGGTAAAACCGGAAAAAAAATCCAAAATATACGTTCACCTCTCACTATCCTAGAACTTCTACTAACATATGAACTAAGGAGGCTCCTGCAAATCAAGTTTTCAATTAGCATCTAAAAAAACTAAACAGAATAAGTTGCAACGTAAACGTATTACGCACTTAAGCGCCATCCTGGATCGACCCATGAGATAAGCAAGTTAAAACAGCTCAAGGTTATATTGCTGAGCAATGCAGGTCTAAACATAAACCATCAGCAACCGATACAGACAGCAGTACATTTACATATTGTGGGTTGGGAGATTGGAACAAGGATCTTACTAAATTAAACGTACCCCCCCAATCAAAAAAAAAGATTAAAACATGTCTATATATGTAAAATATGAAATAGAAAAATAAAAACATCTAAACTAAATAAAAACATATATACACATGCATAATAATAAAATAAAAAAATGAAGTACAAATAATAATTATATGTACACACATACATACATAAATACCACAGGAGGCTGTGAACCTAATTGGGGAGAACGGGTCCGCGGCAATGACCGGAGCTGAACCAGTGGAACGGCACATAACACCAACATGATTTCCAGGTGTCTGACACCATCCCATCTGCCCCACCACAAACATCACCAAAAGCCCCCGCAGCAGCCCCCACCCCCCACACAACAACAATAATAATAATAAATATATACAGTATTAGTCAAAAGTTTGGACACACCAACTCATTCAAAGCTTTTTCTTTATTTTCACTATTTTCGACATTGTAGAATAATAGTGAAGACATCAAACCTATGAAATAACACATATGGAATCAAGTTATACCCCAAAAAGTGTATTCAAAGTAGCCACCCTTTGACATGATGACAGCTTTGCACACTCTTGTTATTCGCTCAACTAGCTTCACCTGGAATGCTTTTCCAACAGTCTTGAAGGAGTTCCCACATATCCTGAGCACTTGTTGGCTGCTTTTCCTTCACTCTGCGGTCCAACTCATCCCAAACCATCTCAATTGGGTTGAGGTCGGGTGATTGTGGAGAAAAGGTCATCTGATGCAGTACTCCATCACTCTCCTTCTGGTCAAATGGCCCTTACACAGCCTAGAGGTGTGTTGGATCATTGTCCTGTTGAAAAACAAATGACAGTCCAACTAAGCGCAAACCAGATGGGATGGCGTATCGCCACCGCAGAATGCTGTGGTAGCCATGCTGGTTAAGTGTGCCTTGAATTCTAAAATAATCAGACAGCTACCCAGACTATTTGCTCCCCCCCACGCTGCTACCACTCTCTGTTATTATCTATGCATAGCCACTTTAACAACCCTACCTGCACATACATAATTACCTCAATTACCTCGACACCGGGTCACATTGACGCATTGACTCTGTACCGGTACCCCCTGTATATAGCCCCGCTATTGTTATTCACTGCTGCTCTTTAATTATTTGTTTTTCTTATCTGTTACTTTTTCTTAATTTTTATTTTTTAGCTATTTTCTTAAAACTGCATCGTTGGTTAAGGGCTTGTAAGTAAGCATTTCACTGTAAGATCTACCTACACCTGTTGTTTTTGGCGCAAGTGACAAATATATATATTTTTGATTTGATTTGATTTATTGTTTTGGACCTTACATTTAAGCTGTTCTGGTGTCGATATGGGTCCACAGACTCAACACTTTCAGTATTTATTCAACAGTCTCACTCTTTTTTTCAAATGTTTTTTTTTTTTTACAATAGAGAATTTGCTGTGTAACTATTTGCTGTAGGTGTCCAGTGATTCGTTTTCTGTCACCAGGAACTGTACCCATCAGAGAAACATGCAGCACATCTCCGCTTCTACAGATACAGACACACATTGTACCTATACAACTAATGAGGCTCATTATGTTGACCAATATAGCAGTCACCATGTGATTTATACTGCTGTTATATGCCTGTTAGTGAAAGTGGTATGGTATACCACTACAGTTGTCATTGGCATACTAGAAGGCATATTTGGAAGCAATAATAACTTACTTTCTCATTCTGAGCCCTATGGGCACTGGTGCACTAAATAGGGAATAGAGTGCTGTTTGGGAGGCAACCCATGACGGCAATCTATAGCAATCTTTAGCTAGAGGGAGTAGAATCTTTGTCTCAACCTGTTGTGGTCTAGTACTGTCTTTTTGCTAGCTAGGGACATCTACTTTAAGTGCTGTCTGTCTTCCCAGTAGCCTACTTGGTATTTTAACTTTCTCATAAATTGCAGCTGATTGTCGACATCAACCAGGATTAACGGGCAGGGCAATTTGTGATTGTTGTTGTTTTGATAATCAGTGGCTATATTGGAGGGAGAGTGGTTTCACCTCTTTTCTGAGTATATAATCAGCTTCTCAGGCTCCATTTCTATGTGCTTCAATCTACAGCTAGAGAACTTCTGATATCTAGAATCCTTGTCTTAGTCTGTTGGTGTCTAGTACTGTCTTTTTGCTCCCTAGGGCCATCTACTTTAAGTGCTGTCTGTTTACCCAATAGCCTACTAGGTGTGGGAACTGCTGACTGCTCATAACTTGAAGCTGATTATATACACGTCAAACTTGATAAAAGGGGAACTACACCCACTGATTTGTCTTAGTTTGTTTGGCTTGCTCCTCAAGAAATTCTGGCGGCCATGACAGAAGCCAAATGTGAGTTGGCTTGGAGGTGTGGTTTAATGTGTGTGTTTCTTGGGTCTGTCCTTGACACCATCAAGACACACCCTTCTGTCAGAACCTTGCCCGCAGCTGTTTACCCCCACTCAATCACAACAAACAAACCTCCTGCAGGTTGAGTTCAATAAGTACTGCCAGATATATTGTGAGATTCATGAGGAAGCTTATAGCCTACAGAGTAATATGAGAAGAATGCAGTTGCTGAATTTATGTAGATATTCTAAATTAAGTGTTTTGATAACTTGGCCTCCAACTGCTCTTAAACGCTAGTAAAACTACATGCATGCTCTTTAACCGATTTCTGCCCGCACCTGCCCGCCCGACTAGCATAACTACTCTGGACAGTCTACTCTGGACGGTTCCGACTTAGAATATGTGGACAACTACAAATACCTAGGTGTCTGGCTAAACTGTAAACTTTCCTTCCAGACTCACATTAAACATCTCCAATCCAAAATTAAATCTAGAATAGGCTTCCTATTTCACAACAAAGCCTCCTTCACTCACGCCGCCAAACATACCCTCGTAAAACTGACCATCCTACCGATTCTCGACTTCGGCAATGTCATTTACAAAATAGCCTCCAACACTCTACTCAGCAAACTGGATGCAGTCTATCACAGTGGCATCCATTTTGTCACCAAAGCCCCATACTCCACCCACCACTGCGACCTGTATGCTATCAGTCGGCTGGCCCTCGCTTCATATTCGTTGCCAGACCCACTGGCTCCAGGTCATCTATAAGTCTTTGCTAGGTAAAGCTCCGCCTTTTCTCAGCTCACTGGTCACGATAACAAAACCCACCCGTAGCACGCGCTCCAGCAGGTATATCTCACTGGTCATCCCCAAAGCCAACACCTCCTTTGGCTGCCTTTCCTTCCAGTGCTCTGCTGCCAATGACTGGAATGAATTGCAAAAATCGCTGAAGCTGGAGTCTTAAATTTCCCTGGGACCTGACCAGGTCGGGTCTGCAATTCTATACTTGACCCTCGGATCCGGGTTGGGTCTGATTTGATTATCACGGGTCTTGGGTATGGTAATTATAATTATAGACTCAAACGCGACTGCTGCTGTAGAGAGAGAGAAAGAGAAAATTGTGTAATTTATACTGCTTCTCAGGCTTTTCACAAGAGTGGCGCATGTAGCTTGTTGTTGTCGGCCGGGCCAATCACAAGTCATCAAAGCGGCACTGGCCTCTGGCTCTGCGTGTGCTGTGACAATTAAGTTAGGAGATCAATGGAAGATGGAATTAAAATGGCGTAAATAAAAGTTAAATGAGAAGGATAGGCTGCAATGAGTAGGCTGCTACTTAAAACTTTGAATTGAGTTGTTGTTGTTGTAATTGTGTAGGACGGGGGAATGCGCAGCCTATGTAGCCTCAATTAGCCAACCCAACTCTTCTTCTCGGTTTGATGCAGTCAAAATCAGATTGGGTGATAAATAACCTAGCATTGGCAGCTAACAGTTAGTAACTAGTGTGGGTCGGCTTGGTTGCTGCTGTCTCTCTCTTCCGCCACCTAGCCACCGCCTGCTGCTAGTGCCTTCGTTCCTCTCTCCTTGTGTGCATTAACAGCTTCAGTATCCTGCTGCTTCCCTCATTTTGATCGGATCAGACCGGATCTGGACCCGACCGTGTTTATATGGGGCCTGGTTTGATTGTCCTTGGATCCATTTGGACCGGGTCTCCATGTTAATTATTTTATTTATTTGTGTAGGGTCCAGGGAGGAAAGCCCCAGGTCCAGTTTGGAACGGGTCCAACTTTCTGGACACGAGAGACATCTAATCCAAACCCAACCTTTAATTAGGTTCCAAACTCAGTTTTAGACAAGACTGACTTCATGACCACACGTTGTAGTACATTTTGACATTAGAATAAATGGTTCTGACTCATATCGATTCCACATATACTGTTTTCAAAGGGATTTGTTGTTTTTTAGGGACAGTCACTCTTTAAGGGGCAATTTGTGATTGTTGTTGTTTTGGTAATCAGTGGCTGTATTGGAGGGGGAGTAGTTTCTCCTCTCCTAGACAATCAGCAATTGGTACCGGGAGGTGTGCTCTTCACCTTTGCTAGACAATAATCAATAAGTGTTACTACTTCCCACCAGGTGCCCTTAGAGAGTTCCTCAATGAGCTTGACACCTAGATAAGCTAATTTCCTGATGTCTCACCACTCTTCGTACTTGGCGACTTCAACATCCCCATGTCTGCCTTCAATTAATTTCTTTACAACTCTTTCTTACAGCCGGAATTCTGACTGGTTGGTAGGTGATCAAATACTTATGTCATGCAATAAAATGCAAATTAATTACTTAAAAATCATACAATGCGATTTTCTGGATTTTTGTTTTAGATTCCGTCTCTCACAGTTGAAGTGTACCTATGATAAAAATTACAGACCTCTACATGCTTTGTAAGTAGGAAAACTTGCAAAATCGGCAGTGTATCAAATACTTGTTCTCCCCACTGTATATTCTGTGCTTTCCTTTCCATCAGTGGAGGGAAGTTGATCACCATGGCTATAAATGCAAGAAATCCAACCTTACTAAACTCATCCTCTCTGGATCTCTCTCTTCAGGCCTACTCACTGGGGGGACTCCCAGGTGACTCACTCACCCTTGGGCTTTCCTCTATTCTCTTCACTGCCTCTGCGTAGGAGGTAGTGGCAGGTAGCCTAGTGGTTAGAGCATTGGGCAAGTAACTGCAAGGTTGTTAGATCAAATCCCTGAGCTAAAAAGGTAAATCTGTTGTTTTGCCCCTGAACAAGGCCATCATTGTAAATCAGAATTTGTTCTTAACTGACTTGCCTCGTTCAAAAATAAATAGGAAACTTTCTGACAATCTCAACCTGTCTCTCGCTCACAGGGCACTTCGGATCCCCAGTTGCATGGGCATCTCCACAGTTGACACACACTGCTTTCTATATCCCAACTGTACACTCCCTCTGACTATGCCCTCCTGCACATTTCTCACATCGTGGGACCTCCATGCTACACACTGCTGCAAAATGTCAGAATCCTTGGCACCTAAAGCACTGTAGCGGATTCGGAACATAGGCCCGCACAGAAAAACAAACAACCTGACCTTATCAGGTAGAAAGTCTGTGTCAAAGCTCAACAAGACAGACAGGGTGTTCCCAGTCTTGCCATTGCCACTGGGTCTACGTCTCCCGAAACGGCGGGTGTCACAAACACTAGGAATATTCCTTTTCATTTGATTCCCTCTACACACAATGCTACCCCACTGATCACTCCTTTGAGCTACGGCCTGCTCTGGAGAGATAAGCACGACACAGGTTGAGCCCCAAGACGCTTGACTCGAAGCCCCTACTTCCTCTGGGAGGCGGATACACAAAAAATCTAAACAATTCCACTTCTCTGAACTTTTACAGATGCAACCATGACCAGTTTGTCCTTTACCCAGCTTGACACAATGTATGGGTCGAACAAAAACAGGAATCTCACTCCTACAGGTCCAAAATAATCTCTGGTAGGATTTTCAGGGCAAGCGTTGGAAGTCTCTACCACACCTGTCACCGCAGGCAGACCCAATTCCCCTTGGACCGGGGCAACTTTAGAGCACTCACCAACGCCGACCGACTCCATTTTTAGATCTTCAAGGTTCTCAAGAGAGCAAGATGCCCTAAAGTTTAGATTACTTGGTTTGTATTCAGGAGACAAAGTTATGTACTCAGGAGACGAGGGACTGAATTTGACGCCATTCGATCCAAGATGGATCATTTTCGGATTAAATATACCTTCCCGCAACCCGCCTCACCCAATGTGGTACAGATCTGCTATGTTTTAGACCTTATACCTGGAACCTCCATCAGAAGCTAGCCATCAGAAGCTAGCCAGCTAATTAGCTACTAGCTATTTAGTCATTGTTAGCCACTGCTAGCAGTCTTTACCTTTAGCTCAGACACTAGCCGCTTTAGCCCGGATAGCCCGGATAATACCTGCCAGTCTGTGATATCAGCCCTGAGCATATCGGACTGCTTTTTTCCACTACATTACGGGATTCCTGTCACAAGCTCAGGACCATTACACCGGATCATCGCAGCTAGCTAGCTGCTCCCGAGTGGCTAACGCCCTTGTCCTGAAGCAAGCACCAGTTAGCCTCGAGCTAGCCTCAAGCTAGGCCCATCTCCCGGCTAGCAAACGAAGTACACCAACTACAATACCTCTCTTGCATATTGGCCTGGACCCTTTGTCGACACGGCGCTCCGCCGATACATCATGACTAGTCTGTTGGTCTGCTGACGTGATTCGGCCAATGTGCTCTCAACCGGCCTCTCCGTCATGGATGTCGGTGAAGACCCATCTGCCGCTAGCTTTCTGAACGCCGTGTCTCCCACTCGCCTAGCGTAGCAACGACTACCGAACGGCTCCCTGTTACATCTATTGCTGCTGATTGGACCCTTTGATCACTCGGCTACACAGCTGATGCCTGCTGGACTGTTCATTAACACGATACTTCATTTTGTTTATCTGTCAACCCCAGCCTCGAACTCAGGCCCTGTGTGAAGCTAACTGACCCTCTCTGCCTATTCATCGCCATTTACCCGTTGTTGTTGTCTTAGCTGTTTACACGTTGTTGTCTTACCCATTGTTGCTTAGCTCTCCCAATCAACACCTGTGATTGCTTTATGCCTCTCTAATGTCAATATGCCTTGTATACCGTTGTTAGGGTAGCTATTATTGTTTTATTTTACTGCGGAGCCCCCAGTCCTGCTCAACATGCCTCAGATAGCTCCTTTGTCCCACCCCCCACACATGCGGAGACCGCACCTAGCTTAACTGGCGCCTCCAGAGATGCAACCTCTCTCATCGTCACTCAGTGCCTAGGTTTACCTCCACTGTACTCGCACCCTACCATACCCTTGTCTGTACATTATGCCCTGAATCTATCCTACCACGCCCAGAAATCTGCTCCTTTTATTCTCTGTTCCCGACGCACTAGACGACCAGTTCTTACAGCCTTTAGCCGTACCCTCATCCTACTCCTCCTCTGTTCCTCTGGTGACGTAGAGGTTAATCCAGGCCCTGTGTGTCCCCAGGCGCTCTCATTTGTTGACTTCTGTAACCGTACAAGCCTTGGATTCATGCATGTTAACATCAGAAGCCTCCTCCCTAAGTTTGCTTTTCACTGCTTTAGCACACTTCGCCAACCCTGATGTCCAAGCCGTGTCTGAATCCCGACTTAGGAAGGCCACCAAAAATTCAGATATTTCCATCCTCAATTACAACATTTTCCATCAAGACAGAACTGCTAAAGGGGGCGGAGTTGCAATCTACTGTAGAGATAGCCTGCAGATTTCTGTAATACTATCCAGGTCTATGCCCAAACCGTTCGAGCTTCTACTTTTAAAAATCCATCTCTCCAGAAATAAGTCCCTCACTGTTGCCGCTTGTTATAGACCGCCCTCAGCCGTGCCATGGACACCATATGTGCATTTATTGCCCCCCCATCTATGGTCAGAGTTCGTACTGTTAGGTGACATAAACTGGGATATGCTTAACACCCTGGCCGCCCTACAATCTAAGCTAGATGCCCTCCATCTCACACAAATTATCAAGGAACCTACCAGGTACAACCCCAAATCTGTAAACATGGGCACCCTCATAGATAACATCCTGACCAACCTGCTCTCTAAATATAACTCTGCTGTTTTCAACCAGGATCTCAGCGATCACTGCCTCATTGCCTGCGTCCGTTATGGGTCCGCCGTCAAATGACCACCCCTCATCACTGTCATGTGTTAATGACACTCTATTAATGTTCTATGTATGCACCGAAATTGAAGAAAGACAGATATTTTTTGAGGCCTGGGTACAAGCAGTTTTAATATTGTCTTTAAGAAGAAGAAGAAGAAAAAGACCCAGCGGTAGGTCAGCAGCCTACCTGCTCAGTGTCTCCTGCTGTCAGAGTGGACCCGTTCCTCTGTGTGTGTGTGTGTGTGTCCCCAAGGCCTGGTCTCCCAGAGTTGACTGGCACATATCTCCCTGTTGCCTCGGGCTGACTGACAGGATGTGATGGGCTGTCATTCTCTGTCTTCCTTCACTGATGGATCACACTGACATTATTTTATATCAAGGGAAGGGAGACAAACTTGAATAGGAGATAGGCTTGGGTTGCATCCCCCTATGGGCCCTGATCAAAAGTAGCGCGGAATAAAGTGCCATTTTGGATTAAGCCTAAATAGGAGATATGGCTGTAGAGGAAAGATAGCACTGCACAGTAGGGGTGTAGATTCTCCTTCGGTTCAACTCAACATCATGACAAAACAATTATGCAATCAACAGGTGTCTGGAACTTCTTTTTTTTCTAAATCAAATCAAATCTATGCATATGTGTATGAAATATACAGGGTTGCTTGAGGATAACGGAAGAATTTGGGGAGCTTAATGAAGATCTATTTTCTTTAATACAGTCACTTTTATAATGTCACTGAACGCTCTCTCTGCCTAGTTTGCCAGAGCACCCAAACAAGGCAAGGATGTATTGATGAATACAGATGACTGAGTTGATAGACACGCGCCCACACGAGTGGGCACAAACACTTGTCTAATGCGACGTGGGGGATTAGTTGACAGAGAGGAACCGACAGACAAACAGACATGGGGACCAGATGGTCTGATGACTAACCTAAAGCAAGGTAAACAAATGCAGAGGCGATACCATGTTATTATAGCAACATAAAGCAATTGTACGGGTGTAACTGACTGAGTAAGTGAGAAGAATAATAATAGCCACCACTTCCTCTATATAAATGAAATAACAACAACTAGACAACCGCTAGGATAGTTAGTATTTCTGTCCTGTGGTTCACAGACATAAATGAACAAAGCCTTGGTTCATTTAAAGTCAGCGCTCGTGTGTGTCTAGCTTCAGGGACCCTTTATAATTCTGTCTGAAAATTATTCAGAGCAAACGGGAGGTATTATGGGTATTATGGCTATCAGACAGGAACAGGGAGGGTGTCTTGGTAATGACACAGTCCAACTGCCCAACAACGTCTGCCAGTACTCTCAATGGAAATGTATCCACACCAAAATGTTTTTTGAAAGACAAATAAAAATAGAAAAATTAACACATACACACATAGGAAGAATAAAAGCTGTCAAAGGAGGAACATTGGGATATACAGTATATTTACCATTCCTAAAACAAGGGACATTTTATTTATTTAGTGAGGCCTTACTTTACTTTGGTTTGGGTTGAGGGGAAAAAAACAACCAGGGTTCAGGTATTGAATTAAAGAGAAGGCACGGAGAGGAATCGTGAATTTCTGTTCTGCTCGTATGACTACATAATGCATCCCGAATGGCACCCTATTACCTACCTAGTGCACTACTTTTGACCAGAATTTTCAAATGTTAAGTTGTTAATGTCACGTGCACAAGTACAGTGAAATGCCTTTCTGGCAAGCTCTTATCCCAACAATGCAGTAATCAATATCAATGTAGTACTATGTAGAACTATAAAATAAAGTAAGAAGAACATGAGAAAGTAAGTAAACTATATACAGGGTCAGTTCCAATACCATATTTACAATGTGCAGGGATACTGGAGCGATAGAGGTTGACATTTATAAGGGTAAGGTGACTAGGCATCAGGATATGATAAACAGAGTAGTAGCAGCGTATATGATGATTGTATGTGTGTGTGTGTGTATGTGTTGGAGTATCAGTGTGCGTGAGCGAGTGTGTAAATTCCTGTGAGTGTGCGTAGAGACATTTTGTTAGCTATTTAGTAGTGTTATGGCTTGGAGATAGAAGCTGTTCAGGAGCTTGTTGGTGTCAGACTTCATGTACCGGTACCGCTTGCCATGCGGATGCGGAGAGAACAGTTTATGACTTGGGTGGATGGAGTCTTTAACAATTTTCCGGGCCTTCCTTTCACACCACCTGATATAGAGGTCCTGTATTGCAGGAAGCTCGGCCCCAGTAATGTGCTGGGCTGTCCTCACCACCCTCTGTAGCAGCATGCGATCGAGGGCAGTGCATTTGCCATACCAAGCAGTGATGCAGCCAGTCAAGATGCTCTCAATGGTGCAACTGTATAACTTTGTGAGGATTTGATAACAGATCTTTTCAACCTCCTGAAGGGGAAGAGGTGCTTTTGCGCCTTCTTCACAACTGCTTGCATTTGTGTGGACCATGTTAAGTCCTTAGTGTTTTGGACACCAACAACTTGAAGCTCTTGACACTCTCCACTGCAGCCCTGTGGATGGGGATCTGCTCGCCCCCCATTCCTGTTGACAATGATCAGCTCCTTGGTCTTACTGACATTGAGGGAGAGGTTATTTTCCTGGCATCACTCCGCCAAGGCTCTCACCTCCTCCCTGTAGGCTGTCTCATCATTGTTGGTAACCAGGCCTACCACTGTTGTATTGTCCACAAACTTGATGATTGAGTTAGAGACAGGCATGGCCACGCAGTCATCGTTGAACAGGTAGTACAGGAGGGGGCTGAGCTCACACCCCTGTGGAGCCCCCATGTTGAGGATCAGCGTAGCAGAGGTGTTTGTTGCCTACCTTCACCACAGTTGCAGAGGGAGGGGTTCAGACCCAGGGCCCTGAGCTTAGTGATGAGCTTGGAGGGCACTACGGTGTTGAAGGCTGATCTGTAGTCAATGAACATAATTCTTATATAGGTATTTCTCTTGTCCAGGTGGGATAGGATTTGTCCTTGGATTTGTTTCTTTTCCTTGGATTTGTTGGGGAGATACGCAAATTGTAGTGGGTCTAGGGTGTTGGGAAAGGTGGAGGTGATATGGTCCATAACTAGCCTCTAAAAGTGAGTGCTATGGTGCAATAGTAATTTAGTGCAGTTACCTTCGCTTTCTTGGGTACAAGAACAATGTTATTTTCGTGGCTGGCTTTCCCTTTATAATCCGTGGTTGTCTGGAGTCTCTGCCACATATGTCTCGTGTCTTAGCCATTGAATTGCAAATCCACTTCGTCCCTGTACTGTCGTTTTGCCTTTTCTGATTGCTTTACTGAGGTCACAGCAGGTCTGTTTGTACACGTCCATATTCCCAGTCACCTTGCCATGGTTAAATGCGGTAGTTTGCGCTTTCAGTTTTGTGTGAATGCTGCCATATATCAACAGTTTTTTGGTTTGGATAAGTTCTAATCTTCCCAATAGGAAGGGCATCCTATATGCACTACAGGATGAACCCCGCCAATGAGGCAGTGTATACGTTGATTCTATTCTCAGAAGTGTCCCAGAACATAACCGAATTTGCATGATCTAACAATCTTTAAGTATAGATTCCGATTGGTCAAACCAATGTTGAACAGTCCTTACCACGGGAGCTTCATATTTACGTTTCTGTCTATAGGTGGGGAGGAGCAGATTGGAGGCTTGACCTGATTTGCCAAAGCGAGGGCGGTGGAGGGCCTTGTAACCATACCGGAAGGGAGAGTGGCAATGATCCAGGGCCTGTGCTGCTCATGTGGCACAGGAGATGTGTTGATAGGATTCCGGTAGCCTTTTCCTCAGATTTAATTTATTAAAGTCACCAGCTACAATAAATTTGGCCTCAGGATATGCCGTTTCCAGTTTGCACAAAGTCCAGTGCAGTTCCTTGAGAGGTGTCGAAGTGTCAACTTTGGGGGGGAATATACACGTCAGTGATGATGACCAAGGAAAATCATTTCGGGAGGTAATGTGGTTACCATTTGATGATGAGGTATTCCAGATCGGGAGAACAAAAGGACTTGAGTGCCTGTATGTTACCACAATCACACAATGAGCTGTTAGTCTTAAAACAAACCCCTACGCCTTTCTTTTTCCCGGAAAGTTCTTTCTTCCAGTCTGCGCGATGGATGGAGAACCCCACTGGCTGAATGGACAATAAATCAGGGGAGAGCCATGATTCCATAAAACAGAGTTTGTTACAGTCCCTGATACAGTTACAATTACTGTTAGCGAGTAATATAACCGGAAGAGCTGGATGGTATGCACGCCGCCTGAGTCTGACTAGGGCCTCAACCCGTCTACCTCTTTTCAGGCATCTGCATTTTGCTACTGGCCCTGGGATGCATAGTGATGCATCAGGAAGTTCAAACAAAGGATCCAGGTCAGGGAAGTCTAATTTCTGGTAGAATTTCTGGTGAGTGACCGCCGCTCTAATATCCAAAAGTTATTTCCGGCTGCAGGTAATACAAGAAACGTTCTGAGCAAATAATATCCCCCCTCTGCAAAGTTGGCTAGGAGATAGAAACAAATTAAGAGTGGGTGTCTCGGATGATGGAGTTGATGTGTGCCATGACCAGCCTTTCAAAGCACTTCATGATTACAGAAGTGAGTTCTACAGGGCGGGAGTTATTGTGGCATGTATCCTGATAGTTCTTGGAAACAGGAGTGATGGTGGTCAGCTTGAGACATGTGGTTATTACAGACTGCGACAAGAAGATGTTGAAAATGACCGTGAATATGCCTGCCAGCTGTTTTGCGCATGCTTTGAGAACACGCCCTGGAATACCGTCTAGCGCCGCGATCTTGCGAGTGTTGACCTGATTAAAGACCTTACTCATGTCGACCTCGGAGAGCGAGATCACCCAGTCCTCTGTGGCATTGGGGGCCCTTACGCACGGCACGGTGTTGTTTTTGTTGAAGCTTGCATAAAATGCATTCAGTTTGTCTGGTAGAGAGGCATCATTGGGCAGATCATGGCTGGGTCTTCCTTTGCAATCCGTAATGGACTGTAGCCCCTTCCACATGCGGATTCCACCCTGTTCCTATATTGTCCTTTTGCTTATTTGATGGCTCGATGGTGGTGGAGGTTGTTAGCTTGTCGGCGCTATTGGCGAAGTCATTGAGTATATTCCAGTCAGTTCTAGCAAAGCAGTCCTGTAGCATAATCTCAGATTCTGAGGACCATTTCTCAATGGAGCGAGTCACGGGTACTTCCTATTTGAGTTCAGCTTGTAAACAGGAAGCAGGAGTATGTTGTCATTATCTGATTTGCCGAATGGGGGATAAGGGAGGGCCTTGTATGGTTGCTTGTAGATAGAGTAACAGTGGTCTACAACTTTATCGCCTCTAGTGGCGAAGGAGACGTGTTGATGGAAGTTGGGCATCACGTGTCTTAACCCTTTCATGCATGAGTTCCAAATATCTCTAACGGTCGCCCCAGCATGAGTTTTTTTATGCACGTGATGTTAGAACGTTCTCTCCATTCCCGAATGTGATTGTTACGCAACAGTACATTTAATCCACGCTGCCCTCAAACCAAAGCACGCAGCCTGTTTTTATTTATAGGCTGTTTTCAATTTGTCAATTTTAAATTATTTTCTAACAGTTTGAATTGAGGTGTGTTCCGCCTCATTCATTCACATAGAAGTAGTCATTTTTACTTTTGCGGACCAATTCATTTTTTAGACATTTCTGACCCGGACAAAATTCCCCAAACACTTCCCAATTGTTTGTGCAGTTCAAGTCGGCAGACATTTGCTCATTTCCCGTCCTGCATACAGATGTTCACATTTTCCGTCTGTTGCCGGCATTGCAATCAAAGTTGTTTTCGTTACCAATAATAACTTTGGAAATGTGTGCTTTTCTATCAAAGTAAGTGCCTTTTCTATCAAAGTAAGTGCCAACAAGGCAGAGTTCATCTCAGCCTATGCTTCCCTCCAGTCCCTCGACTTCTTGGCACTGACGGAAACATGGATTACCACAGATAACACTGCTACTCCTACTGCTCTCTCCTCGTCGGCCCACGTGTTCTCGCACACCCCGAGAGCTTCTGGTCAGCGGGGTGGTGGAACTGGGATCCTCATCTCTCCCAAGTGGACATTCTCTCTTTCTCCCCTGACCCATCTGTCTATCGCCTCCTTTGAATTCCATGCTGTCACAGTTACCAGCCCTTTCAAGCTTAACATCCTTATCATTTATCGCCCTCCAGGTTCCCTTGGAGAGTTCATCAATGAGCTTGACGCCTTGATAAGTTCCTTTCCTGAGGATGGCTCACCTCTCACAGTTCTGGGTGACTTTAACCTCCCCACGTCTACCTTTGACTCATTCCTCTCTGCCTCCTTCTTTCCACTCCTCTCCTCTTTTGACCTCACCCTCTCACCTTCCCCCCCTACTCACAAGGCAGGCAATACGCTTGACCTAATCTTTACTAGATGCTGTTCTTCCACTAATCTCATTGCAACTCCCCTCCAAGTCTCCGACCACTACCTTGTATCCTTTTCCCTCTCGCTCTCATCCAACACTTCCCACTCTGCCCTTACTCGGATGGTATCGCGCCGTCCCAACCTTCGCTCTCTCTCCCCCGCTACTCTCTCCTCTTCCATCCTATCATCTCTTCCCTCTGCTCAAACCTTCTCCAACCTATCTCCTGATTCTGCCTCCTCAACCCTCCTCTCCTCCCTTTCTGCATCCTTTGACTCTCTATGTCCCCTATCCTCCAGGCCGGCTCGGTCCTCCCCTCCTGCTCCGTGGCTCGACGACTCATTGCGAGCTCACAGAACAGGGCTCCGGGCAGCCGAGCGGAAATGGAGGAAAACTCGCCTCCCTGCGGACCTGGCATCCTTTCACTCCCTCCTCTCTGCATTTTCCTCTTCTGTCTCTGCTGTTAAAGCCACTTTCTACCACTCTAAATTCCAAGCATCTGCCTCTAACCCTAGGAAGCTCTTTGCCACCTTCTCCTCCCTCCTGAATCCTCCTCCCCCTCCCCCCCCTCCTCCCTCTCTGCGGATGACTTCGTCAACCATTTTGAAAAGAAGGTCGACGACATCCGATCCTCGTTTGCTAAGTCAAACGACACCGCTGGTTCTGCTCACACTGCCCTACCCTGTGCTTTGACCTCTTTCTCCCCTCTCTCTCCAGATGAAATCTCGCGTCTTGTGACGGCCGGCCGCCCAACAACCTGCCCGCTTGACCCTATCCCCTCCTCTCTTCTCCAGACCATTTCCGGAGACCTTCTCCCTTACCTCACCTCGCTCATCAACTCATCCTTGACCGCTGGCTACGTCCCTTCCGTCTTCAAGAGAGCGAGAGTTGCACCCCTTCTGAAAAAACCTACACTCGATCCCTCCGATGTCAACAACTACAGACCAGTATCCCTTCTTTCTTTTCTCTCCAAAACTCTTGAACGTGCCGTCCTTGGCCAGCTCTCCTGCTATCTCTCTCAGAATGACCTTCTTGATCCAAATCAGTCAGGTTTCAAGACTAGTCATTCAACTGAGACTGCTCTTCTCTGTGTCACGGAGGCGCTCCGCACTGCTAAAGCTAACTCTCTCTCCTCTGCTCTCATCCTTCTAGACCTATCGGCTGCCTTTGATACTGTGAACCATCAGATCCTCCTCTCCACCCTCTCCGAGTTGGGCATCTCCGGCGCGGCCCACGCTTGGATTGCGTCCTACCTGACAGGTCGCTCCTACCAGGTGGCGTGGCGAGAATCTGTCTCCGCACCACGTGCTCTCACCACTGGTGTCCCCCAGGGCTCTGTTCTAGGCCCTCTCCTATTCTCGCTATACACCAAGTCACTTGGCTCTGTCATATCCTCACATGGTCTCTCCTATCATTGCTATGCAGACGACACACAATTAATCTTCTCCTTTCCCCCTTCTGATAACCAGGTGGCGAATCGCATCTCTGCATGTCTGGCAGACATATCAGTGTGGATGACGGATCACCACCTCAAGCTGAACCTCGGCAAGACGGAGCTGCTCTTCCTCCCGGGGAAGGACTGCCCGTTCCATGATCTCGCCATCACGGTTGACAACTCCACTGTGTCCTCCTCCCAGAGTGCTAAGAACCTTGGCGTGATCCTGGACAACACCCTGTCGTTCTCAACTAACATCAAGGCGGTGACCCGTTCCTGTAGGTTCATGCTCTACAACATTCGCAGAGTACGACCCTGCCTCACACAGGAAGCGGCGCAGGTCCTAATCCAGGCACTTGTCATCTCCCGTCTGGATTACTGCAACTCGCTGTTGGCTGGGCTCCCTGCCTGTGCCATTAAACCCCTACAACTCATCCAGAACGCCGCAGCCCGTCTGGTGTTCAACCTTCCCAAGTTCTCTCACGTCACCCCGCTCCTCCGCTCTCTCCACTGGCTTCCAGTTGAAGCTCGCATCCGCTACAAGACCATGGTGCTTGCCTACGGAGCTGTGAGGGGAACGGCACCTCCGTACCTTCAGGCTCTGATCAGGCCCTACACCCAAACAAGGGCACTGCGTTCATCCACCTCTGGCCTGCTCGCCTCCCTACCTCTGAGGAAGTACAGTTCCCGCTCAGCCCAGTCAAAACTGTTCGCTGCTCTGGCACCCCAATGGTGGAACAAACTCCCTCACGACGCCAGGTCAGCGGAGTCAATCACCACCTTCCGGAGACACCTGAAACCCCGCCTCTTTAAGGAATACCTAGGATAGGATAAAGTAATCCTTCTAACCCCCCCCCCCCCTTAAAAGATTTAGATGCACTATTGTAAAGTGGTTGTTCCACTGGATATCATAAGGTGAATGCACCAATTTGTAAGTCGCTCTGGATAAGAGCGTCTGCTAAATGACTTAAATGTAATGTAAATATTATTACGTTATAATAGTTTGTGTGTCGTGTTATACCGTTTCTACTGTAGCTCACTGTGTGTTTAGAGCATAATATATTTGTGTATATTCCTTATAACCGCGGACACGCGAGGTAATGTTACTCATTTCATAACCTTTATGGTGTTATATTCAATCGTGCTTATGTAGCTAGCTACATTCTTATATTAGCTCTGTAAAACAATGCTAGTTGCGTCAGAAATATTGGCTTGTTGTATTTTGAAGCTACCCTGGAAAATTAAAAAAAGATCTTCTTATACCACTTAGTCGTTTTCTGAGTGCATTCCACAAAGCTGTTTATCATGTCCGCCTTATCCACTGCCCCCATTTTGAGGTTATAGTCAGGCACGCAGTCTGGTTCGATGTTTCTCTCTCCCGTCAGGTGGACCACCTTCCCTGTGTCCGACACAGTTGCTGTATGGACAGTTTAGAGGACATGGACGTCTCGTTTGTGTCACACCCTGGCCTTTGTTATATTGATTTTCTTTATTAGTTTAGTTAGGTCAGGGTGTGACATGGGATGTTTGTGTGTTTTTGTCTAGTTTAGGGTGTGTGTATTGTTTAAGGGGGTTTGTAGTATGAATGGGGTTGTGTTCAGTGTAGGTGTTTAGGAAAGTCTATGGTTGCCTGATTTGGTTCTCAGAGACAGCTGTTTATTGTTGTCTCTAATTGGGAGCCATATTTAAGGCAGCCATAGGCTTTAGGTGTTTGTGGGTAATTGTCTATGTTGAACGTTAGTAGCTTGTGTGTGCACTTTCGTTTATAGCTTCACGGTCGTTTATTGTTTTGTTAGTTTTGTAAGAGTGTTTCGTGTTAAGTCTTCGCCTAATAAAAGGAAGATGTATGTCTCTCACGCTGCGCCTTGGTCCGCTTATTATGACGATTGTGACAGTTTGTCATGGCACTTTACTGCCAGCTGTTGACATTTCTTATTTTGTATAACGGGTCATTTAGGATGGCAGTAGCGTTGTTGAAGAAATGCAGTCATAGCAGCAGAACTAGGAAGCAGTCTTGGGAAAAGAGGCTGGCAAAGAAGGGAGTTGCAAACATAGGATCTCTGCTCCAGTATTCTCTTAGAGAGTTATTCTTTACTATCTCCATGAGAAGGACCGTCACCAGGAAGGTATACATTTCACTAATTGTGGTTGTCCCCCCAACTCCTGGCTCTCTCTTCTCCTGTAGCTCCAAGGCATAGTGATTGGTCTCTGCTATGTCTCCCAACAGCTCCTCTGTCAGAAACAACTTGAAGCACTCTGCCTCAGATGGAAATGGCAAGGGCCGTTGCACTCCAGACTGGGACTCATCAACGCAAACAGCAGGACCAGGAGGGTGAAATGGCTGGCAGCCTTCTAACTACCACAGACCTCCTGTACTTCATCCACTATCTGTCTGCCTCCATCACCACCAGCATCTTCAAATGCAACTAGGACTTTGTCAGTGGACAAGGGGTCCTCAGATTCAGGGTTCTCAATGGCTGGGGGGCAGCTCCTCACTGTCACTGTCAGAATCTGATTCCTGACTTTCAGACTCATTGTCAGAATTTTTGTAAATCTCCAGAATTTCCGCATTTGTGAGTTGTTGCTAATGCTACAGCTTAGCTCACTAGCTACATACATAAACAACACTGAATGGTTCAGAGTGGGAGTGAGAGGTTACGTGATTGACTGCCTGTACGTGCCATTTGTATCAATAAATCACTATCAGAAAATGTTGTGTGTGGTATTATTGATATATTTACTATTTTATTCACGTTTTTCATTTACCGGTTATAAATCATGCATTCAGATTTTTGCATAGATTGTAATGGGCACATAGTATGTGTGTAAAATATATATATATTTTTAAATTTAATTTTACCCCCTTTTCGTGGTATCCAATTGCTAGTAATTACTATCTTGTCTCATCGCTACAACTCCCGTACAGGCTCGGGAATGACGAAGGTCGAAAGCTATGCGTCCTCCGAAGCACAACCCAACCAAGCCGCACTGCTTAACACAGTGCGCCTCCAACCCGGAAGCCAGCCGCACCAATGTGTAGGAGGAAACACCGTGCACCTGGCCCCCTTGGTTAGCGTGCACTGCGCCCGGCCCGCCACAGGAGTCGCTGGTGCGTGTTGAGACAAGGATATCCCTACCGGCCAAACCCTCCCTAACCCGGACGACGCTAGGCCAATTGTGCGTCGCCCCACGGACCTCCCGGTCGCGGCCGGCTGTGACAGAGCCTGGGCACGAACCCAGAGTCTCTGGTGGAACAGCTAGCGCTGCGATGCAGTGCCCTAGACCACTGCGCCACCCGGGAGGCCCCATAAAATAAATTTTTTAAGGTTGTACTGATTATGATGAGCTAAGCTAATTCCAGCTATGTGTGTGGAGCCATGTTTGTTGACATACAATGCATTCTGGGTTTCACTTGATAGTCTGTCGGACCAAAGATGCTATAACAAAATGAGGTGAGTAAGGGTTCACAAATTTTTTGAGAACTTAAGGAAGTGAATGGTGGGATGTGAACGATGGTAGAAGACACACCCCTTCAACATGCATACTATAAACAGACCAAACTCATTTTGTCTTCTCTTATTATCTTTGGTTTCTGTGCTGAAAAAATGCATGGCTGCGTGTTGAAACTAATCATTGGATTTCTTTCGATTTCTAGAAAGTGTTTTACTCAATTATTTTTATCAACGGTGAGCTCCCCCGTGATGTGATTAATTATAAATAGTAATTGCTATTAGCTAATTCATATTGTAGTTTATGTCAGCCGAGAGTTAGAAAATATGACCGCTTGTGTTGCATCAATCATTCCTCAGTTAGCGCTAGGACAAATGTAGCCTACATTTGTCCGGTTAGGATGATTGTGTTATGCTGTAGCTACTTCTGTGAATGTCTGAACATTGCATCCAAAAATAAACTGCTCACATTCTGGACATAACTTTGTGAGGACTGTGTTTGTGTAAATAGTTTCTGAAAAAAATGTGGCCAGCTCAAATGCTGATTGTTGCGTCATTCGAAACTGGCCATTCTAAATGAGCGTTCTAATCACATAGGTGTGATCGTACGCTTCAGGGACCACTGTAGAATGATCACACCCGAGATGGTACGTGTGAAAGGGTTAAGTGCCAGCTTGTTATATTTCCTGTCTTGAGGAGGAATGTATACAACAGTCACAATAACAGCTGAAAACTCCCTCGGAAGGTGAAAGGGGTGGCATTTAACCATCAAGTATTACAAGACGGCTGAACAATGAGACTTCCACTATGCTCGAGTCAGCACATAATTTCTTGTTGATGTGAGTCACATTGGTAGCAAATCCGCAATTGGAGGTCATCCATCTTATTCTGAAGTGAAAATTGACCAATAGAATAGAACTTAAAGGAGGCCGGTTTTCCTTTCGCATTAATCTCACCAGGACTCCATCTCTCTTGCCTCTCTATTCCCGACACTTTCTCTTGGATACCCCCAAAATTGGGTCGGAATAATGTAAAGAGCTCAGGGAAGATGAGTCAGTCGGAATTGAGGTTAGTAACTGCCAATCAGATGACTAAATAGTTCTTGTCGATTATAAGACATGATAGCAAATACATTTTGTGAAAATTAACTAAAAATTAATGCCAAATGAATCACAAAATAGCAAACTTGGGTTGGCGCTAGCAAGACGGAGGCCACACCGTACGGAGGCCACACGGTCTGGCGCCAGTTTATAACCCAATCAGAGTATGTGAGCTGAGCGGCACTGGAGTGGAGCGAGGAGCGTGACTGGAGCGCGGTGTGAGATTCCCAAAGGCTGGAGCATTACCCTTCTCACCCACTCCAATTTCGCTCCAGTAGCCTCCAGTTGCGCTCACTTCAGGAGCTCAGGGCATGCCCGGCCCAGCATGCATTTGTAGTTGACTTGTGTGCTGCTATAGCCCCTTGCTTTAGCTACTGTCATGGAGTTCGCTAGATATTTTCATAAAGAAACTGATAAAACACACAGGTGCAAAATCAAGGTGACTTACAAAGATGAGGACGAAGAGAAAGAGAGGGAGTGCGGTGATGTAGTGACCACAACTAAATAATCATTGTGGAATCTGACAAGACACATATCCTGAAAGTCTACTAACTACGTGCACATGCTAAAATAGAGGAACGAGATGGGTAGATAACTAAGTATGTTATTGTAGCAAAGTATTTATAAACAAAAGATAATCTCTTAAACGTTTCGTTCACTTTTGTTCTATTATCCATACAATAGGCCATAATAAAAATGTTGCCCAATAGTCCTGGCATATTCCCACGTTCAAGGAGCTTTCTATTTTGGTTGGGTTATTTTGCTTAAAAATCTTTAGGTGTAGCTATATCTAAAAAAAAAAGTAAACCTCTGCATCTCTGCGCAGCCTGGCAAGAGTGGCCAAAAGGGTGTTTAGCATCCCCAGTGGCTCTGCAAGTGTGGAGAGGATATTATCTGCTGATGGCAAGCTCTCCAGGCACCATCACATGAGCCTGAAGCCACAGACTGGCCAAACTCGTGTTTCTAAGTCACAGCCTATATGCACAATTTATAGACTATAATGATTTAATACAACAAAATGTTGTTTAAATTCAGAGTGCTTTATGTCCCTACCTGCCTATTGTGTCTCACCCGCAAATGCTTCACAATGTATTTCCTTGTAGGCTATAGCGTTGAAATAATATAGCCTAAATCATTCATTTTCGTGAGGCTCCCTGTCTGGCTCCTGACCTATTTAGAGTGTTTAAATGCTATTTAATATGACATGTAGCCTATTTGAAATGATGTGCACTTCTTACATTCACGTTTTCATGTTTATTCAAATACTTTTCATTCAAATCATATGGTTTGGTTTCAATACTTCAAAACCAAATGGTAGGTCCAGGTAGTCACAAAAATAGATGGGTGTTGATTAAATTGTGATTTTAAGTAATGGAGCGAATTTGGAGCAGCAGTTTTTTATCCTTTTATCTGTTTTTAGTGGAGTAGTTGGAAAGGATGTGAAGCCCCAGAGTGGTGAGCAAGCACCACTCCATGAGCGATCAGCGGGATTTCCCACACTCAATTCAACTCAATGTGCTCTAGTCATAGGCAGAAGGGCAGTATTGCTCTTACATGTTTTTGAAATATTAAAGAGGTTCACAATTTTGTGGCCCCCTTTCACCCTGCATTGGTATCAGAAGTTGGATGGCACTATGATGTGATAAGTCCGTCTGCTAAATGGACTAAATATACGTGGATATAATGTAAAAATGAACAATTGTAAAGCATCCTGAGTATTATTCTGATGAGCTCGCCCGAAACAAGGCTAATACTAATACCCAGTGTGCTTTGCAGTTCATTTTGGTATTTTCATATGTTCAAATACACTGAGTGTACAAAACATTAGGAACACCTTCCTAATATTGAGCTGTGCCCCCTTTTGCACTCAGAACAGCCTCAATTTGCTGGGGCATGGACTCTACAAGGTGTCGAAGGCGTTCCACAGGGATGCTGGCTTATGTTGACTCCAATGATTCACACAGTTGTGTCAAGTTGGCTGGATGTTCTTTCAGTTGTGGACCATTCTTGATACATACAGGAAACTGTTGTGGTAAAAAACCTATCAGCGGTGCTTTTCTTTACACATGCAAATCGGTGCGCCTGGCACCTACTACCATACCCAATTAAAATGCACTTAAATCTTTTGTCTTGTCACACACAATCCATGTCTCAATTGTCTCAAGGCTTAAAAATGCTTCTTTAACCTGTCTCCTCCCCTTCATCTACACTGACTGAAGGTGATTTAAAAGGTGACATCAACAAGGGATCATAGCTTTCACCTGGATTCACCTGGTCAGTCTATGTCATGGAAAAAGCAGTTGTTCTTAATGTTTTGTACACTCAGTGTACATTGACATTTTGGTCATTTAGCAGACACTCTTATCCAGAGTGACTTACAGTCAGTGAATTCAACTAAGGTAGATAAACAACAACATACTGTATCACAGTCAGTAGGTTTCCATCAATTTGCGACAGATTTTTATTCAAATATTCAACTCTACTGATGGTTTTGTCACAAAAACTGTTGCGTTATATAGCAGTGTGCCCACTCTGGTCTTGACTTTGGTCTTGGCGCGCTCTAGCCAACAGCTTGCAGATAGCCTACCTGCACTGTAGTCTATCTACATTATGAGATTAATATGGATAAGAGCAATATTATTTGTATTTGTCAAACGGCAGCCAAACATCGATCATCATGTCACCAGAATAAGACCCTTGATATTTATCAGTACCAAGGTAAGACCCAAGTGCAGACTATGTGAAGTAACAATGTTTATTGTAACAACAGGAGCAGGCAAACAACAGGTCAAAGCAGGCAGGGGTCAATAATCCAGAGTAGAGGCCCAGGTACAGGACGACAGGCAGGCTCACATTCAGGTCAGGCAGAGGTCGGTAATCTAGAGGTGGAGCAAAGGTACAGGACAGCTCAGGGTCAGGCAGAGTGATCAGGCGGGCGGATACAGGGTCAGGACAGGCAAGGGTCAAAAACCAGGGGGACGAGAAAAGAGAAACTGGAAAAGCAGGAGCTGAGACACAAACACTGGTAGGCTTGAACAAACAAGACAAACTGGCAACAGACTGACAGAAAACACAGGTACACATACACAGGGGATAATGGGGAAGATGGGCGACACCTGGAGGGGGTGTAGACAATCACAAAGACAGGTGAAACAGATCAGGGCGTGACCCTATTACTTTTTTAGCTGACTAGATTAATGATTGCCATGTATGGTAAATATGATGGAATACATCCTCAAACATACAGTATACAAATAACATCACTTTTAGGATCCAATGTATTATTTTGTGTTGAATTCAAATTTTCTCCCAGACTTTTACATGCATATTCAAATGATAACAATCATTAAACTCCTATCTTCCCTCAGAGACAAAAGAGAAGAGGGAGTCAGCATAAGATTCATCAGCGCAAGGATCAAAGTAGGACATTCTCTCTCCCTACAACGCCCTCTCCACTGTAGAGTAGAGAGGGCTGTGAATCCCTCTTTGTTCTGTCTTACTGAGAGCACTCTCAGAGGGGAACACAGAAGGCAAGGATGGACTTGTCTGTCAAACACAATTAACCCAAAGTGTTTAGAATACTTTCTATCCTTTTATCTATTCTTCACAGGGAGAATACCGCCAAGCCTCCTTATTCGAGCTGTCATACAACAACCCTACACTTTACTAACCCTTCCTAGGCAGAGTTTGAGAGAAATTCTGTTCAAGGAAATACCTTTTTTGAGTCTCTGTTAGAGAAGTACAGTGAATAAGAAATCCTTTACTGTAATGCAGGTTTTCAAATTGGAGGTTGCGCAGGGGATCACTGGACAGATTATTCTAATTTTTATTTTTTAAACAATTTATTAATTCTTTAGAGTCTAATGGGCTGACCACACTGCTCGCTTTGCAAAATAAATTTAGAAATCTATGTTATTCAATTATTGCACCCACACTGCTCATGCGTGTCAACGAGCGTCTGCGTTGCCAAGGGCTAAAATAGAACTCCTTTCTATTTCTGACGCAGATCACGCTGAAAGTCCTGCCTCTCCCATCTCCTCATTGGTTTATAGAAGCAGGTACCCACGTGCCATCTCCTCATTGGTTATACCCACGTGGGTGATTGAAAGACGAACTGTGTTGCCGGTGGGTGTAGTAATACTATGAAAGTTTAGATGCCAATCACCATATAAAATCAAAGATGAAAAAGCCTGGAAGGAGGAGAGATGACTAGAAACGATTCGGTTGAACGTTTTATGTGTGGATAAATTGTCGGAGTATAGGACCTTGTGCATTTCAGGTAAAATAACAACTCAATGTTTATATCCCATGACAAATTAGCTAGCAACAGCAAGCTAGCTAAATTGGACAAATTAGCTAGCTAGTGCCAGCTAACTAGCTAAATTGTCATAAATGTTAAATGCTTTTCGACCTGTTCCCAAATTAATGTAATTGGTTCAAGGTTTGTTTTGATATTTTAACCTGCATGTCGTGATCGCGTTTGGTGTGGGTGGACAAAATAAATGTATGCACGATGGCGCACGCGCACAGCCGGTTTGGGTTCCGTGTAAGACGGTGGGGGAGGGGAGGGATTCCTAAACTGACATATGGAATTGTTGTAAGATGGTCATACTATGGATAATTTAGCTATTTGATTTGGAATTTCAGGACCCCTTTAGGTATAAAAATATATATATATATTTTTAAAATAAAATATTGATTTTGACCTACTATAGCCCATAGAAATGCATTGAATAACACATTCATGAATGGCAAAAAGGACAGTCAAAAAAGAACTCTTAAGAAACAAGGTATTGAAGCGTCTGTCTTAAATTTAGGAGATATAATACAATTCAGGAAAATATATAGATATATAAATACTTTTGTTTTTTTACACATATTTAACCCCTTTTTTTGGGTAGTTACAAAACTTCCTTCATACTGCCAATAGTTTTTTTAAAACCAGTACCAGTTACCTTCAGACAAGTCCCGTAACACTTGTGGTGGTCGTAGAGCTGACATATGGAATTTTTGTAAGATGGTCATACAAAAAAAATGTGTCCACTCACATTGACAGTGTGGTGAAGAATGCGCAACAGTGCCTCTTTAACCTCAGGAGGCTGAAGAAATTTGGCTTGTCACGCAAAAGCCTGACAAACTTTTACAGATGCACAATTGAGAGCATCCTGTCGGGCTGTATCACAGCCTGGTACTGCAATGGCATCGCCCTCAACCGCAAGGCTCTCCAGAGGGTGGTGCGGTCTGCACAACACATCACCGGGGCAAAACTACTAGCCCTCCATGACACCTACAGCACCCAATGTCACAGGAAGGCCAAAAACATCATCAAGGACATAAACCACCCGAGCCACTGCCTGTTCACAATGCTACCATCCAGAAGGCGAGGTCAGTACAGGTGAATCAAAGCTGGGAACGAGAGACTGAAAAAATCTCAAGGCCATCAGACTGCTAAACAGCAATCATTAACTCAGAGAGGCTGCTGCCTACATTTCAACCCAATCACTGGCCACTTTAATAAATGGATCACTAGTCACTTTATACAATGCACTCTAAGTAATGGCACTTTAATAATGTTTACATATCTTACAGTACTCATATCACATGAATATACTGTTTTTTACACCATCTATTGCACCTTGCCGCTCGGCCATCGCTCATCCATATACTTACATGTACATGTTCTCATTCACCCCTTTAGATTTGTGTGTATTAGGTAGTTGTTGGGGAATTGTTAGATTGCTTGTTAGATATTACTGCACTGTCGGAACTAGAAGCACAAGCATTTCGCAACACTCGCATTAACATCTGCTAACCATGTGTATGTGACAATTTTTTTTTATTTGATTTTGATTTGATACTTTGGATCCTTTCGCTATTTGATTCTCTATTTTAGGACCCCTTTAGGTATAAAAAACATATACAAAAATAATTTGATAAATATTGATGTTGGCCTTTACTATAGCCCATAGAAATGCACTGAATAACACATTCATAAATGTCAAAAAGGACAGTCAAACAATAAATCATAAGAAACAAGGTTTTGAAGTGTCTGTGATAAATGTAGGAGATTCAGGAAATATATATACAGTAGCATTCAAAAGTTTGGACACACCTAATCATTCCAGATGCAGAGTAGGTGAACGGATCTCTGCGTGTGTGTTTCCCACTGTGAAGCATGGAGGAGGAGGTGTGATGGTGTGGGGGTGCTTTGCTGGTGACACTGTCTGTGATGTAAATAGAATTCAAGGCACACTTAACCAGCATGGCTACCACAGCATTCTGCAGCAATACGCAACCCCATCTGGTTTGCGCTTAGTGGGACTATAATTTGTTTTTCAACAGGACAATGACAGAAAACACACCTCCAGGCTGTGTTAGGGCTATTTGACCAAGAAGGAGAGTGATGGTGCTGCACCAGATGACCTGGCCTCCACAATCACCTTGCCTCAACCCAATTGATATGGTTTGGGATGAGTTGGACCGTAGAGTGAAGGAAAAGCAGCCAACAGGTGCTCATCATGTGGGAACTCTTTCAAGAATGTTGGAAAAGCATTCCTCATGAAGGTGATTGAGAGAATGCCAAGATTGTGCAAAGCTGTCATCAAGGCAAAGGGTGGCTACTTTGAAGAATCCAAAATATATTTTGATTTGTTTAACACTTTTTTGGTTACTGTCTAATTTCGGACAAGTCCTGTGACACTTGTGGAGGTCGTAAAGGTCGTAGAGCATCTGTCTGCCTGCCTGCCTGCCAGCTGTGCTGGTACTGCTGTGTCATTGAAATAGGTAGATGGTTGGGGAATTTTTACTGTAAGCCCAAAGGATATACAGATCAAGATATACAGACTCAAGTAGATTATTTCTAATACAGACAAGGTACGTACGACTAAATGCAATTGTTCAAAGTATTTGAGGACCGGAACCTTTAGAGGCAAAGTAAAATGCACAAAGAGAGTAAATGTAACTACAGTTGCTCTATGATAATAAAATACTGTCTTCCCACCTGTCTCTCGTTGCTCTCCTCCTCTTGAAAATGTACTGCTATACTTTATTTGAAGGTTGTGATGTCAAGATACATTTTTAAGCATAGCTTTCATAAATTATATTGGACTGAATGTTCTTTGTGGTCTGCACTGTGCTTACACGCACACACGCACACACTTCTCTTGGTCAGAGTTCACTCCTTGCAGCAATAGCAGCCTAATGAGATTGGTTCACGTACGTAAATGTGATGTCACCGTGGCTGATAAAGAACCACCCAGTCCAGTAATAAAACACTAGTGGTGACACACTGGAGGCACAACGGGAGGATGGAGGCTAGTCAAGGTCAAATGTCTGTATTCCAAATGACACCCGCTACTCCCTTCATAGTGCACTACTTTTGAGCAGGGCCCATAGGGCTTTGGTCAAAAGCAGTGCTTTATGTAATGAATAGGGTGCCATTTGGGATGCTACCCATATGTTTCCCCACAAATCTGCACTGAATGGCTCCAACTCCATTAGTAGAATTTAATTGGTTCTCTGATGAATGTAAGCCATTCTATACCTCACCATATCAAAACCTATGACATACTTTTGATCAATTGATCAATTAATTTGTGGATGACATTCACATCCAATGTTAATCTCGCTCACCCCAGTTTGTTGTGTGCATACGTTAATATGGTGTTAACTTCACAAATGCTGCCGTCTAAATTACTGTACACTTGGAACAAGAGAAATATTTTTTTTTGTCTGTTTAAACTTTAATGTGAGCGTTGGCAGCCTCTGAGTTCAAAGTGACATACCATCAGAGGTTTGTTCGGTGCACAGTAGCTTTCTACTACTGTGTAATAACTCAGTAATGCAGATAACTCAGCCCCAAGTACTGTAGCCTCAGCTCTTGTGATTTTTCTCTCATGCTCTTTCTCGCTCTCTCTTCCTCTCTCTCTCACTATCTTGCTCTTTCTCTCACTCTCTCTGTGGATGTGTGTTTTGAAGTTACTGCAGTTACATTGGAGTCGTAGGAAGACAGTAATGGCATGCAGCAGCAACTATTGGCAGGATGATAGAACATTAACAAAGGAGGGGAGGAAACACAGGAGGAGAAACCTCTGTAAATGGAACAGTGAATTTTGAATTTCAAAATTTTTCCCCATTAGCTGACACCATAACGTCAGCTAATCTCCCTGGGGTCCAACACATAACTAAAATACATTAAAAACAATTACAATTTACATTAAACATTTAACAAGTAGACATTACAGACAATTCAAATTGACCGGTAATACACTTAACATTCAGTAGATGCTTTCTGGGGTTAGTATCTGTCTAGTCATATGGTCAATTATGTTATTTTATAATTTTCTTGAAGGTGGATTTATTTTTTGCCCGAGAAACGTGAGTTGGTAAAGAATTACCTTTAGTGATGGCTCTGTAATAACTGTAGATATGAGGGGATTTGTCCTTGGCCTGGCGGTATCAGATGCCCTGAAATTGCCTGTCTGGTTTGGTGGTTATGTATGTTGCTGCACAGCAAATTGTCTCCAGTGTTAAATCAACACTGAGAGTGTTAAATTAAAACTGAAAGTATGGACTCGTCTAGACACTGGAACAGTGCTAAATGAACACACTTATTGGTGTAAAGCCTTATTGTATTTGATTGTATTTGTTAGTGACAGAGTGGTAGCATTTATCAATTTTCTCACATGTGAGATTCTGAGCAATTATGTTATCATTAAAGTGTTACTCTTTAACACAATCATATATGCATTTCATTAGTCCTTATTTCGAGAGCCTACACCAGTGTTTTCCAAACTCAGCCCTGGGGAGCCCAGGGGGTGCATGGTTTTTTCCTAGCGCTACACATCTGATTCACATAATCAAAGCTTGATGATGAGTTGATTATGTGAATCAGCTGTGTAGTGCTTTGGCAAAAAAACAACATGTGCACCCCTGGGGTCCCCAGGACCGAGTTTGGGAAATTCTGGCCTACACTCTAAAAATAACAATTAACTCTGTAAGTGTTGAATTAACACTCATTGGTGGAAAATAACCCCATTGTTGGTATTAATAACCAGAGTTGAACCAAAACCATGACCATCATATTCATATTTCCCAGCATGCTCTATTGCAGGTTGATTTTAAGAATTGTTAGTTTTAATATCTATGTTTTTGTATGTACATTGATTGAGTCTACTGACACACCCGTGTATCAATCTAATTAGCATATTGACAAAATCTCCATGAAAATCTGTCAGTTTAAGCTACAGATACTAGTGTATTTTTTTGTTGTTGCATGGGCTGCGTTTCAATCCCCGGCATCTGCCTATATTGGCCTTCCACATCTGCGATGGAAAGTCGCAGAGCTACTGCGTTGTTTGTCAGACCAGGAGACATCCTGAAAATCAGTCATCTCACTCTGTAGCTTCCGAACGGTTTGGCCTACAAACTAATATGACCACTTTATGAAAAGATAAGATTCTCATTAACCCCCACAAGTGTCACGGGGCTCATCTGAAGGTAACCTTTTAGGTAGTTTTGTACCAGCAAATAATTTGTTAAAAAAATAATATTTCCTGAGCTTTCTTATATCTCCTAGATACAGTATATGATAGACACTTCAAAACCTTATTCCTTATGATTTATTGTTTGACAGATTTTTTTTACATTGAATGTGTTATTCAATGGGTTTCTGTGGGCTGTAGTAGTAATGGCCAAATGCAGGGGTACTACACTTATAAATCAAATAGCTAAATGATCCATCGTATGACCATCCTAAAATAATTCCATATGTTAGCTGAGTAGCAACAACACCCTTCTCTAAACTAATCCAAAATATATCACTGGGTGAAAATGGTCCATATCATTACATTACATATATTACATAGGGTCCATATCATTACAAGTTTTTGATATTCTAGAGAATTACAGAACATTTCCAATGCATATTTGTTTTGTGGATATGCACCATATCCTGACAAATTATGAATCCAGATGTGTCTTTTAGACATATATGATATTGGGATTACTCCGAATATCAAACATGGACATTTCCAATGGCTGATATGGACATTCTATATCGTGAGATATGTCAAATCAAATCAAATGTTAATGGTCACATACACAAGTTTAGCAGATGTTAATGCGAGTGTAGAGAAATGCTTGTGCTTCTAGTTCCGACAGTGCAGCAATATCTAACAAGAAATCTAACAATTCCACAACAACTACCTAATACAAACAAATCTAAAGGGATGGAATAAGAATATGTACATATAAATATATGCATGAGCGATGGCCGAGCGGCATAGGCAAGATGCAATAGATGGTATAAGATACAGTAAATACATATGAGATGAGTAATGTAAGATATGTAAACATTGTTAAAGTGCCATTATTTAAAGTGACTAGTGATCCACTTATTAAAGTGGCTATTGATTTGAGTCTGTATGTACTGTAGGCAGCAGCCTCTCTGAGTTAATGATGGCTGTTTAACAGTCTGATGGCCATGAGATAGAAGCTGTTTTTCAGTCTCTCGGTCCCAGCTTTGATGCACCTGTACAGACTGGGCCTTCTGGATGGTAGTGGGGTGAACAGGCAGTGGCTCGGGTGGTTGATGTCCTTGATGATGTTTTTGGCCTTCCTGTGATATCGGGTGCTGTAGGTGTCCTGGAGGGCAGGTAGTTTGTCCCCGGTGATGTGTTGTCCAGACCGCACCACCCTCTGGGGAGCTTTGCGGTTGAGGGCGGTGCAATTGCCGTACCAGGTTGTGATACAAACCGACAGGAGGCTCTCAATTATGCATCTGTAAAAGTTTGTCAGGTTTTTAGGTGACAAGCCTAATTCTTTCACCCTCCTGAGGTTGAAGAGGCGCTGTTGCGCCTTCTTCACCACACTGTCTGTGTGGGTGGACATTTCAGTTTGTCTGTGATGTGTACGCCGAAGAACTTAAAACTTTCCACCTTCTCCACTACTGTCCTGTCGATGTGGATAGGGGGTTGCTCCCTCTGCTGTTTCCTGAAGTCCACGATCATCTCCTTTGTATTGTTGACGTTGACCGAGAGGTTGTTTTCGTTACACCACACTCCGAGTGCCCTCACCTCCTCCCTGTAGGCTGTCTCGTCGTTGTTGACAATCAAGCCCACTACTGTTGTGTCATCTGCAAACTTGATGATTGAGTTGGACGCGTGCATGGCCACGCGGTCATGGTTGAACAGGGAATAGAGGAGGGGGCTGAGCACGCTCCCTTGTGGGGCCCCAGTGTTGAGGATCAGCGAAGTGGAGATGTTGTTTCCTACCTTCACCACCTGGGGGTGGCCCGTCATAAAGTCCAGGACCCAATTGCACAGGGCGGGGTTGAGACCCAGGGCCTCAAGCTTAATGATGAGCTTGGAGGGCACTATTTTGTTGAATGCTGAGCTGTAGTCAATGAACAGCATTCTTACATAGGTATTCCTCTTGTCCAGATGGGATAGGGCAGTGTGCAGTGTGATGGCGATTGCATCGTCTGTGGACCTGTTGGGGCGGTATGCAAACTGAAGTGGGTCTAGGGTGGCAGGTAAGGTGGAAGTGATATGATCCTTGACTAGTCTCTCAAAGCACTTCATTGTGACAGAAGGTAGTGCCACGGGGCGATAGTCATTTAGTTCAGTTATCTTTGCCTTATTAGGTACAGGAACAATGGTGGCTATCTTGAAGCATTTGGAGACAGCAGACTGGGATAGGGAGCAATTGAATAAGTCCATAAACACACCACCCAGCTGGTCTGCGCATGCTCTGAGGATGCGGCTAGGGATGCCGGCTGGGACAGCAGCCTTGCAAGGGTTAAAACATTTAAATGTCTTATTCACGTCGGCCACGGAGAAGGTGAGGGTGGGCCCGCAGTCCTTGGTAGCGGGCCGCGTCGGTGGAACTGTATTATCCTCAAAGTGGACAAAGAAGGTGTTTAGTTTGTCTGGAAGCAAGACGTCGGTGACCGTGACGTGGCTGGTTTTCTAGACCCTGCCACATACATGTCGTGTCTGAGCCGTTGAATTGCAACTCCACTTTGTCCCTATACCGACATTTTGCTTGTTTGATTGCCTTGTGGAGGTAATAACTACACTGTTTATATTCAGCCATATTCCCAGTCATATATACATGGTTAAATGTGGTGGTTCGCGCTTTCAGTTTTCCGCAATTGTTGCCATCTATCCACGGTTTCTGGTTAGGGTAGGTTTCAATATTCACAGTGGGTACAACATCTCCAATTCACTTCCTTATAAACTCACTCACCGAGTCAGGGGAAAAATCAATGTTATTCTCTGAGGCTGCCCAGAACATTTCACAGGCCACGTGATCAAAACAATCCAGCGATGAATGACTCTATTCACCGGTACATCCTGTTTGAGTTTCTGCCTATAGGACAGCAGGAGCAAAATGGTCGGATTTGCCGAAGGGAGGGCGGAGGAGGTCCTTGAATGCATCGTGGAACTTAGAGTAGCAGTGGTCCAGTGCATTGCCCGCGCAAGTGCTGCAAACGACATGTTAATAGAATTTCGGTAGACTCTCCTCAAATTTGCTTTGTTGAAATACCCAGCTACAATAAATGCAGCCTCAATATATATGGTGTTCGGTTTACATAGAGTCCAGTGAAGTTCCTTGAGGGCCGTCGTGGTATCTGCTTGAGGGGGATATACACAGCTTTGACGAGAATTCTCTTGGGAGATAATATGGTCAGCATTTGATTGTAAGGACTTCTAGGTCAGGTGAACAGAAGGACTTGAGTTCCTTTATGTTGTTATGATTACACTATGAGTTGATAATCATGAAGCATACACCCCCTCCCTTCTTCTTCCCAGAAAGATATTTATTTCTGTCGGCACAACACATGAAGAAACACGAAGGCTGTACCGACTCCGACAACATATCCCGAGAGTGCCACATTTCCGTGAAACAGGGAATGTTACAATCTCTGATGTCTCTCTGGAATGCAACCCTTGCCCTAATTTTGTCCACCTTGTTGTATAGAGACAGGACATTGGCGAGTAATATACTCTGAATCGGTATGCACACCTTCGAAGTCTGACCAGGAGGCCGCTCCGTTTACCTCTTCTGCAGCAACGTTGTTTTGGGTCGGCCTCAGGGATTAGATCCAATATCCTGGGTGGTGGTCTGAACAAAGGATTTGCTTCGGGAAAGTCATATTCCTGGGGTCATAATGTTGGTAAGTTGACGTCGCTCTTATATCCAATAGTTCTTCCCGGCTGTATGTATTAACACTTAACATTTTCTTGGCTAACAATTTAAGAAATAATACATTAAAAAAACAAAATACTGCATAGTTTCCTAAGGACTCGAAGAGAGTCCTTAGGAAGTCCTCTCGGCACCATCTTGCCATCTCAGCACATTTTCTGTGACATCCTATTTTCTCTTTTCATGTTGACAAATACTGACTGTGTCTTTACTATGGATTAAGTGACATGACATGCTATTTTATCAAATCAATTATCTGTAATTAATATTACCTGATTAAACTAATCATGTAAATGCAATTAACTAGGAAGTCGGGGCACCACGGAAGAATGTTTATAGAGCTATTGTCTTCCGAATAAACTCTTAAAGACCTGGTAATCTTGTATATCAATAGCAGTCAATTATTAATCGTCACATTATTCAGTCTCATCTGAACGTCGTAAAATTCTTGGTTATCTTCATGAACCCTGGCTAACAAGTTGAATCAGCAATAAAAAATGTGGTTTAATTATTTATTTACTAAAAACCTAAATAATCACACAGAATTACATATACACATGATGGATCATACATTGATTACTAATTCTGTCATAAAAGAAAACGTCCCTAGCTGACGAAACTGATGTGACGGCTGGTTACACAAAGAAAAGGGGTTGGGTTTGAATGAAAGCACGGGAAGACTGAGGAACAAAAGGATTGGGTCTCTATCGGACCTTATGAAGCTATGTTATCATAAATACAGAATCTTATCCATTCTAAATAACCGCCCATTCGGGAAAGGAAAATGCAAGAAATATATTTATTCTGAGCTGCGCTTCGATAGATTGGTCGAAGATGGAATTGGGTTGCCCAGCAGAGATCTCCCTTGTCCTTTGAAGAATATTTTTGGGTGGATACGTTGTAGTGTGTGGTAGAACGGTTACATTGTAGTACCCTGTCATTCTGAAGAGATTATTCATCCTTTCCTAGGCTGCTGCTGATAACTTGACGTCTAGGATGTATCACTTCTTTAGTGAATAAGAGTTCAAAGTTCCCACCAAGTTGCCTTACTAGCTCATGCTATATTCTGGCTGGTATAGTCGAAATTCATCCTTCCAGCGTGGCGATCGTCACCTACACGTTGACATTCGCCCTTATAAACGTATGGACATCAGTCCTCACGTCATCGGGAACACAATGTTAATTTCGTTAAGTTGTAGCTGTTCAACCATTCGCAACCAGAGCTCACGCTGAGGTTGGCTTAGTTTGCCGTGAATTGGGTCACGGGGGCTCTTATAGAAATGTCTATTCACATGGGCGTGGCCACTGATTGATTCTATTTTACTTATGAAAAAATTCTCTCATTTTAAAAACAAAAATTACATAGAATCTTTTCACAAATAGTTTCATATTTCAACATTTAAATTGCACAACAATTCCATGTGAACCTGATAACTACAAAGTGTAGACTTTCCAAGATACAGTTTATGTCGTCCTATCATCAGTAATAATGTCTCAGACGACAACTGATCTGACATAATATTCTTTAAGTACCAACGGACACTTTCAACTGTTTGGATTACATAAATATTGTTCTTTTCCCCAATCTTTTGATGTTACAATACTCTCTCTATGTTAAAAAAGGGCTTTCCAAGAATCCATTCTGTAGAGTGGAGAGAAAAAGGAGGAAAGGTATTTATGGGGGTCATAAACCTCCCCCAACAGGGCAACATCATGACACTATATACATTGCATATGTGTTTTCTCAGCACATTCAATATATTAAGCTATATTGACTTCAGATATGCTTCTCTTGGCTGAGGTCCATATCCATATCTTCATATGCTTTTTGATATGCTGAAAATAAGGACAAGTTTTCAGCATGTGTTCAATAATTTGACAAATATGAAATCCATATTTGTCTTTCATGCACAACAAATGTTTGCATTCCCTCTGGATATCATACATGGAATGGATGAATATTGACTCATTAAATATCCTGAGATAGGCCTTTGGGAACGACGTCTTATTTTCTCTATACAATGACAAATGCTGAAAGTAGGCCTACATAGTCTATTTTCTCAGCACATACGATGTATAATGCTCTTGACTGAGGTCCATATCAGGATCTTGACATGCATTTTGATAAGCTAAATTAGGACAATTTCTAAAGATTATTTGAGTTTTGAGGACATGCTCAATAATTTGACAAATATTAGATCCATATCATTCTTTAGGCACTAGCTATAATTTTTATATTGCCTCTGCATAAAGCTAAAAGCACTGTAACTGGTAGCCTAGCAACATAAATCACATTTTCTGCTGTGGAGTTCCAACTATATATTTTTTTATTTGGGTGCCACAAGTGAGTGTGAAAACAATGTGTGGTTGAACTGACAACTGAATAAATAAAGAAGTGAGAAACTGTTCAGAAAAAGTAAACTCCAAAGTGAGTTGCTAATTTGAGATGTTTTATTTATCTTAGTAACTAGAATCAAGAACGTTAACTAATTTGGCAAGCAGCCAGTAGGGCTAGCTAGCTAGGCTTGATATGTCGGTACCGTTAAAAGCTAACTGGTAGCCTAGCTAGCTAACAAATAACGAAATTGCCTTCCCATTAGGGATTACTTTTTTTACCCCCTATTAAACCTCAACGTGACAGCTAACGTTTTAAAACGTTTAGCCGAATTTTGCAATATTAACTTAGATAGCACCTTAGCTAACTAGCTAACGTTAACTAGCAACTTGGCTGGCTTGTTCCAATTATTTGTTCTCATCATGATTGAAGTTGGTAGAGTAGCTACCTTGTGGTATATCGACACAATTTTGATTCATGATTTATGCATTGACAGTTTGGAGTGGATCACAGACCAACACTACCACCACGTTGGTATTGATTACCCAATCTGCTCCCATAGCATCCATCGTCCATAACAAACAGGGCAGGCAGGGTTCTTGAAGGTGTTCAACTTTTATTTTCTGTAAAAAAAATGTAAATACATTTTTAGCAAAGATTGGCCTAGCATTGCATCTTTACAGAAAACATTTTTCGATTGGAGCTCTGGATTTGCTATGCTCCATTTTTTTAACAGAAATAGCAGAGATGTGCTTTGGAAATAACAACTTGGACTAAATATGACGATGTTTGCCTTATAGCCTACTACTGAATACGGTGTGAATGTATGCTCTGATATGTCACCTTCATGTGAAGAAGCACAATGATTTTCGGTGCCTGAACAGGTAAAATAATATTACATATCATGTAGGGATTGAAATGATGACATTTTTGAGAAATACGGATACAGAAATTATCAGGTAATGACTACAGACATAATACATTTCTGAAAATATGTGGATATGTTCGTCTAAGTATAAAGGCTGAAAAATGTCATCATGTTGACAGATATCCTTTCCAAAGTTAGTATAGTCTACAAATATGTAAGCAGGTGCACGTGTATCATGTGCATGTCTTGAATGTATCTCATCCCAGATATCTCCCTGGACTCATACGGTAGCAGAGAGATTCTTGAGTTCCGGATTGGATGCATGTAGAAACAGTCCCATTACGGAGAATATCCTAGATCCGTATATGGAATTAACCCCATAGAGTCAATTTCCACGGCCCAGCATAAATAAAATTAGCATAATAAAAAAATCACATCAAAATCCGTCAGTAAAAGCTAGAGATATCTAGTTTTTTGCATTGGATGCGTCTCAATCCAACGCATCCGGGATCCAGGTGTGTCTGCTCACTCTGAGGTTTGCCTTCCTCTCTCTGCAGGAGTGGAGCAAACCAATGATCAGAACAGACAACACCAAGTCACCACCGAGACCAGAACCAACTACCTCCTTCTCCAAATCCCCCCACTGGACCTAAAAAAAATGACCGGGATGAACCCAGGAGTGATGTGCCGCTACAATGTGGTGAGGCTGATGCTAATACCCATAGAGTATTCTTCCGAGCACGGAGTCACCTATCACCAGGGAGCAGCAGGAGCAGCAGCAACAACAACCACTAGACCAGAAACCATGTCCTGCCTGGAATTCAACCCCCAGGGCCACAGGAATAATTTGAAGCCAGCTTCAAGAACCTCCCCCCAGTTACTAGAACAGTTTTGATTAAAATACAGAAATTGTAAAGATCAGGTTCACAGTCATTTCACTCTCAGACACAGAATCGAAAGTAGTTACAGTCCAATTCCACAGCAAAAGCATCCAAGAGTAGGACATAGAAGTTTGGTTACATCATTTTGCCACCCTCAAGTCAGCGGCTAGGAGGGTCCTGGAAGAAGACAATGTCTGGATTGGGACACAAAAAATGGCTGGTACAGTTAAGACCAGACCCAACATGAGTGGGTGCAATCCAACACCTCCACAGTACCATCATACTGGGGAACTACAGCGGCTTCGTCTTCTATTACAGTATGCCCAAACTGTGCAGGAACTGCGGACAACTGGGCCATCTGACTGTAGCCTGCACAGCCATCATTTGCAGAATTTGTAAAGGGGAGCATCCCACCTCGGACGGTAGTCCACACGACCTTGGACCTGTGTGTGAAAGGGTGCAACTTCTTTAAAACCTCTTATGGCTGCAAGCCCGAGGTCGGTACACCTATGACAACATCCAGCTCAAAGTGCAGGGCGCAAAATTAAATTTTTATTTTATTTTTAATATTTAACTTTCACACATTAACAAGTCCAAGACACCAAATGAAAGATACAGATCTTGTGAATAAAGCCACCATTTCAGATTTTTTAAAATGTTTTACAGGGAAGACAAAATATGTAAATCTATTAGCTAACCACGTTAGCAAAAGACACCACTTTTCTAACTCCATCAGTTTCTTACTCCATCAGGTGCTATCACCAATTCGGCCAAATAAAGATATTGATAGCCACTAACCAAGAAAAAACCTCATCAGATGACAGTCTGATAACATATTTATTGTATAGGATAGGTTTTGTTAGAAAAATGTGCATATTTCAGGTATAAATCATAGTTTACAATTGCACCCACCATCACAACTCGACTAGAATAAATACAGAGAGCAACGAGAATTACCTAATTACTAATCATAAAACATTTCTTAAAAATACACAGCTCACAGCAATGGAAAGACACAGATCTTGTGAATTCAGACAATATTTCAGATGTTCTAAGTGTTTTACAGCGAAAACACAATAAATCGTTATATTAGCATACCACATGTGCAAACGTTACCCGAGCATTGATTCAAGCCAAAGAGAGCGATAACGTAATCATCGCCAAAATATATTAATTTTTTCACTAACCTTCTCAGAATTCTTCCGATGACACTCCTGTAACATCATATTACAACATACATATAGAGTTTGTTCGAAAATGTGCATATTTAGCCACAAAAAAACGTGGTTATACAATGACAATACTAGCAAAACTAGCCTGAAAATGTCGGGCGCCATCTTTAACAGTGATCTTGTCTCATGCATAACTATTCATAAACTTGACTAAAAAAATATAAGTTGGACAGCTATCGAAAGACAAATTAGTTCTTAATGCAATCGCTGAATTACATTTCTAAAATTATCCTTACTGTGCAATACAGGGTTCGCCAAGCGAAGCTATACCAAAAAAAATGGCGGAATATGCGTTTAAAATTTTTCGACAGAACAACGATTTATCATCTTAAATATTTCTTACTATGAGGTGATCTTCCATCAGAATCTTGGGCAATGTATCCTTTCTTGGGTCTAATCTTCTTTTGGTCGAAAGATGTCCTCTTGTCCGTCGAAATGCCCACTAACGTTCGACCGGGACCCCGAAACGTGCCCGGCGCTTCAAAGTGCAACACAAAGCAATGCCTCAAAATCGCACTAAACGGATATAAATTGCTATAAAACGGTTTAAATTAACTACCTTATGATGTTTTTAACACCTATAACGAGTAAAAACATGACCGGCGATATATTACTGGCTAAACCCAAGCTTGGAAAGAGAGCAGGTCCGACGTCCATCGTGCGTCAGGCGCAGCAGGAAAAGAACGGTACATCCGGTCTTTGGCCTTTTATACAGGCCCTGATTGCGCAATCGACTCCATTCAAATTGTCACCTCTTACTGACATCTAGAGGAAGGCGTGGGCAGTGTTTGTATCCTCATAGCATTTACAGGGACTTTAAAACTGACCTGGGACCAGAGTCCAAGATTTCTGAAATCTCACTCCATATCAGGAAAAGTGCTGTAGAATGAGTTCTGTTCCACTCAGAGACATAATTCAAACGGCTATAGAAACTAGAGAGTGTTTTCTATCCAATAATAACAATAATATGCATATTGTACGAGCAAGAATTGAGTACGAGGCCGTTTGAAACGGGCACCTTAAACAGAGCTACTCAATACTGCCCCTGCAGCCATAAAAAGTTAAAACCTGCCCCAATTCCTTCGCCAGAAGGGCAACGGCCAATGCCAACAACACTGAACCCCCACCCCCAGACAACAACAAAGACCCAGAACCACAACCAGAACATACAACAGGAACTGTCCAACCTACCACCCACGGTGTCCCATAAATGGCCCCCACCCCTGCCCCCACCCAAGACGTCCCAGAAACGATCCTCTCCCCTGCCCCACCCAAGACGCTCCAGAAACATCCCTCATCACCACCCAAGATGCCTCAGCAACAACTCAACCCCTTCCGGTCCCTCCCCCTTCCTGGCCACCTCCACCCCCTTAAAGAGCCGATTAGGAAGCCCACCCGCCAAAAGACCCCCCCCACAACTCCTGTACTCCTGACACTCAAGAAGAAGACCCACAAGGGCCAGAACACACAACATTTAAACGACAGATGACAAAATGGAAAAGGAAGACAAAACAACACACCAGCAAGAGACCACACAACAACAACATAACAGAATCAAAACCACAACCCCAAAGCCAGCACGCAGGCCCTCCGAAGTCCCCCACCCCCTCAGAGGAACTGTCTCCCCCTCAAAAACCTTTCCCCATACTACTCCCTACCTCCCATCCACTCTTTACCAACCTTCCACCGTGCCTCTTACTGCCCTTGATCCCCCCAATTCTGCCCCCTATGGCCCCTTATCCCGCACAGCAGCCAACCAGCCAGCCTCAGTCCAGACCCCCAGGACCCTATGAACCACCTTCATCCCTTCCATCACCCTTCATCCCATCACCCAGTCAGTACAGGGGGCCACCAGGCAGTCAGTGGGAAGGCAGGTTGAGACCCATAGACAGCCAAGAACCACCCAACAACACACTAGAGGCCCTCATCTACATCTGCAATGAAACGATCAACCCCAGATCAGGACACCCTCCAAAAAACCCATTATCATGACCCCAGAAGACAGACCACAGGAAGACAGAACTTGGAGAACGGTCTATGGCTGCCTCCCCTTCCCAGCTCTCCATAGACAGCACAAGGTACGTGCAAAGAACTGCTCACATGGATGCACTCGTATCAAACACGCCTACCAATTGTTTCATGAGTGCTCTGTGGCCAGGCAGCTCTCGGCCATGTTTGTTCCATCTGTCCTCCAGCCTTGAGCATCCAGCCTTGCCACTGCATCGCTCCTCCTCCAGCACCAACATACTCTCCAATCCCCACACCCCTTCTCCAGCTCTCTTTCCCTTCCTCCATCTACACTTATCCCTCTCACAGAAGCGGATCAAAACCAGGGACCATTCATCAAAACTCTAGACCTACGCATGGAGTGAGCAGGCCAAAGCAGGGAACCATCATTGCCCTCAGGGTCTTGGGCTTCCAGGTGTGTCTGCTTGCTCCTCAGGTTTTCCTTCCTCCTCTCTGCAGATCCAGCACACGACCCAGCACCAACCCAATACCTGGCTTCCAGCATCAGACCACCAGACGAGGCACGGAGGAGGGAACAACCAGCAGACATTTACCCAGAGCGGGAGTGCCACCACTGACCTCTTGGTCTATGGCTTCCTTGTGTGTCTGCTTGCTCTTCAGGTTGTCCTTGTTCTCTTCTACATACCCATGTCCCGACCCGTCACCTGCACCAGTTCCTAGTTCCTGGTTTCTGTATCCCGGCCCCAGTTCTACAACACCAACCCCTTTGCCAACCCTGTATACAGCAGTGGCCACCACAACAACCACCTCCAACTAGCCACTGTCACTGCCATAACACCACCCCTCCCCCAACATAAGCCCACCAACCACTCTACTAGACCAACCATCAACCCCAACACAGGCAAGATCCTTTTCCAAACATACTAGAAATAAAATAACAAGCTGTGAAAAACATTTCTGTAGATCTTGCTGACGTTGACTTGATATCCCTTTTGATTTGATCTGATTTATTGATTTAATTGTTTATTATTCATTTAACACTTAAAATATAAAAAATGTAAAAGTATTTATATAGCCCTTCTTACATCAGCTGATATCTCAAAGTGCTGTACAGAAACCCAGCCTAAAACCCCAAACAACAAGAAATGCAGGTGTAGAAGCACGGTGGCTAGGAAAAAGGCCAACACCTAGGAAGAAAGGCCAAAACCTAGGAAGGCCAAAACCTAGGAAGACACCTAGAGAGGAACCAGGCTATGAGGGGTGGCCAGTCCTCTTCTGGCTGTGCCAAAAAAGCAGTTGATCTCAGATCTGTATTCAAATAGTTTTCTAAAGTATTACTTTTTTTCCAGGTCTGTATTCAAAATAGTTGCAGTCCCCTCCAACGTAACTTTTTGTTCTGCCAAAAAAGCAGTTACTTTCCACAAAGCATATTTAAAAATATTGTTATCCCAGATCTGGTGCATTCTATAGTGTTTTACTGTTAAAATTACATAAACATCTTAAGGTGTATTACACTGTTAGCAGTGTTTGTAATTTTATTTGTACCTTTCTGTATTATGAGACTGTATAAACTGAATACAGTAGATTACATAGAATGCACAGTTAAATATCATTAATTAATTTTATAGCACACTGTAAGAATGTATTGTAATTTCAACAGTAACACACTGTAGAATGCACAGTAATACACCTTAAATGTGTTTTACATGATTAATTATGGTGCCGTGCAGAAAAATGTTGTGAGCGGGGAAAGAATCAATGGTTCATTAACACATTTTAAGGCATGCCTTGTAAGAAGCTATATCAGTTGCACTTGTGCGTACAAATACTGTACCCCCACAGAATACGGTAATATACTGTATTTTATGAATTCTACAAACCTTGTCCTGAAACTCTACAGTAACTTATTGGCCTATTACTGCCATTAATTTACTGTAATTCAGAATACAGAACAATTTCATGTTTTTGGATAGCCAAAAATATTTTGAACACTAGTGGGTGCATGGTATTGTTGTTAATAATTATTTAACATACTTTGAGGCAAGTCTTGTAAAAGGCTATAATTTTTGCACCCTTTAGTGAGTACTGTACCAATTTAAGTGTTACGTGGTAGTGTTTCTCTACCAAGTATGTATATAGAGATCAGATCAGAGTGGCAGCAAGTCTCAAATCGATTTATTGTCACTTGTGTTTTGATTGAATGCATTAGTTGTTTGTATTTCTTTTGATTAGATTAAGTTGGATTGATAACTTATTGTTTGAATTGTGTATTATGTGAAATAAATTGATTAGACATTTTTTGTTAACATTTTGGAACAACCAAATACATTGACCTTTAATGGTTGAGTGGCTAGCCGTGTCCTTTTTATCTGTTTTGCGCTGTAGTCTCTGTCAGTTTAGAAGCATTTAAAGGTCCTGAACAGTCATTCTGATTCGCTTGTAAAATTCCAGAGCTCACACATTAAAGCTCCACGCCCACTCAGCCTGTCTTTCAAATTTCCTGGTACTTAGCCAAGGGAGAAAAATTACTTTTTTATAAAATGTTGAGCATTGCTATCCCCCATTGCTGTCAGTGTTGATTTAACACTTTTTATTAACACTGGGGAATTTGCTATGCCTAATTAAAATGTCATAATTGCCCCTCATTGATGAATACAGTTTATTTAAGTGAAGGAAATTCACAATACTATACAATTACACCTGAATCACAAAACAAATATAACAAAATCACACAATTCTCCTGTTGATGACTTACAATTCAGACAGTGGAAACAACCCATCAACTAACATGATCTATCCAGGATGTTTATTTATCATATTGTCACCATAAATATTATGTTTATAATCCCCTCTACCCAAAGACAAATCCCAGATCCATCCAAAAGCTTCCAGATGATTCCACCCAACTGGAGGGAGGGAGGGTGTCACGCCATAATCTGTTTCACCTGTCTTTGTGCTTCTCTCCACCCCTCTCCAGGTGTCGCCCATCTTCCCCATTATTCCCTGTGTATTTATACCTGTGTTCTCTGTTTGTCTGTTGCTAGTTCGTTTTGTTTCGTCAAGCCTACCAGCGGTTTTCCCCTCGGCTTCTGTCTCTCGTTTGCATCTCTGCCCAAAGGAATTTTAGCATAACCAGTGGCTCTGCAAGTGTGGAGAGGATATTTTAGACTGCTGGCCTGCTGTGCAGGCACAATCGCATGAGCCTGAAGCCACAGACTGTCCAAGCTCATGTTTCTAAAAATGAATTCAAAGGCACAAATAAGTCATTTTTCGTTTAATTTGTATTTAATTTCATGTAGATCACAGCCTATATGTGAAATGTATAGACTATAATGATTTAATACAACACAATGTTGTTTAACCTCTTCTAACTGTCTGCTGAGCGCATTATGTCCATACCAGCCTATTGCGTCCCCTGATAAATAAGATATTTCTTGGCTGATAGACAGAGAGCTGTGTGCCTGCCGCCCAGCGGACTGGATGAACCGGAGGTTGTGGGAGACTGATGACTTTTAAACGTCATGAACAGTCAAAACATGTTTTTCATAAAATGTGATGATATTTGGTTGAAACCAGATCAAAATATGATGGCCAAAGTATGACAGATTACTGTTGTTTCTACATTGATAAAGTTTGATTATAAAGTTACTAGTCCCCTCCCCCATGTCAAACACTTGGATTCGGGAGACGGGACTATTAAGAGGATAGGGTGACATCACCCTCTCTCTCATTTTAATATACCAATGGCAATATGATATTCTCTTACCTAATTTAAATAAATACCACCTTGTAACCAGCATTGGAAAAGGTGTGTTTGCTCATGGTCATTAACTTTTACCGCCTCTCAACCCCGTATCCGGGATCACCCCCCACCCCCCCCACACTGATTAGCATCGCTAGCATAGCTTCACAAGTAAATAGTAGCATCTAAATATCATTAAATCACAAGTCCAAGACACCAGATGAAAGATACAGATCTTGTGAATAAACCCATCATTTCTGTTTTTTAAAATGTTTTACAGGGAAGACACAATATGTAAATCTATTAGCTAACCACGTTAGCAAAATACACCATCTTTCTTTGTCCACCATTTTCTCTCTCCACCACTAGCTATCACCAATTCGGCTAAACTAAGATATTGATAGCAACAAACCAAGACAAAAACTCATCAGATGACAGTCTGATAACATATTTATGGTATAGGATAGGTGTTGTTAGAAAAAAGTGCATATTTCAGGTAGAAATCACAGTTTACAATTGCACCGACCATCACAAATCGACTAGAATTACTAGATAGAGCAACGTGTATGACCAATTTACTCATCATAAAACATTTCATAAAAATAGACAAAGCATAGCAATGGAAAGACACAGTTCTTGTGATTTCAGACCATATTTCAGATTTTCTAAGCGTTTTTCAGCGAAAACACAATAAATCGATAAGTTAGCATACCACATGTGAAAACGTTAGTAGAGTATGAATTCAAGGCAAAGGGAGCTATAACGTTATCATCGCCAAAATATATTAATTTTTTCACTAACCTTCTCAGAATTCTTCCGATGACACTCCTGTAACATCATTTTACAACATACATATACAGTTTGTTCGAAAAGGTGCATATTTAGCCATACAAAACCGTGGTTATACAATGGAAATAGTCACAACTCAAGCATCAAAATGAGGGACGTCAGCTTTCAGAGTGATCTAGTTTAATCGAAAGCTAATCATATACTTGACTAAAAAATACAGAGTTGACAGGAATCGAAAGACAAATTAGTTCTTAATGCAACCGCTGACTTACATTTTTAAAATTATCCTTACTTTTCAATACAGGGTTCGCCAAGTGAAGCTATACCAAACAAAATGGCGAAATATGCGTTTAAAATATTTCGACAGAACAACGATTTATCATATTAAATATTGCTTACTTTGAGCTGTTCTTCCATCAGATTCTTGGGCAATGTATTCTTTCTTGGGTTTAATCTTCTTTTGGTCGAAAGATGTCCTTTGTCCGTCTAAATGCCCGCTAACGTTCGACCGGGACCCCGAAATGTGCCCGGTGCTTCACATAGAAATGCATCAAAATCGCACTAAACGGATATAAATTGCTATAAAACGGTTTAAATTAACTACCTTATGATGTTTCTAAGTCCTATATCGAATTAAATTACAGACGGATACATTTTACGTTGATAACCGAGCCTTTGAAAATGGCATCCGGAGGTGTCTTCCTGCGTAAAGGCGAGCGTCGAAAGGGGGGCTACCCTCACTCCTTGGTCCTTTATAACCTCTGAGAGCTACGCAGAAGGCCCATTCCACTTCTCATTGGTTACTGACATCCAGGGGAAGGCGGGTGCAGTTCGTGTCGTTCCATAGGATATACACAGACTTTTAAAACTGATCTGAAATCAGAGCTTCGCTCTCAGACCTTTCACTGTCTGTCATGGATTTCGCTGTAGAAAGAGTTCTGGGTCACCCACAGACATCATTCCAACTTTGTATGAAACTAGAAAGTGTTTTCTATCCAATAGAATTAATAATATGCATATTGTACGAGCAAGAATTGAGTACTAGGCAGTTTAATTTGGAGACGACAAAATGCTAATTCGGAACAGCACCCCCTGTAGTCGCAAGAAGTTAATATGGAGTTGTTACACCCCTTTGCTGGGAAGGCTTTCCACTAGATGTTGGAACATTGCTGCGGCGACTTGCTTCCATTCAGCCACAAGAGCATTAGTGAGGTCGGGCACTGGCCGCCTTTCCTTCCAGTTCTCTGCTGCCAGTGACTGTAAAAATCGTTGAAGTTGGAGACTTTTATTTCCCTCACCAACTTTAAACATCAGCTATCTGAGCAGCTAACCGATCGCTGCAGCTGTACATAGTCCATCTCTAAATAGCCCACCCAATCTACCACCTCATCCCCATATTGTTTTTATTTACTTTTCAACTCTGTGTTGTTGTCTGTGTCACACTGCTTTGCTTTATCTTGGCCAGGTCGCAGTTGTAAATGAGAACTTGTTCTCAACTAGCCTACCTGGTTAAATAAAGGTGAAATAAAAATAAAAATAAATGTTAAGCGATTAGGCCTGTCTCGCAGTCGGCGTTCCAATTTATCTCAAAGGTGTTCGATGAGGTTGAGGTCAGGGCTCTGTGCAGGCCAGTCAAGTTCTACCGCACCAATCTCGACAAACCATTTGTTCATGGGGGCATTGTCATGCCGAAACAGGAAAGAGCCTTCCCCAAACTGCTAAAACAAACTTGGAAGCACAGAACCATCTAGAATGTCATTGTATGGACATTCTAGCATTAAGATTTCCCTTCACTGAAACTAAGTGGCCAAGCCCAAACCATGAAAAACAGCCCCAGGCAATTATTTCTCCTCCGCCAAACTTAACAGTTGGCAGTTTGCATTGGGGCTAGAATATGTGAGCGGAGTTGATCGATCCCAGTTGGACTGGATCGCGGAGCGAGATTCGCAAAGGCTGGAGCGTCGGTCTTCTCGCCCATTGCAATTTCTCTCCAGTAGTGCTCACTTCATGAGCTCAGGGCATGCCCAGCCCAGCATGCATGTGTGGTGTACTTGTGTGCTGCTATAGCCCCTACTGTCATGGAGTTCGCTAAATATTTTCATAAAGATTCCTTGATTTTGCACCTGTGTGTTTTGTCAGTGACTTACAATGAGGACCAAGAGCAAGAGAGGGAGTGCGGTGATGTAGTGTCCACAACTACAGAATCATTGTGAAATCTGAAAAGACACATATCCCGAAAGCATGATGGTGTACTTACTACATGCACATGCTAAAAGAAAGGAATGAGGTGGGAGGAAAACTAAGTATGTCATTGTAGCAAAATATTTATAAATAAAAAATCAGATCTCTTAAACGTTTCGTTAATTTGTATTATATTATCTATACAGTAGGCCATAATTGATTTTGGCCCAATAGGCCTGGCATATTCCCACCTTGAAGAAGCTTTTCGTTTTGATTGGGTTATTTTGCCTAAAAACCTTAAGGCCTACCTATAGAAAAATAAAAAAAACAACTCTGCATCTCTGCCCAGCCTGTCCAAAGGATGTTTAGCATCACGAGTCGCTCTGCAAGATTGGAGAGGATATTTTAGACTGCTGGCCTGCTGTCCAGGCACAACCGCATGAGCCTGAAGTCAGACTGTCCAAACTCGTGTTTCAAAAAATGATTCAAAGGCACAAATAAATCATTTTTAGTTTAATTTGTATTTAATTTCAAATAGGTCACAGCCTATATGTGAAATGTATAGAGTATAATGATTCAATACAACACAATGTTGTTTAAATGCTGAGTACTTTGTCCCTACCAGACTATTACAACGCAGTCGCAAATGCTTCACAATGTATTTCTTTGTAGGCTATAGCCTTTAAAGAATTGAAATAGTATAGCTTAATAATTAATTTGTGTTCCTGTCTGGCTCCTGACCTATTTATAGTGTTTATATGCTGTTTAATATGACATGTAGCCTATTTGAAATGTGCACTTTTTACATTCACATTTTCATGATTATTCAAATACTTTTCATTCAAATCATATGGTTTGGTTTCAATACTTCAAAACCAAGTGGTAGGTCCAGGTAGTCACAAAAATAGGTGGGTGTTGGTAAAATTGTGATATTAATGAATGGAGCGATGAGCGGGATGTCAACTCCGCTCAAATACTCTTTCTGATTGGAGCAGGTAGCATTCTCCTGGCATCCACCAAACGCAGATTCATCAGTCGGACTACCAGATGGTGAAGAATGATTCATCACTCTAGAGAATGCATTTCCACTGCTCTAGAGTCCAATGGCGGCTTGCTTTACACCACTCCAAGCGACGCTTGGCATTGTGCATGGTGATCTTAGGCTAGTGTGTGGCTGTTCGGCCATGGAAACCCATTTCATGAAGCTCCTGACAAACCGTTATTGTGCTGATGTTGCTTCCAGAGGCAGTTTGGAACTCAGTGTTACAACCGAGAACAGACGATTTTTACGCACTACGTGCTTCAGCACTCAGCGGTCCCGTTTTGTGAGCTTGTGTGGCTGATGTTTCCACTTCACAATAATAGCACTTACAGTTTACCGGGGCAGCACCGGTCAAATTTGAAATCTGACATGTTGGAAGGGTGGCATCCTATAACGGTGACACATTGAAAGTCACAGAGCTCTTCAGGAAGCCCATTCTACTGCCAATGTTTGTCTGTGGAGATTGCATGGCGGTGTGCTCGATTTTATACACCTGTCAGCAACTGGTCAACATACTTTTGTATATATAGTATAGCTAGTTTGCTACTCTACTGGTGGCAAAATTTGACCTTCACAGGATGTTGAAAGTGCAAGGGGATGAACTTGATGCTCCTTTCGTATATAAGTTACCTGCCCACTCAGCCTGTCTTTTCAAACTTCCTGGTAGTTAGCCATGAGAGAAAAAGTACTTTTCTAAATTTTTGCATTTCTATCCCCCAAAAATATCATGGGTGATACTTTGTGACTCAAAAGGCTATTTTACATGGGAATCAAATGGGAATCAAAATGACTGTTCAGGAGCACCATAAACATGACTGTTCTTTTAGAGCACCATAAACAACCCAAAGGTAAATTATTCAAAAGCGTTTTAATTTATACGGTAATTCTGAGATCAAGGCTTCCCTTATCAATGCAGGGGCTTTAGCTTGAATGCGATTCTTTTGACATTTATTTGGTCCCTCAGAGCAGCAGATTTTAAATGACTGCAGCTGCTGAAAAAAACCTTCTCCTACCAGTTGCCAATAAATAAATATAATTGCATATATTAGTGGATATTGAAAATTGAATGCAGCCAGTAACATTTACAATTAGCTATTACCAAAACCCTATGAATAATGTAGATTTTTAAATTGGATAGAGATATCACATGGATTATTCTGCTACAGGTAGAGGTAGAAAGAAATGTCCGACCATCATGGCAAAACATTAGTGGAATGGTACTATCAATAAGACAACCCTACCTCACCAGTTTCTACAGAAAACCGAAGCTTATTTTTTAAATAAACAATGGTGTAATATCTTAGAGCAATTTTAAACACGTATTTGATAACGCCCCGATGCAGCTGATATTTCCATACATGAATACCGTATGTCTAGTACACACTGTCTTAAAAAATATTTCATTATGCACAGATCTTGACTGTTCAGCCCTGATAGCTCCTCACTTCACCTCAGTTTGTGAAGCAGTTGACTACTAGAGAGATTTTCATCAATCCATCCAGAAGATCTCTGACTGTGTCCCTATTGGCACCATGTGTCCCCTATGGGTCCTGGTCAAAAGTAGTGCACTACATAGGAACTATGGTGCAATTTGGGATGCATCCTCTGAGATTCAGCTTGTCAGGGGCAGTAGCTGTTCTGATTGAGATAGAAGTGGCCTCTCTAAAATGCCAAAGTAGCTCCCAAGATAGTCGAGGAAATGCCACCGACCTTGTCAGGACAGAGAAGAGTGAAACATGCCATTAGAAACTGAACTTCAATCACAGCAGCTGATTAGTGAAGGCCAGATGACAACTTTGAGTTAAAGGTCGCTATCTATAGAGAGTTAGATGGGCATTTGTGGCGCTAACTACAGATAAAAAGTCTTTAGAGGTTTTAGCTTTTCATATTAGCTGTTTAACAGTTACCCCCCAAAAATAGATGGTCATTGTTGTGAAAAGTGCACAAATACCACATTTTACTGTGAGGATCTGTTGAGATGCACATTGAAAAGAAGATCATACTTGCTGACATTGTTTAAGGTCATTGCTGTATTCACTCGCTTGCGAAGCCCATTTCCCTAAGCAAAATTTATTTTTGACCTGTTTAAAAATGCATTTCACACTTCTGTCTTGTAATAGGCTGTCTGATATCTTCTACACTAAATAATTAGTCTATAGAATAATAACCGTGTAGGTACTCATTTTTTACTCTGGTACTTTTTAAAATGGAGGGGACCTGACATACAGTAGTAGCCTGTTGAACTTCGAGAATTCATTTTTTAAGCAAGGCCCGAGGAGGTGTGCTATATGGCCTATATTCTACAGCTAAGGTTTGTTCTTAATGCACGACGCAACGCGGATATAGCCGTGCTATATAGACCATATACCACTAACCCCTGAGGTGCCTTTTTGCTTTTATAAATCGGTTGCCAACACAGTAAGGCAAGGAACTACACATCTAAAATGAAAACGTTGCTTTAATAATTAAATTCATAATAAATACATTCCGCCAGAAAAAGTAGTCCGGACAAGTCTCATTGCTAGGCTGGTTGCTATGCAACATAAACACAGGCTAGCTAGCAAGCTTAGAGTAAATGTATGCAAAAATCAAGCATTAGCTCCACTTCTATGGTGACTAAGACATGGCAATTATTTATTAATGTTGATCTGGATGTTGCCATTTATTGTACAGGAATGAAAAAATTGTCCCATGTTATCGTTTGTTGTTGGCTCAACGCTACTGGAAATGGATGCCGTTCTTTTAGCTGGGGGAGCTGCTGCTTTGTTGTCAGAGATCAGTAAGTGCTCCATCGCTTCTTCGCTTCCAGATTTGGCCTCCAGTAACTTTGAAAATCTGTGTCTTCTGACAGACAATATTTCTTGTTCCTCTAGTCTAGCATCCGACAGTTTCTGGATCATGGTGGTTCGGAGGCAGTGGTTTGTTTAAATCTGCAACAAGCCAGCTACTTTGCAGGCTTTGGCTGTATTGTTGCGAGGGTGTTCACTCGCCTTGGTTCTTTTGTGTACCGGAAACATACAAGCCAAAATAACCGGTTATATTGTCAGGGTACATTAGAATGATTTAACTAGCTAGCTAACAAACACCATATGTATCCTTTCACTGGTGGGCAGCTTAGCCCCTCTTTCCTCAACTTTTGAAGTACGGCGACAAGACACATTGTTGTGAACTGGGTGTCCATGCCAGACTGACTGTGTGGGGTCGTTGATATGTCGGTTCAAACCAGCGTAGCTGCTAATTGCATATTCTTAGCTATTCATGTTTCTCACTGAACCAGGGATGTTCAGCTCCGTTTTTGTTATATTCCCAAACTGACAATGTATCCCCTTTTCTGCACACCAATCAGTGAATCAGGTAAGTGCCCATTTTGTTTGTTTCACAATGTTCGTTTCAGTTTCTCTGAAATTCATCTAAATGCTTGTTTTCTACATCAGCATGTCGAACTATTGTTGATGTTGTCATGTTTTGTCATTGATCATCATGTCTTGTCCCTGTGCTTCCCTCTGCTGGTCTTATTAGGTTCTTTCCCTCTTTCTATCCCTCTCTCTCCCCCTCCCTCTCTCCCTCTCTCGCTCTCTCTCTCTATCGTTCCGTTCCTGCTCCCAGCTGTTTCCCATTCTCCTAACTACCTCATTTACTCTTTCACACCTGTCCCCTATTTTACCCTCTGATTAGAGTCCCTATTTCTCCCTCTGTCTTCCGCTTCTGTCCTTGTCGGATTCTTGTTTGATGTTTGCTGTTCTGTGTCCTTGTTCCGCCCTGTCGTGTTTTTGCCTTCTTCAGATGCTGCGTGTGAGCAGGTGTCTATGTCAGCTACGGCCTGTGCCTTCCTGAAGCGACCTGCAGTCTGTGGTCGCGTCTCCAGTCGTTCCTCTCTTCTGACGAGAGGATTTCAGTTTCCTGTTTTGGATTTACCTTTGATAATATCCAGGAGAATCATTGTTTGTTTAAGACTGGAATAAAGACTCTGTTTCTATTACGTCGCTTTTGGGTCCTCATTCACCAGCATAACAGATGTAGCCATTTTATCGAGGTAAAAAGGTGCAATGATATCAAGGTGAAAAGGCTAAACGTCATAGTCATGGTATGGTATGTTTTAGCCAATCAGCATCCAGGATCCAAACCTCCCAGTTTATAAAAGCTTTTAGACATTGTAATACGGTTAATATTTGAATATATCTTGAAGGTCCTTGGAACAGGCCTGCCTGCTATGGCAGGCTCTTCTGTTGTTTAAGGGATTCTGACAGAACATACTCTACAGTGTATATTGTCTTTCAATCACTGTCGTATCACTCATTTCAGTAAATATACATATTCAAAAGTCCATTGAGTGTCATTAGCATTTTGACATTTCATACATAGAAAGGCATTTTTCTATTTCTCCTCCCATCATGTTGCCATGGCGCGATAAGACAGCCTAAACAAAGAGCTCTGAATGTTTTGTCCATATTTGAGATGATTTTTTATCAGCTTTCTTTTGTCATTGAGTGTTGATTGAATATATCTGGTAGTTTTGACCCATGAAATTTAAGGACCGATAGCAAGTCTGCTTGTTTGGTTTGGCTAGCATTTAAAAGATGCATTTCACTCAGCACCGGCAGCTTGATCAATGAGACCTGACGGCCTTGTAGACATGGCAGAGAGCTCGCAGTGAGGATGACTACTGCTCTGGACTGATGTGTGATGAGCTTTTTTGCGCCATAGCAGCTGTAGAGGAATTTCCCAAGTGGGTGCTACACGTTAGTTGTGGAGGACTACGACATCCAGGCTACAGAGAGGCTGAGCTGAGAATGACATCAGGGCCAGTAAGCCAACATCACCATCATTTGACATCGATCATCTAGCATCATCAACTACAGTGGGTTAATCTACATAATTGTTAAGTCTACTTACCTTTTTTCTCTTCATCTGTAATTCAGTATTAGCTGTGAATGTGTAGGCTACAATTAAATAAACCAATGAAACAATAAACCTTCATATATATATCGTACACTTTGAATGTAAATGCATGAACTGAACACATTGAACATACAGTATGCATGAATTGGAATTTATAAAGACATGTCTGCCATTAACACAGTGTCAGTCATGGTCAGGGTCTGAGTGACATAAACATGCTATTGTGTTAATTAGTAACAGTTTTGCGACCCATGTAAACTGTAATGTTCATAATGCTCTAAAGAGTTGGCCTTGATGATACTTGCCAATGAAAGACATTAGGAACCGTGGAGAATGTCTCGGCCCGAGGTCTTAGAGAATTAGATTGGTTACACTTGGTAATGTTCACAGATGACATTCATCTACTTCTGCTGGCTCCAACAGATGACGATGCACTGTCAATCTGATTCAACAATATCATGATGGTTAATAATGAATCATTTATTTGCAAGGGAGGTATTTCTTTTAAGCCTTTTAACTGATACTTTATAACCTTTACATTCCACGGTACTATATTAGGCAAACCTTGAATGAACAAAATTGACAAACCTGTAAACATGGGAATACTTCGATATGACTGTTCAATGTTTCTCACCTGTTTTCTCTACTCATGTAATCCCTGCTCAGACTCAGTGTTTGTGTCTATGGGTGTTGATCCTAGGAGAGCTTCAGTGAAATCTGTAGGGTCTCTCACTCCAAAGGAAGGCTAGACTCAGCACTATGCCTAGAGAGTGCCCAAGGGCAGAGAGAGAGGGAGATATTATTAAGAGAAAGACAGACCCAGAGTTCTGGAGGATGAGAGAGGAAAAGAGAGACCCAAAACTGTGAGGATGAGAGGAAGGAGAGGCTTAATGAGAAGGTACTGTACATGGCTTACAGCAAATCCACAGCCACACCTCTCTGTTGTTTCAGTTTGCTGTTTGCTTTGCCTGATCCTTGCTGTCACTGTAAAACAAAGTTGGGAGATGAGCTTTAAATCCACAGGTTCTAGCTTAATATCAACAACAATCCAAACAAGGCAGCCGGGAGATAAGTGGGATAGGGTTTCATTAATTTAAAAAAAACATGTCATCATACTCAAAGTTTTCCATCTAATGAATGGCAGCCAAATGTCTCGCAATTTTCATCTTTCATCCATTGCAGCTGCTTCTTATTCAAATTCACTGAAGTTTGACAGTATGCTCCTCCATCTTCCCCCATGGTATAAAACATTTTTCAGGACTGAGGATCGACAATAACCATATGTTATCCTAATTTGTTGGAAAACAACAAAGGATAGGCTATAAACGACTCAAGCTCTAGTGACAGAAGGCAGAATGAATGGCCCCCGTGATTATGCCTAGGAGACTCCTCCAGGCGGGAAGATAATTGCACAATTAATCCAAGATCTCAGTCAAGATTTCATGCTAGAGCACTATTTGTATCTCTCTGTCAAAGCCGTATGCATCTAATTAAAATAGGAAAATTTGTTGGGTTCTTTATTTCAACACTGCTTATAGATTTCTTTCTGTGATGAATCTAACTGACTATTCTTGCTTACTACCTTCCAGTTGCCATGAGGGAAAAGCATTCTATCTTAATACTGTATCCTACCTGTGTTTTAGTAGACCCAGAGCTGTAACCCATGCTGGAGGTAAACACATAAATAATACATAGACAATAATAATACAGAACAATGCATCCACAAATATCACAGTAGAGCATGCAGAATCTGTTATAAACCTCTGTGCCTGTATTCTGATCCTAATACAGTATCTCTCTTTGCCTCTTGGATAGAGCTTTAATATGTTCTGTATGTCTGCTTGCCAAACACCACGCCAGAAGATATTTCTGTAATTAAAGCTGCAATATGTAACTTTTTGTGCGACCTGACCAAAATCACATAGAAACGTGATTTATACAGTGCATTCGGAAAGTATTCAGACCGCTTCCCTTTTTTCCACATTTTGTTAAGTTAAATAAAGCCTTATTCTAAGATGGATTGAATAAAACAATCCTCATCAATCTACACATAATACCTTAGGATGACGAAGCGAAAAATGTTTTTTTAAAACATTTTTGTAAATGTATAAAAAAAAAAAAAAACAGAAATACCTTATTTACATAAGTATTCAGACCCTTTGCTATGAGACTCGAAATTGAGCTCAGGTGCATCCTGTATCCATGGATCATCCTTGAGATGTTTCTACAACTTGATTGGAGTCTGTGGTATATTGGGCTCCCGAGTGGCGCAGCGGTCTAAGGCATTGCATTTCAGTGCTAGAGGCATCACTCCAGACCCTGGTTAGTTCCCGGGCTGTATCACATCTGGCTGTGATCCGGAGTCCCATAGGGCGGCTCACAATTGGCCCAATGTCGTCCAGGTTAGGGGAAGGTTTGACCAGTGTAGGCCATCATTATAAAATAACTATTTGTTCTTAACTGACTTGAAAAAAATAAAGGGTAAATAAATTAAATCGATTTTTTTATTGATTGGACTAGATTTAGAACGGCACACACCTGTCTATATAAGGTTCCACAGTTGACAGTGCATGAGGTCTAAGGAATTGTACGTAGAGCTCCGAGACAGGATTGTTTCGAGGCACAGATCTGGGGAACGGTACCAAAAAATGTCTACAGCATAAAAAAAAAAAAAATGTTTTATTTAACTAGGCAAGTCAGTGAAGAACACATTCTTATTTACAATGACAGCCTAGGAACAGTGGGTTAACTGCCTTCTTCCGGGGCAGAACAACAGTTATTTACCTTGTCACTCTCGGGGATTCAATCTTGCAACTTTTCAGTTACTGGCCCAACACTCTAACCACTAGGCTATCTGCCGCCCCAGCATTGAAGGTCCCCAAGAACACAGTGGCCTCCATCATTCTTAAATGGAAGAAGATTGGAACCACCAAGTCCTAGAGCTGTCCGACAACTAAGCTGAGCAATCGGGGGAGAAGGGCCTTGGTCAGGGAGGTGAGCAAGAACCCGATGATCACTCTAACAGAGCTCCAGAGTTCCTCTGTGGAGATGGGAGATCCTTCCAGAAGAACAACCATCTCTGCAGCACTCCACCAATCAGGCCTTTATGGTAGAGTGGCCAGACGGAAGCCACTCCTCAGTAAAAGGCACATGACAGCCTACTTGGAGTTTACCAAAAGGCACCTAACGGACTCAGATCATGAGAAACAAGATTCTCTGGTCTGATGAAACCAAGATTGTACTCTTTGGCCTGATGTTTTTCAGTGGCAGGGACTGGGAGACTAGTCAGGATCAAGAGAAAGATGGAACGGAGCAACGTACAGAGATATCCTTGATAAAAACCTGCACCAGAGCGCTCAGGACTTCAGACTTTGGCAAAGGTTCACCTTCCAACAGGACAACAACCTTAAGCAAACAGTCAAGACAACACAGGAGTGGCTTCCAGACAAGTCTCTGAATGTCTTGAGTGGCCCAGCCAGAGCCCGGAGATGAACCTGATCGAACATCTCTGGAGAGACCTGAAAATAACTGTGCAGCGATGCTCCCCATCCAACCTGACAGAGCTTGAGAGGATCTGCAAAGAAGAATGGGAGAAACTCCCCAAATACAGGGGTGCCAAGCTTGTAGTCATACCCAAGAAGACTTGAGGCTGTAATTGCTGCCAAAGGTGCTTCAACATAGTACTGAGTAAAGGGTCTGAATACTTATGTAGATTTATGAGGGGAATTTTTTATTTAATCCATTTTAGAATAAGGCTGTAATGTAACAAAATGTGGAAAAAGTCAAGTGGTCTTAATACTTTCCGAATGCACTGTAGATCTGTCATTCTCGTTGAATGCAAGTCTAAGAAGTAGTAGATCTGTTCTATGTATACTATTTGAGTCTTCTGCACCAGCTTCAAACAGCTGAAAATACAGTATTTTTGATTATGGAAAATATATTTCACAGCGGATTAGAGGGTACAATGATTCTCTAAGCTATACTTGCTTGTTTTGTCACATAAAATGAACTAATCAAATTTCAGCAACCAGGAAATGGCGGAGTGATTTCTACAATCCCTTGACAAGGTCTCATTTCCTACACTGTAAAACATTTCCTGTAATTTGTCATATAAATTGCATTCCAGGAAGCACAATAGCTAATAAACTGTTACAGATGTTCAGTGCAGGCAGCTAGTGCCATCGACGGGTAGTATTTTTGTTACACTTATTTGATATAAATATTTCAATAGTTAACATAATCTTTTGCTTGCTGTGTCTGGGATATGTTCTTGTTCATATACTTTAGTTAGTGCACTGACTGTAAATCGTTTAAGATAAGAGAGTCTGCTAATTGACAAAATTGTAAGTGTCAATGTAAAAACAACACTTGCAAAGCATGTTATTCTAAGGCACTCCGCCCCAAAACAAGGCCAAATTTTATCAAAATACAAATAGCTTGAGATCTGAACTCATTAGAATAATACCCAGCAGTGTGCTTTGCAAGTGTTAATTTTTACATTTACATTTTGGTCATTTAGCAGACACTCTTGTCCAGAGTGACTTACAGTAAGGTTGATAAAAAAAACATAGCACCGTCTTAGCAAGTAACATGTATCTACAAGTCTTTGCTAGGTAAAGCTCCGCCTTATCTCAGCTCACTGGTCACCATAGCAACACCCACCCGTAGCACGCGCTCCAGCAGGTATATTTCACTGGTCATCCCCAAAGCCAACATCTCCTTTGACCGCCTTTCCTTCCAGTTCTCTGCCGCCAATGACTGGAACGAATTGCAAAAATCACTGAAGTTGGAGACTTATATCTCCCTCACTAACTTCAAGCATCGGCTGTCAGAGCAGTTTACCGATCACTGCAGCTGTACACAGCCCATCTGTAAATAGCCAATCCAACCAACTATCTACCTCATCCCCATATTTGTTTTTTTTCTGCTCTTTTGCACACCAGTATTTATACCAGTATCTATACTTGCACATCTTCATCTGCAATCTATCACTCCAGTGTTAATTGCTAAATTGTAATTACTTCGCCACTATGGCCTATTTATTGCCTTACCTCCTTACTTCATTTGCACACACTGTATACAGATTTTCTATTGTGTTATTGACTGTACTTTGTTTATCCCATGTGTAACTCTGTGTTGTTGATTTTGTCGCAATGCTTTGCTTTATCTCGGCCAGGTCACAGTTGTAAATGAGAACGTGTTCTCAACTGGCCTACCTGGTTAAATAAAGGTGAAATAAAATTACAAATAAATAAATACTGAGAATGTGGTTGAATTTAATAATAAATTGGTCTTCAAGGTCATTTTTATTTGTAATGAGATACTATTTGATGAGTCTTTGCACAGCTCTGGCTAGTGCCATGGACGTTACTGTGATATCAGAGCAATTATACAGTACAATACTGTAAAATTAGCCTATGAGACTGTAAGAAAGTAAATGCTAATGTTATTATAATATTGGTATTTGACTGTAATTGTATGGGATTGGTACAAGCAGGATGGCTGCTAGATTTGTTTATTAAGGCATATTTATGAAAATGTTCTATATTTTTTATATCATTTGCACTTCTAGAAGCCAAAACAAAAGCTTCCAAACTGGCTGTGATTACAGGACAAAACGGACCAAAAGGGCTTGGCAAAATACCCAACCAGTAAGGTTTTAATGGTCACGAGCAGTCAAAATCTTGTTTTTCATGAAATGTAATGATATTTCAAAGAAACCAGATCAAAGCATGATGACCAAAGTATGACAATGAAATGTTTCTACATTGTTAAAGTATGATCATAAAGCTACTGATCCACACCTCATTGTTAAACAACCGGATTCATTATTAACCTTTCAGTGATACAGTCACGTTCCTGAGCTTATTTCCCTTGTTTTGTATTTATTTAGTATGGTCAGGGTGTGAGTTGGGGTGGGCAGTCTATGTTATTTGTTTCTATGTTTAGGTTTGTTCGTTTGGCCTAATATGGTTCTCAATCAGAGACAGGTGTTTGTCATTGTCTCTGATTGGGAGCCATATTAAGGTAGGCTGTTTTCACTGGTTGTTTGTGGGTGATTGTTGCTGTGTCTGTACGCCACACGGTACTGTTCGTGCGTTCATGTTTTATATGTTCTCAAGTTCAGGTCTGTTCACGTCGTTTATTGTTTTGTAGTTTGTTCAAGTGTTTTTTCGTCTTTGTTTAATAAACGATAGTATGTATTCAAACCACGCTGCGCTTTGGTCCGATCCTTGCTCCTCCTCAGACGAGGAGGAAGACGAACGTTACAGATACCCATCCCGGATCCGGGATCCTCCTCATCAAAAAAGCTGACTAGCATAGCCTAGCCTAACGGGACAGGGATATCATATAATATAATTTTCATGAAATCACAAGTCCAATACAGCAAATGAAAGATAAACATCTTGTGAATCCAGCCATCATTTCCGATTTTTAAAATGTTTTACAGCGAAAACACAATATGTATTTCTATTAGCTAACCACAATAGCCAAACACACAACCGCATATTTTCACCATGTTTCCACCGCATAGGTAGCTTTCACAAAACCGACAAAATAGAGATATAATTAGTCACTAACCAAGAAACAACTTCATCAGATGACAGTCTTATAACATGTTATACAATACATTTATGTTTTGTTCGAAAAATTTGCATATTTGAGGTATAAATCATAGTTTTACATTGCAGCTACCATCACAAATAGCACCGAAGCAGCCAGAATAATTACAGAGAGCAATGTGAAATACCTAAATACTCATCATAAAACATTTATGAAAAATACATGGTGTACAGCAAATGAAAGATAAACATCTTGTGAATCTAGCCAATATTTCCAATTTTTTAAGTGTTTTACAGCTAAAACACAATGTAGAATTATATTAGCTTACCACAATAGCCAAACACACAAACGCATTTATTCACTGCAGAGGTAGCTTTCGCAAAAACCAGCAAAAGATATAAAATTAAATCACTAACCTTTGGACAACTTCATCAGATGACAGTCTTATAACATCATGTTATACAATACACTTATGTTTTGTTCGAAAATGTGCATATTTAGCGCTGCAATCGTGGTTATACATTGTGAATATGTAGCAACATTTTCCCAGAATGTCCAGAGATATTTTGGACACTCACCTAATCTGACCAAAGAACTCATCATAAACTTTACATAAAAATACTTGTTGTATGGCAAATGAAAGATACACTGGTTCTTAATGCAACCGCTGTGTTAGATTTTTAAAAATAACTTTACCATAACATACAGCTTGGGTTATTGTGAGACAGCACTCACCAACACGGCGGAGAATAGGAGTCAATATTTTACACAGAAATACGAAATAACGTCAGAAATGTTTTCTTACTTTTGCTGAGCTTCCATCAGAATGTTGTACAAGGAGTCCTTGGTCCAGAATAAATCGTTGTTTGGTTTTAGAATGTCCATTTCTTCTGTTGAATTCGCGCCACAATGCTAGCCAATGTTACTAACATTCCCACCCTCTCTTGGCACAAAGAACGGAAAACTCCAAAGTCCCAATAAACGTTGAATAAACTGATGAAACTCGGTTGAAAAAATCTACTTTATGATGTTTTTCTAATATGTATCAAATAAAATCAGAGCCGGAGATATTCGCCGTGTAAACCGAACGCTTTTCAGAAGGCAATGTCGAGGTCCTTCTCGCGCCTTGGAAAACTGACAAAATGGCTGACCTGCCACTCCAAAAGCTCTTGTTCGACCTCAGATCAAGCTAGACCAATCAATCAATCAATCAAGTTTATTTTATATAGCCCTTCGTACATCAGCTAATATCTCGAAGTGCTGTACAGAAACCCAGCCTAAAACCCCAAACAGCTAGTAATGCAGGTGTAGACACCCCTTTCCACCTTCCACTGCCTGTTGACATCTAGTGGAAGGCGTATGAAGTGCATGTATATCGATAAATATAAGCCAGTTGTAACGATTCTCTAGCTCTTCCTCCTCCTCGGACGAGGAGAGGAGAGACGGATCAGATGACCAATATGCAGCGTGGTAGTTTGACATGATTTATTTAAACAAGACAAAAAACGAACTATACTTGATACTAAACAAAATAACAAAACGAATGTAGACTGACCTGAACGTAAGAACTTACATGTAACGAAGAACGCACGAACAGGAAAAACAGACTACACAAAACGAACGAACGAACGAACAAACAAACCGAAACAGTCCCGTGTGGCGCAACATACACAGACACAGGAGACAACCACCCACAACAATCAATGTGAAAACACCTACCTTAATATGGCTCTCAATCAGAGGAAATGAAAACCACCTGCCTCTAATTGAGAACCATATCAGGTCACCCTTTAACAAACATAGAAACACATAACATAGACTACCCACCCAAACTCACGCCCTGACCATCAAACACATACAAAATAACAGAAAACCGGTCAGGAACGTGACACCAGTTGAATAGGCAGGCCCTGACACAGAGCCCCATTTTCAGAATTTTCACTTCCTGTCTGGAAGTTTGCTGCCAAATGAGTTCTGTTTTACTCACAGATATAATTCAAACAGTTTTAGAAACTTGAGAGTGTTTTCTATCCAATAGTAATAATAATATGCATATTGTATGATCTAGAATAGAGTACGAGGCCGTTTAAATTGGGCACAATTCTTTCCAAAGTGAAAACAGCGCCCCCCCTATTGACAAGATTAAGGGGACATGGGTAATATGATACACCAATGGTAACCAATGATATTCTCTTACCTAATTTATATAAGTACGGCCTTGTAACCAACAACGGAATAGGTATGTAGGAGGAGGTGAAGGGTCATTCAAGTCATTCAAATGAAGGTTTGGATAGCTTTTTTCCCTTAATAAATAGATTTTTCACTTAAAAACTGCATTTTGTGTTTACTTGGGTTATCTTTGTGTAATATTAACATTTGTTTGATGATCTGAAACATTTAAGTGTGACAAATGTGCAAAAAAATAAGAAATCAGGAAGGGGGCAAATACTTTTTCACAGCACTGTATATATACAACATGCAACAATTTCAATGATTTTACTGAGTAACAGTTCATAAAAGAAAATCAGTCAATTGAAATGAATTCATTAGGCCCTAATCCATGGATTTCACATGACTGGGAGTAAAGATATGCATCTTTTGGTTACAGATAACTTTAAAAAACGGTAGGTGCGTGGATAAGAAAACCAGCAAGTCTCTGGTGTGACCAACATTTGTCTCAAACAGCGTGACACATCTCCATCTCATAGAATAGATCAAGCTGTTGATTGTAGCCTGTGGAATGTTGTCCCACTCCTCTTCAATGACTGTGTGAAGTTCCTGGATATTGGCGGGAACTGGAATATGCTGTTGTTCACGTCAATTCCAGAGCATCCCAAACATGCTCAATGAGTGACATGTCTGGTGAGTTTGCAGGCCACGGAAGAACTGAGACATTTTCAGCTTCTAGTAATTGTGTAAAGATCATTGCGATATGGGGCTGTGCATTGTCATGTTGAAACCTGAGGTGATGGCTGCAGGTGAATGGCTCGACAGTGAGCTGCAGGATCTTGTCAAGATATCTCTGTGTATACAAATTTGCCATCGATGAAATTAAATTGTGTTCATTGTCGGTAGCTTATGCCTGCTCATACCATAACCCCACCGCCATACATAGGGCACTCTGTTCACAACATTGACATCAGAAAAACACTTTCCCACACAATGACAAAAACATGGTCTGTGGTTGTGAGGCCGGTTGGAAGTATTGATAAATTCTCTAAAACGACATTGGAGGCGGCTTATGGTAGAAAAATGTACATTAAATTCTCTGGCAACAGCTCTGTTGGGCACTGCTGCAGTCAGCATGCCAAATGCACGCTCCCTCAAAACTTGAGACTTCTATGCCATTGTGTTGTGTGACAAAACTGCACATTTTAGAGTGGCCTTTAAATGTACCCAGCACAAGGTGAACCTGTGTAATGATCATGCTGTTTAATCAGCTTCTTGATATGCTACACTTATCAGGTGGATGGATTATCTTGGCAATGGGAAAATGCTCACTAACAGGGATGTAAACAAATTTATGCACAAAATTTAAGAGAAATAACCTTTTTCTGAGTATGGAACATTTGTGGGCTATTTTATTTCAGCTCATATAACAATGGACCAACACACTCTAATCGTCACTTCTTTTTGAACGAGGGACGAGGGAGAGCTCGGTTTGTGGTTTTGGAAAGTGTGTTGTTTTAAAAGTATATTCAAAAGTTTCTTAATCGCAAGCTAACTTTTTACTTTGGATCCCACGACGCAGATAGCATAAGTTGCTGGGACAGCTACTCTCTGTCCAGCAATCCTGCGGACCAAGGCCGGGTCTAAGGAGCTATTTGTCATGGCGCTAGCTGCCTATCGAGCTAGCAGGGTTTCTTGAGGGCATGAACACAGCCCGCAAAGCGGTTAGCCATTGTGGCTGGGACCGCGGATTGTCGCGGGTTTGGCTGTCTAGATCCCTGCTGTTTGTTGTTTTGAATCTTCCCTGTGACCTGCACTGTCTTGAACTGCAAGGAGTAACAGCGTAACCTACATTACATTGCTAGCTACCATGACAAAGACCAAAGCCGGCGGGAGTACCGTTGTGGACAGTGGTGTCTCTCTATCACAGGTGAAGGATCTTACAAACAAGCAAAAATAGTTCTACAAGCAGTTGTTTCAACAACAAGAAAATAGCTTCAAGTGTTTTATCCAAATACTGGTGGATTCAACTAATAAAATAATGGACGACCTGATCAGAGAGGTCCAGGACCTGAAGAACAGCTTGCAGTTCTCCCAGGGTCAGCTCGATGAGTTGAAACAATAGAATGGCAAGATGACAGCAATCTGTAAGTCATTGAGAGAGGACATAAGTTCTGTGTGTGAATCCATGATAACAATGATGGATAAATCAGACTCGGGGGTCAATCAAGGCGGAATAACATGGTTGTGGACGGAATTGCAGAATTTCCACATGAGACCTGGAAGGAGTCTGAGGACAAAGTGCAGAAAATTATCTTCGAGAAATTGAAGATGGACCACAGGAAGATTGAGGTGTAGAGAGCCCACAGGACAGCTGGTGCACGATATCTAAGGAAGTCTCAAGGTTTTGCTCAAGGTATCTCAAGATAAGCTGTAGACCAAACTATCTACCTATAGAGTTTTCATCTATATTCTTCATGGGATTCTTTTTGCCACCACAAACCGATGCTGGCACTAAGACCTCACTCAATGAGCTGAATAAAGCCATAAGCAAACAGGAAAACGTTCATTCTGAGGTGGCACACCTAGTGGCTGGGGACTTTAATGCAAGGAAACTTAAATCCATTTTACCTAATTTCTAACAGCATATTAAATGTGCAACCAGAGGGGAAAAAAACTCAAGGCCACCTTTTCTCCTCACACAGAAACATGTACAAATCTCTCCCTCACCCTCCATTTGGCAAATCTGACCATAATTCTATCCTCCTGATTCCTGCTAACAAGCAAAAATTAAAGCAGGAAGCACCAGTGACTCAGCCAATTAAAAAGTGGTCAGATGAAGTAGATGCTAAGCTACAGGACTGTTTTGCTAGCACAGACTGGAATATGTTCCGGGATTCTTCCGATGGCATTGAGGAGTACATCACATCAGTCACTTGCTTCATCAATAAGTGTATCGGTGAAGTCATCCCACAGTGACTGAACATACATACCCCAACCAGAAGCCATGGATTACAGCTACATCCGCACTGAGCTAAAGGGTAGAGCTGCCGCTTTCAAGGAGCGGGACTCTAACCCGGAAGCTTAGAAGAAATTCCGCTATAACCTCAGACGAACCATCAAACAGGCAAACCATCAATACAGGACGAAGATCGAATCGTACTACACAGAAAATCATTCTGGCCTGCACTAATTTGGAGGGAAGGTGTGTTTTTGGAGAGAGATTCAGGCAGTACATATGGAATCAAGATCTGGGCTGCCTATGATGCTGCTTCATCATCTGCGTGGAACTTGCAAGTATATATAGGGAAGCCAGATGGAGGAGCCGCTGAGAAGAACCAAGGGATGCGGGTTGTCCTGGACGTGACACAGGGACTCCATGGCCACAACATCACATACAATAACTTTTTTACTTTGCACAAGCTGGGACAGGAGCTCCTCAAGAGGAAGCTGACGATGGTAGAAACAGTACGAAAAAAACAAGCCAGAGTTCCCACCTCAGCTGCTGAATACACGGAACAGGCCTATCAATTCCTCTAAGTTTGTGTTCACGGCCGACACGTCCCTAGTGTCCTATGTGCCAAAGAAAGGCAAAAATGTGGTACTCATGAGTATGCTGCATAGGGATGGGAGAAATCATAATGGATTACAATGCCACAAAAGGAGGGGTGGACAATTTAGACAAGCTGGTGACTGGTTACAGCTGCAAAAGAAGAAACCTATGCTGGCCACTTGTGATATTCTTCAACATCTTGGACATCTCGGCGTTCAACGTATTTGTCATCTGGATGGCGTTGAACCCAGATTGGAACAGAGGGAAGCTCCAGAAGAGACGACTCTTCTCGAGGAGCTGGGCAAGGAATTGGTAAGACCTCAAATCCAGAGGAGGCAACATATCCCAAGGACCCCAGCTTCAGCAGCCATCGTGCAGAGGATTCAGGAGGAGGATGTTGGTGAGCCATCCACCCAACCCACAGAACCAACAACTCCAATACCGGAAGAAAGTGTGAGTGATGTTGTTACATGTGTGTGTCTGACTCTCCTACCTTGGCCTGCTGTAACTATATATGTGAGTGAGATTCCTGAACTTTCATCATTCTAGATTGCAGCCGGTAGCAACAAGAAGAAGTGCTGCGATGTGTGTGGTCCCAAGAAGGACAGAAAGACACAGTACACATGTATCAAATGCAAGAAATACTTTTGCAACACACACACATAAAAACTCTGTCCCTCATGTGGTGTGTAGACCGGCCTTAAAACTTCTTATGGCTGGGATCCCGTTAACGGGATCGATATGACAACAGCCAGTGAAAGTGCAGGGCACCAAATTCAAAACCACAGAAATCTCATAATTAAAATTCCTCAGACATACAAGTATTTTACACCATTTTAAAGATAAACTTTTTTTAATCCCACCACAGTGTCCGATTTCAAAAAGGCTTTACGACGAAAGCACAACATATCATTAAGTTAGGTCAGCACCTATTCACAGAAAAACACAGCCATTTTTCCAACCAAAGAGAGGAGTCACAAAAAGCAGAAATAGAGATAAAATGAATCACTAACCTTTGATGATCTTCATCAGATGACACTCATAGGACTTCATGTTACACAATACATGTATGTTTTGTTCGATAAAGTTCATATTTATATCCATAAATCTCAGTTTACATTGGCGCGTTATGTTCAGTAATGTTTTGCCTCCAAAACATCCAGTGATTTTGCAGAGCCACACCAATTAAAAAAAAAAAAAAAAAAAAAAAAAAAACACACCATGCTATAATCTGGGTACGGCGCTCAGAGCCCAAACAAGCCATGAAGATATCCGCCATGTTGTGGAGTCACGTGTACAAATGGGGAATTACCAGTCCCCTGGGGCCCTTTTTATTTATTTATTTTTTATTTAACATTTATTTAACTAGGCAAGTCAGAGTGCTGCAAGGTAAATATGCAAATATGCAAATAGATTTTCTTCACATGCCTGCCTGTAAAAGGAAAACATGTATGTTGGTAATGGTTTACAGTTACTCCAAACGGATTGAAGTTTTCCCTCATAGTTTTATATTGAGAAGTGTATTGCTGTTGTTGTGTTGTTTGTTTGATTTTGTCTTGCTTCAAAACAAATCTTACCAGATTAGGTCTGTTTGATGTTCTGTATTTCTTAGGGTTAGGGTTAGGGTTAGGGTTAGTGTATTTTCTGTTCACTATGGTGCATCAAGTTTGTTGGAACCTCTCCAGTTAACTGTTAATAAACAATGATTCATTCAAGATTGACCTATCCATGTGTAGAATTTCCACAACAGTCTATTGTACTTCAAACAATGTGTATGCAGGTGTGTATGCAGGATTCAAACCTTCTCAAACAGCCCAATTCATACTGTTTGAGGAGGTGCTCCCACAATAATGTGATTTGTACTGATTACAAGTTAAAGTATTGGATTCTTCACAAACCACGCCAATCCCATTCAACTTCATATTCAAGCTTTTTAAAAATTATATGAAGGCAAGCTTTGCTTTCATACTTACAAAACCATCATGCTTGATTGAGCAAGCTATTTTGTCTTGTAGTAATGTGGTGCCTGTCTGTATTTCCTTAACAATGCGCTTCAACCAATGTTATACTATTGTGGGGGCCATCAGGTGTCTACACCAGAGGTGGTCTGAACTGCCCTGCTGCCTCAGTAATAACAAATAACATACTCTGTGAGATTGAATACAGATACCAAAGTACAGGACAGATACATTCAGAATTCTGATTTCACTCTCACTATATCAACAGAGTGATTTATTTTCGTATTTCACTGAAAAGCAAAATGGAATACCTGAAGATAATGGGATATAATAAACCATCAAAGGTTATGAAGTATGATTTCACTGCAGTTTTTGTGAGTGATATCACAGTGCTTAACATATCTTCGGCAAGTGGAGGAGGCTGCAATTAAAATGAATGCAGTTCATTGGTCTTCTGATTGAGTTTAGAAAGAGCAGAAGAGATGGGAGACTGTAATGAACTACAATTATGTCAGCTCATCCATCATATTATTCATCATTACATATCTCATCTGTGATTTTTTTGCAACACTGCAGGCGTCAATCATTAATCTCACTCATGCTTATTAAAGATACAAGGCCATAATGCTCATAATATATTTTAGTTGGGTAATCATTACTAAGCTTTAGATGTACTAGTTGTACTTTATTTCACTGTTCACTACTTAGATGGTATGTGTAATGAATTCTTGTAAAAAGGTAATTACATACTAATGACCTAATACTTCATTTTGGTTTGTTTGTTGTTGTTTTATCATAATTGCAGTGGCAATAGCATCGCAAAATGTTAATTACATAATAATTACCTAGTGATTCATATTGGTTTGCTATTCAGCTTGGTTTCTTTGCCATACATTTAAACAAGTTTTACTACATAGGCCTGCCTACCTACCTTTGGGTACCAGGCAGCTACAACCTCTGTTAAATTGTTTGAAGTAAAAAAAACATGTTACTCGCTATAGTCGGTGGCGGTGCTGTGTGTTTTTTACAGTAATTTCCATGTGTGCATCCCAAATGGCACCCTATTACCTATATAGGATAGTCCTACTATGAGGGGAAAAAGGGTTCTGTTTGGGACGCAAACCCATGTCTTCAGTGTGTTGCTGTGTGCTGATTCAAAAGGCCTGATGGGACTTTCCACCAGAGAGGCAGAGACCCACCTGTCACCTGCTCGACTCACAAGCCTCAGCTAATTAAATAATCCAAACGGGCCTTCCTCTGTGACCTCACATGGTCTATTACACATCGATTTAGGTTCCATCTGGCTTGAATTAATGAAAAACATTTTCATCTCAGCCACGGCTGTTCACAGCAAACAACTACTGCTGATTAACATCACATCAGCCCGTGTCACTATTCACTGTGGAATGAGGCATTTTTAAGCAATACAAAGAACTTTGTTCAAACGTTTTTTATTCTTTGAATGTAGCTTCCATTATTACCTGACTACACACTAAAAACAAATGGTTCTAAGGCTTATTTGGCTTGAAACCATAGCGGGACCCTTTTAGGTGCTATGTGGAGCCTTTTTTGAAGGTTCTATAAAGAACCACACTCATAAAGTTCTAAATGTCACTTGATGGTGCTAAAAAATAAAACTTTTCTAAGGTTCCGCTATTGGTTACAAGACAAAAAACAAAATGTATTTGGCACTATTTTTATTTTTAGTGTGCACTTTCTTATAGAACCTTTACGAAGAATGGTTCTATGAAGGGCCTTTCTCAATCTCAAAGGTTCTTCGCAGAACCATACAGGGTTTTTCATTCTGGTTCACATCCACATCATTCATCCACATCGAAGGGACAGTAGTGGAGAAGGTGGAAAGTTTTAAGTTCCTCTGCGTACACATCACGGACAAACTGAACTGGTTCACCCACACAGACAGTGTGGTGAAGAAGGCACAACAGCGCCTCTTCAACCTCTGGAGGCTGAATAAATTTGGCTTGTCATCTAAAGCACTCACAAACTTTTACAGATGCACAATCGAGAGCATCCTGTCGGGCTGTATCACCGCCTGGTACGGCAATTGCTCCGCGCTCAACTGCAAGGCTCTCCAGATGGTAGTGCGGTCTGCAAAAGCATCACCGGGGGCAAACTACCTGCCCTCCAGGACACCTACAGCACCCGATATCACAGGAAGGCCAAAAAGATCATCAAGGACAACAACCACCCGAGCCACTGCCTGTTCACCCCGCTATCATCCAGAAGGCGAGGTCAGTACAGGTGCATCAAAGCTGGGGCCGAGAGACTGAAAAACAGCTTCTATCTCAAGGCCATCAGACTGTTAAACAGCCATCACTAACAAAGAGAGGCTGCTGTCAACATACAGACTCAAATCTCTGGCCACTTAAATAAATTGACTTAATAAAGGTATCACTAGTCACTTTAAATAACGCCACTTTAATAATGTTTACATATCCAACATTACTCATCTCATATGTATATACTGTGTTCTATACCATCTACTGCATCTTGCCTATGCCGCATGCCATCGCTCATCCATACATTTATATGTACATATTCTATTAATCCCTTTACATTTGTGTGTATTTGTGTGTATAAGGTAGTTGTTGTGAATTGTTAGATTACTTGTTAGATATTACTGCATAGTCGGAACTAGAATCAAGTATTTTGCTACACTCGCATTAACATCTGCTAACCATGTGCATGTGACCAATAACATTTGATTTTGTTTAGTAGCCATTTCATAGTTCAAATTACATAGATTTCGTAATGTGATTATTAAGAAGTTGAATCATGCATTAGCTCTGGTGTAGCTGAGATCCCTGAGAAGAGAATTGAGAACTACTGACTTAGTCAACCATTCTCAACTGACACATGGCCATACATGGGTTTTACACAAAACATCATCATTGACCATATTCCTATGTGACATTTAGTTGAATAACACAACATATTAGATAAACTGCAATGGCACTCTCACTCACGGTTGACAAAAATAACTGTGAACAAATCACACACCAAAATATTCAAGTGAACCGCCGCTCCTATGTTTTAACTATAGCTAAAAGAAAAAATTACTTGAGGACAGAAAGGGCGAAGATGAATGACGAGGAGGAGACTTGGATGACAACTGAGGCACATTTTGGGTGCATGGAGAGGCCAGAGATAGCTAGTCTAGTAAATTGGGCTAAGGACAGAAAGTGGGTATTAGAAGAAGGGCATCAGTATGTGTTCTGCGAGCTGTACAGCGGATGAAGGTACGGCATGAGCATGGTTAACAGATAGACACGGTAATGGACAGCGAGAAAGAAGGAGAAGAGTTGAGCCTAGTGGGAAAATGTGTGTTGATTAAGATTGGGCAAAGTACAAAGCGTATTCTGCTGTCTCTGATGGCTCAGAAGTTCAATCTGACGAGAGTGAGGATAAATTACCTGTGGTGGCGGATGTGGTGAAGACCTACTCCCCCGAGCCTCGCCCCGATGGTCATGCAAAGGATGATTTGGGCTCAGTGGGAGTGACATTTTTGGAGAATATGTATCCCTGCCTTTTGGCTGATCCATATGTAGTCTCAGGCTGGGTAGAAAATAAGTTTACTGTTAAATATGTGACGGTAGCTCGAAATGGGCTTTCTGTGTTTCTTCCATCCAGAGGGAGCGGGCACTTCACGTCACACGACTAGGGACAATACCTGTGACTTGCTTTGCTCGCCAGAGCAGGGCACTGTTGAAAGGAGTAATTACAGGGGTGGCGTTAAGTTTTGAGATGGAGCAACTGAAAATGAAAATTCCCTGTGTCTGTGACGCCTGCCATTTGGTGCGACGCAGACCCGGTGGCGAGCGTGGAGAAACTGAGAAGACACTGTCTGTCCTTTTGAGTTTTGAAGCAGAATCTTTACATCATTATGTTATGATATGCCAAACCCACTAATGCAGGTTCCGTCAACTACAGTAGGTTTGGCCTTGGGCCAAATTTTTTCGGAACTAATAGTCGGTGGACCAGAACATAATTAGTATATAATATTCGCACAATTAATTGGCCTGCACTACAAATTTAACAACATTTTTAACACATCTGATTAGTATATAATAAATCCAGTGACAATAACATAATAATTTCGATCTGATAACGCTCCTAAAATCACCAATGTCTTTATTACATTTTTTTATTTTATATTTCTCTGTGCGTTGATTGGTGGGGAAAAACAGGTCTAGATAGCCTACTGTAGGCTACACTACTTTTTAGAACAATTAGCCTGATAGCAAGAGAACATTTGTCTCTCAAAAAGTATCAAAAGCAAGGTGGAAAATGAAAATCCAAGTTTCAGGGAAGAATGGACAGAGAGATATGCGTTCATCTTACCATTGTTTCTCAATGCCAAGCCAGTGTGTCTTATTTGCAATGAAAATGTTGCAGTTTGCAAAGAATTCAATCGCCGACGTCACTATGAATCTAAGCATGGAACTTTCAAACTGGCCTTCCCGCCCCAGACAGAGGTCCGATGCAGAAATTGAAGCGTTAACTGCAAGCTACACACACAGCTTTTTTGGCTGACATATACTGACACTTAAACGGGTTGAATCTGCCTTCACAAGGAATAGAGAAAATAGGTGTACATGGTGGAAAAACATGAGGCCTTTACTAGGCAGCTTGACTTGTCCGATTTGGACTGGAAGGCTACTGCACTTCAGCACACTGAATAAACAACAGACAGAAGGACCAGGCCGCAGCATTGTTACAGAGGTGATGGAAGATTAAGCAGCTGAGGGAAAACTTCTCCACCAGATTTGAAGACTACAGCATGCCCAAGGATATCAATGTGTTTGTACGTGATCATTTCTCAGTCCCCCCAGGTGGAGAAATCTCCTCCTAGGGGGACTGTTGCTAAGACAACGATACCCTCGCTGGAAGAGGCCGCAATTCAAACTGAGCTGATTGAATTCCAGACATCGAGACAAATTAGGGATGAGCTCAGGGTAGCATGCTCAGAGTAATACTACACAGTAAAGAAACTTGCATTTTACGTGCTGACAAGGTTTGGTTTGACTTACACCTACGAGTCCTTATTTTCCTCTATGAATGCAATATAGACTAACGACAGGAACCGGCTTTCAAATCAAATCAAATTTTATTTGTCGCATACACATGTTTATGTAACGGTCGTCATAGTCGTTCTACTCCTCAGACGAGGAGGAGCATGGATCGGACCAACACGCAGAGTGGGTAGTGCTCATGATAATTTATTAACTCGAAACTGAACACTAACATGAAACCAAAATAACAAAAATGAATACAACCGACAACAGTCCCGTGTGGCACGAATACAAACATGGAAACAAACACCCACAAAACACACGTGAAACCCCGGCTGCCTTAGTATGATTCTCAATCAGGGACAACGATTGACAGCTGCCTCTGATTGAGAATCATACCAGGCCGAACACAAAATCCCAACGTAGAAAATCACACATAGACAAACCCACCCAACTCACGCCCTGACCAACTAAATAAATACAAGACAAAAGAAAACAGGTCAGGAACGTGACAGTTTAGCAGATGTTAATGCGAGTGTAGCGAAATGCTTGTGCTTCTAGTTCCGACCATGCAGTAATATCTAACAAGTAATGGAACAATTTCACAACAACTACCTTATACACACAAGTGTAAAGGAATGAATAAGAATATGTACATAAAAATATATGAATGAGCGATGGCCGAAAGGCATAGGCAAGATGCAGTAGATGGTATAGAGTACAGTATATACATATGAGATGAGTAATGTAGGGTATGTAAACATTATGAAAGTGGCATTGTTTAAAGTGGCTCGTGCTACATTTATTACATACATCTTTCATTATTAAAGTGGCTAGAGATGAGTCAGTATGTTGGCAGCAGCCACTCAATGTTAGTGATGGCTGTTTAACAGTCTGATGGCCTTGAGATAGAAGCTGTTTTTCAGTCTCTCGGTCCCCGCTTTGATGCACCTGTACTGACCTCGCCTTCTGGATGATAGTGGGGTGAACAGGCAGTGGGTCGGGTAGTTGTTGTCCTCAATGATCTTTTTGGCCTTCCTGTGATATCGGGTGGTGTAGGTGTCCTGGAGGGCAGGTAGTTTGCCCCCGGTGATGCCTTGTGCAGACCTCACTACCCTCTGGAGAGCCTTATGATTGTGGGTGGAGCAGTTGCCGTACTAGGCGGTGATACAGCCCAACAGGATGCTCTCGATTGTGTACCTGTAAAAGTTTGTGAGTGTTTTTGGTGACAAGCCAAATTTCTTCAGCCTCCTGAGGTTGAAGAGGCGCTGCTGCGCCTTCTTCACCACGCTGTCTGTGTGGGTGGACCATTTCAGTTTGTCTGTGATGTGTAAGCAGAGGAACTTAAAATGTTCCACCTTCTCCACTACTGTCCCGTCGATGTGGTTAGGGGGCTGCTCCCTCTGCTGTTTCCTGAAGTCCATGATCATCTCCTTTGTTTTGTTGACATTGAGTGAGAGGTTGTTTTCCTGACACCACACTCCGAGGGCCCTCACCTCCTCCCTGTAGGCCGTCTCTTCGTTGTTGGTAATCAATCCTACCACTGTAGTGTCGTCTGCAAACTTGATGATTGAGTTGGAGGCATGCATGGCCACGCAGTCATGGGTGAACAGGGAGTACAGGAGAGGGCTTTCAACGCACCCGTGTGGGGCTCCAGTGTTGAGGATCAGCGGGGTGGAGATGTTGTTACCTACCCTCACCACCTGGGTGTGGACCGTCAGGAAGTCCAGGACCCAGTTGCATAAGTCAATTGAGGACTGCCTGTGCATTAAAATCACATCCATCTCACCCGACATCCACAAGATCATGTCCGAGGGGAAATGCAACTTTTGCCATTGAGTAACTTAGTGGCCTACAGTGTATGACTGTATTTACTAAATACTAACATTAATGTGAGTGCTTATCCACGGCTATTTAGGTCTCAAGCTGACAGTATTTTCTGTTTGTTCTGTCATTACAGGAGCAGGCTATTCTGAGACTCCCGCTACAGACATTCAAACACAGACTTCGCCTTTATTTCTTTAAATAAAGGCGGCAGCTGCAGAGAAGTACTTGGGTATATGAGGCTTTACTGAACAAAAGAGTCCCGTCCTCCCAGGCCGTCAGCCTGGAGTCGGATTAGTTAAGGTCAAGGTAGTGGAATAGGGTGGTGATTTTTATTTTCATGAAATGGTGGTAAATAGGTTTAGGGTGGTGCAATTTTTTCCTTTTCCCCGTTCCTTTTTTATATTTGATTGACCGCACACTACCGCACAATAGGTGGCGGCATGCACAAACAAAATGTGCGAATGTCATGATATCAAAGAAGAAGAAGAGGAACAAACGCTTTTTTGAACTGCAAAGAACCATTGATGGGCTCAAAGGGTTATTTGGGTCAGTATGGTTCTACACATAAATACAAATACAAATAACCCTTGTGTATACATGCAGGTACAGCTAGTTGAGAGGGTATGCAATACGAATGTCATAAATGTAGTAACTGCCAACTTGTGTAACAGAAATAGATAGGATTCAGTTACAGAAGTTACAACGATGCAAGGCTACGTCATTATGGCAATATCTTCAACAATATGCATCTGGTTTATTCTGAACACATTATCAGAGTTCAAAAGCTATGTTTCTTAATTAATCAAGTTATGCTCAAGTTAGTCATTCAATGTATATCTCCATAGCAGAGAAGGCTTGTGGGAGGAGCTATAGCAGGACAGATCATTGTAATGGCTGGAATAGTACCAAACACATCATACAAATGGAAACAACTTATTTTACCCCATTCCAGTCATTACAATGAGCCAGGCTTCTCTGCTCCATAGTGACTCTATAGTTGGTTCCATTCTGATGGCCTTGTAGTTCACTGTGCACGCTATGAGGAAGGAAGCCTACGTAACTCTGTGGAGGGAACCCTATGTAACTCTATGTGGAGGGAACACTGGTTCTAATGTAATTTTGAGGGAAGTGATCACATCACAGTCTAAGTGTAAAAATGTTTTAATCCGCAGTTTTTATGTGAGTGAAGTAATACTGTATAAAGAAATCCAGCTGTGATGGAAACGGGACGTTTCGGTGCGATTTTATAAATGCCATGTCGACAGGTAATTTGTTCGTTCCACATGGTGGGATCTTTTCGTGTCGATAAAATTAATTATGTGTGAAATGGCGGTGGAAATGCCTTCATGCACAAATATTCATATAATAGCCATCATATCGAAGTAAACTTGAAGTCACGCGATGATATAGTGTGCGGTTTTCCCACTGCGACTAGGGAAAGCATGCAGTTTATTAGGCTACAGATTAAATGATTTATGAAGAACTTCACAGGGTGGTAATAGTGCACTAATGAGCTTAATGCTCCTTTTCAAAAAATATAGAGGGTCTTATTGTTGTGACATGATGATTATTGTTCTTATCCATAATCTGATCATGTAGACTAGCCTACCAGCACTGTATCTATGAGCTGCTGGCTAGAGCTCACATGCCAAGACCAGAGTAGGCACATTTGCCATTTAACACAAACGTTTTTGTGACAAAAGTAGAAATTAATTTAGATTTTTATTCTGCACAGGAAAAATAAAATGTTGTGTGCTCTACTACATCACACACTGATTTTTATCAGCAACAAGACAGTTTGGTGGAAACACACCACTGGTAGGACAACGCATATTTTTGAATATTTGCATGAAAATCTATCGCCAGTTGTATGGAAACCTAGCTATCGAGCATCATATCCTTGGCTTTAATATTTGGTTTTCTTCCCCTGAGAGTGCCTTTCTACCTAGCTACATTAGCTGATCATCCATGGAGTCAGCGTTGTCAAGTCACTCCGGTTCACACTGACCGTGGCGTATGCAGGAAGTAGCCTGTCACTTCTTCCAACTAATCTGTCGATAGCGCCTGCTAAATTCAGGCCATCAATGTTGTTGAGAATTTCGGAGTTCTCGAAGGCTAACTTTATATCTTTCAAAAACAGTGCGGAAGGAAGGACTATCAACACATAATGAACAGCTTACGTTACAGACAGACGCAGGCTACATGGCAGACCAATCCAAAGTCGTCTTCCGGCATTTCCAGCCCATCCAATATCTCAGCCAATCAGGGCTAGTGTGAAGGCTCCTGACTTTTTCCTTGGCTAAACCAACTAGTCTCGTAATTGAACAATTGTATTCATATTTATGGATGTAATAAAAGTTTGTTATCATGCCACATGAAAGTTCACATGTTCCAAGAGACATTTCTGCCAAAAAACACATTTTGATTAAAACAATTATGTTTACGTTCAAATGCCTCTCCTGTGAAGTAGTGACGTGCGACATACGCCTAGTTTCTTGAAACATGTCACATATAGGGATTAGGGTGTCATTTGGGATGCAGAAGCCCGCTCTCCTCACAACCAGCCATATTAACCATCAGAGGGAAACATTTGAGAGGGGGAAGGGAGAAGGAAAATAAATTAGAGAGGGGGAAGGTAGAGGAAGGATAATGATTTGCGACATACGCCAAGTTTCCTGAAACAAGTCACATATGACACAATGCCGTGTACTCTCGATGAATCAAGATGAGCGGTCGTCTTGGTACATGGGAAATTACTTCCTATCTAACTAGGCAACCATAAGAAGTATGAACCCACCTGCCAAAGTTACACCCTGCTGGGTACCCTCGCCGAGGCAAGATGAGCTGTCTTCTTGGTACATGAGAATATTCTACCTATGAGCCTAGCCAACCACCTGCAAAATAAATACACCATCGGGTGCCAGCCAACCACCTGTAGTTATAAAACAGTGTTACATCAGGTTACTATTCAAAAGAGAGGAGCAACATAGCTACTGGACCACGTGGCAGACACAATCATGATCATATTAGCAATTACTGCAGGAACTCATGTAGCCTCCACACTCTCAGAATTGTAATTGAGTGTAACAGAGGATAATGGGCACATCATTTTGAGGGTGAAGCCGTGCCCGATTGAGAAGCAGTAGCAGCACCGATGCAAGAGTGGGAGGCCCATAGCTCAGAGCTGGCCCACAGCACTGATGAAGAAACCAGAGCTGTGAGAAGTTCCAGTATCTTGTCATTGGTTGCCAGCCTCAATAATGAACAGAAGTTCACCAGGTGCCACTTGTGCTCAGCATGCAGATAGAGTAACATTAAAAGAGAGGACAAAGGGTTTCGTATTTTTCATTACATTTTATCATATTTAAAGGAAACAGGTCAAAGTATGATGACCAAAGTATGAAAAATAGGTAGCTTGATGACGTGGCAGGTGGCAGCATGGTAGGCACAGCTTGTTCCATGAATTATTCATAAAAATTGAAGATTAGCTGATAACTGTGAAACAAACATTCTGGATAATATAGAGAACCTTGAACTGTTTATTGATCAGTATTTTGATATGCTAAAAAAGGAATCAGATACATCGAAGCGAACAAGAGAAGACCGCTACTAGTGCTCTGCGAGAGAAACTGAAGGGAAGCCCCCGTCTAAAATTCCAAATGTAACATTGGAGGGGGACATTTTTATAACTATGTCTCCAGAAGATAGAGTATTGCTTACAAGCATGAGCGAGCAGTTAAAAAGCTGGATCTATTGCCTGGGCTACAGGGGGAGTTTGAGGCTTAAAAACAAGAATGGATTATAGTAATAAAATGATGGAAGAAATACGAGTGGAAAATAAATTATTGAAAACTACGGAGTGGCTACGGTATGATAACAAAACAATGAAAGCCAAATTACTTGATCTAAAAGTGCAGAAGTATGAATAATAAAATTGTTATAATGGGAATAAAGGAGGATGAAAATGAAAACTATCAGTCAATGGAGGAAAAAGTCAAGGTGTTCATGAAATGTAATCTCAAGATGACGGACGAACAGGTGGATACAGTGGGGCAAAAAAGTATTTAGTCAGCCACCAATTGTGCAAGTTCTCCCACTTAAAAAGATGAGGCCTGTAATTTTCATCATAGGTACACTTCAACAGACAAAATGAGAAAAAAAAATCCAGAAAATCACATTGTAGGATTTTTTATGAATTTATTTGCAAATTATGGTGGAAAATAAGTATTTGGTCACCTACAAACAAGCAAGATTTCTGGCTCTCACAGACCTGTAACTTCTTCTTCAAGAGGCTCCTCTGTCCTCCACTCGTTACCTGTATTAATGGCACCTGTTTGAACTTGTTATCAGTATAAAAGACACCTGTCCACAACCTCAAACAGTCACACTCCAAACTTCACTATGGCCAAGACCAAAGAGCTGTCAAAGGACACCAGAAACAAAATTGTAGACCTGCACCAGGCTGGGAAGACTGAATCTGCAATAGGTAAGCAGCTTGGTTTGAAGAAATCAACTGTGGGAACAATTATTAGGAAATGGAAGACATACAAGACCACTGATAATCTCCCTCGATCTGGGGCTCCACGCAAGATCTCACCCCGTGGGGTCAAAATGATCACAAGAACGGTGAGCAAAAATCCCAGAACCACACGGGGGGACCTAGTGAATGACCTGCAGAGAGCTGGGACCAAAGTAACAAAGCCTACCATCAGTAACACACTACGCCGCCAGGGACTCAAATCCTGCAGTGCCAGACGTGTCCCCCTGCTTAAGCCAGTACATGTCCAGGCCCGTCTGAAGTTTGCTAGAGAGCATTTGGATGATCCAGAAGAAGATTGAGAGAATGTCATATGGTCAGATGAAACCAAAATATAACTTTTTGGTAAAAACTCAACTCGTCGTGTTTGGAGGACAAAGAATGCTGAGTTGCATCCAAAGAACACCATACCTACTGTGAAGCATGGGGGTGGAAACATCATGCTTTGGGGCTGTTTTTCTGCAAAGGGACCAGGACGACTGATCCGTGTAAAGGAAAGAATGAATGGGGCCATGTATCGTGAGATTTTGAGTGAAAACCTCCTTCCATCAGCAAGGGCATTGAAGATGAAACGTGGCTGGGTCTTTCAGCATGACAATGATCCCAAACACACCGCCCGGGCAACGAAGGAGTGGCTTCGTAAGAAGCATTTCAAGGTCCTGGAGTGGCCTAGCCAGTCTCCAGATCTCAACCCCATAGAGAATCTTTGGAGGGAGTTGAAAGTCCGTGTTGCCCAGCAACAGCCCCAAAACATCATTGCTCTAGAGTAGATCTGAATGTAGAAATGGGCCAAAATACCAGCAACAGTGTGTGAAAACCTTGTGAAGACTTACAGAAAACGTTTGACCTCTGTCATTGCCAACAAAGGGTATATAACAAAGTATTGAGATAAACTTTTGTTATTGACCAAATACTTATTTTCCACCATAATTTGCAAATAAATTCATAAAAAATCCTACAATGATTATTTTTTTCTCATTTTGTCTGTCATAGTTGAAGTGTACCTATGATGAAAATTACAGGCCTCTCTCATCTTTTTAAGTGGGAGAACTTGCACAATTGGTGGCTGACTAAATACTTTTTTGCCCCACTGTACAATTTATTTTCAAAGGGCTCACAGTTTCGGTGGCAGAGGGGAGGGAAGGCCCCGTCCGATTGTAGCTATGCTAACGATCGGACAAAATGTCACAGAACTTTTTCATTTCGCGACCGAGAGAGTGCCTTTCTTGTTTACCTTTTATATTGACAACGTTATTGTCCGGTTGAAATATTATCGATTATTTAGGCTAAAAACAACCTGAGGATTGAATATAAACATCGTTTGACATGTTTCTATGAACTTTACAGATACAATTTCGATTTTTTTGTCTGTCTGTTTTGACTGCGTTTGAGCTTGTGGATTACTGAAGAAAATGCGCGAACAAAACGGAGGGTTTTGGAGATAGAGACTTTATCGAACAAAAGGAACATTTATTGAGTAAATGAATGTCTGCTGAGTGCAACCATATGAAGATCATCAAAGGTAAGGGATTACTTTTATCTCTATCTCTTCTACTTGGCTGGTTACTGTTTGTAATGATTTGTTTGCTGGGCTATGTTCTCAAATAATCGTAAGGTATGCTTTCGCCGTAAAGCATTTTTTAAATCTGACACCATGGTTGGATTCACAAGAAGTTAATCTTTAAACCTATGTGAAATTTGTTTTGTTTTCTGAATTTTTATAATGAGTATTTCTGTATTTGAATTTGGCGCCCAGCAGTTTCACTAGCTGTTGAAGAGGTGGGACGCTAACGTCTCACGTACCCAAGAGAGGTTAATGCAAAATGGGTATGATGAACTTATCCTTTTTTTTAGGCAATATGGAACTTTGGACTATACGGACTTAAAATCAGGTTTTGATTTATGGGAAGGCGAAGATGGGTAAGGCTGACCTTTTTTATTTTTGATTGTATATTTATGTAATTTGAAGATCACACAGGTAGTACATTAGAAATACAATTTATTTTTTATTTTTTATATGATTTGGCCTAATTGTAGAGGTTGGTATATTATGACATAAAAGCTGTTATATAGTGTGGCCCTTGTTCGCGGATGTGAATCGGAATGATTAGCTTATAAAACTTAAGAAATATGAATAGATGTAATGTAGGGCTAGGATAAAGGATTATAGAATTAAAAACCTGCCTAGGTTCGCTATTGGAGTAGGCCTATATGATCCTAAAAAATTAATCGGTGTCATTATCCTTTTACGTTTAAAAAATAAATCTCAATATTAAAAATGTAAAGGACACATTATTGTTCCGATACACATCGGCAAATGGATTAGGTATTGTCAACAGAGTTGTTCTCTCTATTAGTTTGTGGCGGGCTGGTTAACACTGGGATAAACTGATTAAAGTTAATGGTAGAACCGACACAATAACTGGCTTATGTCAGCACTTCTCTAAGCGAGAGGTATATTATATATTTCTATGTAAGCTATTTACACTACCCTTTATATTCTTGATCCTAATGATATATGCCTAGGTGTAAAACAGCCTAGGTGAAAGAGCAATGACCCTTGAATAAAAATGAAATGTGTGTTGGTGGAGAGAGGGTTGGTTTTACAGGTTTACTCGCTCTGGATTGTCAGTACTGCATGTATTCTTGGCTATTGTGCCATGGCTGTGTGAGGGTCGATTGTAATTTAAACTTATGTATTCCTTTATGAGTAGTGTGTTGCCTAAGAAACATTTTTATTGGCAGTTATTAACGGCCGTTAGAATCTATGCTCCTTTTTCCTTCTTCCTTTTTTGTCTGAATAAAACAGGATATAATGAGGACTACTTGAGATATGTCTTGCATGTAATGCACATAAAGAACTGGTCTTGCAATATTTATAGGTCGTTTTCTCTTAATGTTTTTTTTTTTTTTTTTTTTTTTAACAATTGGATCCAATGAACTGAGCAGGCTGCTTATAGCCTTGCTAGGACTTTCTAAATATGAGCATGAATTTATGATTGTGCTGTTATTATTTCTATTAATATGATGTACTATTGCTATAAAAAAAATCTGACTGTTTTCCATGTTATTTGGTTAATTCTCTTAAAAACCACCCTCATAGACATGCAATAGACCTATGGGGCGTTGAATGTGTGAGTGAAGGTTGGCTGTATTGAATTATGTTATCATGGGACTGCCCATATTTTTCTCTGGCCTACGCCAATTGGCGCCAAGGGTTTGATTTAGGATGCAAAGGTGCGTCATGAGTCAGAGAGATGGTCTGATGGTCTTAGAGACAACAGACTTAGATATGGGTGGAGCTTTTAGTGGCTGGCATATTAGTACAATTGGAGGCTTACAAGGTTGCAGCTACAGTATGCTTAACAGCTACAGTATATGGACACTTAATCATCATGGTGCTTTTTAATGGTAAGTTTACAAACATTGGTTGTGGTAAGTATAATTGAAACTTGGGTATCATATCATTATGAAAAGTAGGGAAATAAGTAAAGCCAGGTACAATTGTAATGGCTTAGCACAGTGGTTCCCAAACTTTTTATAGACCCGTACCCCTTCAAACACTCAACCTCCAGCTGTGTACCACCTCTAGCACCAGGGTCAGCGCACTCTCAAATTTAGTTTTTTGCCATCATTGTAAGCCTGCCACACACACTATACGATCCATTTATTAACTTCTTATGGCTGCAGGGGCAGTATTGAGTAGCTTGGATGAAAAGGTGCCCAGAGTAAACTGCCTGCTCCTCAGTCCCAGTTGCTTATATATGCATATTATTAGTAGATTTGGATGGAAAACACTCTGAAGTTTCTAAAACAGTTTGAATGATGTCTGTGAGTATAACAGAACTCATATGGCAGGCAAAAACCTGAGAAAAAAATCCAACCAGGAAGTGGGAAATCTGAGGTTTGTAGGTTTTCAACTCATCGCCTATCAAATACACAGTGGTATATGGGTCATTTTGCACTTCCTACGGCTTCCACTAGATGTCAACAGTCTGTAGAACCTTGTCTGATGCTTCTACTGTGGGGTGGGGCCGAAGGAGACTGGAATGAGTAAGGTCTACGATGAGCTGACCATGTGCGTTCACATGAGAGGGAGCTCTGTTCCATCGCACTTCTGAAGACAATGGAATTCTCCGGTTGGAACATTATTGAAGATTTATGTTAAAAACATCCTAAAGATTGATACAATACATCGTTTGACATGTTTCTACTGACTGTTACGGAACTTTTTGACATTTCGTCTGCTTTTAGTGAACGCGCTTCCTGACTTTGGATTTGTTTACCAAACATGCTAACAAAAATAGCTATTTGAACAAACAAACGAACAAAACGAACATTTCTTGTGGAGGGGGGAGTCCTGGGAGTGCATTCCAACGAAGATCAGCAAAGGTAAGTGAAGATTTATAATGCTATTTATGACTTTTGTTGATTCCACAATTTGGCAGGTAACTGTATGGCTTCCTTTTGTGGCTGAACGCTGTTCTCAGATTATTGAATATTGTGCTTTTGCCGTAAAGCTTTGACACAGCGGTTGCATTAAGAACAAGTGTATCTTTAATTCTATGTAAAACATGTATCTTTCATCAAAGTTTATGATGAGTATTTCTGTTATTTGATGTGGTTCTCTGCAATTTCTCCGGATATTTTGGAGGCATTTCTGAACATGGCGCCAATGTAAACTGAGGTTTTTTGGATATAAATATGAGCTTTATCGAACAAAACATATATGTATTGTGTAACATGAAGTCCTATGAGTGTCATCTGATGAAGATAATCAAAGGTTAGTGAATAATTTTATCTATATTTCTGCTTTTTGTGACGCCTGTCTTTGGCTGGAAAAATGTGTTTTTCTGTGATTTTGCAGTGACCTAACATAATCGTTTGTGGTGCTTTCGCTGTAAAGCCTTCTTGAAATCGGACACTGTGGTGGGATTAACAAGAAGTGTATCTTTAAAATGGTGTGTAATACTTGTATGCTTGAGGAATTTTAATTATGAGATTTCTGTTGTTTGAATTTGGCGCCCTGCACTTTCACTGGCTGTTGTCATATCGATCCCGTTAACGGGATTGCAGCCATAAGAATGAGAATGAGTGTGAGTTTTTGTCACAACCCGGATCGTGGGAAGTGACAAAGAAGTCTTATAGGACCAGGGCACAAATAATAATATAGTAATAATCAATAATTTTGCTCTTTATTTAGCCATCTTACATATAAAACCTTATTTGTTCATAAAAAATTGTGAATAATTCACCACAGGTTAATGAGAAGGGTGTGCTTGAAAGGATGCACATAATTCTGCAATGTTGGGTTGTATTGGAGAGAGTCTGAGTCTTAAATCATTTCCCACACACAGTCTGGGCCTGTATTTAGTTTTCATGCTAGTGAGGGGCGAGAATCCACTCTCACATAGGTACGTGGTTGCAAAGGGCATCAGTGTCTTAACAGCGCGATTTGCCAAGGCAAGAAATTCTGAGTGCAGCCCTGTCCAGAAATTTGGCAGTAGCTTCTGATTAAATAAAATTTTCACATAACAGCTTGTTTCAATTTTGATGGGGCTCTCTTGTTCAGATATCAGTAAGTGGACTGGAGGCAGGGCATGAAAGGGATAACAAATCCAGTTGTTTGTGTCGTCCGTTTCTGGTAAGTACCTGTGTAATGGCGCACTCAGGTGCTTCGCTATATCACAATTTATATCACAATTGACATTTTCCGTAAGCTTAAGTTCATTTGCACACAAACAAATCATACAATGATGGAAAGACCTGTGTGTTGTCCTAGTTCATGCAGACAGAGAAGAGCTCTGCTTAACAAAGTTAACCATTTTCACTGTAGTGTCCGATATATCTTTCAAGCTGTCAGGCATTCCCTTGGCATCAAGAGCCTCTCGGTGGATGCTGCAGTGTACCCAAGTGGTGTCTGGAGCAACTGCTTGCGTTACCACTCCACTATGTCTCCCTGTCCATTTGATGTCACAAAGCTGTCCAGTACTTTAAAAATATCCTCTCATGTTGTCCTGGTTTCCAGCGATTTGCAGAAGAGGATGTCTTCCTTAATTGACCCCCCATAAACGTAACGGACATATACTGGGAGCTGTGCCAGGCCCGCCACGTCTGTTGACTCATCCAGCTGTAACGCATATAATTCACTGGCTTGTATGCAAAGCAGTAATTGTTTCAAAACATATCCTGCCATGTCAGTGATGCGTCGTGAAAGTGTTATTTGATGAAGGCATTGTCTGTATAGCGTTTTCCCCCAGCATTGTCTTAGCCATATTCGCGGCAGCAGGAAGAATTTAGTCCTCCACAATAGTATGGGACTTGCCTGTCCAAGCCACTCGGTAGCTCACCATATAAGACACTTCTACCCCCTTCTTATTAATGGTATCTGTTGCTTTTATACATGTCTTACTACTCGAAAGTCGTATTTATTCTGGATCAAAAAACCCTCGTGGCTTATTATTCAAATTGTCATGTTTCGTTTCTAAATGTCTGCGCAGGAGTGAAGGTTTCCAACGAGAGAGTAACGGTTAATGTGATTGAATGTTAATTATTTGACTAGGCTACCTGTATTTGACATTATGTTGTTATTTCGCTGAACACTAGATGGTTCATTTTATTTTTGGCAGTGAAACGACGCTACTCAGGTGATAAAAAACCTCATCCAAAGGTATAGCGTAATGGTCTGCTGTCAAACGACCACCCCTCATCACTGTCAAACACTCCCGCGAGCAGGCCTTTCTAATCGACCTGGCCCGGGTATCCTGAAAAGATATTGAAATCATTCCATCAGTAGAGGATGCCTGGTTATTCTTTAAAAGTGCTTAACTCAACATCTTAAATAAACATGCCCCATTCAAAAAATGTAGAACCAGGAACAGATATAGCCCTTGGTTCACTCCAGACCTGACTGCCCTTGACCAGCACAAAAACATCCTGTGGCTCACTGCATTAGCATCGAATAGCCCCCGCGATATGCAACTTTTCAGGGAAGTTAGGAACCTATATACGCAGTCAGTTAGGAAAGCAAAGGCTAGCTTTTTTAAACAGAAATTTGCATCCTGTAGGACTAATTCCAATAAGTTTTGGGACACTGTAAAGTCCATGGAAAAGAGCACCTCTTCCCAGCTGCCCACTGCACTGAAGCTAGGAAACACTGTCACCACCGATAAATCTACGATAATCAATAATTCAATAAGAATTTTTCTACGGCTGGCCATGCTTTCCACCTGGCTACCCCTACCCCGGCCAGCAGCTCTTCACCCCCTGTAGCAACTTGCCCAAGTCCCCCCCCCCCCCCCCCCCCGCATCTCCATCATCCAAATCTGAAAGAGCTGCAAAATCGGGAATTTTGTTCTGAAAGAGCTGCAAAATCTGGATCCTTACAAATCAGCAGGGCTAGCAATCTGGATCCTCTCCTTGTAAAATTATCCGCCGAAATTGTTGCAACCCCTATTACTGTTGAACCTCTCTTTCGTATCGTCTGAGATCCCCAAAGATTGGAAAGCTGCCGCAGTCATCCACCTCTTCAAAGGGGGAGACACTCTAGACCCAAACTGTTATGGAGATATATCCATCCTGCCCTGCCTTTCTAAAATTTTCTAAAGCAAGTTGACAAACAGATCACCGACCATTTCGAATACCACCGTACCTTCTCCACTATGCAATCTGGTTTCCGAGCTGGTCAAGGGTACACCTCAGCCACGCTCAAGGTCCTAAACGATATCATAACCGCCATCGACCTGGCCAAGGCTTTCGACTCTGTCAATCACCGCATTCTACCGGCAGACTCAATAGTCTTGGTTTCTCAAATGACTGCCTCGCCTGGTTCACCAACTACTTCTCAGATAGAGTTCAGTGTGTCAAATCGGAGGGCCTGTTGTCCATGCTCTTCAACCGATTGCCGCCCGCACCTGCCCGCCCGACTAGCATCACTACTCTGGACGGTTCTGACTTAGAATATGTGGACAACTACAAATACCTAGATGTCTGGCTAGACTGTAAACTCTCCTTCCAGACTCACATTAAGCATCTCCAATCCAAAATTAAATCTTGAACCAGCTTCCTATTTCGCAACAAAGCCTCCTTCACTCATGCTGCCAAACATACCCTGGTAAAACTGACTATCCTACTGATACTTGACTTCGGCGTTGTCATTTACAAAATTTCCTCCAACACTCTACTCAGCAAACTGGATGTAGTCTATCACAGTGTCATCCGTTTTATCACCAAAGCCACATATACTACCCACTACTGTGACCTCTATGCTCTTGTTGGCTGGCCCTCACTACATATCCGTCGCCAAACCCACTGGCTCCAGGTCATTTATAGTCTTTGCTAGGTAACACCCCGCCTTATCTCAGCTCTCTGGTCACCATAGCAACACCCAGCCGTAGCACGCGCTTCAGCAGGTATATTGCACTGGTCATCCCCAAAGCAAACACTTCCTTTGGCCGTCTTTCCTTCCAGTTCTCTGTTGCCAATGACTGGAACGAATTGCAAAAATCTCTGAAGCTGGAGTCTTTTATCTCCCTCTCTAACTTTAAGTGTCAGCTGTCAGAGCAGCTTACCAATCACTGTACCTGTACACAGCCAATCTGTAAATAGCACACCCGACTACCTCATCCCCATATTATTACCTACCCTCTTGCTCTTTTGCACCCCAGTATCTCTACTTGCACATCATCATCTGCACATATATCACTCCAGTATTAATGCTAAGTTGTAATTATTTTCACCTCTATGGCCTATTTATTGCCCACCTCCCTAATCTTCTACATTTGCACACACTGTACATAGATCTTTCTATTTTTCTTTTGTGTTATTGACTGTACGTTTGTTTATGTGTAACTCTGTGTTGTTGTTTGTGTTGCACTGCAATGCTTTTTCTTGGCCAGGTCACAGTTGTAAATGAGAACTTGTTCTCAACTGGCCTACCTGCTTAAATAAAGGTGAAATAAAAAATGTAAAAATATATATGCTGGGAGCAACACAATGGAGTCATGGTGAGATTTGCCGAACGCAGGGCGGGGGAGGGCTTTGTATGCGTCACAGAAGTTTAAGTAGCAATGATCCAGAAAGCTACCAGCTCTTGTCGCACATTCGACATGCTGATAGAATTTAGGAAGTTAGGTTAGCTTTGTTAAAATCCCAAGCTACAATAAATGCAGCCTATATCCCCCTAAGAAGACGAGGGATCTGCTTGGGGGGATATACACGGCTGTGACTATAATCAAAGAGATTTCTCTTGTTAGATAATGTGGTCAGAATTTGATTGTAAGGAATTCTAGGTATGGTGAACAATAGGACTTGAGTTCCTGTATGTTGTTGTGATTATACCATGAGTCGTTAATCGTAAGGCATACACCCCCGCCCTTCTTCTTACCAGAGAGATGTTTGTTTCTGTCGGAGTGATGCGTGAAGAAACCAGGTGGCTATACCGACTCTGACAACATATCCTGAGTGAGCCATGTTTCCATGAAACAGAGAACGTTACAATCTCTGATGTCTCTCTGGAGGCAACTCGTGCCCTAACTTCGTCCACCTTGTTATCTAGAGATTGGACATTGGCGAGTAATATGCTCGGAAGTGGTGGATGGTGTGCTCGCCTTCTGAGTCTGACCAGTAGGCCGCTCCATCTGCCTCTCACGCGGCGACTGCATTGTTTTGGGTCGGCCTCTTGGATAAGATCGCATGTCCAGGGTGGAGGTCTGAACAAAGCATCCGTTTTGGGAACGACGTATTCCTGGTCGTAATGATGGTAAGTTGACATCGCTTTTATATCCAATAGTTCTTCCCGGCTGTATGTAATAACACTTGAGATTTTCTGGGCTAACAATTTAAGAAATAATACATAAAAAATGAAATAACTGCATAGTTTTCTAAGGACCTGAAGTGAGGCGAACATCTCTATCGGCACCATCTTGCTACATGTATATAATGAATATGAGTTTTGGGGGCAAAAATTATTAAATATTAAAGCTTTAAACCTCTCACTAAAAGCTTCATTCATACATAAGTTATAACTTAAACCCAAAATATTTCTCCAGTAGATTATTTCGAAAGGCTCATCCATTGTTTAAGCCTTTTTGCCTTAATACAGGTTACAACTTTTAATTTCCGACTAATTGAAAATTACATTTTATTTAAAGTATTGCCATACAAGCCATACAAAGCTGGTTACAATTTCAGTTTAATAGAACAAATATTACAACAAATGTTATGGTTAAACTCCAATATACTGATGAATTAAAAAAATGTATTTAAGGAAAAAATTTACTCTTCTACATTTGCACACACTGTACATAGATTCTTTCTATTTTTCTTTTGTGTTATTGACTGTACGTTTGTTTATGTGTAACTCTGTGTTGTTGTTTGTGTTGCACTGCAATGCTTTTTCTTGGCCAGGTCACAGTTGTAAATGAGAACTTGTTCTCCACTGGCCTACCTGCTTAAATAAAGGTGAAATAAAACATGTAAAAATATATATGCTGGGAGCAACACAATGGAGTCATGGTGAGATTTGCCGAAAGCAGGGCGGGGGAGGGCTTTGCATGCGTCACAGAAGTTTGAGTAGCAATGATCCAGAAAGCTACCAGCTCTTGTCGCACATTCGACATGCTGATATAATTTAGGAAGTTAGGTTAGCTTGGTTAAAATCCCCAGCTACAATAAATGCTGCCTCGGGATGTATGGTTTCCAGTTTAAACTCCAATATACTGATGAATAAAAAAAACATGAATTAAAGAAAAAAAAATTAAACGAAAAAAATGTTATTATAAACGGTGGAGTAATGTCACATATGCAGCTATCAAAAATAAATGGGAATGTCTGCTAAATCCACACTTACTACCAACTGATTGCAGCATTACCACAAAAAATGGAGGAGGCAAGTGGAAAAGGGAGAAAGTACTGTAGGGAACTTGTTTGCCTGATATACGTATATTTAAGATACTAATTGGCTGAAAGTAATTGGCATAAATAGAAAAATATGCCAGTTTCATTTGAGGACAAAAATGTTGACAACTGCGCCATACAGGTTGTGAAATAAATGGGGAGAGATTTTTGATGTACTGATTCCATGGCACATGGTTTATGAACTGATACAAAAAACAACACTTGATTCAACACTTCGAGTTTTTCAAATGAAATTATTATACAAAATTCTTTCCCACCAACAAAATGCTATATATATGGGGCATACAACAATCTCAGCTCTGTAGATTTTGCTGCGAAGACACAGAATCACTAGATAATTTATGCTGGTATTACCCCTATGTACTGTAGCTTGTTTCTGGTCACAGGTTTAGGAATGGTTAAACAAATCACAACATTCACTTAAAATTACCTTAGAAATAGCATTGTTGGGCGATTTGGAAAACCATAGTCAGTCAAGAAATAATAATAATTTAATAATACTCGTAGGAACGGTTTTCATCTTCAGCTCACAATCTGTGGATACTATACAATTAGAAAGGTTCAACATTTATGTAAAACATCACAGCACAATTCAAAAATATATGGCACATGGAAACCAAACGAGGGTGGTCTATGGTGATAGTTGGGATGGGCTTAGAGTGGCTGAGGGGTGGGATTAAAGAGCTTATGTTTTGTAATGTATTATTGTTATGTGATTGCTTTACATAAAAGAGCCATGTATGCAAAATGTATGTATATGTAGCAGAAAAGGTGTCCTCTGAAGAGGGGGGTGGCAATGGGTTGATAAAAAAATCAAAAAATAAAAGGAGGAAAAATTACTGTTGTTTCTACATTGATAAATCTTGATCATAACGTTGCTGGTCTCTACCCCAATGTCAAACACTTGGATTCATTATTAAGGGGACAAGGTGACATCACTTTAACACACTATTTTTTAAATATCGTTTGTGGATAAATCAAGGGGTCTTCAGATTCTAAATCAAATAGCAAAAGGTTCATTGCTATAAACCTTATTAAAACATTTCCATGTAGCTTAGTAGTACCCCCCCGGGCTTACATTTATGGAAACATAAATACTAACATACATATTTTATAAGACCTTATTTTGATGGCCTTGTTTCACCCTAATACAGGGACATCATACACATCAATATAAACCAAAACCATTCCCATCATTATCTTATTTCCCAGCATGCTCTAATGCTGGTTAAGTGTGCCTTGAATTCTAAATAAATCACAGACAGTGTCACCAGAAAAGCACCCCCACACCATCACACCTCCTCCTCCATGCTTCACGGTGGGAACCACACATGCGGAGATCATCTGTTCACCCACACTGCGTCTCACAAAGACACGGCGGTTGCAAACAAAAACTCAAATTTGGACTCATCAGACCAAAGGACAGATTTCCACCAGTCTAATGTCAATTGCTCGTGTTTCTTGGCGTAAACAAGTCTCTTCTTCGTATTGGTGTCCTTTAGTAGTGGTTTCTTTGCAGCAATTTGACCGTGAAGGTCTAATTCACGCAATCTCCTCTGAACAGTTGATGATGAGACGTCTCTGTTACTTGAACTCTGTGAAGCATGTATTTGGGCTGCAATTTGAGGTGCAGGTAATGAACGTATTCCCTGCAGCAGAGGTATCTCTGAGTCTTCCTTTACTGTGGCGGTCCTCATGAGAGCCAGTTTCATCATTTGTAGTTATTATGGATCCCCATTAGCTGTTGCCTAGGCAGCAGCTACTCTTCCTGGGGTCCAGCAGAATTAAGGCAGTTATACAATTTTAGAAACATTACAATACATTCAGTACAGAATTCACAACACACTAGCTGTGTGCCCTCAGGCCCATACTCCACTACCACATATCTACAACAGAAAATCTATGTGTATGTGTGTGTATAGTGTGTACGTTATCATGTGTGTGTATGCATGGGTCTGTGCCTATGTTTGTGTTACTTCACAGTCCCCGCTGTTCCATAAGGTGGATTTTTACCTGCTTTTTAAATCTGATTCTACTGCTTGCATCAGTTACCTGATGTGGAATAGAGTTCCATGTAGTCATGGCTCTACAGTATGTAATACTGTGCACCTCCCATACATTGTCTGTTCTGGACTTGGTGACTGTGAAGAGACCTCTGGTGGCATGGTCTTGTAAGGTATACATGGGTATTCGAGCTGTGTGCTAGTATTTTAAACAGACAGCTCGGTACCTTCAGCTTGTCAACCTCTCTTACGAAAACATGTAATGATGATGTCAATCTCTCTTCCACTTTGAGCCATGAGAGATTGACATGCATGTCATTAATGTTAGCTCTCCATGTACTTTTAAGGGCCAGCCGTGCTGACCTGTTCTGAGCCAACTGCAATTTTCCCAAGTCAATGCACTCTGGGAAATATTTGAATACGGCTTTACCAATAGATACCACAACATTTGGGAGAAAAAAGGGTAAAAAACATCAACATTTAACACGGTTCCTGTTTCTCTATGGCTGCATTTACACAGGCAGCCCAATTCTGAGAAACAGAGCTGATCTGATCGGTCAAAAGACAAATTAGTAAAAAAAAATGTTTGTTTAATGTAGCCTATGGGTCCACAGACAACACTTTCGATGTTGACTTAACACACTCAGTGTTAATTTGTTATTTTTATTTTAACACTGGAGAATTTGCTTGTGGTACGCCATCAGGACCAAAACTATAAGCTTGTTTTACTCCATTGTTTGTAAACAATGTAATTGTTTTGTTGTTTTGTTTGAGTTGATTTTAGAATCCCAGTTTGACCCTTTAGCAGCCAAACCATCATTTCACAGCTCTTTCTTGAAATGAAGACCAGATGTTGCTGTATTTTTAAGAAATATCCTGGTGTGGATTAAGTCATGTTTTGAATGTGAACTGCCATTAATAAACCTGCTCCACTGACTAGATTTCATCTCTCCAGGTGTGAGATTCATGAGCTAGCAGGAGGGGAGGATGAATTCATCTTTGACATTGCTCTCTCAGCTAATTTTTAGCTTTCTCTAGCACTCTCTCGTTCTCTACCCATTGTTTTTCCTCCCTCTAGGGCCTATGCAAATCTAACCTTCCATCAAAATAGTTTCAACAGCCAACAGTGGGGGCCTATTTATTTAGCTTTTAAAAACAATTCCATTAAAGTGTATTAGCTATAACGATAATGGGCTCCACAGCACAGCTGCACATTAGAATTGCATTAGAGAGGCCAGCATTACTTTTTAATAAGCCTAGCCTCTGGAATTTGATCAAAATAGAGAAATAAGTGAGCTTTTACTGAGTTCCCTTGTCCCTCTGTCTCCCTGCTTGTTTGTTTACCAAAGCCTCTTCTCCTCTCAGCACTGACAGGCTGGATCACTGCGGCTCAGCCTCTGGCTCCCATTTTGTGTTCCTCCAGTCTGTCTGTCTCTGTAGTGTTGATCAGCAGACTGTGTCCCAGACTAGACCAGATAACCCTTTGATGTTCCCAGACACCCAGACCAAACCCTGCTCTCAGAGGCTCGGAGCCCCCAGCCCTCTTGCCCTGGCAGAGATCGGGAGAACAAACAGTGAGGTAGATGACTCCCAGGCAGGCTAGGTGAATCTCAAAGGCCTCTGAGGGAAATGCAAACTCAGGTTAGATTACAAAGCTGGCAAATTGAAGCATTATAATAATCCCCTACCTGTCCCTATGCATCTATTACTTTATTATATGTGATTTTTCATTGAAGAGCCAGAGCATCCCAGGTTTCGGACATTAGCCACAGAGGATCTTGTTATGGGAATACTTGCATGCAACCAAGATGCTATTTTTAATGAAATATGTAGGTACATTCAGATACCCTACACACAATCTGCATGAGAGGGTTGAAGAAACGCGTTTCATCTCTGTGTTTGTTGAATGAGGAAACCGAAGCGTGTCTAATAGAAACTTCTCTCCTGTTTAAAGGTAAGTTAGGTTGTTCTCAGCTTGCCCAAGGCTCTAGCCGGAGCAGACAGATAAGAGCTGACACAGTAGCTACTCATTACTGTCTCATTAGCAGCCCAAGGACAAGGTAAATAACCCTCACTACCCACTAACACACACAGACCCCACAGGACCCACTTCCCAAACACACATCTGACATCAGCAACACATTCATATATTTACCCCTGTAGCGTAGTCTATTTCTGAGCATATTTGGCGAGCCAGCCGGGGTGTTGGATGTTATAGCTCGGGCTCATTCCCAAATTGCACCCTATTTACTGTATAGTACACTACTTCTGACCTGAGTGCTGGTCAAAATGAGTGCACACGTAGGGAATAGGCTGCCATTTGGAAGGCACACTGTGACTTTGTTGTGGTTCAGACACTAGCTAGCTCAGAGCTGTTGATGCAACTGCATTCATAAACAGGTGATGGGGCTGTGTGTGGTCGCGTTTCATGAGGAAAATACAGGGTATTTTCAGTCTACTAATATAATAATAAATGTCGTAGCACTTATATGCCACTGGCAAATGCTTTTATCCAGAACGACTTACAGTATGGTGAGTTCATACTTGTTTAGTATGTGTATGTGATTCTATTACATCAGAAGATGTTAAATATTTGTATTCACCATTCATTAACATTTTGATTGATTAATCAAAATACTTCCAGCTTTTTTCCCGAGTTGAACTCAGAACTCAGACCAAACTTACCTTGCTAACTCCTCACACCTGCTTCATAGAATACCTCTCAGGGCTCTCCAACCCTGTTCCTGTAGAGCTCGATTCAATATTTATTAATCAACTGTTTTTTTTGTGTAAAGAAATAGTTACAGTGCCTTCGGAAAGTATTCAGACCCCTTGACTTTTTCCAAATGTTATGTTACAGCCTTATTCTAAAATGGATTGCAAAAATAAAAAATACAACTCAGCAATCTACACACAATACCCCATAATGACGAAGTGGAAACAGGTTTTTTGAAATTTTTGCAAATTTATACAAAATAAAATACAGAAATACATGTACATAAGTATTCAGACCCTTTGCTATGATACTCGAAATTGAGACCAAGAACCCAGTGGTCACTCTGACAGAGCTTTAGAGTTCCTCTGTGGAGATGGGAGCAATCTCTGCAGCACTCCACCAATCAGGCCTTTATGGTAGAGTGACCAGACGGAAGCCACTCCTCAGTAAAAGGCACATGACAGCCCGCTTGGAGTTTCCAAAAGGCACCTAAAGATTCCTTGGTCTGATGATACCAAGATTGAACTCTTTGGCCTGAATGCCAAGCGTCACGTCTGGAGGAAACCTAGCACCATCACTACGGGGAAGCATGGTGGTGGCAGCATCATGCTGTGGGGATCATTTTCAGTGGCAGGGACTGGGAGACATGGTGGTGGCAGCATCATGCTGTGGGGATCATTTTCCGCGGCAGGGACTGGGAGACTAGTCAGGATCGAGGCAAAGATGAGCAGAGCAAAGTACAGAGAGATCCTTGAAGAAGACCTGAAAATGTCTGTTCAGCAATGCTCGGCAACGCTCCCCCAATCAGACTCAATGCTGTAATCGCTGCCAAAGGTGCTTCAACAAAGTACTGAGTAAAGGTTCTGAATACTTATGTAAATCTGATATTTCAGTTATTTATATTTAATAAATTAGCAAACATTTTTAAAAACCTGTTTTTGCTTTGTCATTGCGGTTTACTATGTGTCGATTGATGTGAAAAAATATTATTTAATCAATTTTAGAATAAGGCAGTAAACTAACAAAATGGGTAAAAAGTCTAGGGGTCTGAATACTTACCGAAGGAACCTCTACAGGATCGCTCGCATTTTGATTTCGGCACAAATGAAAAAGTGGCACTGACTCGCCCATTGATTGACGGTACAGCATTGTCTCAATTAATAGTTTGCCGATCGACAAGCCATGTGCGACATGTACACACAGTTACAAGCCTGCTACAGTTAATGGAAGGGGGACAAGAAATATCTACCATCATAGTACGGGTGAAGCCTGAGCTGCAATGTGAAGCTGGTTAGCTTTAGATACCCCTGAGTGGATCTAGCTTTCTCATAGGATACCCCTCTGCTCTAATCAGTAATGTTTACCATGATGAAATTCACAACATGGGGCCAATTCAGTTGCCGGGCATGTTTACAGAGAATGGTAGACCTGCTGAGTTTCAGATGTAGGATCTTAATTGAGCCAGTTTGTTACAGCAGGAAAATCATCCTACAGCAACGGGAAATGTGAATTATTATGGGGATTATAGTTCATGGACATCTTTGTAGAGGTTCCTACATTTTTTATATGGGAAAATGTAGTCTGACATTGCAAAGTGGAAATTACAAACTTCAGAAGCCTTTTAAACCTCAAATACACTACAGGTTATAAATCTCCTGCAACAGGGTGATGAAATTAAGACACCAATCAGGCCCCCAAGGACTGATTTAGATAACTGGTAAGTGTTTCGTGATAATCCAGAGATTGTGCATATGTGTATTCATCCTAGCTTCCTGTTATAGGTCCTGTAGCAAATGTTACAAATCCTGTACGAAAGGGTTCTGGTCAAAAGTACTGATATACAAAGTGAATACGGTGCCATTTGGAACACAACCTTTAGGTGCAGGCCCCACATCTACCTCCTATATAATACCAAGCTGAACTCTTTAATCATTTAGGGATAGCATTTTGTAGAGCACCTGTCCCATGCAGGAGGCTATAAGGGCCTCCAACAGTGGAGGCTGCTGAGGGGAGGATGACTAATAATAATGGCTGGAATGCAGTCAATGGAATGGCATCAACCACATGTGTTTGATACATTTCCATTAACTCCATTCCAGCCATTATTATGAGCCATCCCTCCTTAGCAGCCTCCACTGGCTTCCAATGATAGGAGCACTGCAGCTCTAATGGGTGAGAGCAGAGCTAGTTTAGAGAAATATTGCATTTGTTGGTATTGTGTGATCAGCTGGCTACATTGGCTAGCCAGCAAATATTTCTCTGCAGAAGTGGATCTGTGTTCAGCCCATGAAGGCTGTGTTTACACAGGCAGCCCAATTCTGATATTTTTTTAAAACTAATTGGTCTTTTGACCAATCAGATCAGTGTGTGAAAATATCTGATGCGATTGATCAAACGGCCAGTTAGTGGAAAGAAGATCAGAATTGGGCTGCATGTGTAAACGCAGCCTTAGACCCTGTGTTAAAAGCCTGTGATTTCCAGGTGGAATGTATGCTTAGTGTTTAGTGTAGGGAGAGGAGAGCTGCTGATTGTGATTAATGGTGCTGCTGCGAGCTTCCTCACTGAGCCAAGGTCTCTGGAGTCTTCAATCTCAGGGATCGACTTAACATGGACACGGTCAGTCAGGGTTCCTGCGCAACAAAAATACTAGATATCAAGCAACAAGATAGCAGACCTGACTTCATAAACATTCACAGCTACAGTAAATTACAACTTACATAAATAGATATAGTTTTTATTAACACATACAAATGCATATGAAAACAGAATTGCAGTTCATACTGTACCTCACCAATGAACCTCCCTCTAAAATCAGCTTCTGCTGGTTACTAAATTTCTTCCCATCTTACTGCAATCTATTCTTCCTGTTTTCCTCTTTCCAGGATGCCAGCTTAGCAGAGCAGGGGCGAATGCATAAAGGATTACTGCTGTTTGGATGCCAACCCTTCTCTCAGAGGAGTGTCCAGAGTGCCATGCAGTCAGCACTGGGCAGAGAGAGGACACAGGATGCTGTTCTCTTCTGGGCTCACAGCAGTTAGTCCTACAGTGTTGCCAGCCAGGGATGGACTGGGATCAGTAATCAGCCCGGGCATTTCTAACACACTGGCTCATTTTTGCCCTAGTGACAACCACACTGGCTCATTTTTGCCCTAGTGACATCCACACTGGACCATTTTATTCCTTGAGAGGTCCATGTTGGCCTATCTAGTGGAAATCACTCAATTCTGCATCCAGGACGAGACTCATCTCAATAAACTTCAACCTGCCCATTTTTTGCCAAATAATGATAATTCTGTGCAAAACCCCAAATTCACACCGTCCCACTGAGCTAACGTTGGACCAGCTCATCTAGCATTTGTCAGAATTGCCCTTTGGCCAGTCCGTTTCTGCTGAAATTCTCGGAGAAAACCATCCCTTTCCTCCTCTTGTTTTCTGAGCTGAGCTTATGAGGACTTCTCAGCTGTGATCACAACGGGAATCATAGCAGACATCTTCTTGTCCCAAAAAACATTTTTAGAATGCTTCCCCTAAGAAACCAAATTACTTTTTCATATAATGACACTCTCCTCCCATAAGATAGACTTGAGGAGAGTGAAGGGTTCTGCTGGACACTTTGTTCTCAGAGGGGTCTGTATGTGGAATAGCAATAGTGTGTGAAATAATTCTGTGAGGATAGATACTGTATGAGTTTCATGTGTGTTGGTAAGGGTGTTGACAAGCTGGTCATGATGTGTTCATGTGAAAACCAGCTACAGTACCAGACAGACAGACATTGTTCCAAATGTAGAGTAAAACTATTCCCAACATAGTGCACTACTTTTGAGCCCTATGGGTTCCATTTGGGACATAACCTTAGGAAAGGAATCTGTCGTAACACTTCAAATGGTCATTCTTCCCTTTATCCCTGAGGACAGATGGAAGTATATCTGCTCCTTATCATCCAATGTCAGGGTCTCCCGATGGACTCCCCTCTACAGTATCAATACAGGCATGGCTGATAAATAGATAGCATTTTCCCATCAAACCTGATAGAGACAACCTTAAATGCAACCAGTCAGCGACATTGGCCTTGCAAAAGTCGAGTGAGTTATATTTCCAAAGTGTTCATTAAAAATGCATTATATAATACACATTTGAATCTAAATTTAAGTAAGGAGAAGTTTACCAGCCCTGAACAGAGATGACATTATAGGTTACATTAATGACAGGTGTAGAGAGGCTTGGGGAGTTTGTGTGTGTGCGTGTGTGTGCGTGTGTATGTACAGCAAATTGGGAGCGTTGATTTTTTAGTGTAACATTTCTAGTGTTGATTCAGGTGTTAAATTAACTCTGTAAGTGTAAGGTGTGCGTGTTGGTGGCAGGGAAGTCAGGTGCAGGAGAAAGAACTTGGTATAAACGGAGTCATATAATAAGAACTCACAAACAAACTCCAAAAACCTAAATATACAAAAAATAATAAAATGGGCACAAAACCCGTCACGCACCAACACATACTAGCACTAACATACAATCAAACAATCTCCAACAAGGACATGAAGGAAAACAGAGGGTTAAATACACAACATGTAATTGATGGGATTGGAACCAGGTGTGAAGGAAGACAAGACAAAACCAATGGAAAATGGATCAGTGATGGCTAGAAGATCGGTGACGTCGACCGCCGAACACCGCCCGAACAAGGGGAGGGACCGACTTCGGCAGAAGTCGTGACAGTAAGTGTTAAATTACACTCATTGGTGTAGAAAAACCCCAGTGTTGGTGTAAATAACCAGTGTTAAACCAAAACTATGCCCATCATATTAATGATAATGATATTTTCCAGCATATTTCCCAGCATGCTCTATTGTAGGTAGATTTTTTCTATTGTAGTTCTATGTTTTTGCATATACATAGATTAATTATTCTTATGCTACTCAAATATAAATAACATACATTTTTCTAATCTCATCCAATCTGTTACTTGGACTTGTTGCACCATTTACTGAAATGGTTGTTCCAGTTAACATGATTTAGGTAGTCTTGTATCTTACTTTTATCCAGCTTGGCAGTCATTCTGAAATGCGTTTGTGTGTGCGCCTGTGATTGATTGTCTAAATATTTCCTTCAGGGGGCCTCAAGGACTTAACTAAAATCATAGAGTTTTTAGTTCTTCAGCTTCTGAAGATTCTCCTGTGATATTTCAATTACATGCTGGGAGTTAGTTAAAGTGTTGCGTTAGTATGAGAGACGCACGGCACAAAATTTGCATGAGACCCACATGGATATCATTTGAGTTTGGGGTGTAAGAAACAAGTTGTTCAAGCAAAGGCAGTGTAAAATTGATTTAGGATGAACAAACTGCCATTACACGGATTGATCTACATGAATTACATAAAAATATTTTTTCAATCATGTCATTGTATTGTAGTATATGCAATTACACATTTGTAGCATTAACCCATTACAGTCTAAGCCCTGTCTAAACCGGGGGTGTCTACTAAGCTATATGGAAATGTTTTAAGAATGTCATACCAATGATCATATTGCTTTTTGATTTTGAATTTTAAGACCCCTTGAAGAAACAAAAAATTATTTTGATTATTTGATGAAATGTTTCATCAAATGTCCCTAATGCTTAATGCTATTGTGCTTAATGCTATTGGCCTTAATGCTATTAGCCCAAACAAATTCATTGAATAACAGATTACCTACATGGAACAACAGATAGTCCCGAAAAGTAAATCAAAAGGAAGTTTGTTCTGAAGTGTCTGTCCTATATCTGAGAGATATAAGATAGATGAGGATACATATTTAAATATATATATTTTCCCATGTATTTAACCCCTTATTTTTAGCACTAAACAGTCTCCATATATACTTCCATACATTTTTTCAACTGGTACTGGGGGACCTTCCGACGAGTCTTGTGATGCCTGTGGCAAAACATGTATGTATTCATGAGTCTCACCTTTCCACACAGGGGTCATATTAGTGTGTAGCTCAGACTGTTCGGACGCTAAAGACAGAAGTTGGCATATCGGCTATATCGACTTCAGACGAGTCCCAAGATGCTTGTGGGGGACGTATAGCAAGCTCTGTCACCTTTCACCGCATATATCTCTAGTTTAAAAGGACAGAAGCCTCTGGGGATTTAATTATTATGCAAATTAGATTTCTGCGGGGGCGCGGACATCGACTCCAGGGGGTAATGTACATTGGTCACACGATGAACCCAATTCAAATAGTTCCTGACTGAAATATCACTTATATTATTAAAAAAAGAAGGCAAATGTGTGATCCCAATTAAATTGGTTCGTTATTCATTACTAGCTAATCTCTATAAGGCTTGGGGAAGGAGTTAGATGGCATAGTAATGAAAAAAGGGACAGAGAGCTTCTAATGTAAGGGGAGACAAAGCTAGAGGAAATTAGTTCACCTTTGTTCTACACTTTAAGGTTTGAGTGAGGTGCATTATACTGTATCAGAATATCTTTTTCATTTCCTACTATAGATGGATGATAACACAAAGAAGGCTTTGTGTAAGGGGCTTTAATTAATGGGTTTCCTTTTTCACCTTATTGGTGGGAAAGACTGGGCCTGGGAAAGGAGTTCATGGCAATGGATTGACTGACTAGAGTCGTCTGTGTGATGTTTTGGTGTTTAAAGATAATTTCATGGTTTTGTTCAAGTTGCCACCATTTGCCACCAGCCTTATAAAGACGAGTGTATGTATAAATCCATAATGTTAATGGCTGTGTGGAGATGTTGTTTTATCGTCATCAGAGACGGTTCTGTCCGTGGAGTAAAGTTTGGCGGTTTGGCCTGTCATCTTTTAGTTAGACAGGAGCAGGACAGAGACTAGAGAAATACAATACTAATTCATGAGGCAATGCACTTCCAGCCACCATTAATCTCATGCCACCCCAGTGCCTTACTATTAAACATTTATTTAATTTGCATACAAATCGGAATTCCAAAGTAATCTGATGTCAAAGCGAATGCCTGGGAGTGAAAAGTTTCTCTGGGCGTCTATCCCTGGCTTGGTGATGTGTGTCCGTGTGACTGCTGGCCGTTCAGTGTTGAAGTGAGAATGTCTAGCAAGGTCAATTTCATTTCCAGTGTTTGAAACAATGAGTTGAAATAATTTATCATTATCCCACAGTGAGTTCTGAAAAGAACAAATCATCCTACTCGTCATCATATACGTCACATGTCCACGTTGTCTCTGTGTTGTGCTGTTTGTTGCTACTTGGCTACCTGTCAAACATTTCGTTTTTTACTTTTAATAATCGTTTAGTTAAAACTCTGCATTTAACAAATCTACCAACATCTTAGTTTTGTCCTTGCCCTACTTTTTTCATTCAACTTTCTCAGCCCGGACGCTTTACCTAGACATTGTTCTACAGGACCTCCGCCAACCTTTCTAGCAGAGGCGTGCCGCTAGCGGAACACCTCGACAACATTCCGCTGAAAAGGCAGCGTGGGAAATTCAAAAATATTTTTTAGAAATATGTAACTTTCACACATTAACAAGTCCAATACAGCAAATGAAACATAAACGTCTTGTTAATCTACCCATCTTGTCCGATTTCAAAAAGGCTTAACAGCGAAAGCACAACATATGATTGTTAGTTCAGAGCCAAGTCAAAAAAACACAGCCATTTTCCAGCCAAAGATAGGAGTCACAAAAAGCAGAAATATAGATCAAATTCATCACTAACCTTTGATGATCTTCATCAGATGACACTTATAGGACATCATGTTACACAATACATGTATGTTTTGTTCGATAATGTGCATATTTATATCCAAAAATCTCAGTTTATATTGGCACGTTACGTGCAGTAATGTTTTGATTCCAAAACATCCGGGGATCTTGCAGATAGCCACAGAAATCCCAGAAATACTCATAATAAACATCGATAAAAGAAACAAGTGTTATTCACAGAATTAAAGATAGACTTCTCCTTAATGCAACCGCTGTGTCAGATTTCAAAAAAACTTTACGGAAAAAGCATAATCTGAGTACGGCGCTCAGAGCCCAATCCAGCCAAATAAATTTCTGCCATGTTGGAATCAACAGAAGTTAGAAATAACATGATAAATATTCACTTACCTTTGATGATCTTCATCAGAATGCCCTCCCAGGAATCCCAGTTCGACAATAAAATGACTGATTTGTTCCATAAAGTTCCATAAAGTCCATAATTTATGTCCAAATAACCACTAGTTGTTAGCGTGTTCAGCCCAGTAATCCATCTTCATGAGCACTAGGTCCAGACAAAAACTCAAAAAGTTCCGTTACAGGTCGTAGAAACATATAAATCGATGTATGGAATCAATCTTTAGGATGTTTTTAACATAAATCATCAATAATGTTCCAACCGGAGAATTTCATTGTCTGTAGCAAAGCACTGGAACGAGAGCTAACTCTGTCGGAAGCGCGGGTCACGAGCCTGAGACACTCTGCCAGACCACTGACTCATTCAGCTCCCATTCCGCCCTCCTTTATAGACGAAGCCTGAAACAAGTTTCTAAAGACGGTTGACATCTAGTGGAAGTCTTAGGAAGTGCAACTTAACCCCATAGACACTGTGTATTCGGTAGGCCAAGCTTTGAAAAACTACAAACCTCAGATTTCACATTTCCTGGTTGGATTTTTCTCAGGTTTTCGCCCGGCATATGAGTTCTGTTATACTCACACTCATTCAAACAGTTTTAGAAACTTCAGAGTGTTTTTTATCCAATACTACAAATAATATGCATATATTAGCATCTGGGACAGAGTAGCAGGCAGTTTACTCTGGGCACGTGTTTCATGCAAAAGTGAAAATACTGCCCCCTATCCCAAACAGGTTTTAAGCAACGAGTCGGAGTCAGAGGCCAGGCCTTTTCAGGTCTCTCCTCCACCTGTTACGGGGTCTGAGCTGCCGAAGCCTCCCACCATTAGCTCTGACAATTTGAAAGCCCTAGTCATTGGCGACTCCATTAACCGCAATATTAGACAAAAAATTATCATCCAGAAATCATACTGTTTACCAGGGGGCAGGGCTACCGACGTAAAGGCTAATCTGAAGATGGTGCAGGCTAAGGCTAAAACTGGCGAGTGTAGAGAGTATATCGATATTATTATCTACGTCGGTACCAACAATGTTAGGATGAAACAGTCAGAGGTCACCAAGCTCAAGTGTCGGCATCGAGTAATTGTCTCTGGCCCCCGCCCAGTTAGGGGGAGTGATGAGCTCTACAGCAGAGTCTCACAACTCATTTGCTGGTTGAAAACTGTTTTCTGCCCCTCCCAAAAGATAGAATTTGTAGATAATTGGCCCTCTTTCTGGGACTCATCCTCAAACAGGACCAAGCCTGGCCTGCTGAGGAGTGAATGACTCTATCCTACCTGGAGGGGTGCTCTCATCTTATCTATCAACATAGACAGGATTCTAACTCCTCTAGCTCCACAATAAGATAGGGTGCAGGCCAGGCAGCAGGCTGTATAGTCAGTGTACTTTTCCCCATTGAGACAGTGTCTGCGTCTGGATCTTGGTCTGGAAAAATCTAAACATGGCGGTGTTTGCCTTAACAATCTCACTGGAAGACCTCCTGCATCCATGTCATTTTTGAAAGAGACTGTGATAATCCCTCACAACTCAGAATAGGACTACTTAATCTTAAATCCCTCACTTCCAAGGCAGTCACAGTCAATGAACTACTTACTGATCATAACCTTGATGTGATTGGCCTGACTGAAACGGCTTTAGCCTGGTGAATTAGTTAAAATGAGTTACACTAGTGACCATATCCAAGTTACACTAGTGACCATATCCCCCATGCATCCCACAAAGGGGGAGGTGTTGCTAACTTTTGACAGCAAATTTCAATTTATATATATAAAAATCTGAAACTTTATTTTTAAAAATCATGCAGAAAAGCTAATCCATGCTTTTGTCACTTAGATTAGAATACTGCAATGCTCTACTCTTCGGCTAGCTAGATAAATAAACTTCAGTTAGTGCTAAATACAGCTGCTAGAACTTAAACATTTTACTCCAGTGTGAGCCCCTCTACACTGGCTTCCTGTTAATTCTAGGGCTGATTTCAAGGTTTTACTGCTGTACTATAAAGCATTACATGGACTTGCTCCTACCTATCTCTCTAATTTGGTTCCGCTGTACATACCTACACATACGCCACGGTCAGAAGACGCAGGCCTCATGGTCCCTAGAATTTCTAAGCAAACAGCTGGAGGCAGGGCTTTCTCCTTTAGAGCTCAATTTTTATGGAATGGTCTTCTTATCCATGTGAGAGACGCAGACTCGGTCTCGACCTTTAAGTGTTTACTGAAGACTCATCTCTTCAGTAGGTCCTATGATTGAGTGTAGTCTGCCCCAGGGGTGTGAAGGTGAATGGCAAGGCACTGGAATGATGAACCACCCTTGCTGTCTCTGCCTGGCCGGCTCCCCTCTCTCTACTGGGCTTTTTTTGCTATACTCAACATGAGGGGGTTGAGTCACTGATGTGACCTTGCTGTCCGGTTTTGCACCCCCTCAGGCTTGTGCAGTGGAGGAGATCTTTGTGGGCTATACTCGGCCTTGTCTCAAGGTAGTAAGTTGGTCTGTTGTGATCCCTCTAGGGGTGTGGGGGGCTGTGCTTTGGCAAAGTGGGTGGTGTTATCTCCTGCCTGGTTGGCCCTGTCCGGGGGTATCGTCGTACTGGGCCACAGTGTCTCAGACTCCAGCATCTATGCTGCACTAGTCTATGTGCCTGTCCTATCTGGTGAAATTCTCCTGTCTTATCTGCTGTCCTGTGTGAACTTAAGTATGCTCCCTCTAATTCTTCGATCTCTCTCTCTTTCTCTCTCTGACAACCTGAGCTCTAGGACCATGCCTCAGGACTACCTGGCCTGAAGAGGAAGTACAAAAAATGTCAGATTAATACTGCCATTGAGAAAATTCAAAACAAATCGAGACATGATCTCTTTCAAGGAGTCTCACAAAAATAAGCATTATTGCGTTCTAACTACTCGCTCTTCAAAATGCTCTGAACAAATTAAGGCAATCGTTCAAACATTTGCACATTCTAAGATCCGATGACAGTATCGCTAATGTGTTTTCGGACCCTCCCTTGGTCATATTCTCGTAGGGCAGAAATCTCTGAGATCAATTGGTAAACTCTGATTTACCACACCAAAATATCGCATCAAAAATGTGTATTTGGGCCTCTACCGGATGGAAACTACAAGTGTAATGGCTGTGCTCAATGCAATGGCACTTAAAAATGTAGATCCTTCAAACACCCCCAAACAGGGAAACAGATCCCAATCAAAGGTGTTATCACGTGCTCCACTAAGGCAGTTATTTATCTTATAACTTGTCCTTGTGGTAAAAATGATGTGGGTAAAACAAAGCGTGAATTAAAAGTGCGAATCTCGGAGCATCGTTGTCCCACCATGATCTGTTTCACCTGTCTTTGTGATTGTCTCCACCCCCTCCAGGTGTCGCCCGTCTTCCCGTGTGTATTTATACTTGTGTTTTCCGTTTGTCTGTTGCCAGCTCGTCTTGTTCGTCAAGTCAACCAGCATTTTTGTTCTCAGCTCCTGCTTTTCCTTATCTCTCGTTTTCTCACCCTCCTGGTTTTGACCCTTGCTTGTTCTGACTCTGAGCCCGCCTGCCTGACCAGTCTGCCTGCCTCTGAGCCCGCCTGCCTGACCAGTCTGCCTGCCTGACCAGTCTGCCTGCCTCTGAGCCCGCCTGCCTGACCAGTCTGCCTGCCTGACCAGTCTGCCTGCCTGACCAGTCTGCCTGCCTGACCAGTCTGCCTGCCTCTGAGCCCGCCTGCCTGACCAGTCTGCCTGCCCCTGAGCCTGCCTGCCGACCTGTACCTTTGCCCCACCTCTAGATTGTTGACCTCTGCCTACCCTGACCTGTCTATTGCCTGCCCCTGTTGGAATATTAAACCATTGTCAATTTGACGATTCTGCATCTGGGTCTTACCTTGATTCCTGATAATCGTAGAGCCATTAAGTGCAGGTACTCGACTTACCCAGTTGCAGCACACTTTTTGGAAGCGAACTACTTGATTTCGTTTCTATGTTATATCGGCATTGAACATGTCACCCTCCCTAGGAGAGGGGGTGACCTCAACAATTTATTGGTAAAATGAGAGGCTGCCTGGATCTTTGATTTAAAGACCCTTGCCCCATTCGGTCTCAACGTAGACTTTGATCTGAAGCCATTCTTGTGATTTTGCTATTCATTGTAAATGTTTGTAGGCCTATGTAGCCAAATTGTATCTATGATCGTATGCTATCATTCATGTCATTTTTATATCTAAGAATTAACCAATGATATCAGGCCACACGCGACAATGATTACAGACACCTCTTTGTGTCCTTTGACGCTATATAAACTAGTGACCCGCAGTGTTTGTCATTATACCCTGATGTAGACTGCTTGTCTGTCGAAAAGTTGGATATTAGGTTAATAAATTATTGCATCGGAGCTCCTAGAGTGTGCGGCTCTCCTTTTCTTTTTAAAACTGTAACTCGACCACTCAGGAACATTCACTGTCTTCTTACTAGGCAACTCCAGTGAAGATTTGATCTTGTGTTTTAGGTTATTGTTCTGCTGAAAGGTGAATTAATCTCCCAGTGTCTAGTGGAAAGCAGACTGAACCAGGTTTTCCTCTAGGATTTTGCCTGTGCTTAGCTCCACTTCATTTTTTTTATCCTGAAAAACTCCCTCCCTGATACAGCCACCACTATGCTTAAAAATCTGAGTGGTACTTAGTAACGTGTTGTATTGGATTTGCCCCGAACATAACACTGAATTCAGGACAAAAATTGTATTGCTTTGCCACATTTTTTGTGATATTACTTTAGTGCCCTGTTGCAAGTTTTCAAATATTTGTATTATCTACAGGCTTCCTTCTTTTCACTCTGTTAATTAGGTTAGTATTGTGGAGTAACTACATTGTTTCTTTTGTCCGTCCTCAGTTTTCTCCTATCACAGCCATTCAACTCTAACTGTTTTAAAGTCACAATCCCTGAGCGGTTTCCTTTTTCTCTGGCAACAGTTAGGATGGACGCCCGTATCTTTGTACTGACTGGGTGTATTGATACACCGTCTAAAGTGTAATGAATAACTTCACTATGCTCAAAGGGATATTCAATGTCTGTGTTTATTTTGACCCATCTACCAGTAGGTGTACTTCTTTGCGAGGCATTTGGTAACATCACTGGTGTTTGTGGTTGAATCTGTGTTTGATATTCACAACTGACAGATAATTGTATGTGTGCGGTACAGAGACAAGGTAGTCATTCAAAAAGCATGTTAAACACACTTATTGCACACAGAAGGAGTCCATGCAACTAATTATTTGACTTGTTTAGCACATGTTTACTCCTGAATGTATTTAGGCTTGTCATAACAAAGAGGTTGAATACTTATTGACTCAAGACATTTCAGCTTTTCATTTTATAAATTAAAATAAATAAATAAATGAACATAATTCCACTTTGACGTTATGGGCTATTGCGTGTAGGCCGGTGACACACAATCTCAATTGAATCCATTTTAAATTCAGAATGGATCAACAAAATATGGAAAAAGTCAAGGGGTGTGAATACTTTTTGTGAATACATTAATGAGATATTCATGGTAACTTAATGCCAGCTTCCTGTAAATTACTATAATGTCAAAACAATGAAACACAGAAAATATCTGTAAATGTGACTAAACTTTAGGAAAGTTATTTTGACACTATTTTAATGTAATTACAAGGGATTCGAGCAAGCAGGTTGGCTGTGAGTCATTTGTATATATCACTTAGACTTCTAGAGGACTAAACTAAGGCTTCCAAACTGGCTGTGAATACAGGTAGTGATGTTACGTTTGATACCGAAGCTCCGAGGCATGGGTCGAAATCATTAAGCAGCTAACACAGCTAATTCGTGTATCACTTTATCAGAAGTACGTCATCAGTGATGTCCGAAACTTTGTTTGATCACGTGCTTTTTCAAACTGTGTGTTGCAAAATGCGAGATCCCCGGTGATTTCTTCGATTCCAAGCTGCTTTCAAACACGACCTCTACTGGACACTGTATTTACAGGATTTTGTTAGGATTTTGTACAGGTAGTTACTCCTGACTGATAGCTTAGCAGGTAGAGTAGTGAACTATGAAACATTCAGGGACGTGAGGGTATGAGGTTGAATCCTGTTGAAAGCACACTAGTTAAAACTATTTTATGTGAAACCACACTTTCTGCACTGTTGTTCAAATAATTTGTTTGATTTAGTATTATACAATGGGTGGTCTAATCCTGAATGCTGATTGGTTAAAAGCGCATGCCAGCCTCTGTCTATTCCACAAGTTACCACTGGCTAAATATATGATGTTAAAATGCCTAATTACTCTGTTCGATCTGACTGCGCAATCCAGTGTCTCATCAGCCCAGGCACGGAAGTTATAAACTTGATCTCCACTATAAAAAGCATCTAGACTTTCTCACATTTTTTATAGACTAACATTTAGTTTTCACCAGTGGAGATTTGTATAAACCTTGCTTTCTGTCTCTCCGACATTTCACCGTTGTTTCAATATTCAAATTCGATCACTAGCTGTCCATAAAGTAATGAACGTGTATGGGTCGGGAGTCAGGACGAGACAGACAGGCAGGCAACATTTCTCAGCCAATCGAAATCATGAATCAGCTGGCATCATTTTTAAGGATATATACAAATAAATGTCAATTGAAAAAAGGTCAAATGAAACGAAGTGCAGCTAGTTTGCAGTCTTTACAGCTCAAATCAAATCAAAATGTATTGGTCACATACACATGGTTAGCAGATGTTAATGCGAGTGTAGCGAAATGCTTGTGCTTCTAGTTCTGACTATGCAGTAATATCTAACAAGTTCACAACAAATGTAAAAGAATGAATATGTACATCTAAATATACGGCTGAGCGATGGCGTGCGGCATAGGCAAGATGCAGTAGAATGTATAGAATATGGTATATACACATATGAGATGAGTAATGTAGGATATGTAAACGTTATTAAAGTGGCGTTATGGTGCCAGAATAACAACCTATCCCTCAACGTAACGAAGACTAAGGAGATGATTGTGGACTACAGGAAAAGGAGCACCGAGCACGTCTCCATTCTCATCGACGGGGCTGTAGTGGAGCAGGTTGAGACCTTCAAATTCCTTGGTGTCCACATCAACAACAAACTAGATTGGTCCAAACACACCAAGACAGTTGTGAAGAGGGCACAACAAAGCTTATTCCCCCTCAGGAAACTAAAAAGATTTGTCATGGGTCCTGAGATCCTCAAAAGGTTCTACAGCTACAACATCGAGAGCATCCTGACCGGTTGCATCACTGCCTGGTACGGCAATTGCTCGGCCTCCGACCGCAAGGCACTTCAGAGGGTAGTGCGTACGGCCCAGTACATCACTGGGGCAAAGCTGCCTGCCATCCAGGACCTCTACACCAGGCGGTGTCAGAGGAAGGCCCTAAAAATTGTCAAAGACCCCAGCCACCCCAGTCATAGAATGTTCTCTCTACTACCGCATGGCAAGCGGTACCGGAGTGCCAAGTCTAGGACAAAAAGGCTTCTCAACAGTTTTTAGCCCCAAGCCATAAGACTCCTGAGCAGGTAGCCAAATGGTTACCCGGACTATTTGCATTGTGTGCCCCCCCCAACCCCTCTTTTACGCGGCTGCTACTCTCTGTTTATCTTATATGCATAGTCACTTTAACTATACATTAATGTACATACTACCTAATTGAACCGACCAACCAGTGCTCCTGCACATTGGCTAACCGGGCTATCTGCATTGTGTCCCACCACCCGCCAACCCCTCTTTTTACGCTTCTGCTACTCTCTGTTCATCATATATGCATAGTCACTTTAACGATACCTACATGTACATACTACCTCAATAAGCCTGACTAACAGGTGTCTGTATATAGCCTTGCTACTGTTATTTTCAAATGTCTTTTTACTGTTGTTTTATTTCTTTACTTACCTACACACACACACACACACACACATACTTTTTCCCCCACACCATTGGTTAGAGCCTGTAAGTAAGCATTTCACTGTTGTATTCGGCGCAGGTGACAAATAAACTTTGATTTGATTTAAAGTGACTAGCGATACCTTTATTAAGTCCATTTATTTAAGTTGACAGAGATTTGAGTCTGTATGTTGGCAGCAGCCTCTCTATGTTAGTGGTGGCTGTTTAACAGTCTGATGGCCTTGAGATAGAAGCTGTTTTTCAGTCTCTCGGTCCCCGCTTTGATACACCTGTACTGACCTCGCCTTCTGGATGATAGCGGGATGAACAGGCAGTGGGTCGGGTGGATGTTGTCCTTCATGATCTTTTTGGCCTGCCTGTGACATCGGGTGCTGTAGGTGTCCTGGAGGGCAGGTAGTTTGCCCCGGTGATGCGTTGTGCAGACCGCACCACCCTCTGGAGAGCCTTGCGGTTGAGGATGGTGCAATTGCAGTACCAGGCAGTGATACAGCCCGACAGGATGCGCTCAATTGTGCACCTGTAAAAGTTTGTGAGTGTTTTAGATGTCAAGTCAAATTTCTTCAGCCTCCTGAGGTTGAAGAGGCGCTGTTGCGCCTTCTTCACCACACTGTCTGTGTGGGTGGTCACCATAGCAGCACCCACCCACAGCACGTGCTCCAGCAGGTATATTTCAATGGTCACCCCCAAAACCAATTCCTCCTTTGGCCGCCTATCCTTACAGTTCTCTGCTGCCAATGACTGGAGTGAACTGCAAAGATCGCTTAAGCCTCATATCTCCCTCACTAGCTTTAAGCACCAGCTGTCAGAGCAGCTCACAGATCACGGCACCTATACATAGCCAATCTGTATATAGACTTTCTCTATTGTATTATTGACTGTATGTTTGGTTATTCCATGTGTAACTCTGTTGTTTGTGTTGCACTTGTCACGAACTGGCTCAAAGTTCGTAACAAAAAGGAAGACAACGTGGAGATAAGGAATAACAAAATATATTTATTAACTAAGGTAACCTATATACAAATAAACAATCGTGTGTCTGCATGGAGAGAGTCTCCCAATGAATGTGGTAGAGGCCTATTTATCCTGGGACACACCCGGGCCCAGGTGTTTCCCATGTCGCTGACGACCCTCCCGGCTCCGCCCACCGGCATCCTAATAAGGAAACAAGAGCTAAGAGAGAGAATACGGCAGACAGAGTGGGAGGGTTGTCAAACACTGCTTTGCTTTATCTTGGCCAGGTCGCAGTTGTAAATGAGAACGTGTTCTCAACTAGCCTACCTGGTTAAATAAAGGTGAAATAAAAACTAAAAACAATTCAGTTTGTCCGTGATGTGTACGCCTAGGAACTTTCTCCACTACTGTCCCGTGGATGGGGGGGGGGGGGGGGGTGCTCCCTCTGCTGTCGGGGGGGGTGCTCCCTCTGCTGTTTCCTGTAGTCCACAATCATCGCCTTTGTTTTGTTGATGTTGAGTGAGAGGTTATTTTCCTGACACCACACTCCGAGGGCCCTCACCTTCTCCCTGTAGGCCGTCTCGTCGTTGGTGGTAATCAAGCCTACCAGTGTAGTGTCGTCTGCAAACTTGATGATTGAGTTGGAAGCGTGCATGGCCACGCAGTCATGGGTAAACAAGGAGTGGGCTGAGAACATACTCTTGTGGGGCCCCAGTGTTGAGGATCAGCGGAGGGGAGATGTTGTTTCCTACCTTCACCACCTGGGGGTGGCCCGTCAAAGTCCAGGACCCAGTTGCACAGGGCAGTGTCGAGACCCAGGGTCTCGAGCTTAATGACGAGTTTGGAGGTTTTACTCACGTTGGCCACGGAGAAGGAGAGCCCACAGGCTTTGGTAGCGGGCCGTGTCAGTGGCACAGTATTGTCCTCAAAGCGAGCAAATAAGTTGTTTAATTTGTCTGGGAGCAAGACGTCGATGTCCGCGACGGGGCTCGTTTTCTTTTTTAAATCTGTGATTGACTGTAGACCCTGCCACATCCGTCTCGTGTTTGAGCCGTTGAATTGCGACTCTACTTTGTCTCTATTCTGACGCTTTGCTTCTTTGATTGCCTTGCGGAGGGAATAGCTGCACTGTTTGTATTCGGTCATGTTTCCGGTCGTCTTGCAACGATTAAAAGCGGTGGTTCGCGCTTTCAGTTTCGCGCGAATGCTGCCATTAATTCACGGTTTCTGGTTAGGGAAGGTTTTAATAGTCACAGCGGGTACGACATCTCCGATGCACTTGCTAATAATCTCGCTCACTGAGTCAGCGTATAGATCAATGTTGTTGTCTGAGGCTATCCAGAACATATCCCAGTCCATGTGATCGAAGCAATCTTGGAGCTTGGAATCCGATTGGTCAGACCAGCGTCGTATTGACCTGAGCATGGGCGTTTCCTGTTTTAGTTTCTGTCTATAGATTGGGAGCAACAATGGTTAGATTTGCCAAAGGGAGGGCTTTGTATGCATTGCGGAAGTTCGATTAGCAATGTCGCTCGTGTCGCACATTTGATATGCTGATAGAATTTAGGGAGTATTGATCTTAGGTTAGCTTTGTTAAAATCCCCAGCTACAATAAATGCAGCCTCAGGATGTATGGTTTCCAGTTTACATAGAGTCCATTGAAGTTATTTCAGTGCCAACGATCTTCAGTGTTTGAAGTGATTGTGTTTGCTGTGTTGTGGGCTAGCTCCTCTGAACAACAGTGTCCTCATGAGAGAGCACATTTTCTATGACAGGTGAAATTATGCCTCACTTGATCATTGTCATTGATTTATCCAAATAAATGTCACTAGAAAACAGCTTAAACAATTGCACATGCAGCTGATGTTGTTATTCTTTTTGACTTTTGACATGACTAGCTAGCAAGCAAGGGATAAGAATGTTGCCAGCCAGTATGGTAATGGAACATTTAGAACGAACGACTGGGTCGCGTCCATAGATACAGAACAAAAAGACTGAACGACTGGGTCGTGTCTTTGGCACCGGAACCAATAGAACAAACAACCGGCCGGCATGGGTAGCTACCCAATATTTGTGTCGGGACTATATCTTGAGGAAAGATGATATAGTATGAATAAATTCATCAAAATAAAGTTTTTAATTAAATACTTTCAATCATTATTCGAATATGTTGGTAACCTGTTGTATAAAATTGATAATGCCCTCGAAGCCCTCAAGCATTATCACTTAATAGTATAAGCCTGTCTTAAGCATCCTAAATAATGCCATAGATTCAGTTTTTGAAAATTGTAAACTTGAAGTCAAAAAAGGGGAGCATGATGTAAGATGCAAACCTAGTATTCCAACTGAACATAGTCTACTAAAGCCAACGACTTACCACAGTAAAAGAACAAAACAACGTCTATCAGATAATCACATGTTGCTACTTATTGCTGACTCAATAATGTGCATTGTGAAACAATAATGAAGCTTTGACTAATGAAACGTTTTTCGACACGATTTGGTGAAAGCTCCACAACATTCAGGAAGTATCGGTTTCCCATCACTAAATACAGGGCTAAACAGATCATACGGATATAGTTAACTATTCAACCATTAAACTTTTAAAATACACTTCTACTCCAATTTGATCCCAATAGATATTTAATTGTCAGGGAAATACTACTACATACAGTATATAGTTTATAATGGTACAGGACTCTTACTAACGGGTGCAACAAATATAGCCACGGCTTAAAATATTTTACTTAACTAGGCAGTTAAGAACAAATTCTTATTTTTAATGACGGCCCAGGAACAGTGGGTTACCTGCGTTATTCAGGGGCAGAACGACAGATTTTTACCTTGTCAGCTCGGGGATTTGAGCTTGCAACCTGTTGGTTACAATTCCAGCGCTCTAACCACTAGGCTACCTGCCACCCCTATTAATTATCCTGTAATTATTTCCCCTCCCACAATACACCAGGATTTACAGTATGCTACATTAAATATACAGCAAAACTGCAATACCGTACTTTTTTGTTGAATTGTATTGACAAACTAAGATGTGACCAGTTCTTGAATGTCATTTTGGCTGAGTTTCACTGGTGCATTCAGCTGTTTTAATTTGTCCTGTTCTGCTCTCAGGATGGATTTGATCATTCTTAGTTGTGAGTTCCAGCATACAGCGGTTGGAGGCTGTATCTTCTTCTCTTCATCCAGAAGGTCTGCTGCAACGGTGGACTTGTGGACCAAGAGCCCCTGCTTTGGCAAGAACCTTCTGTGAGGTTCGACACATTGAAATTTCATCCTTGATAATGAGCTGTAAAACGTGCAAAACAGTACTCACAGTTGGGTATTAAATAAATAGTTACAGAATCATTCTCCGTTTTTGTCCCCTGTGTGACACCCCTTAAACCTTTTGACGGCCAGCATGCCATTCTACATGTCCCAGTCATGAATGAAATAGCCAGCAATTCCCAAGAATGAATTAATCTGGGATGATGACCAAAGATCCACAGTGACACATACACTAGCAGCAAAACTGGTACCGGTGGAACTTCACACGAGTCTTGAGAGGCTTGTGGGCATCCTTGAGTAAAACAACCGACATGTATGAGTTCGTGAGAGTCTGATCTTTAATAATACTTTGTAGGCCAAACCGTTCGGACGCTACATGCGATTTAGTGAGAAGAGCAATTTTCAGGATGTCTCATGGTCTGACAAACACTGCTCTAGCTCTGCCACCTTTCACCGCAGATGCGGAAGTATGACATCGGCTGATGCTGTGGGATTGAGATGCATACAATGCTAAATATCTCTACCTGAAATTGACGGATTTTGATGGGAATGGTTGTATTATGTTAATTTGATTTCCGCGGGGCCTTGAAATTGATTCTAGGTAATGTTAAATCAACACTGAAAGTGTGGAGCCTGTGGACCCATATAGACACCGGAACAGTGTTAAATTAACACACTGCTTGGTGTAAAGATTTATTCAAATATTTCCCAGAGTGCCTTGCCTTTTGAGTATATTGTAGAGTTACCACCGATGACTGTATTTGTTAGTGACAGAGACATCCTTGTTGCATTCATCCATTTTCAGTCCTATGGACTTCAAGTGAAATACTAAGTATGTTAGTTATAAAAACACAAGAACAACATTTTTTTAACACAATACCGTATGTATTTCATAAGGCCTTATTAAAGGGTCTAGTTGTATCCGAATACAGGGGCCTGAAATGAGCGATGGGGAAATTAAGCTTCCTGAAGCATTGTTTATTTCCAGCCAATTGTGGCACCCCATGGTCAAAATAATTTAGAGCAGACAAATTATTAGAAATAATAACGCCATAGTGTGTGTGCAGGGTAGCCTTTTGTCTTCAACCGAAACCAATACCAAACCAATCAGGTGGTTGTTTGACAAAACAAAGCTTTTGACTTCATGGAATACGTGCTTCTGATAAAGTGACACAAGCATCGGCACACTGCTTTGAAGTAAACTCCTTAGTGTTTTCGACGCATGCCTCGGAGCAGCAATATTAAACTTAACATCACTACTATTTACTAGTGATGGGAAACCGAGGCTTTCTGAAGGCTTCGGCGCTTTCACCCAATTGTGCCGAAAGACGATTCATTACTCGGAGATTCATTATTTGTTCACAATGCACAATAGTGACATCTACTGGTTAGCAATAAATAGCAGTCTATGATTATCAGATAGAAAACATTGTGGCGAAGCGGTAAGTCGCTGACTTTAGTTGCCTATAATTTGTTGGAATTCCAGGCTTGCATCTTATATCTTGCTTCCCTTTTTTGCCCTCAAGTTTACTATTTTTCAAAAACGGAATCTATGGCATTATTTAGGGTGCCTAAGACAGAAGCTTATAGTATAATAAATAAATCAAATGATTTGAACAACAGTGCAGAAAGTGCAGAAACAATTTTCAAAATTGTGTGTCTTCAATGGGACTCAATGTTATAGCATCACGTCGCTGAATATTCCATAGTTCCCTACTGAATATTCCGTAGTTCCCTACTACACCTGCTAAGCTACTGGTTAAGAGAAATATTTTGTGCAAAAACTGAAATATATTGATAAGGACGGTGTCCAGTAGAGGTCAGTGTTTGAAAGTAGCTTGGAATCAAATAAATCCCTGGAACCATGGCGAAATCAGTGGGATCTCGCATTTTGCGACATACACGGTTAGAAAAGCATGTGATCAAATGAAACTTCGGCCGTCATTGATGAATACTTCTGATAAAGTGCACACTGCTTCAAAGTTAGCGCTTAGCGATTTCGATGCATGCCTCGGAGCTCCGGTATCAAATGTAACATCACTACTATTTGCAGAGTTAGCTCCAGGTAGATGATGCCATTCCAAGTTTTTGTTTGCAAAGTTTACATATGGCTTTGAATTTCTCTGCAGTATTTTCAGGTATCATAAAATGAATTTAAAGCAGCCAATCCAATAGTTTCTGAAAAGTAGTCACTTCCTGACATCTGTATTAAAATATTTTCAAAAAGTTGTCACTTTTGGAGTTCTGTATTAAAATATTTTAAAAGTAGTAGCTTTTTCTCAGGTCTGTATTGAAATAGTTTAAAAAAGTAGTCATTTTTTCAGATCTGTATTCAAATAGTAACTATTTGTGCCGCTAAAAAAATACTAATGATATATTATAGCATACCAACTGATATATATGTTTTATATCACTTGCACTTTAGGTCTTAACAAAGGCTTCTAAACTGACAGTGACTACAGGGCAAAACAGATCAAAAAGATAATGCTAGCCACTCAACAATTAAAGGTTTGAGACGTTCTGCTACTCAGATATGTCCCCTAAATAAATGTCATTGTTAGGGAACCACTACCAAAAATGCAGTATGGCACTGTGTTCTGAAATACAGTAAATTACTGCCAGCAAATGGTCAGTAAGTTACTGCTGTTTTTCAGGACAAGGTTTGTAGAATAATTTGTTTTTCAACAACACAATGAGCCAACACACCTCCAGGCTGTGTAAGGGCTATTTGACCAAGAAGGAGAGTGATGGAGTGCTGCATCAGATGACCTGGCCTCCACAATCACCCAACTTCAACCCAATTGAGATGGTTTGGGATGAGTTGGACTGCAGAGTGAAGGAAAACAGCCAACAAGTGCTCAGGGTATGTGGGAACTCCTTCAAGACTGTTGGAAAAGCATTCCAGGTGAAGCTGGTTGAGAGAATGCCAAGAGTGTGCAAAGCTGTCATCAAGGCAAAGGGTGACTACTCGAAAAATCAAATATAAAATATATTTTGATTTGTTTAACACTTTTTTCATTCCAACATGATTCCATATGTGTTATTTCATAGTTTTGATGTCTTCACTATTTTTCTACAATGTAGAAAATAGTAAAAATAAAGGAAAAGCCTGGAATGAGTAGGTGTGTCCAAACTTTTGACTGGTACTCTATAAAACATAGGTAAGGTATTTTACTCTGCATTCTATAGTGTTTTGCTGTTGAAATTGCAGAAAAGTCTCAGTGTGCTGTAAAACACATTTACGGTAGTTTACTGTGCATTCTACAGTATTCTACTGTTGAAATGACGGAAACAAATGTAACTATTGTAACTACTGTGTAACTATTTCTGCCATCATACAGCTATACTACCATATGATTGTGTTCCTGGTCAATCAAAGACATTACAGTAGTTAAGCTGGCTTTGATTAGATTCAGGCTGGTTGGTTCTCATTCATTCCTTCACAGCTGGGCAGCCCGGTTGACACAATGTCTGCTGTTGATTGACGTCTTCTCATTCTGCAGAAGTCTGAATCCCAGTCAATCATTGATGTGAAATATTCACCACCAGCCAATGGAGGCTACTTAAATAGTCTAAGACCTTCAATCATCATAAGAAAAAATTGCTCCCTTTCTCCTTTCAAAGGTTTTCCTTTCCGTTCAATTTCTCATCCCTCACTGGAACCAACAGGGTGATAAGACTTTGATCCCAATCCACATAACCGTGTCATAGCACCACTCATATAGTGAGCATATACTGTTAGCCTTATAAAATGTTACAAATAAATCCATGATCCAATATTATGATATATATGACAAACATCTGCTCAAAATGATGTGTAACTGACATACACTGGTAGCTCAGGATATACTACACTAGATTATGATACAAATATTTTGATTTAAAAATGTAAAATGTCTGAGCATTATAATTTCTGTCTGGTGTAAAGGATGTAATTATTCTCCGTCTTGATTTACAGAGCAAATGGATAGAGAGCTTAAAAATTCACTCATAATCCTCCTTTTAACTATCATTAGTCAGCTCACTGTGCTATTCAGTACAGTGCCCTCTGGTCTCTATGCTAATGTGAGATATGCTCCTTCTCATAATAGGTTACCAGTGTGCTCTGCTGCTCGTTATACCTTAAATCACTTGAGCCAGGCGAGCCTAGAGATGCTAGTTAAATCATGAGAGAGGGGCAGGAAGAGCAATACATCATGTCTCATCATCTCAGCTTGCCTTAATAAGTAGGTAAACATCTCTGTAGACCAAGTGTAAAGACTTCAGGTGTTCACAAACCATCTACTCTACCTATCAGGGGAAGCCATAGTCCCAAAACTAATTTGTGTCCCGAATACGCCAAAAGGTTAATAACTTTTGTGTTACTAGTTTAATATTGAACGATTAAAGTCAATTTAACCTTTCAAAGTCACTGTCAGTTATTGTGCTGTTTATTCAAACAGTTTACAGCTCTGTAGTTTTCCATAAAAAAAACAGAAGACAGAAAGGATGTATGCTCCTATCTAACAAATAGAGAAAACGATTCACAGAAGACATAGTCTGCATAACATAACAAGTGATGATGCGAGTTTTTTCATTTTTTGCATTGGATCTGTGCAATGTGGATTCTCATCAGCATGTGTAGCAATTGTCTGTTTGTTTGATAAGTGTATCCCATTGCACCTCTAGAATAATACATCCAGCCAAGCATGAAACAAAAGTGTTGGTGCAAGATGGTTTCTCTACTCCAGTGATTACCAGAAAATGCAATGTAGCGTAGCATTTATAATCATATAGTTGGTGCTAATTATCATAATACACATGACTTACAAATCTCTTCCAAAGTCTCACTTCCCTTCATGGCAGAAAAACAATCCAGTGTAGGCTACAGCCATTCAAATACATAACAACAAATGATCCTACCGTACATTGAAAGGAAACCAGTAACTATTGTATATGATTGGGAAATTGTGTATAGATATCATGAAAAAGTGACTTAGTCTTTTGTTTTTCAGTCATGACTGATGAGGCATGAGAGAGTCAAATCAAATCAAATTTTATTGGTCACAAACAAATGGTTAGCAGATGTCATTGCGAGTGTATTGATATGCTTGTGCTTCTAGTTCTGACAGTGCAGCAATATCTAACAAGTAATCTAACAATTCCACAACTACTACCTAACACAAACAAATCGAATATATACATATACATATATGGATGAGCAATGACCGAGTGGCATAGACAAGATGCAATAGATGGTATAAAATACAGTATATACAAATGAGATGAGTAATTCAAGATGTGTAAACGTTATTAAAGTGGCATCATTATAGTGACTAGCGATTAATGTATTAAAGTGGCCAATGATTTCAAGTCTGTATGTAGGCAGCAGTCTCTCTGAGTTAGTGATGGCTGTTTAACAAAAGCAATTAATAATTTTTCATATAGCATGCACAACGCATAGGATGGAAACTTCGTACATGTAGTGGGCATACTTTCCAAATTACACTTTTTTAAAAATAAAATGTTTCATGACATCACAAAATAACAAACAAAATGACAGTGTTCTTTAGATCGCCTCTGACCACGTTCTGTTAGAAATATTGTTCCAGTAGTTGCTTTTGAACGTGTTAGCGTTTCGGCATGAAAAAGTATTCTTGAAAATAAGCACATTCCTTGGGTGAATTTGGAGACGGAGACCTGAATCTTCTCCATTTGATTTACAACAGGGCATGAGTTGTTAATCCCCGCATTTCCCTCCTCCCCCCTTCTGCGGGTGACAGGGGGTCTGGTTGAAGTCATTCATTGTAAACCTGATCTGACCTATTTGGGTCCTCACATGCCAGTCATAACACACAATTTCCCTGCAGAGAACATGGAAACTGTAGAGTGGTATCACTCTTAATTAAACTTTATTTTTATGTCCATGGCTGTGAACATACCCATATATTTGTACAGAAAATGGAAATACCACAGAAAAGGGTTGGGAATGTCAAAGTTAAAAACTATCCACACTTTTGTCAACAACAACAAAAAATATAAAGTCTAAGCCAAAGGATCGCACTGAGTATAGCTGTCTGTGTCTGTATAAAAGTCTTAATTACACTTCACTTTAAAATAATAATTTAAATGATTCTCTCCCAATGGAGACTCTATAGCAGCTTGTCATGATTAATCAGCGATCTTCAACTACATATCAAAACTACGAGTCCGAGAAAAACTCCCCCCTCATAAGGGCTGCTGCCTCCCTAGTGTTTTCTGTCTACAGCTCGCTCTGAAGTCATCTGAGAAGTAAGGAGTGCTGAAATCTCAAATAAATGAGAGAGAGCGAGAGAGAGAGGTAGAAAGAGGGAGAGAGTGCGAGCGAGAGAGGAAAATACATGAAAGGAGGAGGAATCAGAATTCTTCACTGATCTCTTTCACTATGAAGTTACAGCATTAACTAAGGCGTTTCAAAGAGCTGTCAGTCTAGACGAGGTCAGGAATGTAAACTACCCGCCCACTCAGCCTGTCTTTCAAACTTCCTGGTTGTTAGAAAATACTTCTCAAAATGACCATTCACAACCTTTAAATATATATTGTTAATGATGTCATATTTCCTTAGAATGTCACTTGGTGAAGTCCATGGGATTAAAAACAGATGAATGTAACATCCATGTTTCTCTCACTAACAAATACATTCATGGGTGGTAACTCTACAACCTACTCTAAAGGCAAGGCATTCTGGGAAATATTTCAAATATGGCTTTATACTAAGCATTGTGTTAATTTAACGCTGTTCCAGTGTCTATATGAGTCCTTAGAGGCAACACTTTCACTGTTGATTTAACAAAAAATTGGGATAAATTACTTTTTTAACAATGGAGAAATTTGCTGTGCACTTAACAAAAGCCACACCAGCTGAAAGAGCTCTCTCCATGATTATGGAAAACTGCTATAAATTAAAGGCAATTTTCACAAATTGAGACAATCTCTAGGTTCAGGCTCACCCTGACTAAGGAGGGGTTGGAGAGAAATGGTCGGACAGAGTGGAGAAGATAGATCGCTAACACTTTATAATAACTCTAATTTATACACCATTATAAATGTGTATCAATGCTTTATTAATGACTACTATACTTCCACTGGAATAAGCACTGTTCCATGGGTGGGTGGGTGGTCTGGCGTGTGTGTGGGTGCGTGGGGTTGGTGGTCTGGTGTGTGTGTGTGGGTGCGTGCATGCTTGTGTTGTGGTTGATGAAACACTGTTCATCCGGTACAAACAGAATTGGAACAATCCTTATGCAGGAGGAAAAAGAGCAACACTTTAATGCTGAGGGCTGAAGTGAGTTATAGTCCCTCCAAGAAGGACAGTGTGTGTTCCAAATGGCACCTTTTTCCCTATACAGCGCACTGCATTTGACCAGAGCTCTATGGACCCTGGTCAAAATTAGTGCACTGTAAAGGGAATAGGATGCCATTTGGGACAGAGAAGAGAAGCTAGTATATCACCGTTACCATGAGATAGTAATATATGAAGACAGATCTGCTGCTTACTTGAGGGTTTTAAATACTGACAGCAACCTCACCACCACACATGTTGCCAGTTTCAACCCCAAATCATGCCAATTAAAGTTTATTAAGGAAAAGCCTACTCAAACACACTATTCAATTTCTATAATGTTTTGACATCAACAACCAAAGTTGTTAAAAATATTTTTTCTGGGCACCATCCATATATTATATACAGTACATGGTTATTTTTCACACATCACTAATTTCACTTGAAATCCAGCTCCAACAAACAAATAAAGATCCGGCAAGCAATTACATATTGGAGATAGTGTCACGAATATCACCGAAGGTGGTTCCCCTTTCCGTTCGGGTGGCGCTCGGCGGTCTCGTCACCGGCCTACTAGCTGCCACCGATCCTTTTTCCTTTTTCGTTTGGTTGTTTTCACCTGTTTCTTGTTGGGGTGTTAGGGTGGTGTTATTTAAGTTCGATTAGCCCGATTGTGTTTGTGCGGGCTTGTTTTCTGTATTGTGAGAGGTGTACTTGTTTATTGGGTTTTTCGCTGTCCGGTTTCTTACCAAAGTCTACTTAGGTGGAGTGTATTACGCCTATGTTTGGCGTTACCTTTTGTACCTTTTTTGGTTGGACATTAAAGCGTGTTTTTCCACGTATCCTTTGCTCTCTGCGCCTGACTCCACACCCATTCACGCTTTGATCGTTACAGATAGAATGTATAAACAGTAAAAAAAGAGGTTTAGATGAAGTTGTATTTGCTGGGCATTTTTCTTTCCCAAAGTAGAGGCTGGCAATAAGTAATCAAATCTGTATTTTACTTTACCTCCTCTCGATGGTCCTATTTCCCCACTACTTTCTCCATTAGGGGAAGTGATGAATGTCAACATGCATTTAAGCCATTTGATGTGTTTTTTTATTAGCTACTCCTTGTCTCTGCTTGTTCTCATCCAGCAGGAAATATCTCTCTATGGCTCTCCTCCTATCCTCCGATAAGCCTATAGCGCTGATTTACACATTCTAGTCACAAATGCCACCCTATTCCCTATATTGTACATTACTTCTGACCAGAGCCTATAGGGAGTAGGGTGCCAATTGGGATGCCGCCACAGATTAAGAGCGTATGGTACAGGTACAAATGTAGGATTTTAACTTCTTATGGCTGCAGGGGGCGTTACTGAGTAGCCAGCTAAATCGTGCCCATTTCAAACGGCCTCGTACTCAATTCTTGCTCGTACAATATGCATATTATTGTTATTATTGGATAGAAAACACTCTCTAGTTTCTATAGCCGTTTGAATTATGTCTCTGAGTGAAACAGAACTCATTCTACAGCACTTTTCCTCCCAGTGTGTCAGATTTCAGACATCTTGGCCTCTGGTTCCAGATCAGTTTTAAAAGTCTCTGTAAATCCTATGAGGATACAAACACTGCCCACGCCTTCCTCTAGATGTCAGTAAGTGGTGACAATTTGAATGGAGTCGATTGCGCAATCAGTGCCTCTATAAATGACCAAATACCGGAAGTAGCGTTCTTTTGGACCCTGCGCTCAACGCAAGAAGGACGTCGGACTTGGCTTTTTCCAAGCCTTTGTTTAGCCAGTAATATAGCGCCGGTCATGTTTTTACCCGTTATAGGTGTTAAAAACATCATACGTTAGTTAATTTAAACCGTTTTATAGCAATTTATATCCGTTTAGTGCGATTTTGAGGAAGTTCTATGTGATGCTCTTTGAAGCTTTGGGCACGTTTCGGGGTCCCGGTCGAACGTTAGTGGGCATTTCGACGGACAGAGGACATCTTTCGACCAAAAGAAGATTAGACCCAAGAAAGGATACATTGCCCAAGAATCTGATGGAAGATCACCTCACAGTAAGAAATATTTAATATGATAATTCGTTGTTCTGTCGAAAAATTTTAAACGCATATTCCGCCATTTTGTTTGCTATAGCTTCGCTTGGCGAACCCTGTATTGCACAGTAAGGATAATTTTAGAAATGTAAATCAGCGATTGCATAAAGAACTAATTTGTCTTTCGATTCCTGTCAACCCTGTATTTTTTAGTCAAGTATATGATTAGCTATTGATTAAACTAGATCACTCTGAAAGATGGCGACCGACATTTTCAGGCATGTTTTGCTACTATTTTCATTGTATAACCACGGTTTTTTATGGCTAAATATGCACATTTTCGAACAAACTCTATATGTATGTTGTAATATGATGTTACAGGAGTGTCATCGGAAGAATTCTGAGAAGGTTAGTGAAAGAATTAATATATTTTGGCGATGATTACGTTATCGCTCTCTTTGGCTTGAATCGATGCTCTGGTAACGTTTGCACATGTGGTATGCTAATATAACGATTTATTGTGTTTTCGCTGTAAAACACTTAGAACATCTGAAATATTGTCTGAATTCATAAGATCTGTGTCTTTCCATTGCTGTGAGTTGTGTATTTTTAAGAAATGTTTTATGATTAGTAATTAGGTAATACACGTTGCTCTGTGTATTTATTCTAGTCGAGTTGTGATGGTGGGTGCAATTGTAAACTAGGATTTCTACCTGAAATATGCACATTTTTCTAACAAAACCTATCCTATACAATAAATATGTTATCAGACTGTCATCTGATGAGGTTTTTCTTGGTTAGTGGCTATCAATATCTTTATTTGGCCGAATTGGTGATAGCTAGTGGTGGAGAGAAAAAATGGTGGACAAAGAAAAATGGTGTCTTTTGCTAACGTGGTTAGCTAATAGATTTACATATTTTGTCTTCCCTGTAAAACATTTTAAAAATCTGAAATGGTGGCTTTATTCACAAGATCTGTATCTTTCATTTGGTGTCTTGGACTTGTGATTTAATGATATTTAGATGCTACTATTTAATTGTGACGCTATGCTAGCGATGCTAATCAGTGTGGGGGGGGTGGGGGGTGTGTACCGATGTCGGGACAGCCCGCCTAACAGGTTAATTTGATCACACTTTTGTTGCTGAGAATTTTCCTGCACTGCAGGAAATGCAAATGACCTATGTGATTTACAAAAATTCACTGAAAACCCACACTAAGACACTGTTATATTAACAGTATTGCAGTTTTCATGTGGCCTTTTTGGCCAGATAGTAGTCTAACTAGCGATCAAGCAACATTATGGACTAAACATTCAAATCCTGTTGTTGCAGGATTATTTTGCTGTGACAATTTACCGTACCAGTCAAACGTTTGGATACACTTGCTCATTCAAGGTTTTCAATTTTATTTTAGATTCTTCAAAATAGCCACCCTTTGCCTTGATGACAGGGTTGCGGTCGGATGATTGTGGAGGTCAGGTCATCTGATGCAGGACTCCATCACTCTCCTTCTTGGTCAAATAGCCCATACACAGCCTGGAGGTGTCATTTGTTAAAAAACAAATGATAGTCCCACTAAGCGCAAACCAGATGGGATGGCGTAACGCTGCAGAATGCTGTGGTAGCCGTGCTGGTTAAGTGTTCTTCCTTTCCTGTGGCGGTCGTCATGAGAGCAAGTTCCGTCATGGCGCTTGATGGTTTTTGCGACTGCACTTGAAGAAACGTTCAAAGTTCTTTAAATTTTCCGGATTGACTGACCTCCATGTCTTAAAGAAATGATGGACTGTCATTTTTCTTAGCGTATTTGTGCTGTTCTTTGCTTAATATGGACTTGGTATTTTACCAAATAGGACTACTATCTTCTGTATACCACCCCTACTGCACCTTGTCACAACACAACTGATTGGCTCAAATGCATTAAGAAGGAAAGAAATTCCACTAATTATCTTATCAAGGCACATCTGTTAATTGAAATGCATTCCAGGTGACTACCTCACGGAGCTGGCTGAGATAATGCCAAGAGTGTGCAAAGCTATCATCAAGACAAAGGGTGGCTATTTGAAGAATGTCAAATAAAAAACATATTTTGATATGTTGAACACTTTTTTGGTTACCACATGATTCCATATATGCTATTTCATAGTTTTGATGTCTTCACTATTATTCTACAATGTAGAAAATAGTCAAAATAAAGAAAAATCCTGGAATGAGTAGGTGAGTCCAAACTTTTGACTGGTACTGTAAAGGTCAAATTAAGATTCTACATCTATACAGTACTGTAGACAATTGTTAGATCCATTGCTTGGCCTGATGCATTTTAATAAACACTTCACTCAACCTGTTTATCACAGGTTTAATTAAGCCATCCGTGTTGGCTAGAGGTTTCTGTCTGTGGTAGGAGATCAGGAATCTGTGGTATGAGACCAGGACTCTGTGGTTTGACACCAGGAGTCTGCGGTATGAGAGCCGACAATGGGTCCTCATTAACATGTACAGAGCAGAGGTTTGGTGGGAGGAGGAGGAACGACTGCAGCACATCTGATGAGATGTCTGAGTCATTCACCTTTTCAGACAGAAAGAGATGAATAAATGCATTAGTGATGAACACACTCTGACAGCCAGCAATCAAGAAGGTGTTTGCAGATGGAGCCATAGATCATTTTTTCTTCTCTTCAATTTAGTTCAGAAGTTCCGCTAAATGTCAACATACCACTTCAATAAGGAAAGGAGCAATTCTTTCACCATTAAATTGTGAGTGTTGACACTAAGAGAAAAGAGGAAGCAAAAACTGTTTATACTCACACTTCCATTGATTTATCCTTTATTGCTTTAGATTTATGAATGATTGTAAATCTGATGGCGTCTCTCATAATACGGTGACCGGCCTTTAAATCAACCTGACAGCCTTATTATTGGTCTACTGGCAGAGGGAAGGAGGGAGGGAACGGCTCGGTTGGCGGAGGACGAGAAATATTGCACACTATTCCCTGTCATGAGGTGTTGATCAGGAGAGCTAGAAACTGATGGCGGAAGTTAATGCCGAGTTTGAAATGAGAAGTGCGTTGAGTGGAGTTGGAGAAGAGGAATGACCACAGTAGTGTCAAAGAATAGAATGAAAAATAAAAAAGTTTTGATAATTGAAGTGGATGATAGTATATCAGACAAGGATGTGTTTATTTTGGGATGCAGTTTTTTTTATGAGGATGTTTATCTTGGAAATTTGTTTGGGTTCTCGAAGAGTGTGAATCGTGTGTTGGGAAAAGTTAAATCAATCAGAGTGAACAGGAGTGGGCTTGTCCTAATTAGTTGGATGTCTGAGGAACAGAGGAGGAGGGCAGTGGGCCTCACAAGAATCGAGTCATCTGAAGTATCGTGCTTTGAACTCCGAGTGGGGCACCTGTTAACAGAGAACTGAAAAGCTACTGTAATTGGTAGTCATTCTGACAAAAAAAAACTACCTACAGAAATGGAGGACCTGATATGTCATCCCTGTTCTGGTAGGGATATGTATGATACAACTATTTTTACAATCTCAACCAGACTGCTATATTCTCATGGCTAGCTTTTTACTACATTACAGTCTTCGAAAGGTGACTGTGTAAGGTATAATAAATGGTTTATGTCATTGGAAAATGTAGGCATTTTATGTTACATAATGTCTTAGCTACAGCATATAGATCAGGTGTACAAATTACAACACACACAGTTCCAGAGAAAAATGCACTTTAACAACATACCAACCGACATCAAAATTCATGTTCATATCTTTACTTACAATGCCACTCACTGGGGGTAGCAGGTTCCTGCTGAAAATAGAAATAATTTTTCATTCCTGAAAAGTACTTTTTCTCTCATGCCTAACTACAAGAAAGTTTAAAAAGACATGCTGAGTGGGCGGGGAGCTTATAGTCATGAGCTCACCTTGACTGACAGCTCTTTGAAACGCCTATCAAGCGACTTGAATGCAGTGAGCAGCGTTGCAGTAAAATCATCTCAAGCAAATTTGGTGATACATGAAGAAACTCAAACATTGAAATTGCATAAATGATAAACATGTATTCATCTCCTGTTTGGCATGTCTCTTCTGATATGCTTCACAGCACTGACAGATGTGTTGACTTGACAACTGGACTGTTCATGACCTTCAAAGCATTTGCTTCACAACTTTTTAATGCTTTGAATAATTGAAGGCAAAGAACTCGAAAGATCTCTCACAAGACTCTTTGTCTCGCTAAGGGACACGATTACAACTCAGGATGATGCCTTTGAGAGAAACATCAGTCTGGTTGAATATTTAAAACCCGCTCATGATTCTGTAAAATACTGAAGGGGCACTTTTACATCAGCAAGGAACCAGACTACCAGTATTTTTTAAATGTACTTTGTAAAAATGTTGCAAAACATGAATTTACATTGGAAACCCAGTTTGTTTGAGTGTTTATAGGAAGCTATTTTGCCCCTTAGGGACACCATAGTTAGTCATGTGTCTGCAGGTATGCTAAACCACTACTTCATGGTTAAAAAGCAGACCTTCTACATAAATGTTACCCAATTTTGCACTGTATTATCGCACAATGAATTAGATACAGATACACATGAACACATGAATGAATATGAATCTGTATAATGAAATATGACACCATCTATCCCTCCATTGACAGTTTACCAGAAGAGTTAAGAGGAAGAGTTGGAGGTCTTCTGATTTTGTTATTTTGTGTTTGTCTGACTCATTAGAAATGACTCCCACTGCCTCATTGCCCAAATAAGCCACCTCATTGCTGCTTATGTAAGATGGGCAATTCTTCCCCCTCTAGCTAGCCCATGGCTGAATGAAAACCACCACCCCACATCCACCCCTCTACCTCCCATCTAGTCTTATTGTGCATTATCATCCCAGCCATGTGAAAGCTAGCTCTGCCTTGAAATTCTTTGACAATTGCATTCTCGCCCAGGGCTGTCAAACCAGCCAAAAAAGAGGGATTGAGGAGCAGGATCGTGATAGTTTTCTGTCCTAAGCAACAGCTGACCTATTTTCCCTTTACATAATTCTATTTTGATTGAAAATAGAAAATCTATTTCACAAACACATTGACTGAGAAATGTTTTCAGACTTATTGACTGGAGAGGGTTCAATGTGAAGTGTCCACTGAAGTTTAATCTGTAAACTAACGCCAAGGAACACCCATCTCACCCCTTTTATCTGCTTGCTATTGTATTTGTAAATATTTATTATGGATGCCCATTAGCTGCTGTCAAGGCAGCTACATTACATAATAATAATTCACAACACGCTAATGGTGTGCCCTCAGGCCCATACTCCACTAGCACATATCTACAGCATAAAATCCATGTGTACGTGTGTGTGTATACTGCGTATGTTATCATGAGTGTGTGTTTGCGTGTGTGTATGCATGTGTCTAAATAAACTATTATTTACAGAAAGTTCTGTTCATTCAAATCAACTATTTTCTATAATACTTGTCATGCATGTATCTGTATTTGGAGCTGAAAGCGCAGTTGTGCAGAAAGTATAGTCAAGCACATCCAACTGCTGCTGTTTCAAACAATGATTGATAGGTACTATTAAACGTTGGCCACTATGAATGAATCCCAGTATTTGTTGCCCACTTTTCCACTCCACCTGAGGAGCTCAAGGAGGACAGATTTGGGCAGGTGGAGGTGGAGGGAAACAAACCCACAGGACCCACAGGAGACAAACCCTCTCAATCCTGTCATGCTCCACGGTCACTGTCTCTGTTCTCTCCACAGAGCAGAACCCTGGCAGACAGCTCTACCCAGAGGATCAGACAGCAGCACCAGGCCCTGACCACACCAGATAACAAGGACAGACATAGAGCCCCTCTCCCTGTCTCTAGACCTCAGGTAAACATAGGTCAAAGGAAACCCATCATAAAATTATACTTGAAGCTACAATCCTTCATTTGTTTTTAATTGAACAGCTTTAAGATTGCACCTTCAAATGTGTACTACCATATACTCATCACAGAAATAAAAACAACAACAGCATCAACAGCTAACACAGAGATTATTATGAAACAGACACCAATTACTTATTCAACATTTTCTTTGTGTCCACCGCATGATTTTCTTCATAACGCATTCGTGTCTAGTACACAATTTTCTTCACAAAGAATTCCAATTTGTTGTGGCTAACGTTAGCTAGGTTAACTCTTAGCTAGGTTAACTCGATTGCCAACGTTAGTTAGGTTAGAGGTTAAGGTTAGGGGTTATGGTTAGGGTTGGGGTAAGGCAAGGTAACATGTTAACTAATTAGTTAAAGGGTTATGGTTAGAGTGAGCTAACATGCTAGCTAAGTAGTTTAAAAGTAGTAAGTAGTTGCAGTTTAGCTAAAATGTTAATTGTCCATCATGTGATTAGAATGCGCAACATTTAATTGCTAGTCCTTTGGTTTTATATGCCCATCCATCCTCCCTGATCAATCTCCCTCTGATTGTTTCTGTCTTAACTAATTTACTGACTTAATCTTTCACTTAAATGCACAGTTTTTAAATTGTTTTTTTATTTCACCTTTATTTAACCAGTTAGGCCAGTTGAGAACAAGTTCTAATTTACAACTGCGACCTGGCTAAGATAAAGCAAAGCAGTGAAGCACAAGCAACAACACAGAGTTACACATGGAATAAACAAACGTACAGTCAATAACACAATAGAAAAAGTCTATATACAGTGTGTGGAAATGGCATGAGGAGGTAAGGCAATAAATAGGCCATAGTAGCAAAGTAATTCCAATTTAGCAAATTAACACAGGATTGATAGATGTGCAGATGATGACGTGCAAGTAGAAATACTGGTGTGCAACAGAGCAAAAAATAAGTAAAAACTATTTGGGAATGCCTTAGGTAGTTGGTGGGCTATTTACAGATGTGCGGTGTACAGCTTGATCGATCGGTAAGCTACTCAGATAGCTGATGCTTAGGGAGATATAAATCTCCAACTTCATTGATTTTTGCAATTCGTTCCAGTCTTTGGCAGCAGAGAACTGGATGGAAAGGCGCTCAAAGTAGGTGTTGGCTTTGGGAATGACCATTGAGATATACCTGCTGGTGCGCGTGCTACGGGTGGGTGTTGTTATGGTGACCAGTGAGCTGAGATAAGGCAGAGCTTTACTTAGCAAAGACATATAGATGACCTGGAGCCAGTGGGTCTGGCGACGAATATGTAGCGAGGGCCAGCCAACAAGAACATACAGGTCGCAGTGGTGGGTGGAATATGGGGCTTTGGTGACAAAACGGATGGCACTGTGAGTGAGTGTTGTAGAGTGTTGGAGGCTATTTTGTAAATGACATCGCCGAATTCGAGGATCGGTAGGATACTCAGTTTTACGAGGGTATGTTTGGCAGCGTGAGTGAAGGAGGCTTAGTTGCGAAATTGGAAGCCGATTCCAGATTTAATTTTGGATTGAAGATGTTTAATATGAGTCTGGAAGCAGATTTTACAGTCTAGCCAGACACCTAGGTATTTGTAGTTGTCCACATATTCTAAGTCAGAACCGTCCAGAGCAGTGATGCTAGTCGGGCGGGTGGATGCGGGGAGCGATCGGTTGAAAAGCATGCATTTAGTCTTACTAGCGTTTTAGAGCAGTTGGAGGCCACGGAAGGAGTGTTGTATGGCATTTGAAGCTCGTTTGGAGGTTTGTTAACACAGTGTCCAAAGAAGGACCATATTTATACAGAATGGTGTCGTCTGCGTAGAGGTGGATCAGGGAATCACCCACAGCAAGAGCGACATCATTGATATATACAGAGAAAATAATCGGCCCGAGAATTGAACCCTGTGGTAACCCCATAGAGACTGCCAGAGGTCCGGACAACAGGCCATCCGATTTGACACACTGAACTCTGTCTGCAAAGTAGTTGGTAAACCAGGCGAAGCAGTCATTTGAGAAATCAAGGCTGCTGAGTCTGCCGATAAGAATACGATGATTGACAGAGTCCAAAGCCTTGGCCAGGTCGATGAAGACGGCTGCACAGTACTGTCTTTTATCGATGGCGGTTATGATATCGTTTAGTACCTTGAGCGTGGCTGAGGTGCACCCGTGACCAACTCGGAAACCTGATTGCACAGCGGAGAAGGTACGGTGGGATTCTAAATGGTCAGTGATCTGTTTATTAACTTGGCTTTCGAAGACTTTAGAAAGGCAGGGCAGGATGGATATAGGGCTATAACAGTTTGGGTCTAGAGTGTATACAAGACTGACTAGACTGTATACAGAATCGTGTGGTAGACACGAGCAAATTGACTTTTTTGTCTGTCACATTTCATGACAATTTGTGATAGTGGGTTACAAGAGCAGCAGCAGCAACAACAGGCAGGACATATAAACCCTCCTTGCAGCGTGAAAGCCCTGGCCCTGCAGAGTGATCAAAGTTGAACAACAAATGCTGCTTGTCTTTAAAATTGTGAATAGCTGTCTTATCTTGACAGTCAGGACACTGTTATGGGTTTTAGAAGGGTGGGGAGGATCAATCTTCCTGTCGCGGCTATGGGCAATGAAATTTGGCCATATTTTCTCTTGTACAATCCTTTTTAGTGTGTACAAAAATACATTATATCTGATTTCCCAGAAAGTGTTTATTTTATTTTATAAAATAATTAATAAAAGTAGTAGCTTCCCACCTTTGAAGCAGATTATGCACCTGAAGCATCTGTCAGTCACTTTCTGGCCACTGTAGAGTAGTCAATTTACAGTCCATGATTTTGTACTAACATATACATATACAGTGCCTTCAGAAAGTATTCATACCCTTTGACTTATTACATGTTTTTTTTCAATCTCACCCATCTATACACAATACCCCATAATGAAAAAGTAAAAATGTGTTTTTATACATTCTTGCACATTTATTGAAAATTAAATACAGGAATATCTCATTTGCATAAGTATTCACACCCCTGTGTCAATACATGTTAGAATCACATTTGGCAGTGTTTAGAGCTGCGAGTTTTTCTGGGTAATATTTGCACATTATTATAAAAACAAAAATTCAACTTGCTTGTTGATCATTGCTAGCCCTTTTCAAGTCTTGCCATAGATTTTCAAGACGATTTAAGTCAAAACTGTAACTAGGCCACTCAGGAACATATCTTTGTAGTGACTGGGCGTATTGATACACCATGCAAAGTTGAATTAATAACTTCATCATGCTCAAAGGGATATTCAATATCTGCTTTTTTTGTGAGGTATCAATAGGTGCGCTGCTTTGGAGACATTGGAAAACCTCCCTGGTCTTTGTGGTTGAATCTGTGTTTGAAATTCACTGCTAGACTGAGGGACATTACAGATAATTGTATGTGTTGGGTACAGAGATGAGGTAGTCATTAAAAAAAAACATGTTACACACTATTGCAACATAATTATGTGACTTGTTAAGCACATGTTTACTCCTGCACTTGTTTAGGCTTGCCATAACAAAGGGGTTGAATACTTAATGACTCAAGATATTTCAGCTTTTCAGTTCATGTGTAAACATTTCGAAAAACATAATCCGACTTTGACATTATGGGGTATTGTGACAAAAAATGTCAATTTAATAAATGTTTAATTCAGGCTATAGCACATTCAAATGTATGAAATGTCAAGGGTTGTGAATACTTTCTGAAGGCAGTGTGTTCAGTATACACACAAGTAAATAGTGTATTGGAAGGTTTTAGCATCACTGCACCTTGAAATTAAATGTTCTATATGCGTACAATTCCATTAATAAAATAATTATTCCAGTGAAAAAAGTTACTCTACAGCACAGAGGTGAAAATCGAAACCATTGGGTGAATACATAGTGTGTAACATGTATTGTTTCTCCTCACACTTGAGTAATCTGAATATTAATATGTTAGTAGATTATGTAAATTTGGAGTTTGTAGTGGTTTACATGTTCAGCACCACGAACAGCGACAACTGGATGGCTGAAATGACCTCTGTGCAAATGGCTGCAAAACAGAACAAGTGGAGAGAGATAGCCATGACCTGGAAGAACCATACAGGGGCAAATGGTCCTGAAGATGACCTCTACTTGAAGTGTGTTTACATTGACAGTGTGGACATTGTGTGGAAGTTGTAGAAAAGGAAACTGGGTGTGCATCCCAAATGGTATCCAATCCCCTGTATAGTTCACTAATTTTAACTAGGTCCCAAAGGGAATAGGGTGAATAGGATGCCATAAGGGTGACAAAGTGTGGGCGTCTATGTGCTGACCAACATCCTGCCCTTCCTACAGACCAGACTATTCATTCTCATTACGATGGCACTCACTGCACCAACTGTGTTAATGATGATGAATCACACTATAATGGAGTCAGACCCCTTTATTTACCATTGCATTGTCTAGAAAATAAAACATTGACTTAAAAACTAACATTTAATCCCAATGTAATTTAATGGAGATCGTTGGAATAGTGAAATTATTAAGAACTGAGATTTTGGGGTTGGGTGGAGTGAGTGACAGTATGCATTTTGTCATGGTAACATCCACCAATCATAGTAAGTGACTAATGATGATGATGTATATGAAAATAACATTCAAATACATTAAAATACTGTAGGTATAATGTTTTCACCCAACCACACATATTACTCCATAAAGTTTATACAACATTCTCAGTTAATGAAGATGAAAGAGTGTGTTTTTGGGCCACTGCATGCAGCAACTCTGTGATGAGTATTATTTTATGGACAGCAGTAAATGCATCACTAAGCTATTTTACATTTTATGACCTCCATTACACTACAAAGCAACTTCACTACTGCCCTTTGCTGGTGACACAGCCTATAAGACACAGCAGGCCGGGTCTCAAAGGACAAATTAAACTTCACCTCCCTGGAAAACTCTATTCTCTATTCACGTCACAGGCTTGTAATATGTGTAACGTCTGCTTCCAACTCACACTCTCAAACATGTAGATCCCCTGAACAAAGATAACTTTCCAGCCCCCTTCCAGCTCACACTCTCAAACACATAGATCCCCTGAACGCAGCCTACTCTCCAGATCCCAATCACCTGAATTCTGATCACCTGTTCACACACCTGTATGTCATTATCACACACTATGTAGTTCAGTTCTTTGCACTGCATCATTGTGAGGTATTGTTTGTTTTGTGACACACTTATAGGCGGAGTGCTGGGTTTCCCGTAATGTACTCATCTTGTGTATGATAGTTTTTGCTTGCCTCACTAACGATGCCTTTTACCTATTCTCTGCCTGTACTTTAGCCTATCGGATTTCCTGTTATCAACCTATTGCCTTATCTCCCAGATGACGTTATTAGCCTTTTCCCTGTCTGTACTGTTGCCGTTTTGGACCCCTATGTATGACCTTCTGCCTGCCCCTGGACCCAGCTACCTGCCTCCTCCTGTGGTCCTTCACAAATAAACACCTGCTGCGCCCTGCGCTTGAAACCAGCTCTCTGTCTCCCATCGTGTTCAGTACAATATGGTTCTCTCTCTCTCTCGCTTGCACTCTCGCTTTCTCTCTCTCTCTGAATGATTTATGTTACAAAATGAATCACACTAATGTAAAATAATGTGTTGACTGAGATTGCAGCATGGTATATGCAGCAACATGTTAATACAATGTTGATTCCACAGTGGTTGTTACTGCATAGGAATTAGAACAACTTCACAAACGTCTCTTCAGGGAACCCCAGCCGTTATAACTATTTTTTCTATTCCATAGTTAGCATAATGACTCAACTTCTCCATAATCCTTAAGCCCTGGTTTGTGAAACTTGTGAAACGTCCCGAGGAAAGATTCCCGAGGAAAGATTTTAGAACCACTGCTCTAGCATACAATCATCACTGTGCAGAAATTCGTTTCTTCATCTGTCAAAGAAAAGCACAACCTTGGTGGCTGTCATTTTAGAGCTGTGTCACATGACATGGCCTGGGATCCTTTGTACTGAAGGAGGTCAGAGAGTCCAGAGACATTGCATTGCATCTAACCTCAATGAATAAAAGGCTGGAGTGAAATCCTGTGTGACAGAATTGGTGAATGGTGTGAGAGAGGAAAGAATGGTGGACAGGTACAAACAAACGGTTATTTAAGAGAACATGGAGGATGTACCTCAACACAACACTTGGGCAGATAAAACATGAGAACTTGGCTACAACTAGTGTCTCAGACTTGTATGTTGCTGAAGCTTGTATAGAAAATGCATTGAAACAAAATAACTACTACAAAGAACAATCAAACAATCAAATGTGTTGATGTACAGTACAACAGAAAAGCAACAACATTTGTACATAACAATTGGCAACAGAGAAAGGCTAGTATTTTTGTTTTCTCTTTGCAATGATAAGGCACAATGATAAGGCATAGTCTTTGCATTTAAAGGAAAATATATTTTTTTCAACTTAATCTCTAGCAGCACCCCAACATCAAAACATGTGAAAATTGCGCGTTTCTATGATTTGTAGTAAAATAAGATAGAGGAAGATAATTGTTTCCAGTGACATCATCAATCACTTAGTAGGCTATTAGTAGGCAATGCATACCCATAATTGGTTAAAATCACACTGCACACTGATGATGTCAATGGAAACAATTATCTTCCTCTATCTTTTGTACTAGAAAATGTAGAAACGTGCAATTTCCACATATGTTTATGTTGGGGTGGTGCTAGAGATGATGCACGTGAAGTTGAAAAATTGTGAAATGTTCTTTTAAGTCGCCAATTCATACAAACAGCACATATTGATGCGCTAAGGTTTGTTGTATGTGTCTCCTTTTCCCAGATAGACATTTACATTTCTGTCAGTCTTTACCAGGAATAAGTGTTTCCAGATAAAACGTGTCACAGCACCGGAGAGCCCTGAAGACAAATATTAGCAGAATGGAAGACAGCCATTGATTTGTAACACAACAAATTGAAAGTGAATAAAATAATAATTACTGCATGCTATGAAAGGTAAGGAGTTGTCAGATCTCATTGGATTACACGCAGGTCCCTCCATCACCTGGTGAGGTAGAGACTGTGGGGAGAGATGTTTTTTAAAATCAGAAACAGGTTGTGGGTTGGGGGATGTGTGTGGCAGGTTGACGTTTATTAAGATGAGTATTGTCCTTGAGGCAGAACTGAGGGATTTCCACTAGATGTCCCAACTGCAAAATTGAAATGAGCTATATTATAAAAAAGTGTGATTATTTTTTGTTGTTGTTGCTTTTTGGTCCTAATTTAAGGTTAGGCATTAATGTTAGCAGTGTGGTTAAGGTTAGGCATTAGTGTTAGCAGTGTGGTTAAGGTTAGGCATTAGTGTTAGCAGTGTGGTTAAGGTTAGGTTTAAATTCAGATTTTATGACTTTGTGGCTGTGCCAGCTAGACCACTCTGCAGAAATGCCCCCAGAACATGATTAATGAGAACAATGTTAGTGTGTTTGTGTGTGTGTGTGTGCATCCGTGCTTATGCCTGTTTGTGTGTGTGTGTGTGCATCCGTGCTTATGCCTGAGTGTGTGCACGTGCGTGCGTTGCATTTACACCACAGAAATGTATCTGTAATTTTTTTCACCTTTATTTAACCAGGTAGGCCAGTTGAGAGCAAGTTCTCATTTACCACAGCAACCTGGCCAAGATAAGTCAACGCAGTGCGACAAAAATAACAGCAGAGTTACACATGGGATAAAAAATGTACTGTGAATAACACAATTGAAAAATATATATACAGTGTGTGCAAATGTAGTAAGATTAGGGAGGTAAGGCAATAAATAGGGCATAGTGGCGAAGTAATTACAATTTAGCATTAACACTGGAGTGATAGATGTGCAGATGATAATGTTCAAGTAGAGATACTGGGGTGCAAAAGAGCAAAAAGAAATAACAATATGGGGATGAGGTAGTTGGGTTGGCTATTTACAGATGGGCTGTGTACAGGTGCAGTGATCAGTAAGCTGCTCTGATAGCTGATGCTTAAAGTTAGTGAGGCAGATATAAGTCTCCAGCTTCAGTGATTTTTGCAATTTGTTCCAGTAATTGGCATTAGAGGACTTGAAAGAAAGGCGGCCAAACGAGGAGTTGGCTTTGGGGATGACCAGTGAAATAAACCTGCTGGAGCGCGTGCTACGGGTGGGTGTTGCTATGGTGACCAGTAAGCTGAGATAAGGCGGGGCTTTACCTAGCAAAGACATATAGATGACCTGGAGCCAGTGGGTTTGGCGACAAATATGAAGCGAGGGCCAGCCAACAAGAACATACAGGTCTCAGTGGTGGGTGGAATATGGGGCTTTGGTGACAAAACGGATGGCACTGTGATAGACTGCATCCAGTTTGCTGAGTAGAGTGTTGGAGGCTATTTTGTAAATGACATCGCCGAAGTCAAGGATCGGTAGGATAGTCAGTTTTACGAGGGTATGTTTAGCAGCATGAGTGAAAGAAGCTTTGTTGCGAAATACGAAGCCAATTCTAGATTTTACTTTGGATTGGAGATGCTTAATGTGAGTCTGGAAGGAGAGTTTACAGTCTATCCAGACACCTAGGTATTAGTAGTTGTCCACATATTCTAAGTCAGAACCGAGTGTTTTATATTTCTATAACCACATGCCTCTTCAACCACTGCTAGTCACCCAACACCATCACTGACACAACCCTACAGTAGCAGTCTGTCTGTACATAGACAAGCCAGTGTAGTTCTATACATTTTAAAGTCACTCCATCTATAAACACAGAAGGGCCATTCCAAGAGCCATAAATACATGGTGTGAATTGTTGATGTTGGACTGTCATTTTGCAAAGCATTGTACCTGGCGCTCCTGAAATCACCCGGAAATCATGGCTTCTGTTTGTAACAATGAGATGAGTGACAGAACTATAGAAAGAGGACGATCATTCTAGGTCTGTTGACAGTCCCCTCAGTGATTACACCAATGTTCCAATCAGAACACGATGACAGTGGAAAACAGGCCTGGGTGAGGATCAGAATACAGAAGTAACACAGCCAGACAACATGATGCTCTAGTGATTTTTCTGCTGTGAAACCCACAGGGATGTTTGTGTGTGGGTATGCTGGCAGACAGTCCTGTTAGAAACCTGTAAGTGAGAGCATGAACAGGGTCAGTAACACCTATAATCCAACCTGGTTTGCACAGCCTTTGGCATTTACAGCACAGAAACATTCTGATGTGAAGGAAATCTCCATTTACATCACATTTTATTCAGTTTTTTATATATATATATATATATAGTACCAGTCAAAAGTTTGGACAAACCTACTCATTCAAGGGTTTTTCTTTATTTGTACAATGAGAGAATGCCAAGAGTGTGCAAAGCGGTCATCAAAGTCAAAGTGTGGCTACTTTGAGAAATCTGAAATATATTTTGATTTGTTTAACACTTTTTAGGTTACTACATGATTCCATATGTGTTATTTCATAGTTTTGATGTCTTCACTATTATTATACAATCTAGAAAATAGTAAAAATAAAGAAAAAAACTGTTGACTGGTACTGTATATATATTTTAGTCAAGCAAAACCACATTGATCAAGATGCTCCTCCAGACAAACTTGCCTGTAAATTACTCAGTACATCTTGTGGCAGTTTTGGGGAAATGAAAAAAAGTACTCAAATAAAAAAAGATTAGGTAAACATTGGGGAATGGACACAAGTGTAGTCAAACAGATCAGATGTGGACAGGAAAGTTTAAGAAAACAAACCCTGCTGTCACGCCCTGACCTTAGTATTCTTTGTTTTCTTTATTATTTTGGTTAGGTCAGGGTGTGACAAGGGGTGGTTTGTTTAGTTTTGTCTTGTCTAGGGGTGTTTGTATGTCTATGGGTTTTTGACTAGTCTAGGTAGTTATATGTCTATGGTTGCCTAGATTGGTTCTCAATTAGAGGCAGCTGTTTATCGTTGTCTCTGATTGGGAACCATATTTAGGCAGCCATATTCTTTGAGTATTTCGTGGGGGATTGTCTTTGTGTTAGTTGCTTGTGTCTGCACTAATTATATATAGCTTCACGTTCATTTTATTGTTTTGTAAGTTTATTCAGTGTTCATCGTTAATAAAAGTAACAATGTATTCATATCACGCTGCGCATTGGTCCTCCGATCCTTCTTACTACTCCTCCTCAGATGAGGAGGACGACGATCGTGACAGAATCACCCACCACCAAAGGACCAAGCAGCGTGGTAACGGGCAGCAGCAGCAGAAGCAGGACTCCTGGACCTGGGAGGAAATTCTGGACGGGAAGGGACCCTGGGCACAAGCTGGAGAATATCGCCGCCCCAAGGCTGAGCTGGAGGCAGCGAAAGCGGAGAGGCAGCCCCAAAAATGTATTGATGTATTGGGGGGGAACACGGGGAGTGTGGCTAAGTCAGGTAGGAGACCTGAGCCAACTCCCGGTGCTTACCGTGGAGAGAGAGGGACCGGGCAGGCACCATGTTATGCCGTGAGGCGCACGGTGTCCCCGGTGAGCAGGCATAGCCCGGTGCGGTACATAGCAGCGCCTCGTATCGGCCGGGCTAGAGTGGGCATCGAGCCAGGTGCCATGAAGCCGGCTCAACGCATCTGGTCTCCAGTGCGTCTCCTGGGGCCGGGGTACATGGCACCAGCCCTACGCATGGTGTCCCCGGTTCGCCAGCACAGCCCAGTGCGGGCTATTGCACCTCACCACACTGGCCTGGCTACGGGGAGCATTGAGCCAGGTAGGGTTGGGCAGGCTCGGTGCTCGAGACCTGTAGTGCGCCTTCACGGTCCGGTCTATCCGGTGCCACCTCCACGCACCAGCCCTCCGGTGGCAGCCCCACGCACCTGGCTGTCTCTCCGTCTCCTCACTACAGGTGCTCCCGCCTGCTCAGCGCTGCCAGAGTCTTTATTCATATCACGCTGCGCATTGGTCCTCCGATCCTTCTTAATACTCCTCCTCAGATGAGGAGGACGACGATCGTGACACCTGCTCTTCAATTAGTGGTGACATCCCTTTACCCAAGCATTTTTCATCGTTATGAAAATGATATTTATTTACCCATCTATGATAACTAAATGTTTTGTACATTTACTCCCTTTTCTTGATATCCAATGTGTAGTTACAGTCTTGTCCCATCGCTGCAACCCCCCAACGAACTCGGGAGAGGCGAAGTTCAAGAGACATGCGTCCTCCAAAACACAACCCTGCCAAACCGCATTGTTTCTTGACACACTGCTCACTTAACCCGGAAGCCAGCCTCCCAATGTGTTGGAGGAAGGCGCCCAGCCTGGCACAAGGATTCACTAGAGCACCATGGGTCAACGGAATCCAGGCCTGTCAAACCTTTCGCTATCCCGCCTCATGGGTCTTCCGGTTACGGCTGGCTATGACACAGCCTGGGATCTAACCCGGATCTGTAGTGACACCTCTAGCACTGAGATGCAGTGCATTAGACCATGCGCCACTCGGGAGGCCATAATTAATAGTTTTGTGCTTGATGTATGATTGGTAAAGAAAAATTATTAGTATCTTGTTAACGCTTTCTCTCTCCCTTTCTCACTCTCCTTCTCTGTCTTGCTATCTCCTTCTCTCTTTATCTCTTTCTTTCTCTGTTATCCATTCATTAGTATCCTGGGTGCTTGGCTGGACTACTGCATATGGGGCCCCAGTGGAGCACCGACCTCTGGGAATCCGACCCTGCCTGGGGAGCTGGGATACCTTTTATGGTGACTAAGCTTCTCAGTACTGGAGAGAAATGCAGCATGTCTCCCAATCAGATCTTCTGTTTCTCCCATCGTTTGCTGTAGGGAACAATACATGTAATAAAATGGACAGGCAGCAATGGGCAAAAATTACAATATATTATAGAGATCAATGTATCAAAATAAACCAAAAATACTTGTATTTTGAAATGGATTTAACTAAAATACATGTATTTTATATTTTAAAATGCAGAAAAATGTATTTGCAAGTAGCCATGCCAAACAGCAACAATATTCTCAGTGACGGTCCTGGAAACATTTAACTTTCTATAACTGTGATATGTTGTTGTTTATCTACCTTAGTTGAATGTGCTGACTGGAACTCACTTTGGATACAAGTGTCTGCTAAATGACCAAAATATAATCTGTTTCAAGAAACTAGGTCAATGTCATGTCATTACTTCACAGGAGAGGCATTTCAATGTTTATTTTGATCAAAATATACATCTTTGGGCAAAAATGCTTTCTGGAATATTCATGTGCCATAATAACACATGTGTATGCCATTTGTAAATACCAATTAAATGGTTAAATAATGAGTTGGTTTAGCCACGGAAAACTACAGGAACATTCCCGCTAGCCATTATTTTCGGAGATATTGGATGGGTTGGACATGTCGAGAGATGACTTTGGATTGGTCTGCCATGTAGGGTGCTTCTGTCTGTAACATGATATGTTAAGTTTGTGTGGATAATCCTGTCTACCGCTGCTTTTTTTGAAAGATATCATGAAATACTGAAAAAGTTTTGCTAGTGCGCTCAACATTGCTGCCTTGAAGTTAATAGCGCTATCGACAAAGCTCAGTGGGAAAACGTTATGATGGACTACTTTCTGGAGGATGATCGTGCCATGTTGACTCTCTCTGACTCTGAAAATGAATCAGACAATGAGGAAATCCCTGATTTAGGTAAAAATAATTCAATGAATCCGACATTGTAGAGTCTTCTGATGAAGAAACGGTGTCATTGTCACGGAAGAAGTTGACCGAGTTATGAAATCAGTGGAATGCCCGGTGGAAGCAGAGAGATGATTGCCAAATGCGGAGATATTCCAAAAAGAGAACACAGAAAGAAGGCTGTTGTATTAAACACCTATCTCCAGATTACATCTTTAAACTAAGGGCAACTATGGCATCCATGACAGAGGGAGAAGCGTTCATCCATGTATATTGGTAAGAGTCTAGCTGTATTTTCAGATATTATACATTTCTCATTTTGTCAGTCATTTTCATTGCAAGTTAAAGCATACTGTTAGCTAACGTTAGCTGGCTGGCTCGCTAGCTAACATTACGGGTTTGATCTGTGTAGGAGATCTAGAAAAAGTCCAGCGTTCCCGAGATGGAATTCCGAGTTGGATAATCGTTCCCAGTTCCCAGGATTATGGTTCATTGTTTAGTTAGCTACTGTATATGTCTAAACAAATGACTCCGCTATGCAAGTAACCATTTCACTGTACCATTTACACCTTCTGTGGCCTGTGCATGTGACAAATAAACGTAGATTGTATTTGATATAGTGTGTGTTTACCAGAGACAGTAATGTGAAAAACAACATGACCTGCACCAAAGTCAGATTTGGATATAGGCCAAGGACTAGATAACGTTTATTTTTACTAGACATTTTTGCTACTACTTTCACCATTTTTTGTCTTGAAATCTTTGGTTGTTTTCTACACTGTGAATCCTAAAAGAGATGGGTTGGGCGAAGACTTAACAGGGTGTGAACAATGTTGAATGTGTGTAGACAAAGAGGAGCTCTGGCCTGTGAATGTACCAAAACATTCACAAGCCATTTTCTCAAAAGTGGGGTTACAAGATTATCAACTTTTAAAGCAAAATTACTTTCTCATTGTTCCTCAAATTCAGTGTATGAAATACAATTTTATAGCTCGGAGTCTCTACTTTTATTCAATGTAAAAAAACACAATTTCAAATTTTGCTACATAGTACCGAATCCAGGTGGTGGGTCAAATATGTGAAAATTACCAAACTAAAATATACTGCAAAGGACGCTGGGTTTTATTAATGGCTTTGTTTTGGCAGCGGAGATCATCGGAAGAATAATCAGCATGCTCTGCAATTGTTCATTTTTACATACAAACATATTTTTTACTTACTTTAGCAGATGCTTTTTTCACACCATAATGTCATCAGACTTCTGATACCAATGCAGGGTGAAAGGGGGCAACAAAAAAGTTAACCTCTACAAAAAATTGTATAGAAAAGTATATTCTATTTGAAAAATACAAATTACAGTATCTTGTTACAAAATACATTGGAATGTAATTCAGCACAGTCTAATACAAATGAAATAATACTGTGAAGTGGGTGAAATACATATTTCAAATACAAAGTCTTTGGGCAGCATTTCTGTAACAATCACACCAGAACACTACAAAAATAATCACAATACCATAGATGACATATAACTAAGATGATTTAACATGTGTAACTACACAGTAAACTGTATTAACATATTAACAAGTAGTGTTTCAGACAATTGACTCTGAGTATTCTTTCTTTCAAGGGTTACGTCCCAAATGGCATCTTATTCCCTACATAGCATCCTATTCACTACCTCCAGTAGTGTGTGATAGATAGTGGTTCAAAAGTATTTGACAAAACTTGGGCACTATTCTCATCCTTGGTGACTCAGCATCGTTGTTGTCAGTGTCGGTTTAGATGACAGAATAATATTGATGGGCCATGTCCTTGGCCAGGCTGCTACTGTACACAGACTGTAGGACTGGGGATGCTCAGTCTGCAGCACCACAGTCCCCTGGGCTAACCCTGTTCTCTCCGGTGGACAGGAAAGTAACAGACAGTGTGTGTGAGTGCTTGTGTCTGTCTGTCTGTGTCACGTTCTGACCATAGTTCTTTTGTGTTTTCATTGTTTGTGTTGGTCAGGACGTGAGCTGAGTGGGCATTCTATGTTGTGTGTCTAGTTTTCCTATTTCTATGTTTGGCCTGATATGGTTCTCAATCAGAGGCAGGTGTTAGTCATTGTCTCTGATTGGGAACCATATTTAGGTAGCCTGTTTTGTGTTGGGGTTGGTGGGTGGTTGTCTTCTGTCTTTGTGTCTATGCACCAGATAGGACTGTTACGGTTTTTTCACATTTGTTGTTTTGTAATTTTGTAGCGTTCAAGTTTATCGTCTTTATTAAAACGTGTTGAACACTAACCGCGCTGCGCTTTGGTCCGATCCCTGCTACACCTCCTCTTCAGACGAAGAGGAGGAAATCTGCCGTTACAGTCTGTCTGTCTGTCTGTATTTGGACAGGAAAGTGCATAATGCTAACTTCAGTTGCATAATCCTCCCAGGAGAAAACTGGAATCGGTAATGAGAATCTGAAAGTGAGAGAATATGACTGTTATTTTCAAGGCAATGAATTGATTGGCAAGCACATTTTTCAATTATAGACTAAATGCATGGGCCCTGATGTGGTACAAGAACAATGCTGCCTTTGTGGGGAGAGACATTAACTAACAATGGAAAACAGTTGCAAGCGTGTCACAAGGACATCAAATCAAATCAGCTTTATTTATATAGCACATTTCAAACATGAATGCAATGCAATGTGCTTCCAAAAAAAATAAAACATAAATAACAAAAATATTTACTACACAACAAGCATAAGAGAACAAAAAACTGAAAGACTAAAAAAGCACCCAAATGAAAAGCAAAGCTAAAGAGGTGTGTTTTAAGATCTCTTTTAAATACAGTTTCAGGCCACCCTCAGGTTCTCTGATGGGCTATTCATAGTAACTAAAGGCTGCCTCTTCATGCCTCTTGGTCCTAGGCTTTGGGATAGTTAAAAGGCCAGTGCCAGAGGACCTGAGGGACCTACTGGGTAAATAACTCAAAAGCATGTCTGACATGTATTGGCGTGCACAATCATGGATTGTCTTTTTTTTTTATCCTAAAAGAAAATGTCAAATTAATTGTTAAACACACAGGTAGCCAGTGCAGAGACTTTAAAAAAAGTGTAATGTGTGCACTCCGTCTGGACTTGGTCAGTACCCTTGCTGCAGCATTCTGTATGCTTTGCAGTTGACCAATGGCTTTCTTTGGTAGACCAGACAGGAGAGCATTACAGTAGTCAATCCTGCTTGTAATAAAAGCATGGATGAGTCTCTCTGTATCAGCCTGAGATAGAAACAGCCGCACCTTGGCAATGTAAAAAGCTATTTTGGTCACAACCAAATAAGAAAAGGGTGTCGTTTGAAATTACAATTTTCATTGTTTTTGGGGTATTTCATTGTGTTTCTACCTCCTGTACCTACTGTTGACTAACCACACTAAGGCCAATCCTTTGGTAATGTAGTGTGTGTTATAAGGATTCCATCCGTGTCATTTCAGAAATTCTTCTCTGTTTACCTGACTGTATGAGAGAGTGCCGTTTATACTATAGCTTTTCTGGTTCAGAGACTTGTTCTACTTATGAGTTCAACAAAACATGAAATAAAAAAATCTATGGACTTATCTATTCACCCATCAATCCTCATAACGTAAATTGGATTTAGGAGTGAGCACAGTACAAGAGATGGCAGAGAGGCACATCCTTGACAGAAAATATATATTTTTTTCATTATTTTATTTGTAATTTAAGATTGTTCAGGTCCCCTTGGTCAACAAATCAGGGCTATGAGCTATAGAAGGGCTATAGAGAGGGGCTATAGACATATGCTATGAAAACAGCACACCAATTGACTAACGATCTGATGATATTACATATTTGTACACGGCAGAGTGATGGCAGGTCAGGACTGTTAGCCTACCTGGTCAGGGATCGTTTTCAGACATACAGTATCTGGATGTCATTCAAGGAGAGAAGAAGTGAAAGAAGAGGATGGATTAAATAAGAGGAGGAAAGGAGACGAGGAAAGGAGAGAAGAAGAGGAGAGAAGAAGAGGAGGAGCAAAAGAGACGGGGAAGAGGAACAGCATGTTGAGTTCACCCAGCCAGTGCTTCATCATTCCAAACCTACGTTAACATGTGTTGTTCGGCTTGTTTAGCAGGTTAAACAGTCACAGGTCACTTCACCCCTACAGTAGCTGTCTCCCTCTCCATAGATGTGACAGGCTGTGTTCAGGAGGTAGAGCCACCTGCCACTCACTCACCTGGAGAGGATTGCAGCTGTCAGCTGGGGAAAAATGTATGGATGGAAATTGTATTTAATCTTAGCTGTGTCTCAAATGCACCCCATTCCCTTAGGGCCTATTCACAAATAGCACCCTAAGTGTCACGTTCTTTCAAAATCGAACCCAGAAGCAGACCAGGACAAGGAGAGTAGGAAGAAGGTGAGTATTTATTTACAAGTGAATATGAAGGTGTAGAAATATCCAGGTAGCGTAACGGGCAGCGGTGGTGAGTTGATGGGAGTGAATAGGTGGGTCCAAAGGAGTAGCGGAAACCTCCGACGACCAGGCAGGAATGGGGTAAGTGATCCGGGTGAATAATGTTTATGGCTAACGATCCGGCAGGGAATGGATGTCAGGTCCGGGCTTATGAAGAGGAGAGATGATGATCAGGACCAGGTGCACAGATAGCTGATGGGATACAGGTGCGGGTAATCTGAGATCTCCCAACTAGCTAAAACGCCCGGCAACCAGACAGGGTGCGTTCCAGGACACCGGAAAAACACTCCAGAACAGAACACAGGCAAAAACCAGACTCAGGAAACGGGATTCGTGACACTAAGCCCTATTCCCCGATAGGACTCTGGTAAAAAAAATTATATATATACAAGGAATAGGGTGCCATATGGGACGCACGTTGTGTTTTACCTTGCCGCTAGTTTTCATACCTGTCTGGAGGAGATATGGAGCTATGAAACCACACTGTTGGTTGTTTGTTAGCTTTTTGCAAGAGAGAGAAAAGGGAACATCTATTTAATGTCTCATGCATGTAAATTTATATAGGGGTAGCAACTCACTTTACATAAACACAAAGGTTGATTCTCTCCTTTTGTTAGTGTTATTTCATTGCACCAGCTGCCAACATTGGCTCATGTTCCTTCCAATTTAGCTGTCTCCCCTTAAATGTTTAATCAATCTATTAATCTGTTAATGTCAACACTAGGGAGGCAAACTAGCACACAAGATCAGGACGTGTTTAGAATATGGAGGACTGAATGGCTGGGTACATCCTCTCACACTGCATACAAACAGGCATGCGCATGTATGCACACACACACACATGCATGGATGCACGCTGACACACACCACACGCGCACACACACACACCACCATATGAATCTCAGATCGTTAATCATTTAGGTGAAGCAATTTACGGAGCACCTGTCCCAAGCAGGAAACTATTAGGGCCTTCAATGAGAGGAGCTTATTTAAAGATACTGTAGGGTTGTATCCCAAATGGCACCCTATTCTCTACGTAGTTCACTACTTTTGACCAGGGCCCATAGGGCTCTGGACAAAAGTAGTGCACTATACAGGGAATAGGGAGCCATTTGGGACATACACTTATTGGTTTCTATGGCACATGTAGCGGGAAGGCTGACTGTACAACACTGTACTGTACTTCTTAGCAGAGTCCATGTTGTTCCAATATGATGTGGAATGGCTATTGTGTGTTTTTGGTGTGTGTATTTTTCAGTTGATAGTTGGAGGAGGGAGTGGGTGATCGTGATTGTTATTAATATGATGCTTCTGTATGCAGCAGTGTTAAAAATAAAACACACACTCCGTTACCAGAGGATTGGACCTAGTGTGGTTAGTCAACACACTCTGTTACCAGAGGATTGGCCCTAGTGCGGTTAGTCAACACACACCCTGTTACCAGAGGATTGGCCCTAGTGTGGTTAGTCAACACACACTCTGTTACCAGAGGATTGGCCCTAGTGTGGTTAGTCAACACACACTCTGTTACCAGAGGATTGGCCCTAGTGTGGTTAGTCAACACACACTCTGTTACCAGAGGATTGGCCCTAGTGTGGTTAGTCTACACACACTCTGTTACCAGAGGATTGGCCCTAGTGTGGTTAGTCAACACACACTCCATTAGCAGAGGATTGGCCCTAGTGCGGTTAGTCAACACACACTCTGTTACCAGAGGATTGGCCCTAGTGTGGTTAGTCAACACACACTCTGTTACCAAAGGATTGGCTCTAGTGTGGTTAGTCAACACACACTCTGTTACCAGAGGATTGGCCCTAGTGTGGTTAGTCTACACACACTCTGTTACCAGAGGATTGGCCCTAGTGTGGTTAGTCAACACACACCCTGTTACCAGAGGATTGGCCCTAGTGCGGTTAGTCAACACACACTCCGTTACCAGAGGATTGGCTCTAGTGTGGTTAGTCAACACACACTCTGTTACCAGAGGATTGGCCCTAGTGTGGTTAGTCAACACACACTCTAACAGAGGATTGGCCCTAGTGTGGTTAGTCAACACACACCCTGTTACCAGAGGATTGGCCCTAGTGTGGTTAGTCTACACACACTCTGTTACCAGAGGATTGGCCCTAGTGCGGTTAGTCAACACACACTCTGTTACCAGAGGATTGGCCCTAGTGTGGTTAGTCAACACACACTCTGTTACCAGAGGATTGGCCCTAGTGCAGTTAGTCAACACACACTCTGTTACCAGAGGATTGGCCCTAGTGCGGTTAGTCAACACACACTCTGTTACCAGAGGATTGGCCCTAGTGTGGTTAGTCAACACACACCCTGTTACCAGAGGATTGGCCCTAGTGTGGTTAGTCAACACACACTCCGTTACCAGAGGATTGGCCCTAGTGTGGTTAGTCAACACACACTCCGTTACCAGAGGATTGGCCCTAGTGTGGTTAGTCAACACACACTCTGTTACCAGAGGATTGGCCCTAGTGTGGTTAGATCCCAGAAATGGTCCATATGCACAAAAATCATAGTTCTCTCAAATTTTGTGAACTAAGTTGTTTACATCACTGATAGGGAGCATTTTTCCTTTACCTAGATTATCCATACACCTGATAGGTGTGGCATATCAGGGGGGGTTCTACTAAGCTATATGGAATTGTTTTAAGAAGGTCATACCTGTGATGTAGTTATTGAGCGGCTTCAAGACAAGTATGTTTTAAATATTCAATAAAAACTCTCAGCATATGATGGATGATGATGTGAATGATACATGGTGTGGACTGCATCATGTGGTGCACTACTTTCAACAGTGTTTTGTCATACCCTAGGGTAGTGGTCGGTGCTGTGTAGAGCATTCTATTTGGAACCGGGCTGCCTCCTGGGTATGAGCCAGGTGCCCCATTCTGTCCAACGGCGAAGTTGGCTCAAAAGTGACAGCACGTGTAGTAATGAGTAGGATTTTGTGTTTCACCTGCAAAACTGATTGCTTTTGATAAAAAAATGCTTTATCTGCCTTCACTCCCCGCTTTCGCCCAATGACATGACGGGCAATAGCCCGGTGTACTCCAGGCCAGATTAATCGAACCCCTTCTCTGCTTGCTTAAATACTTGCTTAAATTGTGAACCATTACATGCTTGCTAACTTGGTTAGCTACGTGATTAAATGAGTCTGTTTTCAATAAACTGTTTTAGACTATTGCATTTTAACCACTGAAGAGAAACAACCGTTCAATCAGTCAGCACTGAGTGAATGAACAAAATCATTTTGGAACAAACGCCATTTAAATTGTCTGTCAAAATCAATGTTTTAAGAACAGGGTTCATAGTGTAAGGGTTAGAGTTACCACCTGTGGATCTGAAGATTGTGAGTTTGCCTCCATGAGGAAACATTTGGACCATTTTGTTCAAAGTTTCGACAGCCCCTTCCCGACACCACACACACACACACTTATTTTCATTTATTAGGTTGCTCTTAACCGATCAGAGTCTAGCCCTGTCTAAGCCAGGGAAGGGGGGGTTCTACTAAACTATTTGGAATTGTTTTAAGAAGGTCATACCAAGGATCATTTAACTATTTGACCTGTCCGTTACTGCCATTAGCCCACACAAATGCATTGAATTACAGATTCACTACATGGAACAACAGATAATCCCGAAACAATCGACATGTACATGTTGATGAGAATCTCAGCTTTGCACAGAAGGGTAATATTAGTGCTTAGCCCAAACGGCTCGGACTCTACAGATCGGCTGTACCGACTTCAGACGAGTCTCAGGACACTTGTGTAGGCTGTAGAGCAAAACGAAGAACACCATCATGTTTGTCAGAGTCTCATCCAAACCATTCTGACGCTACCGACTATTTTGTGAGAAGACCGCTTTTCGAGATGTCTCATGGTCTGAAAAACACCGCTCTAGCGCTGTCACCTTTCATCACAGATGAGTAAGTGCGACATAGGTGAATGTGGTGGATTGAGACACAGCCAATGCAAAAATCTCTAGTTTAAATTGACAGATTTTTATGTGGATTTTTTTATTAGGCTAACTAGATTTCCGCACGGGTGTGGACATCGACCTTAGGGGGTTCATGAAGTGGCAGGCAAGAGGCAGAGTGTGTGGTGGTGTGTACTACTGTGTGCGTCTTGCTAGAACGGAGTAGAGACCAGCTCTCAGACTAAAGGAATAGGTTGTTTCCCTCATCCGTTAACTGCCCAGGGATACAGTGTTTTATGGCAGAGTGGGGGATTGTAGGCATGCGCCTGTCACAGAGAAATGCATGCTGGCCCATGTGGAGCTGACAAACGAATTATGCCAATTAAAATGCAAGTAGTAAAAATGGCACTTCGCACACTATCAATACTAAAAATGTATGTTCTGTTCCAAATCTTTGAGTACTCTCATCTGCTTTGATATTTATACTGCCATGTATAAATCTGGGAATGTATACTCTACTGAAGTTGGACAGCTATGTACAGAATTACTGATAACAGGGATTTAGAGAATCTATCCAATGTCGTATTATTAAATATATTATGATTTGTTTAAAACTTTTTTGCTTACTACATGATTCCATATGTGTTATTTCACAGTTTTGGTGTCTTCACTATTATTATACAATGTAGAAAATAGAACAAATGAAGGAAAAACCCTTGAATGAGTAGGTGTCTCCAAACTTTTGACTGGTACTGTATATACACTCCGGACTCCGACATTAATCGTCCTAATATTTTTTATATTTCTTAATTCTATTCTTTTACTTTTATTTGTGTATATTGTTGTGTATTGTTAGATATTACTGCACTTTTGGAGCTAGGAGCTCAAGCATTTCGCTACTCCCACAATAACATCTGCTAAACATGTGTATGTGACCAATACAATTTGATTTGATTTAAAATAAAGGTTTAAGGAAATACAGGCATACTACATATTGCTACATATTACTACAAGACAAACCAGCTAAATCAAGCCTGATGGTCTTGTAAGTGTAAAAGCAAAACTTGCTTTAATTTAATTTAAAAAATCATGAAAAGGTAACGTAATGGGATAATGTCTTACTGTGGTGTGTGAAGAATCCAGTACTTTAGCTTGCATGTGGTACAAATCACATTATTGTGGAAGCACCTCCTCTAAGAGTATGAATTAAGCTATTTGAGAAGGTTTGAATCCTAAGCAACCTGCCTACACATAGTTTGAACATACTGTAGTAGGCCAAAGATGTGTGCATGAGTGGAATAGGCATTGTGGTGCTCATGTGAATTTCATTTTTTTTAGGCTTCAGACCAATTCCTACTTCTCACTTAAAAAAATCGTTTTTTGTTTTTAATGGTTTTACATTTGACACCCAACTACTGTGTCTCCCGCAGAGAACCGTGTCTATATCATAATGGGGGTCAATAGTTCAACTGTATAATGTTAAAACTATCATATGTTACAAACTCACCGTTTCTCTCTTGGCTACTGGATGGAAGGTCAGTGTGAGGAATTTAATAGTACAATTAGGCCTTGGCATAATTCACAACCTACATGAACAGTACAGAGAAATATAACATATTGGTCATTTGCATGTGTTATTCATAGACATTACATCATAATACTGGAGATGTCAATCTAGCTAATGAAACAATGTGAAATGCTGTGATGTTAAGTCTGAGGCTGTGCGCCAGATTTGGGCAATTCCTCCTGACAGAGCTGGTGTAACAGAGTCAGGTTTGTAGACCTCCTTGCTCGCACACCCTTTTGTATTCTGCCCACACATTTTCTATGGAATTGAGGTCAGGGCTTTGTGATGGCCACTCCAATACCTTGACTTTGTTGTCCTTAAGCCATTTTGCCACAACTTTGGAAGTATCCTTGGGGTCATTGTCCATTTGGAAGATCCATTTGCGACCAAGCTTTAACTTCCTGACTGCTGTCTTGAGATGTTGCTTCAATATATCCACATAATTTTCCTCCCTCATGATGCCACCTATTTTGTGAAGTGCACCAATCCCTCCTGCAGAAAAGCACCCCCACAACATGATGCTGCCACCCCGTGCTTCACGGTTGGGATGGTGTGCTTCGGCTTGCAAGCCTCCCCCTTTAACCTCCAAACATAACGATGGTCATTATGGCCAAACAGTTATTTTTTGTTTCATCAGACCAGAGGACATTTCTCCAAAAAAGTACAATCTTTGTCCCCATGTGCAAACCGTAGTCTGGCTTTTTTATGGCGGTTTCGGAGCAGTGGCTTCTTCCTCGCTGAGCGGCCTTTCAGGTTATGTGGATATTGGACTCGTTTTACTGTGGATATAGTTACTTTTGTACTTTTTTGTTTCCTCCAGCATCTGCACAAGGTCCTTTGCTGTTGTTCTGGGATTGATTTGCACTTTTCGCACCAAAGTACGTTCATCTCTAGGAGACAGAACGCGTCTCCTTCCTGAGCAGTATGACGGCTGCGTGGTCACATGGTGTTTATACTTGCGTACTGTTGTTTGTACAGATGAACGTGGTATCTTCAGGCGTTTGGAAATTGCTCCCAAGGGTGAACCAGACTTGTGGAGGTCTACAATTTTTTTCTGAGGTCTTGGCTGATTTCTTTTGATCCTTGACCTGGTCTTTTCACCTCACTGAATCTCAAAGAAGAGTCTGTATTTCTATACAGGCCATACATAAGACTACTACCATGCCTGGGCCTGTATTTACAAAGAGTCTTAGAGTATCTAGGATCTTGTCTTCCCTGTCCATATAATCTTATGAATGATGATCTAAAAAGCTGAACTGATCCTAGAGCATGATAATAATAATAACTTTATTCATAGAGCGCTTTTAAATAACAAGCTAAGAAAGTGCTTCACATCAAGTGCATAATTAAAAAAATAAAAGTACTGCAAAGATACAGAGACAGAAAAATGGAGAAGGAAAACAAAATACCTATATAAAATAGAAAAGATCAGCAGCACTCCTACTCGCTTTATGACTATGGGCCCAGGTGTCTGTGTGAATGGAGGAAACACAGAGGTTCTAGCCACACTGGCTAACAGTAGCAAAGTGCACCAGCAGGCACAGTAATGTGTCCCATATTCAACACATACAATAGACCAGCGTGAGACCGTCTTGGGCTTTTAGCAAAGCTTGCCACCATAATCGTATGCTTATTTTTTCTCCTTCTTCTTTTTCTCCTTTGTGGTTCTTTTTACCATCAAAGACTCTTCCAATCTTAAAAAGGGTTGGCTTCCTTTAATGCTGCAGCAGTTTTATCCTCCTTCACTAATGGCCTGTTCCTCTCTCAAATAATGGCTGGTGCTGGCGGAGCGACTGGAGCACTCAAATGAATTATAGAGAGATAGACCTAGGCTCAATCACAAGTAGACCCTTAAACCCTACACCCCATGCACTTGTGGAGATCTCAATGGATTTTATTGGTAAAAGTAATATGGAAAAACTTCCCATTAGCAGATTTAAGGGCAAGGTAGATGTATTACCATACTGATTACACCTGCCAAATCCTTTTACATGTATATCTCCACAAGTGCATAAGGTGTAGGGGTACATTGGGCCATAGTCTATTTATAGATATACGAGAACAGAGGTAAAGAGCATAGAACTGGAAATTGACATTGATGTAGCCTGGGTGTCTACAGTCAGAATGGGGAGAACGCATGACAAAATGTTAACAAAAGAATGTCAGAAAATGGCATGGATTCTTTTTTTTCAGGTAAGATGTACAGTCTAACTATTCATTAGAGAATCTAATCCTGAAAGAGTGAAAATCAAAACATGCACAAACTAGGCACCTTACACATGAACAGATCATGCTGTAGTCCACAGCATCCTAACAAGGAGACAGTCTGGCAGAGCGGTGTTTGAATGTCAGTTTATCATCTTAGTTAATTGGATTTCTCTGCTGCATGTGTTCCCATGGCAGCCTCTCTCTCTCTCACACACACACACACAACATACACACACACACTACCTCAAATGTGGTGATAGTCGCACTTGTGAGCCATTGATCATTTGTTTGTTTATCTCACCGATGTATAGCACATTTGTTCATGCAACCATCCAGTTTTTCTCCCGAGTAATTTCCCCTAGCCACACACCCACACGCACGCACATACACACGCACTAGCTATTTAAAAATTGCTGGTTGTTTTGAGACATTACTCATACTGTACTTTCTTCTAATTACTTTCTAGCTACATAATTTAACATGTAGCTCCCATATTCATGATACTGCTTTGTGCAACTTAGTCAATAACGTGCTCCGCCTAATACCCCACCACCAATTAATTAGGGAAAACACTTGGTTTTGATAGGCGATTACACATTCAGTGGACACTTGTTGGCTTCCTCAGTCCTCTAAGGTCTATCAAAGTGCTCTCTCTGCACATGTATTTCCCATTATGCAAAGCATGATGATAACTGGGAGTATGTCCCAAATGCCACCCCATTCCCTATATAGTGCATTACTTTTGACCAGAGCCGTATGGGTAGTGCACTAAATAGGGAGTAAGGTGCCATTTGGCACGAAACCTTGTTTTGAACTGAAACATGCATGACCACAGCCACATTCAACTACTTTAAAGCTTTTCTAATTGAGCATGTCAGAAAACAGGGAAAAAGAAAACAGGAAAGTAGCTACTACTTGACTAGTTATCTTTGCCTCGAAATGGCATAATTTTGTTTTCAAGTAGGGGACCCATGGTGAAATTGCCAGCGAGTGCCCCATTTGGGACACCATCGAAGCAGAAGTCACACTCAGAGAGAACTTGACATGTTTTTGGGAGGAGGTGAACACATTTTTGGTTCAATGAAGTCTGACATTTCTTTGAGGTCTTTAGTCAACTTTTCTTTGAAGCCTTTAGTTTTACACGACAACCTTTTTTTGATCCAAGATGGAGTAGCAGTCAGACGTCTTTGACTTTGTCTTGTCGTGTCCAATGTGTATATATACAGTGGGGCAAAAAAGTATTTAGTCAGCCACCAATTGTGCAAGTTCTCACACTTAAAAAGATGAGAGACGCCTGTAATTTTCATCATAGGTACACTTCAACTATGACAGACAAAATGAGAAAAAAAATATCCAGAAAATCACATTGTAGGATTTTTAATGAATTTATTTGCAAATTATGGTGGAAAATAAGTATTTGGTCACCTACAAACAAGCAAGATTTCTGGCTCTCACAGACCTGTAACTTCTTCTTTAAGAGGCTCCTCTGTCCTTTACTCGTTACCTGTATTAATGGCACCTGTTTGAACTTGTTATCAGTATAAAAAACACCTGTCCACAACCTCAAACAGTCACACTCCAAACTCCACTATGGCCAAGACCAAAGAGCTGTCAAAGGACACCAGAAACAAAATTGTAGACCTGCACCAGGCTGGGAAGACTATCTGCAATAGGTAAGCAGCTTGTTTTGAAGAAATCAACTGTGGGAGCAATTATTAGGAAATGGAAGACATACAAGACCACTGATAATCTCCCTCGATCTGGGGCTCCACGCAAGATCTCACCCCGTGGGGTCAAAATGATCACAAGAACGGTGAGCAAAAATCCCAGAACCACACGGGGGGACCTAGTGAATGACCTGCAGAGAGCTGGGACCAAAGTAACAAAGCCTACCATCAGTAACACACTACGCCGCCAGGGACTCAAATCCTCAAAACAATTTTAACATACTCTCATGCAACCCGCCTCACCCTAATGTGGTACGGATCTGCTATTTTCTATACTTTAGATCCGGAACCACCAACAGAAGCTAGCCAGCTGACTAGCTACTAGCTTGTAGTCAGTTAGCCACTGCTAGCGGTCATCAGCTAACCTCAGCCGGACGGCTCCTGCCAGTCTGCACAGCGCGATTCAACCCAGAGCATATCGGACTGCTTTTTCTCGACCACATCTCCGGATTCCTACCGCAAGCTCTGAACCTTTTCACCTGGATAATCGCAGCTGGCTAGCTGCTATCCAAGTGGCTACTCCTAGCTAACGTCTCTGTCCCGAAACAAGCACCAGTTAGCCCGGAGCTAGCCTCGTGCTAGGCCCATCTCCCGGCTAGCTGAAGAGGTAGGTCCATCAGCCAATTTCCTGGGCCTCAATACCTATTTTGCCAATTGGCCTGGACCCTTTTACTGCCTACGCGAGCCCTGCCGATCTATCATAACTGGTCTGCTGACGTAACAGTCCGAGGGGGCTTCAACAGACTCTTCCATCGCGACGTCCCCTAAGGCCTTCTGCTAGCCTGCTAGCCCCGGCCCGCTAGATATCTGAATCACCGTGTCTCCATCTCGCCTAGCTACTCACTGGACCCTACAATCACTCGGCTACGCATGCCCCTCCCTCATGTCAATATGCCTTGTCCATTGCTGTTTTGGTTAGTGATTATTGTCTTATTTCACTGTAGAGCCTCCAGCCCTGCTCACTATGCCTCAGCTAGCCCTTTTGTTCCAACTCCCACACATGCGGTGACCTCACCTGGTTTAAATGTCTCTAGAGACAAAACCTCTCATCATCACTCATTGCCTAGGTTTACCTCCAATGTATTCACATCCTACCATACCCTTGTTTGTACATTATGCCTTGAATCTATTCTTCCGATCCAAGAAACCTGCATCTTTTACTCTCTGTTCCGAACGCACTAGACGACCAGTTCGTATAGCCTTTAGCCATACCCTTATCCAACTCCTCCTCTGTTTCTCTGGTGATGTAGAGGTTAATACAGGCCCTGCAGCACCTAGCTCCACTCCCATTCCCCAGGTGCTCTCATTTTTTGACATTCCCCAGGCGCTCTCATTCTGTCACCGTAAAAGCCTTGGTTTCATGCATGTTAACATTAGAAGCCTCCTCCCTAAGTTTGTTTTATTCACTGCTTTAGCACATCTGCCAACCCAGATGTCCGAGCCGTGTCTGAATCCTGGCTTTGGAAGGCCACCAAAAATCCTGAAATTTACATCCCTAACTATAACATTTTCCGAAAAGATAGAACTGCTAAAGGGGGCGGAGATAGCCTGCAGAGTTCTGTCATACTATCCAGGTCTCTGCCCAAACAATTCAAGCTTCCACTTTTAAAAACCCACATTTCCAGAAACAAGTCTCTCACCGTTGCCACTTGTTATAGACCACCTTTAGCCCCCAGCTGTGCCCTGGACACCATATGTGAATTGATTGCCCCCATCTATCTTCAGAACTCGTACTGTTAGGTGACCTAAACTGGGACATGCTTAACAACCCAACCGTCCTACAATCTAAGTTAGATGCCCTCAATCTCACACAAATTATCAATGAACCTACCAGGTACAACCCCAAATCTGTAAACCTGGGCACCATCATAGATATCATCCTGATCAACCTACCCTCTAAATACACCTCTGCTGTCTTCAACCAGGATCTCAGCAATCACTGCCTCATTGCCTGCATCCGTAATGGGTCTGCGGACAAACAACCACCACTCATCACTGTCAAACTCTCCCTAAAACACTTCAGCGAGCAGGCCTTTCTAATCGACCTGGCCCGGGTATCCTGGAAGGATATTGACCTCATCCCGTCAGTAGAGGATGCCTGGTTATTCTTTAAAAGTGCTTTCCTCACCATCTTATTATATAAGCATGCCCCATTCAAAAAAATGTAGAACCAGGAACAGATATAGCCCTTGGTTCACTCCAGACCTGACTGCCCTTGACCAGCACAAAAACATCCTGTGGCGAAATGCAATAGCACCGAATATCCCCCGCTAACCTTTAAGGGAAGTTAGGAACCAATATACACTGGCAGTTAATTAAGAAAGCAAAGGCTAGCTTTTTCATACAGAAATTTGCATCCTGTAGCACAAACTCCAAAAAGTTCTGGAACCAGAGCAGCTCCTCCAAGCTGCCCATTGCACTGAGGCTAGGAAACACTGTCACCACCGATGAATCCACCATAATTGAGAATTTGAATAAGCATTTTTCTACAGCTGGCCATGCTTTCCACCTGGCTACCCCTACCCCTGTCAACAGCTCTGCACCCCCCACAGCACCTTGCCCAAGCCTCCCCATTTCTCCTCCACCCAAATCCAGATAGCAGATGTTCTGAAAGAGCTGCAAAATCTGGACTCCTACAAATCAGCTGGGCCAGACAATCTGGACCCTCTCTTTCTAAAATTATCCGCCGCAAATATTACAACCTCTATTACTAGCCTGTTCAGCCTCTCTTTCATATCGTCTGAGATCCTCAAAGATTGGAAAGCTGCCGCGGTCAACCCCCTCTTCAAAGGGGGAGACACTATAGACCCAAAATGTTACAGACCTATATCTATCCTACCCTGCCTTCTAAGGTCTTCGAAAGCCAAGATAAAACCTCTCTAGGCTAGGGGGCGGTATTTTCACGTCCGGATGACACGTCCAAAGTAAACTGCCTGCTACTTAGGCCCAGAAGCTAGGAAATGCATATTATTAGTAGATTTGGATAGTAAAACACTCTGAAGGTTCTAAAACTGTTTGAATGATGTCTTTGAGTATAACAGAACTTATTTGGCATTTGAAACCCCGAGGACAAACCATCCAGGATTTTTTTTTGAGGTCACTCTCTTTTCAATGAATTTCTATGGGAATCTGGAATTCTAAAGCACTTGCTTGCAGTTCCTATCGCTTCCACTGGATGTCAACAGTCTTTAGAAATTGGTTGATGTTTTTCCTTTGAGAAATGAAGAAGGCAGTTCAGAACGAGGGTCGAGTGAATTGTACTGTTTGTTAGAGGCGCGTGACCTGAAAGCACGCTCCACTTTGTTTTCATCCGGTATTGAACACAGTTTATCCCATCTTAAATTTTATCAATTATTTACGTTCAAATATACCTAAAGTTGTATTAGGAAATTTCACCGGATGTTGTCAAATCGATCCCGCTAAAGGTATTTGATCCCTTTAACTTCTTATGGCTGCAGGGGGCGTTACTGAGTAGCCAGCTAAATCGTGCCCATTTCAAACGGCCTCGTACTCAATTCTTGCTCGTACAATATGCATATTATTGTTATTATTGGATAGAAAACACTCTCTAGTTTCTATAGCCGTTTGAATTATGTCTCTGAGTGAAACAGAACTCATTCTACAGCACTTTTCCTCCCAGTGTGTCAGATTTCAGACATCTTGGCCTCTGGTTCCAGATCAGTTTTAAAAGTCTCTGTAAATCCTATGAGGATACAAACACTGCCCACGCCTTCCTCTAGATGTCAGTAAGTGGTGACAATTTGAATGGAGTCGATTGCGCAATCAGTGCCTCTATAAATGACCAAATACCGGAAGTAGCGTTCTTTTGGACCCTGCGCTCAACGCAAGAAGGACGTCGGACTTGGCTTTTTCCAAGCCTTTGTTTAGCCAGTAATATAGCGCCGGTCATGTTTTTACCCGTTATAGGTGTTAAAAACATCATACGTTAGTTAATTTAAACCGTTTTATAGCAATTTATATCCGTTTAGTGCGATTTTGAGGAAGTTCTATGTGATGCTCTTTGAAGCTTTGGGCACGTTTCGGGGTCCCGGTCGAACGTTAGTGGGCATTTCGACGGACAGAGGACATCTTTCGACCAAAAGAAGATTAGACCCAAGAAAGGATACATTGCCCAAGAATCTGATGGAAGATCACCTCACAGTAAGAAATATTTAATATGATAATTCGTTGTTCTGTCGAAAAATTTTAAACGCATATTCCGCCATTTTGTTTGCTATAGCTTCGCTTGGCGAACCCTGTATTGCACAGTAAGGATAATTTTAGAAATGTAAATCAGCGATTGCATAAAGAACTAATTTGTCTTTCGATTCCTGTCAACCCTGTATTTTTTAGTCAAGTATATGATTAGCTATTGATTAAACTAGATCACTCTGAAAGATGGCGACCGACATTTTCAGGCATGTTTTGCTACTATTTTCATTGTATAACCACGTTTTTTTATGGCTAAATATGCACATTTTCGAACAAACTCTATATGTATGTTGTAATATGATGTTACAGGAGTGTCATCGGAAGAATTCTGAGAAGGTTAGTGAAAAAATTAATATATTTTGGCGATGATTACGTTATCGCTCTCTTTGGCTTGAATCGATGCTCTGGTAACGTTTGCACATGTGGTATGCTAATATAACGATTTATTGTGTTTTCGCTGTAAAACACTTAGAACATCTGAAATATTGTCTGAATTCATAAGATCTGTGTCTTTCCATTGCTGTGAGTTGTGTATTTTTAAGAAATGTTTTATGATTAGTAATTAGGTAATACACGTTGCTCTGTGTATTTATTCTAGTCGAGTTGTGATGGTGGGTGCAATTGTAAACTAGGATTTCTACCTGAAATATGCACATTTTTCTAACAAAACCTATCCTATACAATAAATATGTTATCAGACTGTCATCTGATGAGGTTTTTTCTTGGTTAGTGGCTATCAATATCTTTATTTGGCCGAATTGGTGATAGCTAGTGGTGGAGAGAAAAAATGGTGGACAAAGAAAAATGGTGTCTTTTGCTAACGTGGTTAGCTAATAGATTTACATATTTTGTCTTCCCTGTAAAACATTTAAAAAATCTGAAATGGTGGCTTTATTCACAAGATCTGTATCTTTCATTTGGTGTCTTGGACTTGTGATTTAATGATATTTAGATGCTACTATTTAATTGTGACGCTATGCTAGCGATGCTAATCAGTGTGGGGGGGGGTGGGGGGTGTGTACCGATGTCGGGACAGCCCGCCTAACAGGTTAACAAACAGATCACCGACCATTTCGAATCCCACCGTACCTTCTCCGCTATGCAATCTGGTTTCCGAGCTGGTCATGAGTGCACCTCAGCCACGCTCAAGGTCTTAAACGACATCATAACCGCCATTGATAAAAGACAGTACTGTGCAGCCGTATTCATCGACCTGGCCAAGGCTTTCGACTCAACAGCCTTGGTTTCTTAAATGACTGCCTCGCCTGGTTCTCTAACTACTTCTCAGACAGAGTTCAGTGTGTCAAATCGGAGGGCCTGTTGTCTGGAACTCTCTCAATCTCTATGGGGGTGCCACAGTGTTCAAATCTCCGGCCCACTCTCTTCTCTGTATACAGCAAAGATGTTGCTCTTGCTGCTGGTGATTCTCTGATCCACCTTTACGCAGACGACACCATTCTGTACACTTCTGGCCCTTCTTTGGACACTGTGTTAACTAACCTCCAGACGAGCTTCAATGCCATACAACTCTCCTTCCGTGGCCTCCAACTGCTCTTAAATGCAAGTAAAAGTAAATGCATGCTCTTCAACCGATCGCTGCCCGCACCTGCCATCACTACTCTGGACGGTTCTGACATAGAATATGTGGACAACTACAAATACCTAGGTGTCTGGTTAGACTGTAAACTCTCCTTCCAGACTTACATTAAGCTATCTGTAATCCAAAATTAAATCTAGAATTGGCTACCTATTTCGCAACAAAGAATCCTTCACTCATGCTGCCAAAAATACCCTCGTAAAACTGACTGGTATATTTCACTGGTCACCCCCAAAAGCCAATTCTTACTTTGGCCGCCTTTCCTTCCAGTTCTCTGCTGCCAATGATTGGAATGAACTGCAGATATCACTGAAGCTGGAGACTCATATCTCCCTCACTAACTTTAAGCATCAGCTGTCAGAGCAGCTCACAGATCATTGCACCTGTACATAGCCCACCTGTGAATAGCCCATCCAACTACCTCATCCCCATATTGTTATTTTTTTTGTTGCTCCTTTGCACCCCAGTATCTCTACTTGCACATTCATCTTCTGCACATCTATCACTCCAGTGTTTAATTGCTAAATTGTAATTATTTCGCCACTATGGCCTATTTGTTGCCTTACCTCCCTAATCTTACCTCATTTGCACACACTGTATATAGACTTTTTTCTATTGTAAGTTTGTTTATTCCATGTGTAACTCTGTGTTATTGTTTGTGTCGCAGTGCTTTGCGTTATCTTGGACAGGTCGCAGTTGTAAATGAGAACTTGTTCTCTACTGAACTAAATGGTTAAATAAAGATTAAATTAAAAATGTTTTTTTTTAAATGTATCATTCCAAGAACCATATTATGCTCTTAAAAATGCATAAGGAGGACCTTGAGGCTTTATCCCAACTGAAGCAATTAGAGGCAATGTAACCAACTGTGCGTTGAATCAGGGAGACGAAATACTGTGTTAGCTAGCTGAGCTAAAGTCTAGTCTAGCAATATGAGTCTTCAAGTCTCAGGTAATCATGTAAACATAGAGCTGACCAACAGACTAACATGGTCCAAGCACACCAAGACATTCGTGAAGAGGGCACGACAAAACCTATTCCCTCTCAGGAAACAAAACAGATTTGGCATGGGACCTCAGATCCTCAAACGGTTTTACAGCTGCCCCATCGAGGGCTTCCTGACTGGTTGCATCACTGCCTGGTATGGCAACTTCTAGTCCTCCGACCACAAGGCACTACAGAGGGTAGTGCGTACGGCCCAGTACATCACTGGGGCCAAGATTCCTGCCATCCAGGACCACAATACCAGGCAGTGTCAGAGGAAGGCCCTAAAAATTGTCAAAGACTCCAGCCACTCTAGTCATAGACCGCTCTCTCTGCTACCACACGGCAAGCGGTGCCTGAGCGCCAAGTCTAGGTCAAAGAGGCTTCTAAACAGCTTCTATCCCCAAGCCATAAGACTCCTGAACATCTAATCAAATGGCTACCCAGACTATTTGCGTTGTCCCCCCCCCTCTTCTACGCTGCTGCTACTCTGTGTTATCATCTATGCATAGTCACTTAAATAACTCTACCTACATGTACATATTACCGGAATTACCTCAACACACATTGAATTACCGCCACCGCACATTGACTCTGTACCGGTATCCCCTGTACAGTTGAAGTTGGAAGTTTACATACACCTTAGCCAAATACATTTAAACTCAGTTTTCACAATTCCTGACATTTAATCCCAGTAAAAATTCCCTGTTTTAGGTCAGTGGCCTGTCAAAACGTTGGATGAATTTTGACCAATTTCTCCTGACAGAGCTGGTGTAACTGAGTCATGTTTGTAGTCCTCCTTGCTCGCACATGCTTTTTCAGTTCTGTCCACAAATATTCTATAGGATTGAGGTCAGGGCTTTGTGATGGCCACTCCAATACCTTGACTTTGTTGTCCTTAAGCCATTTTGCCACAACTTTGGCTGTATGCTTGGGGTCATTGTCCATTTGGAAAATGTATGACAGCTGCATGGTCCCATGGTGTTTATACTTGCATACTATTGTTTGTACACATGAACGTGGTACCTTCAGGCGTTTGAATATAGCTCCCAAGGATGAACCAGAATAGTGGAGGTCTACAATTTTTTTTCTGAGGTCTTGGCTGATTTCTTTTGATTTACACATGATGTCAAGCAAAGAGGCACTGAGTTTGAAGGTAGGCCTTGAAATACATCCACAGGTACACCTCCAATTGCCTCAAATGATGTCAATTAGCCTTTCAGAATTTTATAAAGCTATGACATCATTTTCTGGGATTTTCCAAGCTGTTTAAAGGCGCAGTCAACTTAGTGTATTTACATTTCTGACCCACTGGAATTGTATACATTCAATTATAAGTGAAATAATCTGTCTGTAAACAATTGTTGTAAAAATGACTTGTATCATGCACAAAGTAGATGTCCTATCCGACTTGCCAAAACTATAGTTTGTTATTAACAAGACATTTGTGGAGTGGTTGAAAACGAGTTTTAATGACTCCAACCTAAGTGTATTTAAATTTCTGACTTCAACTGAATATAGCCCCACTATTGTTATTTACTGCTGCTCTTCAATTATTTCTTATTCTTATCTCTTACTTTTTATTTTATTTTTCTTAAAACTGCCTTGTTGGTTAAGGGCTGGTAAATAAGCATTTCACTTTAAGGTCTACACCTGTTGTATTCAGCACATGTCACAAATACAATTTGATTTGATAAAATTATCCACTTTTTCTTTTTGACTGAAATTACATTTCAAATTGTTCTCATTAATTCTAAAAGTGCTAACATATTGATAACCTACCCTAAAAGCCCAACTCTTCATTTTTAAGTTTACTGGATTTGACCCAAAACCTGGTGCACAGCAAATTCTCCAATGTTAAATCAACTATAACCAGATTCAATCCAACCTTTTTATGTGAAGAAAGTACATGTCACATACAAAATGTCCAACAAAAACACTTTTTTTTGTTGGACAAAACCATCAGTAGAGTTGAAAATGCGATGAAAACCCATTTATCTTGTATTCTTTATTTGGTACATGGGAGTTTAACCTCAAAAGTTATTTTGTCAGCACAGCCCTTTATCCATGGCCATTATTATAATATTTCCAGTATCCTCTATAGGGGTTGATTTGAATAATTATTTTTTCAATATCTATGCTTTTGCATGTACATTGATTGATTAATTAATCTTATGCTTCTCAAATATAAATGTCATACATTTTCTAAACTAATCTAATATGTTAATTGGACTTATTGCACCCGTTCCTAAAATGTTTCTTTTCCAGTTTATATGCGTTAGGTAGTCTCATATTTCTGTCTTCATAACCCTCTCATTCATTCTGAATACAGGTTGTGGGTGCAAATTATTTTGAAGGTTGCATATCCACACTCTGGCTGGATTTCAATAGGACTAACACATCACTTTGCAAGCCAGCATAATGTGGCAGGTTGCGTGAATTTAATTTTAACATAAATTGGGTTTATATTGAATTTCATGATGGGTTAGCAAAGCAGATGAGTCTTTTTTTTAATGTAATCCATGTTATTTTCAGGAGGCTTTTGAGGGGCATGGCTTTAATATATATAGTGGGGAGAACAAGTATTTGATACACTGCCGATTTTGCAGGTTTTCCTACTTACAAAGCATGTTGAGGTCTGTCATTTTTATCATAGGTACACTTCAACTGTGAGAGACGGAATCTAAAACAAAAATCCAGAAAATCACATTGTATGATTTTTAAGTAATTAATTTGCATTTTATTGCATGACATAAGTATTTGATCACCTACCAACCAGTAAGAATTCCGGCTCTCACAGACATGTTCGTTTTTCTTTAAGAAGCCCTCCTGTTCTCCACTCATTACCTGTATTAACTGCACCTGTTTGAACTTGTTACCTGTATAAAAGACACCTGTCCACACACTCAATCAAACAGACTCCAACCTCTCCACAATGGCCAAGACCAGAGAGCTGTGTAAGGACATCAGGGATAAAATTATAGACCTGTACAAGGCTGGGATGGGCTACAGGACAATAGGCAAGCAGCTTGGTGAGAAGGCAACAACTGTTGGCGTAATTATTAGAAAATGGAAGAAGTTCAAGATGACGGTCAATCACCCTCGGTCTGGGGCTCCATGCAAGATCTCACCTCGTGGGGCATCAATGATCATGAGGGATCAGCCCAGAACTACACGGCAGGACCTGGTCAATGACCTGAAGAGAGCTGGGACCACAGTCTCAAAGAAAACCATTAGTAACACACTACGCCGTCATGGATTAAAATCCTGCAGCGCACGCAAGGTCCCCCTGCTCAAGCCAGCGCATGTCCAGGCCCGTCTGAAGTTTGCCAATGACCATCTGGATGATCCAGAGGAGGAATGGGAGAAGGTCATGTGGTCTGATGAGACAAAAATAGAGCTTTTTGGTCTAAACTCCACTCGCCGTGTTTGCAGGAAGAAGAAGGATGAGTACAACCCCAAGAACACCATCCCAACCGTGAAGCATGGAGGTGGAAACATCATTCTCTGGGGATGCTTTTCTGCAAAGGGGACAGGACGACTGCACCGTATTGAGGGGAGGATGGATGGGGCCATGTATCGCGAGATCTTGGCCAACAACCTCCTTCCCTCAGTAAGAGATTGAAGATGGGTCGTGGCTGGGTCTTCCAGCATGACAATGACCCGAAACACACAGCCAGGGCAACTAAGGAGTGGCTCCGTAAGAAGCATCTCAAGGTCCTGGAGTGGCCTAGCCAGTCTCCAGACCTGAACCCAATAGAAATTCTTTGGAGGGAGCTGAAAGTCCGTATTGCCCAGCGACAGCCCCGAAACCTGAAGGATCTGGAGAAGGTCTGTATGGAGGAGTGGGCCAAAATCCCTGCTGCAGTGTCTGCAAACCTGGTCAAGAACTACAGGAAATGTATGATCTCTGTAATTGCAAACAAAGGTTTCTGTACCAAATATTAAGTTCTGCTTTTCTGATGTATCAAATACTTATGTCATGCAATAAAATGCAAATTAATTACTTAAAAATAATACAATGTGATTTTCTGGATTTTTGTTTTAGATTCCGTCTCTCACAGTTGAAGTGTACCTATGATAAAAATTACAGTAAGCAGGAAAACCTGCAAAATCGGTAGTGTATCAAATACTTGTTCACCCCACTGTATATATTTTCGGCCACCTATGGGAGTAAATGTCAACCCTGTTGATCATGCTATGTTTTTACACTGCAATGTCACATTGTCTTTTAAGGTCATTGCAAATTGGGTCAATTGCAAAAAAATATATTTACATATTGCAACAATGTGGTTACTATCCCATTGGGAATACCATATTGTAATTTACATTGGATTTTAATGAACTCTTACACTTCGGCAAGTTTCATCAAATTTACCAAAGTGTCAGAGCTCAACTGTAACTCAGCTGTAACAGGCAGATGAAAAGAAATTTAATTTACTCTCACGGGTGGACAAAAATAAGTTCCTGAAAACCACGCCCCTACTAAGTCAAGCTTCCAGTCTTTTGGATAACCCAGTATCAATAAACCAACCTTGCTGTTTTAAAAGAACAACAACTAAGTAACCCAATGCTTGCAACTAACAGTTTTTTCCTTAAAACAACCCATTATTTTCTAGACTAAGCCTTCAAAATAAGGCCTTGTTAAATTTAAATGATAGCATATTTACTTAGTGCTCAGTTGGTGAAATCCATGGTCTTGAAAATGGATGATACAACAATCATGTCTCTGTCACTAACAGATTCAGTCATGGCTGGTAAGCCTTCAATTCACTCAAAAGGCAAGGCACTCTGGGAAATATGCAAATAAAGCTTTACACTAAGCAGTGTGTTAATTCATCACTATACAATGTCTATACGGGTCCACGCTTTCAGTGTTACATTAGCACTGGGCACATTAGTTACATTTGCTCTGTCGTAGCAGGACTGTAAGCCAAATGGAGAGAAGACTGGGATATTGGATCAGGAGAAGAGGAGGAGTGAGAGAGTGTTAAAAATCCAGACAGCACGCACAGAACAAAATGTACAGCACAGAAGGCACCAGGGCACTTAGGTCATCTTGGTGGGTGGTGATTGTCAGGTGTTTGACAGGCGTTTAGTTTTTCTGAAATGCAAGGAAAAAAACAGTCAGTTCATTAGGATCTGGGGCACCACGAGTGCGGTTCTTTAAAGAGTTACCATCTCCCAAATTAAACTCTAAAGGTCTTTATCTATCACATCTATAAACAGTCAACTTATTAATCATAACCTCGTATCATATCATCATACTGAACAGTCGTAACCTCCTTGCATCTGTAAAATCAGCCTTATTTATGATTCAGTACTACACAAATTGGTTTAATTATTTATTTACTAGCTAACTAAATGGTAACACAGGATAAACATACACACTTAATATGTTAAAACAGGTCCCTAGCTGACTGACAACAATATGGCTGCTTGTTACAAAAGACATGGAGAAGGCGAGAGAGTAAGCATTTCACTGTAAGGTGAACACCTGTTGTATTCGGCACACGTGACAAATAAACTTTGATTTGATTTGAGAAAGAGAGGGACAGAGACACTTAACATTGGTACATTTAGAAAGTAATTTAACTTAAAATCGAAACAAATGTTATTAGTCACATCCGCCGAATACAACAGATTTAGACCTTAATGAAATGCTTACTTATGAGCCCCTAACCAACAATGCTGTTTAAAAACAAAAATAAAAATAAGAATAAGAAATAAAAGTAATTAAAGAGCAGCAGTAAAATAACAATAGCAAAACTATATACAGGGGGGTACCGGTACAGAGTCAATGTGTGGGGGCACCGGTTAGTTGAGGTAATTGAGGTAATATGTACATGTAGGTAGAGTTATTAAAGTGACTTTGCATAGACGATAACAGAAAGTAGCAGCAGAGTAGAAGGGAGGGGGAGGCTGACAATGCAAATAGTCTGTGTAGCCATTTGATTAGATGTTCAGGAGTCTTATGGCTTGGGGTAGAAGCTGTTTAGAAGCCTCTTGGACCTAGACTTGGCGCTCCGGTACCGCTTGCCATGTGGTAGCTGAGAGAACAGTCTATGACTAGGGTGGCTGGACTCTTTGACAATTTTAAGGCCCTCCTCTGACACTGCCTGGTATAGAGGTCCTGGATGGCAGGAATCTTGGCCCCAGTGATGTACTGGGCCATACGCACTAATCTCTGTAGTGCCTTGCGGTCGGAGGCCGAGCAGTTGCCGTACCAGACAGTGATGCAACCAGTCAGGATGCTCTAGATGGTGCAGCTGTAGAACCTTCTGAGGATCTGAGGTCCCATGCCAAATCTTTTCAGTCTTCTGAGGGGGAATAGGTTTTGTCGTGCCCTCTTCACGACTGTGTTGGTGTGCTTGGACCATAGTTACCACTTAGTTTGTTGGTGATGTGGACACCAAGGAACCTGAAGCTCTCAACCTGCTCCACTACAGCCCCATCAATGAGAATGGGGGCCTGCTTGGTCCTCTTTTTCCTGAAGTCCACAATTATCTCCTTTGTCTTGGTCATGGTGAGGGAGAGGTTGTTGTCCTGGCACCACACGGCCAGGTCTTTGACCTCCTCCCTATAGGCTGTCTTGTCGTTGTTGCTGATCATGCCTACCACTGTTGTGTCATCGGCAAACTTAACGAGGATGTTGGAGTCGTGCCAGGCTGTGCAGTCATGAGTGAACAGGGAGTACAGGAGAGGAATGAGCACGCATCCCTGAGGGACCCCTATGTTGAGGATCAGCATGGCAGATGTGTTGTTACCTACCCTTACCACCTGGGGGTGGCCCGTCAGGAAGTCCAAGATCCAAGTGCAGAAGGAGGTGTTTAGTCCCAGGTTCCTTAGCTTATTGATGAGCTTTGAGGGCACTATGGTGTTGAACGCTGAGCTGTAGTCAATGAATAGCATTCTCACTTAGGTGTTCCTTTTGTCCAGGTGGGAAAGGGCAGTGTGGAAAGCAATAGAGATTTCATCATCTGTGGATCTGTTAGTGTGGTATGCAAATTGGAGTGGGTCTATGGTTTCTGGGATAATGGTGTTGATAAGAGCCATGACCAGCCTTTCAAAGCATTTCATGGCTACAGACGTCAGTGTTACGAGTCGGTAGTCATTTAAGCAGGTTGCCTTAGTGTTCTTGGGCACAGGGACTATGGTGGTGTGCTTAAAACTTCTTATGGCTGAGATCCCGTTAACGGGATCGACTTGACAACAGCCAGTGAAAGTGCAGGGCGCCAAATTCAAACAGAAATCTCATAATTGAAATTCCTCAAACATACAAGTATTTTACACCATTTTAAAGATAAACTTGTTGTTAATCCCACCACAGTGTCCGATTTCAAAAAGGCTTTACGACGAAAGCACAGCATCTCATTATGTTAGGTCAGTACCTAGTCACAGAAAAACACAGCCATTTTCCAGCCAAAGAGAGGAGTCACAAAAAGCAGAAATAGAGATAAAATTAAACACAAACCTTTGATGATCTTCATCAGATGACACTTGTAGGACTTCATGTTACACAAAACATGTATGTTTTGTTCGATAAAGTTCATATTTATATCCAACAATCTTAGTTTACATTGGCGCGTTATGTTCAGTAATGTTTTGCCTCCAAAACATCCGGGGATTTTGCAGAGAGCCACATCAATTTACAGATATACTCATAATAAACATTGATAAAAGATACAAGTGTTATACATGGAACTTTAGATAAACTGCTCCTTAATGGAACCGCTGTGTCAGATTTCAAAAAAGCTTTGTGGAAAAAGCACACCATGCAATAATCTGAGTACAGCGCTCAGAGACCAAAACAAGCCATACAGATACCATGTTGTGGAGTCAACAGAAGTCAGAAATAGCATTATAAATATTCACTTACCTTTGATGATCTTGATCAGAATGCACTCCCAGGAATCCCAGTTCACCAATAAATGCTTGTTTTGTTTCGATAAAGTCCATAATTTATGTCCAAATACCTCCTTTTTGTTTGCGTTTAGTTCAAAAATCCAAATTCACGACGCGTAGGCTAAACGAAAAGTCTAAAAATGTCATTATAGTTCGTAGAAACATGTCAAACGATGTATAGAATCAATCTTTAGGATGTTTTTAACCTTTACTTAACCTGTTTAGGCCAGGGGTGCCGCTAGCGGCACTCCTCCCACATTCCATTGAAAAGGCAGAGCGGCAAATTCAAAAAAAAAATTCTTTGAAATATTTAACTTTCACACATTAACAAGTCCAATACAGCATTTGAAAGATAAACATCTTGTGAATCCAGCCAACATGTCCGATTTTTTAAATGTATTACAGCAAAAACACCACGTATATTTATGTTAGCTCACCACCAAATACAAAAGAGGACATACATTTTTCACAGCACCGGTAGCATGCAGGTAGCATGCACAAAGCCAACCTAACTAACCTAGAACCAACCTAACTAACCTAGAAACAACTCCCTCAGATGACAGTCCTATAACATGTTACACAATAAATCTATGTTTTGTTCAAAAAATGTGCATATTTGAGCTATAAATCAGTTTTACATTACTGCTACCATCATAGCTACCATCATAGTTACAGTCAGAAATAGCACGGGAGCAGCCAGAGTAAATAGACACCAACGTCAACTACCTAACTACACATCATAAAACATTTCAGAAAAATATATGGTGGATAGCAAATGAAAGACAAAGATCTTGTGAATATAGCTAATATTTCCGATTTTCTAAGTGTTTTACAGCGAAAACACAATATATCGTTATATTAGCTTACTACATTAGCTAGCACACAGCATCATTGATTCTAGTCGAACGGTAGCATAGCACAGTTCGACAGATATATGAAAAAGCATCCCAAATTGGGTCCTTATCTTTGTTGATTTTCCATCAGAATGTTCTCCAAGGGGTCCTTTGTTCAGAAACGTCTTTATTTCGATCCAGAACGAACGATTTCCCTCTTGAATTAGCAAGCACACTGGCAGTGCGACGCTAACCTCTCCATCTTGACAAAATTCTTGCGTCGCATCACGTCTAAAGTCCAGAATAAATTTCAATAATATAATTAAAATATATTGAAAAAACATACTTTAGGATGCTATTGTGACATGTATCGAATAAAATCGAAGCCAGAGATCATATTCATCAATAACGAACGTTTTCCAGGAGGCGATACCAGGTCCAAATTCGCGCCTCCCCCCCCAAAAAAAATGGCGGTCCTCTCAATCAGAGGTTGCATTCAACCCCTGAACGAGATAATCACCTCATTTCTTCTCTCACTTCCGCATGACACCCAGGGGAAGGCGTATGGCGTGTTTCTACAGTCATAAGTGACAAGCCCTTTTATAGACAAGCCTTTGAAGAGAGACCTCGATATTGGAAATCTCACTTCCGGATAGGAAATGTCCTGTAAAAATAGTTCTGTTTCACTTAGAGAAATAATTAGAACTGTTTTAGAAACTAGAGAGTGTTTTCTATCCAATATTAATAATAATATGCATATTGTACGAGCAAGAATTGAGTAGGAGGCCGTTTTAAATTTTGAACGATTTTCCCCAAAAGTGTAAACTCCACCCCTAATCCTAAAGAGGTTAACACCCATCCCGGATCCGGGAGCATCCTCATCAGTAAAAGCTGACTAGCATAGCGCCACAAGTAAATAATAGCATATAAATATAATGAAATCACAAGTCCCATACAGCAAGTGAAAGATAAACATCTTGTGAATCCAGCCATCATTTCCGATTTTTAAAATGTTTTACAGCGAAAACACAATATGTATTTCTATTAGCTAACCACAATAGCCAAAGACTCAACCGCATATTTTCACCATGTTTCTACCGCATAGGTAGCTATCACAAAACCGACCAAATAGAGATATAATTAGTCACTAACCAAGAAACAACTTCATCAGATGACAGTCTTATAACATGTTATACAATAAATTTATGTTTTGTTCGAAAATGTGCATATTTGAGGTATAAATCATAGTTTTACATTGCAGCTACCATCAAAAATATCACCAAAGCAGCCAGAATAATTACAGAGAGCAACGTGAAATACCTAAATACTCATCATAAAACATTTATGAAAAATACATGGTGTACAGCAAATGAAAGATAAACATCTTGTGAATCCAGCCAATATTTCCGATTTTTTTAAGTGTTTTACAGCGAAAACACAATATAGCATTATATTAGCTTACCACAATAGCCAAACACACAACCACATTTATTCACCGCATAGATAGCATTCGCAAAAACCAGCAAAATATATAAAATTAATCACTAACCTTGACCAACTTCATCAGATGACAGTCTTATAACATCAGGTTATACAATACACTTATGTTTTGTTCGAAAATTTGCATATTTAGAGCTGCAAACCGTGGTTATACATTGAATATGTAGCATCGATTCACCAGAATGTCCTGAGCTATTTTGGACACACCTAATCTGACAAAGAACTCATCATAAACTTTACATAAAAATACTTGTTGTATGGCAAATGAAAGATACACTGGTTCTTAATGCAACCGCCGTGTTAGATTTTTTAAAATAACTTTACCATAACAAACAGCTTGCGTTATTGCGAGACAGCGCCCGCCAAAACAGCGGAGAATAGAAATAACATTTTCCACAGAAATACGAAATAACATGATAAATTGTTCTTACTTTTGCTGAGCTTCCATCAGAATCTTGTACAAGGAGTCCTAGGTCCAGAATAAATTGTTGTTTGGTTTTAGAATGTCCTTTTCTCCTGTCGAATTCGCGCCACAATGCTAGCCAATGTTGATGACGTTCCCAATTTCTCTCGACGCAAAGAATGGAAAACTCAAAGTCCCAATAAACGTTGAATAATCTGATAAAACTCGGTTGAAAAAACATACTTTACGATGTTATTATCACATGTATCAAATAAAATCAGAGCCGGAGATATTAGCCGTGTATACCGAACGCTTATCAGAAGACAATATGGAGGTGCTTCGCGCGCCTAGGTAGAGAAAGGAAATTCCTGACCTGCCACTCCAAAAGCTCTTGTTCGACCTCAGATCAAGCTAGACACCCCATTCCACCTTCCACTGCCTGTTGACATCTAGTGGAAGGCGTATGAAGTGCATGCATATCGATAAATATTAGGCAATTGAATAGGCAGTCCCTGAAACAGAGCCTCGTTTTCAGATTTTTCACTTCCTGTCTGGAAGTTTGCTTCAAAATGAGTTCTGTTTCACTCACAGATATAATTCAAACAGTTTTAGAAACTTGAGAGTGTTTTCTATCCAATAGTAATAATAATATGCATATTGTATGATCTAGAATAGAGTACGAGGCCGTTTAAATTGGGCACGATTTTTTCCAAAGTGAAAATAGCGCCCCCCTATTGACAAGAAGTTTTAACATACATCTTCAATAATGTTTCAACCGGAAAATTCCTTTGTCTTTAGAAAGGAAAAGGAATGCAGCTAACTCTCACGGGCGCACGCATGATTTAGCTCATGGCACTCTGCCAGACATCTGGTTGAAACAGCTCTCATTCTCTCCCCCTTCACAAACAAGGTTCTAAAGACTGTTGACATCTAGTGGAAGCCTTAGGAAGTGCAATATGACCACATAGACACTGTATATTGGATAGGCAAAGACTTGAAAACCTACAAACCTCAGATTTCCCACTTGCTGGTTGGATTTTTTCTCAGGTTTCTGCCTGCCATATGAGTTCTGTTATACTCACAGACATCATTCAAACAGTTTTAGAAACTTCCGAGTGTTTTCTATCCAAATCTACTAATAATATGAATATCTTAGCTTCTGGGCCTGAGTAGCAGGCAGTTTACTCTGGGCACCTTATTCATCCAAGCTACTCAATACTGCCCCCAGCCATAAGAAGTTAAAACATGTTGGTTTTACAGACTCGGACAGGGAGAGGTTGAAAATGTCAGTGAAGACACTTGAAGACAGTTGGTCAGTGCATGCTCGCAGTACACGTCCTGGTAATCCATCTGGCCCTGCGGCCTTGTGAATGTTGACCTGTTTAAAGGTCTTACTCACATTGGCTGCTGAGAGGGTGATCACACAGTCTTCCGGGAACAGCTGGTGCTCTCATGCATGTTTCAGTGTTATTTGCCTCAAAGCGAGAATAGAAGTAGTTCAACTCGTCTGGTAGGTTCGCGTCACTTGGCAGCTCTCGGCTGTGCTTTCCTTTGTAGTCTGTAATGGTTTGCAAGCTAGGCCACATCCGACAAGCGTCAGAGCCTGTGTAGTACGATTTGATCTTAGTCCTGTGTTGATGTTTGCCTGTTTGATGGATCATCGGAGGGCGTAGCGGAATTTCTTATAAGCCTCCAGGTTAGAGTCCCACTCCTTGAAAGTGGCAGCTCTAGCCTTTAGTTAAAATCTTCATTTTTGGGGCTCATGCATTATGAATGCTTTTTAACTCTATAGAAAATTGTCTATCTCTCTCTCCCTCCTAGATACAGGAAATATACAGTATATATATTTTTTTTTCTATCCAACTAGACATTTATTTTCTATTTCTATATTTAGAGAGTAGCCATTTTGAATTAAATGTGTGGAGGTAATTACACATCTGAGTGGGTTTGGTGTGCGCCTCATGTTTTCTTATTAGGAAATGTAGGGTGTGTGACTTGACTACTTATGAAGTTATTTGTTTACTGGACTTAATTTGGTTTAGTTCTAATCTTGCTATAGATTAATCAAACAGCAATCTGCATTCCACTCAGACAGCTGGGCTGTATGCTGTACGGTTTTACCAATTATTAATGTATTTACTCATATTGTACTGTATCTTTCCAATATGAAACATTGATCTATCTGGTTTCAAGGACTTGGCCCAAAACAAAAAAACATTTAAATTTTATCACTATGTATTTACTTCTTGGCCCAATGTAAAAAACAAATGGGAAAGATTGCTGTGATGTCCTCTACACACACGTACCTGGACCATGGGTGCATCCCAAATGGCACCCTATTCCCTCTTCTGACCAGGGCCTTTTGGGCTATGGTCAAAAGTAGTACACAAAATAGTGAATAGGGTGCCATTTGGGACTCTACCCAAGATGTAAATGATCTCGCTCTAATGACCACGGCAGAGCAGCCATCTAGGTCCCAATCCTCCTAGTTGACAGACACTTACTGGGCTCTGTAGGAATAAGGGATGTCCGAGGTGTGTTCGAGGAGTGAAGCCCATCACCAGGGCTGTTTCACGTCATCTCCAATCCTGTTCAAACACCTTGTTGATCTCCCTGTCAGCTAGATGATTTAAAATTCATTTAGGGCTAAACCCTGCATCTTTTCAACACTGAAATAGGAACTGAAGCCTGCACTGTAAAACCGGATACATTTTTGGCTACTCAAACATTTTGAGGAAACCGATCACCTAAAAAAATTAAGTTAAGAAACTTAAATAACTGAAGTGAGCAGGACTTACATCATATGAGCAGCACAAATGCAGTTTTTTGAGTAAGTTATACTTAAATTTAGCATCCCCACTAAGCCACGCCTCCAACAATTACCCAGTTTCCATTTTCTAATGAATTTTAAAGTTACCACCCATGACTGTATTTGTTAGTGACAGAGACATGTTTGTTGAATTCACAAGTTTTAACATTGTGACATTCACAAAATAAGTTAATAAGTGAATATTACCATTATAATTGAAATTTTACATACAGTGCCTTTGGAACATATTACAGCGTCATTGTAAAATGTATTGAGCAACAACACAAAAAATCATCAATCTACACACAGTACCTTACAATGACAAAGCCAAAACAAGTATTTAGAAAAAACTAAAGACAGAAATACCTTACATGCATAAGTATTCAGACCCTTTGCTATGCGACTTGAAATTGATCTCAGATGCATCCAGCTTCCATTGATCAACCTTGAGCTGTTTCTATAACTTGGAGTCCACCTGTGGTAAATTCACAATCCGAGAGTGGATTGTGTCGAGGCACAGATCTGGGAAGGGTACCAAAAAATGTCTGCAGCATTGAAGGTCCCCAACAGTGGCCTCCATCATTCTTAAATTGAAAAAGTTTAGAACCACCGAGTCTCTTCCTAGAGCTGGCTGCCTGTCCAAACTGAGCAATTGGGGGAGAAGGGCCTTGGTCAGGGAGGTGACCAAGAACCCCAATGGTCACTCTGACAGAGCTCTAGAATTCCTCTGTGGAGATGGGAGAACCTTCCAGAAGGACAACCAATTCTGCAGCACTCCACCAATCACGCCTTTATGGTAGAGTGGCCAGACGGAAGCCACTCCTCAGTAAAACGCACATGTGAGCCCGCTTGGAGTTTGTCAAAAGGCAGCTATAGACTCTCAGAGCATGAGAAACAAGATTGTCTTGTCTGATGAAACCAAGATTGAACTCCTTGTCCTGAATGCCAAGTGTCACGTCTGGAGGAAACCTGGCCCATTCCCTACAGTGAAGTACGGTGGTGGCATCATCATGCTGTGGGGATGTTTTTCAGCGGCAGGGACTGGGAAAGTAGTCAGGATAGAGGCAAAGATTAACGAAGCAATGTATAGAGAGATCCTTGATGAAAACCTACTCCGGAGCAGGACCTCAGACTTGGGCAAAGGTTCACCTTCCAACAGGACAACAACCCTAAGCACACAGCCAAGACAATGCAGGAGTGGCTTCTGGACAAGTCTTTTGAATGTCCTTGAGTGGCCCAGCCAGAGCCCGAACTTGAACCCGATGAAACATCTCTGGAGAGACCTGAAAATAGTTCTGCAGCAAAGCTCCTCATCCAACCTGACATAGCTTGAGAGGATCTGCAGAGAAGAATGGGAGAAGCTCCCCAAATACATGTTTGCCAAGCTTGTAGTGTCATACCCAAGAAGACTTGAGGCTGTAATCGCTGCCAAAGGTGCTTTTACAAAATACTTAGTAAAGGGCCTGAATACTTACAGTTGAAGTCGAAAGTTTACATACACGTTAGCCAAATACATTTTAACAACATTTTTCACAATTCCTGACATTTAATCCTAGTAAAAATTCCCTGTCTTACATCAGTTAGGATCAGCACTTCATTTTAAGAATGTGAAATGTCAGGATAATAGTAGAGAGAATGATTAATTTCTGCTTGTATTTCTTTCATCACATTCCCAGTGGGTCAGAAGTTTACATACACACAATTAGTATTTGGTAGCATTGCCTTTAAATTGTTAACTTAGGTCAAACGTTTCGAGTAGCCTTCCACAAGCTTCCCACAATAAGTTGGGGGAATTTTGAATGGTGTAACGGTGAGTTGAATGGTGAGTCAGGTTTGTAGGCCTCCTTGCTCACCTCCTTGCTTGCACATGCTTTTCAGTTCTGCCCACAAATTTTCTATAGGATTGAGGTCAGGGATTTGTGATGGCCACTCCAATACCTTGACTTTGTTGTCCTTAAGCCATTTTGCCACAACTTTGGATGTATGCTTGGGGTCATTGTCCATTTGGAAGACCCATTTGCCACCAAGCTTTAACTTCCTGACTGCTGTCTTGAGATGTTGCTTCAAAATGTCCACATCATTTTCCCCCCTTATGATGCCATCTATTTTGGGAAGTGCACCAGCCCCTCCTGCAGGAAAGCACCCCCACAACATGATGCTGCCACCCCCGTGCTTCACGGTTGGGATGGTGTTCTTCGGCTCGCAAGCATCCCGTTTTTCCTCCAAACATAACGATGGTCATCATAGCCAAACAGTTCTCTTTTTGTTTCATCAGACCAGAGGACATTTCTCCAAAAAGTACGATCTTTGTCCCCATGTGCAGTTGCAAACCGTAGTCTGGCTTTTTTATGTCGGTTTTGGAGCAGTGGCTTCTTCCTTGCTGAGCGGCCTTTCAGGTTAGGTCAATATAGGACTCGTTTTACTGTGGATATAGATAATTTTGTACCTGTTTCCTCCAGCATCTTCACAAGGTCCTTCGCTGCAGTTCTGGGATTGATTTGTACTTTTCCCACCAAAGTACGTTCATCTCTAGGAGACAGAACGCATCTCCTTCCAGAGCGGTATGACGGCTGCGTGGTCCCATGGTGTTTATAACTGCATACTATTGTTTGTACAGATGAACGTGGTACCTTCAGGCATTTGGAAAATTCTCCCAAGGAGGAATCAGACTTGTGGAGGTCCACACATTTCTTTTGAGGTCTTGGCTGATTTATTATGATTTTCCCATGATGTCAAGCAAAGAGGCACTGAGTTTGAAGGTAGGCCTTGAAATAAATCCACAGATACACCTCCAATTGACCCAAATTATGTCAATTAACCTTTCAAAATCATCCAAAGCCATGATATCATTTTCTGGAATTTCCCAAGCTGTTTAAAGGCACAGTCAACTTAGTGTATGTAAACTTCTGACCCACTGGAATTGTGATACAGTGAATTATAAGTGAAATAATCTGTCTGTAAACAATTGTTGAAAAAATGACTTGTGTCATGCACAAAGTAGATGTCCTAACCGACTTGCCAAAACTATAGTTTGTTAACTTCTCTAGGATAGAGGGCAGCAATTTCACGTTTGGATGAAAAGCGTGCCCAGAGTAAACTGCCTCCTACTCAGTCCCAGATGCTAATATATGCATATTATTAGTAGTATTGGATAGAAAACACTCTGAAGTTTCTAGAACTGTTTGAATCATGTCTGTGACTATAACAGAACTTATTTGGCAGGCAAAACCCCGAGGACAAACCATTCAGATTATTTTTTTTGGAGGTCACTCTCTTTTCAATGGGTGTTCATTGGGAATCCAGATTTCTAAGGGACCTTCCTGCAGTTCCTATCGCTTCCACTGGATGTCAACAGTCTTTAGAAATTGGTTGAGGTTTTTACTTTGAGAAATGAAGAAGTAGCCATGTTCAGAATGAGGCTCCAATGAAGTGTACTGTTTGTTAGAGGCGCGTGACCAGAAAGCATGCTACACATTGTTTTCCTCCGGTATTGAACACAGATCATCCCGTCTTCAATTTTATCGATTATTTACGTAAAAAAATACCTAAAGTTGTATTACAAAAGTAGTTTGAAATGTTTGGACCAAGCTTACAAAGCTTTTTATGTCTCTATTTTGGTTTGGTCAGGGTGTGATTTGGGTGGGCATTCTGTTCTTTTTTCTATGTTTTGTATTTCTTTGTTTTGGCCGGGTATGGCTCTCAATCAGGGACAGCTGACTATCATTGTCTCTGATTGGGAACCATACTTAGGTAGCTTTTCCCCACCGATGCTTTGTGGGTAGTTATTTTCTGTTTTGTGTTTCTGCACATGACAGAACTGTTTCGGTTTTGTGTATTCTATTTTGTTATTTTTGTTTAAGTGTTCAGTTTCAATAAAAGTCATGAACACTCATCACGCTGCGCTTTGGTCCGATTCCTCCTCATCCGACGACGACACCTGTTACACACATTACGGACCCATCCTGTCTGGAATCAGAACAGTAGACAATTACACTCACCTAGGCCTGGTAATGAATGAATGCATGTCAATACAAAAGGTAATCTCCTAATACTATTCAATCATACTGATGCGTGGTGAATCCCTCTGCCCCAACTGAATGATTTAGACACATTTATCAAAACAGATTCATCACACTGATGAAAGCTCTGACTCAAACAAACTACTATGTAGAGGGCAAAATGAATTATTTTTTGACTGAGATAGCAGAATGCTGCTGAACTTTAGGATAATAAATACAGTACAGGTAACTTTTGAGATATTTTGTAGTCACGTTGTGCAAGTTGGAACCGGTGTTTTTCTGGATCAAACGCGCCAAATAAATGGACATTTTGGATATATATCGACGGAATTAATCGAACAAAAGGACCATTTGTGATGTTTATGGGACATATTGGAGTGCCAACAGAAGAAGGTCGTCAAAGGTAAGGCATGAATTATATCTTTATTTCTGCGTTTTGTGTCGCGTCGGGAGTGTTGAAATATGATGGTCTGTGATTGTTAGCTGGGGAGCTATCCTCAGATAATAGCATTGTTTGCTTTCGCCGTAAAGCATTTTTTAAATCTGACACGTTGGCTGGATTCACAACAACTGTAGCTTTAATTTGGTATATTTATGTGTGATTTCATGAAAGTAAAATTTTTATAGTCAATTTTTTGAATTTGGCGCTCTGCATTTTCACTGGATGTTGGCCAGGTGTGACGCTACCGTCCCACATATCCCAGAGAGGTTTAACAATAAATTATTGGAGTGGTTGAAAAACGAGTTTAATGACTCCAACCTAAGTGTATGTAAACTTCCATCTTCAACTGTATGCTATTGTGATATTTTACATGTATTTTTTGTAATAAATTATAAAAAATGTCTAAAAACCTGTTTTGCTTGTGTCATTTTCTTGCTTTTTGCTTCGTCATCACCAAAGAATTAAGCTGGCACTAAGACTGCTCTCAACCAACTCTATAAGGCCATAAGCAAAGAAGAAAATGCTCACCCAGAAGTGGCGCTCCTAGTGAGCGGGGACTTTAAAGCAGGCAAACTTAAATCATTTTTATCACATTTTTACCAGCATGTGCAAGCAGAGAAATGAAAATCCTAGTCCACCTTTACTCCACACACAGAGATGAATACAAAGCTCTCCCCCGCCCTACGTATGGCAAATCTGACCATAATTATATCCTCCTGATTCCAGCTTACAAGCAAAAACTAAAGCAGGAAGTACCTGTGACTCGCTCAATATGGAAGTGGTCAGATGACGTGGATGCTACACTACAGGACTGTTTTGCCAGCAAAGACTGGAATATGTTCCGCGATTCATCCAATGGCATTGAGGAGTACACCACCTCGGTCATCGGCCTCATCAATAAGTGTATTGACAACGTCTTCCCCACAGTGACCGTACGTACATATCCCAACCAGAACCCATGGATTACAGGCAACATCCTCATCGAGCTAAAGCTTAGATCTGCCACCTTCAAGGAGAGGGAGACTAATCCGGATGCTTATAAAAAATACCCCTATGCCCTCAGACGAACCATCAAACAAAGCAAAGAGTCAATACAGGATTAAGACTAAATCCTACTACACAGGCTCTAACACTCGTTGGATATTATTAGCCGGAATTGTTGCAACCACTATTACTAGCTTGTTCAACCTCTCTTTCGTATCGTCTGAGATCCCCAAAGATTGGAAAGCTGCCGCGGTCATCCCCCTCTTCAAAGGGGGAGACACTCTAGACCCAAACTGCTACAGACCTATATCTATCCTACCCTGCCATTCAAAGATCTTCGAAAGCCAAGTTAATAAATAGATCACCGACCATTTCGAATCCCACCGTACCTTCTCCGCTATGCAATCTGGTTTCCAAGCTGGTCATGGGTGCACCTCAGCCATGCTCAAGTTCCTAAACGATATCATAACCGCCATCGATAAGAGACAATACCGTGCAGCCGTATTCATCGACCTGGCCAAGGCTTTCGACTCTGTCAATCACTGTATTCTTATTGGCAGACTCAATAGCCTTTGTTTCTCAAATGATTGCCTCGCCTGGTTCACCAACTACTTCTCAGATAGAGTTCAGTGTGTCAAATCGAAGGGCCTGTTTTCTGTCTCTATGGGGGTGCCACAGGGTTCAATTCTCGGGCCGACTCTCTTCTCTGTATACATCAACGATGTCGCTCTTGCTGCTGGGGATTCTCTGATCCACCTCTATGCAGACGACACCATTCTGTATACATCTGGCCCACCTTTGGACACTGTGTTAACTAACCTCCAGACGAGCTTCAATGCCATACATTTCTCCTTCCGTGGCCACCAACTGCTCTTAAATGCAAGTAAAAGTAAATGCATGCTCTTCAACCGATCGCTGCCCGCACCTGCCCTCCCGTCCAGCATCACTACTCTGGACGGTTCTAACTTAGAATATGTGGACAACTATAAATACCTAGGTGTCTGGTTAGACTGTAAACTCTCCTTCCAAACTCACATTAACCTCTCTGGGGTAGGAGGCAGTATTTTGACATCCGGATGAAAAGCGTGCCCAAAGTAAACTGCCTTTCACTCAGGCCCAGAAGTTAGGATATGCATACAATTGGTAGATTTATATAAAAAACACTCTAAAGTTTCTAAAACTGTTAAAATTATGTCTGTGAGTATAACAGAACAGATATGGCAGGTGAAACCCCGAGGACAAACCACCCCCCCCAAAAAAATTCAGCTTACCACTATTTTCACTGACTAGTACTATAATTATAAGCCCAAGTCCTCCCAAACTGCAGTTCCTAGGGATTCCACTAGATGTCAACAGTCTTTAGAAAGAGTTTCAGGCAGGGTTTTGGAAAAATTACCCAGAAATTGTAGTTTTTCCAAGCCGGTTCTTTCTGATTTATCTCCGGTAATGAACATTTTATTCTCCGTCTTATATTTTATAGTTTATTTGCGTATTAGGAAACCTATAGGTTTGATTATAAACATTGTTTGACTTGTTTGGAAAAGTTTATTATTAACATTTGGGATTCATTTTGTGTGCATTTTGATGGAGGGAAAATGAGTGGATTATTGACTGAGGCGTGCCATCTAAACTGAGTTATGGATATAAAGAAGGACGTTATCGAAGAAAAGGACCATTTGTGATGTAACTGGGACCTTTTGGAGTGCCAACAGAAGAAGATCATCAAAGGGATTTTTTATATCGCTATTTCTGACTTTCGTGTTGCACCTGCCTGGTTGAAATATGATTTTCATGTGTTTGTATGCGGGATGCTGTCCTCAGATAATTTCATGGTTTGCTTTCGCCGTCAAGCCTTTTTGAAATCTGACACGGCGGCTGGAGTAACAAGAAGTTAAGCTTTATTTTGATGTATAAAACATATATTTTCAAGAATGTTAAATATTTGAATTTAGTATTTTTGAATTTCGCGCTCTGCAATTTCACTGGATGTTGGCCAGGTGGGACGCTACCGTCCCACGTACCCGTAAGAAATAAGCATCTCCAATCCAAAATTAAATATAGAATCGGCTTCTACTTCGCAACAAAGCATCCTTCACTCATGCTGCCAAACATACCCTTGTAAAACTGACCATCCTACCGATCCTCGACTTCGGCGATGTCATTTACAAAATAGCCTCCAACACTCTACTCAACAAATTGGATGCAGTCTATCACAGTGCCATTCGTTTTGTCACCAAAGCTCCATATACTACCCACCACTGCGACCTGTATGCTCTCGTTGGCTGGCCCTAGCTTCATACTCGTCGCCAAACCCACTGGCTCCTGGTCATCTACAGGTCTCTGCTAGGTAAAGCCCTCCTTATCTCAGCTCACTCGTCACCCACCCGTAGCACGCGCCCCAGCAGGTATATTTCACTGGTCACCCCCAAAGCCAATTCTTCCTTTGGCCGCCTTTCCTTACAGTTCTCTGCTGCGAATGACTGGAACAAACTGCAAAAATCACTGAAGCTGGAGACTCATCTCCCTCACTAGATTTGAGCAGCTCACAGATCACTGCACCTATGCATAGCCAATCTGTAAATAGCCCATCCAACTACCTCATCCCCATACTGTTATTAATTTTTTGTTCCTTTGCACCCCAGTATCTCTACTTGCACATTCATCTTCTGCACATCTATCACTCCAGTGTTTAATTGCTAAATTGTAATGATTTCGCCACTATGGCCTATATACTGCCTTACCTCCCTTATCTTACCTCATTTGCACACACTGTATATAGACTTTTTTCTATTGTGTTATTGACAGTATGTTTGTTTATTCCATGTGTAACTCTGTTGTTGTTGTTTGTGTCGCACTGCTTTGCTTTGTTCTTGCCAGGTCGCAGTTGTAAATGAGAACTTTTTCACAACTAGCCTACCTGTTTAAATAAAAGTGAAATAATAAAAAATGAAAAAATGTGACTACAAAGGGAAACCCAGACATGAGCTGCCCAGTGACACAAGCCTACCAGATGAGCTAAATGCCTTTAATGCTCACTTCGAGGCAAACAACACTGAAGCATGCACGAGAGCACAAGCTGTTTTGGATGACTGTGTGATAACGCTCTCGGTAGCCGATGTGAACAAAACCTTTAAACAGGTCAACATTCACAAAGCCGCTGGGCCAGAAGGTATACCAGGACGTGTACTCAAAGCATGCGCGGACCAAATGTCAAGTGTCTTCGCTGACATTTTCAACCTCTCCCTGACCGAGTCTGTAATACCTACATGTTTCAAGCAGACCACCAAAGGATGTGAAGGTAACCTGCCTAAATGATTACCGCAACGTGGCACTCATGTCTGTAGCCATGAAGTGCTTTGAAAGGCTGGTCATGGCTCACATCAACATCTTCCTCCCGGACACACTAGACCCACTCCAATTCGCATACCGCCCCAACAGATCCACAGATGACGCAATCTCAATCGCACTCCACACTGCCTTGTCTCACCTGGACAAAAAGGAACACCTATGTGAGAATGCTGTTCATTGACAACAGCTCAGCGTTCAACAATATAGTGCTCACGAAGCTCATCACTTAGCTAAGGACTCATCACTGAGACTAAACACCTCCTGCTGCAACTGGATCCTGGACTTCCTGACGGGCTGCCCACAGGTGGTAAGAGTAGGCAACAACACGCCTGCCACGCTGATCCTTAACACTGGGGCCCCTCAGGGGTGTGTAGTTAATTCCCTCCTGTATTCCTTGTTCACCCACAACTGCGTGTTCAAACACGACTCCAACACCATCATTAAGTTTGCTGACGACACATCAGTGGTAGGCCTGATCGCCGACAACGACGAGACGGCCTATAGGGAGGAAGTCAGAGAACTGGCCACGTGGTGCCAGAACAACAGCCTCTTCCTCAATGTGAGCAAGACAAAGGAGCTGATTGTGGACTACAGGAAAGTGCGGGCCGAACAGGCCCCCATTAACATTGATGGGTCTGTAGTGGAGCGGGTCAAGAGTTTCAAGTTCCTTGGTGTCCACATCACCAACGAACTATAATGGTCCAAACATAACAAGACAGTCGTGAAGATGGCACGACAAAATCTTTACCCCCTTAGGAGACTGAAAAGATTTGGCATGGGTCCCCAGACCCTCAAAAGGTTCTACAGCTGCACCATCGAGAGCATCCTGATCGGTTGCATCACCGCCTGGTATAGGCAACTGCTCGGCATCTGACCGTAAGGTGCTACAGAGGGTAGTTAGAACGGCCCAGTAATTCATTGGTGCCAAGCTTCCTGCCATCCAGAACCTATATAATATGTGGTGTCAGAGGAAAGCCCATAAAATTGTCGGAGACTCCAGTCACCCAAGTTATAGACTGTTTTCTCTGCTACCGCACGGCAAGTCGAGGACCAAAAGGCTCCTCAACAGCTTCTACCCCAAGCCATAAAACTTCTGAACAATTAATAATATTGCCACCGTACAATTTACATTTAAATTGCCCCCCCCCCCCCCCTTTTGTACACTGCTGCTACTCGCTGTTTATTATCTATGCATAGTCACTTCACCCCTACCAAATTTCTTCAACTAACCTGAACCCCCGCACACTGACTCGGTACCGGTACCCCCTGTATATAGCCTCGTTATTGTTTTTGTGTTACTTTTTATTATTACTTTTTTACTTTAGTCTACTTGGATAATATTTTCTTAACTGTTTTTGAACTGCACTGTTGGTTAAGGGCTTGTAAGTAAGCATTTCACTGTAAGGTCTACACTTGTTGTATTCGGCGCATGTGACAAATTAAGTTTGATTTGATTATGTGTAAATTGATGAGGGGGAAAACAACTGTTTAATCAATTTTAGAATAATGATGTAACCTATCAAAATGTGGAAAAATTCAAGGGGTCTGAATACTTTCCGAAGGCACTGAATATCATAGGGCCTTATTCAGTGGCCTGAAACTCATAGTTTACAGGCCACATCAGGGTTTCAAAATTTCACAAACATTACCCTGAGTAATCTTCTAAACAGGATTTCTGGAAAACTTGGGAGATTTACCTGAATTTTTAAACACTAACTAAATCATTATGATGCTGGCTTGCAAAATGATGTGTAATTCCTATTGGAATCTAGCCAGCATTAGGCTATCCAACAGTTGATTTTTGTAATCACCCGCAACCTGTATTCATAATTACTGCCAGGGTTAAGAACAGTGGGAGGAAACTACCTAAGCAATTTAAACTGGAACAATCATCTCAGTAACGTGTGCAAAATTCAATGATTGGATTAGTTTAGAAACAAGTATTCATCTATGTGTAGCATAACATTTAATCAAACTCAGTTTACAGGCCATATCTGAAAAAAAAATAAAAAACAGGACCAAGACTTTACAGGCTGCAAGTACAAAAAGAATCGACGTTGTGACAATTTACATACAAGCCATACTGCCCCATGTTACAGATCGCTGTGGCAGAGAGGCGGAAGCCGGCAGCCTTCACAGAGGCAAATACCTGTTCTGAAAAGTTAACAAAACAATTGGAATGACTCAAGAAAGAAACTGAATGTACATGTCGTTTTTTTTAAAGTCCTCAGTTGCATGATAGAATCTCAGGGTCCTTAAATTTTTACTAAAATCCTTTGTTGTTTCACCGTTCCAGTTTTAAATTTTTTTTTCACAGATCCTGAGTCAAAAAAAAAGCGCCAATATAACAGAAGCCATGCCAATGAGACTGAGAAGCTGGGTTTGGGCTCCACTCCGCGGCCCCCTCTCTCTCTCCGGGTGGTGTGTCTGGTGGCAGAGCTGAAGTTGTGTGTTCATGTTACGTCAGGAGTGGATTATTTGATTGTGGGTTTTTCGCTGTCCAGTTTATTTTAAACAGTTGGTCTGTGGGTTGTGTTTGCGCCTGTGTTTTGGCGTCCCCCCTTTTGTACCTGTTCCTGTTTTCACTGTGGACATTAAAGCGTTTTGTTCCCGTAAACTTCTGCTCTCTCTGCGCCTGACTCTACACCCATCATTCTCCTGGCGTTACAGAAGCCCGCACCCACTGATGGAGTCAGCAGGAGCAGCGACCACCCCTCTCCCCACGATGGAGGAGAGAGTCCTGCATCATACGTCCATCCTACATCGCATTGGTTCGGCAATGGATCAGATGATGGAGAGGATGGACCGTTGGGAGAGGAGTGGTCTCCCTACTACCCCACCTACCCTCCCACCAGCAACTTTACCATCTCCTCCAGCGGGAGCCGGTGCCAGCGTCCTGCGCATCACGCCTCCGAGGGAGTACGATGGAGCAGCGGCCGGGTGCCAGGGATTTCTACTCCAACTTGATCTCTACCTGGCCACCATTCGGCCTTCTCCCTCGGACGAGGAGAGCGTGAGTGTCCTCGTTTCCTGCCTGTCGGGTAGGGCCCTGGAGTGGGCCAACGCCGTATGGAATGGACCCGACTCAGCGAGGGGTCACTACCTGGAGTTCACCCGTGTTTGATCATCCCCCGGATGGCCGAGCGGCGGGTGAGAGGTTGTTCCATCTCCGGCAGGGGACGAGGAGCGCGCAGGATTTTGCGCTGGATTTCCGTACTTTGGCTGCTGGAGCAGGGTGGAACGACAGGGCCCTGATAGACCACTACAGGTGTAGCCTAAGGGAGGACGTCCGCAGAGAGCTGGCTTGTCGGGACGCTACGCTCAGCTTGGATGAGCTGATCGACATGTCAATCCGGCTAGACCATCTGCTGGCTGCTCGCGGACGTTCTGAGAGGGTCCTGTCAGTTCCACCTCCTGCCCCCCCCGCTCCCATTCCTATGGAGCTAGGAGGGGCTGCGTCTAGGGAGACCGGAGGAGGAGGCTCCTCCTGTACCCATTGTGGCCGGAGAGGGCACACTTCCGGTCGGTGCTGGAGGAGTCCATCTGGGAGTCGAGAGGGCAGGCAGAACACTCCTCGGTCACCTCAGGTGAGTCAGCACCACACTCTTCCAGAGCTTCCTGTTGGTCACATGTTTTTGTTAATCTATTTTCTAAGGTTTTTCCCATCTCTCCAGCATAAGGCGCTAGTCGATTCAGGCGCAGCGGGGAATTTTATTGATCGCGGACTCGCCCAGAGGTTGAGGATTCCGCTCGTCAAGGTAGACCCCCCTTTCCCCGTGCACTCCTTAGATAGTCGACCATTAGGGTCAGGGCTGGTCAGGGAGGCCACGATACCTCTGGATATGATGACGCAGGGAAATCATAAGGAGCGGATTAGTCTGTTCCTTATTGATTCACCTGCGTTTCCGGTGGTGTTAGGGATTCCCTGGCTGGCTATTCACAATCCTACGATTTCGTGGAGACAGGGAGCTCTCCAGGGGTGGTCTGATGAGTGTTTAGGCAGGTGTTTAGGAGTTTCCATCGGTGCGACAACGGTGGAGAGTCCAGACCAGGTTTCCACCGTGCACATTCCTGCTGAGTATGCCGATTTGGCTATCGCCTTTAGTAAGAGGAAGGCGACCCTATTACCTCCCCATCGACAGGGGGATTGCGTGATAAACCTCCAGGTAAACGCTGCACTCCCCAGGAGTCACGTGTATCCGTTGTCCCAGGAGGAGACGTTGGCTATGGAGATATACATCACGGAGGCTCTGGGACAGGGGTAAATTCGGCCCTCCATGTCACCCGCCTCCTCGAGTTTCTTTTTTGTGAAGAAAAAGGAGGGTGGTTTGCGTCCGTGTATTGATTATCGAGGTCTAAATTCCATCACTGTGGGTTTTAGTTACCCACTACCTCTCATCGCTACGGCGGTGGAATCATTTCACGGGGCGCGATTCTTCACAAAATTGGACCTCAGGAGCGCATATAATCTGGTGCGTATTCGGGAGGGAGATGAGTGGAAAACCGCGTTTAGTACCACATCTGGCCATTATGAGTACCTCGTCATGCCGTACGGGTTGAAGAATGCTCCAGCCATCTTTCAATCCTTCGTTGATGAGATTCTCAGAGACCTGCACGGACAGGGTGTAGTGGTGTATATTGACGACATCTTGATCTACTCCGCTACACGCGCCGAGCATGTGTCTCTGGTGCGCAAGGTTCTTGGGCAACTGCTGGAGCATGACCTGTACGTGAAGGCAGAGAAATGTGAGTTTTCCAAACGAGCCGATTCCTTCCTGGGTTATCGCATTTCCACCTCGGGGATGGTAATGGAGGATGACCGCGTAAAAGCCGCGCGTAATTGGCCGACTCCGACCACGGTAAAGGAGGTGCAGCGGTTCTTAGGGTTTGCCAATTACTACCGGAGGTTTATCCGGGGTTTTGGTCAGGTGGCGGCCCCTATTACCTCACTGCTGAAGGGGGGCCCGGTGTGCTTGCAGTGGTCCGCAGAGGCGGAGAGAGCTTTCTGTCGTTTGAAGGCGCTGTTCACCGACGCGCCAGTGTTGGCGCATCCTGACCCCTCTTTGGCGTTCATAGTTGAGGTGGACGCATCCGAGGCTGGGGTTGGGGCTGTGCTCTCCCAGCGCTCGGGTACGCCACCGAAGCTCCGCCCCTGTGCCTTTTTTTCTAAGAAGCTCGGGCCAGCGGAGCGGAATTATGATGTAGGGAGTTGTTGGCCATGGTCAAGGCTCTGAAGGTGTGGAGACACTGGCTTGAGGGGGCTAAGCACCCTTTTCTCATCTGGACCGACCACCAGAATCTGGAGTATATCCGATCAGCTAGGAGACTGAATCCTCGTCAGGCAAGGTGGGTCATGTACTTTACCAGATTTCGTTTTACGATTTCGTATCGACCAGGTTCCCTTAATACTAAGGCCGACGCGCTGTCCCGACTATACGACACCGATGACCGGTCCATCGATCCTACTCCCATCATTCCGGCGGCTAAGCTGGTAGCACCGGTAGTATGGGAGGTGGACACGGACATCGAGCGGGCACTAAGGGCGGAACCTGCGCCTCCACAGTGCCCGGAGGGTCGTAGGTATGTGCCGCTCGCTGTTCGTGATCAATTGATTCGATGGGCTCATAGTCTACCCTCGTCAGGTCACCCGGGTATTTCAAGGACAGTGCGAAGTCTTAGAGGGAAGTACTGGTGGCCTACCTTGGTGAGAGACGTGCGATTCTATGTCTCCTCCTGTTCGGTGTGCGCCCAGAGTAAGGCTCCTAGACATTTGCCACGAGGGAAATTACAACCCCTCCCCGTTCCACAACGGCCGTGGTCCCATCTATCGGTGGATTTTCTTACTGATCTTCCCTTATCTCAGGGGAACACCACGATCCTGGTCGTTGTGGATCGGTTCTCTAAGTCCTGCCGTCTTATCCCGTTGCCCGGTCTCCCTACGGCCCTGCAGACTGTGGAGGCACTATTTACCCATGTCTTCCGGCACTACGGGGTGCCCGAGGATATCGTTTCTGATCGGGGTCCCCAGTTCACGTCCAGAATATGGAAGGCGTTTATGGAGCATCTGGGGGTCTCGGTCAGCCTGACCTCGGGGTATCACCCGTAGAGTAATGGGCAGGTGGAGAGAGTGAACCAGGAGGTGGGTAGGTTTCTGCGGTCGTATTGCCAGGACCGGCCAGGGGAGTGGTCAAGATACATCCCCTCGGCAGAGATTGCCCAGAACTCACTAAGCCACTCCTCTACCAACATGTCACCATTTGAGTGTGTGTTGGGGTACCAGCCGGTTCTGGCACCATGGCATCAGAGCCAGACCGAGGCTCCTGCGGTGCAGGAGTGGGTGCAGCGCTCTAAGGAGACCCGTCCAGGAGTCTTTGCGTCAGGCGAGTGGACGGCAGAAGAAGAGCGCTGACCGTCACCGCAGTGAGGCCCCCGTGTTTGCACCGGGGGACAGGGTCTGGCTCTCGACCCGAAACCTGCCCTGCCGGAAGCTGGGTCCGCAGTGTGTAGGGCCATTTAAAGTCCTGAGGAGAATAAACGAGGTGTGTTATCGATTGTTACTTCCTTCGTATTATCGTATTAACCCCTCGTTTCATGTGTCTCTCCTCAGGCCGGTGGTAGCTGGTCCCATGCAGGAAGGTGAGGTTCCGGAGGTCCCTCCGCCCCCTCTGGACATAGAGGGGTCCCGGCGTACACGATAAGGTCCATACTGGACTCCAGACGCCGGGTGAGGGGCCTGCAGTACCTCGTGGACTGGGAGGGGTACGGGCCGGAGGAGAGGTGCTGGGTCCCGGTGGGGGATATATTGGATCCAAGTCTACTAAGGGAATTCCATCGCCTCCATCCGGATCGCCCTGCGCCTCGCCCCCGGGGTCGTCCCCGAGGCCGGTGTCGGCGCGCTGCGGGGGCCGCGCGTCAGGAGGGGGGGTACTGTCACGAATACTACCGAAGGTGACTCCCCTTCCCGTTCGGGTGGCGCTCGGCGGTCGTCGTCGCCGGTCTACTAGCTGCCACCGATCCCTTTTTCCTTTTCGTTTATGTCTGTCTAATTGTTTTCACCTGTTTCTTGTTGGGGTTTTGGGAGGTGTACTATTTAGGTTAGTTTCGCCCGCTAGTGTTTGTGCGGGCTTATTGTGTGTTCATGTTACGTCAGGAGTGGATTATTTGATTGTGGGTTTTTCGCTGTCCAGTTTATTTTAAACAGTTGGTCTGTGGGTTGTGTTTGCGCCTGTGTTTTGGCGTCACCCCTTTTGTACCTGTTCCTGTTTTCACTGTGGACATTAAAGCGTTTTGTTCCCGTAAACTTCTGCTCTCTCTGCGCCTGACTCTACACCCATCATTCTCCTGGCGTTACACATACACATTAAAGAAAAATCTACCAGCAATAGAGCATGCTGGGAATAAAGTTAATTGTTATCATATCTTTAAAAAATGTAGTTGGTGTGACTTCTCATTTAGGCTTTGAGTCAGTACCACAAACATGTTTAGTAATAATGATTTTTTTATTCACTAAGTACAATTTACTAACCAGATTTGAGTTTAAAATGCCTTGGGATTTACAATGTGCTGCATGTGGCTTAAAAAGAGACCATTTGAAAAGGTGCCATTAGGATGGACTTTAGTTGCAAACATTGCATGTATTCGGATTAGACAGGTATTGCAAAAGAGATGACAGACGGAGAAGCTGCAAAGGTGAGGGTCAAAATCGATTCAAGGCAATTTAATCAAAATCAAAATGAGGAGCAGAAATGGAAAGAATACAAAATTACTCTCCCTATCTTCCTCTCAAACAAATAAAAACATATATATTTTTAAACACATATAGTAACAGTGTTGGGATAGAGTGAAGACAGACACAACATGTTGGGTTGAACACTGGAGCTCGAGTGGTCTGGCCACCGTCTATATCATATCCATAACTTGACTACATCAATTTATGTATTTTCATTTCTTTCTCACCAGTCTCTTCTGCAATGTTTTCCCTCTGGAGATGATTATCAGGACAAATTCGGTTTGATAAAAGCTGCCATGGCTTAGCAGAGTAAATATTACAGCCTGGAGAAATATGTGATTCTCCCTCCGATAGCCCTGAATCTGTCTGGCAGCCATTACATTTAGACTGCAAACTGAAGCAGGGCCATCAGCACCACCGAGAGACTGGCCTCTAATCACTAGGAGCTAACTGATTTGATCTGTCTTTGGGCTGGTACAAGAAGAAACATCTACTCTGACTTGTGTGTGCACCACTCCCCTCAACGCACCTTAATATTTTCTAAATGCGTACCTACTTATGAATTTGTTATGCCTTAGTCAGCCTTGGCTCCCTACATAGGACGACTGCCTACTACAGTATATGCGAGCTTCTTATTCTCGTTCCAGACAGAGAGATGTTATAAGAGATGTTATAAAAGTGATGCCGTCTTTTTATTTTATTTACTTTTATTAATTCAGGAGAACCCAATTGAGACCAGTGTTTCGTTTGTAATGGTGCCCTGAGGACAAAATTCCATCAACACAACAACATAAAGATTAAAAACTACAAGACAGCTATAAATACATTACATCAGGTTATTACAAGTCATGATAGTCCATTTCTCACTTCAGTAAACTCATTTAACAACAGAGTTTTCAACTGCCCTATCGGCACCAGGGAATCCAGGTGTAATTGGTTTTGTATTGTGTTCCATAACTGTGGTGCATTGGTACTAAATTTACCAAACTTTGTGAAGGCAAGTGGGACCTCAAGAGTTAACCAACCTTGCGAACAGGTTGATATCTCATATTTTATATTTCAACAGGAAAATGCGGTCTGTTGGAAACTTATGGAGCAGAGCTTTGTAAACGAGAAGGGAGTAATGAAGTGATCTACGGAACTTTAGTGAGGTCCAGCCGACCTTCTGATACAGGATGCAGTGATGGGTATTAAAACTGTCTCCTACTGTATAATAAAACGGGGGGCGCTATGTTAGATGGCATCCAATGGTTTAAGAGTAGTGGCTGCTGCATTCTGGTAAATAGTGTCACTATAGTCAAGAACTGGCAGGAAAGTTGACTGCACAATCTGCTACCTGCTGTTCATTAAGAGGCAAGATATATTTCTAAAAAAGAAGCCTAATTGAAATCTTAGATTTTTTCACAAGCTCATCAGTATGTTTTTTAAACGTTAGATCTTTATCAATCTAGACACCCAGATGACTCTCCCGCTCGATGAGAGAGTCATCCAATGAGTACATTTGTAGCCCATCTGAGACATTTAGAGAACAACATATATTTAGTTTTTCCCGTATTAAGTACAAGTTTTAAATCAAAGGGCTTTCTGTAATGCAACAAAATCAGATTGCAGCTCCAACATAGCTTGGTCAACAGTCAGTGCAATGGCATACATACAGATTAATATTATTACAGGATTTAATACATAGACCAATATTATTTATATACATAGTAAAGACAACAGGTCCCAATACGGTACACCTTTTGTAATATCGAGGAGACTAGATTTGACAACATCAGAAAGCACACAGTGTCCTGTCTGCGGATAGCTCTTAAACCATTTGCAAGACTCCTTGTCCAGGCCCATTTCAGACAGTTTTTGAATAAGTAGAGAATTGGTAACAATATTGAATGCCTTGGAATAAAATAGGGCGGCACAATGTTCATTTTAATGATCTAGGCAATTGAACACATCATCTAAAACAAGAATAGTGCCTGAAACAGTGCTATATCCAAATCTAAAACCAGACTGATGCATATTTAGAATAGAGTGAGAAGTAAAAAAAAGTTATTAGCTGGGAGTTGGTCAGATATTCTAGTACCTTGGCTAGGCAAAATAACTTGGAGATTGGGTGCTAATTATCTAAGTCGGAAGGATATCTGCCTTTATGCAGGGTAGGACATTGCCACTTTCCAAATCAAGTTAAAAATAGAGGTTAAAGGTTCAGCAATGAGTGGGGCAGAGAGCTGTAACAAGAAGGGGTCAGGTGTGGATTTTTTTACATCAATCTTTAGCAAGGCACTTAATACATCATAGATATCAAATGGTTGAAATTAAAATGAAGTATGTGACTCTGGACATATTTGGACATATTTGGCATGTTAGAACTTTACCATTGCTCCAGGGTGAAGTTTTCCCTAGGGCCTAGGTACAGATCTAGGATCAGCTTACCCTCCCCCTAACCTTAGCCATTAGCAAAGAAAATGCAAAACTGACCCAAGATCAGTGTCTAGGGGCAACTGTTTTTCTGAGGCTTAAAACTAGTTCTATGTAAACTAGTCCTGTGTCAGTCATCTAATATTCCACGTCTGGTCATGTAGAGTTGCGAAAATGAAGCCATTTCTCTCCATAGTGTTCAATACCAATACCTGATAATAGGAGGGGATATAATGTAGCCCTGAATGGAAATTGAAGTCCTGTGGATTTAAAGGCTGCATCCCAAATGGCATCCTACTCCCTACATTTAGTCCAGGTGTGATGAGAATAGAGAGAGGCTCCTCTCTTTGATAATGCCGCCATCTCGTCCCCATCACAGGTACAAAGACCTGATTGAATGTGTTTGATTACTGCCATTGATTCTGCCATTGTGTGCCTGTTTTATCAGGGGAGACAAATTGCCTTCAGATAGCCGTGTGGGGGGTGGACAGAGACGTGACTGAAATCTAAGGGGCAGCCAGGATCCATGGAATTGCCTTGCCATAATGTCTCTCCATAAAGAGACATTGGCTCTGTCAGGATTTACAAATCAAAATAAGGATCACTGATAATGTTAAGCTTCCTTACTTACATAAAATGGTTACGTTAATGTTATTCAGATTACCTATCTGCATTTGATACCCTTACCTACACAGCAAATTCCCCAGTGTTAAATGAACACTGAAAGTGTGGACTCACACTAAACAGTGTTGAATTAACACATTGCTTAGATTAAAGCTTTATTTGCATATTTCCCAGAATGTTTTGTCTTTTGAGTGAATCATAGAGTTACCACCTGTGACTGAATTTGTTACTGACATAGACATTATTGTTGCACACATCCATTTTCAGTACTGGGGACTTCACCAAATGAGATCCTAAGTTTAAATATATATATTTTTACTTTATTTCACCTTTATTTAACCAGGTAGGCCAGCTGAGAACAAGTTCTCATTTACAACTGCAACCTGGCCAAGAAAAAGCGAAGCAGTGCGACACAAACAACAACACAGAGTTACACATGGAATAAACAAACTTACAGTCAAAAACACAATAGAAAAAGTCTATATACAGTGTCTGCAAATGGCGTGAGGAGGTAAGGAGGTAAATAGGCCATAGTAGTGAAGTAATTACAATTTAGCATATTAACACTGGAGTGATAGATGTGCAGATGATGATGTGCAAGTAGAAATACTGGTGTGCAAAAGGGCAAATAAGTTAATAAAAACAATATGGGGATGAGGTAGGTAGATTAGATGGGCTATTTACAGATGGGCGGTGTACAGCTGCAGCGATCGGTAAGCTGCTCAGAAAGCTGATGCTTAAAGTTAGTGAGGGAGATATAAGTCACCAACTTCAGCAATTTTTGCAATTCGTTCCAGTCATTGGCAGCAGAGAACTAGCAGAAAAGGCGGCCAAAGTGGGTGTTGGCTTTGGGGATAACCAGTGAGATATACCTGTTGGAGCGCGTGCTATGGGTGGGTGTTGTTTTGGTGACCAGTGAGCAGTGAGCTGAGATAAGGCGGAGCTTTACCTAGCAAAGACTTATTAGATGACCTGGAGCCAGTGGGTCTGGTGACGAATATGTAGCAAGGGCCAGCCGACGAGGGTATACAGGTCGCAGTGGTGGGTGGTATATGGGGCTTTGGTGACAAAACGGATGGCACTGTGGAAGAGTGCATCCAGTTTGCTGAGTAGAGTGTCGGAGGCTATTTTGTAAATGACATCGCCAAAGTCAAGGATCGGTAGGATAGTCAGTTTTGTGAGTGTAGGAGGCTTTATTGCGAAATAGGGAGCGGATTCTAGATTTCATTTTGGATTGGAGATGTTTAATATGAGTCTGGAAGGAGAGTTTACAGTCTAGCCAGACACCTAGGTATTTGTAGTTGTCCACATATTCTAAGTCAGAACCGTCCAGAGTAGTGATGCTAGTCTGGCGGGCGGGTGCAGGCAGCGATAGGTTGAAAAGCATGCATTTAGTTTTGCTAGCATTTAAGAGCAGTTGGAGGCCATGGAAGTAGTGTTGTATGGTATTGAAGCTCGTTTGGAGGTTTGTTAACACAGTGTCCAAAGAAGAGCCAGATGTATACAGAATGGTGTCGTCTGCGTAGAGGTGAATCAGGGAATCACCCGCAGCAAGAGCGAAATCATTGATATATACAGAGAAAAGAGTCGGCCCAAGAATTGAAACCTGTGGCACTCCCATAGACTGCCAGAGGTCTGTACAACATGACCTCCGATTTGAAACACTGAACCTCTGTATGCGAAGTACTTTGTGAACCAGGCGAGGCAGTCATTTGAGAAACCAATGCAGTTGAGTCTGCCGATAAGAATACGGTGATTGACAGAGTCCAAAGCCTTGGCCAGGTTGATGAAGACGGCTGCACAGTACTGTCTTTTATCGATGACGGTTATGATATCGTATAGTACCTTGAGCGTGGCTGAGGTGCACCCGTGACCAGCTCGGAAACTGGATTGAACAGCGGAGAAGGTACGGTGGGATTCGAAATGGTCAGTGATCTGTTTGTTAATTTGGGTTTCGAAGACTTTAGAAAGGCAGGGCAGGATGGATATAGGTCTGTAACAATTATAGGTCTGTAACATAAGTGGATATTTTATTATTAAAATTGTATTATTTAATACAACACAAAAAGGTATTTCATAAGGCATTGTTTTGAAGGGTTACGCTCTAAAAAATACTGGGTTGTTTGGATGACCCAACTGCTGGGTTGCAGGCATTGGGTTACTTATTATATATATATATATTTTTAAAGAGCTAGGTTGTTTTGTTGATGCTGGGTTATTGAGATATGACCCAGTGGGTCAGATCAGAAGACTGGAGGCTTGGTTTAGCAGGGGCATGGCTTTTAGGAAGTTATTTTTAGAACACCAGTAAGTGTAAATGTCAATCTGTTGTGCTCAATTGTTGATTCATGTTGTGGTCAAACACTATCATTTGTGTAGTTTCAAATAGGTTATAGCGGTGTATGAGTTTCTTTAATTATGAAAATCACAATGTGTTAGTAACCACTTTGTTGCAATATGTAAATAATAATGTCAATATTTATTTATTAGAATATATAATGTGCAATAATGTTCAGGAAACATGTAACATTCCAGAGTACAAACTTAACATGAGCAACTGGATTGAAATTTTTCTCACAGGTGGCCAAAAATAACTACATAAAAGCCACAAGCCTAATTAGGCACGCCTCCTGAAAATAACCTATGAAATACATTAAAAAGACCCAGGTGATTGGTCAACCCAGCATGGAGGTGAATAAAAACCCCATTGATGGTTAAATTAACACATGTTGGGTAATCCCAAGGTTGGTTTATTCACGCGACCTGTCACATTATGCTGGTTTGCAAAGTGATGTGTAAATCCTATTGAAATCCAGCCAGGGGGGATTTGAAAGAAAGAAATATGAGACTACCATATATCCATGTAGGGTCTAGTGTCTGCTGGTTTTAGTTTTTTCCTTTCAATTAAGACCTAAACAACCAGGTGAGGGGAGTTCCTTACTAATTAGTGACCTTTATTCATCAATCAAGTACAAGGAAGGAGCGAAAACCCGTAGGCATTCGGCTCTCCGTGGAATGAGTTTGACACATGCCTTAACACAACAAAATGTGAAATAGTCAAGGATTGTGAATACTTTCTGAAGGCACTGTATACAACACTGGAGATTGGTGGTACCTTAATTGGGGAGGACGGGCTCGTGGTAATGGCTGGAGCAGAATAGGTGGAATGGTTTCAAATACATGGTTTCCATGTGTTTGATGCCATTCCATATGCTCCGTTCCAGCCATTGTTATGCGTTTTCCTCCCCTCAGCAGCCTCCACTGTATACAACATGGATATATGACACAGTTGTGGATAGGTGACACCTGAGCCATATTTAGAGTTCAACAAACCCTCTGTTTGATTCAACCAAAATAAAGCACACAATGGTGGTGAAGGGTAGAGTTGATGTCAAAGAGAAAATAATAATTTTGTATACAGTTATTTAAGGCCACACCTACATAACACCGACAGTTCTATGTAGACAAAGGGAATGCAGAATCAGTCATAATACCAGACAGAGAAGATTAACTTTATAAGATTATTATTTTTGTTGCCTTCCCTGCTTTTAAAAAATATGTTAAATGCAATAGCAGAATTAACTCCTCTGAGCTTTGTTGAGAAACCCCAAAAAATAATAACATATTTTAAAAGTGCATCTACATTCTGGCAACAATTCCCCTCCCTAAATAGGAGTAAAGAAGTTATAGACAATTAACAATGCACTAGAAGGCTTTTGGTTTTGAAAGGAACATTACTGTTAGGGAAAATGCTAATTATAAGTGTTCTGAAAGGAGTTGAGATCTGCTTTGGTAAAAACTGTACATAAAGTGATGACAGTCAGCGGAACGATGCAGTGAACATGGAAATAGAGATTGTCAGAGGGACAATTACCCCTATTGCTTTTAAATGAAACCTCAATTAATCCTTTGCTAAGCCCCACCCCAGAATTTTGGGTAAACAATGGATAGTAACTGTCGTCAACTCTGACACCTCGGACAAGCTCACATTTGAAAGGCCATTGAAGTCATTACAAAAACAAATTCTTTAAATGTCTAAATAATTCAACAGTGCAACAGGGGTACTTGCTACTGTAATTACTGAAATGCAGAGCCTGTTGATGGAGTATTTTTCTAACCTGAAGTTATACTTTTGCAACATTGTTTGCAATAGCTGAGAATATATATATATATATATATATTTTTTTTTTTTTGTATACTTATTCTTTTTTTTATTTATCAGGGGGTGATGCAGCACGCTCAGCACCCACACTTCCTTTGGCTATGTTGTTTGCTAGCTCAGTCTAATTGAACACCCAACGCTGCTAACACAGCTAGCTACCTAATATAACTTAATATACCTTTTTTTATGTATGTTAGCTAGCTAAGTTAGCCATATTATGAATACAATGCTCATCTGCTGTCGACATCAGGATACAATTTAAGAGCACGAGTTTGCTCCAAATGTGTTTACTAACTGTGGCTGTATGCTAACAGTGCATTCAGAGCCATCCAGTGACTCACTGCAACGTTCATTTTACCCAGTTCCCATAAAGCAATTGTAATGATATTCCACATCAACATACAAGAGAGTCTCCTGATTAGCAAAGTGTAGTCTGTGTTTAATTTCATTGTGCATTAGAAACACAAAAACATTTTTTGTCTGAGGTTGCAACAGTAACCAAGGGAGGCGGGGCTTAGCGAATGCTCAATTGTGGAGAATAATTTTATCCAGGTTGCGTCCCAAAAATCTCTCCTTCCTGAAGTGTGTACGCGTTCACTACTACCCACAAATTTAAAAGCCCTGGATTGGCGCAAGCATGGGCTACATGGAGTTTCCATATACAGTACCAGTCATTTTCTTTCAAATCCAAGAAGGGAAGTGAACGAGTCCACAGTTCGGGAGAAAAGAGAGATTTTTGGGAGGCAACCCTGTCCCAGGAGGGAAGGGGAGTAGAGTACATTATTTTCCATACATTGAAAAATTACCAGAACAATGACAATGATTGAAGACTTAGATTGGCATAACTGGATGTAAGTTGGCATAACTAGCTGATTGGTATTTACAGAAAATGGTATATTAGATAAATAATAGATGGATAGATTGCATTGTAAAGTAGATTGTATTATTATTAATTATTAATATCTTCAGTCACGGCATTCGATCAGCATCCTATAAAGCTGAGTTTGTGGCTTGGTGCATGGAAACAGATGAGAGAGAGACAGAGAAAGCGAGAGAGAGAAGCTGATAGAGAGAATGAGAGTGAGAGAGAGAAAGAGAAAGAGAAGCTGAAGCTCAGAGAAAGTGGCTGAGAGAGGCAGATAGAGAGAGGAGCTGAGAGAGAGTCATGGGATGGAGCAGGGGAGTAAATCTTTTTGTGATTTACTCTCTCTCCACGGCCCAAACATTCATTACCATCACCAGGGGAATTGTTTACCCAGCGATGTTCTGCAGAGTCAGTGGTGAGATGCCTCGTCAGAGGGAAGAAGAATATTCTCCTGTTATATTTCACTAGTCTGATACAGATACGATGCATGCAGCACTATTATAATCTAAAGTGTCAAGGCTCTGGGAAGCTAGCTGTGTTTTAAAATTTGAGACTCCTCAGGTAGGGAATTAAGTGTGAATCAGGAAGTTGTTTTGTTGTATGGGCTGTGGTTTAAATGATTGCATATTACCATAGTAACGAACTGAAGGTCAATCACTTGCAGTTTTGCGGATAGCTCCATATACTGTATGTAACTAAAGAACAATCAATGCACAGATTCCAGCATCGTATGGTACTGTATATATACTGTAGCTCCATGGTACGTGTCTGTAGGTCAATCAATGCAGAGACACAGCTTTGTATGTACGGTATAGCTTGAGTCAATATACTGTACACTGAGTAAGCAAAATATAAAGAATATCTCAATATTAGGAAGGTGTTCCAAATGTTTGGTATACTCAGTGCTATTGCTGTATAGAAAATGACTGTTATTGTTCAATGATGCTAAACCAGGCAAAAATGCCTGGTTTAGCATCATTGAACAATAACAGTCATTTGTCTGAGGGTAATCAGGATTAATTTCATATTCCCTCACATAGTGTTCACTATAGTGAAACAAAGGACGAAGAGAATCAAGTATACTTTTACACACTTTGGAATTCATAATTGGCATTCATTTTTGGAGATGATGTTGATCAAATCAAAACAAATGTTATTAGTCACATGCGCCGAATACTTACAGTGAAATGCTTACTTACTAGCCAACAATGCAGTTTCAAAAAAATACAGATAAGAATAAGAGATAAAAGTAACAGTAATTAAAGAGCAGCAGTGAGACTATATACAGGGAGGTACCGGTACAGAGTCAATTATGTGGCGGCACCGGTTAGTTGAGGAAGTATGTACATGTTGGTAGAGTTATTAAAGTGACTATGCATAGATGACAACAGAGAGTAACAGTGGTGTAAAGAGGGGGTGAGGGGGGCACTGCAAATAGTCTGGGTAACCAGACTAGATTTGACTAGATGTTCAGGAGTCTTATGGCTTGGGGTAGAAGCTGTTTAGAAGACTCTTGGACCTAGACATGGCACTCCGGTACCACTTGCCGTGCGGTAGCAGAGAGGACAGTCTATGACTAGGGTGGCTGGAGTCTTTGATAATTTTTAAGGACTTCCTCTGACACCGCCTGGTATAGAGGTCCTAGATGGCAGGAACCTTGGCCAGAGTGATGTACTGGGCCATTCGCACTACCCTCTGTAGTGCCTTGCGGTCAGAGGCCGAGCACTTGCCATATCAGGCAGTGATGCAACCAGTCAGGATGCTCTCAATTGTGCAGCTGTAGAACCTTTTGAGGATCTGAGGACCCATGCCAAATCTTTTCAGTCTCCTGAGGGGGAGTACGCATTGTCGTGCCCTCTTCACGACTGTCTTGGTGTTCTAGTTTGTTGGTGATGTGGACAGCAAAGAACTTGAAGCTCTCAACCTGCCACACTACAGCCCCGTCGGTGAAAATGGGGGCATGCTTGGCCCTCTTTTTCCTGTAGTCCACAATCATCTCCTTTGTCTTGATCACGTTAAGAGAGAACTTGTTGTCCTGGCACCACTCGGCCAGGTCTCTGACCTCCTCCCTATAGGCTGCCTCGTCGTTGTCGATGAACAGGCCTACCACTGTTGTGTCATCTGCAAATTTAATGATGTTGTTGGAGTCGTGCCTGGCCGTGCCGTCATGAGTAAACAGGGAGTACAGGAGGGGACTGAGCACGCACCCCTGAGGGGCCCCTGTGTTGAAGATCAGCGTCGCGGATGTGTTGTTACCTAACCTTACTACCTGGGGGCGGCCCGTCAGGAAGTCCAGGATCCAGTTGCAGAGGGAGGTATTTAGTCCCAGGGTCCTTAGCTTATTGATGAGCTTTGAGGGTACTACGGTGTTGAACGTCTGAGGTAACCCCACCCAGAGTGATATATATATCTGTCATGACGTTGGTCTGTTCGGGGGAGGTTTATGACCCCCATAAATACCTTTCCCCTTTTTCCACTCTCTACTCTACCAATGTGACTATTGAAGATCCCTTTGTTAACATAGAGAGTCTGGGAACATCAAAAGGTGGGAAACGGAACCCTATTTTGGTAATCCACCAGTTGAAAATATGCGTTGGTACTTAATGAATATGATGTCAGATCAGTTGGCGTCTGAGACATTATTACTGATGATAGGACGACATAAACTGTATCTTGGAATGTCTACACATTCTAGTTATCAGATTCACATGGAATTGTTGTGCAATTTAAATGTTTAAATATGAAACTATTTGTTTAAAGATTAAATGCAATTTTAGCTTCCAAATGAGAGAATTGGTTTTCATGAGTGAACTATGCGCAACTCAGTGGCCCCGCCCATGTGAACAGACATCGGTTGTAAACAATGAAACACGGCCCTCTCTCCCAACCCTATATAAGCCCCTTTTACGAAAATTTTACTTTCTGTTCCGAGAGTGTGAGGACGACGGTCTAACGTTAAAAGGGCTAAGATAATAACCTAACGAAATTAGCATTGTGTTCAATGTGACGATCGACATGCCAAAAGGATGAATTTCGACTATACCAGCCAGAATATAGCACGAGCTTGAAAGTATGGCAACTTGGTATGAACTTTGAACTCTTATTCACTAAAGAAGTGATACCTCCTAGCCGTTGAGTTAGCAACAGCAGCTGTAAACTTTGGCTAGGAGAGGACGGACAGAGTATCCATTCTACCACGCTCCAGTTCACCGCTAGACATTCTTCAGAGGACAAGAGATCCATGCTGGACAACCCGGCCGTCTATCTACGACCAATCTACCAAAGCGCAGCTTAGAGTAAATATTTATTGCATTTTCCTTTTTCAAATGGGGGGTTATTTAGAATGCATAAGATACTGTATTCACGATAGCATAGCTGCCTACGGCCCGAAAGAGACACAACATATTTTTTGTTCCTCAGTCTTCCCGCTCTTTCATTCAAAACCCAACCCCTTTCTTTGTGTAACCAGCCGTCATATCTGTTCCATCTGCCAGGGACGTTTTCCTTTATGACATCATTTGTAATCAATGTATGATCCATTCTGTGTAGATGTAATTCTGTGTGATTATTTAGGTATTTAGTAAATAAATAATTAAACCACATTTTGTATTGCTGATTCAACTTGTTAGCCAGGATTCGTGAAGATATCTGAAAGTTGTAAATTCTTGGTTGAGACTGAATAAAGGATTAAATATTGACTGCTTCTGATGTAAAAGATTACTAGGTCTTTAAGAGTTTATTCGGAAGATAACAGCTCTATAAACATTATTTCGTGGTGCCCCAACTTTCTAGTTAATTACATTGACCTGATTAGCTTAATTAGGTAATATTAATTACAGAGAAATTATTTTATAGAATAGCATGTCATATCACTTAATCCGGCATAACCAAAGACACGACATATCACAGGAGGTTGGTGGCACCTTAATTGGGGATGACGGGCTCGTGGTAACGGCTGGAGCGGTATAGGTGGAATGGTATAAAATATATCAAACACATGGCCTGTGGAATGTTGTCCCACTCCTCTTCAAAGGCTGTGTGAAGTTCCTGGATATTGGAGGGGACTGGAACATGCTGTCGTACACGTCGAACTAGAGCATCCCAAACCTGCTCAATGGGTGACATTTCTGGTGAATATGCAGGTCATGGAAGAACTGGAACATTTTTAGCTTCCAGGAATTGTGTGCAGACCCTTGTGACATGGGGACATACATTATCATGCTGAAATATTTAGGGATTGCGGCGAATGAATGGCACGACAATGGGCTTCAGGATCTCGTCAAGGTATCTCTGTTCATTCACATTGCCATCGATGAAATGCAGTTGTGTTTGTTGTCCATAGTTTAAGCCATAATCCCACCGGTACTCTGTTTACAATGTTGACTTCAGCAAACTGCTCGCCCACACGGCACCATACACATGGTCTTCGGTTGTGAGGACGGTTGGACATACTGCCAGATTATCTAAAACAACGTTGGCTGTGGTTTATGGTTGACAAATTTTCATTAAATTCTCTGGCAACCGCTCTGGTGGACATTCCTGCAGTCAGCATGCCAATTGCATGCTCCCTCAAAACTTGAGACATCTGTGGCATTGTGTTGTGTGACAAAACAGCACATTTTAGAGTGGCCTTTTATTGTCTCCAGCACAAGGTGCACCTGTGTAAGGACCATGCTGTTTAATCAGCATCTTGAAATGCCACACCTGTCAGGTGTATGGATTATCTTGGTGAAGGAGAAATGCTGACTAACAGGGATGTAAAAAAATGTGTGCACAAAATTTGAGTGGAATACTTTTTTTGAGCATATAGAACGTTTCAGGGATCTTTTATTTCAGCTCATATTTTTGGTCAGTGAGCTATGGTCAAAATACAATTTGAATAGGATGCCGTTTGGGATGCAGACACTGTTTGTTTTTCAGATCGTAACTCTTCCCTTTTAAACAATCAAATGTATTTATAAAGCCCTTTTTACATCAGCAGATGTCAAAAAGTGCTTATGCTGAAACCCAGCCTAAAACCCCAAAGAGCAAGCAATGCAGGTGTAGAAGTACGGTTACTAGAAAAAACTTATTTTCAATGACGGCCTAGGAACAGTGTGTCACGGCCGTCAAAGGAAGTGGACCAAAGCGCAGTGTTGTGAGCGTACATATTCCTTTTTATTTAGGATGACGCCGACAAAAACAATAAACAATACAACACAACCGTGAAGCTTAAGGGCTATGTGCCACAAACAAAGTTAACCTCCCACAAAGAAAGGAGGGAAAAAGGGCTACCTAAGTATGGTTCTCAATCAGAGACAACGATAGACAGCTGTCCCTGATTGAGAACCCTACCCGGCCAAAACATAGAAATACAAATAATAGACTTATAGAACATAGAATACCCACCCCAAATCACACCCTGACCAAACCAAATAGAGACATAAAATGATCTCTAAGGTCAGGGCGTGACACAGTGGGTTAACTGCCTTGTTCAGGGGCAGAACAACAGATTTTTACCTTGTCGGCTTGGGGATTCAATCTTGCAACCTTTCGGTTACTAGTCCAACGCTCTAACCACCAATGTGTAACCATTTCGAAAAACAGAATTCCACTTTGATATTATAGGGTATTGTGTGTAAACCAGTGATAAAACAATCAACATTTAATACATTTTAAATTCAGGCTGTAACTCAACGAAATGTGAAAAAAGTGAAGGGATGTGAATACTTTATGAAGACACTGTATATGCCCAAATGTTGAGCAAACTCACAATCCTATTGCATCTGTTTGTCTTTTAATTTTACGTTGAATTAAGAAACTCTGCACGAAGTGAGCTGAACTTGAACAAGCATGTTGAGTAAAATCACAAATGTATGTTTGCTCAAAACCACGTCCGTCATTATCATATTTCCCAGTTTGCTCTATTGCAGGTTAATTTTCAGAATTGTTTGCTTCAATATCTCTGTTCAAACCGGAAGCTTTTTGTGATGGGTGGGGTTAAATTTGGAACCCTTTGAATAGTATATTTTATGGTTGACCTTGTGAAACAGAAATGTAGAGTTCCATTAGCGAACACATAGCTACTATTTTGTATACTTTATTTTATTTTCTTAACTCACCTTTAGTCTGGGAGCAGACAGTCTGAAGTGCAGCCATTCCCAAGGTGAGTGAGTATGCAGCAGGGTGAGCTTCTTTGTGGCACTGTCTCCTCTTTAAGTGCTTTGTCCCTGTGCCATGGGATGATGTCATTGACACCAGCAGCATTACAACACAACCTTGCCTTTTCAGGGTATAGAATTAATATCTCCTTCACCTACCTGACTTCTTGAAATCAAATTTTATTGGTCACATACACATGGTTAGCAGACGTTAATGCGAGTGAAGCGAAATGCTTGTGCTTCAAGTTCCGACAGTGCAGTAATATCAAAGAAGTGATCTAAAAATTTCCCAACAACTTCCTAATACACACAAATCTAAAGGGGTGAATGAGAATATGCACATAAAAATATATGGATGAGCGATGGCTGAGCAGCATAGGCATGGTGCAATAGACGGTATAAAAGACAGTATATACATTTATGAGTAATGAGCGATGTAACCAAAAATAAAGTGGCATTATTTAAAGTGACATTGTTTAAGGTGACTAGTGATCCATTTATTAAAGTGGCCAGTGATTGAGTGAGACCCAATGTTAGTGATAGCTGTTTAGCAGTCTGATGGCCTTGCGATAGAAGCTGTTTTTCAGTCTCTTGGTCCCAGCTTTGATGCAACTGTACTGACCTCACCTTCTGGATGGTAGCGGGGTGAACAGGTAGTAGCTCGGGTGGTTATTGTCCTTGATGATCTTTTTGGCGTTCCTTTGACATCGGGTGCTGTATGTGTCATGGAGGGCAGATAGTTTGCTTCCGGTGATGCGTTGTGCATTCCACACCACCCTCTGGAGAGCCTTGCGGTTGAGGGCGGTGCAGTTGCCGTACTAGGCTGTGATACAGCCCGACAGGATGCTCTCGATTGTGCATCTGTAAAAGTGTGTCAGGGTTTTGGGTGACAAGCCACATTTCTTCTGCCTACTGAAGTTGAAGAGGTGCTGTTGCATCTTCTTCACCACACTGTCTGTGTGAGAGGACCATTTCAGTTTGTCTGTGATGTATATGCCGAGGAAATTAACCTGTTTGGGCTGCAGGGGCAGTATTGAGTAGCCAGATAAAAGGTGCCCATTTCAAACGGCCTCGTACTCAATTCTTGCTCGTACAATATGCATATTATTATTACTATTGGATAGAAAACACTCTCTAGTTTCTAAAACCGTTTGAATTATATCTGTGAGTGAAACAGAACTCATTCTGCAGCAAACTTCCTGACAGGAAGTGGAAAGTCTGAAATTGAGGCTCTGTTCCAGGGGCTGCCTATTAAATCCCTTGTTATTTATTAGTTTAGATGGACTTCATACGTCTTCCACTAGATGTCGACAAGGAGTGAGAGAAGAAATGGACTGTGTAACTTGATCTGGACTCGAATTACAGCTCATGGAATGACGTGTCCTCCATTTCCTGTTTTCAGGAAGGCGCGAAGAGAGACATGGATTTGCCTTCTGTTTAGCTGTCGTTATAGGCGACTACTATCTCCGGCTTTGATTTTATTTGATACATGTGACCATATCATCGTAAAGTATGTTTTTTCAATATAGTTTAATCAGATTATTGAAAATTTTTCGGGAGTTTTGCCGTGTTCCGTTCTCTGACTTTGTTGACGATGGAGCGATTCGTGCCACTTGGCTAGTGCGCTTGCTAAATCGAGAGGGAAAGTGGCCGTTCTAAATCCAAACAACGACTGTTCTGGAGAAAGGACCCCTTGTCCAACATTCTGATGAAAGATCAGCAAAAGTAAGAAACATTTTATGATGCTATTTCATATATCTGTCGTGCATGTGAACTAGTCGTCGGCGCCCAACGTTTGGGTACTCTAGCTATACCGAAGTGGATGTCGTAATGAAGTTATTTTTTAGAATTCTAACACTGCGATTTCATTAAGAACTAATGGATCTATCATTTCCTATACAACATGTATTTTTTAGTTATGTTTATGAATAGTCATTTGGTCAGAATATGTGTGTCATAAAAAGTGTCAGAAAAAAATCTGGACGTTGTGGGACAAAATAGCTACGTTAGCAGAATGTATAACCACTGATTTCAGCTCTAAATATGCAAATTTTCGAACAAAACATAAGTGTATGTATAACCTGATGTTATAGGACTGTCATCTGATGAAGAATATCAAGGTTAGTCAAAAATTATATATCTTTTGCTTGTTTGTTACGATCGCTAACCTTTTGCTACTGGGAAATGGCATGTCTTTCTGGCTATTGTGGTAAGCTAATATAACGCTATATTGTGTTTTCGCTGTAAAACACTTAATAAATCGGAAATATTGGCTGGAATCACAAGATGCCTGTCTTTCATTTGCTGTACACTATGTATTTTTCAGAAATGTTTTATGATGAGTAATTAGGTATTTGACGTTGGTGTCTGTAATTATTATGGCTGCTTTCGGTGCAATTTCTGATTGTAGCTGCAATGTAAACTATGATTTATACCTGAAATATGCAAATTTTTCGAACAAAACAGATTTATTGTATAACATGTTATAAGACTGTCATCTGATGAAGTTGTTTGTTGGTTAGTTTGGTTGGTTCTTGGTTAGTTAGGTTGGCTTTGTGCATGCTACCTGTGCTGTGAAAAATGTCTGTCCTTTTTTGTATTTGGTGGTGAGCTAACATAAATATACGTGCTGTTTTCGCTGTAAAACATTTTAAAAATCGGACATGTTGGCTGGATTCACAAGATGTGTACCTTTCATTTGCTGTATTGGACTTGTTAATGTGTGAAAGTTAAATATTTAAAAAAAAATATCTTTTGAATTTCGCGCCCTGCACTTGAAGTGGCTGTTGTCATAAGTGTACCGACGCCGGGCTGCAGCCATAAGAAGTTAACATTTTCCACCCTCTCCACTGCTGTCCTGTCGATGTGGATGGGGGGGTGCTCCCTCTGCTGTTTTCTGAGGTCCACGATCATCTCCTTTGTTTTGTTGATGTTGAGTGTGAGGTTGTTTTCCTGACACCACACTCCGAGTGCCCTCATGTCTCATCATTGTTGGTAATCAAGCCCACTACTGATGTGTCGTCTGCAAACTTGATGATTGAGTTGGAGGTGTGCATGGCCACGCAGTCGTGAGGAAGGAGGGAGTAAAGGAGGGGGCTGAGCACGCAGCCTTGTGGGGCCCAAGTGTTGAGGGTCAGTGAGGTGGAGATGTTGTTTCCTACCTTCACCACCTGGGTGCGGCCCGTCAGAATGTTCAGGACCCAATTGCACAAGGCGGCTTTGAGACCCAGGGCCCCCAGCTTGATGATGAGCTTGGAGGGCAATATGGTTTTGAATGCTGAGCTGTAGACAGTGAACATCATTCTTACATAGGTATTCCACTTGTCCAGATGGGATGGGGTAGGGCAGTGTGCAGTGTGATGGCGATTGCATATACTGTGGACTTGTTGGGGCGGTATGCAAACTGAAGTGGGTCTAGGTTGGCTGGTAAGGTGGAGGTGCTATGATCCTTGTCTAGTCTCTCAAAGCACTTCGAGATGACAGAAGTGAGTGCTATGGAGCGATAGTAATTTAGTTCAGTTATCTTTGCCTTCTTGGGTACAGGAACAATGGTGGCCATCTTGAAGCATATGGGTACAGCAGACTGAGATCGGGAGCGATTGAATATGTCAGTAAACACACCAGCCAGCTGGTCTGCGCATGCTCTGAGGATGCGGCTAGGGATGCCATCTGGGCCAGCAGCCTTGCAAGGGTTAACACGTTTAAATGTTTTACTCACGTCGGCCACGGAGAAGGAGGAGGGGGCAAGGGGGAAGTCCTTGTTAGTGGGCTGCGACGGTGGCACTGTGTTATCCTCAAAGCGGGCAAAGAAGGTGTTTTTATTTATTTATTTCACCTTAGTTTGTCTGGAAGCGTGACGTCGGTGACCGTGACGTGGCTGGTTTTCTTTTTGTAGTCCGTGATTTCCTGTAGGTCCTGCCACAAACGTCTCGTGTCTGAGCCGTTGAATTGCGACTCCACTTCGTCCCTGTACCGGAATTTCACTTGTCTGATTGCCTTGCGGAGGGAATAACTACACTGTTTAAATTCAGCCATATTTCCAGACCACTTTCCATGGTTAAATGTGGTGGTTCACGCTTTAAGTTTTGCGCAAATGCCGCCATCCATCCACGGCTTCTGGTTAAGGTAGGTTTGAATAGTCACAGGGGGTACAACATCTCAATGCACTTCTTAATAAACTCACTCACCGAGTCAGTGTATAGATCGATGTTGTTATCTGAGGCTGACCGGAACATATCCCAGTCCGCGTGATCAAAACAATCTTGAAGCATTAATTCCGATTGGTCAGACCAGCGTTGAGTGGTTCTAGTCACTGGTACATCCTGTTTGAGTTTCTGCCTATAAGACGGTAGGAGCAAGCTGGCGTTGTGGTCGGATTTGGCTAAGGGACGAAGGGGGATGGCTTCGTATGCATCGTGGAAGTTAGAGTAGCAGAAATCGAGTGTTTTACACCCGCTCGTAGTGCAGTCAATATGCTGATCTAATTTAGGTAGCCTTGTTCTCAAATTTACTTTGTTAAAATCCCCAGCTACAATAAATGCAGCCTCAGGATATGTGGTTTCCAGTTTACATAGAGTCCAGTGAAGTTCCTTGAGGGTCGTCGTGGTGTCTGCTTGAGGGGGAATGACACCTCTGTGACAATAACTGATGAGAATTATCTTGGGAGATAATATGGCCGGCATTTGATTGTAAGGAATTCTAGGTCGGGTGAGCAGAAGGACTTGAGTTCCTGTATGTTGTTATGATTACACCATGAGTCGTTAATCATGAAGCATACACCCCCGCCCTTCCTATTCCCAGAGAGGAGTTTCTCTATCGGCACAATGCATGGAGAAGCCCGGTGGCTGAACCGATTCCGACAACATATCCCAAGAGAGCCATGTTTCCATGAAACAGAGGATGTTACAATCTCTGAAGTCTCTCTGGGAGGCAACCCTTTCTCGAATTTCATCTACCTTGTTGTCAAGAGACTGGACATTGGCAAGTAGTGTACTCGGGAGCGGTGGGCAATGTGCACGTCTACGGAGCCTGACCAGGAGGCCACTCCGTCTGCCCCTTCTTGTTTTGGGTCGGCTTCTGGGATTAGATCCAATGTCCTGGGTGGTGGTCCGAACAAAGGATCCGCTTCAGGAAAGTCGTATTCCTGGTCGTAATGTTGGTAAGTTGACGCCGCTCTTATATCCAATAGTTATTCTCGGCTGTATGTAATAAGACTCAAAGCGAGGCGACCATCTCTGTCGGTGCCATCTTATTCTTCAAACCCTCTCAGCAGTAGAGACTATAAGACAGCCTTGCCTTTTCAAAGTCTATAATTTAATAGAACACATATTTTCTTTACCACCTGAGTCTTAACCTTCTCAGCAACTACTGTACAACTACTGCAGAGAGGGTAACCTATCACCCTTCTGTGAATTAAGGAATTTGTGTTTGAGCATGTATTTATATTTAGGCTGTCATTGTAAATAACAATTTGTTCTTAACTGACTTGCCTAATTAAATAAAGCTAAAAAAACATTTTTAAATGACATTATGTCCTTGAGATAGACTGAAGAAATTATCAAAAGTTGGTATTCAGGATAACCCCATGTCTTTGAATTCCTGTCATGGAATCCAAACTTAACTTCTTCTGGCTGCAAGCCCGAAGCCGGGCACAATATGACAACAGCCACTTCAAGTGCAGGGCGCGAAATTCAAAATATATTTTTTAGAAATATTTAACTTTCACACATTTTAACAAGTCCAATACAGCATATGAAAGATAAACATCTTGTGAATCCAGCCAACATGTCCGATTTTTAAAATGTTTTACAGCGAAAACACCACATATTTATGTTAGCTCACCACCAAATACAAAAAAGGACAGACATTTTTCACAGCACAGGTAGCATGCACAAAGCCAACCTAACTAACCAAGAACCAACCAAACTAACCAAGAAACAACTTCATCAGATGACAGTCTTATAACATGTTATACAATAAATCTATGTTTTGTTCGAAAAATTTGCATATTTGAGGTATAAATCAGTTTTACATTGCAGCTACCATCACAGCTACCGTCACAAATAGGACCGAAGCAGCCAGAGTAATTACAGACACCAACGTCAAATACCTAAATACTCATCATAAAACATTTCTGAAAAATCGATGGTGTATAGCAAATTAAAGACAAACATCTTGTGAATCCAGCCAATATTTCCGATTTTTTTAAGTGTTTTACAGCGAAAACACAATATAGCATTATATTAGCTTACTACAATAGCCTACCACACTACCGCATTCATTCATCAAGGCACGTTAGCGATAGCAATAGGCACGTTAGCGATAGCGAATAAACCAGCAAAAGATATATAATTTTTGACTAACCTTGATAAGCTTCATCAGATGACAGTCCTATAACATCAGGTTATACATACACTTATGTTTTGTTCGAAAATGTGCATATTTAGAGCTGAAATCAGTGGTTATACATTGTGCTAACGTAGCATATTTTTCCCAGAATGTGCGGATATTTTTATGGCACTCAACTATTCTGACCAAATAACTATACATAAACGTTACTAAAAAATACATGTTGTATAGGAAATGATAGATACACTAGTTCTTAATGCAATCGCCGTGTTAGAATTCTAAAAATAACTTCATTACGACATCCAGCTTAGGTATAGCGAGAGAGTACCCAAAATCTGGGCGCAAACGACTATTTCACATGTTCGACAGATATATGAAATAGCATCATAAAATGGGTCCTACTTTTGATGATCTTTCATCAGAATGTTGTACAAGGGGTCCTTTGTCGGGAACAATCGTTGTTTGGATTTAGAATGTCCTCTTCTCCAGTCAATTAGCACGGAAAGCTAGCAAAGTGGCGCTAAGCTCTCCTTCCTGAACAAAGGCACACAACGCAACACGCCTAACGTCCCGAATAAATTTCAATAATCTAATAAAACTATATTGAAAAAACATACTTTACGATGATATTGTCACATGTATCAAATAAAATCAAAGCCGGAGATATTAGTCGTCCATAACGACAGCTTATCAGAAGGCAAATCCAGGTCCCTTGACGCGCTCTCCAGAAAACAGGAAACTGGTGACACGTCATGCTGAGAGCTATTATTCGACCCCAGATCAAGTTACACACTCCATTTCTTCTCTCACTGCCTGTCGACATCTAGTGGAAGACGTATGAAGTGCATGTATTCTAATAAATATCAAGGACATTAATAGGCAGGCCGTAGAACAGAGCATCGATTTCAGATTTTCCACTTCCTGTCAGGAAGTTTGCTGCAAAATGAGTTCTGTTTTACTCACAGATATAATTCAAACGGTTTTAGAAACTAGAGAGCGTTTTCTATCCAATAGTAATAATAATATGCATATTGTACGAGCAAGAATTGAGTACGAGGCCGTTTGAAATGGGCACCTTTTATCCGGCTACTCAATACTGCCCCTGCAGCCCAAACAGGTTAACACACAACGATGTCAGCTTATGGCTGCTGTGAGGGCAATGGAACATCACAGTATAAGGAACAATAGTGAGGCGGAATAAAGTAAAACCCCATAAACATCCCACAGAATTAATAATTAGAATGGACTCCAGAGTGCTAGAACCACCGTCACGCTCCGGAACCTTGGAATGACTGATAACCGTAATTACCCTCAGAGCATAAACAAACCCAACACTCTGAATTAGAACACTCAAAGGCAGGCAGGCGGCCGGCGGAAGGCAGCCCACGGGACTGGGGCGTGGAAGCACAGAGCAGAAAGGACGCAAAGCAAAAGGGACATGCCTGTTGTAATATGTGTGATCAACAAGAACAGAATGTCAGGCTGTAATAGTGTGACATTTCACACAATTCATTTCACACTTTGTTTGTGTTGAACACAGTTTAGCCAAGAAGCCACAGTCACAGACTGCTCTGCTTCATTTTTTGCATGGTATTATATTGTGACAGAGCAGGTCAACGGCGGATTGATGGAGTCTAAAAAAGGAAACATTGTTGTGCTTCTACACCTGCATTGCTTGCTGTTTGGGGTTTTAGGCTGGGTTTCTGTACAGCACTTCGAGATATTAGCTGATGTACGAAGGGCTATATAAAATAAAATAAACTTGATTGATGTTGTGAATGCAGGTCAGAATGGTGTTTTGAATCAGGGACCTAGGGCACACACTAACAGACCTGTATATATTAATCAACAACTTCACAATAGCCCAAATAGACTGGGGACAGGGTTGAATTTATGCATGGGCAGAGGAAGGCTTGAGTAATTTCCATCAAAACCAGAGGTAGATAATCCTTTTATGCATTTATGTCTCTTGAATATGAGATCAGTATTCTGTCAAACAGCCATAAATGGAGATTATGCCACTGCAGCTGTACATTGAATTATACACAACGGCACCCCTCCTCTCTCTTGTTCTCTCTTTCTCTCACTTCCTCTCTTCCTCTCTCTCGCACTCACTTTTTCTTTCTTTCTCTCTCTATCTATCTTAATCTCTCTACTCATTTGGCAACCTTTTTCCTGTCCTTGATGAAATCTAGATAATAATTACACAGCTCGCTTTTGCTACATCTCAGCTCTACATCACATTTGTATATTGTACTGTATTTATTATCCTAAAGTTCAGCAGCATTCTGCTATCTCAGTCCAAAAATAATTCATTTTGCCCTCTACATAGTAGTTTGTTTGAGTCAGAGCTTTCATCAGTGTGATGAATCTGTTTTGCTAAATGTGTTGGGGCAGAGGGATTCACCACGCATCAGTATGATCGAATAGTATTAGGAGATTACCTTTTGTATTGACGTGCATTCATTCATTACCAGGCCTAGGTGAGTGTAATTGTCTACTGTTCTGATTCCAGACAGGATGGGTCCGTAATGTGTGTAACGGGTGTCGTCGTCGGACCAAAGCGCAGCGTGATGAGTGTTCATGACTTTTATTGAAACTGAACACTTAAACAAAAATAACTAAATAGAATACACAAAACCGAAACAGTCCTGTCAGGTGCAGAAACACAAAACAGAAAATAACTACCCACAAAGCATCGGTGGGGAAAAGCTACCTAAGTATGGTTCCCAATAAGAGACAATGATAGTCAGCTGTCCCTGATTGAGAACCATACCCGGCCAAAACAAAGAAATACAAAACATAGAAAAAAGAACATAGAATGCCCACCCAAATCACACCCTGACCAAACCAAAATAGAGACATAAAAAGCTCTCTACGGTCAGGGCGTGACAATGTGTAATCAAATATATAATCTGGTCGTATGAGGGGTTGTGTGGCAGTGTGAAATTAATACTTCTCTTCTCTCCTGAGAGTACTAAATACAGCCCTTAGAAAGGAGACAAATAAGCCCACATCAAAAATGGTACCCTATTCCTTGTAAAGTCCACTATATAGGGATCTGGTCACCTAAATTCCTTTTCAATTTAGGCACATCATATTTGTATTGCCTCATTAACCTAAAGTACACATAAATCACTGACTTCCATGGGCACAAGCATACATACCCTTCTCTTAACAACATATATTTCTGTATAACATTATATGACACACATACAGTACACAGTGCATTCGGAAAGTATTCATACCCCTTGACCATGTCCACATTTTGTTACGTTACAGCCTATTCTAAATTGGATTCAATCGTTTTTTTCCCCCTCACCAATCTACACACAATATTCCATAATAACAAAGCAAAAACAGGTTTTTTGAATTTTCAAATTAATAAAAAGTGAAAAACTGAAATATTACATTTACATACAGTGGGGCAAAAAAGTATTTAGTCAGCCACCAATTGTGCAAGTTCTCCCACTTAAAAAGATGAGAGAGGCCTGTAATTCTCATCGTAGGTACACTTCAACTATGACAGACAAAATTAGAAGAAAAAAAATCCAGAAAATCACATTGTAGGATTTTTAATGAATTTATTTACAAATTATGGTGGAAAATAAGTATTTGGTCAATAACAACAGTTTATCTCAATACTTTGTTATATACCCTTTGTTGGCAATGACAGAGGTCAAACGTTTTCTGTAAGTCTTCACAAGGTTTTCACACACTGTTGCTGGTATTTTGGCCCATTCCTCCATGCAGATCTCCTCTAGAGCAGTGATGTTTTGGGGCTGTTGCTGGGCAACACGGACTTGCAACTCCCTCCAAAGATTTTCTACAGGGTTGAGATCTGGAGACTGGCTAGGCCACTCCAGGACCTTGAAATGCTTCTTACGAAGCCACTCCTTCGTTGCCCGGGCGGTGTGTTTGGGATCATTGTCATACTGAAAGACCTAGCCACGTTTCATCTTCAATGCCCTTGCTGATGGAAGGAGGTTTTCACTCAAAATCTCACGATACATGGCCCCATTCATTCTTTCCTTTACACGGATCAGTCGTCCTGGTCCCTTTGCAGAAAAACAGCCCCAAAGCATGATGCTTCCACCCCCATGCTTCACAGTAGGTATGGTGTTCTTTGGATGCAACTCAGCATTCTTTGTCCTCCAAACACGACGAGTTGAGTTTTTACTAAAAAGTTATATTTTGTTTTCATCTGACCATATGACATTCTCTCAATCTTCTTCTGGATCATCCAAATGCTCTCTAGCAAACTTCAGACGGGCCTGGACATGTACTGGCTTAAGCAGGGGGACACGTCTGGCACTGCAGGATTTGAGTCCCTGGCGGCGTAGTGTGTTACTGATGGTAGGCTTTGTTACTTTGGTCCCAGCTCTCTGCAGGTCATTCACTAGGTCCCCCCGTGTGGTTCTGGGATTTTTGCTCACCGTTCTTGTGATCATTTTGACCCCACGGGGTGAGATCTTGCGTGGAGCCCCAGATCAAGGGAGATTATCAGTGGTCTTGTATGTCTTCCATTTTCTAATAATTGCTCCCACAGTTGATTTCTTCAAACCAAGCTGCTTACCTATTTTAGATTCAGTCTTCCCAGCCTGGTGCAGGTCTACAATTTTGTTTCTGGTGTCCTTTGACAGCTCTTTGGTCTTGGCATAGTGGAGTTTGGAGTGTGACTGTTTGAGGTTGTGGACAGGTGTCTTTTATACTGATAACAAGTTCAAACAGGTGCCATTAATACAGGTAACGAGTGGAGGACAGAGGAGCCTCTTAAAGAAGAAGTTACAGGTCTGTGAGAGCCAGAAATCTTGCTTGTTTGTAGGTGACCAAATACTTATTTTCCACCATAATTTGCAAATAAATTCATTAAAAATCCAACAATGTGATTTCCTGGATTTTTTTTCTCATTTTGTCAGTCATAGTTGAAGTGTACCTATGATGAAAATTACAGGCCTCTCTCATCTTTTTAAGTGGGAGAACTTGCACAATTGGTGGCTGACTAAATACTTTTTTGCCCCACTAAGCCACCTCATTGCTGCTTATGTAAGATGGGCAATTCTTCCCCCTCTAGCTAGCCCATGGCTGAATGAAAACCACCACCCCACATCCACCCCTCTCCCTCCCATCTAGTCTTATTGTGCATTATCATCCCAGCCATGTGAAAGCTAGCTCTGCCTTGAAATTCTTTGATTGTAGGCCAAGGGTTAAAAGGCTGTACAATTTAAATTCTGCATAATGCTATAGCATTTCATCAACTTTACTGTGGGAAAGTTGACACACTATGTTGATATGCTTACATTTGCTGACATGTGACTGGTTTCACATTTGTCTCCAGCGATTATAAGGTCAGAGATCTAAAACAAGTGTAATTTATATTTACAATTCCTTATCCAAACAGATGACTCAGTTACCCATCTCTTATCAATAGCTCTTATCAAGTTGTAAATTACAGTGCATGAAGAATGGTGTTATTTCTATTGGAAAAAAATTAAGTAGATGCTTTTTCCACTTGGAACCGGTAAGTTTGCTAGACATTATTCATTCCTCGCACATAAAGGTGGTGGCATTAAGTCTGTAGACATATCTCCACCCCATCCACCAGCATTCTATTCAAGGTCAGAATATGCATAGAGAGAAAAGTGCATTTTAAAGGGAAATATTTTCAATTTACGTGCACTTAACTCGGGTCGAAATCAGGCCATAACAGTATACCTAATTTCAAACACAACATGGTTATGTTTCCTGTTATCCTTTAATTAATTCATTACATCACAAATATTTAATCCTAAGGTATTATTTGCCATTTCTAATACCCAAACATTTCCACTGGTTATTCTTTTCCTCAACACAATAAATTACAATCGCCTGTACCAAGGTGGTTATTTGGGCGTAGTTCTCTACCAAGTGATCCCATGCATACAAACAGATTGGTAAACAAAAGGTGTCAAACCATATTATGGCTGGTTTTATTATATAGGCTCATAGCCTCGTTCCCTTTGGTGTACTGTAGCTAGCCTACCTTCCATCCATGGCCCTGGCTACATTTTGTTTTACCGCTTTGAACTTCCATTGTATTCATTTGCATGACAATTAACTTGCAAATGTAACTTAATTCCTATTTTGGCATTGCACAACTCTAGTGTTTGTTCTGAATAACTTGGAGCTAAACCATTAGCAGACAGACTAATACGAGGTTTGCCTGTGAATGGGGTCCTTTTATAATGTTCTATTAAAGTCCATTGAAATAAATTACTCCCATGTTGAAACAGAGGTCGACCCTTTGAATAATGTACAACCTTATCATCACAGGGACATAAAGCATGCATTGATTGCTTTTTTCAAAACAATAGCCCACAGTTGAGATAAAAGTCATTTGAGACAAAAAGCATTGTGGTTAAATCCCAATAGATTGATGTTAAAATCGTAAACAATGAGGCTCTATATAAAGCCATCGGATTGCAAATAGATTGCATACATTTGGCTTTTTAACATTTTTTGTTTACTGTTTGTTCATTTTCCTATTAGAGTTTGCTTTTGTCTATGTGTGCTTGCTCTGTTTCACTCATTGGCATTTTCTAAGTCATACTCAATCAAATGAGCAGATACCTTAAACAAGGTTGAGGTCAATTCCACAAATTAGTATTTTCTATTCAGTGACCTCTCCCTAAAAATTCCATCAATTAATTTCACATTTCCAGCAGGGTTGGAGAAATTCTACAAATTCAATTTCAATTAAATTCCTTCTCCCTAATACATTCCATAAATTCAATTCAAAACTACTGAGCAGTTCTTCAATTCAGAGTCAATTCAACTCATCTTGAATTCCAATTCTAAGTCAAATCTAAACTAAAATGACTAATTTAATATTCTGCCACAAAAAATTGACATATTTCAATTACTTCTCTGGACTAATTCCCAGAATTGTTATTTCTTCACTTCTTTCAACTCAAGCCAAACTCAACTATTTCAACTTATAGCAGATTTCAAAGACCGACATTACCTCTTAGCGAAATAAGAGGGAATTTTCCTGCCTCAAAATATCCCCTGAATGCTGAAAACGTTCAGGAATTTGGGGAATTAGCTAAACATGTAAAATAGATAAAGTAAGATGCTTTTCAAAGTAAAACATACAATCATAAAGATGTACAACACTGTCCTAAATTAAACCCATCCATTTAATGAATTTCATTGATAAGTTGAAGTTGTTTAATAATGTTGAAAATGCAAAATACTCAATTCCACTCGGTAGTGACTACTATGTTATTCATTATTACGTTATACAGTTGTTTTTCTCCAATCGGTTTGGCACATTGTGGGAAACAAATCTCCATGCTCTGTATGTTGAAGGTTTGTGTTTTTACATTTGTGTTTTGAGGTTGGACTTTAGCACTTATAGCTCGTTAGCACATAGGGCGCTCCGATTGGTGTCACCACATTAGTCAGCATGTGTTACACCTGTGCTGGTTGCCATCTCGTTAGTGGGAAGGTGTTTCACCTGCTGGCCCAGGTGCTATTTAAGAGTGGCTGGCCCAGTGCTGCAGTTTTTTTTGTTGTTGATAGATGTCGCTCTCTATTTAGATTTTTAGCAAACAACCCTTTATCTGATTTCATTTTGCCCCACCTTTTTGGTTTACCTCCTGTCCTTAAATTAAAGTAGATGGCCCAAGCTAGCATAAAGATAGTACTAGACAACAACAGATAAAGACACAAATTATACTATAGAATGGATACTTTCAATCTGATTAATCTGAAATTAATATTGTGTAGATGACAGATATGAAATAGATTTTTTTTCCCCCCACCTATGTTTAATTTATTGTTTGTTTCCCTCCCTCTTTCCCCAGATACAATATGTGTTGGTGACCCCTGTTCTCTTTCTGTGGCAGCTATCATCTTTTCACTGCTTTTCCCACAGAGAGCTGCCAGGCCTAATATGAATTTAGGTAGTGGCCACTGAACAATGGATGGAGAATATGTGATTGTTTTCCGAGTGGCCAACACCACAATCCACTACTGCAAATGCCTCTCTCTGCACTGCCACCATTCAACATCTCTCGAAAGGCACTGAAAACAAACACATTTTGAAGCAAACATATTGGCACATTGTGCTACTTAAAACTAAAACGCTGCCATGGAAATAGCTTTCATGGAAATGGTGTTATCTTCATTGCCTGTATGATGCATTACTTTATTTTAAGTATTTAATATCAATATTGCTATTAATATCAATTCGTATGGAATACACTGTATATCAGTAGAGACAGCATAGTTACTGTGTCCCGTCACTTCCCTCTCAGGAGTCAGCCTGGCCTAGGAGACTTCACACCTCATCAAGTCCAATGATGACATCATTGGACTTGACAGCTTTGAAAAACAGTACTGAGCTGTCTATCTATTTGAACCCCAGTCCTCTTACAAAAACATCCCGTGGTAGTAGAATGAAAAATGGTACTATCATGTTTTTTGGGTTACTACCATGGCGGGAAAATACTATGGTACTGATGCAAATGCCATGGTATTTTCCTGCCATGGTAGTGACCAAAAAAGCATAATAATACCATGGTATTTTTTTCATTGTACTACCATGGCAGGAAAACACTGTGGTATTTGCACAAGTAACATGGTGTTCTTCTGCTATGGTAGTGTATTACCATGGTACAGAAATGCACCATGGTACTCTAGTACAATAAAATAAATACCATGGTTTAGCACCAGCAGCATGTAGTGAAACATGAAAAGTATGATAGTTGTTTATAATGTATTATAACGTGTCAGATTTCAAAAATGCTTTAGGGCGAAAGCAAACAATGCTATTATCTGAGGATAGCACGCCAGCTAACATTCATATTTCAACACTCCCGGCGCGACACAAAACGCAGAAATAAAGATATAATTCATGCCTTACCTTTGACGACCTTCTTCTGTTGGCACTCCAATATGTCCCATAAACATCACAAATGGTCCTTTTGTTCGATTAATTCCGTCGATATATATCCAAAATGTCCATTTATTTGGCGCGTTTGATCCAGAAAAACACCGGTTCCAACTTGCACAACGTGACTACAAAATATCTCAAAAGTTACCTGTTGTCACGTTCCTGACCTGTTTTCTGTTGTTTTGTAGGTCAGGACGTGAGCTGGGTGGGAATTCTATGTTGTGTGTCTAGTTTGTCTGTTTCTATGTCAGCCTAGTGTGGGTTCTCAATCAGAGACAGATGGTAGTCGTTGTCTCTGATTGAGACTCATATATAGGAGGCTTGTTTTGTGTTGGGATTTTGTGGGTGTTTGTTACCTGTCTCTGTGTTTGTGTTCTGCACCAGATAGGTCTGTATCGGTTTTGCACATTTGTTATTTTGTAGGTTGTTTGTAGTGTTTCTCTTGTGTTTGTATTAAACATGTTTAACACTAGCCGCGCTGCATTTTGGTCCTCTCCTTCACCCCTGGAAGAGAACCTTTACACCTGTACTGTATTTATTATCCTAAAGTTCAGCAGCATTCTGCTATCTCAGTCAAAAAATTATTAATTTTGCCCTCTACATAGTAGTTTGTTTGAGTCAGAGCTTTCATCAGTGTGATGAATCTGTTTTGATAAATGTGTCTAAATCATTCAGTTGGGGCAGAGGGATTCACCACGCATCAGTATGATTGAATAGTATTAGGAGATTACCTTTTGTATTGACGTGCATTCATTCATTACCAGGCCTAGGTGAGTGTAATTGTCTACTGTTCTGATTCCAGACAGGATGGGTCCGTAATGTGTGTAACGGGTGTCGTCGTCGGACCAAAGCGCAGCGTGATGAGTGTTCATGACTTTTATTGAAACTGAACACTTAAACAAAAATAACTAAATAGAATACACAAAACCGAAACAGTTCTGTCATGTGCAGAAACACAAAACAGAAAATAACTACCCACAAAGCATCGGTGGGGAAAAGCTACCTAAGTATGGTTCCCAATCAGAGACAATGATAGTCAGCTGTCCCTGATTGAGAGCCATACCCGGCCAAAACAAAGAAATACAAAACATAGAAAAAAGAATGCCCACCCAAATCACACCCTGACCAAACCAAAATAGAGACATAAAAAGCTTTGTAAGCTTGGTCCAAACATTTCAAACTACTTTTGTAATACAACTTTAGGTATTTTTTTACGTAAATAATCAATAAAATTGAAGACGGGATGATCTGTGTTCAATACCGGAGGAAAACAATGTGTAGCATGCTTTCTGGTCACGCGCTTCTAACAAACAGTACACTTCACTGGAGCCTCATTCTGAACACGGCTACTTCTTTATCAAAGGAAAAACCTCAACCAATTTCTAAAAACTGTTGACATCCAGTGGAAGCGATAGGAACTGCAGGAAGGTCCCTTAGAAATCTGGATTCCCAATGAAAACCCATTGAAAAGAGAGTGACCTCAAAACAACAAAAAAATCTGAATGGTTTGTACTCAGGGTTTTGCCTGCCAAATAAGTTCTGTTATAGTCACAGACATGATTCAAACAGTTTTAGAAACTTCAGAGTGGTTTCTATCCAATACTACTAATAATATGCATATATTAGCATCTGGGACTGAGTAGGAGGCAGTTTACTCTGGGCACGCTTTTCATCCAAATGTGAAAATGCTGCCCCCTATCCTAGAGAAGTTAACAAAAAGTAAACAAATTACTTTGTTTTGCAGAACAATTTCTTCAATTTTACAGCAAATTTCCTGCAATTCTACACATTTTGCCATGACATGATATCAGAGTGCGTGAGTGAGTGTCACTAACAAAATCAAAGGATCCCCCTGCATACCCGGTCTGTAATTTGGACATGATTACGACAAATTTAATTGAGTGACTGTCAGTGAGTGACATATAGGAAAACTGCTGATGTACAAGTTTCGAAATGGCACCTTGTGAATTCTAATATTCTAACTCTCAACACTAAGTTGAGACCCTGACTGAGTTCCCAAAATAAATATATATATTTTGATTACATTTTTCGTATAATTTTCTTTTCTTCCAAAAACATTTCAGAGGTCTGGACTTCAGTGTCTTCCAATGTAATTACAGCCTTGCTCATAACAGACTGTAAACAGTGGCTTGTAACAGACAAGGTAGAACCAGATCCCCATGCAAGATGTCCTCAGTTACTTTTGAGGGGATTTGATGTTATATACAATCAGTAGCGATGCGTGGGTAAAATCACTGGGGAAGACAAGCCAGAAAGAAAAAAACATTAAAACCTGTTGAGATGATTGAATTGTTTGCTCTATAACCTTTTAGTTCATATGCCTTGCGATTGGGATATTTAGGCCTAAGGACGGGACAATAAGAAAACAGAGTGGCAGAATAAACTCAATCACACCTTCGTTTCATCACAAAACCGGAGAGCAACCTCTGTCCGGTGAAGTCCACAAAGCATATTGCATGTAACCAACAGTTACAGTACATGACCTACAGCAAGGTCAAGAAAGGTGAAACCTCTACTGGATCGGTGTCCATAAACCGGGACAGTTGTAAACAACAGCCAACTTTCCAGGACATAGACATGTCTTATATGGGCAGAAAGCTTAAATTATTGTTAATCTAACTGCAGTGTCCAATTTACAGTAGCTATTACGGCAAAAAATACCATGCTGTTGTTTGAGGAGAGTGCACAACAACAAAACACTTTTATCGCTGCAACTGGTTTGATACATTCACCTCTGAAGGTAATGTATTAACATTCAGTAATCTTGCTCTGATTTGTCATCCTGAGGGTCCCAGAGATAAAATGTAACATAGTTTTGTTTGAGAAAATACATTTTTATATTCAAATGTATGAACTGGGTTCTACAGTTTGACCCTACTGCTGTCTCTGGCTCCACATCAACCCTGCCCGGCTATCTAGATGTGTGAATGTCAGTGTATTTTCTGTAAGGAAGCAAATGATCCATCATGTATGACATTCCTGGGAGTGTGTAAACTCATTTTTTATTATTGCGATAGCATTTTTGTATGTTCTCTATAGTTATGTACTTGAAAATGTATAAATTGACCAATTCAGCACATTTGGGCAAACTCCTGGCAGACTTGATATAAAATATTGTGTAGTGATGTAATTCTTCACTGGATCAGTCTGAAACTTTGCACACACACTGTTGCCATATTGTGTACAACATCTAAATTACACCTAGAATCCTACATCACTCTCTTGCAATTCAAAGATGATGTGTTATCTTTTACCAGATCTAATGTGCTATATTCTCCATTTCCACAAACTTCAAAGTGTTTCCTTTCAAATGGTATCAAGAATATGCATATCCTTGCTTCAAGTCCTGAGCTACAGGTAGTTAGATGTCATTTTAAGCGGAAATTGAAAAAAGGGTTCGATCCTTTAAGAGGTTTTTTAATGTTTCTGAGATTTTCTGACTACTAGACTTAGAACCACTGGAGAGTTACTGCAACTCAAAGAAAACAGGAGCTGCCTCCACTATTCCAGCACCATTTCAACTTCACTATTTCAACACCTCAACTGACCAATGCTTAGTCTAATATGGTGACAACTAAAAGATACCAAAAACTTAATATGATGTGGCTGTCTATGGTTCTGATTTGTGTGTGTGTGTGTGTTCGTTCGTGCAAGTAGAAAAAACATGTTGTAGAGGAACGCCAATGTCATCCTCCTCTCTTTCATGTTGACGAAAGGTCTATAACGCTGTCATACAGTACACGCTTTTATTTTTTGTTGTCCTAGGCTACCTGGCTAAAATATTAACTTCCTTTCATGGGGAACATTATCTAGTTAACATTAGCCTTCTACATCTAGCTACATATTGAACTTCCATCCTCTCAGTCCAGGGGCACAATGTATTTTAAGGTTGGACCAGAATCACCTTTAATAATCATTGGCCAGTCAGTACGGAGAATTAAGTAATACCACAAGTCCAAAATCCTATCTCCATCCATGGCTAATTTAGGAAAGGGCAACTTTTTGCTAGCTAGCCACCGGAGGACAACAACACAACGAGATGCAACAGTTCAAGTTGTTTCTGTCGATGACGTATTTTTCTGTGATAGGAATGAAGCCAAATCCAAGCTGGCTTCCCTTGACACTTTTGTTTTGGTGCGCCAGGACCATTTACAGTTGAGCTCACTCAGTTTAGCTCAACACTGATTGGCTATTATTTGACATTTTATAAAGGGAAGCTAAACGCATGCTGGCTTGCCTTGAATTCAATGCTATGGGCGGAAACAATGTCATACTCTTTATGACCAAACCGCATCAGATAGATGGCCTATACATACAGAGACAGAGGGGTGCTGTTTCACTCACTCAGATGCTTTCTTCTGTGAGATACATTCAGCCTCTTGCGAATTGAAGGAAAATTATGACAACACAGAAAGATAAATTATTTAGTTTTTTTCTTGGTAAATTATTTTGTTAAGCCTGGCACCGCAAAAGCTCATCGCATGAAACATGTCAGACACATTTTTCATTAGTTGTCTAAAAATAATTTTCACACTGTGACATACAGAGGAGGCTGGAGACAGGCAGAGACAGGTAGATAGAGACAGGCAGAGCAACAAACCTTGGCCACTGATACCTCTGGGTGAACTCTGAACCTGTCAGCTCCACACACACTTCTCAGATGCTGATACCCACAGACACATGGGCTGCATCCCAAATGACACCCTATTCCCTACATAGTGGACAACTTTTTACCAAAACCCTATGGGCCCTGGTGAAAATGTCTGCACTTATAGAGAATAGGGTGCCATTTGGTACGCAGAGGGTACTTACTGCCACTTATCTTCCTCCTGCGGTGTTGGGAAACAAAACGCCAATATTTAAAATTACATTCCAGATAACCGGGCAACGCAACGAACCTACAGTATATTTCATATTCTGTCTAAGATAAAAAAGACTATGGAAGAAAGGACAACATGAAAACACATTAAGCTATTAAGAAAGCATCATTCGGTAACATTTACTTGACACCCAGCTTCATAACATGCTATGACACAGTCATAACCATGTCATCATTTGTCATAACCTGTTATAATATGCTCATAACACTGTCACGGAAGCTAAGGTAACTGAGCTAAATGACTACTGCCCTGTAGCACTCACTTCCGTCATCATGAAGTGCTTTGAGAGACTAGTCAAGGACCACCCTACCTGACACCCTAGACCCACTCCAATTTCCTTACCGCCCCAATAGGTCCACAGACGACGCACTCGCAACCACACTGCACAAACCCATCTGGACAAGAGGAATACCTATGTAAGAATTCTGTTCATCGATTACAGCTCAGAATTTAACACCATAGTACCCTCCAAACTCGTCATTAAGCTCGAGACCCTGTGTCTCGACCCCGCCCTGTGCAACTGGGTCCTGGACTTCTCCTGTACTCCCTGTTCACCCATGACTGCGTGGCCATGCACACCTCCAACTCAATCATCAAGTTTGCAGACGACACTACAGTGGTAGGCTTGATTACCAACAACGACGAGACGGCCTACAGGGAGGAGGTGAGGGCCCTCGGAGTGTGGTGTCAGGAAAATAACCTCACACTCAACGTCAACAAAACAAAGGAGATGATCGTGGACTTCAGGAAACAGCAGAGGGAGCAGCCCCCTATCCACATCGACGGGACAGTAGTGGAGAAGGTGGAAAATGTTAATTTCCTCGGCATATACATCACAGACAAATTGAAATGGTCCACACACACAGACAACGTGGTGAAGAAGGCGCAGCAGCGCCTCTTCAACCTCAGTAGGCTGAAGAAATTCAGCTTGTCACCAAAAACACTACAAACTTCTACAGATGCACAATCGAGAGCATCTTGTCGGGCTGTATCACCGCCTGGTACAGCAACTGCTCCGCCCATAACCGTAACGCTTTCCAGAGGGTAGTGAGGTCTGCACAACGCATCACCGGGGGCAAACTACCTGCCCTCCCGGACACCTACACCATCCGATGTCACAGGAAGGCCAAAAAGATCATCAAGGACAACAACCACCCGAGCCACTGTCTGTTCACCCCGCTATCATCCAGAAGGCGAGGTCAGTACAGGTGCATCAAAGCGGGGACCGAGAGACTGAAAAACAGCTTCTATCTCAAGGCCATCAGACTGTTAAACAGCCGTCACTACGATTGAGTGGCTGCTGCCAACATACTGACTCAACTCTAGCCACTTTAATAATGGAAAAATTGATGTAATCACTAGCCACTTTATATAATGTTTTCATACCCTACATTACTCATCTCATATGTATATACTGTACTCTATAACATCTACTGCATCTTGCCTATGCCGTTCGGGCATCACTCATTCATATATTTTTATGTACATATTCGTATTCATTCCTTTACACTTTGTGTATAAGGTAGTTGTTGTGAAGTTGTTAGTTGTTAGGTTATAGATATTACTGCATGGTCGGAACTAGAAGCACAAGCATTTCGCTACACTCACATTAACATCTGCTAACCATGTGTATGTGACAAATACATTTTATTTGATTTATATTTAGACCTGCTGTGACATCTACATAAGAGTATGAAAACCCACCACACAAGGAAAAACATTCCATTACACCATAGCCTGCATGTCAACAGTATGTTTATGTTGTATACATTTTTTAGAAGTGCACCATATTAAATGATTGTTGTAAATGTGCACACACTGATGTCAGACATACACCTACACCAATGCTCTGTTGCTAATGACTGGGATGAATGCCGGAGCAGATTTCAGGAGCCGGACAAGACGCCCACTTTTTGAATGATGATTGATATAAGCGCATTTACATGATAGGCCTATCTGGCTTATATCATTATGATGGTCATAAAGTGCTTTTTCAGGCCCCCCGTGTGGTGCAGCGGTCTAAGGAACTGCATCGCAGTGCTAGCTGTGCCACTAGAGATCCTGGTTCGAGTCCAGGCTCGGTCGCAACCGGCCGGGACCGGGAGACCCATCGTCCAGGTTAGGGGAGGGTTTGGCCAGCAGGGTTGTTATTGTCCCATCGCACACTAGCAACTCCTGTGGCAGGCCGGGCGCAATGCACACTGACATGTTCACCAGGAAGCACCACTGTGCTTCCTCGGACACGTTGGTGCGGCTGGTTTCCGGGTTAAGCGGGCATTGTGTCAAGAAGCAGGGCGGCTTGGCTGGGTTGTGTTTCGGAGGACGCACGGCTCTCGACCTTTGCCTCTCCTTTGTCCGTACGGGAGTTGCAGCGATGAGATAAGACTAACTACCAATTGGATACCACGAGTTTGGGGAGAAAAAGGGGTATATAAAAATTAATAAATAAATGTCATAAAGTGTATTTTCTTAGTCCAAGTAAAGTGACCCAGGATGGTCATAATGTTTTTTCTACATGTTATTGAAAATAGGATAAACATTTTAACTTGACTGTAAAGAAATTATTACAACAACAAAGAATTTAACGAACAAACTTTCAAATTAAAGGAAACTTCTTGGCAGGGAATTATTATTTTTTTGAATAAATATGGGTTTAGACACTCTTATATAGGGTTCATAACCAGTCATAAAATAACGCAATATATGGGTTATGAGAGTGTTATGACCATATTATGACAAGTTATGTAGTATTATGACTGTGTCATAAAGTGTTACGACACGTAAAGCCAGACTGGGAGTATTTTAATGCACACGCTGGGCTTTTCCAGAGGGGACAAACATTACACGCACTAAGGCCCAAGGGCTTTAAACTAGCTGCATTCTTTCGTTTGACCTGTTTTCTATTTACATTTCTTTGTATACAGTACAGTATATCCATTGAAATGATGCCAGCTGATTCATGATTTCAATTGGCTGAGAATAACTGCTTGCCTGTCTGTCTCGTCCCGACTCCCCACACGTTCATTACTATGGGACAGCTGGAGATTGAATTTCAATATTGAAACAATGTTGCAAATGTCGGAGAGACAGACAGCAAGTTTATACAAATCTCTGCTGTTGAAAACTAAATGTTAGTCTAAAAGAAATGTGAGATAATGTCTAGATGCTTTTTGTGGGGGATATCAAGTTGATAAACTGCCTGTCTGGGCTGATGAGACAGTGGATTGCACAGTCAGATGGAACAGAGTAAATAGGCATTTCAACGTCATAGATTTAGCCGGTGGTAACTTGTGGAATAGACACCGGCTGCAATGTGGTTTTAACCAATCAGCATCCAGGATTAGACCCACCCGTTGTATAATTGGAAATGTTACATTGTTGCATGTATCAAACCTTACTCAGCAAAGGTTTGACTTATGTGAAACAGCAGCAAAGGCAATGGCAGAGAGAGAAGTCTCATGGGTGACCCAGGTGTCAGTAGTCCTGTAAATTAGACCAGACAGATCTGATCTGTTACCTGTAAAAAGCCTGAGGTCCTGTAGTGGTACTAATTAGACATAGCAGAAACTGACTCCAGGCCTGGCTTACAGTGACCCTGCTTACCTCCCTTATTAATCAGCATGTCTACACATGCCCAGAACTTGAAGGTCAATGCTGAAAATCAATGTGTGTACGCCCTTGAATTGAAGTAGTAGAAGTTAGATGAAATCACGTCAGTCACACACAGTATCTAGGTATTAGTGCTCAATAAATAATTAGCAAATGTCTTCAGTTCTACAGTATACCTCTAAAATTATTGACAAGTTATATTGTTTCACTTTCACACTAATAACAGAGTGCGGAGATGAAATGTGTATTCATCACAAGTGCAGAAATACATTTTTAAAAGGATTACCACTAAAACAATATCAGACAGACAAGAGATTGATTTGTTTACCCATTCTGCTATTTATAGATATGGCGGAATTGGAAGCCTAGCTGTGACCGGTCTGTATCACAAAGACCATAAAACATGAAACCTCCACAGAAATATGATTGTAGGACCAATTCTAATTAGATTTCTAGACATAGTTCATAGCAATACTATCGGAATTACATCTAGACTCAGTTTCTATCAAATGAGACATACCTTTTAAATACGCAGTGCACTTACCCAACATTCACTCAAACCATGATCTTTCTAATGTTTTACATGATTGTTTAACCTGTCTGGCACCGGCGTTCCGCTAGCGGAACTCCTCCCACATTCCACTGAAAAGGCAGAGCGCGAAATTCAAAATATATTTTTTTGAAATATTTAACTTTCACACATTAACTTTTACCGCCTCAGAAACCCGGATCCGGGATCACCCCCCACCCCCCCCCCCCCCCCCCCCACACTGATTAGCATCGCTAGCATAGCGTCACAATTAAATAGTAGCATCTAAATATCATTAAATCACAAGTCCAAGACACCAAATGAAAGATACAGATCTTGTGAATAAAGCCACCATTTCAGATTTTTAAAATGTTTTACAGGGAAGACAAAATATGTAAATCTATTAGCTAACCCCGTTAGCAAAAGACACCACTTTTCTAACTCCATCAGTTTCTTACTCCATCAGGTGCTATCACCAATTCGGCCAAATAAAGATATTGATAGCCACTAACCAAGAAAAAACCTCATCAGATGACAGTCTGATAACATATTTATTGTATAGCATAGGTTTTGTTAGAAAAATGTGCATATTTCAGGTATAAATCATAGTTTGCAATTGCAGCCACCATCACAAATCTCCCCAAAGCGACTAGAATTACTACAGAGAGCAACGTGTATGACCAATTTACTCATCATAAAACATTTCTTAAAAATACACAGCTCACAGCAATGGAAAGACACAGATCTTGTGAATTCAGACAATATTTCAGATTTTCAAAGTGTCTTACAGCGAAAACACAATAAATCGTTATATTAGCATACCACATTTGCAAACGTTACCCGAGCATTGATTCAAGGCAAAATGGGCTATAGCGTTATCATCACCAAAATACATTAATTTTTTCACTAACCTTCTCAGAATTCTTCCGATGACACTCCTGTAACATCACAATCCATATAGAGTTTGATCGAAAATGTGCATATTTAGCGGCACAAATCGTGCTTACACAATGGAAAAAGTGTCCAACTACTCAAGCAATCTGCCCGGCGCCATTTTGAAAATACAACTATTTTTATCGAAAACTATTCATAAACTTGACTAAAAAAATACAGGTTGGACATGAAATGAAAGATGCATTAGTTATTAATGCAACCGCTGAGTTAGATTTTTAAAATTAACGTTACTAGACATACAGTGTGCGTTACAGCCAGACTAGTGCCGCAATAATGGTGTCACTAATCGCCATTATTGAGTTTACATTTTTCCACATAAAAACGGAATAACATCATAAATAGCTCTTACTTTTCGACGAGCTTCCATCAGAATCTTGGCCAAGTGGTCCTTTGTCCAAAAGAATCGTTGCTTGGTTGTAAAACGTTGCATTCAACTTCTGATATAGCAGCTAACAATAGCTATTTTGCCCCAACGTGTCCAAATCCTCAAGACGCAATACTGAGGAAATTCCGAAAAATAGCAATATACTCGCATAATCTGATATAACTCGGTTTAAAATAGCTTCGTTATGATGTTTCTAACACCTATATCGAATTAAATTACAGACGGATACATCTAACGTTGATAACTGAACGTTTGAAAATGGCATCCTGAGGTCCCTCTCTGCGTAATGGTCAGCGTCGAAAAGAAGGCTACCCTCACTCCTTGGCCTTTTATAACCTCTGAGAGCTACGTAGCAAGCCCATTCCACTTCTCATTGGTTACTGACATCCAGGGGAAGGCGGGTGCAGTTCATGTCGTTCCATAGGATACACACAGACCTTTAAAACTGATCTGAGACCAGAGCTTCGCTCTCAGACCTTCGCAATACCTGTCATGGATTTCGCTGTAGAAAGAGTTCTGGGTCACCCACAGACATAATTCCAACGGTTTATGAAACTAGAGAGTGTTTTCTATCCAATAGAATTAATAATATGCATATTGTACGAGCAAGAATTGAGTACGAGGCAGTTTAATTTGGCAACACCCAGAAAAAATAAATGCTAACTGCTCCCCCTATTGACAAAAGGTTAACAAGTCCAATACAGCAAATGAAAGATACACATCTTGTGAATCCAGTCAACATGTCCGATTTTTAAAATGTTTTACAGCGAAAACACCACATATATTTATGTTAGCTCACCACCAAATACAAAAAAGGACAGACATTTTTCACAGCACAGGTAGCATGCACAAAGCCAACCTAACTAACCAAGAACCAACCAAACTAACCAAGAAACAACTTAATCAGATGACAGTCTTATAACATGTTATACAATAAATCTATGTTTTGTTCGAAAAATGTGCATATTTGAGGTATAAATCAGTTTTACATTGCAGCTACCATCACAGCTACCGTCAGAAATAGAACCGAAGCAGCCAGAGTAATTACAGACACCAACGTCAAATACCTAAATAAAACATTTCTGAAAAATCGATGGTGTACAGCAAATGAAAGACAAAAATCTTGTGAATCCAGCCAATATTTCCAATTTTTTAAGTGTTTTACAACGAAAACACAATATAGCATTATATTAGCTTACTACAATAGCCTACCACACTACCGCATTCATTCATCAAGGCACGTTAGCGATAGGGAATAAACCAGCAAAATATATTAATTTTCACTAACCTTCATAAACCTTCATCAGATGACAGTCCTATAACATCAGGTTATACATACACTTATGTTTTGTTCGAAAATGTGCATATTTAGAGCTGAAATCAGTGGTTATACATTGTGCTAACGTAGCATCTTTTTCCCACAACGTCCGGATATTTTTCTGACACTCACATATTCTGACCAAATAACTATTCATAAACATAACTAAAAAATACATGTTGTATAGGAAATGATAGATACACTAGTTCTTAATGCAATCGCCGTGTTAGAATTCTAAAAATAACTTCATTACGACATACAGCTTAGTTATAGCGAGAGAGTACCCAAAATCTGGGCGCAAACGACTATTTCACATGTTTGACAGATATATGAAATAGCATCATAAAATGGGTCCTACTTTTGATGATCTTTCATCAGAATGTTGTACAAGGGGTCCTTTGTCGGGAACAATCGTTGTTTGGTTTTAGAATGTCCTCTTCTCCAGTCAATTAGCACGGAAAGCTAGCAAAGTGGCGCGAAGCTCTCCTTCCTGAACAAAGGCACACAACGCAACACGCCTAACGTCCCGAATAAATTTCAATAATCTAATAAAACTATATTGAAAAAACATACTTTACGATGATATTGTCACATGTATCAAATAAAATCAAAGCCGGAGATATTAGTCGTCCATAACGACAGCTTTACAGAAGGCAAAACCAGATCCCTTCACGCGCTCTCCAGAAAACAGGAAACTGGTGACACGTCATGCCGAGAGCTTTTATTCGACCCCAGATCAAGTTATACACTCCATTTCTTCTCTCACTGCCTGTCGACATCTAGTGGAAGACGTATGAAGTGCATGTATACTGATATATATGAAGCCCATTTATAGGCAGGCCCTAGAACAGAGCATCGATTTCAGATTTTCCACTTCCTGTCAGGAAGTTTGCTGCAAAATGAGTTCTGTTTTACTCACAGATATAATTCAAACGGTTTTAGAAACTAGAGAGTGTTTTCTATCCAATAGTAATAATAATATGCATATTGTACGAGCAAGAATTGAGTACGAGGCCGTTTAAATTGGGCATGATTTTCCCCCAAAGTGAAAACAGCGCCCTCTGTCCTCAACAGGTTTTAACACTCTTTATTTCAGTAATTGAGGCGCTTTCAATAAATGAACCAAATAGTGACGTTGACTAAATGCATGGTTCAGCATGTGTTCAATACGTCAGGTCAATTGGTGGGCAACGCTGATCAGATATAATGTAATATTGCTTCAATGTGCCGAGTGTTTCTCTAAGGGTTTGCTCTATTATTCTCAATATGCTTTTTAATCTCCTGCTTCAGTAGGACTGGGAATACTGGGTCATTTAAATCAGTTTGACATAGATTCAACTTTGAAATTATATGGAAAAACATTTGCAATTTCAAACGGCATGAAGTGGTGAGTAGTGGGGGGTAACCAAGAAAAGCAATCGCTGCTCAATAAAGTGCCAGTAGTCACATCTTCAGTATCTGAGATAAATCTTCCCCCATCAGAAAGCTAGGAATAGTCCCCTCTCTTTAAGAATACTTCATAGAGCATGGATTGGAAGGAGACAGAAAAGTGAGAGAAGGACATTTTAAACATTGGCATTTTATTCATGAGGTAAATCCATCGTGTGCTGCTTAGAAAATGTATTTGAAAGTAGATGAGCACTCAAAGAGTAGAGTGGTAGGCTGTTGGGTAGAGAGGAGGAGGAGGAGAGTCTGAAAAGGAAAGGACTGTCTCCTGGTCTGCAACTGTCTTCAAGGAGTAATTACTTATGTTTAATGAGGTGAGACAGCAGTGAGTCAGAGAGACACTCGAGAATATTTATCCCTTTCCCTTTACACACTTTCTTTGTCAGGGATATCTCTCCCATTCCCTTTAATAATAATAGTTAAGAATTACGCAAAGTTTCTCAAGAAAATTTCGTTCTGTTAGGTGACCTAAACTGGGATATTGTCACGCCCTGACCGTAGAGAGACGTTTTATTTCTCTATTTGGTTAGGTCAGGGTGTGATGTGGGGTGGGCATTCTATGTTTTGTTTTTACATGCACGCTGCGCCTTGGTTGATTTATGACAGGGAGTTTGAGGATAGCGAGCGTGACAGAATTACCCACCACAAGAAGACCAAGCAGCGTGCGCCAACCTGGAGGACGAGTTGGACCAGGGAGGAGATAATGGCAGAGGACAAGACACGGTCACGGAAGCCCGAGTCTGAGTTTAGACCTGAGCCAACTCCCCATGCTTACCGTGGGGAGCATGTGACTGGTCAGGCACCGTGTTATGGGGTGATGCGCACGGTGTCTCGAGTGAGCATTCACAGGCCGGTGTGTTGCCGGGTGGAAGTGGGCATCCAGCCAGAACGGGTTGTGCCAGCTCTGCCCGACTAGCATCACTACCCTGGACAACTATAAATACCTAGGTGTCTGGCTAGACTGTAAACTCTCCTTCCAGACTCATATTAAACATCTCCAATCCAAAAACAAATCTAGAATCGGCTTTCAATTTCGCAACAAAGCCTCCTTCCCTCATGCCGCCAAACTGACTATCCTACCGATCCTCGACTTTGGCGATGTCATCTACAAAATAGCTTCCAACACTCTACTCAGCAAACTGGATGCAGTCTATCACAGTGCCATCAGTTTTGTTACCAAAGTCCCTTATACCACCCACCACTGCGACCTGTATGCTCTAATCGGCTGGCCCTCGCTATATATTCGTTGCCAGACCCACTGGCTCCAGGTCATCTATAAGTCTATGCTTGGTAAAGCGCCGCCTTATCTCAGCTCACTGATCAAGATAACAACACCCACCCGTAGCACTCGCTCCAGCAGGTATATCTCACTGGTTATCCCCAAAACCAACACCTCTTTGGCCGCCTTTCCTTCCAGTTCTCTGCTGCCAGTGACTGGAACGAATTGCGCAAAAACATTTTTTGCTGGAGACTTACATTTCCCTCACTAACTTTAAACATCAGCTATCTGAGCAGCTAACCGATCGCTGCAGCTGTACATAGTCCATCTGTAAATAGCCCACCCAATCTACCTACCTCATCCCCATATTGTTTTTATTTACTTTTCTGCTCTTTTGCACACCAGTATCTCTACTTGCACATCATCATCTGCTCATTTATCACTCCAGTGTTAATCTGCTAAATTGTAATTACTTTGCTAGTATGGCCTATTTATTGCCTTCCTCCTTATGCCATTTGCACACACTGTATATAGACTTTCTTTTTTTCTATTGTGTTTTTGACTGTACGCTTGTTTATTCCATGTGTAACTCTGTGTTGTTGTTTGTGTCGCACTGCTTTGCTTTATCTTGGCCAGGTCGCAGTTGTAAATGAGAACTTGTTGTCAACTAGCTTACCTGGTGAAATAAAATAAAAAAATATTTTTTAAACAACACCCTCTACAGTATACAGAGCATTAATGCAAGCTTCTTTATGTAAACCTGTCTCTAAACATATCTCTCATTCACTTTACACAATGTCTTTGTTAAATTTTGTACAGTAAACAACAGTTTAGATACAGTACTGTATGTGTGCTACATGAACGTGTGAGAGAGTTAAAGGTGCAGTAGAGCAACATCACACGTTACTCTACCTTTAGTGTCAGCGACATTACTCTGCTCAGAAGGGGTTTAAAGGGAGAACTAAGCCCATGCTGAGACCCAGTATAAGACCCATTCTGCCCTTCAATCATTCCTGCTGGACAGAGAAGAGTCAGTGGTTCAGAGAGGTTATACACTGATGACCAGGAACAAGAACGCTGCCTCTGATTATAGCAGCAGCTCTCTCATGAAGTCCTGTAAGACATACAGTCATTTCTTGCTCTCATTCAAGTCTGAAAATAACTTTCTGTGTGATGATAAGCTCTTAGTCATAAGGCCAAGTTCCCAAAGCTGTAATATTGATGATGATTAACCACTGTGGTCTGTCCTAATCATAAACGCTTGAGAGGTGAAAGGATCTACTGTGTGTGTGCCTGTGTGCTTGTGTGATAGAACTACTGTGGCTCCCAATAGTTATTGACTTCAGTGAGTGAGTGAAAAAATCTACAACATTGTTTGAAGACAACGTTACACTGATCAACGCCGCCTTCTTCTTTGGGTTTTATGGTGAACTACAAGCAAAAAGGCGTAATGTCGCCACCAACTGGGCAGGATGAAAATAAAAGATCCCAAAAGACAATCTATGTGGCTAAAAATACACATATTGACTGCCTGAAACTCAATCAACATGCTCCTTGGATCATCTGTTAAAAATCTGATCCAAACACAGGCTCAGGAGCCTGGGAGGGTGGCGCATCTTCTGTCACCAATAACCCTTCTAAATCCGCTGTGAATTCCTGAAGCCCTGGATACTTTCCTGCCACAGCCACAATGATGTCCAATTTCTTTGATTTCCTTTCTAATTGAGCAGGGCAGTTTATCACAGTTGCAATGAATGCCACAAAATCCACTTTCTTTACATACAGCATGTCCGGTTCTCTTGGTCTATTCACTATGGGCTATTCACTTGCTCTCTCAATTATTTTGATTTCCTCTACATAAGAGATCCGATGGACTGCCATAACTTTTGCCACCTCAAACTACTTCACCCTTACAAGGCACCTCAAACACTCTGGGTCATGATCCCCACCACAATTGCAACTCGGCTGTTCTTCACTCCGATCTTCTGTATACTTTATTCATCTGCACACACTTGAAACATGGCCAAATCCTTTAAAATGTTTACACTGTAATGGTTTGGGGTCAAACCCCATATACCCCAGCTTTTCATGTGTAGGAAGGTGCTCATCATAAAAAAAGCAATGGAACCAACACATTTTCTTCCATCCACCATGCGAGTCAAGCGACAGGCACAAACCACACCTGGTATTCCTGTTGTGCGATTTTCCTCACATAACCTCCATCGAAACCCCGGAAATGACTCCCTTAACAGGGCCATAGTGAAAGACTTAGGGCCCAATTCATTCAGATCTGCTTTAGCCATCATCTGCATGTTTTGCCGGTGTCAGATGTGGAACTGCATTACAGCTTTCACATCCACAAGTGGCTCCCGGCATTATACCTAAAGCGAACATTCCCATTGGCTGCACTATGTCGCATAAAGATAAATCCTCTGCAGTTTAAACACTGGAATGTGAGATGAAATCTACACCTTGATCATGCTTTTCAATTTGAGTGTCATTATGTCTATAAAGCCTACACTTTCACAGTTTGAACTTCTAACGAGTGGGACGGATATGGCTTTTTGACAATTATCACAAGAGCAGCTTTGAAAACATCCAACACAGTGAATACATCAGCTACGTGGGTGTCGTTTATCGCTGGTTAACGCTTGATCTACCATCTTGGTGTCATGTTGTTTTGCTACCGTGCTATGTTGTTGTCTTAAGTTTCTCTTTATGTAGTGTTGTGATGTCACTCTTGTCGTGATGTGTGTTTTGCCCAATAATTTTATTTTGTATTTTTAATTTCAGCTCCTGTCCCTGCAGGAAGCCTTTTGCCTTTTAGTAGGCCATTATTGTAAATACGTCTAGTTTAATAAAGGTTAAATACATTTTTTTTAAATAAAAAATCTGATTGGATATAGGCCATAGTTTTATCTGCATTTGTGATAGTCACATTATTTTTATGTGCAACTTTAAGATTCCAAAAATAAGGGACTGAACCAACAGGCTCCTTAGTAAGTAATGAACTGTTCTCTATCAACACCGCACGAACTGCCTGAGAAACGTTACTCTACGCACTTCTGTCAGACGTTAGCTCTCAAATGTTTTTGAAATCATTTTATGGAAAGAAGTCAAGGGCGCTCATCCAAAAAATGTGATCATCATTGAAAAGGAAAAGGTGCAACACACGCTTACCATTAAAAAAAACATATTTTATTTTTAAAAAGCTTCTTTAACTTTGCTTAAATTCAAATTTGAGTTAATGGTGAGCGAGTGTTGCACCTTTTCCTTTTCAAAGTGATAATTAAAATAAATGTTCAATAATACATTTTTCTAATCAAGAAAATAAATAGCTGTATCATGTTTGTTTTTATGTCTCGTATTATGTGTTTTAATGCTATTTTATATGTAATTGTAAATTCTGCATTTCTTCAGTTTTGTAAATTGGGAGCAAAAATCTATTTAGTCAAAGTCACCCATATCGAACTCTGGGGAATTGTTTGTTTATTCATTCACCCAAGGTTTCAATAAATCTTAAACTCATAAAAGAATCATCCGTTGAGTTTAGAAAAATAATTTGATAATCAGCAATGAAACATACTGGTTGTAACTAAGTATAAATATACTACGAATAAGGAAATATCAACAACATGCCCATTGCAAGGTGTTCATGACCACAGTTATATGTTAGCCTCTCTCCTCTCATTAACGGTGTGTTGCTGTCTAATAGAGGACCATCTGTCTTTGGCGTTCTGATAGGCCATAATGGGGGTGGGGTGTTAATAAACAGAGCCCATGGGCCCATGTGTGTCCAAATAATAGTTAGCTTTAAAGGGTGCCTGTGTTTGTGGTAAACAATGAGTCTTTAATCATCGGTGGTAGGACCTGGTGGAGCCATGTGACAGGAAGAGCCACAAGTCATTACTCTGTAATGCTAATAATCATCAAATCAAAATGTATTTGTCACATACACATGGTTAGCAGATGTTAATGCGAGTGTAGCGAAATGCTTGTGCTTCTAGTTCCGACCATGCAGTAAGATCTAACAAGAAACCTAACAATTTCACAACAACTAACTTATACACACAAGTGTAAAGGAATGAATTAGAATATATGAATGAGTGATGGCCGAACGGCATAGGCAAGATGCAGTAGAGGGTATAGAGTACAGTATATACATATGAGATGAGTAATGTAGGGTATGTAAACATTATATAAAGTGTCATTGTTTAAAGTGGCAAGTGATACATTTATTACATACATTTTTCAAGTGGCTAGAGTCGAGTCAGTATGTTGGCAGCAGCCCCTCAATGTTAGTGATGGCTGTTTTTCAGTCTCTCGATCCCAGCTTTGATGCACCTGTACTGACCTCGCCTTCTGGATGATAGCGGGGTGAACAGGCAGTGGCTCGGGTCGATGTTCTCCTTGATGATCTTTTTGGCCTTCCTGTGAAATCGGGTGGTGTAGGTGTCCCGGTGGGCAGGTAGTTTGCCCCCGGTGATGCGTTGTGCAGACCTCAATACCCTCTGGAGAGCCTTGCGGTTGTGGGTGGAGCAGTTGCCGTACCAGGCGGTGATACAGCCCAACAGGATGCTCTCGATTGTGCATCTGTAAAAGTTTGTGAGTGTTTTTGGTGACAAGCCGAATTTCTTCAGCCTCCTGAGGTTGAAGAGGCGCTGCTGCAACTTCTTCACCACGCTGTCTGTGTGGGTGAACCATTTCAGTTTGTACGTGATGTGTACGCCGAGGAGCTTATAACTTCCCACCATCTCCACTACTAATAGCCCCTCATATTACATCCACCCTGTGTTACTGTGGTCTTCCTAGTGTGCGTTTGTGTGTGTGTGTCTATTTTAATGCCAGCCCCATGACATGAGATACACCTGGTGTCCTTGTGCTTTTCCAATAGCAGTTTATTTATTGCTTTCTCCCTTAGCTGTACAGTCATTCCATTTCATTTCAATCATGTTTTGACCTCACCCCTTTTGATTTGAAGAAAACTTTCCATAAATATTTGCACATGGTAGATTTGGACAGAACATAACATTTTGGACCTGAATGCCAAAACATTCAGGAGATAGAGGTGCCTAAAGTTGACCCATTTTGCATACCCCACCATACCATGAGACATCCATGGTAGGGAGGATCATAGCTATATTCAATACAATTCACAAGTTTATTTAACACATATGTTTAAACCTTTATCATGACGGATTTGTCCAAAATCGTGTGACATAAAACATTACTTTTCTGTCCTTCATTTATGGCAGTGTAAGTTGTCATTATATAAACATTGATCTTGAACCCTGCAAGATTCCTGGATCTAGCTGATGGATAGTTTTTTGTGTAGAGATCTCACAAATGCAGTGTAACTACGTAACATTCACTGTCTCCTTATGAAAACAAACTATGTATGCGATTGCAAAATAAAATGCCTGTAAGAGAGTCACCTTCCCTTGATACTTAAAACCTACATTGATACTGTCATTAACGTGATTCTTCATTAATTATGCATAATACCTGTTGGATTCGTATTTGGTTTTTAGTTACGCCGTGATATTTTCACACGTCATCATCTCTGGATATAATAACAAATGACATTCACAATATGATCTGGTAGTGAAAAAACAACACAATTTGGTGCTTAACTCATTTTTGATCCGTTTTTGTGAGAGATGTTGCCACTTTTGTTTGTTTCCCGGCGCTTCAACTGAAGGGTGTAATGCTACTCTGTTGCTGTAAAATCATGTGCGGCTATTATGAGGATGACATCTGTTGGCTTCAACTTGATTTTCAATACAAATCCTTCCATTAAAAAAGGAACCTTCTTTTTGGTCACTTTCATTACAAAAATGGTGAGAATAATGCTAGCGCTATTCATTGCTTTGTTATGTGTCCCTGAGTCGGCCACATACAGTACCAGTTAAAAGTTTAGACACACATACTCGATCAAGGGCTTTTTCTTTATTTTCTACATTGTAGAATAATAGTGAAGACATCAAAACTATGAAATAACACATATGGAATCATGTAGTAACCAAAAAAAGTGTTAAACAACAATATTTGATATATTTGAGATTCTTGAAAGTAGCCACAATCCAGGTGACTACCCCATGAAGCTGGTTGAGAGAATGCCAAGCGTGTGCAAATCTGTCATAAATCTGTCCTACTTTCAGGAATCTGAAATATAAAATAGATTTTGATTAACACTTTTTTGGTTACTGTATGATTGTATGAATTTTACAGTTGATAATAATAACTAATCAGATAAATATTTGCTATAATAGACAGCAATGCCAATTGGGACCTGAACCTTCTTGATCCAAATAAATAGCTGAAAATGAAGGGTTCTGAATGGGGGTCTTCTCCCTTGTCATCTTCAGGAGCAGGTGCATGGCCTCAGGCACTATCCCACTCTGGCTCACTCAACAAACATTTGTGTTTTGATATTCATAGATGATAATGCCCAAACCAACAATCAATTTGCCTGAGGACACTGGCATAAAAAAGGGTAGGGGAGCAGGGGTGGAGAAGAGACAAAGAGAGAGACAAAAATAAAGAGCGAAAGAAAGACAAAGGGATGTGGCTGGCATGGCGAAAGTTCTTTATGGCTGTGAATACATTAGCGGTGTCCTAATGGTATCATTAGGACCGTTCAAAGTTAGCCTTGTTGTTTTTCAATCATTTGCTCATGGAATGGATTAGGAATAGACTATTTGGACAAATGAGACCCGTTTCAGGAAGCTACCCATACATTGCACGTTACTGAAGAGGAATTTGAATGTTTTTTTGGGGGGGGGTATAAATGCCTTCTCAAACTTGTGAACTTTCATGTGCCTTAATAGCTGACTTGTATGATACCTGTAAATATAAATACAACTGTTAAATTATGAGCCTAATTGGTTGAGCCACGGAAAAATACAGAAACCTTTCCGCTAGCCATGATTGGCTGAGATGAATGGATTGGACATGCCGATAGAGAAGTTCGGATTGGTCTGCCATATAGCATTCTTCCGTGAGCTGCTCAGTATGCGTAGATAATCCTTGTGACCGCTGCTTTTTGAAAGCTATAATGTTAGCCATGGAGAATGGAAAAGTGTTGCTACTGCTCTCAACAATATTTCTGAATTTAGCAAGCGCTATCGACAAAGATCAGTGGGAAAAAGTTGTGATGGATTAATTTCTGCACAAGTTCAGTGTGAACTGGAGTAACTTGACACAACGCAGGCCAAACAAGCTACAGAAACAAAATAGAGTTAGCTAAAGGGGTTCTAGTCTAGCTACATTTTCAGACATTATACATTGCAAGTTAAAGCGTCCTGTTAACTAGCTAACGTTAAGTGTATGATCTGTGTAGTCATATTATATGTATCAGAAATCCATTTGCATTGCTAGTTATAGCCTAATGTTAGCTAGCTAACATTGAACCTAGTTGGTTAGTCTTAGCTACCTGCAGATTCATACTACAGCATGTCATGCATGGTGGCTAGCTATGTCAATCCTTTTGTATTGCTAGTAGTATGAGTTGGGATTATGCTCCACTGTTTAGATAGATACATGTCTAAACAAAAGACTCCACTTCGCCAGATGATTAAATGATCCATCAAGTTAGCCAAGTGTGTCTGGGGGTATTTATTACATTTCATGAACATGTGTCTAGACAATAGTGACCCATCCACTTAGCTAGATGTTGCGTGGTTATAGCATTTCTTTCACATGCCCCATAAATTTAGTGTGGGTGTGCAAGTGTGTGTGTTGCACTTCATGACAGATTCAAACCGGTGCGCCTGGCACCTACTACCATACCCTGTTCAAAGGCACTTAAATATTTTGTCCTGCCCATTCAGCTGAATGGCAAACATACACAATCCATGTCTCAAAGCTTAGAATCCTTCTTTAACCTGTCTCCTTCCCTTCATATACACTGATTGAAGTGGATTTAACAAGTGACATCAATAAGGGATCATAGCTTTCACGTGGATTCACCTAGTCACTCCATGTTATGGAAAGAGCAGGTGTTCATAATGTTTTGTACACATTTGTGACCGACGACCTCGATTCAGTGTTATGTTGCAAAATTTGAAAATGTGTTTTTTACATTGGATAAAAGTAGCGACTCAGAGCTACAAAATGTTATATCACACACTACAGTTGAGGAACAATGGGAAAGTCATTCTCTTTTGAAAGTTGTAACCAATATTCCCTCCAAAAATGTTTGGCACTGAGCAAATTTCAGTTCTGCTGACTGCAAACTTGAATGTTGTGAAAATTCTGTGCGTGTACTGTGAACGCTGAGGCTGTACCTGTTTTAAGTAACAGTTAACAGTGGCCATGTAGGCTATTTCATCCTAATGTAGCACTACAGTGCCAGAGTGGCCTACCATCAAAAACAATGGAGAACATGCATCCCATGGTCAGGGTGGCACCTGACCACACTACTGAACGTGTAATTTCCGGTCACAACTTGCAGACTTGTTTACGTGCTGCTGTGCGTTTTCTGTTAACCTTATTTTGCTACCTGACAACTTTACGGTTTTTACTTTTTAATTACTTTTTAGTTTTTCCCTCACTCAACTTTATCTGGACATGGTTCATCAGGACCTCTAACAGTTGAAACTAAGTAGTAACATTAACATGATGCCTTCTAATTGCAGTCGCTGTACTCATAATATACAGGAGAACGATCGCCTTACGGCGAGGATAGCTGTGCCGCAAGCCCAGCTTCAGACGCAATCGTTAGGCAAGGGTAATTTCAGTGTAGGAAAGGATGAAACAGCGTCTGTGCCACCAGTAAGTACAGATAGTAGTATAAATCCCCCCCGCACGGTCCCCGCAGCCGGACAACTTTCTCATGGCTTCTGGAGGGAAATGCTGTAGGAATGCTCAACCGGTGTCGCTCATTCAGCCGACAGAAACTTTCAACCAGTTCTCCCCATTAAGCAGCGAGTCGGAGTCTGAGGCCGAGTCTTCTCTTGTCTCTACTCCTCCTGTTACGGGGTCTGAGATGCCGCAGCCTCCTACCATTAGCTCTGGCAAATTAAAATCCCTAGTCATTGGCGACTCCATTACCCGCAGTATTAGACTTAAAACGAATCATCCAGCGATCATACACTGTTTACCAGGGGGCCGGGCTACCGACGGTGCTGGCTAAAGCTAAAATTGGCGAGTGTAGAGAGTATAGGGATACTGTTATCCACGTCGGCACCAACGATGTTAGGAAGCGCAAGCGCAACATAGCTTCAGCGTGTAAATCAGCTAGAAAGATGTGTCGGCATCGAGTAATTGTCTCTGGTCCCCTCCCAGTTAGGGGGAGTGATGAGCTCTACAGCAGAGTCTCACAACTCAATCGCTGGTTGAAAACTGTTTTCTGCCCCTCCCAAAAGATAGAATTTGTAGATAATTGTCCCACAATTAGGACTCACCCACAAACAGGAGTGACGGACTCCATCCTAGCTGGAGGGGTGCTCTCATCTTATCTATGAACATAGACTCCCCTAGCTCCACAATGAAATAGGGTGCAGGCCAGGCAGCAGGCTGTTAGCCACCCTGCCAGCTTAGTGGAGCCTGCCATTAGCACAGTCAGTGTAGTCAGCTCAGCTATCCCTATTGACACCGTGTCTGTGCCTCGACCTAGGTTGGGCAAAACTAAACATGGCGGTGTTCGCCTTAGCAATCTCACTAGAATAAAGACCTCCTCCATTCCTGCCATTATTGAAAGAGATCGTGATACCTCACATCTCAAAATAGGGCTACTTAATGTTAGATCCCTCACTTCAAAGGCAGTCATAGTCAATGAACTAATCACTGATCATAATCTTGATGTGATTGGCCTGACTGAAACATGGCTTAAGCCTGATGAATTTACTGTTTTAAATAAGACCTCACCTCCTGGTTACACTAGTGGCCATATCCCCCGCGCATCCCGCAAAGGCGGAGGTTTTGCTAACATTTACGATAGCAAATTTCAATTTACAAAAAACAAACAACCTTTTCGTCTTTTGAGCTTCTAGTCATGAAATCTATGCAGCCTACTCAATCACTTTTTGTAGCTACTGTTTACAGGCCTCCTGGACCATATACAGCGTTCCTCACTGAATTCCTATCGGACCTTGTAGTCATAAAAGATAATATTCACATGGAAAAGTCCACACACCCACTCCAAAAGGCTTTCGGAGCCATCATCGACTCAAATGTTGTGGATCTTAATGTTTTTCCTCATAATCCTGGACTATCGGACCACCATTTTATTACGTTTGCAATCGCAACAAATAATCTGCTCAGACTTGGAAAGACAGTACAGTGCAGTATCGAAGAGCTCTCACTGTTGCTCGATCATCCTATTTTTCCAACTTAATTGAGGAAAATGAGAACAATCTGAAATGTAATTTTGATACTGTCGAAAAGCTAACTAAAAAGCAGCATTCCCCAAGAGAGGATGGCTTTCACTTCAGCAGTAATAAATTCATGAACTTCTTTGAGGAAAAGATCATGATCATTAGAAAGCAAATTACGGACTCCTCTTTAAATCTGCGTATTCCTCCAAAGCTCAGTTGTCCTGAGTCTGCACAACTCTGCCAGGACCTAGGATCAAGGGAGACACTCAAGTGTTTTAGTACTATATCTCTTGACACAATGATGAAAATAATCATGGCCTCTAAACATTCAAGCTGCATTGTAACGGGTGTCCTCCTCCTCTTCGGAAGAAGAGGAGGAGTAGGGATTGGACCAAAGCGCAGCGTGATTGTTTGACATAACGAAGTTAATTAAAGTAAAGACGAAAAACCGAAAACACTTCAACAAACTACAAAATAACAAAACGACGTAGACAGACCTGAAGATGGAACTTACATAAATACACGAAGAACTCACGAACAGGAACAGACTACATCAAACGAACAAACAAACCGAAACAGTCCCGTGTGGTGCAACATACACAGACACAGAAGACAATCACCCACAAACAAACAGTGTGAACAGCCTACCTTTATATGGTTCTCAATCAGAGGAAACGTCAAACACCTGTCCCTGATTGAGAACCATATAAGGCTAATTACAAATGACCTAAACATAGAAACACAAAACATAGAATGCCCACCCCAACTCACGCCCTGACCAACTAAACACATACAAAAATAACAGAAAACAGGTCAGGAACGTGACATGCATACTGGACCCTATTCCAACTAAACTACTGAAAGAGCTGCCTCCTGTGCTTGGCCCTCCTATGTTGAACATAATAAATGTCTCTTTATCCACCGGATGTGTACCAAACTCACTAAAAGTGGCAGTAATAAAGCCTCTCTTGAAAAAGCCAAACCTTGACCCAGAAAATATAAAAAACTATCGGCCTATATCGAATCTCCCATTCCTCTCAAAATATTTAGAAAAAGCTGTTGCGCAGAAACTCACTGCCTTCCTGAAGACAAACAATGTATACAAAATGATTCAGTCTGGTTTTTGACCCCATCATAGCACTGAGATTGCACTTGTGGAGGTGGTAAATGACCTTTTAATGGCGTCAGACCGAGGCTCTGCATCTGTCCTCGTGCTCCTAGACCTTAGTGCTGCTTTTGATACCATCGATCACCACATTCTTTTGGAGAGATTGGAAACCCAAATTGTTCTACACGGACAAGTTCATGCCTGGTTTAGATCTTCTCTGTCGGAAAGATATCAGTTTGTGAATGGTTTGTCCTCTGACAAATCAACTGTAAATTTCAGTGTTCCTCAAGGTTCCGTTTTAGGACCACTATTGTTTTCACTATATATTTTACCTCTTTGGGATGTCATTCGAAAACATAATGTTAACTTTCACTGCTATGCGGATGACACACAGCTGTACATTTTAATGAAACATGGTGAAGCCCACAAAATTGCCCTCGCTAGAAGCCTGTGTTTCAGACATAAGGAAGTGGATGGCTGCAAACTTTCTACTTTTAAACTCGGGCAAAACAGAGATGCTTGTTCTAGGTCCCAAGAAACAAAGAGATCTTCTCTTGAATCTGACAATTAATGTTGATGGTTGTACAGTCGTCTCAAATAAAACTGTGAAGGACCTCGGCGTTACTCTATACCCTGATCTCTTTTGATGAACATATCAAGACTGTTTCAAGGACAGCTTTTTTCCGTCTATGTAACATTGCAAAAATCAGAAACTTTCTGTCCAAAAATGATGCAGAAAAATGAAACCATGCTTTTGTTACTTCTAGGTTAGACTACTGCAATGCTCTACTTTCCGGCTACCCGGATAAAGCACTAAATAAACTTCAGTTAGTTCTAAATACGGCTGCTAGAATCCTGACTAGAACCCAAAAAATATATAATATTACTCCAGTGCTAGCCTCCCTGCAAGGGCTGATTTCAAGGTTTTACTGCTAACCTACAAAGCATTACATGGGCTTGCTCCTACCTATCTTTCCGGTTTGGTCCTGCCGTACATACCTACATGTACGCTACGGTCACAAAACGCAGGCCTCCTAATTGTCACTAGAATTTCTAAGCAAAAAGCTGGAGGCAGGGCTTTCTCCTATAGAGCTCCATTTTTATGGAATGGTTTGCCTACACATGTGAGAGACGCAGACTCTGTCTCAACCTTTAAGTCTTTATTGAAGACTCATATCTTCAGTAGGTCCTATTGATGAGTGTAGTCTGGCCCAGGAGTGTGAAGGTGAATGGAAAGGCACTGGAGCAACGAACCGCCCTTGCTGTCTCTGTCTCGCCGGTTCCCCTCTCTCCACTGGGATTCTCTGCCTCTAACCCTATTACAGGCTGGGTTACTGGCTTACTGGTGTTCTTCCATGCCGTCTCTAGGAGGGGTGCGTCACTTGAGTAGGTTGAGTCACTGACGTGGTCTTCCTGTATGGGTTGGCACCCCCTCTTAGGTTGTGCCGTGGCGGAGATCTTTGTGGGCTATACTCGGCCTTGTCTCAGGCTGGTAAGTTGGTGGTTGAAGATAACACTCTAGTGGTGTGGGGGCTGTGCTTTGGCAAAGTGAGTGGGGTTATATCCTGCCTGTTTGGCCCTGTCCGGGGGTATCATTGGATGGGGCCACAGTGTCTCCTGTTCCCTCCTGTCTCAGCCTCCAGTATTTATGCTGCAGTAGTTTGTGTTGGGGGGCTAGGGTCAGTCTGTTATATCTGGAGTATTTCTCCTGTCTTATCCGGTGTCCTGTTTGAATTTAAGTGTGCTCTTTCTTTCTCTCGGAGGAGGACCTGAGCCCTAGGACCATGCCTCAGGACTACCTGGCATGATGACTCCTTGCTGTCCCCAGTCCACCTGGCCGTGCTGCTGCTCCAGTTTCAACTGTTCTGCCTGCGGCTATGGAACCCTGACCTGTTCACTGTGATTACTATTATTTGACCATGCAGGTCATTTATGAACATCTTGGCCATGTTCTGTTATAATCTCCACCCGGCATAGCCAGAAGAGGACTGGCCACCCCTCATAGCCTGGTTCCTCTCTAGGTTTCTTCCTAGGTTCTGGCCTTTCTAGGGAGTTTTTCCTTGCCACCGTGCTTCTACACCTGCATTGCTTACTGTTTGGGGTTTTAGGCTGGGTTTCTGTACAGCACTTTAATATATCAGCTGATGTAAGAAGGGCTATATGAATACATTTGATTTGATTTATAACATTGTAATATGGAAATAGCTGTTCTATCATTCAGGCTACAGTAGCAGCCAAGGTGTGGTGTTCTATGTAGTCATACATTCCATGAGACTTAAAAAACATGCAGTGCTTGACATTGACCTGTTTATCCATGTTGTTGTGTTGTTTGATGCAAGAAAACACTTTACAAATGTAAAAATTAATTATATTCCCATACCATTATTACAGAGAATAAAACGAATTATGCGACACTCTGACTATTGGCTACTTAGCTTACTCAAGCCTGTCTCAAAATACAACACTGCCCCTTTAAGACAAACAAAAGTTATTTTCCTGTGACATCAAAGATGTCTACAAATGTACAAGTTTTGTGCTCTTGTTGGAAGCAATCAATCCCCTATTGCTGACTACAAATTATCTATAACTGGGCTAATAACTCACTAACTGTACACAGCCAATCTGTAAATAGCACACCCAACTACCTCATCCCCATATCGTTATTTATCTTCTTGCTCTTTTGCAACCCAGTATCTCTACTTGTACATCATCATATGCACATCTATTGTGTTATTGACTGTACGTTTGTTTATCTGTAACTCTGTGTTGTTGTTTTTGTCACACTGCTTTGCTTTATCTTGGCCAGGTCACAGTTGTAAATGAGAACTTGTTCTCAACTGGCCTACCTGCTTAAATAAAGGTGAAATAAAAAATGTATAAAAAACTATCAAAGGATATGAACAAAATCTCAAAACAAAAGCATCTACTCATGACCACTCATGCTCTAAACGGCACAGATCCATATATGGCAATGGTCTATTTGCATATAGGCCTACTGAAGCTCAGAATTTTTTATGCCACGACGGTTTATGTAAAGTACGGGCTGAGTAGTGCAGGTCAATGCAATAGAATCCTTCTCCAATGCATTCTGCCTACAAAAACATCTCTTGCATAGTTTGTTTTGTTCGGTATGTTGCATTGAAAGTGGCTAAAATTGCGTTGATTTGATCACATTTGCCACAGTAAAAGAAAACATTGATAGTGTTAACAGGGAAAACTCTAGAACTGGACTGGAACCCCTTTAACTCTGTTTTGTTTATACAGCTTGTTTGGCCTGTGTTGTGTCAATTCACTCCGGTTCTCACTGACCGTGTGCAGAAAGCAACACTGTTGCCTTTCTCCATGGCTATTGTTATATCTTTCAAAAAAGACGCGGTAGCAATGATTATATACGCATACTGAGCAGCTCACATTATAGACAGAAGCATGCTACATGGCAGACCAATCCAAACTCATCTCTCAACATGTCCAGCCCATCCATTATCTTAGCCAATCATGGCTAGCGGGAAGGCTCCGGTCGTTTTCCGTGGCATATCATTTTGTTATTAAGGCACATGAAAGTGCACATGTTCCAGAAGGCATTTCTGCCCCAAAATATATTTTGATAAAAAAATTGTAACAATACTTTCAAATGGCTCTCCTGTGAAATAGTGACGTGCGAAATATGCCTAGCGTCCTAAAACGGGTCATTATTTATATATACACCGTTGAATTCGGAAGTTTACATTAATTAAAACTCGTTTTCAACCACTCCACAAATTTCTTGTCAACAAACTATAGTTTTGGCAAGTCGGTTAAGACATCTACTGTGTGCATTACACAAGTAATTTTTCCCAACAATTGTTTACAGACTGATTGTATCACAATTGCAGTGGGTCAGAAGTTTACATACACTAAGTTGACTATGCCTTTAAACAGCTTGGAAAATTCCAGAAAACGATGTTATGGCTTTAGAAGCTTCTGATAAGCTAATTGACATCATTTGAGTCAATTGGAGGTGTACCTGTGGATGTATTTCAAGGCCTACCTTCACACTCAGTGCCCCTTTACTTGACATCATGGGAAAATCAAAAGAAATCAGCAAAGACCTCAGAAAAAAAATGTAGACTTCCACAAGTCTGGTTCATCCTTGGGAGCAATTTCCAAATGGCTGAAGGTACCACGTTCATCTGTACAAACAATTAACACCATGGGACCACGCAGCCATCATTCATCTCAGGAAGGAGACACATTCTGTCTCCTAGAGATGAACGTACTTTGGTGCGAAAAGTGCAAATCAATCCCAGAACAACAGCAAAGGACCTTGTGCAGATGCTGGAGGAATGTCACACCCTGGCCTTAGTTATCTTTGTTTTCATTTATTATTTTAGTTAGGTCAGGGTGTGACATGGTGAATGTATGTGTTTTTGTAGTGTCTAGGTTGGTTGTAAGGTTAGGGGGTTTATTAGAGTAGTTGGGTTTATGTTTAGTATAGTAGTCTAGCTGTGTCTATGGTTGCCTGAAGGGTTCTCAATCAGAGACAGATGTCATTAATTGTCTCTAATTGGGAGCCATATTTAAGGCAGCCATAGGCACTAGGTTTTTGTGGGTAATTGTCTGTGTCTATGTGTAGTGTTTGTGTCAGCACTATCTAGATTTATAGCTTCACGGTCGTCTGTTTTGTTGTTTTGTTTCATTTTCCTTCTGAGAAGATATATTTTTCACGCGCTGCGCCTTGGTCCTCTCTCTCTCCTAAAGACGATCGTGACAGAATTACCCACCAAACCCGGATCAAGCAGCGTGACAAGCGGCAACAGGATCAAGGATTCATGGACATGGGAGGAGATATTAGATGGAAAGGGACCTTGGGCACAACCGGGAGAATATCGCCTCCCTCGTGAAGAGCTGGAGGCAGCGAAAGCCGAGAGGAGGCGATATGAGGAGGCAGCACGGAGGCAAGGCTGGAAGCCCGTGAGTACTACCCAAAAATTTCTTGGGGGGGGGCTAAGAGGTAGTGGGCCGAGGGCAGGTAGGAGACCTGCGCCCACTTCCCAGGCTAACCGTGGAGAGCGGGAGTACGGGCGGACACCGTGTTACGCAATAGAGCGCACGGTGTCTCCTGTACGTGTTCATAGCCCGGTGCGGGTTATTCCACCTCCCCGCACTGGTAGGGCTAGATTGGGCATTGAGCCAGGTGCCATGATGCCGGCTCAACGCGTCTGGTCTCCAGTGCGTCTCCTCGGGCCGGCATACATGGCACCAGCCTTACGCATGGTGTCCCCGGTTTGCCTACATAGCCCGGTGCGGGTTATTCCACCTCCCCGCACTGGTCGGGCGACGGGGAGCATACAACCAGGTAAGGTTGGGCAGGCTCAGTGCTCAAGGGAGCCAGTACGCCTGCACGGTCCGGTATTTCCGGCGCCACCTCCCCGCCCCAACCCAGTACCACCAGTGCCTCCTCCACGCACTAGCCCTATGGTGCGTGTCTCCAGCCCTTTACCACCAGTGCCTAAACCACGCACCAAGCCTCCTGTGTGTCCCCAGAGTCCTGTGCGTCCTGTTGCTGCTCCCCGCACTAGCCCTGAGATGCGTGTCCCCAGTCCGGTACCACCAGTTCCGGCACCACGCACTAGGCCTAATGTGCGCTCCCAGGGTCCAGTATGCCCTGTTCCTTCTCCCCGCACTAGCCTGAAGGTGCGTGTCCTTAGCCCGGTGCCTCCAGTTCCGGCACCACGCACCAGGCCTACAGTGCGCCTCATCCGGCCAGAGCCATCCGTCTGCCCAGCGCCATCCGTCTCCCCAGCGCCATCTGAGCCATCCGTCTCCCCAGCGCCGTCTGAGCCATCCGTCTCCCCAGCGCCGTCTGAGCCATCCGTCTCCCCAGCGCCGTCTGAGCCATCCGTCTGCCCCGAGCCATTAGAGCCGCCCGTCTGTCCCGAGCCGTCAGAGCCGTTAGTCAGTCAGGAGCCGCTAGAGCCATTCGTCAGTCAGGATCTGCCAGAGCCGCCAACCAGACAGGATCTGCCAGAACCGCCAACCAGACAGGATCTGCCAGAGCCGCCAACCAGACAGGATCTGCCAGAGCCGCCAACCAGACAGGATCTGCCAGAGCCGCCAACCAGACAGGATCTGCCAGAGCCGTCAGCCAGCCATGAGCAGCCAGAGCCGTCAGCCAGCCATGAGCAGCCAGATCCGTCAGCCAGCCATGAGCCGTACAGCCAGGATCCGCCAGAGCCGTCCAGCCAGGATCCGCCAGAGCCGTCATCCAGCCAGGATCCGCCAGAGCCGTCATCCAGCCAGGATCCGTTCCTCAGTCCGGAGCTGCCGTCCCTCAGTCCGGAGCTGCCCCTTATCCTGGTGCTGTCCCTTATCCTGGTGCTGCCCCTTAGTCCGGTGCTGCCCCTTAATCCAGTGGGGTTAAGTTGGCGGGTGGTCAGTTGGAGGAGGCTACGAAAGCGGGTAGTGACTGGTGGGGTGGGGACCACGACCAGTACCAGAGCCGCCACCGTGGACAGACGCCCACCCAGACCCTCCCCTAGACTTTATGCTGGTGCGCCCGGAGTTCGCACCTTAAGGGGGGGGTTATGTCACACCCTGGCCTTAGTTATCTTTGTTTTCATTTATTATTTTAGTTAGGTCAGGGTGTGACATGGTGAATGTATGTGTTTTTGTAGTGTCTAGGGGGTTTATTAGAGTAGTTGGGTTTATGTTTAGTATAGTAGTCTAGCTGTGTCTATGGTTGCCTGAAGGGTTCTCAATCAGAGACAGATGTCATTAATTGTCTCTGATTGGGAGCCATATTTAAGGCAGCCATAGGCACTAGGTTTTTGTGGGTAATTGTCTGTGTCTATGTGTAGTGTTTGTGTCAGCACTATCTAGATTTATAGCTTCACGGTCGTCTGTTTTGTTGTTTTGTTTCGTTTTCCTTCTGAAAATAAAGAGAAGATGTATTTTTCACGCGCTGCGCCTTGGTCCTCTCTCTCTCCTAAAGACGATCGTGACAAGGAAACAGATACAAAAGTATCTATATCCACATAACCTGAAAGGCCTCTCAGCAAGGAAGAAGCCACTGCTCCAAAACCGCCATAAAAAAGCCAGACTACGGTTTGCAACTGCACATGGGGACAAAGATTGTACTTTTTTGAGAAATGTCCTCTGGTCTAATGAAACAAAAAGAGAATTGTTTGACCATCGTTATGTTTGGAGGAAAAAGGGGGAGGCTTGCGAGCCAATGAACACCATCCCAACCGTGAAGCACTGGGGTGGCAGCATCATGTTGTGGGGGTGCTTTGCTGCAGGAGGGACTGGTGGACTTCACAAAATAAATGGCATCACGAGGCAGGAAAATTATGTGGATATATTGAAGCAACATCTCAAGACATCCGTCAGGAAGTTAAAGCACGGGTCGCAAATGGGTCTTCCAAATGGACAATAACCCCAAGCATACTTCCAAAGTTGTGGCAAAATGGCTTAAGGACAACAAAGTCAAGGTATTGGAGTGGCCATCACAAAGCCCTGACCTCAATCCTATAGAAAAGTTGTGGGCAGAACTGAAAAGTTTGTGCAAAGCTGTCATCAAGGCAAATTGTGGCTACTTTGAAGAATTTCAAATATATTGATTTGTTTAACACTTTTTTGGTAACTACGTGATTCCAATTGTGTTATTTCATAGTTTTTATGTAGAAAATAAAGAAAAACCCTTGAATTAGTAGGTGTGTCCAAACTTTTGACTGGTACTGTATATGTACAGTATATTATTAGATTTTTTTGAATCACACATTTATAGGCACATTTGCCATATATGTTTCATGTTTTGTTCAGATATTTTTAATCAATTTCAACCATAGCAACTTATGAATAATTGTCTTATTTATTCCAAATGTTGTGTTTCTTTGATATTCAGAGGCTGAGACATTGGCGTTTGAGCAACTTTGACATACCGGTACGACGTAAGATGGCAACCGATATGGGAGATACAGGCAATATGGTGGGCGCCTGTGTCAGACTTTTAGCTCTAACTTTGGAACGATATGGGTTACCAAATCAGTTCCAATTGCCACTGAAAGATGAGACATTGACTGAGCCACACCCCCAGGGGCCAAATCTGGGGTGGCTCCGTATCTATATATTTCAGAATGTATGCATCTATCTACCTCTGTGCCAAAATCACAAAGTCTACTATTGAGTCAACATGTTCAGCTTAGCCACGTACCACTAGTACATGAAAGAGAGCTATTTTTCATTCCTCCATATTAATGCAGACATGGTAAATGTGACTGTTTACACGATCCTAGGCTTATTGTAATTTTTACAAAAACTGTTCTTTACAGTTTATAAAAAGACAGACTCAGAGCTTAAATGAAATATCATACACTACAATTGGAGAAAGTAATGTTCCTATGAAAGCTGATACACTTGAGAAAAAAGCTTTACTGCAAACTTTACAGTAATACACTGTTAAACCAACATTGAGGATTTATGGTAACATACAGGATTTTTTTAGAGCGTAATTACAATTGAAGTGCCCTGGCTTGCCAATCGGTTCAAAATATTGACGATTGACTGGAGTGACCACCCAGGAGCTGTATGGAAGAGCCGGGACAGATCAGCTCAATCAGACCGCACAACTGAAATATGTTTATTCTGCAATCAATATTGTAAGGTATGCATGCATATGATTGGACAAAACAGATGAAAAGGAGCTTCACATGGAATATCCATTAGTCTCACGTGGAATTCTCGTGTCGTCACATTTTAGTCAACTAAAATGAAAACTAATTTGTTATAGTTATGACACAAGGCGAGACCCAGATGCAGACACAGGAGGCAGATGGTTGGAGTCTTACAATGTTTATTAATCCAAAAGGAGTAGGCAAGGGAATGGTCGTCGACAGGCAAAAGCTCAAAACTAGATCAGAGTCCAGGAGGTACAGAGTGGCAGACAGGCTCGTGGTCAAGGCAGGCAGAATGGTCAGGCAGGCAGGTATAAAGTCCAGAAACAGGCAAGGGTCAAAACTGGGAGGACTAGAAAAAGGAGAAATGCAAAAAGCAGAAGAACAGGAAAACCACTGGTTGACTTGGAAACATACAAAACGAGCTGGCACAGAGAGACAGGAAACACAGGGATAAATACACTGGGAAAATAAGCGACACCTGGAGGGAGTGGAGACAATCACTGGGGACAGGTGAAACAGATCAGGGCGTGACAACAGTTATCGTTTTTTTCATGGCACCTCGTTATAGTCATTAGTTTTCATTATAGGTTGTTAACAAATATTTTCTGTTAATGTGGTCGAAATTAACATTGAAGCAGCTTTTTTGGGAGGAAATTTAGAACACATTTAGAACATGCATTGAATGATCAAGGTCCTATTTACTCTGTCCCTCCTTCGTACCATAGAAAAATAATGATTCCTTCTATTTCTATGATTGGTACAGTCTTGGACTGACTGGAGAAGATTAATCTGCTCCACTTTATCTTTTTCAGTTTTACCATTTGTAATTCCCCATAAGTGGAAGGTTATCCTTCCATGATAGAATTGAACTGCCTGGATGAATCCCAAATGGCACCCTATTCCCTTTATAGTTCCCTATTGTTGACCAGGCCCATAGGGATCTTACAGTTTCACCAGGGTCCTCTTCCCATGATGGAATTGAACTCCCTCTCTGCTCATGCATCATAAGCTAAGGGACTGACAGATAGTCAAATGCCTTGTGTGGTACATGCATCAGTGCACCCTGATGGCCCAGAACCTACAGAGCTTAGACTCTAAATGTTCATCCCAAATGGCACCCTATTCCCTTTTTATAGTGCACTACTTTTGACAAGAGCCCTATAAGGAGTGGGGTGCCATTTGGGATTAAAGCCTGCTTGGCAGAGTGCATGCTAAATAGGGATAGCACGATAAAGGTGATTATTTTGTTAGAAAGATATCTCGCTAGGGGTTCCGTTAGCGGATCGCAGATGTTCTGAAAGAGCTGCAAAACCTGGACCAGTACAAATCAGCTGGGCTAGACAATCTTTCAAAAATGATCCGCCACCATTGTTGTAACCCCTATTACCTGTATGTTCAACCTCTCTTTCATTTCATCCGAGATCCCTAACGATTGGAAAGCTGCCGCGGTCATCCCCCTCTTCAAAGGGGGTGACACTCTAGACCCAAACTGTTACAGACCTATATCCATCCTGCCCTGCCTTTCTAAAGTCTTTAAAAGCCAAGTTAATAAACAGATCACAGATCACTCACCATTTCGAATCCCACCGTACCTTCTCCGCTGTGCAATCCGGTTTCCGAGCTGGTCACGGGCGCACCTCTACCACGCTCAAGGTACTAAACGATATCATAACCGCCATCGATAAAAGACAGTACTGTGCATCCGTCTTCATCGACCTGGCCAAGGCTTTCGACTCTGTCAATCACTGTATTCTTATTGGCAGACTCAATAGCCTTCGTTTCTCAAATGACTGCCTCGCCTGGTTCACCAACTACTTCGCAGATAGAATTCAGTGTGTCAAATCGGAGGGCCTGTTGTCCGGACCTCTGGCAGTCTCTATGGGGGTATCACAGGGTTCAATTCTCGGGCCGACTCTTTTCTCTGTATATATCAACGATGTCGCTCTGCTGCGGGTGATTCCCTGATCCACCTCTACGCAGACGACACCATTCTGTATACATCTGGCCCTTCTTTGGACACTGTATTAACTTTTACCGAACCTCAACCCAGGATCCGGGATCACCCCCCACCCCCCCCACACTGATTAGCATCGCTAGCATAGCGTCACAATTAAATAGTAGCATCTAAATATCATTAAATCACAAGTCCAAGACACCAAATGAAAGATACAGATCTTGTGAATAAAGCCACCATTTCAGATTTTTAAAATGTTTTACAGGGAAGACAAAATATGTAAATCTATTAGCTAACCACGTTAGCAAAAGACACCATTTTTCTTTGTCCACCATTTTTTCTCTCCACCAGTAGCTATCACCAATTCGGCCAAATAAAGATATTGATAGCCACTAACCAAGAAAAAACCTCATCAGATGACAGTCTGATAACATATTTATTGTATAGGATAGGTTTTGTTAGAAAAATGTGCATATTTCAGGTATAAATCATAGTTTACAATTGCACCCACCATCACAACTCGACTAGAATTACTATAGAGAGCAACGTGTATTACCAATTTACTCATCATAAAACATTTCATAAAAATAGACAAAGCATAGCAATGGAAAGACACAGATCTTGTGAATTCAGACAATATTTCAGATTTTCTAAGCGTTTTACAGCGAAAACACAATAAATCGTTATATTAGCATACCACATGTGCAAACGTTACCCCAGCATGAATTGAAGGCAAAGGGAGCGATAACGTTATCAACACCAAAATATATTAATTTTTTCACTAACCTTCTCAGAATTCTTCCTATGACACTCCTGTAACATCATATTACAACATACATATAGAGTTTGTTCGAAAATGTGCATATTTAGCCATAAAAAACCGTGGTTATACAATGAAAATAGTAGCAAAACAAGCCTGAAAATTTCGGGCGCCATCTTTCAGAGTGATCTAGTTTAATCAATAGCTAATCATATACTTGACTAAAAAATACAGGGTTGACAGGAATCGAAAGACAAATTAGTTCTTAATGCAATCGCTGAATTACATTTCTAAAATTATCCTTACTGTGCAATACAGGGTTCGCCAAGCGAAGCTATACCAAACAAAATGGCGGAATATACGTTTAACATTTTTCGACAGAACAACGATTTATCATCTTAAATATTTCTTACTATGAGCTGTTCTTCCATCAGAATCTTGGGCAATGTATCCTTTCTCCGGTCTAATCGTCTTTTGGTCGAAAGATGTCCTCTTGTCCGTCGAAATGTCCACTAACGTTCGACCGGTACTGGAAACGTGCCCGGGGCTTCAAAGTGTACCACAAAGAAAATACCTCAAAATCGCACTAAACGGATATAAATTGCTATAAAACGGTTTAAAGTAACTACCTTATGATGTTTTTAACACCTATAACGAGTAAAAACATGACCGGCGATATAAGTGGCTAAACCAAGGCTTGGAAAGAGACCAGTCCGACCTCCTTCTTGCGTCGAGCGCACGGAACGAAAGGACGCTCCTTCCGGTCTTTGCCCATTTATGCAGCCCCTGATTGCGCAATCGACTCCATTCAAATTGTCACCACTTACTGACATCTAGAGGAAGGCGTAGGCAGTGTTTGTATCCTGATAGCATTTACAGGGACTTTAAAACCGACCTGGGACCTGGGGCCAAGATTTCTGAAATCTCACTCCCTGGCAGGGAAATTGCTGTAGAATGAGTTCTGTACCACTCAGAGACATAATTCAAACGGCTATAGAAACTAGAGAGTGTTTTCTATCCAATAATAACAATAATATGCATATTGTACGAGCAAGAATTGAGTACTAGGCAGTTTAATCTGTAGAGCAAATTATGCTAATGCGAAACAGCTCCCCCTATAGTGGCAAGAAGTTAACAAACTTCAAAACGAGCTTCAATGCCATACAACACTCCTTCCGTGGCCTCCAACTGCTCTTAAACGCTAGCAAAACCAAATTCATGCTTTTCAACCGTTCGCTGCCCGCACCTGCCCGCCCGACTAGCATCACTACTTTGGACGGTTCTGACATAGAATATGTGGACAACTACAAATACCTAGGTGTCTGGCTGGACTGTAAACTCTCCTTCCAGACTCATATCAAACATCTCCAATCCAAAAACAAATCTAGAATCGGCTTTCTATTTCGCAACAAAGCCTCCTTCACTCACGCCGCAAAACTTATCCTAGTAAAACTGAGTATCCTACCAATCCTCGACTTCGGCGATGTCATCTACAAAATAGCTTCCAATACTCTACTCAGCAAATTGGATGCAGTCTATCACAGTGCCATCCGTTTTTTTACCAAAGCGTCTTATGTCACCCACCACTGCGACCTGTATGCTCTAGTCGGCTGGCCCTCGCTACATATTCGTTGCCAGACCCACTGGCTCCAGGTCATCTACAAGTCTATGCTAGGTAAAGCTCCGCCTTATCTCAGCTCACTGGTCACGATAACAACACCCACCCGTAGCACGCGCTCCAGCAGGTATATCTCACTGGTCATCCCCAAAGCCAACACCTCTTTTGGCCGCCTTTCCTTCCAGTTCTCTGCTGCCAGTGACTGGAACGAATTGCAAAAATTGCTGAAGCTGGAGACTTACATTTACCTCACTAACTTTAAACATCAGCTATCTGAGCAGCTAACCGATCGCTGCAGCTGTACATAGTCCATCTGTAAATAGCCCACCCAATCTACCAACCTCATCCCCATAGTTTTTATTTACTTTGCTGCTCTTTTGCACACCAGTATCTCTACTTACTCACCATCATCATCATCTGCTCATCTATCACTCCCGTGTTAATCTGCTAAATTGTAATTACTTTGCTACTATGGCCTAGTTATTGCCATACCTCCTCATGCCATTTGCAGACACTGTATATAGACTTTATTTTTCCTATTGTGTTATTGACTGTACGCTTGTTTATTCCATGTAACACTGTGTTGTTGTTTTTGTCGCACTGCTTTGCTTTATCTTAGCAAGGTCGCAATTGTAAATGAGAACTTGTTCTCAACTAGCCTACCTGGTTAAATAAAGGTGAAGTAAAAAAATGTATAAAAAACTGGTTCCCCTTTTCACATATTTTTCACTCTCTCGCCCTTTCTTTCTCTGTTTCTCTCCATCGACACTGCATTCCTCCTACAGTAATGCCATTGAAGTAAGAAACTTCTTTAACTAAAATGGATGACTGAATAGATTATTTCAAGCTGGAGCCAACCTATTATTTCCCCTGCTTTTCTATTGAACTGAATTATCCAATGTTCTATTCCAGTTTAACAGAAGGTAACACAAAACCAAAATGCTTTTAGAGGAAAATTATCGGAATTGAAGATAGATTTTTTTCAGTGTTCATATTTTAAATTGTAGCAGCAATTTTCTGAGGGAATTGAAATGTTAGATGCAAACAAAGGATATGTAGTCTAGTGCACAATGTGTCGGAACATTGTGCAGAGAGAGAGAGAGAGAGAGAAAGAGAGAGCTGAGACAGGTATACACAGCAGGTTTGCTGAGGATTCGCAGTTTACTTTCAGACAATCTCACTTCAACACAATAGATTCAGAATGGGAAATGGATAAGGAGAACAGTTTGGAGAAGTGACAAATGTTAACTGTGCTTACAAAATACTGCAAGAAGACAGGTGACTGAACAACTTCAACCAGTTATTTATGATACAAGAACCAAATATACAGTATTTGGCCTATTTTCTAAAAATGTAACTTCCAAACAAACACAGTAGGGAAATGGGAGTCACACTTTATTTGGATAGTCAAATCAAATGTATTTGTCACATACACATGGTTAGCAGATGTTAATGCGAGTGTAGCGAAATGCTTGTGCTTCTAGTTCCGACCATGCAGTAATATCTAACCTAACAACTTCACAAAAACTACCTTTTACACACAAGTGTAAAGGAATGAATACGAATATGTACATAAAAATATATGAATTAGTGATGCCCGAACGGCATAGGCAAGATGCAGTAGATGTTATAGAGTACAGTATATACATATGATATGAGTAATGTAGGGTATGTAAACATTATATAAAGTGGCATTGTTTAAAGTGGCTAGTGATACATTACATCAAGATGGCAAGATGCAGTAGATGGTATAGAGTACAGTATATACATATGAGATGAGTAATGTAGGGTATGAAAACATTATATAAAGTGGCATTGTTTAAAGTGGCTAGTGATACATTACATCAAGATGACAAGATGCAGTAGATGGTATAGAGTATAGTATATACATATGAGATGAGTAATGTAGGGTATCAAAACATTATATAGAGTGGCATTGTTTTTTTGTTTTTGTTTTTAAGGGGTGGATCAGCTTAATATTGCAGAAAGAATGTTGCTTCCATCAATGTAATTGTCTGCATAATTTCCACTTCCCCATATATTTTTGGGGTAAATATATATATATATATATATATATATCCATACACGCATACATACATATACATATACACATATATACATGCACACACCTATATAGTGTGGTGGAATATTTCTGCTTTACCAAATGAGGAGAGTTGCAAACTTCACACACCAGTCAGAGTTATACTTAAACTACATATTTAATAATAAGAGCTTTGCAATAGCAATTTGACTTTCAATGATGCACCATTTCTAATGAACCATTGGAAGTGACTACAGAAAATTACAAATATATTTTATAGCCAAGATACACCCCTCTCAACCTATATGACGAAATCACCCAGTATTGCTATCTGTAGTGTTGTATCCCCCATATATATAACATTCTATTAGTTGCAAGAATTTTGTATCGTATGGGAATTCGAAGTTTTGAATCCGGCGTTGTTTTGTGTATCAATTCATAAACCATGTGCCATGGAATGGGTACATCGAAAATCTCTTCCCAACTATATTGCAATTTATATGGCATAGGTGTCAGTTTTTTGGTCCTTGAATGAAATCGGGATATGTTTTTATTTATCACAACTTTTCTTTAACCATTTATGTTCTTTAATACAGGGTCGACATACAAGTTCCTTACTTTTTACCCCTTCTACTTGCCTCTTCCATTTTTGTGGTAATACTGCAATTAATTGGTTGTAATTTTGGGTAGAGCAGACATTTCCATATGTCTGTGTTAGCTGCATGTGTGACAACTCCACCAGTCCTATTTATGAGATCATTCACTAAAATTATACTTTTTTTTTTTTTTTGTGAAAAATACAGTTTTTTATCAATTAGTATATTTGAATTTAACCACAATATTTGTTGTATTATTTGTTCTGTCTTTTCAGGTGGATTAAACTGAAATTGCAACCAACTTTCGAAAGGCTTGTTTAAAAAAAAAGATATTTTGGAGATTATTTCCTTTTCAAACAACCGAAAGTTGGTAGGTGTAATCTGAATAAAGGGAAAAAGGCCCTTCTTGAACATAGGATGAGACATTCGTACCAATTTACTATAGAACCAGTTTGGATTTAAGTATAACTTTTGTATGACTGATGCCTTTAGTGAGAGGTCTAATGCTTTAATATTTAATCATTTCTGCCATCCGAATTCATATTCGTTATATAAATAGGCCCTTTTAATTTTATCTGGCTTGCCGTTCCAAATAAAATGTAATATTTTTTGTTCATATAATTTTAAAAAACAGGTCACAAAGTGTAGGCAAAACCATAAGCAAATAGATAAACAGTGATATGACTAAAGAGTTAATCAGGGTGATTTTTCCACAAATAGACAGGTATTTTCCTTTCCATGGTAGCTAACTTTCTATAAAAATGTATTGGAGTGAGATCATTTCTTTCTTTTGGGATTTGTATACCGAGTATGTCCATATCTCCATCAGACCATTTAATTGGTAAACTACATGGTATTGTAAAATTTTCATTTTTTTGTGATCCAATACTTAATATAGTACACTTATCATAATTTGGTTTTAATCCAGAGAGGATAGCAAAAGTATCTAGATCCTCTATGAGGCCGTGGAGAGACTGTAATTGTGGTTTTAAAAGAAAACATGAATCATCAGCGTACAATGACACCTTAGGTTTTAAAACCTGTCTCGCCAACAGCCAATGAAATTGCAGGGCGCCAAATACAAATCAACAGAAATCTCATAAATCTAATTTCTCAAACATACAAGTATTAAGCACAATTTTAAAGATAAAATTCTCGTTAATCCAGCCACAGTGTCTGATTTACAGCGAAAGCTCCACAAACGATTATGTTAGGTCACCACCAAGTCACAGAAAAACCCAGCCATTTTCCCGCCAAAGAGAGGACTCACAAAAAGCACAAATAGAGAAGAAATGAATCACTAACCTTTGATGATCTTCATCAGATGACACTCATAGGACTTCATGTTACACAATACATGTATGTTTTGTTCGGTAAAGTGCATATTTATATCCAAAAATCTAATTTTACATTGGTGTGTTATGTTCAGTAGTTCAAAAACATGCTATGATTTTGCAGAGAGCCACATGAATTCACAGAAATACTCATTATAAATGTTGATGAAAATTCAAGTGTTATGCATGGAACTTTAGATACACTTCTCCTTAATGCAACCGCTGTGTCAGATTTCGGAAAAAGCATAATCTGAGAACGGTGCTCAGAGACCAAACCAGCCAAAATAAATATCCGCCATGTTGCGCCGTCAACATTAGTCAAACAGCTCCCATCCGGCCCCCCTTCACATGAGTAGCCTTAGGAAGTGCAACATAACCCATATCCCATTGTGAATTCGATAGGGGCTGAGTTCAAAAACTACAAACCTCAGATTTCCCACTTCCTGTTTGGATTTCTTCTCAGGTTTTTGCCTGCCATATGAGTTCTGTTAAACTCACAGACATCATTCAAACAGTTTTAGAAACGGAGTATTTTCTATCCAATACTAATAATAATATGCATATATTAGCATTTCGGACTGAGTAGGAGGCAGTTTACTCTGGGCACGCTTTTCATCCAAAAGTGAAAATGCTGCCCCCTATCCCAAAGAAGTTATTAAGCCACGGATTTCTAATCCCTTAATATTATTGTTTGATCTAATCTTAACTAACATTTCGATGGCAATAATAAATAGATATGCCGATAGTGGACAACCTTGTTTCACTCCTCTAGATAGTTTAAAACTTTCTGAGATGTAGCCATTATTTACTATTTTACACCTAGGGTTACTATACATAACTTTAACCCATTTTATAAGAGATTCCCCAAAATTGAAATATACTGGACATTTATATATAAACTCCAATCGTACTTTATCAAAAGCAGCTATGAAAACCAGGCCTGGAGTCCCCGATATTTCATAGTATTCTATTGTTTCCAGTACTTGTCTTATATTATCTCCAATGTATCTTCCATGTAAAAAAGCTGTCTGATTAGGATGAATAATATCTGACAATACTTTTTTAATTCTATGCGCCAAGCATTTTGCTAGGATTATTGCATCACAACACTGAAGTGTAGAGTGGTATTGTTGAAAGTGGCTAGTGATACATTTAATTACATCAAGATGGCAAGATGCAGTAGATTGTATAGCGTACAGTATATACATATGAGGTGAGTAATGTAGGGTATGTAAGCATTATATAAAGTGGCTAGTGATAAATTGATTACATCAATTTGTCCATTGTTAAAGTGGCTAGAGTTGAGTCAGTATGTTGGCAGCAGCCACTCAATCGTAGTGACGGCTGTTTAACAGTCTGATGGCCTTGAGATTGAAAAACAGCTTCTGTCTCGGTCCCCGCTTTGATGCACCTGTACTGACCTCGCCTTCTGGATGATAGCGGTGTGAACACGCAGTGGCTCAGGTGGTTGTTGTCCTTGATGATCTTTTTGGCCTTCCTGTGACTTCGGGTGGTGTAGGTGTCCTGGAGGTAGGTAGTTTGCACCCGGTGATGCGTTGTGCAGACCTCACTACCCTCTGGAGAGCCTTACGGTTATGGGCGGAGCAGTTGCCATACCAGGTGGCGATAAAGCCCGACAGGATGCTCTCGATTGTGCATCTGTAAAAGTTTGTGAGTGTTTTTGGTGACAAGCCGATTTTCTTCAGCCTCCTGAGGTTGAAGAGGCGCTGCTGCGCCTTCTTCACCACGCTGTCTGTGTGGGTGGACCATTTCAGTTTGTCCGTGATGTGTACGCCGAGGAACTTAAAACTTTCCACCCTCTCCACTACTGTCCCGTAAATGTAGATAGGGGGCTCCTCCCTCTGCTGTTTCCTGAAGTACACGATCATCGCCTTTGTTTTTGTTGACATTGAGTGTGAGGTTATTTTCCTGACACCACACTCTGAGGGCCCTCACCTCCTCCCTGTAGGCCGTCTAGTCGTTGTTGGTAATCAAGCCCACCACTGTAGTGTCTTCTGCAAACTTGATGATTGAGTTGGAGGTGTGCATGGCAACGCAGTCGTGGGTGAACAGGGTGTACAGGAGAGGGCTGAGAACGCACCCTTGTGGGGCCCCAGTGTTGAGGATCAGCGGGGTGGAGATGTTGTTACCTACCCTCATCACCTGGGGGCAGCCCGTCAGGAAGTCCAGGACCCAGTTGCACAAGGCGGGGTCGAGACCCAGGTTCTCGAGCTTGATGACGAGTACTATGGTGTTAAATAGTGAGCTGTAATCGATGAACAGCATTCTTACATAGGTATTCCTCTTGTCCAGATGGGTTAGGGCAGTGTGCAGTGTGATGACGATTGCGTCGTCTGTGGACCTATTGGGGTGGTAATCATATTGGAGTGGGTCTAGGGTGTCAGGTAGGGTGGAGGTGATATGCTCCTTGACTAGTCTCTCAAAGCACTTCATGATGACGGAAGTGAGTGCTATGGGGCGGTAGTCATTTAGCTCAGTTACCTTAGCTTTCTTGGGAACAGGAACAATGGTGGCCCTCTTGAAGCATGTGGGAACAGCAAACTGGGATAAGGATTGATTGAATATGTCTGTAAACACACCAGCCAGCTGGTCTGCGCATGCTCTGAGGACGCGGCCGGGGATGCCCTCTGGGCCTGCAGCCTTGTGAGGGTTAACACGTTTAAATGTTTTACTCACATTGGCTACAGTGAAGGAGAGCCCGCAGGTTTTGGTAGCGGGCCGTGTCAGTGACACTGTATTGTCCTCAAAGCGAGCAAAAAAGTTGTTTAGTCTGTCTGGGAGCAAGACATCGTGGTCCGCGACGGGGCTGGTTTTTCTTTTGGCGTCCGTGATTGACTGTAGACCCTGCCACATACCTCTCGTGTCTGAGCCGTTGAATTGCGACTCCACTTTGTCTCTATACTGACGCTTAGCTTGTTTGATTGCCTTGCGGAGGGAATAGCTACACTGTTTGTATTCGGTCATGTTTCCGGTCACCTTGCCTTGATTAAAAGCAGTGGTTCGGGCTTTCAGTTTTGTGCGAATGCTGCCATCAATCCACGGTTTCTGGTTGGGGAATGTTTTAACCTGTTTGGGCTGCAGGGGCAGTATTGAGTAGCCGGATAAAAGGTGCCCATTTCAAACGGCCTCGTACTCAATTCTTGCTCGTACAATATGCATATTACTATTGGATAGAAAACACTCTCTAGTTTCTAAAACCGTTTGAATTATATCTGTGAGTAAAACAGAACTCATTTTGCAGCAAACTTCCTGACAAGAAGTGGAAAATCTGAAATCGATGCTCTCTTCTAGGGCCTGCCTATAACGGTCCTTGATATTTATTAGAATACATGCACTTCATACGTCTTCCACTAGATGTCGACAGGCAGTGAGAGAAGAAATTGAGTGTATAACTTGATCTGGGCTCGAATAAATGCTCTTTGTATGACGTGTCACCAGTTTCCTGTTTTCTGGAGAGCGCGTCAAGGGACCTGGATTTGCCTTCTGTACAGCTGTCGTTATAGACGACTAATATCTCCGGCTTTGATTTTATTTGATACAATATCATCGTAAAGTATGTTTTTTCAATATAGTTTTATTAGATTATTGAAATTTTTTCGGGACGTTAGGCGTGTTGCGTTGTCTGCGTTTGTTCACGAAGGAGAGCTTAGCGCCACTTTGCTAGCTTTCCGTGCTAATTGACTGGAGAAGAGGACATTCTAAATCCAAACAACAATTGTTCCCGACAAAGGACCCCTTGTACAACATTCTGATGAAAGATCATCAAAAGTAGGACCCATTTTATGATGTTATTTCATATATCTGTCGAACATGTTGTACTAGTAGGTTGCGGCCAGGTTTTGGGCACGCTCTCGCCATAACGTAAACTGCATATCGTAATGAAGTTATTTTTTGAATTCTAACACGGCGATTGCATTAAGAACTAGTGTATCTATCATTTCCTATACAACATGTATTTTTTAGTTATGTTTATGAATAGTTATTTGGTCAGAATATGTGAGTGCCAGAAAAATATCCGGACGTTGTGGGAAAAAGATGCTACGTTAGCACAATGTATAACCACTGATTTCAGCTCTAAATATGCACATTTTCGAACAAAACATAAGTGTATGTATAACCTGATGTTATAGGACTGTCATCTGATGAAGCTTATCAAGGTTAGTCAAAAATTATATATCTTTTGCTGGTTTGTTACGATCGCTAACTTTTGCTGCTGGGGAATGGCTTGTGTTTCTGGCTATTGTGGTAAGCTAATATAATGCTATATTGTGTTTTCGCTGTAAAACACTTAAGAAATCGGAAATATTGGCTGGAATCACAAGATGCCTGTCTTTCATTTGCTGTACACGGATATTTCTATTAGACTCTCACCTATTTTGACCAAATAGCTATTCATAAACATTACCAAAAAATACATGTTGTATAGGAAATGATAGTAACACTAGTTCTTAATGCAATCGCAGTGTCAGCATTCTAAAAATATCTTCATTACGACATCCACCTTACGTTATAGCGAGAGAGTGCCCAAAATCTGGGCGCAAAACTACTAGTATACAGTTCGACAGATATATGAAATAGCATCACAAAATGGGTCCTACTTTTGGTGATCTTCCATCAGAATGTTGGACAAGGGGTCCTTTGTCCAGAACAGTCGTTGTTTGGATTTAGAACATCGTTTTCCCCTCCTGATTTAGCAAGCACACTGGCCAAGTGGCTCGAAGCTCTCCTTTCTGAACAAAGGCACACAACGCAACACGCCTAACGTCCCGAATAAATTTCAAAAATCTAATAAAACTATATTGAAAAAACATACTTTACGATGATATGGTCACATGTATCAAATAAAATCAAAGCCGGAGATAGTAATCGCCTATAACGACAGCTATTCTGATGGCAAATCCAGGACCAACTTCGCGCCTTCCTGAAAACATAAAATGGGTGACACGTCATTCCAAGAGGACGTATTCCATCTCAGACCAAGATAATCACTCCATTTCTTCTCTCACTGCATCTTGACATCCTGGGGAAGGTGTATGACGTGCATGTATACTCATACGTGTCATGCCCATTTATAGGCAGGCCCTTGAACAGAGCATAATTTTCAGACTTTCCACTTCCTGGTCAGAAAGTGTGCTGCCAAATGAGTTCTGTTTTACTCACAGACAAAATTCAAACGGTTTTAGAAACTAGAGAGTGTTTTCTATCCAATAGTAATAATAATATGCATATTGTACGAGCAAGAATAGAGTACGAGGCCGTTTAAATTGGGCATGTTTTTCCCCCAAAGTGTAAATAGCGCCCTCTATCCTCATCAGGTTAAAATCCCCAGCTACAATAAATGCAGCCTCAGGATATGTGGTTTCCAGTTTACATAGAGTTGAATGAAGTTCTTTCAGGGCCATCGATGTGTCTGCTTGGGGGGGAATATACACGACTGTGATTATGATCGAAGAGAATTCTCTTGGTAGATAATGTGGTCGGTATTTGATTGTGAGGAATTCTAAGTCAGGTGAACAAAAGGACTTGAGTTCCTGTATGTTGTTATGATCACACCACGTCTCGTTAATCATAAGGCATACTTCTTCTTACCAGAGAGATGCTTGTTTCTGTTGGCGCGATGCGTGAAGAAACCAGGTGGCTGTACCGACTCAGATAGCGTGTCTCGAGTGAGCCATGTTTCCTTGAAACAAAGAACGTTACAGTCCCTGATGTCTCTCTGGAATGCTCCCCTTTCTTGGATTTTGTCTACCTTGTTGTCAAGAGACTGGACCTTGGCGAGTAGTATACTCGGGAGCGGTGCCCGTCTACGGAGCCTGACCAGAAGACCGCTCCGTCTGCCCCTTCTACGGCGCCGTTGTTTTGGGATCCGATCCATTGTCCTGGGTGGTAGGCCAAACAGAGGATCCGCTTCGGGAAAGTCGTATTCCTGATCGTAATGTTGGTGAGTTGACGTTGCTCTTATATCCAATAGTTCCTACCGACTGTATGTAATAAAACCTAAGATTTTTTGGGGTAACATTCTAAGAAATAACACCTTCCTAGGAACATGAAGCGAGGCGGCCATCTCTGTCGGCGCCGGAAGTACAAATAGTCAGAATTGTCCATCTATAGAGCATCTAATTCTAGCAACAAAATATCTATTGATATGCAATTGCTTTATAAGGCTACGTTTAGGACTAGATTTAGAACAAGGGTTAGGGTTAGGGTAAGGGTTAAGTTTAGAGGTTAAGGTTAGGGATAGGGTTAGTATATAGTCTGTAGATCAGGGGTCTCTAACCTTATTCTAGCATGAGAGCAACTTTCAAAAAATGAAATGTTGGTACATTCATCTCTTTTACCATGCAACTCTTCTACGAGTCGTTGGTGTTCAAGAGATTTGTTTTCTGTCAATATTCCTGGTATAATACAAGTTAAACATCTTTATGGGGTCCCCATGAAATCATATTTGGTATGGGGAGTTGTGTAATTTCCACCTGCGCTGAAATATAAAAAAAAAAAATCCCCATCAAAATCTCAGTTTAAACTAGTGATATCAAATCAAATTTTATTTGTCACATACACATGGTTAGCAGATGTTAATGTGATTCTAGCGAAATGCTTGTGCTTCTAGTTCCGACAATGCAGTAATAACCAACAAGTAATCTAACCTAACAATTCCACAACTACTACCTTATACACACAAGTGTAAAGGGATAAAGAATATGTACATAAAGATATATGAATGAGTGATGGTACAGAACGGCATAGGCAAGATGCAGTAGATGGTATAGTGTACAGTTTATACATATGAGATGAGTAATGTATGGTATGTAAACATAAAGTGGCATAGTTTAAAGTGGCTAGTGATACATGTATTACATAAAGATGGCAAGATGCAGTAGATGATATAGAGTACAGTATATACATATACATATGAGATGAGTAATGTAGGGTATGTAAACATTATATTAAGTGGCATTGTTTAAAGTGGCTAGTGATACATTTTTACATAATTTCCATCAATTCCCATTATTAAAGTGGCTGGAGTTGAGTCAGTATGTTGGCAGCGGCCACTAAATGTTAGTGGTGGCTGTTTAACAGTCTGATGGCCTTGAGATAGAAGCTGTTTTTCAGTCTCTCGGTCCCTGCTTTGATGCACCTGTACTGACCTCGCCTTCTGGATGATAGCGGGGTGAACAGGCAGTGGCTCGGGTGGTTGTTGTCCTTGATGATCTTTATGGCCTTCCTGTGACATCGGGTGGTGTAGGTGTCCTGGAGGGCAGGTAGTTTGCCCCCGGTGATGCGTTGTGCGGACCTCACTACCCTCTGGAGAGCCTTACGGTTGTGGGTGGAGCAGTTGCCGTACCAGGCGGTGATACAGCCCGACAGGATGCTCTCGATTGTGCATCTGTAGAAGTTTGTGAGTGCTTTTGGTGACAAGACAAATTTCTTCAGCCTCCTGAGGTTGAAGAGGCGCTGCTGTTTTGCATTGGATGCGTCTCAATCCACCACTTTCGCCTGTGTAAGGCATTCCATATGTGGGAATTTCTTCAAATCAAATCAAATGTTATTTGTCACATGTAGTGAAATGCTTACTTACAAGCCTTTAACCAACAATGCAGTTTTAAGAAAATACCCCCCAAAAAGTAAAAGATAAGAATAACAAATAATTAAAGAACAGCAGTAAATAACAATAGTGGGGCTATATACAGGGGGTACCGGTACAGAGTCAATGTGCGAGGGCACCGGTAATATGTACATGTAGGTAGAGTTATTAAAGTGACTATGCATAGATAATAACAGAGATAACAGAGAGTAGCAGCAGCGTAGAAGGGGGGGCAGTGCAAATAGTTTTAGGTAGCCATTTGATTAGCTGTTCAGGAGTCTTATGGCTTGGGGATAGAAGATGTTTAGAAGCCTCTTGGACCAAGACTTGGTGCTTGCCGTGCAGTAGCAGAGAGAACAGTCTATGACTAGGGTGGCTGAAGTCTTTGACAAATTGACTTCAAGACTATTGGAAAACCATTCCAGGTGAAGATGGTTGAGAGAATGCCAACAGTGTGCAAATCTGTCATCAATGGAAAGGGCGGCTACTTTGAAGAATCTCAAATATAAAATAGATTTTGATATGTTTAATACTTTTTTGGTTACTACTTAATTCTATATGTGTTATTTCCAGTGGTGATATTGGCATGTATTGCCAGCAAAGCCACTACACAACACAATACTAACCAATACATTAATTGCACTATAACGGTGACAATCAGTGCCCACAAACTGTTAGGGCATACATAAAGCTGTCCCAACAGCAGACCAAACATCTTACCACTGCTACACCTGGCTATCAGCGGAGCCTTGTCTGGAAGCAAAGCAGTTCATTCAGCCTCATTTACTGCCTTTAAAAAAACATAGCTGATATGGCTTACTTTCTTAAACAAATGTGGTTTCTCACGACAATTGAGATGTACAAACTATGGCATAAGGGGACAACAAGCGGATAAGAGGCTATCTGTAATTTCGATAAAGATATTAATGAGCGAGCTAGGATGGACGTAACGTTAGTCAATATAACTATTTGTTTAGCACCTTTGAAAGGTACAGCGACAAAATTCAGAACATGGGCCGTTCTTACAGTGTTCACCCTGTATACCATGTCAGAACCGTAGGATAAATAAAGTGGGCATATACAGTTGTCGGAAGTCGGAAGTTTACATACACATTAGCCAAATACATTTAAACTCAGTTTTTCACAATTCCTGACATTTAATCCAAGTACAAATTCCCTGTTTTTGGTCAGATAGGATCACTACTTTATTTTAAGAATGTGAAATGTCAGAATAATAGTAGAGAGAATGATTTATTTCAGCTTTTATTTCTTTCATCACATTCCCAGTGGGCCTTCTTGGATGGGCACTTCTAATGTAACTCTATGGCACCACCCAAAGGGCTAGAATTTGAGGTCTCCTCTTAGACTTTGTGGTGACATGGTGTCCCCATGAGTGACAGAACACTGAGCCAACACGGCGCAACCCGTCGTATTTTCTGCTGGCTTCCCCCACCACCACAGAAAGGACTGAGCTAGTTCTGAAACGCCTGCATTTTGGAGCTGCCTTACTCAAGAAAACAAAAAGAGACCATGTTTGTATGAGGCTTTATTAACTCAATGAGATATCTTATTTCCACATTGTTTGCAAACCGATATGTGACCCTTACTAATGCAAAAATAATATGCTAAACAGGCAAGCTCAAAACAGGTGGGGCTTTGCAAAGAGTCGGTGTGTCAAAACTTTGACTGGTACTGTAGTTCTGTCAGTTAAGCCTACTTTGCAGTAAACATTTAATTGAGGTTTTTGGGGAAAGTCTGTCTACCCACAAGACGGTTATCACGTCAACTGGCTACACACAAAGTAATAGTCAAATGCACGCAGCACACAGACAGACAGGGGCAGATATTTGGCTTTTTAAGCCAGTAAACAGTGGCTTACCAGAGGTGGGATAATGTCAAGTTGAGTCGATTAGGTAGTAGCTGGGAGCTTGCCATGTCTGATACTTGTTAGATTTGTTTGACAGTTTGCGTTGGAACATATGAAAATTGCATATACTTTCAGAATAATTTGGTGAGATACTCTTAGGTGGGCTGCAATCTACATAGGTGGGCTGCAATGGTACAGTAGCGACCTGTTGCAGTCCCCTCCTGCAAAGCATCTACAGAATAATGGATTATCCAAATAAAGTATTACCGGAATGGGATAGGGAGTTTGGAGAAATGAAAACGTCTACTGTGCTCCAAAATACTGCGTAATCATTAGCTTATTTATGAAACCAGTTTCGAGCTTAACAAGGTTTAGTCCTATGCTAACAGATAGCACCAAATACAGTACATCTAGCCAAATTTATAATTTATGCTTTCCAAAAAACACTTTAAAGGAACAGATAAACAGATGTACATGTCTACTACATACTGCACATTTTGTGGCCATTGTTCCCAACCCAATAAGAATCTGTTGATGCATGGTATGGCTACGTATAGCTCCATTCTGTTGTCAGCTAACCTCAGAAACTGTCTACGTCATGAATGGCACCCTATTCCTTATATAAAGTGCATTACTTTTGACCACAGGGCTCTGGTCAAAAGTAGTGCACCATTTAGGGAATAGGGTGCCATTCGGAACTCAACTCAACCTGGTGAGGAATTGAGATCAATTGCCTGGCTGAACAATTTCCCCCTATAACCTTCTTTAAATAGCACAACAACCGTTTCCCTAACCATCAACAATGTCTGGGCTACAGCTCTCTGAGATGATGGATTAGTATCTGTGGATCCGTAAATTGGATTAAATGTGGGTTTGGTGTCGTCTGTCTGAAAAGAAGCTTTGATTATGACAAGTGCTGAAAGACATTTGAAAAGTGCACAGTATTTCTTCCTCTATCCTCTCCTTCATTTTCCCATTACAATTAATGAGAGGTGTCAAGCAGTGGAGGCTGCTGAGAGGAGGACGGCTCATAATAATGGCTGGAACGGAGCTAATGGAATGGCATCAACCCATGCGTTTGATGTATTTGATACCATTCCACTCATTCCACTCAAGCCATTAACACAAGCCCGTCCTCCCAAATTAAGGTGCCACCAACCTCCTGTGGTGTCAAGATATACACTGCTCAAAAAAATAAAGGGAACACTTAAACAACACAATGTAACTCCAAGTCAATCACACTTCTGTGAAATCAAACTGTCCACTTAGGAAGCAACACTGATTGACAATAAATTCCACATGCTGTTGTGCAAATGGAATAGACAAAAGGTGGAAATTATAGGCAATTAGCAAGACACCCCAAAAAAAGGAGTGATTCTGCAGGTGGTGACCACAGACCACTTCTCAGTTCCTATGCTTCCTGGCTGATGTTTTGGTCACTTTTGAATGCTGGCGGTGCTCTCACTCTAGTGGTAGCATGAGACGGAGTCTACAACCCACACAAGTGGCTCAGGTAGTGCAGTTCATCCAGGATGGCACATCAATGCGAGCTGTGGCAAAAAGGTTTGCTGTGTCTGTCAGCGTAGTGTCCAGAGCATGGAGGCGCTACCAGGAGACAGGCCAGTACATCAGGAGACGTGGAGGAGGCCGTAGGAGGGCAACAACCCAGCAGCAGGACCGCTACCTCCGCCTTTGTGCAAGGAGGTGCACTGCCAGAGCCCTGCAAAATGACCTCCAGCAGGCCACAAATGTGCATGTGTCAGCATATGGTCTCACAAGGGGTCTGAGGATCTCATCTCGGTACCTATTGGCAGTCAGGCTACCTCTGGCGAGCACATGGAGGGCTGTGCGGCCCCACAAAGAAATGCCACCCCACACCATGACTGACCCATCGCCAAACCGGTCATGCTGGAGGATGTTGCAGGCAGCAGAACGTTCTCCACGGCGTCTCCAGACTCTGTCACGTCTGTCACATGTGCTCAGTGTGAACCTGCTTTCATCTGTGAAGAGCACAGGGCGCCAGTGGCGAATTTGCCAATCTTGGTGTTCTCTGGCAAATGCCAAACGTCCTGCACGGTGTTGGGCTGTAAGCACAACCCCCACCTGTGGACGTCGGGCCCTCATACCACCCTCATGGAGTCTGTTTCTGACCGTTTGAGCAGACACATGCACATTTGTGGCCTGCTGGAGGTCATTTTGCAGGGCGCTGGCAGTGCACCACCTTGCACAAAGGCGGAGGTAGCGGTCCTGCTGCTGGGTTGTTGCCCTCCTACGGCCTCCTCCACGTCTCCTGATGTACTGGCCTGTCTCCTGGTAGCCCCTCCATGCTCTGGACACTACGCTGACAGACACAGCAAACCTTTTTGCCACAGCTCGCATTGATGTGCCATCCTGGATGAACTGCACTACCTGAGCCACTTGTGTGGGTTGTAGACTCCGTCTCATGCTACCACTAGAGTGAGAGCACCGCCAGCATTCAAAAGTGACCAAAACATCAGCCAGGAATCATAGGAACTGAGAAGTGGTCTGTGGTCACCACCTGCAGAATCACTCCTTTTTTGGGATGTCTTGCTAATTGCCTATAATTTCCACCTTTTGTCTATTCCATTTGCACAACAGCATGTGGAATTTATTGTCAATCAGTGTTGCTTCCTAAGTGGACAGTTTGATTTCACAGAAGTGTGATTGACTTGGAGTTACATTGTGTTGTTTAAGTGTTCCCTTTATTTTTTTGAGCAGTGTATTTATGATCTTTCAATCAACAATCCTTCTCCCTTTGATACATGGTAAGTCATAAGAGGAATACATCTACAACAAGGATACTGGTGGGGTAGTATCCAGCAGGCAGAATTGGTAATTAAAAAAAATAGAATGTACTAATTACGTTATTTGAACCCGTTTGTGCTTGTATAATGACGTCACTTCAACCACTTTGCACCAAGTTCTGTATCTAACAACACTATGTACCAAATGGTACAATATTCCCCATATAGGGCACTACTTTAGACCGAAGAACTAATACACTATATACTGTATATATAGTTAAGTTTTAAAATGCAGTAGAATCCCATCCGTCATCCACCTTGTCCAACTCTTGCTCCCCCTCTAAACAAAAACTGGATTTTATGGTCAGCATTTCATCCCCAGGACCCTGAAAACAATTGATACATTGCTCAGTGTATTTATTATTACTTCTATTATTATGTGTTATTATTTTTCGATTATTTCTTTATTTTCTCTCTCTGCATTGTTGAGAAATGCACGTAAGTAAGCATTTGACTGTTAGTCTACACCTGATCTTTACAAAGCATGTGATTAATAAAATTAGAATTTTCTCCAAACCTGGCCTCTGTCCAACTACCACTCCAACTGAAGTACCCTCCAGAAAGATAACAGAGAGCAGGAGGAGGAGGCGCTAGTGAAGGAGCCTTTGGAAAGATAGACAGCAGGAGGAGAAGGAGCTAATGAAGTACCCTCCAGAAAGATAACAGAGAGCAGGAGGAGGAGGCGCTAGTGAAGGAGCCTTTGGAAAGATAGACAGCAGGAGGAGAAGGAGCTAATGAAGTACCCTCCAGAAAGATAACAGAGAGCAGGAGGAGGAGGCGCTAGTGAAGGAGCCTTTGGAAAGATAGACAGCAGGAGGAGAAGGAGCTAATGAAATACCCTCCAGAAAGATAACAGAGCAGGATGAGGAGGAGGCGCTAGTGAAGGAGCCTCCGGAGAAAGAGGTGAATGTTAAAGACCCCTCCATATATACTGAACAAAACTATAAACACAACATGAATCAATTTTAAAGATTTTACTGAGTTAAAGTTTATATAAGGAAAATCAGTCAATTTCACATGACTGGGCAGGGGTGCAGCCATGGGAGGACACAGGCCCACCCAAATGGGTGACAGGCCGACACACTGAGGACCCAGGCCCAGCCAATCAGAATGAGTTTTTAACCACAAAAGGGCTTTATTACAGACATAAATAGTCCTCAGTTTCATCAGCTGTCCGGGTGGCTGGTTTCAGATTATCCCGCAGGTGAAGAAGCCGGATGTGGAGGTCCTGGGCTGATGTGGTCTCCGGTTGTGAGGCCGGTTGGACGTACTGCCAAATTCTCAAAAATAATATTGGAGGTGGCTTATGGTGTAGAGAAATTAACATAAAATTATCCTGCAACAGCTCTGGTGGACATTCCTGCATTCAATTGCACGCTCCCTCAAAACTTTGTCCCAAGCATGAGTTGCACCTGTGTAATAATCATGCTGTTTAATCAGCTTTTTATATGCCACACCTGTCAGGTGGATGCATTATCTTGGCAAAGAAGAAATCCTCACTAAGAGGGATGTTAACACATTTGTGCACAACTTTTGAAAGAAATAAGCTTTTTGTGCGTCTAGAAACATTTCTGGGATCTTTTACTTCAGCTTTTGAAACATGGGACCAACACTTTACACTTTGCGTTTATATTTTTGGTCAGTATATAGACAGCCAAGCAGGAGGTAAAGGAAAAGGAGCAGGAGGAAGAGGCAGCAGGAGGAGGAAGAGAAAGACGACGAGGTTGCAGAAGAGAAGGAGCCTCAGGACAGGAGTCTCTGGAGACATTTTCACAGAGATAATTGCTGAATCAGAAGGGATAGTGTTCCCCTGTGCAGTGTAGAGCCAGTGGAGGTAATTGGGATGGGAAGGAAGCCTGCTGACAGCGCAGTGGAACGTTTACACAGACTAATGGGCAGGAAGTAGTCACTAAGTAGTCACCGCTGTCAAAGGACATTGCATATTATTACAAACAAACTGTATTACATTTGCCTATAGTTGATTTCAAAAGGACAAATACATTTACAGATTTATTTTACAATCATAATGAAAGTAATGAATGCCTTAAATATTCAATTTGGTTAAAAAAAGGAAAAAAACAGAGACATCAACGCATTAACAACAGCCTCCATCATCATATAAAGCTGCAAGGGGAAGGTTGATGCTGATGACGATACGGTTCCCATATAGAGCCCAGGCTTTCTGACTGAGGAGGGTCCTGGATGCTGCTGGTTCTGCAACACACACAAACATGCTGGAGGGATGATACATCTGCATGAAGTTTTGCTGCTCCAGCTGATTTGTGAGTGAATGGAAAAGAGCACCCATGAATTGTATTAGTGTTTTGACTGTTGTTTTCTGTCCAACTGTGACTGAGCCACACATTGTGGACAATGAACACGGCAGGTCTGCGAATCTGCTCTGGAAATTTTTCCACCTTTTCTCTGAATTCCATTGTAACCTATTTTTTGGGGGTATGTTACTACACAGCACATTCTCCAGTGTTAAATATACACTGAGGCCTGGATTCAAGCAGATTAAGCATTAACCAGCGATAGTCGACACCCGCTTAGCTGATGTTTTGTCGGAGGTGGAACTGTCAAATCAGTAAGCAGCTGCTCTTGTTATTATTGTCTAGAAGTCACACCCATCACATTCTTCCCATTACATTTGTGTTAGAAGTTCAGAATGAGAAAGTGTAGGCTATTGTTACAGGTTTTGCTTTTTCACTTTATGTTTGGAGGTTGGACTTTAGCACGTAGAGCGCACAGATTGGTGTCACCTCGTCAATCATTATGTTTTACACCTGTGCTGGTTGCCAAGTCATTAGTGGGAAGGTGTTTCAGCTGTATTGGCCCAGGTGCTTACTAGTGGCTTTGCCAACTTTCAGTGGGCACCCACATGGGCACCCACATTTCAGAATGTTCAAATTGAAAACCATTAAACAAAATAATCGAGGTGTAGATTACATCTCACATTCCAGTGCTCAAACTTGTAAACAACGCTGCATGGGATTCGTCTTAATGCGAATCAGTGCAGCCAATGTCCACTTTAGGTATAATGCCGGGAGCCACTTGTGGATTTTACAACTCTAAAATAGTTCCACCTCCGAAACCGTCAAAGCATCAGCTATGCGGATTTTGGCTAGAGCGGATCTGATTGAATCAAGCCTTGAGCGTTAAATTGACCACTGGTCCAGTGTTAAATGAATGCACTGCTTAATTTAAAGCCTTATTAGCATAATTCCCAGAGTGTCTTGTCTTTTGAGTGAATTGCAGAGTTACCAGCCATGACTCTATTTGTTAGTGACACAGACATGGTTTTTGCATTCATTCATTGTTTCTGTTCTGTGGCTTTCACCAAGTGAGATCCTAAGCAAATATATCATTAAAATTCCATTATTGAACACAATACCTACTTCATAAGGCCTTATTTTGAGGGCTTTTCCCTATACAGCACAGAAGGTTGGTGGCACCTTAATTGGGGAGAACGGGCTCATGGTAATGACTCGAGCCGAATCAGTGGAAGGGTATCAAACACATGGTTTCCAGGTATTTGATGCCATTACATTTGTGCCATTCCGTCCATGATTGAGCCGTTCTCCCCTCAGCAGCTTCCTGTGCTAGTCAGTGGCCTGAAACTCATGGTTTAGAGACATCAGGCCCTCAAGTCAATTTATTGTGGCTTGCAAAGGGATGTGTAATTCCTATTGGAATTCAGCCAGAGTGGGGATATCCAACATTTAGTTATTTTACTCACACGCAACCTCTATTCAGAATGACTGCCGGGTTGGGAAGACTAAGATATGAGAATAACTAAACCATCTAAACTAGAAAAAAAGATTTCAGTAACAGGCATAATTAATCCAAGTAACAGATTGTATTAGTTTAGAAAAAAGTATGTTATTTATATTTGAGTAGTACAAGATTAATCAATCAATGCATATGCAAAACCAACCTGCAATAGAGCATGCGGGGATATATGTTAATGTTAGTTTTGGTTCAATACGGGCTATTAACACCAACACTGGGGTTATTTTACAGCAGAGTTGATTTACACCTGAATCAACACTATAAATGTTACACTGAAAAATCAACACTAGGTATGACTGGCCCATTTTTGCGCTTTATTACAAATGCTAAGTCACTCACCCACCATTGCACCTTGTACCATATGGTAGGTTGAACCTCACTTTATATGCACAGAAATATACAATTTTATGTGTTCATCTACAAACTCCCTCTGTAGTCTGGTCTCCTTCACCACCAGCAGTTACCATACCTGGTCTGCTAGGTGATTGCTACTTAAAACTTCTTATGGCTGCAAGCCCTAAGTCGGGATCAATATGACAACAGCCAGTCCAAGTGCAGGGCGCCAAATTCAAAAACCATAAATCTCATAATTAAAATTCCTCAAACATACATGTGTCTTATATCATTTTAAAGGTAATCTTGTTGTTAATCCCACCAAACTGTCCGATTTCAAATAGGCTTTTCAGCGAAAGCACTACAAACGATTATGTTAGGTCACCACAAAACTAAAAAATAATCATAGCATTTTCCCCAGCTAATGATAGCATCACAAAAAACAGAATAGAGATAAAATGATTCACTAACCTTCGATTATTTTCATCAGATGACACTCATAGGACTTCATGTTACACAATACATGCGTGTTTTGTTTGATTCAATTCATATTTATATCAAAAAATCTGAGTTTACATTGAGGCTACAAGAATCACTAAATGCAAAAACATCAAGTGACTTTGCATAGCCCGTCGTTTCAACATGAATACTCATCATAAATATAGATGATAATACAAGTTATACACATTGAGTTATAGATATACCTCTCCTTAATGCAACCGCAATATCAGATTTAAAAAAAACTTTAAGGAAAAATAAGCATATCACATATCACGCTCAAATTAGCATATCACAGCTGCAAAGATAGCGTCACTATAAACAACAAAATATATTATAAATATTTCATTACCTTTGTTGGTTTCGATCAGAAGGCTTAGCAGAAACTCCAGGTCCACAATAAATGTTTGTTTTGTTCGAAAAAATCCGTTATTTATGTCCAATTGTTAGCGCGTTTGGTAAACATATCCAAACGCTAATTCTGGTCAGCTTCATATCGGACAAAAACTTCAAAATGTGATATTACCGGTCGGAGAAACATTTCAAACTAAGTACTGAATCAATCATTAGGATGTTTTTAACATATAGCTTCAATAAAGTTCCAACCGGAATATTCCTTCTGTCTGCGTGAGCCATGGAACGGCAGTGGCTTGCATGCGGAAGAGGGATGTTACGCGAGTGGCCGCTTGATGGACACCTGACTGATTCTGCTCTCATTCTCTCCCAGAACAGCATAGAAGTCTCACTGGAATTTCTATTTATTGCTGACATCTAGTGGAACCCCTAGGCAGTGCAAGCCCTGCCATACGTCATTTGGAATTCTTTTGGGACTCTGTTGAATACAGACAATCTCAGATTTCTGACTTCCGGTTTGATTTCAACTCAGGATTTTGCCTGCCAATATGAGTTCTGTTAATCTCAGAGAAATAATTCAAACAGTTTTAGAAACTTTGGAGTGTTTTCTATCCAATATTAATAATAATATGCAAATATTAGGAACTATGACTAAGGAGCAGGCCGTTTGAAATGGGCACCTTTCATCCAAGCTACTCAATACTGCCCCTGCAGCCATAAAAGTCCCCAGTACATTCACAGTATTAGGGCAAGACTGCCTTCTCTTCTTATGCACCAGAGGCATGGATTAGTCTACAATCCGTGCTTCAACTAGATATGTTAGTGCCACTGAATTAATTTAAAATATTGATGAGAGACTGTTACGGAGGAGCTTTTTTTAGGCTGGATCATGTTGTGTTGTATTGTATTGTTGTATGTTTTAATTACATAATGTATTGGTTGTTGCTGCCTTCTTGGCCAGGTCTCCCTTGAAAAAGAGACTATGGGTTTCAATGGGCTTTTCCTAGTTAAATAAAGGTTAAATACATTTGGTGTGTAGTACCTTACCTTAGTGCTATTTTCTGTTCCAGCTACCTGTGAGTGTAGCTTTGAAGAGGAGATGATGACAGGTCCAAGAGGAGCTCCATTACACAGTTTATTCATTAATAGCACCAGAAGGACTCCTCAGAAAGTTTATTCAAACATGGAATGCATCCCAAATTGCACCCTATTCCCTATGTAGTGGACTACTTTTAACCAAAGCCCTATGGGTGCTGGTCAAATTAGTGCACTAAACAAGGGATAGGGTGTCATTTGGGACGTAGATACAGACAGTCGATATTGGGCCACGGAGAGCAGGAAAGGTTACTACAGGATTCTACCAGCTAGAAAATCAAGCTGATCAAAGTGTGTGTTTGCTGTTGGAGTTAAATTCCCCATTCTTCCCCAAAGCATATAGACACTTTTTTCCAGAGTAGCGTGGTAATGCTGGTCAGGCACAAAAAACGAAATCTCTCCCTCACCTATACCTCTCTACCTCCGAGTGACATGGCCAGTCTCCCCAGTCTACCTCCTTCCTACGTTATTACAACCAAACATCACACTCTGTATCTTCCCAAATGACACCCATTCCATATTTAGTGCACTACCTTTGACCAAAGAAAGTGCACTACATAAGGAATAGGGTACCATTTGACCCTTTTCTCTGTCTCTAGTTTTGTCTTTTCCAAACAGTGTTAGTGACATTCCATGCTGCCCATTAGTCTGTGTAAACGTTCCGCTGCGCTGTCAGCAGGCTTCCTTCCCATCCCAATTACCTCCACTGGCTCTACACTGCACAGGGGAACACTATCCCTTCTGATTCAGCAATTATTCAGCACAACCATTGGTTAGGCAGCACACACATTTTTTTTGTTTTATCAGCAAGAGCAGAGCAGGTTGGGGCACAGGGTTGGAATATCCATTGCCGTGTGTAATCCAGCCTAGTTTCATTTACACCATCCCAGCAGCTATCTTAGAAATATAACTTTGCTCAGTGCTTCTCTGAGTATGCACTTCGTTGCCTAGGCTATGGATAATTTGATTGAGACCACACTAAATAGCCTATAGGCACACTTAATTTTTTATTTATTGACCTTCATTTTACTATGCAAGTCAGTTAAGAACAAAATCTTATTTACAATGAAGGCCTACCCCCCTGGCCAAACCCGGATGACGCTGGGCCAATTGTGTGCCGCCTTATGGGACTCCCGATCACGGGACACAGCCTGGGAACGAACCAGGGTCTATAGTGACACCTCTAGCACTTCAATGCAGTGCCTTAGACCGCTGTGCCACACTGAAGACACTGTTGATATTACATTCCCAACGGAGGATCAGAGATGAGGGGTTGTCCTTCAGGTAACCATGCTGTAAATTTCTATCCATCCCTTAGATCTGTCTTTTAACCTTAGCTTTTTGTATGGTGCATGTTTATCTGCAACAGAGTTAAAAAGGGAAATAAAACAATTAACGGGCCTGATCTGAGTCAGTGATAGTTGACACAACCCACCAGTCACTCAATTCAGAAAGAAACGAATTGCTCAGAAATGTCTCTGTAATAATGCGTGAGCAAGGTACTGTACAGTAGTTTAACATCTCTTATGCAGGCTATGGGAAAAAGGTCACTGAACTCATTAGAAAATATCCCATTGGCAGTAAACTTATGAGGGCAAACCTTAGGATGGAATGATGAGTGACATCTTAGACCCTTGGATTACTTCCCCTTCTTTGACTTTTAACCTTTAGTTATGCTTCTGACCCATCATATTCATTTCCAGTGCCAGAGAAAAACAACAACAACACAAACTCAGAAATAACTTCATATTGAGTGTTCTGGCTTGGGAAATATAACACTATGATTCATCGACATACAACAACTTCAACAAAAATGTGGTTGATTGGAAATCAACTAAAATGTACATTTTGCCCTTTGAAAACAGAAAGAGAAGAACCAAACAATTTTATATCATTAAAACCAGCTGAGCTAACAGCCATTTCACACTGTTTCGCTATGGCTTTAGTCATCAATCTAGCAAGAGGGCAATACTTTTTTAATGTAGTAGTGGTATGAAATAACACATATGGAATCACGTAGTAACCAAAAAAACTGTTAAACAAATCAAAATATATTTAAAATGTGAGATTCTTCAAAATAGCCACGCTTTGCCTTGATGACAGCTTTGCACACTCTTGGCATTTTTCCCTCATCAATCTACACACAATACCCCATAATGGCAAAGCAAAAAACAGTTGTAGACTTTTTTGCAAAAAAGGTTCAAAATACAAAATTGAAATAGTATTCAGACACTTTACTCAGTAATTTGTTGAAGTGCAAAAAATTCTAAAAACCTGTTTTTGCTTTGTCATTATGGCGTGCTGTGTGTAGATTGAGGGAACAAATATTTTCACCCAATGTAGAATAAGGCTGTAACTGTTTTTTTTTAAATCATCAGCAATCTACACACAATACCCTATGATGAGGCAGGGAAAACATTGAAAACTGATTTTTTGAATTTTTTTGCAAATGTATTAACAATAAAAAACAGAAATACCTTATTTACGTAAGCATTCAGATCCTTTGCTATGGGAATCGAAATTGAGCTCAGGTGCATCCTGTTTCCATTGATCATCCTTGAGATGTTTCTACAACTTGATTGGAGTCCACCTGTGGTAAATTCAATTGATTGGACATGATTTGGAAAGGCACACACCTGTCTATATTTGGTCCCACAGTTGACAGTGCATGTCAGAGCAAAAAACAATTTTTGAGTTGGAAGGAATTGTACGTAGAGCTTTGGGACAGGGTTGTGTCGAGGCACAGATCTGGGGAAGGGTACCAAAACATTTCTGCAGCATTGAAGGTCCCCAAGAACACAGTGGCCTCCATCATTCTTAAACGGAAGAAGTTTGGAACCACCAAGACGCTTCCTAGAGCTGGCCGCCCGTCCAAACTGAGCAATCAGGGGAGAATGGCATTGGTCTTGGTCAGTGAGGTGACCAAGAACCCAATGGTCACTCTGACAGAGCTCGAGAGTTCCTCTTTGGAGATGGGAGAACCTTCCAGAAGGACAACCATCTCTGCAGCACTCCACCAATCACGCCTTTATGGTGGAGTGGCCAGATAGAAGCCACTCCTCAGTAAAAGGCACATGACAGCCCACTTAGAGTTTGCCAAAAGGCACCTAAAGACGCTGAGACCATGGGAAAGAATATTTTCTGGTCTAAAGAAACCATGATTGAACTCTTTAGCCTGAATGCCATGCTTCACGTTTGGGAGAAACCTGGCACCATCCCTGTGAAGCACGGTGGTGGCAGCATCATGCTGTGGAGATATTTTTCAGTGGCAGGGTCTGGGAGACTAGTCAGGATCGGTTCAAAGATGAACGGATCAAAGTACAAAGACATTTTTGATGGAAACAAGCTCCAGAGCACTCAGGACCTCAGACTGGGGTGAAGATTCACCTTCCAACGGGACAAGTCTCTGAATGTCCTTGAGTGGCCCAGCCAGAGACCAGACAAGAACCTGATCGAACATCTCTGGAGAGACCTGAAAATAGCTGAGCAGTGATGCTCCCAAGCTTATAGCGTCATACCCAAGAAGACTCGATGCTGTAATTACTGCCAAAGGTGCATCAACAAAGTACTGAGTAAAGGGTCTGAATACTTATGTCAATGTGATGTTTCAGTTTATTTTATACATTTGCAAACATTTCTAAAAACCTGTTTTTGCTTCGTCATTATGGGGTATTGTGTGGAGATTGATGACTGGAAAAAACTATTTAGTCTATTTTAGAATAAGGCTGTAACAAAATAAGGCTGTCAAAAAAATTGGAAAAAGTCAAGGGGTATGAAATCTTTCCGAATGCACTGTATACACACTGAGTGTACAAAACATTACGGACACCTTCCTAATTTAGGTTTACCCCCCCCTGTCCCTTTTGACCTCAGAACAGCCTGAAAAACCCAGCAGCGTTGCAGTTCTTGACGCAAACCGGTGTGTCTGGCACCTACTACCATACACTGTTCAAAGGCACTTAAATCTGTTGTCTTGCCCATTCACCCTCTGAATGACGTACATACACAATCCATTTCTCAATTGTCTCAAAGCTTAAAAATCCTTCTTAACCTGTCTCCTCCCCTTCATCTACACTGATTGAAGTGAATTTAACAAGTGGCATCAATAAGGGATCATAGCTTTCAGCTGGATTCACCTGGTCAGTCTATGTCATGGAATGAGCAGGTGTCCTTAAAGTTTTGTACACTCAGTGTATATACTAAAGATATATATATATATATATATATATATAAAACTGAACATTTACACATGATAAAAGAGTATATCATTTCACATACTAGCCTCCTTGCCAACCATGTAAGGTTGCCACACCTGCCAGACGTAGCCTACCCAAAATGTGCCTCAGGATGCCATATTGCCACCCAACTAAACTTTCAGACTGAGAGTCTTGGCACCAGTGGTAGCAGGGTAATTGTTTTCTAAATGTACATTACAGTTCAAATTGCCAGTGCGCTTTCACAAGGAGAACAAAATGAATGAGATAAAGCCTCTTTAATCAAAAAGACCTTTCTTTCTCAGTCCAGAAAGCTACATTGATTCAATAGGTTTTTGTCCTGACCTCGTCCGCTCTATCAGAAACAGGCTCACTTCTTGTATGGATTAATAAATCATTATTTTTATTCTAGGTTAATGTGTACAGACTTTGCAGGGCATTCACTTGACAGTATGATATTATACTACTTTAAGTTCTCTATAATGCTTTTAAAAATGCATGTTCTGGTAGCATGTTACTAAAGTGTTCATCTTCATTTAAGCCTGTTCAACAGAGCACAATCATTATAGGAACTCTGTCAGTGTGTAACCATGTTGATGCTTCATTGTTTAAAATTATTTTATTGCTCAATAAAATTCCAATGCAAAATTACAGTAAGCCCCAGAAGCAATGAATTGCGGGGACAGCTTTGCTGCACCAAATCAACATACAACATTTACCCTTATTAGGGTAAACAACATGGCCATACCTGAGGGTTATAATGCAAAGCAGGTTCAGTTAGTTTGCCAGCTAACTTTGATAAACAAACAGAAACAACTACATATTTTCTGGTTCATTAGGAAAACTAGACTAAGATGTGTTTTTGGTTGTTGAGTCAATCGAATTGTGCCTATTTCAAGCTTATCTTTCTAAGAAATAAAAAGTTATTTCAGAATATGTTTGTAAGCACAGCACATACATGCACAAACACACACAACGGTAACAGTCTTTTCGATTGGTGTTGTCAAGGAGAATGAGCGATGGGAAATACCAGTGTCAAAAAACCTACTGTTTAACTTATCTAGGGTGACAAGTTGATAGTGCGTGTGTGTGTGCAGCATACAGGCAGCCTCACCATTGGGCCCGACTGTAAACAGGTTTATCTCCTATCAATCCAGATCTCTCTCTCTCTCTCTCTCTCTCTCTCTCTCTCTCTCTCTCTCTCTCTCTCTCTCTCTCTCTCTCTCTCTCTCTCTCTCTCTCTCTCTCTCTCTCTCTCTCTCTCTCTCTCTCTCTCAACAGATTAACAGAGCAATATCCCGCTGTCACACATGCACACACACAGTTAGATCATTATTTCAGGTGACTTAACATCGTGGAGCTGATCATTACATTATCCAGAGTTGACTGTCTGTGGGGCTCTGGTCAAAATTAGTGCACTATATACAGTGCCTTTGGAAAGTATCCAGACCCCTTGACTTTTTCCATATTTACTGTCAATCATAATGCACTTGGGTACTTTTTGGCCCATCCTGCAAATTACCTTGGCATGCATAACTTGCAATTTAATTTGAACTTATAGGATACATTAAATGTGCTTATGGAACAAACTGTTTATAAAAATCCTGTAATTTTATATTAAATTACTGGCTACTGAGTTGAAGTGAACATCTTTTAATGTATTTCTACAGCTGAACTGCATTTTGTCAGTAAATATACAACAAACTGTATTCAGGAAGTACACAATACCAGAAAATGTGGAATTGGGTTTACTTTCTGAATTGACTGGAACATAAATGGAATTGACCTCAACGTTAGTTAGCATAGTTGGGATGAAACCACACCTGGGAGTTGAACTCACAACTTTGTAGATGATTGTAACCTGAATTTCCTACTTCGCCACCAGGTCTGTGACCATGACAGAGATCGGCCACATATTTTTTGGCAAGAATACGTTTCTGCACTTTCCTAAAGGTTTCCCGGAATCAAGTCAATATTTATCAGATTATCTGACAACACCAACTAAAAAGTAGCAGTGCTCAGGCCTATATTTAATCAGATCAAGCATGAACACATGATAGCTGACACCCGCATAGCTGGTGTTTTGGCAAGTTTGAGGTATAACTGCGCTAGAGCTGTCAAATCGGTGAGTGACTGCTCGTATGGTCATTGTCACAAAGCCACACCGATCCTACTTGAGTTAGAAGTTCAGAACAAAAAGTGTAAGCTATATAGAAATAATGACTTTCAAATTGAAAATCATGAGGATTTCCATCAGCCTTATTGAGGTGTGGATTACATATCACATTCCAGTGTCCAATTTCTGGAAATGTAGCTCCGTGCAGCCAATGGCAATTTCCACTTCAGATATAATGCTGGGAGATGCTTGTGGATTTGATAACCCTAACGTAGTTCCACCTCCAAAACAATAATTATGCAGGTGTCCACTACTGTGGATCTGATATAATCTAGCCCTCAGTTTGTAGAAATCCTCTCATTATTTTTTTAAACGCATTAATGTCTCAGCAGTGCCAACAAATGGTTATTTGTTACCAAGAACATACAGTATATACACACTCTCAAAAATATGAGTATGATTACGGTAGAGTGTTGTTCCTTGGTGTACAAAATGGCCGAAAGGTACACATACGGTACCTTCAGAGGTACACATAGGAACTCACATGGTATTGGTCCGTACCTTTTAGGATACATGTCTAGATAATCTAGTATAATCGTACAGTTGTCTACCCAATATATTAAACATAAAGCTGCGATCATAACCATGTAGGAGGTGAAAATTAACCAGTTGTGAAGTTGTAAATACCATTTGGATGCGTTCACGTGCTTTGATATCGTTGGGAAACTTTAACTGGCTAATGGCCAACAAGCTGCATTAACCATAAACTAAAAGTACAGTTATCATTATGACTGCAAACAAATTATAGAGTAAAAAAAAAACTATGAATAGATAGATTTTTATAAATAATGTTTTGTTATTACATTTAACTGCCGCAAATAATGTTATCGAGGTAATTTCCTTAGTGGGTGACCTAATAGGTTAGCATGTGGGAGAGCCTGAAGCTCAGCGACAATAGACACGTTTCCCACTAGTAATAACCAGATGGAGGGCCGTTCAAGTGGATTTTTTCCAGTCGTATGAGGTAAATTCCCACTTCCCACTTTGTCACTAACGCAGCATTAGTTACACTCATTAGTGCAATTTGAAATGTAGGTGGGGTCAGTGTGCTGGTGGGGGCTCATTAATATATTTGGGGACAGGTTCAACGAATCACCACCTCAGATCGGTTTATAAATAGTGAAAGGGGTTGGCTTTTATTTGAATGATAGCTTAACTCACAAATCCATTAATTCATGTGAGGCCAGAGATTTTTATGGGAGGAGTAACCATTTTCTTTACCACTGTGGTCTACAAATCACAGCTATGTTCTATGGACTTGCACTTATGACATGAACACTGGTTCTAAACCAAAGATATTGATCTGTTTTAAGCAATAGATTTCATGAGATGGTGATGACAACAAACTTTAATACTAACATCACCAATCTGAGTTAAAAAGGATGTGTATATCCTGTAATTCTTGTGTGGTGCAAATGTTAGTCTGTGTAATGTAGTAACACGTTCTTTCCACCATAGGGAAATGTGTGTAATATAGCTTAATTGAATAAGTCAAATTAATTCAATATTTTAATATATGATGAAAGTAAATGTAGCACACACACATTTTTACAACAATAAGATCTATTTCTTCCTACTTTAAACATGGAGAGTTTAAAAATTCCAAGTACACTAGAGTAGAGCATCAATAGGGTCTGTACAACAGGCTGAACATTTGACTTCCCTACAATTAAGAGCTGCACTGGGATCCGCACCTGTTTTTAATTTTCGCCTAAAATGACACACCCAAATCTAACTGCCTGTAGCTCAGGCCCTGAAGCAAGGATATGCATATTCTTGGTACCATTTGAAAGGAAACACTTTGAAGTTTGTGGAAATGTGAAAGGAATGTAGGATAACATAACACAATAGATCTGGTAAAAGATAATACAAAGAAAGAACCAACCGTTCTTTTGTATTTTTTTGTAGCATAATCTTTGAAATGCAAGACAAAGGCCATAATGTATTATTCCATCCCAGGTACAATTTAGATTTTGGCCACTAGATGGCATCAGTGTATGAGCAACGTTTTAGACTGATCCAAAGAACCATTGCATTTCTGTTCAAAATTCAAGACTGCCCAGATGTGCCCAATTCGTTTATTAATAACTTTTCATGTTCAAAACTGTGCACTCTCCTCAAACAACAGCTTGGTATTATTTCACTGTACTAGCTTCTGTAAATTGGACAGTGCAGTTAGATTAACAAGAATTTAAGCTTTCTGCCAATGCCAGATATGTCTATGTCCTGGGAAATGTTCTTGTTACTTACCACCTCATGCTAATCACATTAGCCTACGTTAGCTCCACCATCCCGTGGAATGGACACCGATCCCGAAGAAGTTTTAAAGCAGTATCCAAATCCATAGGAGCCCAATATAATAACCATATCTAGGAAAACCAAAGTGCCAAAGATTGGGTCTAATATAGTGTATAAGAGGTCATACAATAAGTTTTGTAGTGATTCATATGTTGATGATGTAAAGAATATTTGCTGGTCTGTGGTGTGTAATGAGGAGCATCCAGACGCTGCACTTGACGCATTTATGAAACTACTTATTCCAGTTACTAATAAGCGTGCACCCATTAAGAAAATGACTGTAAAAACTGTTACATACCCTTGGATTGATGAGTAATTAAAAAATTGTATGTTTGAGAGGGATGAGGCAAAAGGTATGGCAATTAAGTCTAGCAGCCCAACTGATTGGCAAACGTACTGCAAATTTAAAAAATCATGTGACTAAACTAAATAAAAAGAAAAAGGAACTACACTATGAAACAAATATAAATCATATAAAGAATGATAGTAAAAAGCTTTGAGGCACCTTTTCTCAATAGGGGGTGCTGTTTGCACTTTGTAAAAATTTCGTTCCCAAATTAAACAGCCTCGTACTCAATTCTTGCTCGTACAATATGCATAGTATTATTACTATTGGATAGAAAACACTCTCTAGTTTCTAAAACCGTTTGAATTATATCTGTGAGTAAAACAGAACTTGAGTTGGAGCAATTTTCCTATGAGGAAGTGAGAAATCTGAAATCTGCAGGCTGTTCTTAGGTCAGTTTATTAATTTGCATGTCTTCTATTGGTTGAGATGCACTGCATACGCCTTCCCCTGGATGTCAGCAAATAGTGAGAATTGGAATGGAGTTGCTAGGCAGATCAGAGGCCTTATAAATGGGCTGGCAACGTGGGGTCCTCTCTTTCCTTCCTTCGCCATGACGCAAGACAGACCTCAGGATGGCGTTCTAGAAAGCTCCCGTTATAGCCCTTAGATATATCCGGCTCTGATTTTATTCGATATAGGTGTTAAAGACATCACAATGTTGTTATTTTAAACCGAGTTATATCAGTTTATATCAGTATATTGCGATTTTCGGGTATTTATTTGTGCTGCGTTCTAGTGAGTTGGGCACGTCTGGGCCACATGGCTAATGTTTACTGCTAATTCCAAAGTTGAAGGCGACAATCTACAACCGAGCAACGATTCTTTTGGACAAAGGACAACTTGCCCAAGATTCTGATGGGAGCTCATCAAAAAGTAAGAACTATTTATGATGTTAATTCGTTGTTCTGTTGAAAAATGTAAAACTCATATTCCGCCATTAATTTCGGTGCGGTCTCGCTTTAACCTGTTATGGCTGCAAGGGGCAGTATTGAGTAGCCAGTTAAATCGTGTCCATTTCAAACGGCCTCGTACTCAATTCTTGCTCGTACAATATGCATATTATTATTACTATTGGATAGAAAACACTCTCTAGTTTCTAAAACCGTTTGAATTATTTCTCTGAGTGAAACAGAAGTCATTCTGCAGCACACTTCCTGACCAGGAAGTGGAATGTCAGAAATCGATGCTCTGTTCAACTTCCTGCCTATACATGGGCATGATACGTAAGAGTCTACATACACTTCATACACCTTCCCCTGGTTGTCAAGAGGTGGAATTAAAGCTCTTTGTTTGACGTGACCGTCCACTTCCTGTTTCTGGAGCGCGCGAAAGAGGACATGGATTTGCCTTCTGTTTTGCTCTCGTTATGGACGACTAACATCTCCGTCTTAGATTTTATTTGATACATGTGACCATATCATCGTAAAGTATGTTTTTTCAATATAGTTTAATCAGATTATTTAAATTTTTTCGGGAGTTTTGCCGTGTTCCGTTCTCTGACTTTGTTGACGTTGGAGAGATCCGTAGCACTTGGCAAGTGCCCATGCTAAATGAAGAGGGAAATTTGCCGTTCCAGATCCAAACAACGACTGTTCTTGACAAAGGACACCTTGTCCAACATTCTGACGGAAGATCACCAAAAGTAAGAAACATTTTATGATGCTATTTCATATATCTGTCGTGCATGTGAACTGGTCGTCGGCGCCCAAGTGTTTCTGGCTATTGTGGCTATGCTAATATAATGCTACATTTTGTTTTCGCTGTAAAACATTTAATAAATCGGAAATATTGTCTGGAATCACAAGATGCCTGTCTTTCAATTGCTGTACACTATGTATTTTTCAGAAATGTTTTATGATGAGTAATTAGGTATTTGACGTTGGTGTCTGTAAATATTATGGCTGCTTTCGGTGCAATTTCTGATTGTAGCTGAAATGTAAACTATGATTTATACCTGAAATATGCAAATTTTTCGAACAAAACATATGCTATACAATAAATATGTTATCAGACTGTCATCTGATGAAGTTGTTTCTTGGTTAGTGGCTATTTATATCTTTATTTGGTCGAATTTGTGATAGCTACTGATGGAGTAAAGAACTGATGGAGTAAGAAAAGTGGTGTCTTTTGCTAACGTGGTTAGCTAATAGATTTACATATTTTGTCTTCCCTGTAAAACATTTTAAAAATCGGACATGTTGGCTTGATTCACAAGATGTGTACCTTTCATATGCTGTATTGGACTTGTTAATGTGTGAAAGTTAAATATTTTAAAAAAATATCTTTTGAATTTCGCGCCCTGCACTTGAGCTGGATGTTGTCATAAGTGTACCGGTGTCGGGCTGCACCCCAAACAGGTTAACGCACGCTGTATGTCGTAGTAACGTTAATTTAAAAAATCTAACACAGCGATTGCATTAAGAACTAATGTATCTTTCATTTGCTGTCCAACCTGTATTTTTTAGTCAAGTTTAGGATTAGTTACTGATTAGATTAGGTGCCTCTCCCAAGATTTCTCCCGACATATTGTTGGCAGCTTGGCTACTATTCTCATTGTATAACCACGATTTGTGCCGCTAAATATGCACATTTTCGAACAAACTCTATATGTATTGTGTAATATGATGTTATAGGACTGTCATCTGAAGAAGTTTGAGAAGGTTAGTGAAAAAATTCATATCTTTTGCTGGTTTATTCGTTATCGCTATTGTTGGCTTGAATCAATGCTGTTGTGTGGTTGGCTATTGTAGTAAGCTAATATAATGCTATATTGTGTTTTCGCTGTAAAACACTTAAAAAATCTGAAATATTGGCTGGATTCACAAGATCTTTGTCTTTCATTTGCTGTACGCTGTGTATTTTTCAGAAATGTTTTATGATGACTATTTAGGTAATTGACGTTGGTCTCTGTAGTTATTCTAGTTGCTTTGGTGAGAGTTGTGATGGTGGCTGCAATGGTAAACTATGATTTATACCTGAAATATGCACATTTTTCTAACAAAACATATGCTATACAATAAATATGTTATCAGACTGTCATCTGATGAAGTTGTTTCTTGGTTAGTGGCTATTTATATCTTCGAAATTGTGATAGCTACCTATGCAGGAAAAAAATGGTGGAGAAAAAAAAGTTGTGTCTTTTGCTATCGTGGTTAGCTAATAGATTTACATATTGTGTCTTCCCTGTAAAACATTTTAAAAATCAGAAATGATGGCTGGATTAACAAGATGTGTATCTTTCATCTGGTGTCTTGGACTTGTGATTTAATGATATTTAGATGCTAGTATTTACTTGTGACGCTATGCTAGGCTATGCTAGTCAGCTTTTTTACTGATGGGGGTGCTCCCGGATCCGGGATTGTGTGCAAGTAGAAGTTAAATTACATTTTGGGAAAAAAAGCCAACTCGGCTCCTTCATTCATTGGATCAGATGGCTCATTCATCACAATGCCCACTGATATTGCAAACTACTTTAATTACTTTTTCATTGGCAAGATAAACAAACTTAGGTATGACATGCCAGCATCAAACGCTGACACTACACATCCAAGTATATCGGATCAAATTATGAAAGACAAGAATTGTACTATTGAATTCCATGAAGTCAGTGTGGAAGAGGTGAATTTTTTGTTGTTGTCTATCAACAACGACAAGCCACCGGGGTCTGACAATCTGGATGGAAAATTACTGAAGATAATAGCAGACGATATTGCCACTCCTATTTGCCACATATTCAATTTAAGCCTACTAGAAAGTGTGTGCCCTCAGGCCTGGAGGGAAGCTAAAGTTATTCCGCTACACAAGAATAGTAAAGCCCCCTTTACTGGCTCAAATAGCCGACCAATCAGCCTGTTACCAACCCTTAGTAAACTTCTGGAAAAAATAGTGTTTGACCAGATACAATGCTATTTCACAATAAACAAATTGACAACAGAATTTCAGCAAGCTTATAGGGAAGGACATTCAACAACCACAGCACTTACACAAATGACTGATGATTGACTGAGAGAAATTGATGATAAAATGATTGTGGGGCTGTCTTGTTAGACTTCAGTGCAGCTTTTGACATTATCAATCATAGTCTGCTGCTGGAAAAACGTATGTCTTATGGCTTTACACCCTTTGCTATAATGTGGATAAAGAGTTACTTGTCTAACAGCACACAGAGGGTGTTCTTTAATGGAAGCCTCTAAAAAATAATCTGGTTAGAATCAGGAATTCCCCAGGGTAGACGTTTAGGCCCCTTTACATTTTTACTAACGACATGCCACTGACTTTGGGTAAAGCCAGAGTGTCTATGTATGAGGATGACTCAACACTATACACGTCAGCTACTACAGCGACTGAAATGACTGCAACACTCAAAAAAGAGCTGCAGTTAGTTTCAGAGTGGGAGGCAAGGAATAAGTTAGCCCTAAGTATTTCTAAAACTAAAAGCATTGTATTTGGAACAAAACACTCACTAAACCCTAAACCTCAAATAAATAACTCAACTTGTAATAAATACTGTGGAAATTTAAAAAGTTCAAATCAAATAAAAATTTTCACATACACATGGTTAGCAGATGTTAAATGGAGTGTAGCGAAATGCTTGTGCTTCTAGTTCCGACCATGCAGTATATCTAACAAGTAATCTAACCTAACAATTTCACAACAACTACCTTATACACACAAGTGTAAAGGAATGAATAAGAATATGTACATACAAATATATGAATGAGCGATGGCCGAACGGCATAGGCAAGATGCAGTAGATGGTATAGAGTACAGTCTATACATATGAGATGAGTAATGTAGGGTATGTAAACATTATATAAAGTGGAATTGTGGCTAGTGATGCATTTATAACATACATGTTTTCATTATTAAAGTGGCTAGAGATGAGTCAGTATGTTGGCAGCAGCCACTCAATGTTAGTGATGGCTGTTAAACAGTCTGATGGCCTTGAGATAGAAGTCTGATGGCCTTCCTGTGACATTGGGTGGTGTAGGTGTCCTGGAGGGCAGGTAGTGATGGTGATGCGTTTTGCAGACCTCACTACCCTCTGGAGAGCCTTACAGTTGTGGGCGGAGCAGTTGCCGTACCAGGCGGTGATACAGGCCGACAGGATGCTCTCGATTGTGCATCTGTAAAAGTTTGAGTGTTTTGGTGACAAGCCGAAATTCTCCTGAGGTTGAAGAGGCGCTGCTACTGTCACGTTCTGACCATAGTTCTTGTGTGTTTTTCTTGTTTTAGTGTTGGTCAGGACGTGAGCTGGGTGGGCATTCTATGTTGTGTGTCTAGTTTGTCCATTTCTATGTAATGCCTGATATGGTTCTCAATCAGAGGCATGTGTTTGTCATTGTCTCTGATTGGGAACCATATTTAGGTGGCTTGTTTTGTGTTGGGGTTTGTGGGTGGTTGTTTCCTGTCTTTGTGTTCTGCACCGGATAGGACTGTCTCGGTTTTCACGTTTGTTATTTTGTATTTTGTATAGTGTTCACGTTATCGTCTCTTTGTTATTAAACATGTTGAACACTAGCCGCGCTGCGTTTTGGTCCTCTCCTTCATCTCAGGAAGAAAACCGTTACAGCTACGCCTTCTTCACCACGCTGTCTGTGTGGGTGGACCATTTCAGTTTGTCTGTGATGTGTACGCCGAGGAACGCCGAGGAACTTAAAACATTCCACCACTACTGTCCCGTCGATGTGGATAGGGGGCTGCTCCCTCTGCTGTTTCCTGAAGTCCACGATCATCTCCTTTGTTTTGTTGACATTGAGTGTGAGGTTATTTTCCTGACACCACACTTCGAGGGCCCTCACCTCCTCCCTGTAGGCCGTCTCGTCGTTGTTGGTAATCAAGCCTACCACTGTAGTGTCGTCTGCAAACTTGATGATTGAGTTGGAGGCGTGCATGGCCACGCAGTCATGGGTGAACAGGGATTACAGGAGAGGGCTGAGAACGCACCCTTGTGGGGCCCCAGTGTTGAGGATCAGCTAGGTGGAGATGTTGTTACCTACCCTCACCACCTGGGGGCGGCTCGTCAGGAAGTCCAGGACCCAGTTGCACAGGGTGGGGTCGAGACCCAGGGTCTCAAGCTTAATGACGAGTTTGGAGGGTACTATGGTGTTAAATGCTGAGCTGTTGCCGATGAACAGGATTCTTACATGGGTTTTCTCTTGTCCAGATGGGTTAGGGCAGTGTGCAGTGTGATGGCGATTGCGTCGTCTGTGGACCTATTGGGGCAGTAAGCAAATTGGATTGGGTCTAGGGTGTCAGGTAGGGTGGAGGTGATATGGTCCTTGACTATTCTCTCAAAGCACTTCATGATGACAGAAGTGAGTGCTACGGGGTGATAGTCATTTAGCTCAGATACCTTAGCTTTCTTGGGAACAGAAACAATGGTGGCCCTCTTGAAGCATGTGGGAACAGCAGACTGAGATAAGGATTGATTGAATATGTCCGTAAACTCTGAGGACGCGGCTGGGGATGCCGTCTGGGCCGGCAGCCTTGCGAGTGTTAACACGTTTAAATGTTTTACTCATGTTGGCTGCAGTGAAGGAGAGCCCGCAGGTTTTGGTAGCGGGCCGTATCAGTGGCACTGTATTTTCCTCAAATTGAGCAAATAAGTTGTTTAGTTTGTCTGGGAGCAAGACATCGTGGTCCGCGACGGGGCTGGTTGTCCTTTTGTAGTCCGTGATTGACTGTAGACCCTGCCACATACCTGTTGTGTTTGAGCCGTTGAATTGCGACTACTTTGTCTCTATACTGACGCATAGCTTGTTTGATTGCCTTGCGGAGGGAATAGCTACACTGTTTGTATTCGGTTGAGTTGAGATGACTCAACTGCTTGGAGTAACCGTAGATTGTAAACTTTCATGGTCAGAACATATTGATGCAGTAGTAGATAAGATGGGGAGAAGTCTGTCTATAATAAAGCGATGCTCTGCTTTCTTAACAACACTATCAACATGGCAGGTCCTACAGGCCCTAGTTTTGTCGCACCTTGACTACTGTTCAGTCATGTGGTCTGGTGCCACATAAAATGACTTAGGAAAATTGAAATTGGCTCAGAACAGGGCAGAACGGCTGGCCCTTGGATGTACACAGAGAGCTAATTAATAATATGCATGTCAATCTCTCCTGGCTGAAAGTGGAGGAGAGGTTGACTTCATCACAACTTTTATTTATTTGACCATGCTGGTCATTTATGAACATTTGAACATCTTGGCCATGTTCTGTTATAATCTCCACCCGGCACAGCCAGAAGAGGACTGGCCACCCCTCATAGCCTGGTTCCTCTCTAGGTTTCTTCCTAGGTTTTGTCCTTTCTAGGGAGTTTTTCCTAGCCACCATGCTTCTACACCTGCATTGCTTGTTGTTTGGGGTTTTAGGCTGGGTTTCTGTCCAGCACTTTGATATATCAGCTGATGTAAGAAGGGCTATATAAATACATTTGATTTTGATTTGATGAGAGGTATTGTCTTGTTGAATGCACCGAACTGTCTGTCTAAACTACTGGCACACAGCTCGGACACCCATGCATACCCCACAAGACATGTCACAAGAGGTCTCTTCACAGTCCCCAAGTCCAGAACAGACTATGGGAGGCACACAGTACTACATAGAACCATGACTACATGGAACTCTATTCCACATCAAGTAACTGATGCAAGCAGTAAAATTTGATTTAAAAATGGGACAGCATGGACTGTGAAGCAACACAAACATTGGCACAGACACATGCATACACATACACACACACACACACACACAAACACGATAACATACGCACTATACATACACATGGAATTAGTACTGTAGATATGTGGTAGTGGTGGAGTAAGGGCCTGAGGGCACACAGTTGTGAAATCTGTGAATGGGACTGTTTTTAAAATTGTATAAACTGCCTTAATTTTGGTGGACCCCAGCTATGGCAGCAGCTAATGGGGATCCATAATAATTACATTAGTCTATGTTCGCTCAACCATCCCGCGGGGGACCCACCAATCCTGTAGAGGTTTTAATTAATCAAAAAGAGTTTTTTTTTTTAGAAATGCCTTTTCGAACATGTGAACTTTCATGTGCCTTAATACAAATGTATATGCCATATTTAAATATGAATACAATTGTTAAATTATGAGCTTAGTTGGTTTAGCCAAAGAAAAAATTATCAACCTTCCCGCTAGCCATGATTGGCTGAGATAATGAGAGGGCTGGACATGCCGAGAGATGAGTTTGGATTGGTCTGCCGTATAGCATGCTTCTGTCTATTTGAGCTGGTCAGTATGTCTAGGTAATCCTGTCTAATGCGGCTTTAAAATGTTTTTATCCTGTATTAAAACTGGATAAGTGTTATTCTCCACTTCCTGGAGGACTGAGTTTCGAAATCAGTGCAATTCGAGTATGATAGCGAAGGAAATGGAGAAAACACCTGTCTCTGGATTACATCTTCAAACTAAGGGCATCCATGTCATCCGACAAGAAACGTGTCCAACCTTGAATGATGTATACTGGTAAGATAGTCTAACTACATGTTCAGATATTAAACGTATCAAAATTTGACAGAAAGAGCCATTTGCTTGGCTAGCTATAGCCTAAGGTTAGCTAGCTAACATATAACCTGGTTGGTTAGCTACCTGCAGATTCATGCAGGGTACTAACATCATGAGTTGTGATTATGGCTGATTGTTTACCTAGATTGCTAACGTTAGCTGACTGGCTCGCTAGCTAACGTTACGTGTGTGACCTTATTATTTGTATCTCAGAGCCATTTGCTTAGCTAGCTATAGCATAATGTTAGCTAGCTAACATTGAACCTGGTTGCTTAGCTACCTGCAGATTAATGCAGGGTAGTAACGTCATGAGTTAGGATTACGCTTCATTGTCTTAACAAAAGACTCCACCATGCAAGTAACCATTTTGGGTGCATTCGTAAATTCAGTCTGGCCATCTACTCCGATTTTCAGAGCTCTTTTGTCTGATTGTGCCAGAGAGCGCAGAATAACTGATGAATTTACAAACGCTCAACACCCATTGAATATGGCCGGTGTCAGTAAACGTTGGTAAATAATTAATTAAATTGTTGCCAGCAGCACAGTTACAGTCACCAATGCTCTGGATAACATGAAAACAGCCTAACCAGCTCTGCTAGGCTGAGTAAAATGGTCAGAGTGCTGTGTCTGGAAGTATGTGTCTGGAAGTAGCTAGCAAGCTAGCCAATGCAAGCCAGTTAGCTTGGGTGCTTGACTGCCATTGTGAGGTCAGATCATTCGGATTAACACTACTCATCGGCCAGAGCGTCCAGTGTGCGCTCTGAACGCTCCGAGAGCGAACACCCTAACCACCTCTGCTAGGAAGAGTAATGTTCAGTGCGCTGTTCTCTCTCACTTAGATGTCTGGAAGCAGCTACAGTGGTTCTTCCTTTAAAAGTTGTGTCATACTGCAGCACACCTTGCAGGCTGCCACAGAATTCTATGGTACATTATTTAAGTGTCAGTCATTGTTGCCATTAATGCTGGTTAGTGCTAGTTTGACCACCAGAGGGCATCTTTGAACAGTCTCTTTTTAATATTGGATGTACTAGAGAATTGAAAACATTTTTGTATAAGAACGTGGTATATGGGATTGATTTGAAGAAATTTAGCTTAAATAATTTGATAAATATTATGGGGTTTCTATTCCAAGAAAAATTTAAAATTATTAAAAATTAAACCCTAGGGTTTCCGTTAGGAAAATATGGCGCTGTACAACGTGACCATTTCCACACCCTAATTGTAGGCTACACAATACCCAAACTGAGAAAAATGTGTATTTATTTGTCAAGACCAATCAAGAGCAGCGCAAAACGGTGCTGAAATAGGTGACTTCACGCAGGTAGGCTATTGCTTCAAATCATATTATAACAATTGAATGACTTTGGGTGTTCCAGTAAGTATTCTTAACTTCTCTAGGGTAGGGGGCAGCATTTTTAAAGTTTGAATGAAAAGCATACCCAAATTCAACTGCCAGTTACTCATCCCCAGGAGATAAGATATGCATATTAGTATATTTGGATAGAAAACACTCTGAAGTTTCTAAAACTGTTTGAATCATGTCTGTGAGTATAACAGAACTTATTTAGCAGGCGAAACCCTGAGGACAAACCATTCAGATTATTATTTTTTTGAGGTCACTGTCTTTTAAATGAGGTTTCATTGGGAAACCAGATTTCTAAGTGAATTGCTTGCAGTTCCTATGGCTTCCACTAGATGTCAACAGTCCTGGGAAATAGGTTGAGGTTATTCCTTTGTGTAATGAAGAAATACTGCCATCTTGAAGTCGAGGCACTCCAGGTGTCCTGGACATGCGCTTCAATCAAACAGAAGGCATGCAACATTTCGTTTTAATCCTGTATTGAACACATATCATCCCGTCTTCAATTTTATCGATTATTAACGTTAAAAAATACCTGAAGTTGTATTACAAAAGTAGTTTGACATTTTTTGGTAAAGTTTACAGGTAACCTTTGAGATATTTTGTCGTCACGTTTGAGCAAGTTGGAACCGGTGTTTTTCTGGATCAAACACGCCAAATAAATGGACATTTTAGATATATATCGTCGGAATTAATCGAACAAAAGAACCATTTGTGATGTTTATGGGACATATTGGAGTGCCAACAACAGAAGCTCGTCAAAGGTAAGGCATGAATTATATTTTTATTTCTGCGTTTAGTGTCGTGCCTGCAGGGTTGAAGTGTTTTCTCTCTTTTGTTTACTATGGTGCTATGCTCAGATAATAGCATCGTATGCTTTCGCTGAAAAGCCTATTTGAATTCTGACATGTTGGCTGGATTCACAACCAGTTAAGCTTTAATTTGGTATCTTTCATGTGTGATTTAAGGAAAGTTTGATTTTATAGTAATTTTCATAGTAATTAATTTGAATTTGCGCTTTGCATTTTCTCAGGCCAAGTGATACAGTAGCGTCTTGCCTAAACTCAGATTTTTGGATATAAATATGAACTTTACCGAACAAAAAATACATGTATTGTGTAACATGAAGTCCTATGAGTGTCATCTGATGAAGATTATCAAAGGTTAGTGATTAATTTTATCTCTATTTCTGCGTTTTGTTACTGCTCTCTTAAGCTGGAAAAATGTCTGTCTTTTTCTGTGACTTGGCTCATACCTAACATAATCGTTTGGTGTGCTTTCATTGTAAAACCTTTTTGAAATCGGACACTTTGGCTGGATTTACAACAAGTGTAGCTTTAAAATGGTGTAAAATACTTGTATGCTTGAGGAATTGAAATTATGGGATTTCTGTTGTTTTGAATTTGGCGCCCTGCAGTTTCACTGGCTGTTGACGAGGTGGGACAATACCATCCCACATACCCTAGAGAGGTTAACCTCTCTGGGGTAGGTGGGACGCAATCGTCCCACCTGGCCAATAGCCAGGGAAAATACAGAGCGCCATATTCAAATAAAATGATATAAAAATCAAACTTTCATTAAATCACACATGTAAGATACCAAATTAAAGCTACACTCGTTGTGAATCCAGCCAATGTGTCAGATTTCAGAAAGGCTTTTTGGCGAAAGCATAAGATGCTATTATCTGATGATAGCACAACAGTAAACAAAGAGAGTAGCATATTTCAACACTGCAGGCACGACACAAAACGCAGAAATAAAAATATAATTCATGCCTTTGACGAAATTATTTTGTTGGCACTCCAATATGTCCCATAAACATCACAAATGGTCCTTTTGTTCGATTAATTCCGTCGATATATATCAAAATGTCAATTTATTTGGCGCGTTTCATCCAGAAAAACACAGCTTCCAACTTGCGCAAAGTCACTACAAAATATATCAAAAGTTACATGTAAACTTTACCAAAACATTTCAAACTACTTTTGTAATACAACGTTAGGTATTTTTTAACGTTAATAATCGATAAATTTGAAGACGGGATGATCTGTGTTCAATACAAAAAGAAAACAAACTGAAGCAACTTTTTTAGTAATGTGCCTCTCTCAAACAATTTACTTCAAGTGACCCTCCTTTACATGGCCGTACTTCTTCATTACACAAAGGAATAACCTGAACCAATTTCCAAAGACTGGTGACATCCAGTGGAAGCAGTAGGAACTGCAAACAAGTCCCTTAGAAATCTGGTGTCCCAATGAAATCACATTGAAAAGACAGTGACCTCAAAAAAATAAAAATTCTGAATGGTTTGTCCTCGGGGTTTTGCCTGCTACATAAGTTCTATTATGTTACACAATACATTTATGTTTTGTTCGATAATGTGCATATTTTTATCCACAAATCTCGGTTTACATTGGCGCCATGTTCAGAAATGCCTCCAAAATATCCAGAGTAATTACAGAGAGCCACGTCAAATAACAGAAATACTCATCATAAACTTTGATGAAAGATACATGTTTTACATATAATTAAAGATACACTGGTTCTTAAACAACTTCTTAAGGCTAGGGGGCAGTATTTTCGTTTTTGGCTAAAAAACATACCCATTTGAAACTGCCTATTTCTCAGCCCCCGAAACTAGAATATGCATATAATTGTCAGATTAGGATAGAAAACACTCTAAAGTTTCCAAAACTGTCGAAATTTTGTCTGTGAGTTTAACAGAACTGATATTGCAGGCTAAAACCTGAGGAAAATCCTATCAGGAAGTGCCTCTGTTTTTGAAACCTCTCTGTTCTTATGCATCCCTATTACCCATTTAAAGGGATATCAACCAGATTCCGTTTTCTATGGCTTCCCAAAGGTGTCAACAGCCTTTAGACATAGTTTCAGGCTTTTATTTAAAAAAATGAGCGAGAACGACCACATTGCGTAAGTGGATAGGTGGGGGCTCTCAGAGTGAGTTGTGCGCAACAGACAAAGGCAGCCATTGTTACTCCCGGTCCTAGTGAAAGACCAACACTCCCGGTTGATATATTATCGAATAGATATTTGAAAAACAACCTGAGGATGGATTATAAAAAACGTTTGACATGTTTCTGTGGACATTATGTGGAATTTTTGCCTGCGTTGTCGTGAACGCTTTTTCTTGTGGATTTCTCAGCATAACGCGCGAAATGAACGGAGGTATTTGGATATAAAAATATCTTTATGGAACAAAAGGAACATTTGTTGTCTAACTGGGAGTCTCGTGAGTGAAAACATCCGAAGATCATCAAAGGTAAACGATTAATTTGATTGCTTTTCTGATTTTCGTGACCAAGTTACCTAAGTGTACTTAATGTTTTGTCGAGCGATCGATAAACTTACACAAACGCTTGTATTGCTTTCGCTGTAAAGCATAATTTCAAAATCTGAGACGACAGGTGGATTAACAAAAGGCTAAGGTGTATTTTGCAATATTGCGCTTGTGATTTCATGAATATGAATATTTTCTAGTAATATTATTTGACTGTGGCGCTATGCTATGCTGTTCAGCGTTGCTGATGACAATTATCACGGATCCGGGATGGGTTGTTCAGAAAGGTTAATGCAACCGCTGTCAGATTTTTTTTTTACTTTAGGAAAAAGCATACCATGTAATAATCTGAGACGGCGCTCAGATAGAAACAACATTTCTCCGCCATGTTGCAGTCAACAGAAATACGAAATTACATCATAAACATTCCGTTACCTTTGATGATCTTTCATCAGAATGCAGTGCCAGGAATCCTAGTTCCACAATAAATCGTTATTTTGTTCGATAATGTCCATTACTTATGTCGAATTAGCAACTTTTGCTAGCATGTGTAGTTCACATGTCCAAACGCTGGCGCCGGTGAACTCGGACGAAAACTTCAAAAAGTTATATTACAAGTCGAATAAACTGGTCAAACTTAGTAGAGAATCAATCTTCAGGATGTTGTTATCATATATATCCAATAACGTTCCAACCGGAGCATTTCTTCATGTCTGTATAAGTAATGGCACACATGGCCATTCCATGACTAGCGCGCGTGACTAGGAACTAGCATTCTGCCAGACCACTGACTCATTCCCCTCCCATCCGGTCCCACATCACACTAGAGGCTTCATTCCACGTTCTCCTGACTGTTGACATCTAGTGGAAGGCGTAGGAAGTGCAAACAGATCCATATATTACAGGGAATTGAATAGGCGATGACTTTCACATCGTCCCTTCTCAGAATTCTCACTTCCTGTTTTGAAGTTTGCCTGCCATATGAGTTCTGTTATACTCACAGACATAGTTCAAACAGTTTTAGAAACTTCAGAGTGTTTTCTATCCAATATTAATAATATGCATATATTATCATCTGGGACAGATTAGGAGGCCGTTCAATTTGGGCACCAATTCATCCAAAAGTGAAAATGCTGCCCCCTATCCCAAACAGGTTAATGTACTGCTCAAATTCCTTATAGAAAACACCGAAGCGTGTTTTTTTTATTAGTGAATTTACATTTATGAATATGACATTTTTCCATTAGCACAATTAGATTTATACGGTAAATTTGTTTTTCTTTATCTTTATTATGGTTAAGGAAACCGAGCATCACATTCTCCCATAAAAAACAAAAGTCATCAAGAATATTAACAGTTATAATGTCACGATCGTCTATAGGAGAGAGAGAGGACCAAGGCGCAGCGCGTGAAAAATACATCTTCTCTTTATTATAAGAAGGAAAAAATGAAACAAAACAACAAACTGACGACCGTGAAGCTATAAATACAAATAGTGCTGACACAAACACTACACATAGACAATTACCCACAAAACAGCTAAAGCCTATGGTTGCCTTAAATATGGCTCCCAATCAGAGACAACCATAACCAGCTGTCTCTAATTGAGACCCAATTCAGGCAACCATAGACTTTCCTAGACACCTACACTGAACACTAAACCATCTACTCTACTACACCCCCTAAACCATACAACACCCTAGACCAGGGGTGTCAAACTCATTCCACGGAGGGCCTAGTGTCTGCAGGTTTTTGGTTTTTCCTTTCAATAAAGCCCTAGACAACCAGGTGTGGGGAGTTCCTAACTAATTAGTGACGTTAATTCATCAATCAAGTACAAGGGAGGAGCGAAAACCCGCAGACACTCGGCCCCCCGTGGAATGAGTTTGACACCTGTGCCCTAGACAATACAAAAACACACAAACTTCCCCATGTCACACCCTGACCTAACTAAAATAATAATGAAAACAAAGATAACTAAGGCCAGGGTGTGACATAACCCCCCCCTTAAGGTGCGAACTCCGGGCGCACCAGCATAAAGTCTAGGGGAGGGTCTGGGTGGGCGTCTGTCCACGGTGGCGGCTCTGGCACTGGTCGTGGTCCCCACCCCACCATAGTCACTACCCGCTTTCTTAACCCCACTGGAATAAGGGGCAGCACCGGACTAAGTGGCAGCACCGGACTAAGGGGCAGCACCGGACTAAGGGGCAGCACCGGACTATGGTGCAGCACCAGGATAAGGGGCAGTACCAGGATAAGGGGCAGCACCAGGATAAGGGGCAGCACCAGGATAAGGGGCAGCTCCGGACTGAGGGACGGCAGCTCCGGACTGAGGGACGGATCCTGGCTGGATGACTGCTCTGGCGGATCTTGGCTGGACGGCTCTGGCGGATCCTGGCTGGACGGCTCATGGCTGGCTGACGGATCTGGCTGCTCATGGCTGGCTGACGGATCTGGCTGCTCATGGCTGGCTGACGGATCCGGCTGCTCATGGCTGGCTGACGGATCTGGCTGCTCATGGCTGGCTGACGGATCTGGCTGCTCATGGCTGGCTGACGGCTCTGGACGCTCATGGCTGGCTGACGGCTCTGGACGCTCATGGCTGGCTGACGGCTCTGGCAGATCCTGTCTGGTTGGCGGCTCTGGCAGATCCTGTCTGGTTGGCGGCTCTGGCAGATCCTGTCTGGTTGGCGGCTCTGGCAGATCCTGTCTGGTTGGCGGCTCTGGCAGATCCTGACTGACAAATGGCTCTAGCGGCTCCTGACTGACTAACGGCTCTGACGGCTCGGGACAGACGGGCGGCTCTAATGGCTCGGGACAGACGAATGGCTCAGACGGCGCTGGGCAGACGGATGGCTCAGATGGCGCTGGGGAGACGGATGGCTCAGATGGCGCTGGGGAGACGGATGGCTCAGATGGCGCTGGGGAGACGGATGGCTCAGATGGCGCTGGGGAGACGGATGGCTCAGATGGCGCTGGGGAGACGGATGGCTCAGATGGCGCTGGGGAGACAGATGGCTCTGGCCGGATGAGGCGCACTGTAGGCCTGGTGCGTGGTGCCGGAACTGGAGGCACCGGGCTAAGGACACGCACCTTCAGGCTAGTGCGGGGAACAACAACAGGGCACACTGAACTCTCAAAGCGTACTATAGGCCTGGTGCGTGGTACCGGCACTGGTGGTACCGGGCTGAGGGCACGCACATCAGGGCGAGTACGGGGAGAAGGAACAGTGCATACTGGACCCTGGAGACGCACATTTGGCCTAGTGCGTGGTGCCGGAACTGGTGGTACCGGGCTGGGGACACGCATCTCAGGGCTAGTGCGGGGAGGAGGAACAGGGCATACTGGACCCTGGAGACGCACATTAGGCCTAGTGCGTGGTGCCGGAACTGGCGTGTCCCCAGCCCGGTACCACATCTCAAGGCTAGTGCGGGGAGGAGGAACAGGGCATACTGGACCCTGGAGACACACAGGAGGCTTGGTGCGTGGTGTAGGCACTGGTGGTAATGGGCTGGAGACACGCACCACAGGGTTAGTGCGTGGAGGAGGAACAGGGCTCTGTTGACACACAGGAAGCTTGGTGCGTGGTACCGGACTGGAGACACGCACCATAGGGCTAGTACGTGGAGGAGGAACAGGGCACACTGGACTCTCGAGGCGCACTATAGGCCTGGTGCGTGGTACCGTTACTGGTGGTACCGGGCTGAGGGCACGCACCTCAGGAAGAGTGCGGGGAGAAGGAACAGTGCGTACAGGGCTCAGGAGACGCACAGGAGGCTTCCCAACCTTACCTGGTTGTATGCTCCCCCATATCAACATCTCTCTCTCTTCGCTCTCCTCCAATAACACCAACAACTCCTCAAATGTCTCATAATCTCCCATCCTTTCACTTTCCTCCAATCTGTCCAATAACTCCTCCACATTCTCCGACTCATACCTTAGTTTAGCCAACTGCTCCTGATGGTAAGCACGGGGAACTGGCTCAATTCTCCCACTTGACCCAGCCACACTCCCCGTGTGCCCTCCCCCAAGAAATTTTTGGGGGAGCCTCTCGGGCTTCCAGCCACTCTGCCTTGATTTACGCTGCTTGGTCCGATGTTGGTGGGTAATTCTGTCACGATCGTCTATAGGAGAGAGAGAGGACCAAGGCGCAGCGCGTGAAAAATACATCTTCTCTTTATTATAAGAAGGAAAAAATGAAACAAAACAACAAACTGACGACCGTGAAGCTATAAATACAAATAGTGCTGACACAAACACTACACATAGACAATTACCCACAAAACAGCTAAAGCCTATGGTTGCCTTAAATATGGCTCCCAATCAGAGACAACCATAACCAGCTGTCTCTAATTGAGACCCAATTCAGGCAACCATAGACTTTCCTAGACACCTACACTGAACACTAAACCATCTACTCTACTACACCCCCTAAACCATACAACACCCTAGACCAGGGGTGTCAAACTCATTCCACGGAGGGCCTAGTGTCTGCAGGTTTTTGGTTTTTCCTTTCAATAAAGCCCTAGACAACCAGGTGTGGGGAGTTCCTAACTAATTAGTGACGTTAATTCATCAATCAAGTACAAGGGAGGAGCGAAAACCCGCAGACACTCGGCCCCCCGTGGAATGAGTTTGACACCTGTGCCCTAGACAATACAAAAACACACAAACTTCCCCATGTCACACCCTGACCTAACTAAAATAATAATGAAAACAAAGATAACTAAGGCCAGGGTGTGACATATAAAACTGTGAATATCTTTCCATAATTGTTTTACATGTAGACAATTCCAAAATAAATGTGAAACTGTTTCTGGATGCTCAACACAAAAAGTACAATCAATGTTAATGTCTTTTTTAAGTTTCTTCAGGTAATAATTCACAGGGTAATACTTATGGATCATTCTGAAAGAGACCTCTTTGACCTTGTTAACAAGCAAGTATTTGTGTGGTAATAACCAGACTTCATCCAAAAGATATTAGTGACCAATGTATTCCAGTAACTTGTGACATAAGGAATGGATACAATATCCCTTTGAAATGAAGCACGTATAGACCTATTGTTCTGAGGGAGCAAGGAGAAACATATTTTCCCTATTGGAGAGTCAACTGGATTAAGCGAGGGTAGGTCAAGAAGGTGAGGTCTGGCTACACCTCTAAATAACATGATAGTTCCAGATGGAATACCATCAAAGACTATGGCCAACTCTCTAGGTGTTACAGGGATATTGTAACGAGATTATTGAACCAGTTCTTTAAAAAATAAAGACTTGTTTCTATACAAAATGGCCTTATTGTTCCAAATGAAATACCTATGCGGGGAAAATTATATTTATATATTAACGACCACGCTAAGAATACTTGTCTATGAAAAGCAAATAATTTTGCAGTAATCTTATCAATGTTATAGTTACAAAGTAACATAAAATTGAGGCCACCAAAACGGAAGAAGATATAATGAGGGATGAAATTCCAAATTGAAGTAGGATTCTTTAAAAAATGTTTAGCCCAATTTATCTTAAAAGTATTATTCAAAGTAGGAAAGTCAAAAAAATTGAGTCCACCATATTCATATGAGTTCATAACGACAGATTTCCTAATATAATGTGTACAATTTTTCCAGATGAAGTTGAAAAGCACCTGGTCAACCGCTTTAGCTATTTTGTTATCAAGATATAGGTACTAGGCTGCATATGTAGGTCTGGAGATACCTTCACCTTTAGAAAGCAATACTCGACCTTTAAAGGATAAATCCCTCTGCAACCAATGGTTCAACTTCTTTTTGTTTTTTTCAATAATAGGTATAACATTTTATGAGCATCTTTCCTGTTGATCCTTAGATATGGTAATCCCAAGGTATGTTACTTTTTCCTTGACTGGAATATTGCATATAGAGGGTATCACACAGTCTTTAACAGCAAACAATTCACACTTATTAAGGTTTAGGCAAAGACCAGATGCTCTGGAAAATATATTTATCACATCGACTGCTCTAGGAATCTGGTCAGCATCTTTCAAAAAGAGGGTTGTGTCATCTGCAAGTTGACTTATGATAATATCTCTGTCCGCAATAGAGATCCCTTTTATATCACTGGATTTAACAAAACTTGTAAGAAGTTGGGTTGCAAGCAGGAAGAGGTAAGCCGAAATTGGGCAACCTTGACTAATTCCTCTTTTCAAATCAAATCTAGGAGAAGTGCCATGCTTTCATTTATTTGACCTGTTCCCATTCATATAAAGGGTTTTAATAGTACTACTAAATAATTCCCCAAAACCAAATTTCTCAAGAGAGAGAAATAGAAATGAATGTTCCACTGTATCGAAGGCTTTATAAAAGTCTAAGACAATAAAACTATCTTTCGAAGATTAAATCAGAATAGTCAATAAGGTCTAACACCAGTCGGATGTTATTAGATATATGTCTATTCCTCATAAAGCCAGAATGGGTCTCTTCTATAACTGAGTCCAATACTGCCTTCATTCTTTTTGCAAATATAGAGGCTAATATTTTGTAGTCATTATTGAGCAGACAGATTGGACGCCAATTATCGAGTAGAAGCAAGTCTTTCTTGGGCTTAGGGGTTAATGTAATCAGACCTTGAGTCAAACTGGGAGGGAGAGCATTATTTACAATGCTTTCAGAAAAAACCTCCAACAGAAAAATGGCCAACTGTTGAGAAAAAGTTTTGTAAAACTCAGCAGATATACCATCAGTCCCAGGAGACTTATTATTTTTAAGGTGTTCAATAGAATAAATGATCTCTTCAACTATAATAGGGTCATCACACTGTTCTCTTTCAGCCTCCCCAATTGATTTCACATCCCTCAGAGTCAAAAAAAGTGTTGGGGAAACCTCACAATACTTAGAACTATAGAAATTTCTGTAGAAATTGCAGCTAAAGTTTGAGATTAATGTGGGATCATCTGTGATGAGGCCATTAATATTTGATTGTTGAATTGTATTATTTTTCTAACCTGAAAAAATAAGATGAATTTTGTTCACCCTCCTCAAGTCACTTCTTCCTAGATCTGACAAAGGCTCCCTCTGCTTTCAGTTTATACATACCATCCAACTTGTTTTGTAGCTCAAACAGAACAGATTTGTCCTCCTCTGAGAGACTTTCAACAGGCTTTTGAACAAGAGAGGTGATCTTTGTAATTACACTTTCTTCTTCAGCTCTCCTTGTCTTGGCAAGAATACTCCCATATTTTCTGAAATATTTTCCAGCTTCATATTTAAAAAGCTCCCAGTTATTACTGTATGAATTGTCATTTATAGCTTTGTTCCAAAAGTGTGTAATTAAATTGTTTATCTCCATCTTGACCAACTCATGTTTTAATATAGAGCTATTAAGCTTCCAGTAGGATGCTCTGCCAAGGCCATTATCAGAGATAAAAAGTTTCATGTCAATATAAATAGCTATATGATCAGTAAGGGGAGTGGCCAGGATGTTAACAGAAATACCCTGTTTATCAGAACATTTAGACACCAGCCAAAAATCTATGCATGATTGTCAGGAGCATGCCTTATTATTCCATGTGAAAGACTTGTCATTAGGAAACTTTACTCTCCAAATATCTATAATATCAAACCTTTCCATAAACTGCCTCAAACTTGTATTCATAGAAGTGGACTGACCCGGAGGCCATCTATCAATTAAAGTATTCAGAGAAATAATAAAATCCCCACCTAAAATAAGTAAAGCATTCGGGAACTTGGTTAGCCAATGGAGAATACGCTTTTCTAAAGATTCAAGTAAGTGATCATTTTCAAGTTTGGAATTGTAACCATAAATGTTGGTAATAATAATGATGATGATGTTGTTACAGTTGATAACAAGACAAAGACATTGACCTGAAGGGTCACAGTCGGAGTGCAAAATACTTCCATTGAAATGATTCTTTAGAGTGATAACTCCAGCAGAGCGTTCAGAACCATGAGAGAGCCATACATCATTACCCCACTGAGATCTCCAGAAGTTGACGTCGGTAGCAACTGAATGAGACTCTTGAAAAAAACATAAATCTGTTTTAAGCTGTTTGGCAAATAAAAATAATGCTTTGGGCTTTACATTATTTCTTAACCCTCTAGCATTGAGTGACACAATGACAAAGTGGAATATAGAACAAAGTACTATGAGCTAAACAACAATCGCAAATCGAAAAAGAATATTAGGAAACCAGCGTTGCATACCATATAGATATAAATATTGAGTGAGAATAGTTTAGCATAACAAAGCTAACTTCCAGAACAAGAAACAACAAAGAGCTTGCTCACTGCCTATACTGCAGTTAACTTCTTATGGCTGCAAGGCAAAGTGTTGAGTAGCCAGTGAAATCGTGCCCATTTCAAACGGCCTCCTACTCAAATCTTGCTCGTACAATATGAATATTATTATTCTTTTTGGATAGAAAACACTTTCTAGTTTCTAAAACAGTTGGAATTATTTCTCTGAGTGAAACAGAAGTCCTTCTGCAGCACTTTTCCTGACCAGGAAGTGAAATGTCAGAAATCAATGCTCTTTTCAACTTGATGCCTATACATGGTCTTGACACTTAGGAGTCTGCTGACACTCTATACGCCTTCCTATTGGTGTAAAGAGGATGTCAGAGAAGAAATTTTTGTGCTCATCTTGTTCTGTGGTGGAAAAAAACCTATTTCTTTGACTTGACCGTCCACTTCCGGTACTCTGAAGGAAGTGGGACTGACTTCTGTTTTGCCTTCGTAACGAACGGCTAACATCTCCGGCTCGAATTTTTTTTGATACATGTGACCATATCATCGTAATGTATGTTTTTTCAATATAGTTTAATCAGATTATTGAAACTTTATTCGGGAGTTTTGCCGTGTTCCGTCCTCTGACTGTGTTTACGTTGGAGAAATTTATGCCATCGGCTAGTGCCAATGCTAATTGAAGAGGGAAATTTGCCATTCTGAATCGAAACAACGACTCATCTGGACAGAGGACACCTTCTTCAACATTCTGATGAAAGATCAGCAAAAGTAAGACCCATTTTATGATGTTATTTCATATATCTGTCGTGCATGTGAACTGGCCGTGGGCGCCCAATTGTGTCTGTCTATTGTAGCTACGCTAATATAGCGATACATTTTGTTTTCGCTGTAAAACATTTAATAAATCGGAAATATTGTTTGGAATCACAAGATGCCTGTCTTTCAATTGCTGCAGACTATGTATTTTTCAGAAATGTTTTATGATGAGTAATTAGCTATTTGACGTTGGTGTCTGTAAATATTATGGCTGCTTTCGGTGCAATTTCGGATTGTAGCTGAAATGTAAACTATGGTTTATACATGAAATATGCAAATTTTTCGAACAAAACATATGCTATACAATAAATATGTTATCAGACTGTCATCTGATGAAGTTGTTTCTTGGTTAGTGGCTATTTATATCTTTATTTGGTCGAATTTGTGATAGCTACTGATGGAGTAAAGAACTGATGGAGTAAGAAAAGTGGTGTCTTTTGCTAACGTGGTTAGCTAATAGATTTACATATTTTGTCTTCCCTGTAAAACATTTTAAAAATCGGACATGTTGGCTTGATTCACAAGATGTGCACCTTTCATCTGGTGTCTTGGACTTGTTAATGTGTGAAAGTTAAATATTAAAAAAAAATAGATTTTGAATTTCGCGCCCTGCACTTTGAGCTGGATGTTGTCATAAGTGTACCGGTGTCGGGCTGCCCCCGTAAAAGGTTAAAAATATCAGAAGTGAGAGAGAAAATAAAATAGCAAATATCCATTACTCCAGTAGTCCTGCGCAGTTAAAACAAAGGTTAAATCACCTTAGACCCGAGAGTGGGATCTGCTCACATCAGAGGTAGCTATCTAAATAGCCTATGTTGACCACCAGACACAGTCTATGACAGTCCTCAAGGAGGAAGGTTGATTTCGGATCCGTTGATGAATGGGCGCCCTCAGATGAAGTAAGCCGTTTTCCCTTATTTTCGTGCTTTTTCAACAGCTGGCCACAGTTTCTCTCTCCTTTCTCTGTCTGCTTTCGAGAGGTCTTCAGCAAACCACAGAGTTTTATCGCGTAGGAAAGTAGATTTCTTGGCTGCTTTCCAAATGGCATCCCTGTAGATCCGTGATGTGAACTGGAGAATGACACCTCTAGGCTTGGAGTCACCCTGCCTTCTCGTGCCAAGGCGATGTACAGTGTCGACAACATCTGCTAGCTTAGCCGTCTCCACAGGTAGGATAGCTTGGCAGACTTTGATGGTCTCTTGCTGCACGTTCTCCCCATCTGCTTCGGGAACTCCATACAGTCTCAGATTCCACCGTCTGGAGTATTTGTCGAGTTCCGCAATTCTTTTTTGGCACAAGTCCATCTTTCCCTCCTCCTTTTCGACACGCTTTTCGATGTAGGCGACCTTCTTCTTAACATCCTTGATTTCCATGCATGCAAAGTCAACAGTGTTTTTTAAGCCCTCGATTTTCATTGCGTTGTCGCCAACCATTTTCTCTAAGGCATCGCACCTTGCATTGATGAGCCTGGAAAGAGTGGCGATAACATCATTATTGGCAGTGGCATATGGGCCCAGTTCAAACATGCCTTTCTTGGAAGCTGGAGGTTTGCTTGGGGTTATAGGCAAAGAAGGAAAATCCTCGTCTGACACGGAAAGTGTCATAGTCTGTCAGACCAGTATAGTTGTGCAGTTGTCAATCAAAGCATGTGCCTCCTGTGTAACGACATTGGATGATGCCTGAGCATTGCTAGCTGAGGAGTTAGCCATAAGATTCCTCTTTCTGTCAGCGCGCTGTGACATTTTGGAAAATATCATCTTAAATCATCAATAACCTGGTGTTTTTAGCAAGCAAAGTATTAGTTTGGTAGTTTAAAATAATACACTTTTCACTATCTTTCAAAAGTTGGTATGCAGAGCTCGGTAGGAAGCGTGCGTTCATGCTGCCATCTTGGAGCCTCCAGCGATATTGTACAGTATATGCTGCATTTTGCAGTTGTATGAGGTCGCCCACACACACTTTAAACAAAGCTGGCGAGACATTCAATGACATCATCAAAGCCATTTTGGGATTACTACCATTTTATTTGGGCATTTTAATTGTTTTGAAATGTGGTTGGTACTCTCTTTGTTTGCAGGACTTTATCCTGCTAACTGTTCCAAATGTCCAAACTGAATTTGGTAAAAGGGCTTTTATGTACTTTGCACCATCGGCTTGGAACGCCTTACAAATTCTCTTAAACTGGAAGAACTTGTCCCGTTGGGTGTTTTTAAATCATTGATGAAGGATTTTGAGGCCGATTCCCTGACCTGTCAATGTTTTTTATTTGCTGTTTAAGGATTTTGCTATACTCTTGTGAATTCAATGTTTTTTTACTAGATTACCTTCAGTTTTCATGTTATCTGTCTGTAATTGTTTAATAACTTGGTGCTGCCTATCTTGGCCAGAACGCTCTTGAAAAATAAATTTCAAATCTCAATGAGCCCTTCCTGGTTAAATAAAGGTGAAAAAATAAATAAGACTGGTGGAGTTATGTCACATTATGTCACACACTAATTGCATCATTACCACAAAAGTGGAAGTGGAAAAATCATGTTTTCCAACACTTTTTTTTCACAAGGGCTATTAGCAGGACAATAGACACGATGTGGTCCCATTAAACACCTCTCTCACATAGGGTCCAGCATATCTCTTTTTATTTTTTTTAACCTTTATTTAACTAGGCAAGTCAGTTAAGAACAAATTCTTATTTACAATGACAGCCTAGGAACAGTGGGTTAACTGCCTTGTTCACTGGCAGAATGACAGATTTTTACCTTGTCAGCTCGGGGATTCAATCCAGTAACCTTTCGGTTACTGGTCCAACGGTCCTACCACTAGGCTACCTGCCACCCCAAATGATGATAGAATTTTGAAAAATTATACCTATTTTTTTTTATAAATATTTTTTTAATTAGAGCTTTTTTATCAATTAGTATATTTGAGTTTTACCACAATATTTCAAATAACCGAAAGTGAGCGGTTGTAATCTGAATAGAGGGAACAAAGGCCATTCTTGAACATGGGTGAGACATTCTTACTAATTTGCTGGAGAACCAGTTAAGATTTAAGAATAACTTTTGTATGACGGACACGTTTAGTGAGAGGTCTAATGATTTAATATTTAATAATTTTCATTTTCATTATATAAATAGGCCCATGTGGACCTTGATATTGGAGACGGAGGCGAGAAAATACCCAGTTCACCAGCAACCCTCGATCGGACGCGGCCGTGCCTAACAGGGAAAGGGGGTGCGACACGCGGCCGTGCCTAATGGGGAATGGGGGTGCGCTATCCGGCCGTGCCTAACGAGGAAAGGGGGGATGGATCGGGTCGGGCAGACCACAGGCGACATGGAGATGCGGGGAACCGAGCTCGGGCGAGAACCGAAGCCACCCTCCCTACCCTCCTGGCCCAGAAACCCACGCCGCAGGAAGGGAGAAGAGGAGGGCATGGGCCCTCTACCCTACCCAGTCCTCAGAGAGTCATAGATTCTCCTGCCGTTTACCCGTGCTTCATAGCGAAATTCCTCTTAAGAGAATGAACATTACAGTGATACCAACTGGTAGGCTAATCACACAATTGTAGAAAATTGTAAGAGAATTGGTGAATAAAGTTACCCCTCTACATACATATTTCTTGTATTTACGTATAACAATAGCAACAGGAATATTATATGTGAAAGTGATATAAGTATTTGTTCTGACTTACAGTCTGATCTCCACAAAAGCCAACCTAACTAAGAAATACATTTCGTTGGTTGCCATGGTGAATAATCCAATAATAATTGGTATGAGATATAAAAGGAAACATCAAAGAGTTTACCGGACTTTCTAAATGAAAATACTGGCAGATCCATAACATTTCCTTGTACAGTAGCAGATCTAATTAAATTTAAAGGATTCAAAAGTATTAGTTTTTATAAAATTATAATGCAACGTTTTAAAATGTATATGTAGTCTTGCTTGTCTCAGAGCAGTGTGAAACGGTGCTGAAATAGTTGACCACACACGGGTAGCTTGTTGGGGGGATTTTCACACCTACAGTAGCCAGGCTATTAAACTAATCGTTGGATAACAGATTGGCTCTCGGAACTCATTAACACGTTGCTGTTTGTGTTTAGATTCTCTCTCTTTCTCTCAAGCACTTGCTGTCTTGACCTCTGAATGCTCGGCTATGAAAAGCCAACTGACATTTACTCCTAAGTTGCTGACCAGTTGCACCCTCTTTAACCACTGTTTATATTATTTGACCATGCTGGTCATCTATGAAATTTTGGAAAATAATCTATCTTTTATGGCCATGTAATCTTATAGTCTCCAACCAATGTGCACCTTCCTCTGATGAACCGCAACATGTCGGTGCACTCGGTAAGATGGACTCTGATGGTTGAAGATGATGAGCGATCGGCAAAGGCAATCAACATCGCTCAATCAACATCACAGTCAGAAGACAGTTGAAGAAACTTGAATGGACTTATGGAAAGGCTCTGTAAGACATTATATATATATATAATTATTATTATATATCTTTTTTTCAGAACATTAACCATGTGTGTTCTCTTGTTCTGTACTGTTCTGTAGTTCCGACCCAATAATTTGTCTGACAAACAAAGAACTTTGCATACTGCAGGCCCAGGCACGGATCAAAGCTGTCGAGAAATTCAATGACATCATCAAGAGATATGCTGGACCCTATGTCAGAGAGGTGTTTTTGGGACCACATCATGTCTATTGTCCTACTAATAGCCCTTGTGAAAAACAAGGGTTTGAAAACATGTTTTCAAAAGGCCTCCATGCAGGGCAGACAGAGGAGGTCCTTACTTTTTCCCCCTTCCACTTGCCTCTTCCATTTATTCCAATAATAATTCGTTATGGTTTTCATTGTAAATGAGGGCATAAACTGGATCAAGACGCCAGCAGAGTAAGTAAGTAAAATAAAGGTTAAATAAAAATATAGAAAAAAAATAATAATAATTTTAACAGCACATTACTCAACACTAGTGAGACTCATGTCTACTACGGTAGGCCTACAGTGTATATACAAATGCTTTTCATCTCTACATGTAGGTCTACTGATTTAAACCCGATCGAACTTGTTGCAACTAAAGTGTAGTTGAAATAAACATCTGCATGTTTGCCTGGCATGGATTGTGACTCCATCTCGTTCCACGCCCTCTTCAACTCCGCCAATGCCGCCTGACTCTCCACCAATGACGTGACTCTCCACCAATGACGTGACTCTCCACCAATGACGTGACTCTCCACCAATAGCTACATTTTGAAGATTGGAGGATTCTAAATGAATATCTAAGGGGCATTTTTAGTAAGGGCAAATCTGGTATGTGAGAATATCTAAGCGTCTAAGGGTTTTTTATATAATTATAATGCAGGGTGAATAATAATATGAATAAACGCTGTGTAAATAAGGATGCATTATGAAAGGAAAATGACATGCACAAGACACGGTGGTATATATGTTTATTTATCACAATTTTCTTTAACAGATTTTGGTCTTTAATGCAGTGCCGACAGACAAGATCCTTACATTTTTTCGAAACTGAAATTGCAACTAGCTTTCTATGGCTTGTTTAAAAAATAACGATATCTTGGAGATGGTTTCGTTTCAAATAACCGAAAATGAGCGATTGGAATCTGAATAAAGGGGAAAAGGCAATTCTTGAACATGGGGTGAGACATTCATACTCATTTGTAAATAAAGCCAGTTTGTTATTTAGAATCATTTTGTCGCTCCGAGTCTCTACTTTTTGCTACATAAGACCAATTTGAGCCGGTCGATCACATTTCTCTCAAAAGTTGTGCCCAATTTGTTTACATCCCTGTTAGTAAGCTCTTCTCCTTTGTCAAAACAATCCATCCACCTGACAGGCGTGGCATATCAAGAAGCTGATTAAACAGCATGATCATTACACAAGTGCACCTTGTGCTGGGGATAATAAAAGAACACTCTAAAATGTGCAATTTTGTCACAGAACACAGTGCCACGGATGTCTCAAGTTCTAATGGAGTGTGTAATTGGCATGCTAAATGCAGGAATGTTCATCAGAGCTGTTACTAGAGAATTGAATGTTTATTTCTCTACCATAAGCTGCCTCCAACACCATTTTAGAGAATTTGGCAGTACATCCACCAGCCTCACAACTCCAGACCATGTGAATTGGGTCGTGTGGGCGAGCGGCTTGTTGATGTCGACATTGTGAACAGTGTGCCCCATGGTGGTGGTGGGGTTATGGTATGGGCAGGCATAAGCTATGGACAACAAACACAATTGCATTTTATCTATGGAAAATTGAATGCACAGAGATACCGTTATGAGATCCTGAGGTCCATTGTGCCATTCATCAGACACTATCAACTCATGTTTCAGCATAATAATGTTGCAAGGATCTGTACACAATTTCTGGAAGCTGATGTCCCATTTCTTCCATGGCCTGCATACTCACCAGACATGTCAACTATTAAGCATATTTGGGATGCGCTGGATCGATGTGTATGACAATGTGTTCCAGTTCTTGTCAATATCCAGCAACTGCGCACAGCCATTGAAGAGGAGTGAGACAACATTCCACAGGTCACAATCAACTGGCTTTATGATCCACTCCCCTACCTTTTTTTAAAAGATATCTGTGACCTAGAGATGCATATCTTTATTCCCAGTCATGTGGAATCCATATTTTAGGGCCTAATAAATTCATTTTAATTGACTGATTTCCTTATATGAACTGTAACACAGTAAAATATTTTAAATTGTTCCATATTGTGTTTGTATTTTTGTTCAGTTTAGTATGAACCTGGTGGCAGTAACATCTATGCTCTTTCCAACCAAGAGTTTGTAAGTTCAAATCCCCAAATAATGAATCTCTATGTCAAGTGTCCTTGAGCACTGGTAGTTTTACGTTGGTGGTGATAATTGAACAATTATTTACTCGATTCTGGGCAGCTTTTAGAAAAGTACAGAAATGCATTCTTGCCTATAAATCTGTGGCTATATCTCTTTCATGCACACAGATCTGGTGGTGTAGCTGTAATAGCAGGACATTTCAGGTTGCTAGAGTCCCAAGGGTGGTCACAGTACAAGATTATACACCATTTTTTTACATTAATTGAAAACGAAACACAGCAGCATACTGTCATTTTATAGAATTAATGCCTTCAAGGTTCAGGGCTCCCAAGTGGCACAGTGATTTAAGACACTGCATCTCAGTGCAAGAGGTGTCACTACAGTCCCTGGTTCAAATCCAGGCTGTATCACATCTGGTTGTGATTGAGAGTCCCATAGGGCGGTGCACAATTGACCCAGCGTTGCCAGGGTAGGCCATCATTGTAAATAAGAATTTGTTTGTAACTGACTTGCCTAGTTAAATAAAAATATTTAAAGTTGTTGTATAGACGGCTTGATAGTTTAGCAACAGAACCGACACATGTGTAACTGTGAGGTGAAACAGACAGGGTTTGCTTAGATTGTTGACAACATGTAAACCGTTCATTGAAAACAAATACATTTGTACTATGTGCACTTGTTGTCTCTCTAATACATTATTACAGTTGTTAGTTAGCTAGCAAATTTTTGCCATAGACGTGACATCAGTCAAAACACCTCAAAACAGGATACAAAATACAAAAAGATCAAACGAGACACGATTCCCCATATGGTAGCTTCTTGTCATTGTTGCTAGCTGTCTGGTCATCCAGAATCACACCAGACGGACTTCTGCTCCATTGAAGCATGCACATTTATAGTGTGATGTTGTCAGCTAACCCATCTATATATTTACTTTATTTTTACTGCAACTTTAGGCAAAGTGCAGAAATGTATTCTTGCCAATCTCTGATGTGTCAACGGACCTGGTGGCACAGCAGGATGGTCAGCTAGCTAGCTACCAACAGGTTGTGAGTTCAAATCTGAAGTTAGGTTTAGTCCCAAGTATTCTGCATACTGTCTATTAACCCCAGTGTTTAGATACAGTAAATTGTTGTAGATTTACCTAATTTTCACCACAACTAGACAAAAACCTCCAGAGAACCATGACACAACGTTCTAAGAACATCTGAAAAAAATCTCTGGAAGAAACTGGGCACTAGACAAAACCTGCATGGGACCATGACTGTTTAAATTGATTGAATATCAATTATGCCTTTCAAAGTGAAATCTTCTGAATTTAATTTGACACAGTTTTCACATGTACTCAAATGGTATCACATGTGTAGTGTCATGATATCACATGTTGAAATGTTGCATCCCCATGTTTACACATTTATTTCACATGTCACGTGTAGTTTTATGTTGTGATATGTTGTGTCACATGTTGTCACATTAACTTTACATTAAATCATGTGTTCATGTGAAATTTGTATGGTTTTTCCGTAAGGGTTATTTAGTAGCTTATGACTCACGGCTTCCCGCTGATGTAGGCATCTTTACAGACAATACTGTTAGTTAGACAGTCACAGAAAGGAGAATAAATTGTTGGTGGATTATTTTTAACTTGATGGCCTCAAGCTCATTTGAATTCACATTTTTATGTGTATAACAGTACATAATACTCATGATTAAACTGTACTTGTCTTTTCATCTGGAACTGAATCATTTGGACAATAACGGATAAAAATGGCAGATATGCATGTAGGTCTTGGAGTGCAAATTTATGTAAGACATGCTACAACATTCTTGCCATTTTTATGATGTTCATTTGTCACGTTCTGACCTTTAGTTTTTTTGTATTTTCTTTGTTTTAGTATGGTCAGGGCATGAGTTGGGTGAGTTATCTATGTTGGTTTTTCTATGTTGGTTTTTTCGTTTGGCCTGGTATGATTCTCAATCAGAGGCAGGTGTTGTTAGTTGTCTCTGATTGAGAATCATACTTAGGTAGCCTTTTTTCACCTGGGTTTCGTGGGTGGTTGTTTTCTGTGTCTGTGTGTTCCACACGGAACTGTTTCGGTTTTCGTTCGTTATTGTTTTGTATTTCAGTGTTCAGTTTGTTCCATTAAATATTCATCATGAATACTTACCACGCTGCGCTTTGGTCCTCCTCTCTTTCTCCCAACGAAGATCGTTACATCATTTTTGTAAAACAAAATACAAATTATTGGGGAAACTATAACAAACTGTAAATACCTTCTATGGCATTCTGTGAAGGATGTTTATCATTTGTAATTTATGCCCCACAAATTTCAAATGCTACAAAACAGCGAGGCAACACATAATAGATCCAGTGGGTATGAGGGAAGTGTATGGGATCAATATCATGCCAAATGTATTCAGAAATGTAAATCGCCAATCCACAAATGTAAATCACTTTCCAGAAATGTAAACCACCAATCTACAAATGTAAACCACTTTCCACAAATGTAAATCACTTTCCACAAATGTAAATCACCAATCTACAAATGTAAACCACTTTCCACAAATGTAAATCACCAATCTACAAATGTAAACCACTTTCCACAAATGTAAATCACCAATCTACAAATGTAAATTGCTATCCACAAATGCAGTTCACTATTCACAAACAAACACCTTTTGATTTGTATTTGTAAATCGATATATCGCTGCACACATCTAAACAGTCAAAGATTTACCCCCCCCCCCCCCCCCCCCCACACACACACACACACACACACACACACACACATTGCTCTTTATATGCTGCAAAGCATCTGCCTTTGACAATCCAGCCTGACGTCAGACAAAAGGTATTGGTCTTGGAGCTGAAATACGATTGTGGAACTCTATCCATTTCTATATCCTGACAGAGCCAACAGTAATATCTCCAAAATGAAATAAATGATATAATTTATCATGGCAGCTAGTCTCCTCTTATTTGAGATGTATAGGCCAATTCAATCAACTCTGGCCAGCCATCCATCTATCAGGCATCAGTACATTCTAATATAACTAAGGGTCATATTTTAGGTGGGTAATCTAACACTGTTCTATATTACTCCTTCACCGTATCTTAAAGTGGAGGGGCCACATCCGTATTCTTCTTCTTTATCGCTTCCTATGACATCAGCAGGGTGCACATAATATGCAGTTCATCCACTGGTTATAGAATAGATAGGAAGAATGGAACACACAAGAGAAGGGTTGTAGAATGGAATGGAACACACTAGAGAAGGGTTCTAGAATGGAATGGAACACACTAGAGAAGGGTTATAGAATGGAATGGAACACACTAGAGAAGGGTTATAGAATAGAATGGAACACACTAGAGAAGGGTTATAGAATGGAATGGAACACACTAGAGAAGGGTTATAGAATGGAATGGAACGCACTAGAGAAGGGTTATAGAATGGAATGGAACGCACTAGAGAAGGGTTATAGAATGGAATGGAACACACTAGAGAAGGGTTATAGAATGGAATGGAAATGTCACAACCTGATCTGTTTCACCTGTCTTTGTGATTGTCTCCACCCCCCTCCAGGTGACACCCATCTTCCCCATTATCCCCTGTGTATTTAGACCTGTGTCCTCTGTCTGTTGCCAGTTCGTCTTGTTTGTTCAAGCCATCCAGCTCATGCTTTTTCCAGTTTCTCTTTTCTCGCCCTCCTGCTTTTGACCCTTGCCTGTCCTGACTCCAAGCCCTCCTGCCTGACCACTCTGCCTGACCCTGAGCCTGCCTGCCAACCTGTACCTTTGCCCCCCTCTGGATTACCGACCGCTGCCTTACCCTGAGCCTGGCTGCTGCCTGGTACTGTTGCCCCACCTCTGTTTTACTGTCCCCTGCCTGCCTTGACCTGTCTATTGCCTGCCCCTGTTGGGATATTAAACTATTGTTTATTCAACGTGGTCTGCATCTGGGTATTACCTTCATACCTGATAGGTACAATGGAACACACTAGAGAAGGGTTATAGAATAGAATGGATCAATGGAATACACTAGAGAAGGGTTATAGAATAGAATGGATCAATGGAATACACTAGAGCAGGGTTTCCCAAACATGGTCCTGAGGTCCCACCAGGGTGCACATTTTGGGTTTGCCCTAGCACTACACAGCTGACTCAAATAATCAAAGGTTGATGATGAGTTGGTTATTTGAATCAGCTGTGTAGTGCTGGGCCAACACCAAAACGTGCACCCAGTGGTCCCAGGACCGAGTTTGGGAAACCCTGCACTAGAGAAGGGTTAGAGAATGGAATGGAACACACTAGAGAGGGCTATGAAATGGAAAGGATCAGTGGAACACACTAGAGAATGGTTATAGAATGGAATGGAACAGTGGCTCACTAGAGAAGGGTTATAGAATGATATGGACCACACTGATCCCTCCGTTCCAGAGACAGAGGTCCTCAAGGTTAGGGCATCTCTCCATCTTTGGGTCTCGTTAGTAAGTTACGTATAAAGGCCAGGGGAAAAAACTCCCCATCTTTGTCTCTTTCAAAGTCACTACATGAAGGCCAGCGACAGAACAAACTCCTCCATCTTTGGGTGTATTTTGTAGAACAAACACTATAAAACAAAAGTATGTGGACACCCCTTCAAATGAGTGGATTCGGTTATTTCAGCCACACGCGTTGCTGACAGGTATTTAAAATCGAGCACACTGCACCGCAATCTCCACAGACAAACACAGAATGGCCTTACTGAAGAGCTCTGTGAATTTCAACGTGGCACCGTCATCGGATGCAACCTTTCCCAAGTGGTGCAGTGGTCTAAGGCACTGCATCTCAGTGCAGAGGCGTCACTACAAGCACCCTGATTCGAATCCAGGCTTTATCACAACTGGCCGTGATTGGGAGTCCAATAGGGCGGCGCACAATTGGCCCAGCGTCGTCCGGGTTTGGCCGGTGTAGGCCATCATTGTAAATAAAGATTTGTTCTTAACTGACTTGCCTAGTTAAATAAAGGTTAAATTTAAATTAAAAATAAAACAATTCCAACAACTCAGTTTGTCCAATTTCTGCCCTGTTGGAGCTGCCCCGGTCAACTGTAAGTGCTGTGATTGTGAAGTGGAAACATCTCGGAGCATCAACGGCTCAGCTGCAAAAGTGGTTGGCCACACATGCTCACAGAACAGGACCTGCGAGTGCTGAAGTGCATAAAAATCATCTGTCCTCGGTTGCAACACTCACTACTGAGTTTCAAACTACCTCTGAAAGCAACATCAGCACAATAACTGTTTGTCGGGAGCTTCATGGCTGAGCAGCCGCAATGGAACCATGTGCAATGCCAAGTATCAGGTGGAGTGGTGCAAAGCTCACCGCCATTGGACTCTGAAGTAGTGGAAAAGCGTTCTCTGGAGTGATGAATGATATTTCACCATCTGGCAGTACGACGGATGAATCTGAGATCAGTGGATGCCGGCAGAACGCTATCTGCCCCAAGGCATAGTGCCAACTGTAAAGTCTGGTGGAGGAGGAAAAATGACATTCTAGACATTTCTGTGCTTCCAACTTTGTGGCAACAGTTTGGGGAAGGCCCTTTCCTGTTTCAGCATGACAATGCCCCTCTGCACAAAGCGATGTCAATACAAATGGTTTGTCAAGGTCGGTGTGGAAGAACTTGACTGGCCTGCACAGAGCCCTGACCTCAACCCCATCGAACACCTTTGGGATGAATTGGAACGCCGATTGGGAGCCAGGCCTAATCGCCAACATCAGTGCCCGACCTTACTAATGCTCTTGTGGCTGAATGGAAGCAAGTCCCCACAGGAATGTTCCAACATCTAGTGAAAAGCCTTCCCAGAAGAGTGGAGGCTCTTAAAGCAGCCAAGGGGGGACTAACTCCATATTAATGCCCATGATTTTGGAATGAGATGTTCAACAAGCAGGTGTCCACATACCTTTGGTCATGTAGTGTATGTATACGAAGGCCAGTGGGAAACCCCTCAAACCTTGTAAGTCACTATATATAAAGGCCATAGAACAAAATATTCCAAAATTAATTTGACCTCTGATACGGATTGGAGAGAGATCTGAGTGGTGGAGAGAGAGCTGAGCAGGGGTTATAAAATGCATTTCACTCAGACAAGCACATCAGGAATCCTATAGGATTCACACTGTCATTCTCAGAAGAGGCCACCAGGACCAGCCCAGACTGTTTTTTTTTCTTCATACAACACTGTCTTCCAAGTCTGCATCCCAAATACCACTCTATTCCCTACTTTTTATCAGGGCCCATATGATTCTGGTCAAAATTAGTGCACTATGTAGGAATTAGGATGCCATTTGGGACACAGACGAGCCCCCCTCCATCCCTCCATCCCTTCGCTCCTACATTTTATTTTAGTGAAAGAAATACTCCTACTCCAAACCCCCCTCATCTTTCAGTGCACTTATGAAATCAGGAGGGCAAATTAGGACCTTGATGGCTCCATCCAACTATAGACCAAAAAGCACAACAACATAATTGTAGTCGTGTGTTGAGTCATGCAGTTAAAAGCATTATGAATAGACAAACACCCTTTCCTTTCGATACAAAGGAACACAAAAATGAAGATTTTTCTGCTGTTGGTCTGCTGTTTTCCACTGATTTCACAGATTCAATGACGTCAGTGCATGCATTGGTTTCACAGATATATACTTTCATCTCCTCCCAAGATGCATTTACCGCAGGCCTAAATATGTACATTGAGTGTAGAAAACATTAGGAACACCTTCCTAATAGTGAGTTGGACTCCCCCATCCCCCCTTTGCCCTCAGAACAGCCTCAATTCGTCGGGACATGGACTCTACAAGGTGACCAAAACCTCCCACAGGGATGCTGGCCCATGTTGACTCCAGTGCTTCCCTCAGTTGTGTCACGTTGGCTGGATGTCCTTTGTGTGGTGGACCATTCTTAATACACATGGGAAACCTTTGAGTGTCAAAAACCCAGCAGTGTTGCAGTTCTTGACACAAACTGGTATGCCTGGCACCTACTGCCATACCCTGTTTAAAGGCACTTAAATATTTTGTCTTGCACATTGAATGGCACACATACACAATCCATGTCTCAAGGCTTAAAAATCCTTCTCTAACCTGTCTCCTCCCCTGATTGAAGTGGATTTAACAAATGACATCAATAAAGGATCATAGCTTTCAACTGGATTAACCTGATCATTCTATGTCATGGAAAGAGCAGGTGTTCATAATGTTTTGTACACTCAGTGTATATATACCTAGTGTAGCAAAGGTCCCTACTGTACACTAGAACGTGCTTAGTTAAAGTATGTTTGTTCTGCATGATCACCATCATGTTAAGTCTTCTGATCTGTACTACTCACATGAGTGGTAAGCTCTCCACTTTAGCATTGAAATGCCTCAGTGAACTACCAGTGTACAAATTCTCCAAGGAGAACATATGCCTGCGGGGCTGCTTGCCTTGCCACTGCATTATGCCTTAAGTCCTACACTACTGTATGATCCACTTGGAACAAGCAGTGCTCTGCTTCCTTCCTGCCTGAGTACAGAATAAGACTTCTCTTCACTTTGTTGCCTCCCTCCCTGTGTGGAGGCTAAGTGCATCTGATGTGATTTTTGCCAGTTCAGAGATCACTGAAGTAGCCAGGAGAGTGGTCCCACTGTACCAGTCTAAATCCCAAACGCCTGGCCCTGGCAAAATGTTGTATTTACATGCATGATATTTATAACAAAGCCACTATTTAAAAGAGAGGCAAAGCACTGTTGCAAATATGCCATTGTACTTTTATTTCAGGCTCTACCCACTTCACATCTCCTATCCCCAGTCTCTCACTGACTTTAATCATTTATTTATTTCCCTAGCGATCAAGCATACCATAACGTGGCCTGAATGCAGAGTGTGGAGATCAGAGACACTGGATGACATTGACTCGTTCCACAGAGAGAGAACCGTGCTCTTTTATCAGCACAGTGCTGTCCAAACATCTAGTTATCACTCCCTTTAATAAAGCTACCAGGGTTTGCCTTGAATATAGACACTTGGGTAACACTTTACTTGACACCCAGTGTCATAATATGCTATGACATGGTCATAACCATATCATAATGTCAAAACAACTGACATAACCTGTCATAATATGGTCATAACACTGTCATGACTAATATATTTACACCTGTTAATGGCTGGTTATGACAAATACATAAGAGTATCAAAACCCACATTGATTCAATTTCGTTTTTTTACTTGCCAAGAAGAATACTTTTGTTTGAAAGTTTGTTTCTGAAATCCTTTGTTCTTGTTATAATGATTTTTATTTTCATCCTATTTTAAATAACTTATAGAACATACACTTTATGACACTGTCATGAAGCATTATGACCATCCTGTGTCACCTTACTTGGACTAAGAAAATACACTTTATGAAACTATCAAGACGCATTATAAATACAGTTGAAGTCAGAAGTTTACATACACTTAGGTTGAAGTCATTAAAACTCGTTTTTCAACCACTCCACTCATTTCTTGTTAAGAAACTAGTTTTAACAAGTCGGTTAGGACATCTACTGTGTGTGACACAAGTAATTTTTCCAACAATTGTTTACAGACAGATTATTTCTCTTATAATTCACTGTATCTCAATTCCAGTGGGTCAGAAGTTTACATACACTAAGTTGACTATGCCTTTAAACAGCTTGGAAAATTGCAGAAAATCATGTCATGGCTTTAGAAGCATCTGAAAGGCTAATTTACATAATTTGAGTCAATTGGAGGTGTACCAGTGGATGTATTTCAAGGCCTACCTTCAAACGCAGTGCCTCTTTGCTTGACAGCATGGGAAAATCAAAAGAAATCAGCCAAGTGCTCAGAAAAAAACTTGTAAACCTCCACAAGTCTGGTTCATACTTGGGAGCAATTTCCAAATGCCTGAAGGTACCACGTTCATCTGTCCAAACAACAGTACTAAAGTATAAACACCATGGGACCACAAGGCCGTCACACCGCTCAGGAAGGAGACGCGTTCTGTCTCCTAGCAAGGAACGTACTTTGGTGCGAAAAGTGAAAATCAATCCCAGAACAACAGCAAAGGACCTTGTGAAGATTCTGTAGGAAACAGGTACCAAAGTATCTATATCCACAGTAAAACGTCAGGAAAAGTCAGGAAGTTAAAGCTTGGTCGCAAATGCGTCTTCCAAATGGACAATGACCCCAAGCATACTTCCAAAGTTGTGGCAAAATGGCTTAAGGACAACACAGTCATGGTATTGGAGTGGCCATCACAAAGCCCTGACCTCAATCATTTAGAACATTTGTGGGCAGAACTGAAAAAGCATGTGCGAGCAAGGAGGCCTACAAACCTGACTTAGTTACACCAGCTCTGTCAGGAGGAATGGGCCAAAATTCACCAACTCATTGTGGGAAGCTTGTGGAAGGCTACCCGAAACGTTTGACCCAAGTTAAACAATTTAAAGGCAATGCTACCAAATACAAATTGAGTGTATGTAAACTTCTGACCCACTGGGAATGTGATGAAATAAATAAAAGCTGAAATAAATCATTCTCTCTACTATTATTCTGACATTTCACATTCTTTAAATAAAGAGGTGATCCTAACTGACGTAAGACAGGGAATTTTTACTAGGATTAAATGTCAGGAATTGTGAAAAACTGAGTTTAAATGTATTTGGCTGAGGTGTATGTGAACTTCCGACTTCAACTGTATGTTAGCAGAGCTGAAAACTGTTGTGCTGATTAATGAAGCAATAGAACTGTCCTTCTTTAGACTAGTTAACTATCTGGAGCATCAGCATTTGTGGGTTCGATTACAGGCTCAAAATGTCCAGAAACAAATTACTTTCTTCTAAAACGCGAGAAATTGCCAAGAAACTGTAGATCTCATTCAACGCCTTTTACTACTCCCTTCACAGAACAGCTCAAACTGGCTGTAATCAAATCAAATTTATTCATATAGCCCTTCTTACATCAGCTGATATCTCAAAGTGCTGTACAGAAACCCAGCCTAAAACCCCAAACAGCAAGCAATGCAGGTGTAGAAGAACGGTGGCTAGGAAAAACTCCCTAGAAAGGCCAAAACCTAGGAAGAAACCTATAGAGGAACCAGGCTATGAGGGGTGGCCAGTCCTCTTCTGGCTGTGCCGGGTGGAGATTATAACAGAACATGGCCAAGATGTTCATAAATGACCAGCATGGTCAAATAATAATAATCACAGACTGGGGACAGCAAGGTGTCATCATGCCAGGTAGTCCTGATGCATGGTCCTAGGGCTCAGGTCCTCCGAGAGAGAGAAAGAAAGAGAGAATTAGAGAGAGCATACTTAAATTCACACAGGACACCGGATAAGACAGGAGAAGTACTCCAGATATAACAAACTGACCCTAGCCCCCCGACACATAAACTACTGCAGCATAAATACTGGAGGCTGAGACAGGAGGGGTCAGGAGACACTGTGGCCCCATCCGATGATACCCCCGGACAGGGCCAAACAGGAAGTATATAACCCCACCCACTTTGCAAAGCACAGCCCCCACACCACTAGAGGGATATCTTCAACCACCAACTTACCATCCTGAGACAAAGCCGAGTATAGCCCACAAAGATCTCTGCCACGGCACAACCCAAGGGGGGGGCGCCAACCCAGACAGTAAGATCATGTCAGTGACTCAACCCACTCAAGTGACGCACCCCTCCTAGGGACGGCATGAAAGAGCACCAGTAAGCCAGTGAAACAGCCCCTGTAATAGGGTTAGAGGCAGGGAATCCCAGTGGAGAGAGGGGAACCGGCCAGGCAGAGACAGCAAGGGCGGTTCGTTGCTCCAGAGCCTTTCCGTTCACCTTCACACTCCTGGGCCAGACCACTCAATCTTATGACCCACTGAAGAGATGAGTCTTCAGTAAAGACTGAAAAGTTGAGACCGAGTCTGCGTCTCTCACATGGGTAGGCAGACCATTCCATAAAAATGGAGCTCTATAGGAGAAAGCCCTGCCTCCAGCTGTTTGCTTAGAAATTCTAGGGACAATTAGGAGGCCTGTGTCTTGGGACCGTAGCGTACGTGTAGGTATGTACGGCAGGACCAAATTGGAAAGATAGGTAGGAGCAGGCCCATGTAATACTTTGTAGGTTAGCAGACAAGAAAGAGAAGTGGGAGACCCCGGTGCACAACTGAGCAAGAGGACAAGTAAATAAGAGTGTCTAGTTTGAGAAACAGACTTCTCACAAGTCCTCAACTGGCAGCTTCATTAAATAGTACCCGCAAAACACCATTCTCAATGTGAACAGTGAAGAGGCGACTCCGGGAGGCTGGCCTTCTGGGCAAAAAAGCCATATCTCAGACTGGCCAATAAAAATAAAAGCTTAAGATGGGCGAAAGAACACAGACTCTGGACAGAGAAACTATGCCTAGATGGCCAGCATCCCGGACCAAGTCCATTTAATGACAAGAACTGCTCAAGTAAGCAAAGAGAAATGCCAGTCGATCATTACTTTAAGACATGAAGGTTAGTCAATCTGGAACATTTCAAGAGCAGTCGCAAAAACCATCAAGCGCTAGGATGGAACTAGCTCTCATGAGGACTGCCACAGGAAAGGAAGACCCAGAGTTACCTCTGCTGCAGAGGATAAGTTCATTAGAATTACAAGTCTCAGAAATTGCAGCCCAAATTACAGAGTTCAAGTAACAGACACATCAACTTTTCAGAGGAGACTGCGGGAATAAGGCCTTCATGGTCCAATTTCTGTAAAGAAACCACTACTAAAGGACACCAATGACAAGAAGAGACTTGCTTGGGCCAAGAAACCCGAGCAATGGACATTAGACTGGTGGAAATCTGTGCTTTGGTCTGACGAGTCCAAATTTGAGATTTTTGGTTCCAAACGCTGTGTCTATGTGAGACACAGAGTAGGTAAATGGATGATCTCTGCATGTGTAGTTCCCACCATGAAGCATGTAGGAGGTGTGATGGGGTGGGGGTGCTTTACTGGTGACACTGTGATTTATTTAGAAATCAAGGCATACTTAACCAGAACGGCTACCACATCATTTGCGCTTAGTGAGACTATCATTTGTTTTTCAACAGAACAATTACCCAACACACCTCCAAGAAGAGGAGTGATGAAGTGCTGCATCAGATGACCTGGCCTCCACAATCACCTGACCTCAACCCAATTGAGATGGTTTGGGATGAGTTGAACAGCAGAGTGGAGGAAAAGCAGCCAACAAGTGCTCAGCATATGTGGGAACTCCTTCACGACTGTTGAAAAATCGTTCTGTAGTATCTGTGATCTACATCTGTTTATATTAGGTACTGTGCTGTTACTAAGCATTAATGTATTACGGCAGTGTTATGTTACAATACCTAATAGGAAATGGACATGCACACTATTGGGCCGGGGGCTGTGGAGCACGAGAGGTTTTGACTAAACGAGACTAACTATACTCCCGTCATAAATATTACAGTGGCGATGAGGTGACTAAGCTTCTTAAACGGACATTGCTTGAAGTGAAGAATGTTGTGTGAGTAATGATTCAAAATAATTATGTAAATCGTCAGTTTTTTTTTTTGCCAGTAGAAAAGGCTAAGCACTGCTAGTAGGTACAGTATTCAGGAGCTGCCAAGTAGCAAGCCTATTGGAGTCCAGAATAAAGACACTGCCCTCTGGTGATTAAATTAAAAACTGTCATTGAACCCATTGAAATTAGGCGATCTCAGTGGAGAAATATTGTAAAAAAAGGAAGAAAAAAAGTATTACAACTAAATGCAGTGAATGAAGTAATTACACAAACTTCTGAAATGAAGAAATTCAAGAATTAGATGAATATTCAGAAAATTAAGGAATACAAGGAATGAGGAATCTGAACAATTAACTGTGAAAATGGCAACCATTGGTCGAGTACCAGAGTTTGAGGCTACTAAAGAGGATTTTGATTCCTATTTCGAGCATTTTGAGTGTTGGCTGGCGGCAAATTAAATCAAAGATGAAAAGAAAGCAGACTGAGGATTGGATTGTTGAAAGGTCTCATTGAACCACTAAAAGCAGTGGAGTTGACCTATGCAGAGCTGAAACTCTTTCAAGGCATTTTAAACCTAAACCAAATCTCAGTGCAGAACGTTTCAGATTTGAACAACATCACCAGAGTCAAGGGGAAACCGTGCCTGACTACATCCTTGCTTTGAAAAGGCTGGCAGGTACATGTGAGTTTGCACGATTTCTTGAATGTATTTGTTATTTTACTATTTCACCATTATTTAACCAGGTAGGCCAGTTGAGAACAAGTTCTCATTTACAACTGCGACCTAGCCAATATAAAGCAAAGCAGTGCGACAAAAAACAACACAGAGTTACACATAGGATAAACAAAAGTACAGTCAATAACACAATAGAAAAATCTATAAACAATGTGTGCAAATGGAGTAAGGAGGTATGCAATAAATAGGCCATAGCAGCAAAGTAATTACAATTTAGCAAATGAACACTGAAGTGATAGATGTGCAGATGATGATGTGCAAGTAGAAATACTGGTGTGCAAAAAAGCAAAAAAAGTAAATATAAAAAATATGGGGATGAGGTAGGTAGTTGGGTGGGCTATTTACAGATGGGCTATGTACAGCTGCAGCGATCGGTTAGCTGCTCAGATAGCTGATGCTTAAAGTTAGTAAGGGAGAAATAAGTCTCCAACTTCAGAGATTTTTGCAATACGTTCCAGCAGAGAACTGGAAGGAGAGGCGGCCAAAGTAGGTGTTGGCTTTGGGGGTGACCAGTGAGACATACCTGCTGGAGCGTGTGCTACGGGTGGGTGTTGTTATGGTAACCAGTGAGCTGAGATAAGGCGGAGGTTTACCTAGCAAAGACTTATAGATGACCTGGAGCCAGTGGGTCTGGCGACAAATATGTAGCGAGAGCCAGCCAACGAGAGCATACAGGTCGCAGTGGTGGGTGGTATATGGGGTTTTGATGACAAAACGGATGGCACTGTGATAGATTGCTGAGTAGAGTGTTGGAGGCAATTTTGTAAATGACATCGCCGAAGTCGAGGATCGGTAGGACACTCAGTTTTATGAGGGAAAGTTTGGCAGCGTGAGTGAAGGAAGCTTTGTTGCGAAATAGGGGGGCCGATTCTAGATTTAATTTTGGATTGGAGATGCTTAACATGAGTCTTCAAGGAGAGATTACAGTCTAGCCAGACACGTAGGTATTTGTAGTTGTCCACATATTCTAAGTCAGAACCGTCAAGAGTAGTGTTGCTAGTCGGGGGGGCGGGTGCGGGCAGCGATCAGTTGAAGAGCATGCATTTAGTTTTACTAGTGTTTAAGAGCAGTTGGAGGCCACGGAAAGAGTTTTGTATTGCATTGAAGCTTGTTTGGAGGTTTGTTAACACAGTGTCCAAAGAAGGGCCAGATAAATACAGAATGGTGTCGTCTGCGTAGAGGAGGATCAAGGAATCACCAGCAACAAGAACGACATCATTGATATTTACAGAGAAAAGAGTCGGCCCGAGAATTGCACCCTGTGGTACCCCTATAGAGATTGCCAAAGGTCCGGACAACATGCCCTCCGATTTGACATACTGAACTCCATCTGAGAAGTAGCTGGTGAACCAGACGAGGCAGTCATTTAGAATCCAAGGCTGTTGAGTCTGCCGATAAGAATACGGTGATTGACAGAGTCGAAAGCCTTGGCCAAGTCGATGAAGATGGCTGCAAAGTATTGTCTTTTATCGATGGCGGTTGTGATATAATTTAGTACCTTGAGCGTGGATGAGGTGCACCCGTGACCAGCTCGGAAAACAGATTGCACAGCGGAGAAGGTACGGTGGAATTCGAAATGGTCAGTGATCTGTTTCTTCGGGGTAGGGGGCAGCATTTTCACTTTTGGATAAATAGCATGCCAAAATTCAACTGCCTGCTACTCATCCCCAGAATATAAGATATGCATATTATTAGTAGCTTTGGATAGAAAACACTCTGAAGTTTCTAAAACTGTTTGAATCATGTCTGTGAGAATAACAGAACTTATGTAGCAGGCAAAACCCAGAGGACAAACCATTCAGATTTTTTTTTTTTTTTGAGGTCACTGTCTTTTCAATGAGTTTCATTGGGACACCAGATTTTAAGGGACTTGTTTGCAGTTCCTACCACTTCCACTGGATATCACCAGTCTTTTGAAATTGGTTGAGGTTATTCCTTTGTGTAATGAAGAAGTACGGCCATCGTAAATGGTAAATTGTTTGAGAGGGGCACATTACCAAAAAAGTTGCGTCAGTTTGTTTTCTTTTTGTATTGAACACAGATCATCCCGTCTTCAAATTGATCGATTATTAACGTTTAAAAATACATAACGTTGTATTACAAAAGTAGTTTGAAATGTTTTGGTAAAGTTTACATGTAACTTTTGATATATTTTGTAGTGACTTTGCGCAAGTTGGAAGCTGTGTTTTTCTGGATGAAACGCGCCAAATAAATTGACATTTTGGATATATATCGACGGAATTAATTGAACAAAAGGACCATTTGTGATGTTTATGGGACATATTGGAGTGCCAACAAAATAATTTCGTCAAAGGTAAGGCATGAATTATATTTTTATTTCTGCGTTTTGTGTCATGCCTGCAGTGTTGAAATATGCTACTCTCTTTGTTTACTGTTGTGCTATCATCAGATAATAGCATCTTATGCTTTCGCCAAAAAGCCTTTTTGAAATCTGACATGTTGGCTGAATTCACAACGAGTGTAGATTTAATTTGGTATCTTACATGTGTGATTTAATGAAAGTTTGATTTTTATATCATTTTATTTGAATATGGCGCTCTGTATTCGATTACGTCCCACCTACCCCAGAGAGGTTAACTTGTCTTTCGAAGACTTTAGAAAGGCATTGCAGGATGATTATAGGTCTGTAGCAGTTTGGGTCTAGAGTGTCTCCCCCTTTGAAAAGGGGGATGGCCGCCCGCGGCAGCTTACCAATCTTTAGGAATTTCGGACATTACGAAAGAGAGATTGAACAGACTAGTAATAGGGGTTGCAACAATGGCGGCGGATAACTTTGGAAAGAGAGGGTCCAGATTGTCTAGCCCAGCTGATTTGTACGTGTCCAGGTTTTGAAGCTCTTTCAGAACATCTGCTATCTGGATTTGGGTGAATTAGAAGCTGGGAGGCTTGGGCAAGTAGCTGTGGGGGGTGCTGTTGGCCGGGTTTGGGGTAGCCAGGAAGAAAGCATGGCCAGCCGTAGAGAAGTTATTCTTGAAATTCTCGATTATCATGGATTTATCGGTGGTGACAGTGTTTCCTTGCCTCGGTGCAGTGGGCAGCTGGGAGGAGGTGCTCTTATTCTCCATGGACTTTACAGTGTCCCAGAACTTTTTGGAGTTAGAGCTACAGGATGCACATTTCTGTTTGAAAAAGCTAGCCTTTGTTGTCCTAACTGACTGTGTGTATTGGTTCCTGACTTCCCTGAAAAGTTGCATCTTGCAGGGACTATCGTTCTATCGCTCTCCAAGACAAGTTTGTATGTGGTCTCACAGGCTTCTGTCAGAGAAGGACCTAACCTTTAAGAAAGCCTGTGATATTGCACTTGGACTCGAGCTTGCCCACAGTGATACTATTGAGCTATCGGGACATGCAGAACGTCAGAAAGGTGTTCACAAGGTCGGTGATGCACATGGTAGAAAAGGCTCACAAAAGTCACACTTTTCTTAGTCCCGTCCTCAAGGTTACACAAGAACAAAGCAGCCCACATCACAAAGGTCTAAGCTAATTTGCTACAGATGTGGGGGAGGTAATCATCAGCACAGTGAATGTTGATTCCAAAATTAAAAGTGCCACAATTATGGAAAGGATTGGACGTTTACAGAGAGTGTGTAAAGCTCCAAAACTCACAGCAAGCGCGCACAAGGTGTCAGACGCAGAACAAGAAGAGGAAGGTACAACTGAAACAGTATTGGAACTGTTCACAGTGTACACAGCTCAACAACAAACAGATGGAATCTATCTCAGCATGGAGTTAGCGGGAAAACCAGTACAAATGCAGTTGGACACAGGAGCGTCTGTATCGCTGGTTCCAGAGACTCCACAAAGAAAACTGAAAGAGTGCCCTCTTTAGCCAGCATTCATCCGCCTTTCTTCATACACCGGTGACACTATTCCTGTGTTAGGGCAGATCCAGGTACCAGTCCGGTCTGAGGGGAAGGACTGGATGCTACCGCTTGTCATTGTTAAAGGAGAAAAATCAGTCTTGCTAGGCAAAAACTGGCTACAACAGATCAAGTTGAATTGGGGAGAAATCTTCAGTCTGAGATATGACAAACCAGTGAGTCAGGCTACGCTCACTAACATGATGGAGAAGCACAAATAACTTTTCAAAGATGGCTATGACGAAATACAAGACTTCACAGCAAAAGTCAGAGTGCAAGAAGGAACCAAGCCTATCTTTCACAAACCACGTCTAGTTCCCTATGCTCTTAAGGAAGCAGTAGAGAAAGAACTGGACCGCCTACAGAAGAATAACATCATCACGAAAGTAGAGAGGAGCGACTGGGCCGCTCCAATCGTTGTAGTCCCAAAGAAAGACAAGGCCGTCAGAATGTGCAGAGACGACAAGGTCACAGTAAATCACTGCATACCACCAGAGGAATAACCACTACCAAACGCTGAAGATCTGTTTGCCTCTCTAGCTGATGTGAATGTTTTCAGTGAGCTGAACCTGTTATTTTCTTATCAGCAACTGAAGCTGGATCCGGAGTCAGAACAGTATCTGACCATAAATACACACAAGGGGCTGTTCAGATTCAATCGCTTGGCCTATGGAATCTCGACGGGCTCCAGCGATATTCCAACACACAATGGATCAGATCTTGGAGGGTATAGACAATGTTGTGTGCTTCATGGACGACATCTTCTTTCAGCACCAACCATTGGAGAGCACCTTATATTTCAGAGCTGGGGTCATTTTTGGGGCTCCTGAAATATTACGTAAAGTTTGTGGCAAACTTGTCCACATTGTTGCATCCGCTTCACCAACTGCTGCAGGCCGATACAAAGTGGAATTGGTCCCCACAATGCGAAGAAGCATTCAAGACTTGCAAACAGCGTCGGCTAAAGAGCAAGTGGCTTGCCCACTATGACACAAAGATGAAGCTGAGACTCACGTGTGATGCATCTCCATACGGAGTAGGAGCCATCATCTCACATGTTCTACCGTCAGGTGAAGAACACCCTATTGCATTTGCATCACTGACTCTGTCACCAAGTGAGAAAAATGATGCTCAAATTGAGAAGGAAGCACTGAGCATAATATTCGGAGTGAAGAAGTTTCACAAATAACTCTACGGAAGGAAGTTCCAACTGCTGACAGATCACAAGCCTCTGTTGGCCATCCTTGTACCAAAATCAGCCATACCAACCCTTGCTGCACTTCGAATGCAATGTTATGCTCTGATATTGTTAGCCTACGACTACGAGATCGAGTACAGACGATCCAGTCAAATGCAGATGCACTTTCAAGACTACCATGCAATAGTGACTCCGACAGTGAAGATGATAGAGCTTTCTTCCAGGTCTCTCTCATCGACGACCTGCCCATATCTGCTTCAGACATAGCAGAGCAAACGGGGAAAGACCCAATGCTTTCCAAAGTCTTGGACTTAACATTAGGCGGTTGGCCAACCTTCATAAACAACGATAACCTTCGTCCATTCATTGACAAGAAAGACCAATTGTCTACTGACCAAGGATGTGTTCTGTGGGGATCAAGGGTGGTGGTACCTTACAAATTCCAGAGGAGACTGCTATCTGACCTGCATGAGGGACATCCAGGGATCACTCGAATGAAAGCACTTGCCCGCAGTTATCTGTGGTGGCCTGGACTGGATCAGGACGTCCAATAGCATGTAGGCCATTGCTCACCTTGTGAAGCTGTTCGCAACAAGCCTGCTGCTGCACCTCTTCATCCATGGTCCTGGGCTGCTACACCATGGGAACGCATCCATGTGGATTACGCCGAGATTGACAAGCAACATTTCCTTGTTGTCATTGATGTCCATTCCAAGTGGATGGAAGTGTTCCCTACTCAACTGACCACAGCTGAGAAGACCAGCAATCTTCTCAGACACCTGTTCGCATCCTTTGGTCAAAGAGCTCGTATCGGACAATGGCCCTCCTTTCACGTCAAAAGATTTTGAAAAGTTTCTCAAGAACCACGGAGTAAGGCACATCCTGTCACCACCTTACCATCCGGCATCAAACGGAGCAGCGGATAGAGCCATGCAAGCCTTTAAGAAGGCCTGGTCTAGACTCGAGGTTCAGTCTGTGCCCACCCATCAAAGGTTTCCCCGGTTCCTGTTTACTTACCGTAACACACCACACAGAGTAAAGAAATGTACACCAACTGAACTGTTTCTGAAATGCCAACCACGTACCCGCCTGACATTGTTGAAACCGGACTTGTCAAGCACTGTGGCAAAGCACCAGCTACAGCAGAATGCTCATGACAGACACTCAAAAACTGTCAGAGAATTCAAAGAGGGAGAGAGGGTGATGGTACATGATTTCAGACACCCCAAGCGCCTGTGGAACTCAGGTGTGATCTTGCAACGCAGAGGACCTTTGACTTACCAAGTCCAATTTGGTCATTGCCATGTCAACATTCATGTGGATCATCTGTTACGGTCCACCGCCCCAGCAAAGACATGCCGAGAGAACAAGAACGACCCCCAGGACGATTCTCCTGACTGTGAACGTACGGGAGAGACAGAGCCTAACCTTCCACCTGAACCTGGCCCAACACCGGAAGCCCAGGAGGAGTGGAGATATCCTATTCGAAACCTCAAAGCTTGACCTGTGAGTTGAGCTGATTCAGGAGGTAACAGACAGTAAAACAAACAAACACTTTAATATGTCCTAGATACAAGGAAAGAAAAAGGACATTACCTGGGTTAGTTAATAGGACACCACAAATTCCATCTTCGGGGCAGAATAATCCCCTGGATATGTGCTGGGCTCTGAAAAGTCTGCTTCAACCCAGTAGTTGAAAAATGTTTAAGAATGCATTGTTCAGGTATTGCATTAGTAGTTCCCTAACGTATTTACCTTGTTCTCTGGGAGTTAAACACTATGGGGGAGGAGTGTAGTATCTGTGATCTACATCTGTTTATATTAGTTACTATGATGTTACTAAGCAGTAATGTATTATGGCAGTGTTATGTTACAACACCTATTAGGAAATGCACATGCGGCCGGGGGCTGTGGAGCACGAGAGGTTGACTAAACGAGACTAACTGTACTTCCGTCTCCTGCCTGGTCTTTTCTCCAAATCATAAATATGACACATTCCAGGTGAAGATGGTTGGGAGAATGCCAAGAGTGTGCAAAGACGTCATCAAGGCAAAGGGTGGCTACTTTGAAGAATCTAAAATATTTGTTTTGATTTGTTTAACACTTTTTTGGTTACTACATCATTTCTTATGTGTTATTTCATAGTTTTGATGTTTTCACTATTATTCTACAATGTATAAAATAGTACAAATAAAGAAAAACCCTTGAATGAGTAGGTGTGTCCACACTTTTGACTGGTACTGTACATATGTAATATATTCCATTGAGCAGACACTTTTATCCAAAGGGACTTATAGTCATGTGTGCATACATTTTTACATATGGGTGGTAACGGGAATCAAACCAACTATCCTGGCATTAATAGCACCATGCACTACCAACTGAGCTACAAAGGACCATTACAGAGCATATAAGCCAGATAGGCTTATCACATAGATGCTCTTATGTCAGTCATCAGTCAAAAAGAGGGTGTCTTGTCCTGCTCTTGAAATAAGTTCCTGCATTCATCCCAGTCATCAGCAACAGAGCATTGGGAAAGGTGCATGTCTGACATCAATGTGTGCGCAATTACAATGATAATTTAATATGGTCAATTTTAAAAATATATAACATAAACCTACTGTTGACAGGTAGGCTATGTTGCAATGCCATGTTTTGCCTTGTGTTGGTAGGTTTTGTGTTTTTTTACTATCTTATGTAGTTGTCAGAACCACAACTAAAATAATGTTAATATACAGTATGTCAAAACAGGTGTAAATATATGTGTCATGACAGGATCATATATCAGCTGTATTGACATATGACATGGTAATGACCATGTCATAACGTGTTATGACGCTGGGTGTCAAGTTAAGTGTTACCGACACCTGTCCTACCAGGCAAAGTCATGACCGTAAGAGGGAGGGTGAAGAGGACGGAACCATGGAAATTTAGAAGAGTGAGAATAAGCCTTTGTTGGTTTAAGTGGAGGTCAACAGATCAATAAATACTGTACATATAATATATAATTTAAAACATATTGAAGCTCTTCTCAGAACCCTGTATGAATCTTTAAGGTTAAAGCTCATGTTTATTTAACATCATTGTATTTATGTGAAACACACATCAAATGTGATGCCATACAATAGTTAAAAAGACGGGTAAGAAATATACCAATAAGGCTAACATAGACAGTGCATGAAGAATTTATATGGTCTTCCCACTGGGAATACAGAGTGAACAGTAACATAGGCATAATGAAAACCTTCAGAACTTTTCTTTTTCCAGCGGAACTTTGAAGTCTTTGGAAGGTTCTACAAAATTATTGGAATCTAACGTAGCTAGCACATCTACAAGCAGGGATATCAGACCATGTTGAAGGCATTTCAAAAGAAATGTTTATTTCTTGGAAACCGGGAGAAGATAAAGGGAGCTCTAAATAATCGTTGACTGTCATCTTTGTGGAATTTAACCAGGTATTTACCACTAAGCACCTTATCTCTCACTGTCATGTTATTAACTTTACTATTTTCGGTGCTTGCAGAGCAAAACAAATATCAATTTTTGCATGTAAGGTATCGTATCGGATATACAACTGTAGGTATACAGTATACGAACTGAAAGAGAGAAGTGGATGAAAAAAAAACTATAATCAACAATAACTGCATGTCCCAAACAATTAAACTAAAACAAACGGTGAAGAAAGATAAACAGTAAACTAATATTATCTGGTGAGATTACAAATAGATTAAAATATCATATCATTGTCAAGTTCCAATGTCATTGGGACTGACACCGATCTAGAGGCAATGGTAAGAGGTTCAGTTTAACTTAGTTCAGCTCAGCTCTACGGTCATTGAGTTTAGCTCAGCTCCAGTCCTGTCTGCCATGGCAATCTAAGTTTAGCTTAGCTCTACGATCATTGAGTTTAGCTCAGCTCCAGTCCTGTCTGCCATGGCAATCTAAGTTCAGCTCAGCTCTACGATCATTGAGTTTAGGCATCTCCAGTCCTGTCTGCGTTGGCAATCTAAGTTTAGCTCAATTATCGGCCTCAGGGGCAGCAGGAGGCACCCTCTATTTTATTACTTTTGTGTTGAAAATCCCAATAGCACCCTACTCCCTTTAAAGTACACTACTTTTGACCAAGGCCAGTAGTGCAATATATAGGGAATAGGGTGCCATTGGGATACTTCCTCTATGTTGTATGCATATTATGGCCTTGTTTTTGGTGGTGGTGTGAAGTTGTGTTTCAAGTTTCAAAATGTATTTGTCACATGCACAGGATACAGCATTACATGGCTTGTGTTGGATAAGTACAGTCCGACAGTGGTTTTGTTCATATGTTGCACTGATATTGGCATGCGGTACAGCATATGCGGTAATACAAACAAAAGTCATATCATATGCCTAGTATGTAGATGCCTTTGCTTACAAGTATGGTATTCCATGAAGACCCAAAGTGTTGGTTCTGCCATGCAGCTAGTCTCAGCCCTGGTTGCACCCCAAATGGCATCCTGGTCAAAGGTAGGAAATAGGGTGCCATTTGGGACACACTTATGTTGCAGTGAGTGGAGTGAGTCAGTAGTGCAGAAAGGTTGCAGACTGATGAGCAGCTCAGAGAACACAGCCCGTTGATCATAGCAGCTTGAACTCTGTCTGCATCCCAAATTATACCCTATTAATTATACAGTGCACTACCTTTGACCAGGGTCCATAGTTCAATTCAACAAAGCAGCAAATATGAATGCTTTGCTGATTCCAGTCAGACAGATTCCCTGTTCCATTGTTTTCCTGTTGTAATTGAGTCACAGATGACTGAATCTCTCTCTCTCTGAGTAGCAGGATGGCTGAATGAAACATCACATTTACTAAGGGAATGGCGCTCCCTTAGTACGTCTCTTACTAACAGACCTCCCAAATGGGGTGGCGTTGCATGGCACAAGTGGGGTGCCCAGCCAACAGAGATTTTCAGTAGTCCAGACGGGATATGACGAGTGCCTGGATTAGGATCTGTGCCGCTTCCTGTGTGAGGTAGGGTTGTACTGTACGGATGTTGTAGAGCAAAACCAGCAGGAGCTTTGATGTTTGCAGAGAACAACAGGGTTCTTTGCACTCTGGAAGGGGAACACCATGGAGTTATCGACAGTGATGGAAAGGTCTTCATATTTTGAAGGACCCTTCATTCTATCCTACCTGAAATACCCTCCCTTATTTCGGTAAACATATTGCAGTTCCACTGCATTGTTTGATAGAGCGTCTTTTATTAATTAATTAAATAATTTCACCTTTATTTAGCCAGGTAGGCAAGTTGAGAACAAGTTCTCATTTACAACTGCGACCTGGCCAAGAATAAAGCAAAGCAGTTCGACACATACAACACCACAGAGTTACACATGGAATAAACAAAACATACAGCAAATAATACAGTTGAAGAAAATCTATATACAGTGTGTGCAAATGATGTAAGAAAAGGGAGGTAAGGCAATAAATAGGCCATGGTAGCGAAGTAATTACAATATACCAATTAGACACACGAGTGATTGATGTGCAGAATATGAATGTGCAAGTAGAGATACAGGGGTGCAAAGGAGCAAGATACATTTTTAAAAATACAGTATGGGGATGAGGTAATAAAAAATGCCAGAGAAATGCCACAGAAAGGCACCCAGAATCCTGTTTCCTCTTATTCCCCCCATCCATCTGCAGTAGAGAGAGAGAGCGAGAGAGACATAAACTCTTGGTGAAAACAACAGGGGCCTGAGGATTTGTCGGTATATAGAGCAGGAATTAACAGATTTGCAGTATGCAATTACTGAGAGATTTCCAAGCCTCATGCACTCAATAAACCAAAGAGCAGACAGAACGCAATCTGATTGGGATTATGATTATGATTATGATTTCTGTCATTATAACCCCGCCACCGCCTGCAGGTGTTATTGAATGAGAAAAATCATGATGGGTTTTATGTACAGTGCACAGACCCCTTCACTTTTTCCACAAAATGTTTATGTTACAGCATTACTATTAAATCTTTTTTCCCCCTCATCAATCTACACGCAATACGCCGTAATGAAAAAGCAAAAAAAACAGGTTTAAAAAAACTGAAATATAATTTTTAGGTAAGTATTCAGACCCTTTACACAGTACTTTGTTGAAGCACCTTTGGCAGCAATTACAGCCTTGAGTCTTCTGGGGTATGACGCAACAGGCTTCGCACCTGTAATTGGGGAGTTTCTCCCATTGTTCTCTGTAGATCCTCTCAAGCTCTGTCAAGTTTGATGGGGAGTGTCGCTGCACATCTATTTTCAGGTCTCTCCAGAGATGTTCGATCGGGTTTAAACTCTGACTGGGCCACTCAAGGACATTCACAGACATGTCCCGAAGCCGCTCCTGCGTTGTCTTGGCTGTGTGCTTAGGGTCGTTGTCCTGTTGGAAGGTCAACCTTTGCCCCAGCGCTCTGGAGCAGGTTTTCATCAAGGATCTCTGTGTACTTTGCTCCGTTCATCTTTCCCTCAATCCTGCCTAGTCTCCCAGGCCCTGCTGCTGAAAAACATCACCAAAGCATGATGCTGCCGCCACCACGCTTCACCGTAGGGATGGTATTGGCCAAGTGATGAGCTGTGCAGACGGGACACTTGGAATTCAGGACAAAGAGTTCAATCTTGGTTTCATCAGACAAGATCATTTTATTTCTGAGAGTCATTTAGGTGCCTTTTGGCAAACTCCAAGCGGGCTCTCATGTGCCTTTTACTAAGGAGTGGCTTCCGTTTGGCCAATCTACCATAACGGTCTTATTGGTGGAGTGCTGCAGAGATGGTTGTCCTTCTGAAATGTTCGACCATCTTCACAGAGGAACTATCAGAATGACCATAGGGTTCCTTCTCCCGATTCCTCAGTTTGGCCAGGCGGTCAGCTCTAGGAAGAGTTTTGGTGGTTCCAAACTTCTTCCATTAAAGAATGACGGAGGCCACTGTGTTCTTGGGGACCTTCAATGCTGCAGAAATGTTTTGGTACCCTTCCCCATATCTGTGCCTCGACACAATCCTGTCTCGGGGCTCTGCGGACAGTTCCTTCGACCTCATGGCTTGGTTTTTGCAGTATATAGACAGGTGTGTGCCTTTCCAAGTAATGTCCAATCAATTGAATTTACCACAGGTGGAATCCAATCAAGTTGTAGAAACATCTCAAGGATGATCAATGGAAACAGGATGCACCTGAGTTCAAATAAGGTATTTCTGTTTTTATTTTTAATACATATACACCAAAAATTGTCATTATGGGATATTGTGTGTAGATTGATTAGGGATAAAAATAAATTAGAATAAGGCTGTAACATTTTGGGGTAAGAATGAGGGGTCTGAATACTTTCCGAATGCAGTGTATTAGTTAACAAACCTGCACGTTCAATATGTCAATTGGAATGCTACTATTAGAATGTTCTCAAGGTTTTTTGTATCAAGTTGGCTACCATGTCACACATGTGGGTGGATTTCTGTCTGTCATTGAGCTTCTATAACACCAAATGATTGCCAAAGTATTTCAATTTGAAATGTATACAATTTCAGCTCATTCAGAATGTTCCTTTCACTCAGCAGCAGCTCTTCTCTCTAAAAGGTTGATCAATCATCATTAGAACCCTCATATCACCGTCATTGACAGGTCCTGTCAACCTTGCATTGTGGAGGTGACGGCTATTGTCGAGCAGGCATATGTATAGCAGACGCCCAGTGTGCATCCCAAATGACAACCTATTCCCTATATAGTGCAGTAGTTTAGACCTGAGCCCTGTTTTCCCTGGTCAAAAGTTGTGCACTATAAATGGAATAGGGTGCCATTTGGAATGTAGCCCCAGAGACAGACAGAAACCCACTGTACAGTCAAGCTAAGGTTTGCTTTACTTGCTGTTGTCCTTCAAAAAGACACTTTAAAAGGGAATGGGATTGAGTGGATGATGCCAGGTTGGCACTGGGAAAGATTGATGGGGTACAGTACATTGAGGTGCATCTCCTTACCCAGGCAGAGTAGGGTACAATAATGCTTCTCCCCTAAGCTCCTCCTCTACTCCCCCTCTCCTCCCCCTAAGCGCCACCTCTCCTCCCCCTCTACTCCCACTCTCCTCCCCCTAAGCTCCACCTCTTCTCCCCCTGTCCTACCCCTAAGCTCCAACTCTCCTCCCCCTAAGCGCCACCTCTACTCCCCCTCTCCTCCCCCTAAGCTCCACCTCTACTCCCCCTCTCCTCCCCCTAAGCTCCACCTCTACTCCCCCTAAGCTCCCTCTAAGCTCCACCTCTACTCCCCCTCTTCTCCCCCTCTCCTCTCCCAAAGCTCCACCTCTACTCTCCCTCTTCTCACCCTTCTGAGAAGTATTCTTTACCATTACTAGACAGTCCACAACACCACGGACAGACAGGATGCATCCAAATTCCCAAATGGCCCCTTATTCTTTTTTAGTGCACTACTTTTGACAAGGACCTAATGGCAATAGGGTGCCATCTGGAACACACCCACAGATCCATCCAACCTTTCTCTATATAGATTTATAGCCACGGCAATTGGACTGTCAGAGACATTGAATATTTTCTCTTGAGGCCCACCTCATCAATCACAGTGTAGACCCAAGGACATATCTTCTGTTACAGACATCTGCCATGCAGTCACAACTCAAATTGCTTGACAATTTCTTCTTGCTCTGTCAGCCATTGTGCTCCTCACATCACAATGGAGTGGCTACGGTTCTGGATTTTCTTGAACCCAATTTACTGTTGCTAAAAATACTGAGATTTCTGTGCATGCGGGATCACTAGCCTATCTCCTTTCAGCTGCTCCGGACTCCGCTGCCGCTTGTACACAAAACAGTTTGTACGAACATAGTTGTGTCTATTGTTACAGTAGGCTATTGCAAACAGAGGCAAGAAACAAACAAGGTGTCTCCCAATTATTCTTTCAGAAGGGGAGTTACATGCAGCTATTTCGGCCAACTACAGTGCCTTCAGAAAGTACACTGCTCAAAAAAATAAAGGGAACACTTAAACAACACAATGTAACTCCAAGTCAATCACACTTCTGTGAAATCAAACTGTCCACTTAGGAAGCAACACTGATTGACAATAAATTTCACATGCTGTTGTGCAAATGGAATAGACAAAAGGTGGAAATTATAGGCAATTAGCAAGACACCCCCAAAAAAGGAGTGATTCTGCAGGTGGTGACCACAGACCACTTCTCAGTTCCTATGCTTCCTGGCTGATGTTTTGGTCACTTTTGAATGCTGGCGATGCTCTCACTCTAGTGGTAGCATGAGACGGAGTCTACAGCCCACACAAGTGGCTCAGGTAGTGCAGTTCATCCAGGATGGCACATCAATGCGAGCTGTGGCAAAAAGGTTTGCTGTGTCTGTCAGCGTAGTGTCCAGAGCATGGAGGCGCTACCAGGAGACAGGCCAGTACATCAGGAGACGTGGAGGAGGCCGTAGGAGGACAACAACCCAGCAGCAGGACCGCTACCTCCGCCTTTGTGCAAGGAGGTGCACTGCCAGAGCCCTGCAAAATGACCTCCAGCAGGCCACAAATGTGCATGTGTCTGCTCAAACGGTCAGAAACAGACTCCATGAGGGTGGTATGAGGGCCCGACGTCCACAGGTGGGGGTTGTGCTTACAGCCCAACACCGTGCAGGACGTTTGGCATTTGCCAGAGAACACCAAGATTGGCAAATTCGCCACTGGCGCCCTGTGCTCTTCACAGATGAAAGCAGGTTCACACTGAGCACATGAGCACATGTGACAGACGTGACAGAGTCTGGAGACGCCGTGGAGAACGTTCTCCTGCCTGCAACATCCTCCAGCATGACCGGTTTGGCGATGGGTCAGTCATGGTGTGGGGTGGCATTTCTTTGTGGGGCCGCACAGCCCTCCATGTGCTCGCCAGAGGTAGCCTGACTGCGATTAGGTACCGAGATGAGATCCTCAGACCCCTTGTGAGACCATATGCTGACACATGCACATTTGTGGCCTGCTGGAGGTAATTTTGCAGGGCTCTGGCAGTGCTCCTCCTTGCACAAAGGCGGAGGTAGCGGTCCTGCTGCTGGGTTGTTGCCCTCCAACGGCCTCCTCCACGTCTCCTGATGTACTGGCCTGTCTCCTGGTAGCGCCTCCATACTCTGGACACTACGCTGACAGACACAGCAAACCTTCTTGCCACAGCTCGCATTGATGTGCCATCCTGGATGAGCTGCACTACCTGAGCCACTTGTGTGGGTTGTAGACTCCGTCTCATGCTACCACTAGAGTGAAAGCACCGCCAGCATTCAAAAGTGACCAAAACATCAGCCAGGAAGCATAGGAACTGAGAAGTGGTCTGTGGTCACCACCTGCAGAATCACTCCTTTTTTGGGGGTGTCTTGCTAATTGCCTATAATTTCCACCTTTTGTCTATTCCATTTGCACAACAGCATGTGAAATTTATTGTCAATCAGTGTTGCTTCCTAAGTGGACAGTTTGATTTCACAGAAGTGTGATTGACTTGGAGTTACATTGTGTTGTTTAAGTGTTCCCTTTATTTTTTTGAGCAGTGTATTTACACCTCTTACTCTACATGTTGTTGCGTTACAGCCTGAATTCATGGATTAAACCGATTTTTTTCTCACCCATCTGCACACAATACCCCATAATGACAGAGTGAAAACAAGTTTTTAGAAATTGTTGCACATTTATTGATCATGAAATACAGAAATATCTCATTTACATAATTATTCACACCCCTTTGCTATGACACTCCAAAATGAGCTCAGGTGCATCCAATTTCTTTTGATCATCCTTGAGATATCACTACAAGTTGATTAGAGTCCACCTGTGGCCAATTCAATTGTTTGGACATGATTTAGAAATAAACACCGGTCTATATAAGGTTCAAAAGTTGACAATGCATGCTAGAGCAGAATCTATACAATGAGGTCCAAGGAACTGTCCGTAGATCTCCGAGATGTGTGATGAGGCATGTATATGGGGAGGGCATAAAACAATTTCTAGAGTGTTGAAAGTTTCCAAGAGCACAGTGATCTCCTTTATTGGGAAATTGAAAAAATATAGAACTACCCAGACTCTGCCTGGAGCTGGCCCTCCAACCAAACTGAGCAATGGGCAATAAGGTCCTTGGTCAGGGAAGTGACCAAGAACCCAATGACCACTCTGACAGAACTATTGAATTTCTTGACTGAGATGGAAAAACCTGCCAGAAGGACAAACTGTTTCTACAGCATTTCCCCAATCTGGGCTTTATGGGAGAGTGGCCAGACGGAAGCCAGTGCTGAGAAAAAGGCACATGACAGCACGCCTGTAGTTTGCTAAAAGGCTTGTGAAAGAGAGATAAGGAAAAAGATTCTGTGGTCTGATGAGACAAAAATGTAACTCTGTGGCTTCAATGCAAAGCACTATGTCTGGAGAAAACCAGGCACAGCTCATCACCAATCTAATACCAATAATATAATGGTGCCAGATGGGATGGCTGCCGTTTCACGGGCTCCTAACCAACTTTGCTATTTTTTTTGTTTTTCGCATTGTTTGTAACTTATTTTTTACATAAATTTGCTGCTACCGTCGCTTATGACCGAAAAGAGCTTCTGGACATCAGAACAGCGAATGCTCACCTCGAACTGGCCAAATATTTTTTATTTAATGAGTCTGACGCAAAGGATATATTGCTTCCCAGAGAATAGGCCTCAAATCCCCATCAATCGCTTGAAGAAAAGACGGAGATATGTCAGGTGCAATGTAAGGATTCGTAGGCGAGTGAGTAAATTGCCACTACCATCGGTTCTACTGGCCAATGTGAAATCACTGGAAAACAAACTGGATGATCTACGGTCGAGACTATCCTACCAACAGGACATCAAAAACTCTAATATCTTATGTTTCACAAACTCGTGGCTCATCGACGACACGGATAATATAGAGCTGACTGGGTTTTCTTTGCATTGGCAGGACAGAGCAGTCACAACGTGGTAAGACGAGGGGCGTGGTGTGTCTATTTGTCAATAACAGCTGTTGCACAATTTCTAATGATAAAGAAGTCTCAAGGTATTGCTTGCCTGAGGTAGAGTATCTCATGATAAGCTGTAAACCACACTATTTACCAAGAGATTTCTCATCTATATCATTCATAGCCATCTATTTACCACCACAAACTGATGCTGATACTAAGACTGCACTCAACGAGCTGTAAAAGCCCATAAGAAAACAAGAAAATGCTCATCCAAAAGCGGCGCTGCTAGTGGCCAGGGACTTTAATTTGTTTGGGATAGGGGGCAGCATTTTCACTTTTGGATGAATAGCGTGCCCAGAGTGAATTGCCTCCTACTCAGTCCCAGATGCTAATATATGCATATTAGTATTAGTATTAGATAGGAAACACTCTGAAGTTTCTAAAACTGTTTGAATGATGTCTGTTAGTTTAACAGAACTCATATGGCAGGCAAAAACCTGAGAAAAAATCCACCAGGAAGTGGGGAATCTGAGGTTGGTCGATTTTCAACTCAGCTCCTATTGAAGATACAGTGGGATATTGGTAATGTTCCACTTCCTAAGGCTTCCACTAGATGTCAACAGTCGTTAGAACCTTGTCTGATGCCTCTACTGTGAAGTGGGGCCGAAGGAGAGAGGAATGAGTAAGGTCTATCATGACCTGAACATGCCCTGACCAAGCACGTTCACGTGAGAGCGAGCTCTGTTCCATCGCACTTCTGAAGACAATGGAATACTCCGGTTGGAACATTATTGAAGAATTATGTTAAAAACATCCTAAAGATTGATTCAATAATTTGTTTGTCATGTTTTTACGGACTGTAATATAGCTTTTTTAACTTTTCGTCCGTACTTTCCGCTGGACCTGCCCGCGCGTCGTGAGTTTGGACAGTGTACTGAAAGGAGGAATTTGGACAAAAATGACAGACATTATCGAACAAAACAAACATTTATTGTGGAACTGGGATTCCTGGGAGTGCATTCTGATGAAGTTCATCAAAGGTAAGTGAATGTTTATAATGTTACTTCTGACTTCTGTTGACTGCATAATATGGCGGATATATTTGTGTCTTGATTGGGCTCTGAGCGACCGACTGAGATTATTGCATGGTTTGCTTTTTTCGTAAAGATTTTTTGAAATCTGACGCAGCGGTTGCATTAAGGAGAAGTGCATCTAAAATTCCATGCATAACAGTTGTATCTTTTAGCAATGTTTATTGTGAGTATTCATGTAAATTGATGTGGCTCTCTGCAAAATCAAAGGATGTTTTGGAACTTGTGAACGTAACGCGCCAGTGTAAACTCAGATTTTTGGATATAAATATGAACTTTACCGAACAAAACATACATGTATTGTGTAACATGAAGTCCTATGAGGTCCATCTGATGAAGATCATCAAAGGTTAGTGATTAATTTTGATCTATATTTCAGCTTTTTGTGAATCCTCTCTTTGGCTGGAAAAATGATTATGTTATTCTGTGAATAGGCACTCACCTAACCTAATCGTTTGGTTTGCTTTCGTCGTAAAGCCTTTTTGAAATCGGACACTGTGGCTGAATTTACAACAAATGTATCTTTAAAATGGTGTAAAATACATGTATGTTTTGAAGAATTTTAATTATGGGATTTCTGTTGTTTTGAATTTGGCGCCCTGCAGTTTCACTGGCTGTTGAAGAGGTGTGACGCTACCCAACGCTTGCAACCCAGCAGTTGAGTCAACCAAACAACACAGCATTTTTCAGAGTGTACAGTCAGTTTAGATGACATATGACATATAATCCCTTAATTCAGCCCTAGAACACCATACAGTATATAAACCTTGCTCCTGGCATCACCAGCCTCTCAATAATTATCAACGTGGATTAAAGTAGCCTCATCCATCTGTCCTCTCCCTGTCTCTGGACTAGTATTTATTGTTCTAATCTACATCCATATCTCTTACTGTGTCATAGCCCCATATTTCCTACTTCCTATTACTTCCCTTTCTTCATTTGGAACGTCTGCTGAGGTCAAGGAATGAGATATGCTGGTGCCTAACAATACTGACCAGCTACACTTGGCTGATAAACTAATGTTGCTGAGCAACATGTTTCTTGTTATAGCCCAGGGCAGTTAGGCTTGTATATATATAACCTTTCCCCATATTGCTCTGGGCTGTGGTCATGCCCCTCAATTAGAACATGTGATATATTATGTGATCAGATTTATATCTCCGAAAGTGGAATAAATCTTGGACATCCTGTTTAGTCGTTTATTTAAGGAATCTGCAAGTAAGCATTTTGTTGGACGGTGTATGCCATGTGTATCCTGTCCATACGACTAATAAAACTTGAAACATATTTTTATCATTCAATATGGTAGCGGCATGATCTACAAAAATGCAATCATAGTGTTTATGACTACATTGGTAACATATAATTTTGAATTCTATCTTGTTCCAGGAGAGAATGTCAAGGTTATAGTATGATACTTACAAAGCAACAAACAAACATGCAAAGGAAGACGTGAAGACATGTCAGGGTTCAGGCTCTGATATTGAAACCTGCCAGTGACAGTTGAACCTTGTGTGTGAAAGCGATAGGGAATACATAGATAAAAGTTGTGGGTGTCTAGGTAGTGGATAGGACTCCACAGTGAATGGCTAACTGACTGGGTGTGTAAAAATGACAATGAATGGTGCCCTGACTGCAATGGTATCCTAGAGTAGATGGTCCATACTAAAAAGTAGAAATCGATTGTCACGACTTCAACCGAGGCAGGCTCTCCTTCCCGTTTGGGTGGCGCTCGGCGGTCGTCGTCACCGGCCTACTAGCTGCCACTGACTCTTTTTCCTCCCCCTCCTTATGTGTTTATTTGTATCACCTGTGTTCAGTTAATTGTTAATTAGTGTGGCTTTATTAGTCAGCCAGCCCGTACGCTTCTTTGTGCGGGATTGTTTCATTGTGGCTTTTGGATTTCGGGAGTGGATGTTATTATTGTGGACTGGGTTTGTTTCTCGTGTCGTTGGACCGTTGTGTGTGACACCCAGTACGTCCGTGTTGGACATTGTGTTTGCAAGTTGAGTATTAAAAGACTCAACATATTGAAGCTCTGCTGTTCCTGCGTCTGACTTCGCACCTCCCGACACTCAGAGCGTTACAGAATCCCGCACCCTAGAAAATGGAGTCAGCAGGAGCAGCAGCCAACCCTCTCCCATCGATGGAGGAACGGGTTCTCCACCACACCACCGTCCTCCATCGGATCGGATCAGCCATGGACCAGATGATGGAGAGAATGGAGCGATGGGAGAGGAGTGGGCTCCTCTCTCCACCTTCGGCTCCCCTTCCTCAGGACTCTCCATCCCCCGGCTCCAGCGCGCTCCGTCTTACGCTCCCGAGGGATTATGATGGAGCGGCGGCAGGGTGCCAGGGGTTCTTACTCCAGCTGGAGCTATACCTGGCCACTGTTCGCCCCACTCCCTCGGGAGCGGAGAGGGTGAGTGTCCTCGTCTCCTGCCTAACGGGTCGTGCTCTGGAGTGGGCCAACGCAGTCTGGAATGGCCCGGACTCAGCGAAGGAGCACTACCCGGAGTTTACCCGTCGTTTTCGTGCCGTGTTTGACCACCCCCCAGAGGGCCGAGCGGCGGGTGAGAGACTATTTCATCTCAGGCAGGAGAAGAGGAGCGCACAGGATTTCGCGCTGGAGTTCCGGACCTTGGCCGCGGGATCAGGGTGGAACGACAGGGCCCTTATTGACCACTACCGGTGTAGTCTCCGGGAGGACGTCCGCAGGGAGCTAGCGTGTCGGGACATCGCTCTGTCTTTGGATGAGCTTATCGACATGTCCATCCGACTGGACAATCTGCTGGCTGCCCGCGGGCGTTCGGAGAGGGTCCTGTGCGTTCCACCACCCAGCGCCCCGGCTCCCATCCCGATGGAGTTGGGAGGGGCCGCGCCTAGGGGTATCGGAGGAGGAGGCCTCCCCTGCACCAGCTGTGGTCGGAGAGGACACACGGCCGATCGGTGCTGGGGGGGTCTGTCTGGGAGTCGAGATGTCAGGCGGAACGCTTCTCGATCACCCCAGGTGAGTCAGCACCAAACTCACTCAGAACCCCCTGTCGGTCACATGTTTGTATCAATTTTTTTCCTTGATTTTTTCCCCTCTTCCCAGCATAGGGCACTAGTCGATTCAGGTGCAGCTGGGAACTTTATGGATCGCGGACTCGCCCGAGAGTTGGGCGTTCCGCTTGTGCCGATAGATTCTCCCTTTCCCGTGCACTCCCTAGATAGCCGGCCATTAGGGTCAGGGTTGGTCAGGGAGGCCACAGTTCCCCTGGACATGGTGACGCAGGGGAATCATAGGGAACGTATCAGTCTCTTTATTATTGATTCGCCTGCGTTTCCAGTGGTGCTGGGTATTCCCTGGTTGGCCCGGCACAATCCCAGTATTTCGTGGAGACAGGGGGTTCTCCAGGGGTGGTCAGAGGAGTGTTCTGGAAGGTGTCTGGGAGTTTCCATTGGTGCCACGTCGGTGGAGAGTCCAGACCAGGGTTCCACGGTGCGCATTCCCCCCGAGTATGCCGATTTGGCAATCGCTTTCTGTAAAAAGAAAGCGACGAAATTACCACCACATCGACCGGGTAGGGATTGTGCGATAGATCTCCAGGTTAACGCTGCGCTTCCCAAGAGTCACGTGTACCCTTTGTCCCAAGAGGAGACGTTGGCTATGGAGACATATGTCGCGGAGTCTCTGGGACAGGGGTACATTCGGCCCTCCATCTCACCCGTCTCCTCGAGTTTCTTTTTTGTGAAGAAGAAGGAGGGAGGTTTGCGTCCGTGTATTGATTATAGAGGTCTAAATGCCATCACAGTGGGGTTTAGTTACCCACTACCTCTCATCGCTTCGGCGGTGGAATCATTTCACGGAGCGCAGTTCTTTACAAAACTGGACCTCAGGAGCGCGTACAATCTGGAGTATATTCGGGCAGCTCGGAGACTGAACCCGCGTCAGGCAAGGTGGGCCATGTTTTTCACCCGGTTTAGGTTCACGTTGTCCTACAGACCCGGTTCCCAAAACGTAAAGGCTGACGCACTGTCTCGCCTTTACGACACGGAGGATAGGACCACCGAGCCCACTCCCATCATCCCCGCCTCGAGCCTGATAGCGCCAGTGGTATGGGAGGTGGACTCGGACATCGAGCGGGCGTTACGGGCGGAACCCGCGCCTCCTCAGTGCCCGGCGGGCCGTAAGTACGTACCGCTTGGTGTTCGGGACCGACTGATTCGGTGGGCTCATGTCCTACCCTCCTCGGGTCACCCTGGGGTGACGAGGACAGTGGGGAGCCTTCGGGGAAGGTATTGGTGGCCTACCTTAGCTCGGGACGTTAGGGTTTATGTCTCCTCCTGTTCGGTATGCGCTCAGAGTAAGGCTCCTAGGCACCTTCCTAGAGGGAAGTTGCAACCCCTCCCCGTTCCACAACGGCCATGGTCTCATCTGTCCGTGGACTTCCTGACCGATCTTCCCCCTTCTCAGGGAAACACTACGGTTCTGGTAATTGTGGATCGGTTTTCTAAGTCCTGCCGTCTCCTCCCGTTGCCCGGTATCCCTACTGCCCTACAGACTGCGGAGGCCTTATTCACTCACGTCTTCCGGCACTACGGGGTGCCGGAGGACATCGTTTCTGATCGGGGCCCCCAGTTCACGTCCCGAGTATGGAGGGCGTTCATGGAGCGTCTGGGGGTCACGGTCAGCTTGACTTCCGGTTTTCACCCCGAGAGTAATGGGCAGGTGGAGAGAGTGAACCAGGAGGTGGGTAGGTTTCTGCGGTCCTATTGCCAGGACCGGCCAGGGGAGTGGGCGAGATACATTCCCTGGGCCGAGATGGCCCAGAACTCACTACGCCACTCCTCTACTAATGTGTCCCCCTTTCAGTGTGTGTTGGGGTACCAGCCGGTCCTGGCACCATGGCATCCGAGCCAGACCGAGGCTCCTGCGGTGGAGGAGTGGGTACAGCGCTCCAAAGAGACCTGGAGGGCCGTCCAGGAGTCCCTTCAACAAGCTACTAGGAGGCAGAAGAGGAGCGCTGACCGCCACCGCAGTGAGGCTCCCGTGTTTGTACCGGGGGAAAGGGTCTGGCTCTCGACCCGAAACCTACCCCTCCGCTTGCCCTGCCGGAAGCTGAGGCCGCAGTGTGTAGGGCCCTTCAAAGTCCTGAGGAGAATAAACGAGGTGTGTTATCGATTAAAACTCCCTTCCTATTATCGTATTAACCCCTCGTTTCATGTGTCTCTCCTCAGGCCGGTGGTAGCTGGTCCCCTGCAGGACGGTGAGGTGCCGGAGGTCCCTCCCCCCCCTCTGGACATCAAGGGGTCCCCGGCGTACACGATACGGGCCATTCTGGACTCGAGACGCCGGGTGAGGGGCCTGCAGTACCTCGTGGACTGGGAGGGGTACGGTCCGGAGGAGAGGTGCTGGGTACCGGTGGAGGACATTTTGGATCCATCTATGTTAAGGGATTTCCATCGCCTCCATCCGGATCGCCCCGCGCCTCGTCCTCCGGGTCGACCTCGAGGCCGGTGTCGGCGCGCTGCGGGAGCCGCGCGTCAGAGGGGGGGGTACTGTCACGACTTCAACCGAGGCAGGCTCTCCTTCCCGTTCGGGTGGCGCTCGGCGGTCGTCGTCACCAGCCTACTAGCTGCCACTGACTCTTTTTCCCTCCCCCTCCTTATGTGTTTATTTGTATCACCTGTGTTCAGTTAATTGTTAATTAGTGTGGCTTTATTAGTCAGCCAGCCCGTACGCTTCTTTGTGCGGGATTGTTTCATTGTGGCTTTTGGATTTCGGGAGTGGATGTTATTATTGTGGACTGGGTTTGTTTCTCGTGTCGTTGGACCGTTGTGTGTGACACCCAGTACGTCCGTGTTGGACATTGTGTTTGCAAGTTGAGTATTAAAAGACTCAACATATTGAAGCTCTGCTGTTCCTGCGTCTGACTTCGCACCTCCCGACACTCAGAGCGTTACATCGATAAACAACTCAATATCAATATGTGCAGGCCAAGCATATACTAACAAACAGCATCTACATACCTAACTTACAGGCCACAGTAAACAAATCAGAAAATTCACAAAACCACATAAACCTAAGAATAACACATTTGTTCAGTATCCAACATAATCATGTAATATCACTGTCCATAAATCATAACAATATTTCTACACTCACTCGCTCAATCAATCAGTCAAAGGGTGTAGTACTAGATAAGATTTAAGGCCACTGAAATCAATACAGGATATTGATATATGCAATAGATTTAAAAAAAGATAAGGATATGAATCTCATTATTGTCATGCTCTTGAGTGACCAGGTCCAATCTGAGGCAATCTGGTATATTCTGTCTCATACTGTAGAACTAGGAATAACAGTCTAGCGAGCATCAGGGGAGAGAGAATTGGATAATGCACACACGCACACGTCTGCACACACACACAAACACATATACACACTCTCACATACTTGTACAGACACTATGATCCAATGAGAGAATTGGATCATGACAGACTCATGTGTCCTAGCCTGCATATCAAACAGACTGGAATCAAGCATATGCTTCCTTACTAGAATTGGGATTAAGGTTATGCAAAAACAGTATATAAGTAAAACAAGACCGATGCCAGAGAAGCAGCACATTGTATCCACGACTATTGACGCAGGGAAATAAGGACATGTATCTTAATGCCAACATGAAGTTTAGACGACTGGTCGGTCACACAAATCTGAAAAGGAAGAACAATGGCGCCTTCCCTTTTCATGGCTTCCAAGAATTCTACTTTCTGATTGTCTTTGACCAATTGAATGTGTTCATTGTAATGTGTATTTTATGGCTATGTCTTTTGTTCTGTCTGTGATGGATCACCACTAGGTGCAAACCCCCATACACACAGACACAGACATGAGCACACACACTCACACATATACAGTGGCATGCGAAAGTATTCACCCCATTGGCATTTTTCAAATTTTTTGCTTTACAACCTGGAATTAAAATACATTTTTGGGGGGTTTGTATCATTTGATTTACACAACATGCCTGCCACTTTGAAGAAACAAAATATTTTTTATTGTGAAACAAACAAGAAATAAGACAAAAAAACAAAACTTGAGTGTGCATAACTATTCACCCCCCAAAGTCAATACTTTGTAGAGCCACCTTATGTAGCAATTACAGCTGCAAGTCTCTTGGGGCATGCCTCTATAAGCTTGGCACATCTAGCCACTGAGATTTTTGTCCATTCTTCAAGGCAAAACTGCTCCACCTCCTTCAAGATGGATGGGTTCTGCTGGTGTACAGCAATCTTTCAGTCATACCACAGATTCTCAATTGGATTGAGGTCTGTGCTTTGACTAGGCCATTCCAATACATTTCAATATTTCCCCTTAAACCACTTGAGTGTTGCTTTTGCAGTATACTTAGGGTCGTTGTCCTGCTGGAAGATGAACCTCCATCCCAGCTTAAATCTCTGGAAGACAAAACAGGTGTTCCTCAAGAATTTCCCTGTTTTTAGCGCCATCCATAATTTCTTCGATTCTGACCAGTTTCCCAGTCCCTGCCGATGAAAAACATCCCCACAGCATGATGCTGCCACCACCATGCTTCAGTGTGGGGATGCTGTTCTCGGGGTGATGAGAGGTGTTGTGTTTGCGCTAGACATGGCGTTTTCCTTGATGACCAAAAAGCTCAATTTTAGTCTCATCTGACCAGAGTACCTTCTTCCATATATCTGGGTAGTCTCCCAAATGCCTTTTGGCGAACACCAAACGGGTTTGCCTATTTTTTTCTTTCAGCAATGACTTTTTTTCTGGCCACTCTTCTGTAAAGCCCAGCTCTGTGGAGTGTACGGCTTAAAATGGTCCTATGGACAGATACTCCAATCTCCGCTGTGGAGCTTTGCAGCTCCTTTAGTATTGTCTCTTTGTTGCCTCTCTGATTAATGCCCTGCTTGCCTGGTCTGTGAGTTTTGGTGAGCGGCCCTCTCTTGGCAGGTTGGTTGTGGTGCCATATTCTTTCCATTTTTGAATAATGGATTTAATGGTGCTCCGTGGGATATTCAAAGTTTTGGATATTTTTATAACCCAATCCTGATCTGTACTTCAACAACATTGTCCCTGACCTGTTTGGAGAGCTTCTGGTCTTCATGGTGCCCCTTGCTTAGTGGTGTTGCAGACTATGGGGCCTTTCAGAACAGGTGTATATATACTGAGATCATGTGACAGATCATGTGACACTTAGATTGCACACAACTAATTATGTGACTTCTGAAGGTAAATAGTTGCACCAGATCTTATTTAGGGGCTTCATATCAACGGGGGTGAAGACATATGCATGCACCACTTTTCCTTTTTTTTTATTTTTTTTTATTTCACTTCACCAGTTTGGACTATTTGTGTATGTGCATTACATGAAATCCAAATAAAAATCAATTTAAATTACAGGTTGTAATGCAACAAAATAGGAAAAACGCCAATGGGGGTGAATAGATTTGCAAGGCACTGTAGCACAGTACACTTTCTTGAATTTGTCCTGGATTTGGGGTGTGGTAAGTTTGTGTGTCAGAGCTGTGTGTAAGTTGACTATGCAAACAGTTTGCGATTTTCAAAACCTTAATGTTTCTTTTAACCCTCCTGCTGTGTTCCGGTCGAATTAGACCGATATACAAGTTCTCTCTGAAAATTGTAGTTAATTTAATCTGATTGTCATAAGGTTCCATGACTTTGTCCACACGGCATCTGAACACACAAAAAACATTTTGATGATTTTCATAAAATGTTGGATGTTTTATTTAACTTTTGTACACCTGTGGTGTTCCCAGTCAAAAATGACCGGTCATTAGAAATGAATGGGTGAGTCTACAATTAGTGTATAAAATTGAGTTCAGGCACATGCCCATTCATCAGATGGACACACTTCCTCTCCCAGACCCCCACATGCATGTGTTTGAGCACACACACACACACACACACACACACACCTCACTCCTCACTCCTCTTCTTGGCTTCCATGGCAACCCCCACAGGAACCTTTCCCCAACGGGAACCACACCTGTTGGCATTCTCACAAACAATCGCAACTTTGTTGGGTTAAATACACAACATCTAATTGATGGGATTGGAACCAGGTGTGATGGAAGACAAGACAAAACCAATGGAAAATGAAAAGTGTATCAGTGATGGCTAAGGTCGGTGACGGCGACCGCCGAACACCGCCCGAACAAGGAGAGGGACCGACTTCGGCGGAAGTCGTGACAGGTCTTTGTCATGGTAGCTAGCAACGTAGGTTTTGCTGTTACCCCTTGCCGTTCCAGAAAGGGCAGGTCTCAGAGAAGATTGAAAACAACAAACAGCAGGGATCTAGACAGCAACAAACCCGGTACAATCCGTGGTCCCGGCCACAATGGCTAACCGCGTCACGGGCTGTGTTCAAGTCCTCAAGAAAACCTTGCTAGCTTGATAGGCAGCTAGCTAGCAGCTAGGCTAGCTGCTACGCCAAATACCTCCTCAGGCCCGGCCTCGTTTTTTTCAACACATTCTATTCCCCCAGATATGCAAGTCTACTATGTAGAATTAATTACATGCATGTCAATCTCTCATGGCTCCAAGTGGAAGAGAGTTTGACTTAATCATTACTTGTTTTTGTAAGAGGTGTTGACAAGCTGAATGTACCAAGCTGTCTGTTTAAAATACTAGCACACAGCTCGGACACCCATGCATACCCCTCAAGGCATGCCACCAGAGGTCTCGTCACAGTCCCCATGTCCTGTACAGACAATGGGAGGTGCACAGTACTACATAGAGCCATGACTACATGGAACTCTATTCCACATCAGGTAACTAATGCTTGCAGTTGAATTAGATTTCAAAAGCAGGTAAAATACACCTTATGGAACAACAGGGACTGTGAAGAGACACACACAAAGGTACAAACACATTCACACGCACACATTGTGATATTGTTTATGGTGGTATTGAACATTTTGTGTTGTGGACATGTGGTGGCATAGGGATGTCATATGATGTACTGTCTCTGAATCAGAGAGGTGCGGGGGGCTGCCTTAATCAACATCCCTGTCTTCGGCACCTGGGGAACAGTGGGTTAACTGCCATGCTCAGGGGCAGAATGACAGATTTTTACCTCGTCACCTCTAGGATTCGATCCAGCTACCTTTCTGTTCCTGGCCCAACGCTCTGACCACTAATGTGTGTGCTACTTTGGACCTAATTATCAAATCACAGAGTAGAGAGCTTTTGACAGTCTTTAAACATCAGTCCCCAGGGACCAGTAATACATGTATGATTCAACATGTACAATAATCACAAATGAATTGCAGGGAAGACACTTTATCTGATTCCATCTCATGGAGAGCATAATGAACAACTATTTTCTAATGCAGAGTGTGTTACCGGCCAACAGGCCAGACTGAGCAAAACATTCAGAGAGAGAGAGAGAGAGAGAGAACAGGAAATCTCAATGGCGGAGGTAGAAACTGTCTCATGGACAAGGAAGCAGCTTTAACTGATTGAGAGACTTGAAGGAACACGCACTCCTGGCACTGAACAAATAGACTGTGAGGATTGTGTGTCCATGTGGAATTGATCTAACCACCTCAAGTAAATGCAGGTCCAGAAAGGATGTATTCAGCCTAGACCTGAGGAGAATACATTTAGGCAGAACTTTAACATTTAGGCTATGAATTCGAATACCAACTGTGATATTATTCATTCATTCCAACCACATTATTCACATTGCTGAACTATTTTCCCAGTAACACAGTTGGAAATGCTTTACAATGACCTTCAAGCCACCCAGTCAAAGATAATTTTGATTATATTCAAAAGCCATGGTGCCGTTAGGTCCATTTTGTAAATATTGAATAATTATATTGTTATTTAAAAAAAAGATATACACATCTATTTTTTGATCACATACATATATGGTGGTCTTCAATGTCAAAGTTACAAAACTTTGCTGTTAAATCTGTGTGTTTGCCTTGGCTAGGCAGCTAGCTGGATGGCAAATTATTTAATTTCAATAATGCAGCAGCAGCTCCGGCTTTTTTGTTTCACCTGCTGGTTAGAAGGTGGAGACTGCTGTGTCTAAGATGCCAGAGACGCAAAGGAACTGTTCCTGACCACTGCTGATGTGTGGTTGAATTTCTGGCACTTTACTGCAGCCGATGCATCACCCAGTTGGGTGCTACACTGTCGGCAATGGAGGATCAGTTACCTATGGAGGAGTGGTTACTATTGAAGAACTGGGAACGTCGGACAAATAGATGGGCCCTGATGAAGAGTTCCTGACTTTCTCCCTGGCTGTAAAGTACCATCAATGCACCCAACTCCATTCCTTTTCCATATAAAATGTGTTGTTCGTTGATGAATGATGTATTTTGTTAACAAGAGGACCACAATGGAAATACGTTTCTAAACATTTTTGTGTTATCCTCTATAATTTTTAAATGCATTGTATCCATGTGTGGTTGTATTGTTTTTTTTTATTGTAAAAAAAAGAATATCATATCACCTACTGTAATCTTGATTTAGAATAAAACCCACTGTGATCTTCATTTAAAATAGAATGCGAAATGGATTAAAACCACAGTATTGCCATCCATTTTTAGTACAGATTCTGAAAATAAAAGAGAGGCATTTTTAGAGAGGAAGTATGTTCAAAACACACTTGATTTCGTGCTTCCTCTGTATGTAAAATATGAAGGAAAGGGCTGAGTGGCGATTCATCCCAAATAATCAGAGGTCTAGCTTGCATAATTTCAACTTCATTCCTGCGTCCATTACTTACATGTTTCCCCGTACAGATGGTGATTGATTTGGTCTGCCTCAAAGTGTTTAACTATAGAATAGGGATCGGACACTCACGTCATCTAAGGGTGGAGGTGGGTGGTCCAAAGTAGGGTAGGTTTGTTTAACTTTTTCTTTTTGCTTTGGGGAGGGTTGTGTGGTTTTTTATTGGACACAGGGGAGGGTAGTGTGTTTTTTCCATTGTTTACACTCTATTGCAGGTTTTACTATAATTTCTGCCTTCCTAGCCAAATATCCTAAGTTACTTGCATGTGCCTCCATTGTTTTGGTTCTTCCCTTATGCACTAGGCTTTTCCGCGTGTTAACTTTTACTACGCCACAGGTCAATAAAGTCTACCAGTCTAACTCTGTCCTGCCCTCTATCCACCATTCATAGTGACAACAGTGGTATTTGTCCAGATCTGAGACCAGATGCATCATTGCGCATGCAACAGTGAAGACACAGCTCAAAGAGCTCCTATATTGAATTTGTTTAGGGGACAATACAAGTATCCTACCTAGACTAGCCTACAACACCACAATGCAATGAATAATTGCATTAATATTTCAAGTGAGTACAAAATTCTACTCTTGGCTGCAGTGAAAATGGCCTTTGAATAACGAATCAAAAGCACTGGGATTTGAATGTTTCATTTAATTTGGATCAGTTGTGGGTCTACTGTGATAGATATTAGAGAAATGACATATTACCTGGTTTGTTTGGTATTAATAGTTAGCAATTAATAGCAAGACATTTCGGTTCTGTTTAATTCTGTGTTTCTGTAAAGAGATGGTTTCCGCTCTCGTTTCCTGCAGTTAGTCTGCTAGAGAGAGCTTGAGCTGACAATGACTTGGTGATAAAAATCTAAAAGCTGGCATTCCATAGACAAGATGTGGTGTGTGTGACCCGAGATAGAGATAGCCTGGAAGAGTTTAGAACAATGCCTCATTGTCTCATTTTCCTGGCATCTGGGAAACTAAGCCGGGTTGGGGGTAAAACACCATGCTGTGTAGATAACCAAGGTGGCTTATGGGAGATGGAACCAGTCTGACTAAGCATTTTTAGGTCCTATATAATATCTGTTTTTTTCATTTTCATTTAGGCTGCTCAGCTAAACAGTCAAGACTGTATGGCTGAATGGTTACATTATTGCAATAATTAATCAATACTAAATAAAGATCATTGTTTGAAGAAATGACCAAGTCTCTCTCAGTACTGAATATCCACAACACTACTCTGTACAGTTTATAAGGTCTGGAAATGCACAGTAGCAGGCCAGTCTGGCTGTATTTTTACTTCTGATACTGAGATGTGCTTTCTGTTGCAGATTATCATTCTCCCAAGTAATGATGTGGCCACATATGCTCCCTGCAGGCCCAGTTATTCAGAAAAGCGCTCTGCCTCCTCTCCAAGCGGGCTGTGCCTTATGCATCTAGAACCTGACGCTTCAATATAGACAAAAATTTGGTATTTTAACTTATAAACTGTGAACTCAGCAAAAAAAGAAACTTCCTCTCACTGTCAACTGCGTTTATTTTCAGCAAATTTAACATGTGTAACTATTTGTATGAACATAAGATTCAACAACTGAGACATAAACTGAACAAGTTCCACAGACATGTGACTAGCAGAAATGGATTAATGTGTCCCGGAACAAAGGAGGGGTCAAAATTAAAAGTAACAGTCAGTATCTGGTGTGGCCACCAGCTGCACCAGCAGTATACCACCCTGCTGTCACGTTCCTGACCTTATTTCCTTTATTTTGTCTTTGTTTAGTATGGTCAGGACGTGAGCTGGGTGGGCATTCTATGTTATGTGTTTCTATGTTGGGTTCATTGTTATTTAGCCTTATATGGTTCTCAATCAGGGGCAGGTGTTTGACGTTTCCTCTGATTGAGAACCATATTAAGGTAGGCTGTTCACACCGTTTGTTGGTGGGTGATTGTCTTCCGTGTCAGTGTATGTACCACACGGGACTGTTTCGTTTGTCTAGTCTGTTCCTGTTCGTGCGTTCTTCGTGTTCTGTAAGTTCTCATGTTCAGGTCGGTCTACGTCGTTTTGTTATTTTGTAATTTATCAAGTGTGTTTCGTGTTCGTCTTGTCTAAATAAATTCATCATGTATTCCACACAAGCTGCGTTTTGGTCCGATCCATGCTCCTCCTCAGACGAGGAGGAGAACAACCGTTACAGAATCCCCCACCCACCAAGGACCAAGCGGCGTGGGAGAAAGCAGCGGCAGAAATCCCAGGACTCCTGGACATGGGAGGAGATTTTGAACAGAGAAGGACCCTGGGCACAGGCTGGGGAATATCGCCGCCCCAAAGCTGAGCTGGAGGAAGCGAAAGCTGAGCGGTGGCGATATGAGGAGGCAGCACGGCAGCGCGACAGGTACGAGAGGCAGCCCCAGAATTTTTTTTGGGGGGGGGGCTAGAGAGGAGTGTGGCTAAGCCAGGTAGCAGACCTGAGCGCACTCCTCGTGCTTATCATAAGCAACGCGTTACTGGTCAGGCACCGTGTTATGTGGTTAAGCGCACGGTGTCGCCAGTGCGTGCCCATAGCCCGGTGCGCTATAGGGCAGCCCCCCGAAAGTGTCATGTGAGTGTGGGCATCCAGCCGGGGCGTATTGTGCCTGCTCAGCGCGTCTGGTCTCCGGTACGCAGTTTCGGTCCAGGGTATCCTACGCCGGCTCTGCGTGCTGTGTCTCTGGGGCGCTGGGAGGGTGCAGTGCGTCCTATGCCTATGCCTACGCTCCGCTCGTACCGGGCAAATGTGGGAGTGGAGCCTAAGGGAGAGGTGCGCGTAGTAGGCACTAGATCTCCAGTGCTCATCCACAGCCCGGTTCAACCTGTGCCTGCACTCTGGAGGGTCCGGGCTGGAGTATTATTCCAGCCTGGGGGAGTGGTGCCAAGGCTGCGCACCAGAGCTCCAGTGCTCCCCCACAGCCCGGTCCTTCAGGTGCCTCCTCTTAACATCAAGCCTCCTGTAGGTCTCTCCAGCCTGGTGAGTCCTGTGGCAGCTCCACGCACCAGGCTGTCTCTCCGTCTCCTCCCTACAGGTGTGCCCGTCTGCCCAGAGCCGCCTGTACTGCCTGTCTGCCCAGAGCCGCCTGCGCTGCCCGTCTGTCCCGAGCCGTCAGAGCTGTCCGTCTGTCCCGAGCCGTCAGAGCTGCCCGTCTGTCTCGAGCCGTCAGAGCTGCCCGTCTGTCCCGAGCCGCTAGAGCCGTCCGTCAGACAGGAGCAGCCAGAGCCGTCCGCCAGACAGGAGCAGCCAGAGCCGTCCGCCAGACAGGAGCAGCCAGAGCCGTCCGCCAGACAAGAGCAGCCAGAGTTGTCCGCCAGACAGGAGCAGCCAGAGCCGTCCGCCAGACAGGAGCAGCCAGAGCCGTCCGCCAGACAGGAGCAGCCAGAGCCGTCCGCCAGACAGGAGCAGCCAGAGCCGTCCGCCAGACAGGAGCAGCCAGAGCCGTCCGCCAGACAGGAGCAGCCAGAGCCGTCCGCCAGACAGGAGCAGCCAGAGCCGTCCGCCAGACAGGAGCAGCCAGAGCCGTCCGCGAGCCATGACCAGCCAGAGCCGTCATCCAGCCATGACCAGCCAGAGCCGTCATCCAGCCATGACCAGCCAGAGCCGTCATCCAGCCATGACCAGCCAGAGCCGTCATCCAGCCATGCTCAGCCAGAGCCGTCATCCAGCCATGCTCAGCCAGAGCCGTCATCCAGCCATCCTCAGCCAGAGCCTTCAGCCAGCCATGAGCAGCCAGAGCCGTCAGCCAGCCATGAGCAGCCAGAGCCGTCAGCCAGCCATGAGCAGCCAGAGCCGTCAGCCAGCCATGAGCAGCCAGAGCCGTCAGCCAGCCATGAGCAGCCAGAGCCGTCAGCCAGCCATGAGCAGCCAGAGCCGTCATCCAGCCATGCTCAGCCAGAGCCGTCATCCAGCCATGCTCAGCCAGAGCCTTCAGCCAGCCATGAGCAGCCAGAGCCTTCAGCCAGCCATGAGCAGCCAGAGCCGTCAGCCAGCCATGAGCAGCCAGAGCCGTCAGCCAGCCATGAGCAGCCAGAGCCGTCAGCCAGCCATGAGCAGCCAGAGCCGTCAGCCAGCCATGAGCAGCCAGAGCCGTCAGCCAGCCATGAGCAGCCAGAGCCGTCAGCCAGCCATGACCAGCCAGAGTCGTTAGACAGTCCGGAGCTGCCCCTCAGTCCGGAGCTGCCCCTCAGTCCGGTGCTGCCCCCAGTCCGGAGCTGCCCCTCAGTCCGGAGCTGCCCCTCAGTCCGGAGCTGCCCCTCAGTCCGGAGCTGCCCCTCAGTCCGGAGCTGCCCCTCAGTCCGGTGCTGCCCCTCAGTCCGGTGCTACCCCTCATCCCGGTGTTGCCCCTTAGTCCGGTGCTGTCCCTTAATCCAGGTGGGTTAATTTGGAGGGTGGCCATTGGGAGGAGGCTACGGAAGCGGGGATTGACTAAGGTGGGGTGGGGACAACGTCCTGAGCCAGAGCTGCCATCGTGGACAGATGCCCACCCAGACCCTCCCCTATAGGTCCAGGTTTTGCGGCCGGAGTCCGCACCTTGAGGGGGGGGGGGGTACTGTCACGTTCCTGATCTTATTTCCTTTATTTTGTCTTTGTTTAGTATGGTCAGGACGTGAGCTAGGGGTGTTAACCCCGGTGTCCTGGCTAAATTCCCAATCTGGCCCTCAAACCATCACGGTCACCTAATAAACCCTAGTTTACAATTGGCTCATTTATCCCCCTCCTCTCCTGCAACTATTCCCCAGGCCGTTGCTGCAAATGAGAATGTGTTCTCAGTCAACTTACCTGGTAAAATAAAGGATAAATAAAAAGGAAGGGTACCACATGAGGGAGGAGGATGTATTCCCTGTAACGCACAGCGTTGAGATTGCCTGCAATGCCAACAAGCTCAGTCCGATGATGCTGTGACACACCACCCCAGACAATGACGGACCCTCGACCTCCAAATCGATCCCGCTCCAGAGTACAGGCCTCGGTGTAACGCTCATTCCTTCAATGATAAATGCTAATCCGACCACCACCCCTGGTGAGACAAAACCGCAACTCGTCAGTGAAGAGCACTTTTTGCCAGTCCTGTCTGGTCCAGCGATGGTGGGTTTGTGCCCATAGGCAAAGTTGTTGCTGGTGATGTCTGGTGAGGACCTGCCTTACAACAGGCCTACAATCCCACAGTCCAGCCTCTCTCAGCCTATTGCAGACAGTCTGAGCACTGATGGAGAATTGTGCATTCCTGGTGTAACTCGGGCAGTTGTGGCCTGCTGGAGGTCATTTTGCAGGGCTCTGGCAATGCTCCTCCTTGCACAAAGGCGGAGGTAGCGGTCCTGCTGCTGGGTTGTTGCCCTCCTACGGCCTCCTCCACGTCTCCTGATGTACTGGCCTGTCTCCTGGTAGCGCCTCCATGCTCTGGACACTACGCTGACAGACACAGCAAACCTTCTTGCCACAGCTCGCATTGATGTGCCATCCTGGATGAGCTGCACTACCTGAGCCACTTATGTGGGTTGTAGACTCCGTCTCATGCTACCACTAGAGTGAGAGCACCGCCAGCATTCAAAAGTGACCAAAACATCAGCCAGGAAGCATAGGAACTGAGAAGTGGTCTGTGGTCACCACCTGCAGAATCACTCCTTTATTGGGGGTGTCTTGCTAATTGCCTATAATTTCCACCTTTTGTCTATTCCATTTGCACAACAGCATGTGAAATTTATTGTCAATCAGTGTTGCTTCCTAAGTGGACAGTTTGATTTCACAGAAGTGTGATTGACTTGGAGTTACATTGTGCTGTTTAAGTGTTCCCTTTATTTTTTTGAGCAGTGTACTAGTGGAGCTAACGGCATTGTACCCCTCTCTCTCTATCATCTTCATCTCACTTCTTTCTTGTCTTTCTCTATAGGTTCCCCACTCCATTTTTGTTTCATTTTCTTCTCGTTTACGGGTTGAGTAGTGGGCTACAATAGCATCTGTCCCTTTCCAGTTAGCTCTATTTGTCCTCCTCTTCTCTCTGATCTTCCCTTCTTCTCACTAGGCTCCCCACTCCGTTTTGCTTGTTTGTTAGTCTGCCAAGAAGATGATAATAGTTCATGTGTTAGCGTGTTGTGTTGTTGAAAGCTCACCGCGTTGTTGGATTGGCACTATTTAGAATCACAGTATGGGGTCGTTCATCCTTTGGTTCTGTTCTGTGTTGTTGTTTTTGGGTGCGACATGTTGTGTACAGCATGATCATAACTAATTGCTTTGTATTGTCTTCTCAAAGAGACCACAAATAATTTCTCTCCAGATCCTGTTGTATCATAGCAACAAGAAACAATCACTGGGCAGATAGTGAGATACAGAAGTCAAAGAAAGAACCACTCTAATACAAGATCATTTGACACAAGATCTGTACAAACATCAGGGGTAACACGCCGTGGAGACTGGAAAATCATTTGGAATTATGAAGACATAGCGAGAGTGCAAAGTGTTTCAATGTAATATCCTCCTGACATGGACCATGGTTAATAATGTCAAGGAATCAATTGTAAAATGCTGAAGCAACTATGCCCCCTGGTGGTGACGTTGAGAACAAGCATGCATTTTTATTTTTTATTTTTCCTTTATTTAACCAGTTAGACCAGTTGAGAACAGGTTCTCATTTACAACTGCGACCTGGTATAGATAAAGCACAGAAGAGTGACAAAAAACAACACAGAGTTACACATAGGATAAACAAACATACAGTCAATAACACAATAGAAAAATCTATATACAGTGTGTGCAAATAGAGTAAGGAGGAAGGCAATAAATAGGCCATAGTAGCGAAGTAATTACAATTTAGCAAATTAACACTGAAGTGATAGACGTGCAGATGAAGATGTGCAAGTAGAAATACTGGTGTGCAAAGGAGAAAAAGGTAAATAAAAACAATGTGGGGATGATGTAGGTAGTTGGGTGGGCTATTTACAGATGGGCTGTGTACAGCTGCAGCGATCGGTAAGCTGCTCAGATAGCTGATGCTTAAAGTTAGTTAGATATAAGTCTCCAACTTCAGCGATTTTTGCAATTCGTTCCAGTCATTGGCAGCAGAGAACTGGAAGGAAAGGCGGCCAAAGTGGGTGTTGGCTTTGGGGATGACAAGTGAAATATACCTGCTGGAGCGCGTGCTATGGGTGGGTGTTGTTATGGTGACCAGTGAGCTGATATAAGGTGGAGCTTTACCTAGCAAAGACTTATAGATGACCTGGAGCCAGTGGGTCTGGCGACTAATATGCAGCGAGGACCAGCCGACGAGAGTATACAGGTCGCAGTGGTGGGTAGTATATGGGGCTTTGGTAACAAAACGGATGGCACTGTGATAGACTGCATCCAGTTTGCTGAGTAGAGTGTTGGAGGCTATTTTGTAAATGACATCACCGAAGTCGAGGATCGGTAGGATACTCAGTTTTACGACTGTATGTTTGGCAGCGTGAGTGAAGGAGGCTTTGTTTGCGAAATAGGAAGCCGATTCTAGATTTAATTTTGGATTGGAGATGCTTAATATGAGTTTGGAAGGAGAGTTTACAGTCTAGCCAGACACCTAGGTATTTGTAGTTGTCCACATATTCTAAGTCAGAACCGTCCAGGGTAGTGACGCTAGTAGGGCGGGTGGGTGAGGTTAGCGATCGGTTGAAGAGTATGCATTTAGTTTTACTAGCATTTAAGAGTAGTTGGAGGCCATGGAAGGAGTGTTGTATGGCATTGAAGCTCGTTTGGAGGTTTGTTAACACAGTGTCCAAAAAAGACCCAGATGTATACAGAATGGTGTTGTCTGCGTAAAGGTGGATCAAGGAATCACCCGCAGCAAGAGCAACATCATTGATATATACAGAGAGTCAGCCCGAGAATTAAACCCTGTGGTACCCCCATAGAGACTGCCAGAGGTCCGGACAACAGGCCCTCCGATTTGACACACTGAACTCTATCTGAGACGTAGTTGGTGAACCAGGCGAGGCAGTCATTTGAGAAACCAAGGCTGTTGAGGCTGCCGATAAGAATACGGTGATTGACAGAGTCGAAAGCCTTGGCTAGGTTGATGAAGACGGCTGCACAGTACTGTCTTTTATCGATGGCGGTTATGCTATCGTTTAGTACCTTGAGCATGGCTGAGGTGCACCGTGACCAGCTCGGAAACCGGAATGCACAGCGGAGAAGGTACAGTGGGATTCGAAATGGTCAGTGATCTGTTTGCTAACTTGGCTTTCGAAGACTTTAGAAAGGCAGGACAGGATGGATATAGGTCTGTAACAGTTTGGGTCTAGGGTGTCTCCCCCTTTGAAGAGGGGGATGACAGCTTTCCAATCTTTAGGAATTTTGGACGATATGAAAGAGAGGTTGAACAGACTAGTAATAGGGGTTGCAACAATGACGGCAGATCATTTTAGAAAGAGAGGGTCCAGATTGTCTAGCCCAGCTGATTTGTACGGGTCCAGGTTTTGCAGTCCAGGTTTTGCAGCTTTTTCAGAACATCTGCTATCTGGTTATGAGTGAAGGAGAAACGTGGGGGGTGCAGAGCTGTTGGCTAGGGTTGGGGTAGCCAGGAGGAAAGCATGGCCAGCCGTAGAGAAATTATTCGTGAAATTCTCGATTATCTTAGATTTATCGGTGGTGACAGTTTTTCCTAGCCTCAGTGCAGTGGGCAGCTGGGAGGAGGTGCTCTTATTCTCCATGGACTTTAGAGTGTCCCAGAACATTTTAGAGTTAGAGCTACAGGATGCAAACTTCTGTTTGAAAAAGCTAGCCTTTGCTTTCATAACTGACTGTGTGTATTGGTTCCTGACTTCCCTGTAAAGTGTCATATCGCGGGGACTATTCGATGCTGGTGCAGTACTCCACAGGATGTTTTTGTGCTGGTCGAGGGCAGTCACGTCTGGAGTGAACCAAGCGCTATATCTGTTCTTAGTTCTACATTTTTTGAAAGGTGAATGCTTATTTAAGATGGTGAGGAAATTACTTTTAAAGAACAAAGGTGCTAACGTAGCATCTTTTTCCCAGAATGTGCGGATATTTTTATGACACTCAACTATTCTGACCAAATAACTATTCATAAACGTTACTAGAAAATACATGTTGTATAGGAAATGATAGATACACTAGTTCTTAATGCAATCACCGTGTTAGAATTCTAAAAATAACTTCATTACGACATCCAGCTTAGTTATAGCGAGAGCGTGCCCAAATCTGGGCGCAAACTACTATTTCACATGTTCGACAGATATATGAAATAGCATCATAAAATGGGTCCTACTTTTAATGATCTTCCATCAGAATGTTGTACAAGGGGTCCTTTGTCCAGAACAATCGTTGTTTGGATTTAGAATGTCCTCTTCTCCAGTCAATTAGCACGGAAAGCTAGAAAAGTAGCGCGAAGCTCTCCTTCCTGAACAAAGGCACACAACGCAACACGCCTAACGTCCCGAATAAATTTCAATAATCTAATAAAACTATATTGAAAAAACATACTTTACGATGATATTGTCACATTTATCAAATAAAATCAAAGCCGGAGATATTAGTCGTCTATAACGACAGCTTTTCAGAAGGCAATACCAGGTCCCTTCTCGAGCGTTCCAGAAAACAGGAAACTGGTGACACGTCATGCCAAGAGCTGTTATACGACCCCAGATCAAGTTATACACTCCATTTCTTCTCTCACTGCCTGTCGACATCTAGTGGAAGGTGTATGAAGTGCATGTATACTGATATATATGAAGGCCATTTATAGGCAGGCCCTAGAACAGAGCATCGATTTCAGATTTTCCACTTCCTGTCAGGAAGTTTGCTGCAAAATGAGTTCTGTTTTACTCACAGATATAATTCAAACGGTTTTAGAAACTAGAGAGTGTTTTCTATCCAATAGTAATAATAATATGCATATTGTACGAGCAAGAATTGAGTACGAGGCCGTTTAAATTGGGCACGATTTTCCCCCAAAGTGAAAACAGCGCCCTCTGTCCTCAACAGGTTAAGACCAGGTTTAGCCTTTGTTCTCTCTCTTATGTCTGGCCTTCACAAGAGAAGGTCACGGTTGGCTTGTGGTTATCTTTCATTTATTTGGCGTTGGCTATGGCCAAACAGTAGCCTGTGTAAAGTTGGGTTAATAAACCGTCAATTCGTAAACTCAATCCTTTGTCTGGACAATTGCTCCTTTATGATCTAGTCAGGTCATTACAGTATCTATCAAATAATATTCACTCCACCAATTCTATTCTATTCTATTCACTATGACAGTATATGATATAACATAGACAGGTATGTCCATAACCCAAGATAGCAGTACATATTGATAAATCGACTACGCTTTCTCTTGTGTAATTTGTCCATGGTGTGTAATTGCTCTACAGTAGTGTTATTGATGACAAGGCTGTGGACTGATAATGTTTGTTGGTGCTGTCTGTTCATGGGTCTTAGCCATAAAGTGAAAACACTCCATCCTCTCATACTTTGTGCCCCATGACACCCCTGGCAGTGACACTTAGGATACACAGTGAAGCCCCACTACGTCACTGTGAATCAAGTCCTCTTCTCCAACACCTAAGCAGAGTATCGTACGGTCCTTTCTGAAGGCTATCTTTGGGGAGAGCCACCAGACCCTGAAAAACATCAAACTAAAATTCCACCATGACTTCCATGCTGACTGAATATATTTCATAGTCTGTCTGTGGCGATGGAATAAATATTAAAATGTTCTTCTCTCTCAGATGTCGATGACAGCAATCTGTCTCGCTCTCTCTGTCTGTCTCTATTTTCTCTTTTTAATGTCTTCCATGTCTCCCAGCAGCCATCACTCAGTTTGAGTGCATAATACAGCTGTCCGATTTTAAATGGTTCTGGATGGTGGTTCTCTAGCGGTATGTCTAACCTTACCTAACCTTAACTCTTACTCAAACCTCTCCCAATTCCTAACAGTTTACAAGTTTAACAAATGTAATATGTTGGTCATACTTAATTCTCTATCTCCTAGATATAATCTCCATCTGTATTACTCTTCAACCCCACGTCTAGGAGCACTATGCTTCTCCAGGCGAAGCAGTGGAGGCTCATCAGAGGAGGAAGGGGAGGACCATACTTCTCAGTGAATTCCATAAACATATAAATAGTGAAACATTATAAAGGTTATCCTGAAGCTATACTAAATATATGTACACATCACCAAATAATTGATCCAAACACACTGTTTTGCAATGAAGGTCTACAGTAGCCTCAACAGCACTCTGTAGGGTAGCACCATGGTGTAGCTCGAGGACAACTAGATTTCATCCTCCTCTGAGTACATTGACTTCAATACAAAACTTAGGAGGCTCATGGTTCTCATCCCCTTCCATAGACTTAGACAGTAATTAAGACGCTTCCAGAGCTTTCAGAGCTCATGCAGCATGAACTGACATGTTGTCCACCCAATCAAAGGATCAGAAGAATTAATCTAGTACTGAAAGCATAAGCTACAGCTAGCTAGCATTGCAGTGCATACAATGTGGTGAGTAGTTGACTCAAAGAGAGAGAAAGACAATAGTTGAACAGTTTTGAACAAGTTCATTTCTTAAAACATTAAGGTGAAGCAAGAGAAAGAGAGATAGAGAATCCTTTTAGAGCAAGCCAAATAATTTAATGTTTTAAAAGTTATCCTAGATCAGGATTCATTGTTTGAATGTAAGATGCCAATCATTATTTTCACTTTCACTACAGCTAGCTAGTTTAGCCTACTCAAACACCCATCTCAAACAGAGAGGGATGCTATGTTAGCTAGCTGGCTATGGCTATCCAACACTGGAACTCTTCAAAGTCAAGGTAAGCTATTGGTTTTATTAATTTATTGCCAGCCGGGCCCGCCAATGTAACTGCTAAACTGTTTGCTGACTGTACACTGTACTGCATTACTGTAGCGGGTTTACTAATGCCTTAGTTCTAGTAGCTATGTTGACTATGAGACATTCGCTATGGTGACTATGATGTAGGCTAGGTGTAGCAGTTAGCGGATATAATATAAAGGTTTGGCTTGGAAAAGTTTTTTCGCCTGGTCATAGACAGCTGATGTGTTGTGCACTGAAGTCCACAAGCGAAGGGAAAAGGTGAGAGGAGGAGAGTGCGTAAATGCAAGAAGGAATAATACAACAAGCAAAGTATTCATGCTGTTTGTATGTGGCTGCTATGAAAGTGAACTGTGTTTGCGTGTGGTCTTAGGTGTATTCATTCCGCGTTTTTCTGTTGAAAAACGCTTTTTAAAATGAAGCAAACCTAAAGAAACCGGGATGAACATACCTGAATGTATCCATTATAAACTCTTGTTTGCAACTGTTGGACTAATGATTACACCCTAGATCAGCTAGATGCAGGCAAGTGTGTGCAAGGCATTATTGAATGTGTCACTGTCTGTCGTCTTGATTAATTACATTTTTCTCTCAACCTGTGCACCTACATTGTAAACTTTCATTCATAGGCTAGTTTGTAGCAACCTCATGATGGGTATAGATAACATTTGAGTATCATTTAGTAGCCTAAACCTATCGATGTCACATTGAGCTGGGTGAATGGAATATGAATGACAGGCATCCAATTTGCTATAATAGAAATAAGGCCATGCTCACCAAAAAAATAATTGTCCTTAAACGTCACCAACTGCCAATGAGGGGAAGGTAAGTATGGATGATTTTCTCTCAGAGGCTGACACATCACCTCATCCCTCCCCAGAGTGTCACAGCCTGGCCCTGCATGGTGGCAATGGCCTCCCTTTTTTCTCTCCTCCCTGACTGGCTGACACAGATTGCATCACCCTGTCACTCCCCTCTTGTCCTCCTCCTCCTTTCCTATCCTCCCTAAATGTTTGACACAGATAGAATCACCCCGTCACTCCCCTCCCCTCCTCAATCCTGTATCCCACCTCGCCTCCTCACCCTCAGCTCTCCTCCTTGTCATTCTCATCGTCATCCTCTTCCTCTTCTATTCCCCTCCTCCTCCTCCTCCCTTCCCCTTCTGCCTCTTTTTCCCCTCCTTTTCTTCCCTTCCCAGAGTGTGTGACAGAGATTACATCATCCTCTTACTCTCTCCCCCCCTCTTGCCTCCTCCCTCATTATCTCCGGAAGGCTGGCCTTTGACAGGACGAGTGAAGATAAGGGTGTGGGGCTGGCTGCCTGGCCACCCCCTAGACTTACACACGCACACACACACACACGCACGCACGCACGCAAGCGCGCACACACACACACACACACACACACAGCATCCCCGAGGTCAGAGAGGCTAATTGGTTTGTGCACATCTGTGACAGATCATTAGCCATCGCAACGGCTACGGTGAAGTGATTGCTCTCTCTGTGGCCAAAGGAAGTAGCAATAGATTGTGTAAATTGAAGGTTGGAGCTGACACAAATCACAATGTTTGGGGCAATCTGCATCGGTCTGTTGTCTTTAGGAGTTTTCCAGACATTCTATTTTCAGTGTTTTTGTTTGTGTTATATCCTGTTGCAGGCTCCGGGAAGGGTCACTGCTATGGAACAGTGGGACAACATGCTTTGTTGAATTGTTATAAAATCGTGCAGGGTGTAGCTAGGCTACCGTAGCTCTCCTTCAAATCAAACATTTTAAGTTGATGTCACGTTCTTCGTCCTCCTCGTCTGAGGAGGAGTAGTTGGAAGGATCGGAGGACCAATATGCAGCGTGATAAGTGTTCATCTTGATATTTATTACAAAAGAGAACACTGAACGATCTATACAAAAATATCAAACAACGAACGTGAAGCTAACGAATAATAGTGCTGACACAAAACACTAACATAGACAATCACCCACACAATGACAAAACAGGTTACCTAAATATGGTTCCCAATCAGAGACAACGACTACCACCTGCCTCTGATTGAGAACCATATTAGGCCAAACAAGGAAACAGACAAACTAGACATACAACATAGAATGCCCACTCAGATCACACCCTGACCAAACAAAACATAGAAACATACAAAGCAAACTATGGTCAGGGCGTGACAGTACCCCCCCCCCCCCCAAGGTGTTGACTCCGGCCACAAAACCTAAACCTATAGGGGAGGGTCTGGGTGGGCATCTGTCCGCGGTGGCGGCTCTGGCGCGGGACGTGGACCCCACTCCACCATAGTCATTACCCGCTTCAGTGGCCTCTTAGGAGCGGCAACCCCCGCCGCCGACCTTGGACTGGCAACCCTACTAAAGGGCCCCACTCGAATGAGGAGTGCCTCTGGACTGAGGGGCGGCTCCGGACTGAGGGGCGGCTCCGGACTGAAGGGCGGCTCCGGACTGAGGGGCGGCTCCGGACTGAAGGGCGGCTTCGGACTGGCGGGTGGCTCTGGCGGCTCCGGACTGGCGGGCGGCTCTGGCGGCTCCGGACTGGCGGGCGGCTCTGGCGGCTCCGGACAGACGGGCGGCTCTGGCGGCTCAGGACAGACGGGAGGCTCAGGCGGCGCTGGACAGACGTACGGCTCAGGCGGCGCTGGACAGACGGACGGCTCAGGCGGCGCTGGACAGACGGACGGCTCAGGCGGCGCTGGACAGACGGATCGGCTCAGCCGGCGCTGGACAGACGGACGGCTCAGCCGGCGCTGGACTGGAGGGAGACTCAGGCGACGCTGGACTGGAGGAAGACTCAGGCGACGTTGGACAGGAGGAAGACTCAGGCGACGCTGGACAGGAGGAAGACTCAGGCGACGCTGGACTGGAGGAAGACTCAGGCGACACTGGACTGGAGGAAGACTCAGGCGACGCTGGACTGGAGGATGACTCAGGCGACGCTGGACTGGAGGATGACTCTGGCAGCGCTGAGCAGGCGGGAGCACCTGTAGTGCGGAGACGGAGAGACAGCCTGGTGCAGGGGGCTGCCACCGGAGGGCTGGTGCGTGGAGGTGGCACCGGATAGACCGGACCGTGAAGGCGCACAACATGTCTAGAGCACCGAGCCTGCCCAACCCTACCTGGCTCAATGCTCCCCGTAGCCAAGCCAGTGCGGCGAGGTGGAATAGGCCACACTGGGCTGGGCTGGCGAACCGGGGACACCATTCGTAGGGCTGGTGCCATGTACCCCGGCCTGTGGAGACGCACTGGAGACCAGATGCATTGAGCCGGCTTCATGGCACCTGGCTCGATGCCCACTCTAGCCCGGCCGATACGAGGCACTGCTATGTACCGAACCGGGCTATGCCTGCGCACCGGGGACACTGTGCGCCTCACGGCATAACACTGTGCCTGCCCGGTCCCTCTCTCTCCACGGTAAGCACGGGGAGTTGGCTCAGGTTTCCTACCTGACTTAACCACACTTTCCGTGTACCCCCCCCAAGAATTTTTGGGGCTGCCTCTCTGGCTTCCAACCGCGCTTTCGTGCTGCCTCCTCATACCACCGCCTCTCAGCTTTCGCTGCCTCCAGCTCTGCTTTGGGGCGGCGATATTCACCAACCTGAGCCCAGGGTCCTTCTCCGTTTAAAATCTCCTCCCATGTCCAGGAGTCCTGAGATCGCTGCTGCTCGTTACCACACTGCTTGGTCCTTTGGTGGTGGGTGATTCTGTCACGTTCTTCGTCCTCCTTGTCTGGGGGGGAGTAGTTGGAAGGATCGGAGGACCAATATTGTCACGCCCTGGCCTTAGTTATCTTTGTTTTCTTTATTATTTTAGTTAGGTCAGGGTGTGACATGGGGGATGTATGTGTTTTGTATTGTCTAGGGGTTTTGTATGTTTATGGGGCAGTGTCTAGTCTAGGTGTATGTATGTCTATGGTTGCCTAGATTGGTTCTCAATTAGAGACAGCTGTCTATCGTTGTCTCTGATTGGGAACCATATTTAGGCAGCCATATTCATTGGGTATTTCGTGGGTTATTGTCTATGTGTAGTGTTTGTGTCAGCACTATTTGTTTATAGCGTCATGTTCGTTCGTTTGTTGTTTTGTAGTTTTGTTTAAGTGTTCTTTATTACGGCGCTTAAATAAATAGAAAATGTATTCACTTCACGCTGCGCCTTGGTCCTCCTCTCTTCCACCATCTAACGATCGTGTCAAATATGCAGCGTGATAAGTGTTCATCTTGATATTTATTACAAAAGAGAACACTGAACGATCTATACAAAAAGAACAAACAACGAACGTGAATTTAACGAATAATAGTGCTGACACTAAACACTAACATAGACAATCACCCACAACCCACAATGACAAAACAGGTTACCTAAATATGGTTCCCAATCAGAGACAACAACTAACACCTGCCTCTGATTGAGAACCATATCAGGCCAAACACAGAAACAGACAAACTACACATACAACATAGAATGCCCACTCAGATCACACTCTGACCAAACAAAACATAGAAACATACAAAGCAAACTATGGTCAGGGCGTGACAGATGGAATATTTTCTTTACTTCTATCTATGTATAACAGCATTTATTCAGAGAACAGGTTGATTAAAACTGTTGAACTGTAAGAAAACATAGGAGGGAGTAGACAGGAATAGGTGTCCCTCTCCTTGCAGATACATCAAAGATAAACGAAGATTGATCAGGGGTCATCAGTAAAATTCTTCCCTAACCTTCCTTCTACAAATTGATTCAACTGACAAACAACAACAATGCCTGCTCTGATGATTTACTGCAGACTAATCCTGGGTGTTGTCTGTGTCAATGTTGTGGCACCTGTACCAACTGAATTACAGTTTGCTTATCACTTTGGTGAATGTGGTACATTTTCACAACTCTAAGCACAAACATCAAAAAAGTTTATCAAAATGACTCATGTTAGCAAAATGACTCATGGTTTTAAAACTCTGCACATTTTTAATTGACTGGGTACAACAAACAAATTCACAAATTCACTTGTTCCAAATCACTCTTTCAATTTGGATACATATTCAATCTAAGTATCTGCTTTTCAAAATGCGACATGAACATTATTTTTCTGCCATTTGTTTGACAATACAATTAACTATCACTTAATCATACTGATCAAAACTGATAACCTGTCACGTTCCTGACCTTATTTCCTTTATTTTGTCTTTGTTTAGTATGGTCAGGATGTGAGCTGGGTGGGCATTCTATGTTATGTGTTTCTATGTTGGGTTCTTTTCAATTAGCCTGATATAGTTCTCAATCAGGGGCAGGTGTTTTACGTTTCCTCTGATTGAGAACCATATTAAGGTAGGTTGTTCACACTGTTTGTTGGTGGGTGATTGTTGCTGTGTCTGTGTTTGTTGCACCACACGGTACTGTTTCGTTCCGTTTAGTTCGTTCTTTCTTTCCTGTTCGTGCGTTCATTGTTATATGTTCTCAAGTTCAGGTCTGTTTACGTCGTTTTGTTGTTTTGTCATTTATCAAGTGTGCTTCGTGTTCGTCTTTCTTTAAATAAATCATTATGTCTTCATACCTCGCTGCATATTGGTCCGATCCTTGCTCCTCCTCAGACGAGGAGGAGAACGAACGTTACATAACCACAATGATGTATTGCCTAGTTAGCATATATACGGAAGTTTCATAACTGCTTAACACTATAAATTCTATATTTGTAAATGTATCAATTTGACAAAAATGTATGTTGGAAGGAAAAACCAAATCACTACATCATCATTCTCCATCAGCCAGTGTGCTTTAACAGGACAAAGTGGAAAGGCTCACTTTATGTGCTACCATTTGGAATTATAGTGTAGTGTACAATGCACTGCCATGGGGGGGTGCAACTCAATATTTTGTACACTCAGTGTATATTTACCATGTACAATTTTTTGTATTCAGCACTTAAAAAATAACACTTTTGAAATGTGTATATTGTATTTTTAGCTATTGGATTAAATGGTAGTTAAAATGACTAAATAGTGAACCTATCATTACCTGATGTATTGGTGACTAAACAAAATATTCTTATGGTATTTCCCGGAAAACGTTGTTGTTGCATGAATGACTAAGGGGTGAAAGATGTGGAAACCCCAATGAATGCACAATCAAAAGTGGAACAGAACACCTCGATGGCGACAATAAGACTAAATGACCAGACCTGACAATGCTGCCGGGTGCTGGGAAGAGAGATACACTATCAAGTGATGTCTGTACAGGATACAGGGAGATAGGGGCTAGGGGGAGAGACGAGGAGAGTGTTATCACTGGAACATGCTGCATTTGTCACCTCAGAGAAGCAAGGAAAGGGCTTGCAGGGTAAGAAAATAAGAAGAACGTGTTGATGTTGTCTGTAATGGTCATTTCAGGGCCTAGACAGTACCCAGCTAACTGCATCATACCGGCTGTATTTCTGTATTTTGAAAGTTCTGTATATCTTAAACTTGATTGCTGTCATGCAACACATTTTGTAATTTGTATATTTTTTTCCTGACATTTCAAGAATGTTACCAGAAAATATTTGTTATGTTTTTTTGAAGTTCCCAAAACATATGTTGTGAAAACAGTGTTAGGACATTACAAGATATAGACTAGGTTCCTAAAACACTAAATCTGTCCAGTTGTGCTGACATATAAAAAGTTTTGTCTTCGGGTACACAAAACATTCCCCTAATGTTGCAAAAATTGTCACTTTTTTTTGTTTGTTACTTAAAAGTTCCCAAAACATGTAATTAGGATTGTGGGAACAGCACATTCATTTTTTCAGATCAGAAAGGTGAACCAGCACAAATCTTTTGCAACTTCTTGATTAAATCAATTTTTCAGGGACATTGCTCTGCTTACAAATGCGTTCACCTGCCTGCCGTGAATGGATTTAAGTGATTATTACATTTCCTCCATTCTTTTCCAGTACAAATATCACTTTGGTCACCAGAGGAGAGAAGGCATTCATTAAAGAAGAGTTGGCCCTTTCATTCAAAATCGGTAGCTTTTAGCTTCAGAAATTCAGAAAACTAAGTGCGGTGCACTATTTACTGGATCACTGAGGTGTTGCTGTGGCAACATTTGAAAATATGGCAATAAAATGAAAATATAGGGTACAAGTAATTTTTCGACACTTTCCATGTTCTTACAGACTAAGGGTAAGCAGATTGGAGCTTTACGCTGAATAAAATTATGAAACAATGTTGAGCCTTGTCTCCCAAATCCCCTCAGTTCTCCTGTCATCCCCGTCTGTCTGGCCAAGATGAACATCATTTGGAGGTAGCATACACACCTGCTGCCGTGTGAACTACTAGCCTCGACACGATGACAGGCCAGAGTCTGAGGACACAAAAATGAAACCAAACAGCTGTCTGTTTTCAAAGATCACAGAGACGTTAGTGTGACCCCAGCTGTGAGTGAGCTGTCATAAAACAACTTCCATTGCCTGTACAGCAAGCCAATTCATGTGTTAAAGTTAATGTGTGCTTAATTTGTAAATCAGGAGGTGCCGGAACAAAAAGTGACCTAGGGAGCTCTGAGGTACCAGAACGCATGAGAAGAGAACACCTTTATAATAAAGCATTGCGTGCATACAATTGCATTTGCGTAGTGACATAGGGCAGTAGAGTAGAGGCATGTACACATGGGGAACATGCAGCTTAGGGTTCCGGGAAAAAATGTGCCTTTTAGAAACGCATTTCATGCAATTCTATGATTCTATAAAGAAATAAATGATGAAGTGCATTGCTGGAAAGCTGAGAGTTGCAGGCTCATGTCTATCAGAGCAGAGAGAGGGAGAGAGATACAGGCGTGCTACTCACACAGCCATGGACATGCATGTGTCTCAAACATAGGTTACAATGTAACGCAAACCATAAGCCCGGGACGACCCAACCGAATCTACTCTTAGAATATCAGGCCCGTGCTGACAATCTCATGTTTCACAGGGGGCAGGACAATTAACGAAGAGGCAACTCGAAAGGACTTTGATTGCTTTAATTCAAATTTTTACATTGCAAAAAGGGACATTTATTTTTCATGCCAGGAGAGGTACCAGATCTGGCCAAATCAGACCCGGAATGAAACAGTCCAAAATGGAGAGGTGCCGGATCCTCTTCCGGCAGGATCTGGCTCACATTAAGCACTGGTTGGTTCCTCTTAGTACACCATCCACCAAGTGCTCAATTCATAGCATCTTAATTAAAAATAAGATTCAAGTCTAAAAAGATCCTTGCATTTCAGACTCTGACACAAATTCAAATGCAGAACAAAATATTTCTGCAACCATTGTGATGATATTTATCAAATTTTTCTCAAACTAACTGCCAAAGCCAGCAGTTTCCTTCCAAAAGCTTCTGTTTTGCATATTTTGTTGATGTTGAAGTTTCACGTTGAATCACAGCTTTTGGTTCTTTGGAGGAAGACATAGGCAGGTAGGGTAGTTACAGTAAGAAGTGTGAGTACCACACTACACTGCTCAGCCTGGCTGAGATGGTCTGTGTGGAGCTGGTGCAAACTGCAGACCACATCAGAATGCACAGATGAGCGTGCCACCCTGACAATAAACATATCCGTTTCCTCTCTGCCTTTTCTACCTGTATGTATTGTGGCCTGTTACTGCATGGGTATTATCCTGCATTTCACATTAAACCTATTGTGTAGATTGAAGGAAAGTGAGAGACCTGAGTTGACTGATGCATCCTGCTTTTCTTAGCGCTATAGTATTCCATTTGCTTATAGGAGCTACACCATACCTTCCTCTCTGGTGTGATCTCTGTCCTCCCTCACCTCAACGGTTTCCACACAGCTGATTGGAATCTGTTATACAGTAAGACTCTGTACGACTTTGTTATAGGAAGAAGTGTGGGCAGAAACCACTGCCCTGTACCCCTCCTAAAGGCTTTGCATGGTAACTTTCACACCTCGCTGCTGCTTACTGGCTCTAAAAAAAAATGCATATAAGAAGAAAAAACGTAACCTGCAAATCATGACATTTACACTCCAAATCATCTCACAATGTAGCTCTTTGGAAAATAAAGACACACACTTATAGAACATAAATATAACAAAGTCGGGCATTAATTGAACACTGAGTGAAGGAATTAGAATATCCATATGCACAGCATAATTCTACAATAAGGCAAAATGTTTCCCATGTATTTCTCAGTTAATAACTAATCACTGATGTGATCTAATGTAAGCTTCACAGGGGGCGGATACAGGATATATAGGCCTGTGGTTAAACCAAACAATAGATACACAAATTCTGTGAAAATAGGGTCTTCAGACAGTAAACGCCCCCATGTGCTAACATTCACTAAATGCTATCTGTGGTTATCACATTGACAAGTGACAGTGTGGTTGGTGTTGAATTACTATGACGGTTTATCATGCTTTTTACACGATTTTGCATCAGGCAAGTGTGAGAAGTGCATTGATGACTCAAAGCAAGAAGATGATAGGTGTAAACTGTACCTGGAAACCTCAATTAATACTTTCCTTAAAACATTTTTTGACAACTGGTTTAGAAAATATTCCATTTAACTCCCTCTCAGACAGTCAAGACACTTTGAATTGTTTTTTCTACCACAAATACATAGTGATTCTTAAATGGACCCACTCAATCACACATTATTGACTCTATTTGACAGATTATTGGTTAAATACAGTTTCATTTTAATGCAATCCATGTTTATGTCAGTCCCAGCCATGTGCAGCTGTATGGATTGCAGGGAATGAAATTGAGCCAAACTTACTCAGAGATCATGTAGGAGGCAGATGACTCAATCCCAAACCACCAAACAGTCTAAACCAAGCCCACAGCAGCCCTGTAGTCTCCACGCTACTGTCGGTTTAGACCACTGGAGAGATGTTGTGGCTCACCCACTAACAACCAAAGGTACTATCATTCTACTGGCTTCTCTGAAAAGACTCTCATTCATTGACCTTTGTCTGTCTTGGTTTGAGCGTTTCCAGTAAGCTGGCTACAAACTGTCCCTTCATATCCACCTCAACTTCACCCAGAGCTCAGTAAGGAAATAGTAAGTACAACACATTTCGTCATTTTATTTATTTAGTTATTTTTATTTAACCTTTATTTAACCAGGTAGGCCAGTTGAGAGCAAGTTCTCATTTACAACTGCGACCTGGCCAAGATAAAGCAAAGCAGTGCTGCAAAAACAACAACAGAGTTACACATCGACTAAACAAACATACAGTCAATAACACAATAGAAAAAAAGTCTATATACAGTGGGTCCAAATGGCGTGAGGAGGTAAGGCAACAAATAGGCCATAGTAGGGAAGTAATTACAATTTAGCAAATTAACACTGGAGTGATAGATGTGCAGATGATGTACAAGTAGAAATACTGGTGTGCAAAAGAGCAAAAAAGTAAATAAAAACAATATGGGGATGAGGTAGGTAGATTGGATGGGCTATTTACAGATGGGCTGTGTACAGCTGCAGCGATTGGTTAGCTGCTCAGATAGCTGATGTTAAAAGTTAGTGAGGGAGATATAAGTCTCCAACTTCAACGATTTTTGCAATTCGTTCCAGTCATTGGCAGCAGAGAACTGGAAGGAAAGGCGGCCAAAGGAGGTGTTGGCTTTGGGGATGACCAGTGAGATATACCTGCTGGAGCGCGTGCAACGGGTGGGTGTTGTTATCGTGACCAGTGAGCTGAGATAAGGCCAAAGCTTTACCTAGCAAAGACTTATAGATGACCTGGAGCCAGTGGGTCTGGCGACGAATATGTAGCGAGGGCCAGCCGACGAGAGCATACAGGTCGCAGTGGTGGAATCTACAGGAGTGCAAGTTTCACCATTGCACGTACATCGACGAAACTTTGGCACATGAGAACAATTAGAATATGGCAAATGTTAGTCAATTATTGCATTCTAACCATGCTGGCTTTCCTGGGCTACCTGAGACATGAAACAGGTCGGTGGGAGGGTATACAGGCTTTTGGCAATTTATTAATGCGTTATTTGCCAAAATGGGTAATGGAAACACTTCAACTACTTATTTTTTTAAAGTTTAACGTCAATAAGTCCAACTGTTTTGATCGACACAAGACAGTTAAAACCTCTTGGCGCACAGATCCCTTTAACGGAATCATTTTCGTAAACAACCGCTGAATTGCAGAGCGCCAAATAAATAAAAAATTACTAAAAATATTTATTTTCATGAAATCACAAGTGCAATATATCAAAACACAGTTTAGCTTGTTGTTAATCCACCTATCGTGTCAGATTTTGAAAATATGCTTTACAGTGAAAGCAATCCAAGCGTTTGTGAGTTTATCGATCACTAGACAAAACATTACGAACAGCTAGCAGCAATGTAGATTGGTCACGAAAGTCAGAAAAGCAATCAAATGAATCGCTTACCGTTGATGATCTTCGGATGTTTGCACTCACGAGACTCCCAGTTACACAATAAATGTTCCTTTTGTTCGATTAATATTATTTTTATATCCAAAAACCTCCATTTGGTTGGTGCGTTATGTTCAGAAATCAACAGGCTCGAGCGGTCATGAAGCGCAGACTAAAATTCCAAATAGTATCTGTAAAGTTCGTAGAAACATGTCAAAGTTTTTTATAATCAATCCTCAGGTTGTTTTTAACATAAATAATCGATAATATTTCAACCGGACGGTAAACTATTCAATAAAAGAGATAAAGAAAATGTCGAGCTACAACTTTCGCACGCATTAACTAATCGAAGGACATTCAGCTATTCACTGATGTGTTTTGATAAATCTCACTAATTTTTCAGAATAAAAGCTTGAAACTATGTCTAAAGACTGTTCACACCCTGTGGAAGCCATTGGGAAAGGAATATGGTTGATATCCCTTTAAATGGAGGAAAGGCAGGCAATGGAACAGGGATTTTCAAAATAAAAGGCACTTCCGGGTTGGATTTCCTCAGGTTTTTGCCTGCAAAATCAGTTATATTATACTCACAGACAATATTTTGACAGTTTTGGAAACTTTAGAGTGTTTTCCATCCTAATCTGTCAATTATATGCATATTCTAGCATCTGGGCCTGAGAAATAGGCAGCTTACATTGGGAACGTTATTTTTTCCAAACATAACAATTCTGCCCCCTAGCTTCAAGAGGTTAAATGGAAACTCACCCTAGCAGGAAATTGTCGCATTTTCTATGCAAACTTTCATATGGGCTCTGTATTATTACTTGAAACACTTGAAAGTCGTATCAACATGAAAAACAGAATATGAAACAACTAGAAAGGTTGAGATCATGCAGGAAAATCCAAAAATGTGCCATTCATTGTCATGATAGCATAATACCCCTTTGATAAAAACCTTCCTAGCATGTCCAATAGAGTGTTGCGAGCTAGTCTCTCTAAGGCCATAGAGGAGAATGGGATTGATTTAATACTACCAGTAGAATCATGTAGAGAATGTTGAGGTTGCTTGGCAACACACAACCTGTGACCAATTTGATTTTCCATTTTTTTACCTTTATTTAACTAGGCAAGTCAGTTAAGAACAACTTCTTATTTTCAAAGGCAGCCTACTTGTAAAGCCCCCCAGGACAAACCCTCCCCTGGACGACACTGGGCCAATTGTGCACCGCCCTATAGGACTCCCAATCACAGCTGGTTGTGATATTACCTGGGATCAAACCCAGGTCTGTAGTGACACCTCAAGCACTGCGATGCAGTGCCTTAAGACCGCTGCGCCACTCGGGAGGCTTGCTGTTATTGTCAGCTTGGTGTGGCGAATGGGATTTTAATTCAAAACTCAGGAAATGCAGTTTAGCTTTGTATTAACCTAAATCTGATAATAGACCAACATTGTAAAAGCTATCAGTAGCTATGTTTCCATTAACTTGTACAGTGATTTTTTTTTTTTTACATTTAGCTTTCATAGAACATGCAACAATTTCCTGCTAGGGTGAGTTTCCATTTAACTGTCTTGTGTCGATCAAAACAGTTGGACTTAATGACATTATACTTTTAAATAAAGTAGTTGAAGTGTTTCCATTACCCATTTTGGCAAATTACGCATTAATAAATTGCCGACAGCTTGTATACCCTCCCACATATCTGTTTCATGTCTCAGGTAGCCCACAAAAGCCAGCATGGATAGAATGCAATAATTGACTAACATTTGCCATATTCTAATTGTTCTCATGTGCCGAAGTTTCGCCGATGAACGTGCAATGGTGAAACTTGCGCTCCAGTAGATCTGAAGTAAATTGGTTGGTGAAACCTGCCAGCCAACCAGAAAACAAGGCGGAGCAATTCAGGCATTCTTGAATGTCAGGAAAATCCTTGTCCTGCAAATATATTTTTTGTTCTATGTTTGAAGCAGAAGGCATTTAGAGTTGAAAACCCGTGCCACTTCCATTACACATGACACAAAAATTTTATATTTGTGCCTACCAACAGTCAGAATGTTGTACCAGTTTAAGTAGTTTTAACGTTGAACAATGTTGAAACCATCTTTTGACACTATCAGTTCTGCAATATTTGTAAGAGCTTGTGATACGCAAGAGCTGCACTGTGAAGAGGTCAATGTGGATTCTCCAGTAGCTTAATGGCAGTTGGTTCACAGGAAGTTAATGTTTAATTTTCAATAACTTACTGTTAACTAGCTACTGTACAGAGTGGGTTATTGTAAAATTCACAGGACCTTACTGTAGCTAAATACATCAAACTGACAGACATGATGATCTGGGAAGGAATTGTTTTTAACAGTGACATATAGGCCAGATTTACAGTGCGAGTCAAAAGTTTAGACACACCTACACATTCAAGGGTTTTTCTTTATTTTTAATATTTTCTACCTTGTAAAATAATAGCGAAAACATCAACACTATGAAATAACACATATGGAATCAGGCAGTAACCAAAAAAGTGTTAAACGAATGAAAATATATTTTATATTTGAGATTCTTCAAAGTAGCCACCCTTGATGAGAGCTTTGCACACTCTTGTCATTCTCTCAACCAGCTTCACTTGGAATGCTTTTCCAACAGTCTTGAAGGAGTTCCCATATATGCTGAGCACATGCTGCTTTTCCTTAACCTCTCTTGGGCACGTGAGACTGTAGCGTCCCACCTCTTCAACAGCCAGTGAAACTGCTGGGCGCCAAATTCAAATACAGAAATACTCATTATAAAAATTCTGAAAATAAAACATATTTTACATAGGTTTAAAGATTAACTGCTTGTGAATCCAACCACGGTGTCAGATTTTAAAAATGCTTTACGGCGAAAGCATACCTTAAGATTATTTTAGAACATAGCCCACTAGACAAATCATTGCAAACAGTAGCCAGCCAGGTAGAAAAGTTACACAATTTAGAATTTAGAATTACACAATTTAGAATTACACAATTTCCCGCTCAGCCCAGTCAAAACTGTTCGCTGCTCTGGCACCCCAATGGTGGAACAAACTCCCTCACGACGCCAGGTCAGCGGAGTCAATCACCACCTTCCGGAGACACCTGAAACCCCACCTCTTTAAGGAATACCTAGGATAGGATAAAGTAATCCTTCTAACCCCCCCCCCCCCCCCCCCTTAAAAGATTTAGATGCACTATTGTAAAGTGGCTGTTCCACTGGATATCATAAGGTGAATGCACCAATTTGTAAGTCGCTCTGGATAAGAGCGTCTGCTAAATGACTTAAATGTAAATGTAATGTAAATGTAGAAATAGAGATAAAATTAATCCCTTACCTTTGATGATCTTCATATGGTTGCACGCAGCAGACATTCATTTACTCAATAAATGTTATTTTTGTTCGATAAAGACTCTTTATACCCAAAAACCTCTGTTTTGTTCGCGCGTTTTCTTCAGTAATCCACAGGCTCAAACGCAGTCAAAACAGGAAGACAAAAAAATCAAAATTGTATCCGTAAAGTTCATAGAAACATGTCAAACAATGTTTATATTCAAACCTCAGGTTGTTTTTAGCCTAAATAATCGATCATATTTCAACCGGACAATAACGTCGTCAATTTAAAAGGTAAACAAGAAACGCACACTCTCGGTCTTGCGCAGGAAAAAGCTCTGTGACACGGCAGGGTCCACTCATTCAGACTGCTCTTACTTCTTAATTTTTCAGAATACAAGCCTGAAATAATTTCTGAAGACTGTTGACATCTAGTGAAAGGCATAGGAACTGCAATTTGAGTCCTAAGTCAATGGATACTGTATTGGCATTGAATAGAAAACTACAAAACCAAAAAACCAAAAAACAACTACTTCCTGAATGGATTTTTCTCAGGTTTTCGCCTTCCAAATCAGTTCTGTTATACTCACAGACACTATTTTAACAGTTTTGGAAACTTTAGAGTGTTTTCTATCCAAATCTACCAGTTATATGCATATCATATATTCTGGGCCCGAGATGCAGGCAGTTTAATTTGGGCATGCATTTCATCCAAAATTCCGAATGCTACCCTAGAGAAGTTAACTCTGTGGTTCAACTCATCCCAAACCATCTCAATTGGGTTGAGGTTGGGTGATTGTGGAGGCCAGGACATCTGATGCAGCACTCCATCACTCTCAGTCAAATAGCCCTTACACAGGCTGGAAGTGTGTTGGGTCATTGTCCTGTTGAAAAACAAATGATAGTCCCACTAAGTGCAAAACCAGATGGGATGGTATATTGCTGCAGAATGATGTGGTATCCATGCTGGTTAAGTGTGCCTTGAATTCCAAATAAATCACAGACAGTGTCACCAGCAAAGCACCCCCACACCATCACACCTCCTTCTCCAAATCAAATCAAAATCAAATCAAATTTTATTTGTCACATACACATGGTTAGCAGATGTTAATGCGAGTGTAGCGAAATGCTTGTGCTTCTAGTTCCGACAATGCAGTAATAACCAACAAGTAATCTAACCTAACAATTCCACAACTACTACCTTATACACACAAGTGTAAAGGGATAAAGAATATGTACATAAAGATATATGAATGAGTGATGGTACAGAACGGCATAGGCAAGATGCAGTAGATGGTAAAGAGTACAGTATATACATATGAGATGAGTAATGTAGGGTATGTAAACATAAAGTGGCATAGTTTAAAGTGGCTAGTGATACATGTATTACATAAAGATGGCAAGATGCAGTAGATGATATAGAGTACAGTATATACATATACATATGAGATGAGTAATGTAGGGTATGTGTAGGGTATGTAAACATTATATTAAGTGGCATTGTTTAAAGTGGCTAGTGGTACATTTTTACATAATTTCCATCAATTCCCATTATTAAAGTGGCTGGAGTTGAGTCAGTATGTTGGCAGCGGCCGCTAAATGTTAGTGGTAGCTGTTTAACAGTCTGATGGCCTTGAGATAGAAGCTGTTTTTCAGTCTCTCGGTCCCTGCTTTGATGCACCTGTACTGACCTCGCCTTCTGGATGAAAGCGGGGTGAACAGGCAGTGGCTTGGGTGGTTGTTGTCCTTGATGATCTTTATGGCCTTCCTGTGACATCGGGTGGTGTAGGTATCCTGGAGGGCAGGTAGTTTGCCCCCGGTGATGCGTTGTGCAGACCTCACTACCCTCTGGAGAGCCTTACGGTTGTGGGCGGAGCAGTTGCCGTACCAGGCGGTGATACAGCCCGACAGGATGCTCTCGATTGTGCATCTGTAGAAGTTTGTGAGTGCTTTTGGTGACAAGACGAATTTCTTCAGCCTCCTGAGGTTGAAGAGGCGCTGCTGCGCCTTCTTCACAACGCTGTCTGTGTGGGTGGACCAATTCAGTTTGTCCGTGATGTGTACACCGAGGAACTTAAAACTTTCCACCTTCTCCACTACTGTCCCGTCGATGTGGATAGGGGGGTGCTCCCTCTGCTGTTTCCTGAAGTCCACAATCATCTCCTTTGTTTTGTTGACGTTGAGTGTGAGGTTATTTTCCTGACACCACACTCCGAGGGCCCTCACCTCCTCCCTGTAGGCCGTCTCGTCGTTGTTGGTAATCAAGCCTACCACTGTAGTGTCATCCGCAAACTTGATGATTGAGTTGGAGGTGCATGGCCACGCAGTCGTGGGTGAACAGGGAGTACAGGAGAGGGCTCAGAACGCACCCTTGTGGGGCCCCAGTGTTGAGGATCAGCGGGGTGGAGATGTTGTTACCTACCCTCACCACCTGGGGGCGGCCCGTCAGGAAGTCCAGGACCCAGTTGCACAGGGCGGGGTCGAGACCCAGGGTCTCGAGCTTGATGATGAGTTTGGAGGGTACTATGGTGTTAAATGCTGAGCTGTAGTCGATGAACAGCCTTCTCACATAGGTATTCCTCTTGTCCAGATGGGTTAGGGCAGTGTGCAGTGTGGTTGCGATTGCGTTGTCTGTGGACCTATTGGGTCGGTAAGCAAATTGGAGTGGGTCTAGGGTGTCCGGTAGGGTGGAGGTGATATGGTCCTTGACTAGTCTCTCAAAGCACTTCATGATGACGGAAGTGAGTGCTACGGGGCGGTAGTCGTTTAGCTCAGTTACCTTAGCTTTCTTGGGAACAGGAACAATGGTGGCCCTCTTGAAGCATGTGGGAACAGCAGACTGGGATAAGGATTGATTGAATATGTCCGTAAACACACCAGCCAGCTGGTCTGCGCATGCTCTGAGGACGCGGCTGGGAATGCCGTCTGGGCCTGCAGCCTTGCGAGGGTTAACACGTTTAAATGTTTTACTCACCTCGGCTGCAGTGAAGGAGAGCCCGCAGGTTTTGGTAGCGGGCCGTGTCAGTGGCACTGTATTGTCCTCAAAGCGAGCAAAAAAGTTATTTAGCCTGTCTGGGAGCAAGACATCCTGGTCCGCGACGGGGCTGGTTTTCTTTTTGTAATCCGTGATTGACTGTAGACCCTGCCACATACCTCTTGTGTCTGAGCTGTTGAATTGCGACTCTATTTTGTCTCTATACTGGGACTTAGCTTGTTTGATTGCCTTGCGCAGAGAATAGCTACACTGTTTGTATTCGGTCATGTTTCCGGTCACCTTGCCCTGGTTAAAAGCAGTGGTTCGCGCTTTCAGTTTCACGCGAATGCTGCCGTCAATCCACGGTTTCTGGTTTGGGAGTGTTTTAATCGTTGCTGTGGGTACGACATCGTCAATGCACTTTCTAATGAACTCGCTCACCGAATCAGCGTATTCGTCAATATTGTTGTTGGACGCAATGCGGAACATATTCCAATCCGCGTGATCGAAGCAGTCTTGAAGCGTGGAATCAGATTGGTCGGACCAGCGTTGAACAGACCTGAGCGAGGGAGCTTGTTGTTTTAGTTTCTGTTTGTAGGCTGGAAGCAACAAAATGGAGTCGTGGTCAGCTTTTCCATGCTTCATGGTGGGTACCACACATGCGGAGATCATCCATTCACCTACTCTGCGACTCACAAAGACATGGTGGTTGGAACCAAAAATCTAAAATTTGGACTCATCAGACCAAAGGACAGATTTGTTTCTTGGCCCAAGAAAGTCTCTTCTTCTTATTGGTGTCCTTTAGTAGTGGTTTCTTTGTAGCAATTCGACCATGAAGACCTGATTCATGCAGTCTCCTATGAACAGTTGATGTTGAGATGTGTTTGTTACTTGAACTCTCTGAAGCCTTTATTTGGGCTGCAATCTGAGGTGCAGTTAACGCTAATGAACTTATCGTCCGCAGCAGAGGTAACTCTGGGTCTTCCTTTTCTGTGGCGGTCCTCATGAGTGCCAGTTTCTTCATAGCAATTGATGGTTTTTGCGACTGCACTTGAAGAAACTTTCAAAGTTCTTGACATTTTCCTGATTTACTGACCCTCGTGTCTTAAAGTAATGATGTACTGTCGTTTCTCTTTGCTTATTTGAGCTGTGCTTGCCATAATATGGACTTGGTATTTTACCAAATAGGGTTATCTTCTGTTTGCCCCCCTACCTTATCACAAAACAACTGATTGGCTAAAACACATTAAGACTGAAAGAAATTCCACAACGTAACTTTTAACAAGGCACACCTGTTAATTTAAATACATTCCAGGTGACTGCCTCATGAAGCTGGTTGAGAGAATTCCAAGCGTGTGCAAAGCGGTCATCAAGGCAAAGGGTGGCTACTTCGAAGAATCACAAATATAAAATATATTTAGATGTGTTTAACACTTTTTTGGTTCCCTCATGATTCCATATGTGTTATTTCATAGTTTTGATGTCTTCACTATTATTATGCAATGTAGAAGAGTACAAATAAAGAAAAACCCTTGAATAAGTAGGTGTCTATACTTTTGAATGGTACTGTAAATTAAATATGCCTCCAATAATCTACACCTGCAATAGGCTGCTGCTGCTACAGTATAGCTGCCAATCATCAAGTGATGTGCATGTTGTCAACAGAAAAGTCAATGACCAGTAGGTTACTGGCAATGATTGCTAGTTTCAGCAACTGTCCTCTAGGTTACTGGGAATATTTTGCCAATAAGTTACTGTACATTTTACAAAAGCTTACTAACTAGTAGTTTCCAGGTAAGACATTACAAGTTCACAGCAACTTCTGGCAACAAGTTGCCATTCATTTACTGGAAAATGCACAATAACCTCTTTACAGTGCAGCTCATTACTGACACATTTTCTTACAACGTTTTCAGAACAGACAGTGTCAAAAGAGGTACTTAAACTTGCATCAGCATACACTTAAACTGCTATAAAATATTTCACCATGACCCCAATTATACTAATTTACCCCACCAGTACATTGCCCCCACCTATATTTCAAAGTGCCGTGATGATCATACCTTATATTCAAAATATTGGGTAGAAAAATGTCCTGAACTGTACCCTGTGAGTTCATATGTGTACCTGTGATGAGTACCTTTGACCTTTTTGTACCCAAGGGAACAACACATTAGTGTACCCTAACAATACCATTATTTTTAAGAGAGTGTTATTATATGTTCCAAACAAGGAGTAGGAACCTGGTGGCACTGCAGAAAAATGTATGCACTCACACCCAAGAGGTTGCTAATACAAATCCCCAAAGAATGAATGTATACTCTACGACGTCATGTGTCCTTGAGCACTGCTAGTTTAAGTTAATGTTACGGTGTTGGTGATAATTGCACAATTATTTATTGTAGTTGATTCCAGGCAGCTTTTAGCAAAGTGCAGACATGCATCCTTGCCAATTAGTCTGTGGCCCATATCTCTTTCGTTCTCAAAAATCTGGTGGTGTAGCTGCACTGTAGTGCGACATTTCAGGTTGCCAAGGACTGAGAGTTTATAATGTTCAAATCTCATAAAAGGATAACTCCCAATTGTGCTCACAGTACAGCTTTTTACAGTAATGGAAATCAGATATGTCAGCATACTCTCAATCTATAGAAATAACAATACGTTTTTGTATGTATTTTTATTGCAACTTTAGGCAAAGTGCAGCAGTGTATTCTTGGCAATACTTACTGTATATAGCCATTCTTCATTATGCTGGCATACCTGGTGGCAGAACAGAAACTTCAGGTAGCTAGCAACCAAGAGATTGCGTGTTCAAATCCCAAGCGAGGTTGAGTCACATGTAATCATCATCCTGTCCTATCATATTAACACCTGTCTTTAGCTGTAAAAATATGGTATCACATAGAAATAGAAATTTTGCCTCCCCATGTAGTCACATTTATTTCACATGAGATTGTGTTTTCACATGTTGTCACATGTACTTTTATTTTATCATGTTAAAATTTTGCATCCCAATGTTGTCACATTTATTTCAAATGAATATCACATGAAATCATGTACTTACATGTGCTAACATGTTGTCATGTGTAGTTTTATGTTATCATATGTTGCTTCACATGTTGTCACATGTTATCACATTAACTTCACATTAAACCACGTGTGTCACAATTGTCGTAATAATATCCAGACCAAAGCCCAGCGTGAAAGCGACATTTTATTAGAAGTGAATCGCACAAAAAATAATAAAGAGCAAACTACACGTGAAGCTATGGAGTGCTCACAGGCAACTACACATAAACAAGATCCCACAAAACACAGTGGGGAAATGGCTGCAATAAACGATAAACAGCTGCCTCTGATTGGGAACCATACCAGGCCAACATAGAAATAAAACAACCTAAATTACCCACCCTAGTCACACCCCGACCTAACCAAAATAGAGAATAAAAAGACTCTCTATGGTCAGTGCGTGACAGTACCCCCCCAAGGTGCGGACTCCGGCCGCAAAACCTGACTCTATAGGGGATGGTCCGGGTGGGTATCTAGCGTCGGTGGCGGCTTTGGTGCGGGGTGAAGTACCCACTCCGCTCGCGGATCAGCCAGCATCGGTGGCGGCTCTGGTGCGGGACCATGCCCCCGCCCAGACCACGGGTTCAGCCATGGAGCCGGGTAGAACGCCGTGCCCAGACTGGGCCTAGGCGCAGAGGAGGGCCCCGGCCATGGAGCTGGGTTGAAAGCCGCGCCCGGACTGGGCACCAGCGCCGAGGAAGGCTCCGGCCATGGAGCTGAGTTGGCCGCCGTGCCTGGACTGGGCACCGGCGCAGAGGAAGGCTCCGGCCCTGGAGCGGGACTGGACGCAGTGCCTGGACTGGACATCGGCGCCGAAGAAGGCTCCGTCCTTGGAGCGGGACTGGGCGCCTTGCTTGGACTGGGCACCGGCGCAGAGGAAGGCTCGTGCCATGGAGCGGGGCTGGACGCCGTGCCTGGACTGGGCACAGGCGCAGAAGAAGGCTCCGGCCATGGAGCGGGACTGGACGCCGTGCCTGGACTGGACGTCGGCGCAGAGGAAGGCTCCGGCCTTGGAGCTGGACTGGACGCCGTGCCCGGACTGGGCCCCGACGCAGAGGAAGGCTCCGGCCTTGGAGCGGGACTGGACGCCGTGCCTGGACTGGGCAACGGCGCAGAGGAAGGCTACGGCCTTGGAGCGGGACTGGACGCCGTGCCTGGATTGGGCACCGGCGCAGAGGGAGTTTCCTGCCCTGGAGCGGGACTGGACGCCTTGCCTGGAAGCTCCGGACCGTTGACCCTCGCTGGAGGTTCCAGAACGTTGACCGTAGCTGGAGGTTCCGGACCATAGACCGTCGCAGGAGGTTTCGGACCGTGGACCGTCGCAGGAGGTTTCGGACCATGGACCGTCGCAGGAGGTTCCGGACCGTGGACCGTCGCTGGAGGTTCCGGACCGTGGACCGTCGCAGGAGGTTTCGGACCGTGGACCGTCGCCGGAGGTTCCGGACCGTGGACCGTCGCCGGAGGTTCCGGACCGTGGACCGTCGCCGGAGGTTCCGGACCGTGGACCGTCGCTGGAAGTTCCGGACTGTGAACCGTCGCCGGACGCTCTGGACTGTGAACCGCCGCCGGAAGCTCTGGACTGTGGGCCGTCGCCGGAAGCTCTGGACTGTGGGCCGTCGCCAGAAGCTCTGGACTGTGAACCGTCGCCGGAAGCCCTGGACTGGGGACCGTCGCCGGAAGCTCTGGACTGGGGACCGTCGCCTGGTGCGTGGAGCCGGCACAGGTGGCACCGGACTGGTGACACGCACTTCAGGGCAAGTTCGAAGAGTGGGCAGAGGACGTACCGGACTGGGAAAGCGCACTGGAGGCCTGCTGCGTGGAGCCGGCACAGGTGGTACCGGACTGGTGACACACACTTCAGGGCAAGTGCGAGGAGGAGACACAGGACGTACTGGGCTGTGGAGGCGTACTGGAGGTCTGGTGTGTAGAGCTCGCACAAATTCTACCGGACGCTCCTCAGGACGAGTACGGGGTGCTGACTCAGGTGGCATCAAACTAATATCACGCTCCTTAGGGCGAATGTCTTGCATCATACACCAACACAACAACTCTCTAATTTCTCTCTCCTCCAATTTCTCCATCAACTCACTGACGGTCTCTGACTCTCTCCGTTCACTCCCCTCCAATTTCTCCATCTTCTCCCAGATTGGCTCTGGTTCACTCCTCGGCTCCGCCGACCACCCAGTGTGCCCCTCCCCAAAACATTTTTGGGGCTTTCGTTGTGGCCGCGAACCCCGGCGTTGTCGCTGTCTTCCCTTCTCTCCTTGCATCTGCTTCCAAGGAAGGCTTTCGTGTCCTCCCATTATTTCCTCCCAAGTCCAGGATATCTTCTCCTCTTGATCTCCTCCCAAGCCCAGGATACCTTCTCCTCCTGGGCACGCTGCTTGGTCCTGGTGTCATGGGATCTTCTGTCACGATCGTCGTAATAACATTCACACCAAAGCGCAGCGTGAAATTGGTTCAACATTTTATTAGAAGTGAACCGCACAAAAACAATAAAGAGCAAACGACACGTGAAGCTATGGAGTGCTCAAAGGCAACTACACATAAACAAGATCCCACAAAACACAGTGGGGAAATGGTTGCCTAAATATGATCCCCAAAAAGAGACAACGATAAACAGCTGCCTCTGATTGGGAACCATACCAGGCCAACATAGAAATAAAACAACCTAGATTACCCACCCTAGTCACACCCCGACCTAACCAAAATAGAGAATAAAAAGACTTTCTATGGTCAGGGCGTGACAACATGATTACATGAGTTTATATAAGATCACGTGTCACAAATGTTATTTGTCAGATGCGCTGAATACAACAAGTGTACACCATACAGTGAAATGATTACTTACAAACCCTTAACCAACAATGCAGTTTTAAGAAAATCCCTAAAAAAGTAAGAGATAAGAATAACAAATAATTAAAGAGCAGCCATAAATAACAATAGTGGGGCTATATACAGGGGGTACCGGTACAGAGTCAATGTGTCAATGTGCTGGGGGCACCGGTGTCGAGGTAATTATGTACATGTACGTAGAGTCAATAAAGTGACTATGCATAGATAATAACAGAGAGTAGCAGCAGCGTGGGGGGTGGGGGTCAATGCAAATAGTCTGCAAGTAGCCATTTGATTAGCTGTTTAGAAGCCTCTTGGACCAAGACTTGGCGCTCCGGTACCGCTTGCCATGTGGTAGCAGAGAGAACAGTCTATTATTAGGCTGGCTGGAATCTTTGACAATTTTTAGGGCCTTCCTCTGACACCGCCTGGTATAGAGGTCATGGATGGCAGGAAGCTTGGCCCCGGTGATGTACTGGGCCCTACGCACTACCCTCTGTAGTGCCTTGTGGTCGGAGGCCGAGCAGTTGCTATACCAGGCAGTGATGCAACCCGTCAGGATGCTCTTGATGGTGCAGCTGTAGAACCTTTTGAGGATCTGAGAACTCATGCCAAATCTTTTCAGTCTCCTGAGAGGGAATAGGTTTAGTCATGCCCTCTTCCCGACTGTCTTGTGCTTGGACCATGTTAGTTTGTTGGTGATGTGGACGCCAAGGAACTTGAAGCTCTCAACCTGCTCAACTACAGCCCCGTCGATGAGAATGGGGGCATTATCGGTCCTCCTTTTCCTGTAGTCCAAAATCATCTTCTTTGTCTTGATCACGTTGAGAGAGAGGTTGTTGTCCTTGCACCACACAGTCAGGTCTCTGACCTCCTCCCTACAGGCTGTCTCATCATTGTCGGTGATCAGGCTTACCACTGTTGTGTCATCAGCCGTGCAGTCATGAGTGAACAGGGAGTACAGGAGTGGTCTGAGCACACACCCCTGAGGGGTCTGAGCACGCACCCCTGAGGGGCCCCCGTTTTGAGGTTCAGCATGGCGGATGTGTTGCTATCTACCCTTACAACCTGACTTCCTGATGGCCTGTCAGGAAGTCAAGGATCCAGTTGCAGAGGGAGGTATTTAGTCCCAGGGTCCTTAGCTTAGTGCTGAGCTTTAAGGGCACTGGTGTTGAACACTGAGCTGTAGTCAATGAATAGCATTCTCACATAGGTGTTCCTTTTGTCCAGGTGGGAAAGGGCAGTGTGGAGTGCAATAGAGATGACATTGTCTGTGGATCTGTTGTGTGGTATGCAAATTGGAGTATGTCTAGGGTTTCTGGGATAATGGTGTTGATGTGATCCATGACCAGTCTTTCAAAGCATTTCATGGCTACAGACATGAGTGCTACAGGTCGTTAGTCATTTAGGCAGGTTACCGTAGTGTTCTTGGGCACAAGGACTATGGTGGTCTGCTTGAAACATGTTGGTATTACAGACTCAGACAGGGAGAGGTTGAAAATGTCAGTGAAGACACTTGCCAGTTGGTCAGCACATGCTCAGAGTAAACATCCTGGTAAACCATCTGGCCCAGCTTCCTTGTGAATGTTGACCTGTTTAATTTCTTTGGGGTAGGGGGCAGTATTTTCACGTCCGGATAAAAGCGTGCCCAAAGTAAACTGCCTGCTACTCAGGCCCAGAAGCTATGATATGCATATTATGAGTAGATTTGGATGAAAAACACTCTGAAGTTTCTAAAACTGTTTGAATGATGTCTGTGAGTATAACATAACTTATTTGGCAGGCGAAAACCTGAGAAAAAATCCAACCAGGAAGTGGGAAATCTGAGATTTGTAGTTTTTCAAGTCATTGCCTATCAAATATACAGTGTCTATGGGGTCATATTGCACTTCCTAAGGCTTCCACTAGATGTCAACAGTCTTTAGAACCTTGTTTGATGCTTCTACTGTGAAGGAGGGGGGAATGGGAGCTGAATGAGTCAGAGGTCTGCCAGAGTGGCATGAGCTGACCATGCGCGTTCACGTGAGAGTTAGCTTGCGTTCCATTGCAATTCTACAGACAAAGGAATTCTCCGGTTAAAACATTATTGAAGATTTATGATAAAAACATCCTAAAGATTGATTCTATATTTCGTTTAACATGTTTCTACGAACATGTTCTGAATGCTGCCATTTCACCGGATGTTGGCCAGGTGGGACGGTAGCGTCCCATCTAGCCTAGAGAGGTTAAAAAAATGGGAGGATAATAGTATTTTGTAGTTGAATTCCTCATTGTACAGTATAGAAGAATATATCACTCTGTTGCCAAAAAAAATGTATTGTTTCCCTTCAATAAAATGGATTCAAAACTACTTTCTGCACATTTCTGCTAATTTGTTAGGCTATACAAGTGCTATCTCTAGCTTAAAAAATCGTGTTTACACCTATGCAGTACCTTTAGCAATAATAATAATTAACCTCTTCTTTAGTAAATAAAACAATTACTCTAAATTGGGAGATGGGAGCTCCTTTCGATTCATATTATTATATTCCTCTTTCATTTGCAAATTATCATGACGTGACTATGAGACGTGACTGTATCTAAGGGGATTTTTATTTACCTGAGCCTGCAAGTTATCTGTCACGCCCTGACCATAGAGAGCCATTGGTGCTCTATGGTGTTTAGGTTAGAGCGTCACTAGGGGGGTGTTCTAGTCATTTTGTTTCTATGATTTGGGATTGAGTATGGTTCCCAAATAGAGGCAGCTGATTATCGTTGTCTCTAATTGGGGATCATACTTAAGGGTTCCCTGTTCTCACCTGTTTTGTGGGATAATATTTTGTGTTTGTGCATGTGCACCATGTAGTCACGTTTCGTTGTTCATGTATTGTTTTGTTTTGCCCAAGTTTCACTGTATATTAAAGATGTGGAACTCTACGTACGCTGCGGCTTGGTCCAGTTCTTACGACAATCGTGACACTAACTAAATTGAATTTGCTTGCTAGCTAACTAGCTAGTGATTGCTGTAAAGTCACAGAAATTATTTGAAAAAACAAGGTAGCTATGTAATCTAACTCAACACTTAACTACTACAAATGTACTTAAATTACAATAAATTAATGATTAACTTGCTAATTTTTTGCTGTCCAATGGCACCACAAGTGGGCATTTGATTTGGGAACTCATCACATGTGCTCTTACTGCATTACAGAAACGCTGCTAACCAAACTCAGTGCAGGGCATGCACACTGAATTACAGGGCAACTACACCCAAAACTGAAAGTTTTGTAGATTTTCCCCAGAACTCAAAAGTCATCCCCTGATGTGGGTTAATTAAGCATTGTTGCGTGCATAGAAAATCCTATTTCTTCTATTAAAAACGTGTGAAAAGATTGTGGGAAAAGCAGAGACGTTTTTGGGAAGTCCTAAACCTGGAAAAACAAAACTGAGTATTAGATGAAAATGTTTACAGGCCTTCCAATGTTTTTTTGCTGTGCATTACAGCAATTTGTGGAACGTTGAGGTCAGGTCCAATATTGGCTATGCACCCAAGAGGAAAAGAAGTTGGGCCATAGAAATGTTTTAGATTAAAACTACTTTGGGATCGGTGTCCCTTCCACAGGACAGTTGAGCTAACGTAGGCTAATGCGATTAGCTTGAGATTTAAAGTAACAAGAAAATTTCCCGGGACATAGACATATCTGATATTGGCAGAAAGCTTATATTCTTGTTAATCTAACTGCACAGTCCAATTTACAGTAGCTATTACAGTGAAAGAATACCATGCTATTGTTTGAGGAGAGTGCACAATTTTGAACATGAAAATTTATTAATTAACAAATTAGGCACATTTGGGCTGTCTTGACACAGCATTTTGAACGGAAATGCAATGGTTCATTTGATCAGTCTAAAACTTAGCACATACACTGCTGCCACCTAGTGGCCGAAATCTAAATTGCACCTTGACTGGAATAATTACATTATGGCCTTTGTCTTGCATTTCAAAGATGATGTTAAAAAAAATACAACAGAACAGTTGGTTTTTCTTTGTATTATATTTTACCAGATCTATTGTGTTATATTATCCTACATTCCTTTGACATTCCCACAAACTTCAAAGTGTTTCCTTTCAAATGGTACCAAGAATATGTATATCCTTGCTTCAGGGCCTTTGCTACAGGCAGTTAGATTTGGGGATGTAATTTTATGCGAAAATTGAAAAAAAGGGGCAGATCCTTAAGAGTTATAATATATACAATTTAGCAGACAATTTTACCTAAAGGAACTTACAGTCATGCGTGCATACATTTTTTATGTATACTGTAGGCGGTCCCAGCAATCGAACCCACGACCCTGGTGTTTGCAATGCTCTACCATGACAAGGTTATAAATTCTTTGTGAAGCCTCAATTTAATATGATTTATAAAGCCTTTATTAAGTGTTGCTTGTGCAACCATTAATTATGCACAGGTTTATGTCATATTTGACATAGTGGGTTATGTCACATTCGACATTGGTGGTTATGTCACACAGTTATACCAAATTTATGAATCCTTTATAGAGCATGACATACGGTTATAGACGATTTGTGACAAATTCATGTGGTGTTTATAAAGGCTTTATGAAGCGTTTATAAGCTGCACGTCATTTTAAAGTGATGGCATGGATGCTCTGTGATTGCCCTGTGATGTGATGTAGTACAAAATTAGGTGATGCGTCTTGCTGCCTTCACAACCTTTCTCTCTGTAATCTGTTCAGTGTTTTTGAACAAGGTCAGGGATGGTGGATTGTGGTTTACTTTGCTAAACAGAATGTAGACACAGGCATGTACACAGATGGCTATAAGCACGCATACATATGCACTAACACACACAAGCGCATATACACACTTGCACGCGCACACACACACACACACACACACACACACACACACACACACACACACACACACACACACACACACACACACATACACACACATGATAGGGAGGTTGTTGTTAGGAAGAGACACAGACGTTGTCTTTGCTCTGTGTGGGTAGAGAGATGTAAATCTGATTGTTTTTAATGTCTTTATTTTCTCATGTTGCGGTTCCGCAATTTCACGGCCCAGTGTCTTCAAGCATACTGAAAATCAATTAAAGAATCTATTGGTCTCTCTTTGTCGACATTTATAACTTAGAAAATGTCTTGATCTCAACTATAAATCAACCAAATGTTACCAACTTCTTTACCAATGGCCATTTGGGACTAGCATTGCAAATACAACTAAATTCCCTGGTTTCCCCAAATCCCGGTTGGAGGACTTCCGGAATCAGGAGAGAATAAGCAGGATTTCTGGACATCCAGGGAATTTATTGAAAGTTCCCGTAATTTTGCAACCCTTTTTGGGACGAAGCCATGGTGTGTTACTGCCCTGTTGGGCATTCAATTGACATCTTGTTTCATCTCGTTTCTCAGAAAACAAATCGATAAGAGACCCAGTCAGACGTTCAGCACCATACTGTGATGCTCTGTGGCTCCAAAATGTGTGTTCGACAGGCCTGAGTAGATCAGCGTTGGTATCAGAGTATCTCTGTGTGTGTGTATTGGGATTCAGGAAAATTGGACAACTCAGTCAGCCAAGCCATAAATAGGCACTTAAAAGATAGATCAAGCCCACAAATGCTCAATACAGCAGGTCTATTAATGCATGTAACTGAGTTTAGTGGCGGTCAGTGACATTTAAGATGAGGGAGGAAATTTTTTTAATTTCATTTTTTATAAGCATTGCCTTATTTCTATTACAGCATATTGGATGACTGTCATTCATATTCCATTCCCCCAGCTCAATGTAACATTGATTGGTGTAGGCTACTACATGATACTCAAATATTCCCAATACCTATCATGAGGTTGCTGCAACCTAGCCTATGAATTGAAGTTTACAACGTAGGTGCACAGGTCGAGAGAACATTTTGAGTAATCAAGGTGACAGTCAGTAACACTTGCACACTCTTGCCTGCATCTAGCTGATCTAGGATGTATTCATTAGCCAAAAGTTGCAAGCAATAGTTTCAATTGGACAAATTCAGGTATGTTTATCCCTGTTTCATTCCATTTGCTTCCTTTAAAGATTTTTTTTTCAACAGAATCGGCGGAATGAATACAGCCCTGATCACACACAAACACAGTTCACTTTCATAGCAGCCACATACAAACAGCATGATCATTTTGCTAGTTGTAAAATTCCTTCTCGCATCTACACACTCTCCTCCTCTCACCTTTTCCCTTCGCTTGTGGACTTCAGTGCACAACACACCAGCTGTCTGTGACCAGGTGAAAGAACCTTCATATAACTGCTAACCTCTACACACAGGCTACATTGTTTTCCCCATATTAGCTAATGTCATAGATAGTCAACATATCTACTAAAATGAAGTTCCAGTGTTGGATAGCCATAGCCAGCTAGCTAACATAGCATCCCTCTCTGTTTGAGCGGGGTGTTTGAGTAGGCTAAACTAGCTACAGTACCTGCATTCGCTAGCTAAGTGAAAGTGAAAAATAATACAACTAAATATAGCTCTCTCTCTCCCTCTCTCTTTCTCTTGCTTCTCTTACATTTTTTAAGAAATTAGCTTGTTCAAAACTGTTCAACTATTGTCTTTCTCTCTCTTTGAGTCAACTACTCACCATATGAGTAGTTATGCACTGCAGTGCTAGCTAGCTGTAGCTAATAGACAGTACTAAATTAATTATCTGATCCTTTGATTGGGTGGACAAAATGTCAGTTCATGCTGCAAGAGTTCTGATAGGTTGGAGGACGTCCTCCGGAAGTTTTCATAATTACTGTGCAAGTCTATGGAAGGGGGTGAGAACCATGATCATCCTAGATTTGTATTGAAGTCAATGTGCCCAGAGGAGGACAGAAATTAGCTATCCTCCGGCTACACGATGGTGACACCCTACAGAGTGCTGTTGAGGCTACAGTAGACCTTCATTACAAAACAGTGTGTTTTAATCAATTATTTGGTGAAATGTGATTATATTTATTATAGCTTTATCTAAAAAGGATACCTTTTTCAATGTTTCACTATTTACATTTTTATGAAATTCACTGAGGAGGATGGTCCTCCTCTGAAGAGCCTCCACTGGCGAGTTTGACGTGCCATCACGTCCATCTTACAAATAGCAAAGTGGATCACGGAAGTGTTTCTGTGACTCTTCAGAGATTACATTGTTTGGAATGCTGTAAGGTATAACCATTGTCAGAGCTGGTGCTGGTCACAATCTCTTCCTTTTCGTTTATTAGGTGTGTGTTTTCCAGAAAGGTTCAGCACTATCTTCTGCCTAGACAGTTGGGGAGTAAAACAGTTTTGGGGAGTAGTGAAATTCATAGTAATTGCTGGTAATTGAGCTAAATTGAAATCTAGGTAGTGTTTGTAGTAGGCTAAATTACATTTTCAGGAGGCTAAATTACATATTCTGTTAACTTATGACCCCAAAATGATCTGTTCTTGAAATTTGTAGTCTATGACATTTCAGATTGACATATGATTTTTTTTACGAAATAGGTTGGATGTAGTGAACTACTTTTTAGTTAAGCTACACTAAATCTACTCTTAAGAAAACCATAGTTTACTTAACTTCTTCCAGTCTGGTGTAATTGGTAGCTTGGTAAACTGTATCATATATGGACTGTTGAGAGAGACTTGTGTTTTGATCTGAGATGTAAGCTGCAGAGTATTTGTCAGGACGACTCAAATGATATGAGAGAACAACTACAGTTGAATTTTTTTTATTTACAGCCAGCTTTGAAAGCATGTCACAATGATGGTTCTGACAAGAAGGCAAGACACGTTACGTTTGACAAACTCATGTTAGGTCTATGGCATGCTGCTGCTCACCCTCGATTGCATCCTGGGTGTGAAATACAATGCAATCCCCTCTGCTGTCTGTGTGAGATATGCAGCCTCAGCGTCAAGACTTAGATCCGGGCCTGCTCCTGTAACTCTCAGACATCCTCTCTCTCTCTCTCTCCATGTTTGTGTGTCTCTCCCTCTCTGTATGTCTCTCTCTCTCTGTGTCTGGCTCTCCCTCTCAGTGTCTCTCTCTCTGTGTGTCTGGCTCTCCCTCTCAGTGTCTCTCTCTCTCCGTGTGTGTCTGTCTCTCTCTCTCTCTCTCTCCATGTTTGTGTGTCTCTCCCTCTCTGTGTCTCTCTCTCTCTCTCTCTCTCCGTGTGTGTCTGTCTCTCTCTCTCTCGCTCTCTCCGTGTTTGTGTGTCATTCCCTCTCTGTGTGTCACTCTCTCTCCATGTATGTCTGTATCTATGTCTGTGTCTGTATGAAAATATTTATTTCATTAATGTATGGGTGTTATGGTTATTTTTCATCGCATCATACAATAACTGTTCCTTTTGACACATAAACTGTGATGAACTGTGATATTCAGTAGATCACTGGCTAAAAAGGTTAATACATATACTTTCTCTCTTTACCTTGGATGTTCCAGACATTTCTTCATGAAATGGTTACAAGATGTGTAATCACCACACTGTGTGCCACTGGATATTGACAACTAATCCAATGACAATATTGTGTTACATTAATCAACAGCATGATCAAACAGATGTGGTCCCCCAGTACACAGTAACTGTTTTAAATAGTGTGTGGCAGCATTGAGGTAAATTGCTAATACTCTATCAACACACTGTTGAACAGTCTCTTGCTAATTACCTGCTATAGATCAACATTTTCAATTTATAAATGTGGAATACATTTGAGCCCCCATAATGCATTGCTCTTTAAAGTACTGTACTGTTTTTTTTTTTTTTTTAACAGATTATAAGGTATTGTATGTAGATTGATGAGGATCATTTTTTATTTAATCCATTTTAGAATAGGCTGTAATGTAACAAAATGTGTAAAATTTAAAGCTGTCTGAATACCTTCCGAAGGCACTGTATATATACAGTATATATACAGTGCCAGTCAAAAGTTTGGACACACCTACTCACTCAAGGGTTTTTCGTCATTTGTACTATTTTCTACATAGAATATTAGTGAAGACATCAAAACTATTAAATTACACATATGGAATCATGTAGTACCCAAAAAAGCATTAAACAAATCAAAATATATTTCAGATTCTTCAAAGTAGCCACCCTTTGACTTTTTATTAATTTATTTTATTTAACTAGGCAAGTCAGTTAAGAACAAACTCTTATTTACAACGACGGCCTACCAAAGAACAGTGGGTTAACTGCCTTGTTCGGTTTAGGGATTTGATTCAGCAACCTTTTGGTTACTGGGCCAACGCTGTAACCACTAGGCTACCTGCCTTGATGACAGCTTTGAACACTCTTGGCATTCTCTCAACCAGCTTCATGAGGTAGTCACCTGGAATGATTTTCCAACAGTCTTGAAGGGTGATTGTGGAGGCCAGGTCATCTAATGCAGCACTCCATCACTCTCCTTCTTGGTCAAATAGCCCTTACACAGCCTAGAGGTGTGTTTAGGGTCATTGTCCGTTGGAAAAACAAATGATAGTCCCACTAAGCGCAAACTAGATGGGATGGTGTATCGCTGCAGAATAGTGTGGTAGCCATGCTGGTTAAGTGTGCCTTAAGTGTGCCTTCCCACACCTCCTAACCATGCGTCACGGTGGGAACCACAAATGTGGATATAATCCGTTCACCTACTCTCACAAAGACAGGGTGGTTGAAAGAAAGGACAGATTTCCACCGGTCTAATGTCCATTGCTCGTGTTTCCTGGCCCAAGCAAGTCTCTTCTTCTTATTGGTGTCCTTTACTAGTGGTGTCCATGCAGCAGTTCACCCATGAAGGCCTGATTCAGTCTCCTCTAAACAGTTGATGTTGACATGTGTCTCTTACTTAAACTCTTTGAAGCATTTATTTGGGCTGCAATCTGAGGCTGGTAACTCTAATGAACTGTGGCGGTCCTCATGAATGCCAGTTTCATCATAGCACTTGATGGTTTTTGCAACTGCACTTGAAGAAACTTTCAAAGTTCTTGAAATTTTCCGCATTGACTGACCTTCATATCTTGAAGTATTTATGGACTGTCATTTCTCTCTGCTTATTTGAGCTGTTTTACCAAATCTTCTGTATACCACCCTTACCTTGTCACAACGCAACTGATTGGCTCAATAGCATTAAGAAGGAAAGAAATTCCACAAATTAACTTTTAAAAAGGCACACCTGTTAATTGAAATGCATTCCAGGTGACTACCTCAGGAGGCTGGTTGAGAGGATGCCAAGAGTGTGCAAAGCTGTCATCAAGGAATAGGGTGGCAACTCAAATATAAAATGAATTTTGATTCGTTTAACACTTTTTTAGTTGCAAAATGATTTCATTTGTGCTTTATAGTAAAAAGAAAGAAAAACCCTTGAATCAAAACTTTGTACTGGTACTGTATATACATATATACAGTTGAAGTCGGAAGTTTACATTCACTTAGGTTTGAGTCATTAAAACTCGTTTTTCAACCACGCCACAAATTTCTTGTTAACAAACTGTAGTTTTGGCAAGTCGGTTAGGACATCTACTTCGTGCATGACACAAGTAATTTTCCAACAATTGTTTACAGACAGATTATTTCACTTATAATTCACTATATCACAATTCCAGTGGGTCAGAAGTTTACATACACTAAGTTGACTATGCCTTTAAACAGCTTGGAAAATTCCAGAAATTTGAATTTCGCGCCCTGCAATAGAGCTGGATGTTGTCATAAGTGTACCGACGTCGGGACAGCCCGCCTAACAGGTTAAGCAGCTTGGAAAATTCCAGAAAATTATGTCATGGCTTTAGAAGCTTCTGATAGGCTAATTGACATCATTTGAGTCAATTGGAGGTGTACCTGTGGATGTATATCAAGGCCTCCCTTCAAACTCAGTGCCTCTTTGCTTGACAGCGTGGGAAAATCAAAAGAAATCAGCCAAAGAATTGTAGACCTCCACAAGTCTGGTTCATCCGTGGGAGCTATTTCCAAACGTCTGAAGGTACCACGTTCATCTGTACAAACAATAGCACCCAAGTATGAACACCATGGGACCACGCAGCCGTCATACCGCTCAGGAAGGAGACGTGTTCTGTCTCCTAGAGATTAACGTACGTTGGTGCAAAAAGTGCAAATCAATCCCAGAACAACAGCAAAGGACCTTGTGAAGATGCTATTGGAAACAGGTACAAAAGTATCTATATCCACAGTAAAACGAGTCTTATATCGACATAACCTGAAAGGCCGCTTAGCAAGGAAGAAGCCACTTCTCCAAAACCGTCATAAAAAAGCCAGACTATGGTTTGCAACTGCACATGGGGACAAAGATCGTACTTTTTGGGGAAATGTTCTCTGGTCTGATAAAACAAAAATAGAACTGTTTGGCCATAATGACCATCGTTATGTTTGGAGGAAAAAGGGGGAGGCCTGCAAGCCGAAGAACACCATCCCAACTGTGAAGCACGACGGTGGCAGCATCATGTTGTGGGGGTGCTTTGCTGCAGGAGGGACTGGGGCACTTCACAAAAGAGATGGCATCATGAGGTAGGAAAATTATGTGGATACATTGAAGCAACATCTCAAGACAGCAGTCAGGAAGTTAAAGCTTGGTCGCAAATGGGTCTTGCAAATGGACAATGACCCCAAGCATACTTCCAAAGTTGTGGCAAAATGGCCTGTTGAGGACAGAGGGCGCTGTTTTCACTTTGGGGGAAAATCGTGCCCAATTTAACCTGTTTGGGGTGCAGCCCGACACCGGTACACTTATGACAACATCCAGCTAGAATTGAGTACGAGGCCGTTTGAAATGGGCACGATTTAACTGGCTACTCAATACTGCCCCTTGCAGCCATAACAGGTAAAACGGCCTCGTACTCAATTCTTGCTCGTACAATATGCATATTATTATTACTATTGGATAGAAAACACTCTCTAGTTTCTAAAACCGGTTGAATTATATCTGTGAGTAAAACAGAACTCCTTTTGCAGCAAACTTCCTGACAGGAAGTGGAAAATCTGAAATCGATGCACTGTTCTAGGGCCTGCCTATTAATGTCTTTGATATTTATTAGTATAGATGCACTTCATACGTCTTCCACTAGATGTCGACAGGCAGTGAGAGAAGAAATGGAGTGTGTAACTTGATCTGGGGTCGAATAATAGCTTTCGGCATGACGTGTCACCAGTTTCCTGTTTTCTGGAGAGCGCGTGAAGGGACCTGGATTTGCCTTCTGATAAGCTGTCGTTATGGACGACTAATATCTCCGGCTTTGATTTTATTTTATACATGTGACAATATCATCGTAAAGTATGTTTTTTCAATATAGTTTTATTAGATTATTGAAATTTATTCGGGACGTTAGGCGTGTTGCGTTGTGTGCCTTTGTTCAGGAAGGAGAGCTTAGCGCCACTTTGCTAGCTTTCCGTGCTAATTGACTGGAGAAGAGGACATTCTAAATCCAAACAACGATTGTTCCCGACAAAGGACCCCTTGTACAACATTCTGATGAAAGATCATCAAAAGTAGGACCCATTTTATGATGCTATTTCATATATCTGTCGAACTTGTTGTACTAGTCGTTTGCGCCCAGATTTTGGGTACTCTCTCGCTATACCTAAGCTGGATGTCGTAATGAAGTTATTTTTAGAATTCTAACACGGCGATTGCATTAAGGACAACAATGTCAAGGTATTTGTCCTGACCTCAATCTTTTAGAAAATGTGTGGGCAGAACAGATAAAGCGTGTTAGAGCAAAGAGGCCTACAAACTTGACTCAGTTACACCAGCTCTGTCAGGAGGAACGGGCCAAAATTCACCCAACTTATTGTGGGAAGCTTGTGGAAGGCTTCCCGAAACGTTTGACCCAAGTTAAACAATTTAAAGGCAATGCTACCAAATACGAATTGAGTGTATGTACACTTCTGACCCACTGGGAATGTGATGAAATAAATAAAAGCTGAAATAAATCATTCTCTACTATTATTCTGAAATTTCACATTCTTCAAATAAATTGGTGATCCTAACTGACATAAGACATGGTATTTTTACTCTAATTAAAAGTCAGGAATTGTGAAAAACTGTGTTTAAATGTATTTGGCTAAGGTGTATGTAAACTTCCGACTTCAACTGTACTGTGCTTTCGGAACGTATTCAGACCACTTGAAATGTTCCACATTTTGTTACATTACAGCCTATTCTAAAATTGAATCTACATACAATACCCTATAAGTTTAGCTAAAAATTGTAATAAAAACTGAAATACCTTATTTACATAAGTATTCAGACCCTTGAGCTGAGGTGCATCCTATTTCTATTGATCATCCTTGAGGTGTTTCTTCAACTTGATTGGAGTCCACCTGTGGTAAATTCAATTGACTGGACATGATTTGGAAAAGCACACACCTGTCTATATAAGGTTCCACATTTTACATTGCATGTCATAGCAAAACCAAAGGAAGGATTTGTCCGTAGAGCTCCGAGACAGGATTGTGTTGAGGCACAGATCTGGGGAAGAGTACCCAAAACTTTCTGCAGCATTGAAGGTCCCCAAGAACACAGTGGCCTCCATAATTCTTAAATGAAAGAAGTTTGGAACCACCAAGACTCTTCCTAGAGCTGGCCGACCGGCCAAACTGAGCAATCGGGGGAGAAGGGCCTTGGTCAGGAATGTGACCAAGAACCCGGTGGTCACTCTGACAGAGCTCTAGAGTTCCTCTGTGGAGGAAAACCATCCACAAGAAAAACCATCTCTGCAGAACTCCACCAATCAGGCCTTTATGGTACAGTGGCCAGATGTAAGCCACACCTTAGTAAAAGGCACATGACAGCCCCCCTGGCTTCTGCCAAATGGCACCTAAAGACTCTCAGACAATGAGAAACAAGATTCTCTGGTTTGATGAAACCAAGATTGAACTCTTTGGCCTGAATACCAAGCGTCACATCTGGAGGAAACCTGGCACCATCCCTACGGTGAAGCATGGTGGTGGCAGCATCATGCTGTGGGGGTGTTTTTCAGTTGCAGGGACTGGGAGACTAGTCAGGATCGTGGCAAAGATGAACGGAGCAAAATACAGAGAGATCCTTGATGAAAACTTGCTCCAGAGTGCTCAGGACCTCAGACTGGGGGTGAAGGTTCACCTTCCAACAGGACAACAACCCTAAGCACACAGTCAAGACAATGCAGGAGTGGCTTCGGGACAAGTCTCTGAATGTCTTTGAGTGGCCCAGCTAGAGCCTGGCTGGACTTGAAACCGATCGAACATCTCTGGAGAGACCTGAAAATAATAAAATAAAATTTGATTTGATTTGAAAATAGCTGTGCAGCAACGCTCCTCATCAAACCTGACAGAGCTTGAGAAGATCTGCAGAGAAGAATGGGAGGAACTCCCCAAATACAGGTGTGCCAAGCTTGTAGCGTCATACCCAAGAAGACTTGAGGCTGTAATCGCTGCCAAAGGTGCTCCAGGAAAGTACTGAGTAAAGGGTCTGAATACTTATGTAAATGTGATTTTTACATTTATTTATGTTTTATAAATTAGCAAACATTTCTAAAAAACGTTTTGTACTTTGTCATTATGGGTTATTATGTGTAGATTGATGAGGGGGAAAAAACAATGTCATTCATTTTAGAATAAAGCTGTAACGTAACAAAATGTGGAGAAAAGTAAAGGCTCTGAATAATTTCCGAAGGCACTGTATAACTACAGTAGATAACTGTACATTTCCAGCAGTTTGTTACTTTGTTAGTATACGCCCACTGAAAAAAATATATTGTGGCTATATTGTGTATACCGGCGTATAGCCCCCACTACACCACTGTGCACAAGTAATTTCACATCTTTGCTTTCCTTCTATCCCCTACAGAATATCAAGCCACAACATCATCAGTGACCTTAACGTAGGTGTGAAGAGGCACTCACTTAAACCTGAGGTCATGCAGTCTCTCTTTTGAAAGAGTCCATCTGAGGTTAATGATAACCGTTTGTGTGGCAAAATAATTTAGCTTGATGATGTGGGAAAAAGTGAAAAAATGGGTTAGAGACTAGATGCTGAATACTAGGAAGAGAGGTGGCCTTGTGGTTTGGAGCTGTTTTTTTAATGAGTGGTTTTGTAATACAATTCTGTTTTCATTTTTACATGGTTTTTAGGGACAGTAGTTCCTATATATCAGCGATAATTCTCGTTTCTTTAAACTTTTACTGTGATTGAAGTTATCTTCTCCCAGACTATTTTTTGAGAGAGAGAGAGAGAGGGAGAGAGAGTGTGTGTGTAAGAGAGAGAGATGTGATGGTGGTTGGGGGCTTGTAACGGTTTCCCCTCCACTTCAAACACCACCATGAACAGTGGAAACTTCCCCTACACTAACATCACTCTCAGGGTGGGTGTCTACTGTCAGACTCCTACAAATCAAGATCCAGGAGCTACTGTGAAAAATAAACACTGAGGTTAACACTTTCCAGCAGGGCAAATGTTATCTTGCAGCAAAAAAAAGAAGAAGAAGAATTTTTTTGTTCTAATTCTATATATATATATTACATTTCATATATGTTTCTGACAGTTTAGTATCCTACTTTCCAACTAAATGTTTCTGAAAAAATAATCCAAAACATATTTTAATTAATACCAATGTTCAGGACACAATCGATATATCACACTGCATTACAAATGATATATGCACATACGATTGGTAACTGACTAATTCCTTAATTTTAATTCATGTTATGTATTATATTAATCCATATAGTTAATAAACATTGAGAAACATATATTAGCATTTATAATGGCTTAAATATGTATATTTATTAGGGGATTCATTATGATAATTTCTTAATATCAAAAGTTCTGTTTAATATAAATGAAATGTTGAATATGTATTTTATTGGGTTACGTATATATTTTGCTGTGACAAAAGTGTGTCGTTATGGCTAAAGGTTCTTCACATGACCTTATTTTCATTACCAGTAAGTAAGGTGTCATATCACATCTGGAGAACTTTTGGTCATCAAATCTAAAGAGTGAAACATCTAACCACTTATTGGAAGTGACTAAGATGACCTAAAGTTTTCATCTGTGACACAAGAACAACACAAAACATGAAAACATATTTTGAATGTCACATCTCTCTCACGTTTCTTTTTTAGTTTATTTTCACTGTGATTGTACAGCAGCTTTAAGAGCATGCATTGACAACCGTACCTCTTGAATACTGTGCTGTACTTCAGGAGATCATTTCAGACAAGTCTCGTCTTTGCCACAGGAGGGAGCAGAAGAGGAGAATAATGAATCTACAGTACAATGCAGAGCTTCTTGCTTATACCACTTCTGACAAGACATTATTAGAATAGATAACCAATAAGATATATAATGCATTCGTGTTTGTTTCCATGTTTTTAATGAATTAGAACTCTTAATGGCCCAAAACAATGGCCCAAATGCAGGCAAATGTGGCATCAAAAATATGTGCAAACAATTGGACTCCCATAATAATAGTTATTAGTAGTATTAATAGTAATAATAATTTGTTTATAATATGTGTTCATGTATGTATCTTTTATATTTTTATTCATACTTAATTTCCCATTGCTTAGTAATACAATTAATATTTTTATGAGTGCTGTATCTACCGTAGCCTAATTAATAAGCACTATTAGCTTTATTATTACTATGATCCTTTTATCATTTATTTATTATCATCCTAATTTATCATATTCAATCATTGTTTTCACCATTTACTCAAAATAAAAATGCCTTACTGTTATTTTAAGCTTTGTGTCAATGTGTTAAATAAAAAAGCAACAGGCTGTGAAGTACTGTAATCGATTGCCGAGCACCTACAGCACAGACGGCCAGAGAGAGAGATCAGTGTATCTGTGTTAGACCAGGTTCCCAGAACAGACACTCGGCGGCTCGTCTGCTCTGCTTTCGAAGATGGAGGAAGTATCGGGGGATTAACTGTTGTTGCCTGCGGAACTACTGTATTACATTACATTGTATTCCAAGCAAGACATTCCAATGGGTGAACATGTGTAGTTCTTACCTCACAGCATAGGTGATGGGAATATTTAATCTCCTGCGATTATAAGGTAACGAAATAAAGGAAACAAATAGCGATGATTATATATTTATTTAGCCTACAAGGATGACAGTTTGTCTGCTATGATGATGATCTAAAATATGTCCGTGGATAAACGCTCAACATCCGACCATTGATCCAGATTCCAGACAATGCACATCGTACTGCAATCTACACAGACACGGAATTCAGCGAGACAGGTGCATCTCACTAATAAAAATCAGACGGCTCTGGACTGCACAATGATCGGATACCTGTTGATGCAGCAGTGGGGGCTTCTGCAAAGTCTTTCTATGACATGATTCGAAATGCTTTTAACCCAAACTGCAGTGTCAAGAGAGATAATCTCGTATTTTATGTAATTGAATTAGGCTATAGAGACAGAATGGGCACAATAGTTGAGGAGACGTTCTGTCTGTTGAAATATCTTTCTACCTGCACCTGCATGTGAATGACAGGTTACTATGAGACAGAATGGACTATCAGTCTGTCATATCTCTCTTGGACTGCCCACTGATACACTCACTCTTAGTCCTCATCCAATACCTTTTGGATAACGATGCTTATCCGATTCCTTAGAATCCCTCGGCCAAAAATAGGCTGCTCCCTACTCCTTTTATTTGGCTAATTCCATAGGAACCGGTGGATCCAGTTATATTCTACGCTTTCTTTCTTTCTTTCTTTGTTCCTTTGTTTCTTTCATTTAGTCTAAAAGCAAGTTATATCTTCCCCGACCTCATTGTTGCTGTAATAAATACAAAATCCAGTAATACACAGTCTATAACTGTTGAAGTACCCATATTTTGGCTAATCAAGGTGTACTTCATAGAATATTATAGAAGGGAAGGTGCGTGCGGGCTGAGGTGAAAAAGTTGACGGGCTAGTTCAGCACAGAGGAAGTAACTACCAACGCTACTTATTGAGGAGTGTGCTGCCATGTTCCTAAACTTTATTCAGTTTGTATGCAGGACAGGACAGTGGTATATTCAACTGAAGTTTTTCTTTTTAAAAAGAGGAGAGTAGACCCTACCTTATTATTATTAATTGTCTATCAAATACATATTAGACAACTGGGGATTTTAATTTGTATTTTAGAACGAGGTGCGACTTCCACTGACGAAGATCACTGACTTGCACAGGGGAGACACCGAAAGGTAATATTCAATTGAACATTTTGTCAATTTATCAAGTCTGGTTATCAGAACCATACAAATTATTATGCATTTAAAATTATTAGGCTACCATTCCTACGCGAATACTTTGCGTACTAACTTTGTAATACATTTATAATAACTTAACAGCATTGTTTTTACCTAGTCGCATTAGATGAACTTTTAACTTCAAAGGTCCTCATTCTGCTTACTCTTTCTGAGCGATTGATCGATAAATTGACAGGGCTACCCATTCGATTGCTCAAATCATACAATAACAGGTTGCGGCTGATTCTGTCAACATCTGGCTTGATTTCGATCATGTAATGAAAAGAATCAACCCATATATTGTTTAAAACTGAAGGGAGATCTTGGACTGTCAGATAAGCCAACACACGTGCACGACTGAGCGTCTAGAGACAGGTGTCCACAGCGGAGGCGCGGATTGTTGGTGCAAATTCTTATGGGCTTTCCGTTTATTGCTGACGAAGCACTTATAATCTCAATTGTCAAACGTATAAAATAAAATATATTGACTGAATGTAATAACTTGTATACTTAGGCTGCTAAGCGCTCTAAAGTTTAGAGTATTAACAACTATTTTGTATGTATTTATTTATTTGAATAGCCTAGTCTACCACATATGACTTTTAATTCAGCATAGAGTTTTTACTATTCTTCCATAGAACATACTCTTAAAAAACAGACATAGTTTCTCTCCTAGTCTTAGGTTTAAAAAAATATTTGCATTGTAATTGGTTTCCCAATTATTGAAGTTTCAATTCTGAAGGAAAATGTAGCCAAAGTGCATGACATTTTTTATTGACGTGTGATTATTATTGTATGTAGAGAAACGTGGCCATCATACACAAGACATTTGCCAAAATGTTGACATCTGTATGCTAGTTCACAGTAGAAAATGTTTCGCTTGGTCTGTCCTCAAGATTGGGCCTTAATGCGGTTATATTTTTACACCTGAAATATGAGTATATTGTCCTCGTGTGAGTCATACAGTGCCCTACAAAAGTATTCATACCCCTTGACTTATTCAGCATTTTGTTGTGTTACAGCCATAATTCAAAATGGATTACCTAGATTTTTTTGTTCTCACCCATCTACAAACAATACTTCACAAGAACAAACTGAAAACATGTTTTTAGGAATTTTTGAAAATGTATTGAAAATTAAATACAAAAATATTTCATTTATATAACTATTCACTTCCCTCAGTCAATACATATTAGAATCACCTTTGGAAGCGATTACAGCGGTGAGTATTTCAGGGTAAGTCTCTAAGAGCTTTGCATACCTAGATTGTACAGTATTTGCTCATTGCTAGAAAGCCATTTTCAAGTATTGCCATACATTTTCAATCAGATTTAACTCAAAACTACCTAGGCCACTCAGGAACATTCAACGTTGTCTTGGTAAGCAACTCTAGTGTATATTTGGCCTTGCGTTTTAAGTTATTGTCCTGCTGAAGGTGAATTTGTCTTCCAGTGTCTATTGGAAAGCAGACAGAAACAGGTTTTCCTCTAGGAATGGCTGTGCTTAGCTCTATTTCGTTTATTTTTGTATCCCACCCCAAAAAAACTCCCTATAACATGATATAGCCACCACCATGCCTGAAAATATGAAGAGTGGTACTCTGTGATGTGTTGAGTTGGATTTGCCCCAAACATAAGACTTTGTATTCAGGACATGAAGTTCATTTCTTTGCCACATTTTTCTCCAGTTTTACTTTAGTGCCTAATTGAAAATCTGTTTTGGAATATTTTTTATTCTGTACAGGCTTCCTTCTTTTCACTCTGTCATTTAGGTTAGTATTGTGTAGTAACTACAATGTTGTTGATCCATCCTCAGTTTTCTTATATCACAGCCATTAAACTTTGTAACTGTTTTAAAGTCACCATTGGCCTCATTGTGAAATCCCTGAGCAGTTTCTATCCTCTCTGGCAACTGAGTTCGGAAAGATGCCTGTATCTTTGTAGTGACTGGGTCTGTTGATACACCATCCAAAGTGGAATTAATAATTTCACCATGCTCAAAGGGATATTCAATGTCTGGTTTTTATGTCCTTCTTTGCAAGGCATTGAAAAACCTCCTCCGTTTTTGTGGTTGAATCTATGTTTGAAATTCACTGCTCGACTGAGGGACCTTACAGATAATTGTATGTGTTAGATGAGGTAGTCATTAAAAAATTATGTTAAGCACTATTATTGCACACAGAGTGAGTCCATGCAACTTATTATGTGACTTGTTAAGCACATTTTTTCTCCTGAACCTATTTAAGATTGCCATCACAGTTGGATTGAATACATATTGACTCAAGACATTTCAGCTTTTCGTTTTTCGTACATTTGTAAAAATGTCGAAGAACATTATTTCACTTTAAAATGATGGGGTATTCTATGTAGGCCAGTGACAAAACATTTGAATTTAATACATTTTAAATTCAGGCTGTAACACAACAAGATGTCGGAAAAGTCAAGGGGTGTGAATACTTTCTGAAGGTACAACTCTTATTTAATCTCAGGTGACCTGACCAGACATAACAAAAAGATCTAGGAAAGCAGAGAGAGTAAACCTGGAACGGATAGGTTTATTACCCTGACTGTCCAATTTAGCAGTGACATTTGACTGCAGAAAAGGACATATTCAGTATATCAGAAGTTCAGCATTATTACACACACACACACGCACGCACGCACGCACGCACGCACGCACGCACGCACGCACGCACACACACACACACACACACACACACACACACACACACACACACACACACACACACACACACACACACACACACACACACACACACACACACACACACACACACACACACACACACGCTCTCTCATGTCTATTCGTGTCTATTCGAGACACACGCACGCACAATGAACATACGCTGACACTTACAAAACATTAGGAATACCTTCCTAATAATGAATTGCACCCTATTTTGCTCTTAGAAAAGTCTCAATTCATCAGGGCATGGACTCTACAAGGTGACGGAAGCATTCCGCAGCGATGCTGGCTCATGTTGACTCCAATGCTTCCCACAGTTGTGTCAAGTTGGCTGGACGTCCTTTGGGTGGTGGACCATTCTTGATACACACGGAAACTGTTGAGTGTGAAAAACCCAGCAGCATTGCAGTTCTTGACACACTCAAACCGGTGCACCTGGCACATACAACAATACCCCATTCAGAGGCACTTAAATATTTGATCTTGCCCATTCACCCCCTGAATGGCAAACATACACAATCCATGTCTCAATTGTCTCAAGGCTTAAAAATCTCCTCCCCTTCATCTACACTGATTGAAATGGATTTAACAAGTGACATCAATAAGGGATCATAGCTTTCACCTGGATTCACCTGGTCAGTATATGTAATGGAAACAGCAGGTGTTCCTAATGTTTTGTACACTGAGTGTAATTATCTTGTGTGTTACACATCAATAGTATACAATCTCACCTGAACCTCCAACAGATAATACATGTATACAAAATGTCACCCTCATCGCAGACATGAGGTTGGCCAGTGGTGGTTTGCACCTTATTACTGTTCTCTCAGACATATTTCATTTGAGTTTAAGGCCTTTTTTTCAGAGGGTCTGAAACTACTAGAACTGGGAACATTTGTGTTCTGACTCTATGTACATTTTTAACCCATACTATAGTTTTAGCTTGATATATTTGTTACTTCTCTAATAGTGCAACTTTCTCTGAACCACTGCATTCTATTCAGAGGCTAAAACGTTACAATCCACCAGCACTTCAGCAGCCACATGCTGGGAAGTTGAACCATAGACTTTTATGTTGCAGGGATGCTAGATTAAAGTATTTCGGAACCTTCGAAAGCCAAAACTAAAACACGTGCATCTTTGTCTTCATATTTAACTCTGTATAATGTTTGTACATTCTCAAATGTTATCAGTAATACATTTTATTTATTTATTTTCACTCAACTTTCATTGTGATATATTTGTTAAATATTAATCATGCCTGTTTCAAAATCAATGTATCCTCTAATTCAGCATTTCTAAATATTTATAATCATTCATAATGGCTCATTCATTAAATCTATGACAAAGTGTTACATAAAATAATGTACAAATAAATCACTCCAACCAAACAGTCTAATCTGTTATATTCCATTAGGATTTAGAAGAGGTTAGAAGGAGAGTAAGCACTGTGGTACAGCTGGAGTGCTCTAACTTACTGTTTCTTTTTGATACCTACAGCTCTCCCCCAACTATGGAAACAGAGGCAACTGATGTATACTCTGCAAGTAGGTCAACTTTTCAATCACGCTCTAACCAAAATGATATTGACATATCATAACTCTTAAAAGTCTTTAAAAGGTTTGTGACATCGTTTTTTAAGTTGTGGATGCTGCATTCGCCATTTTATGTTGTTAAAAAAGAAAAATGTTTTATGGTGATTCTAACCAATTTTCCACATTTTGAGGCCGTTTTGTCATTCTTTTGGATATAATCCAACTGGAACTAGTATTTAGTCCAGTCTCCTCTTTCATTTCTGGTTGTTTCTGAGAGTTATTGATTCCTATAGTGGTTTTATGCTAAAGCAATCAGACATTTGAGGATGCCATGATGTTGTGATGTTTTGCACAGCTGAGTTATGGTCAAAGGTATGGGGCATGGCTGAGGCCACACTATTTTTTAACAAATACAGTTGACTCTCATACCAATATGGAAGTGTACACAAGGATAGGTGAACGTGTTCCACGCAGCTGAGATGAGGAAGTCATTCTGCTTTACTAATCCGATAAGAGGAGAGAGACACGAGCTGCATGTGTTCTGATCCTGTAAAAGGGCCAACTACTTCTTGGCTCCCCTAGAGATGTCTTATCAGTAGGGTGGTGCTGTACCAGGCACAGTGGTACTTCCCTCCTCTTTCTCCCCTCCACAGATTCCCTCTGATAGAACACACTGATCATCTGGAGTTTGACAACTCCTTGTTGCAGGTGTTGAAAATAGTTTTGGGATGAGTGGAACAAAATATGGTATAGTGAGGATATAGTGTGAAGGAAAAAGTAGGATGTAGGATATAGCCATTATAGTGCCCTCTGTTTCAATTCATGTTTGAAGCATACTGCCATATCTCCTCTAAATTGTTAAAGGCAAGCTGATGAATGAGATCTCTGTCTCTTACAGTGTGGAGGAATGGTCTGGAGGTTGATGGTTTGACTGGAAAAACCAGATCCTTCCTCCTGCCTGTGCTGCCTGTGTGGAAATAGGGAAATAATTCTGCACAGTTCCAAACCTCTTGTTCAAAGTTTATGTCATTCCAGTGTCTGTGGCTTATTGAAGTGCTCCCCACTTGTAAAGTACGGTATATATTTAACCAGCCAACCAGATGTTGATGATCATTTGATGCAACACATTCTCAACTCACTTCATAAAACGGCCTACAGAAGCCAACATGTTTATCAGGTCTTGTTCTCTCTTTGCCATTGTCATAAAATGTATTTTCCTTTTGGCCACGCCGCCTACACATGGAACAATCTATATCTGATGCGTTACACACATCATCTTCCTCTAGTTCCCTCCCCTGTCTATACAAGTCATCTGGGTCTTGGCCCTGATGCACAGACATGTTGTGGCGGTTCATACAGTATTGAGTCAACTAATGTATGGTGCCAGTCAAAGCTCTGATTTTGACACAGCAAACTGTGTGTGTGTGTGTGTTTTATATGTGTTGTCTGCCCCAGTCACTCCTCAATCTGGCCCACGGGTTCACTTTGGGAGCAGTGAGCTGCAATTTTAAGGATTGTAATTTTAAGGATCGTATGAGGAATAGCGGATGATGAACACGTTTGTGCTAAATGCCATTAAGGTTTTCAATAATAATTACAAGGACATGAAACCTAGGACCATCAACCTTCCGATGCTACTAGTACACATCATCTTTGAGCCACTGTACTGTGCCTTTACCTAACCTGATCGACCACACAGAGTGTCAAGGCATCAACACTTAGCACAGTAATGGAAAAGCCTGCCGTATCCAGTCATAGAGCGACTCCTGTCTCTACGACAGACAGCACTGCCAAGGGATAGCCGCCCGTCGGTCACCTGAGATTTCCTTCAACTTCAGCGTGGCTTGCAACCTGAGACCAGACCCAGGGATTGTGTCATCATGGTCATGGACCGCGACTCCCAGAGTGCCTCACTCAGCAGCAGCCAATCACAACAATGAAACACTGGTCTACCACATATAATACTAGCATTTTGTTTTAGTCTCCATGGGGGAAGCATTAAGATTGAAGATTAACTGTTGGACTGAGGTGGCCATTGTCTCTATGACATCTCCAATACTTTCCTGTAAAATGTGCTAGCTGGTAAAGTGTTGTCTTTGCTGTGGTGGCTCGTGTGGAATTTGACACCTGGGTCAGTGGAGGTGCTGTGGTGTTGCTTCTGTTTTGGCTGAGAGGCTCCCCTGGGGTCAGGCTGTAGAAGGGATTGGACAGCTCTACCTTTGAGTGGACAGGACAGCTATCTTATAGCCTTGCCTGTGTGTCAGGGTGGGTGCTAAGAGGATGCAATCTGATCTGATCTGTATGGATAGGACATGAGGCTGACAGTTGCAGTAGCCACTAGCAAAACATGTTCCATCCTGCACTCCTGTGGTGGCCTGGTTAGCTCCTAAACCTAAGTGATGGGCCTGGTTGGGACTTGGATGGCGGACCACCCAGGGAAAATATATTTGCTACTGGAAGTGTTGTTGGGGAACGAGCAACAGGTTGCAAAGATCGGTGTAGCACTGTGTTAGATTAGGGACTTACACAGCAAATGGGCCAGTGTTACCTAGTGTTGATTTTTCAGTGTAACATTTATAGTGTTTATTCAGGTGTTACATTAACTCTGTTGGTGTTAGATTATTACTTAGTGGTCTAAAATAACCCCAGTGGTGGTGTTAATAACCAGAGTTGAGTGTGAGAGTGTGATTGTGTCAGTTTTACTCTGTGGACAGTACAACATTCCCATCAAATCCTGCAGAGGTGGCATCACAGGTCCCAGAGTGGTGTGGCAAAAAAAATCTGTTGTAAAAAGGTTTATTATGGGCTACGATGGGACCAGAGTTTTTCTAAGCAGATCACATGGTTTAAAAAGTGCTGGAAAACCTCCTGTCCCTGGGGAGGAGGAAAAGCTCCTGTCCTTGGGGAGGAGGAAAAGCTCCTGTCCTTGGGGAGGAGGAAAAGCTCCTGTCCTTGGGGAGGAGGAAAAGCTCCTGTCCTTGGGGAGGAGGAAAAGCTCCTGTCCTTGGGGAGGAGGAAAAGCTCTTGTCCTTGGGGAGGAGGAAAAGCTCCTGTCCTGGGGAGGAGGAAAAGCTCCTGTCCTTGGGGAGGAGGAAAAGCTCCTGTCCTTGGGGAGGAGGAAAAGCTCCTGTCCTTGGGGAGGAGGAAAAGCTCCTGTCCTTGGGGAGGAGGAAAAGCTCCTGTCCTTGGGGAGGAGGAAAAGCTCTTGTCCTTGGGGAGGAGGAAAAGCTCCTGTCCTTGGGGAGGAGGAAAAGCTCCTGTCCTTGGGGAGGAGGAAAAGCTCCTGTCCTTGGGGAGGAGGAAAAGCTCTTGTCCTTGGGGAGGAGGAAAAGCTCTTGTCCTTGGGGAGGAGGAAAAGCTCTTGTCCTTGGGGAGGAGGAAAAGCTCCTGTCCTTGGGGAGGAGGAAAAGCCAGTCAAACTGCAACAATCTTGTACTTGTTCATATTAACTACATTTTAAAGAATGTTAGAATAGAAACCAAATTTGATCGCGTTCACATTTTCTCACAAAACAAATGGCCCAATGTTACCGGTACGTTTAACCTGGCAAGTGGCACGGGGCGCATAGTAGGCTAGACTATGCAGATGCTGTTGTTAGTAGCCTACATTTGATTAGACTGAAAAATAGTATTGTTTCAATACAATACAGCATGTCTGATCGCTAATATTTATGTGTATAGGCTGCGATATTTATGTATGAGCTTTTGCTTGTGTCTGTCAAGAGTGATGTGTTATCACTCTTGCTAAATAGATACCGGAGGAAAGTCATGCTCGCCTTGAGCTTTGTGCGTTGTGCCTGGCCTGCGTGTCCTGCGATTTCCGTGAATATGATTGGTCAAGAACCACAAATAGCCTGCAGCAGCACTCCAATGTGAATGACAGAGAAATTGGGTGTGAGTTGACAAATCATGAGGAAAAATCGGGGAAAAAACTGAACTTTTCCCATCTTTTTTACGTTTTGCATTGATATATTTTATTAGACTAAATAAAAAACGATTGAAAAGTGCTGTGGCAAATGCCGCCTCGTCACAAGTTTAAAACCACGCCCATCATTATAAAATTTCCCAGCATGCTTTTCTGCAGGTAGATTTGTTTTAGGATAGTTTTTTTTTGGCATGTTCATTGATTGATTGAGATATTAAACTTATGCTACACAAAGATAAATACACATTTTCTAAACTAATCCAATCAGTTAGTTGGATTTATAGCACCCGTTAATGAAATGGTTGTTCCAGTTTAAATGGTTTCAGGGGTGTCAAACTCATTCCACGGAGGGCCTAGTGTCTGCAGGTTTTTGGTTTTTCCTTTCAATAAAGCCCTAGACAACCAGGTGTGGGGAGTTCCTAACTAATTAGTGATGTTAATTCATCAATCAAGTACAAGGGAGGAGCGAAAACCCGCAGACACTCGGCCCCCCGTGGAATGAGTTTGACACCTGTGGTTTAGGTAGTCCAATTTGTTTGGAGTGCAGGTTGCAGATGAATAAACATTTTGGTTGTTGCCATTCTATCTCTGGCTGCTTTCCAATAGAAATTACTTATCACTTTGCAAGCTAGCAAAATTTGGTCTGTTGAAATTGAGTGTCAGGCTACTCTATTAGGATAAAAAAAAAAGTCTCTTAAATAAGGCCTTAAGAGGTACAGGTGAAGTCGGAAGTTTACATACACCTTAGCCAAATAAATTTAAACTCAGTTTTTCACAATTCCTGACATATAATCCTAGTAAAAAATCCCTGTTTTAGGTCAGTTGGGATCACCACTTATTTTAAGAATGTGAAATGTCAGAATAATAGTAGAGAGAAGGATTTATTTCAGCTTTTATTTCTTTCATCACATTCCCAGTGGGTCAGAAGTTTACATACACTCAATTAGTATTTGGTAGCATTGCTTTTAAATGGTTTAACTTGGGTCAAATGTTTCGGGTAGCCTTCCACATGCTTCCCACAATAATTTGGGTGAATTTTGGCCCATTGCTCCTGACAGAGCTGGTGTAACTGAGTCAGGTTTGTAGGCCTCCTTGCTCGCACACGCTTTTTCAGTTCTGCCCACAAATGTTCTGTAGAATTGAGGTTAAGGATTTGATGGCCACCCCAAAACCTTGACTTTGTTGTCCTTAAGCCACTTTTCCACAACTTTGGAAGTATGCTTGGGTTCATTGTCCATTTGGAAGACCCGTTTGCAACCAATCTTTAAATTCCTGACTGCTGTCTTGTAATGTTGCTACAATACATCCACATAATTTCCCTTCCTCATGATGCCATCTATTTTGTGAAGTGTACCATTCCCTCCTGCAGCAAAGCACCCCAAAACATGATGCTGCCACCCCCGTGCTTCACGGTTGGTATGGTGTTCTTTGGCTTGCAAGCCTCCCCCTTTTTCCTCAAAACATAACAATGGTCATTATGGCCAAACAATTATATTTTTGTTTCATCAGACCAGAGGAAATGTATCCAAAAAGTACAATCTTTGTCCCCATGTGCAGTTGCAAACCGTAGTCTGACTTTTTTATGGCGATTTTGGAGCAGTGCTGAGCGGCCTTTCAGGTTATGTCAATATAGGACTCGTTTTACATTTTAGCAGACGCTCTTATCCAGAGCGACTTACAGTAGAGTGCATACATTTTATTACATTTTTTTTTACATTTCATTACATTTTACATACTGGGACAAGGATATCCCTACCGGCCAAACCCTCCCTAACCCGGACGACGCTATGCCAATTGTGCGTCGCCCCACGGACCTCCCGGTTGCGGCCGGCTGCGACAGAGCCTGGGCGCGAACCCAGCCCAGCCTGGGCACGAACCCAGAGACTCTGGTGGCGCAGCTAGCACTGCGATGCAGTGCCCTAGACCACTGCGCCACCCGGGAGGCAGTACTTTTACTGTGGATATGGATACTTTTGTACCCATTTCCTCCAGCATCTTCATAAGGTCTTTTGCTGTTGTTCTGGGATTGATTTGCACTTTTCGCACCAAAGTATGTTCATCTCTAGGAGACAGAACGCGTCTCTTTCCTGAGCGGTATGACAACTGCGTGGTCCCATGGTGTTCATACTTGCGTACTATTGTTTGTACAGATGAACGTGGTACCTTCAGGCATTTGGAAATTGCTCCCAAGGATGAACTAGACTTGTGGAGGTCTAAAATGTTTTTATAAATGCTTACATAAGAGCATGTAATATTAAGGAGTTGTAAAACATACTGTAATGTCCTTAACCCAACACCTTATCAATGGCTATGGACCTCTTGGCGTAATGTTTAAAAATACTATGAGGTGTTGTTGCATAAAACCGTTGGTGCAAACTATTACTGAAACAAAATATAAACGCAACATGCAACGATTTTAATGTGTTAAATTTTATATAAGGAAATCTCTCAATTCAAATAAATTCGTTAGGTCCTAATCTATAGATTTCACATGACTGGGCAGGGGCACAGCCATGGGTGGGCCTGGGAGGGAATAGGCCCACTCACTGGGGAGCCAGGCCCAGCCAATGAGAATTAACTTTTTCCCACAAAAGGACTTTATTACAGACAGAAATATTCAGTTTCATCAGCTGTCCGGGTGGCTGGTCTAAGAAGATCCCGCAGGTGAATCTGGATGTAGAGGTCCTGGGCTGGCGTTACGTGGTCTACGGTTGTGAGGCCAGTTGGACGTACTGCCAAATTCTATAGAATGATGTTGGAGGTGGCTTATGGTAGAACAATGTACATTCAATTCTCTGGCAACAGCTCTGGTGGACATTCATGCAGTCAGCATGCTAATTGCACACTCCCTCAAAACTTGAGACATCTGTGGCATTACGTTTTGCGACAAAACTGCACATTTTAGAGTAGGCCTTTTATTGTCCCCAGCACAAGGTGTACCTGTATAATGATCATGCTGTTTAATCAGCTTCTTGATATGCATACCTTTCAGGTGAATGGATTATCTTGGCAAATGAGAAATGCTAACTCACAGGGATGTAAACCAATTTGTGCACACATATAAGCTTTTAGTGCATATGGAACATTTCTGCAATCTTTTTTTTCAGCTCAGGAAACATGGTACTAACACTTAACATGTTGTGTTTATATTTTTGTTCATTATATATATCAAATCAAATCAAATCAAGTTTATTTTATATAGCCCTTCGTACATCAGCTAATATCTCGAAGTGCTGTACAGAAACCCAGCCTAAAACCCCAAACAGCAAGCAATGCAGGTGTAGAAGCACTTCCTAGTGTTAAAAATTATATATGAGGAGTTATTGCATAGCACTGAATGTGATAATTCCCTAAAACTGACAAAGTGTAACAGCATCAGCACTAAGTACAGTGTTATTTTTTTATTATTTATAATTTTACCCCATTTTCATGATATCCAATTGGTAGTTACGACCTTGTTTCATCGCTGCAACTCCCAACGGGCTCGGGAGAGGCGAATGTCGAGACATGCATCCTCCGAAACATGACCTGCCATGCCCCACTACTTCTTAAAGGTCCCAAACTGTCATTCTGATTCCCATGTAAAACTGAGTTTTGGACAGCTTTAATTTGAATGTATTTTCCATCCTTATGTGATCTGTTTAGAAATTACAGCACTTTTTGTACAAAGTCTCCCCATTTTAAGGGACCAAACGTATTGGGACAAATTCGCTTACTGTATATGTGTATTAAAGTAGTAAAATTTACATATTTTTCCCAGTATTTGGATAATCCTGAATGAATCATGAAAAATGATGAGTGAAAAAGTTTATGATCAAACTTTATCAATGTCGAAGCAAAAGTAATTTTTCATACTTTGGCCATCATACTTTGATCTGGTTTCATCCAAATATCATCACATTTGAGTAAAAACATGATTATGGCTGTTCATGACCTTTAACACAATGCTCACTTAACCCAGAAGTCAACCTTGCCAATATGTCGGAGGAAACATTGTTCAATTGACGAGCACAATCAGCTTGCAGGCACCCGGCCCGCCACAAGGAGTCGCTAGATGAGCCAAGGAAAACCCACTGACCAAACCCGGATGGTGCATTGCCAGTTGTGTGCTGCTTTATGGTGCTCCTGGTCACAGATCGAACCCCAGGCTGTAGTGGCTCCTCAGCACTTTGATGCAGTGCCTTAGACCGCTGCACAACCTGGGAGGCCCAACACAGTGTTAATTTAACACTGAAAGTGGACCCATATACACACTGGCCCAGTCTTAAGTTTAAAATTGTCAGAGTTGATTCAACATTGGAACATTTGCTGTTTAGGATCCGGAACAGGGTATCATACAAATAGCCATATTGACACTTGCCTCCTGGCATAGTTTGCTAAATTATTTCCTCTTAACATAAGTGAAATAAAGCTTAAGATTATCCCCAGGTAATCAGGTGTTTTGTCACTATTTTGGCAAGATGTGATTGCTTCAACTGACACCTATCAAAAGCAATGTGTGTGTGAGTGACTGCTTGTGTGTGTGTGTGTGATGCTGTTTGTACAGATGGAGTTGTATGCTTATGTGTGCTGTGCAGTGCAATGCAATGCAGAGCGATGTTCCCAGCTCTCTTGTTGTCTGTCTGTCTCCCAGGTAACGGAGACTGCTCTCCCAGGAAGACAGAGAACTCTAGAATGTTGGTGGACCTGTCGGCAAACACACCCAATGGACAGCAGCTCCAGCATCCTAATTCACCCACTGGTGAGTGGTTGCTGAATATATACGTGCACACAAACACACACACGTATGTATGGACGCAGAGAGGAACATACACACGCACACACACCCACACTCAAGAGGATTATGTGTGTTAAGAGAAACAGTTTATCTTATCAACTCATGTCTTATCTGAAGGGTTTTGCATAGTTCCCTTCCCCTAAATGAACAGAAACAGGAAGAGCTGAGGGTGCTATTCACCATGTGGTAGCTGAAGCAGAAAAGGGAAGCTGTTTCCCGCAGCATCCCCCAGTATTAGTACCCTGGTCCCATATCTGTTTATGCTGGCTTGCCAACTGCTATGGTCATTAATAGTTAAAATGAGTCTGCAAGACCCCACAAACAGATCTGGGGTTCAGGCTAAAGTGTTAAACAGGGAGAGAGTCTCAGAGGGAGATAGCACTCACAGACTACAGTGTTAAAGAGGGAGAGAGTCTCAGAGGGAGATAGCTCTCACAGACTACAGTGTTAAAGAGGGAGAGAGTCTCAGAGGGAGATAGCTCTCACAGACTACAGTGTTAAAGAGGGAGAGAGTCTCAAAGGGAGATAGCTCTCACAGACTACAGTGTTAAAGAGGGAGATCGTTCTCACTGACACAGCCTGTGTCATCCTGACCCGGAAGTTGCCTAACACCACTCCGTTTCGACACCATTGTTGTAACATAACACTGACTGGTGCTGAATTTCTCTTGAAATTGACCAATTGTGTCACTGTACAAAACTACAGAACATGTTTGCTGTCACGTTCCTGACCTGTTTTTCCTTTCTCTTGTATTATTTTAGTTGGTCAGGGCGTGAGTTGGGGTGGGTTGTCGATGTGTTTGTTCTATGTTGGGTTGTTTGTGTTCGGCCGGGTATGATTCTCAATCAGAGACAGCTGTCAATCGTTGTCCCTGATTGAGAATCATACTTAGGCAGCCGGTGATTCACGTGGTTTTTGTGGGTGGTTGTATCGCGTGTCTATGTTGTACGTTTGATGCTTGTGTATGCACTTACGTCATTAGCTTCACGGTTGTTTGTTGTTTTGTTTAGTTTGTAAGTGTTTAGTTCGTGGTTCATCTTCGTCTAATAAAAGAAGATGTGTTTTTCTCACGCTGCGCCTTGGTCCACTCTCTCACCTCAAGACGACCGTGACATTTGCTATATGTTTACAATCAAACTATTAATAAGGTAGATCATTTCATATGCTTTTCTCGTTGACTTCAGCTAAATGTCTAGACAGCGCCACTAGCAAAACTATGAGGGTAATGTCAATTACAGTATGAGGGTAATGTAAACTATGTGGGAGATGTAAACTATGAGGTTAAGGTAAACTATGAGGGTAATGTAAACTTTTGTATGAGGGTAATGTAAACTATGAGTTGTTCAAGACACAGCCAGCTACGGGTTGGACAGGCACCCAAGCTCAGATTTGCTTATGATGGCACTTTTCTATTAGTTTGGATACCTAGTTTCTCCTCCTTGGTAACATGACCCATGCTTTGGGAGTTTCTTTCTTTATATTTTATTCATCTGAGTTCTATAATACACTGTTGTCGCAGCAACCATCTCAAGTTCAGCCAGCTGCGACAGCAAAGTGCAGAGCTCGTCATTTTATATATCCCATCTCCCGTACCCCTCGTCTGGGAGGAAAATATGAAAACCAATAGAGCTGTTCCGTGTTGCCAGGATACAGTTCTGGATGATAACCTCAATGTCATGCTGTTAGTAAAACAGGGTCTCCTTCAGTTCAGACAGGGATATAGATAGAACGGGGAATATTGCTAAAGAAAAGACTGCCATGTTGTTGCAGAGATTGTCATGTCATTGCTGACAATAGCAGGAGTCCTGAATTCTATGTGTCCTATGTTGTGAGACAGATGGATGATATCAACCCTATAGCAATCACCACAGTGGACATTGTTGTCATCCCTAAAGCAAACACCACATTGGCACATTGTTGTCATCCCTAAAGCAATCACCACATTGGACATTGTTGTCATCCCTAAAGCAATCACCCCACACACTCCCCTTGTGTTTATGGAGTCTAGGAGCCTAAGGGGACATGGGTATGAGATGGATATTGGTGTGAGAGGTTTGGGGCTATTGCTTTGTCTCCTTGCGTACCCACCCTGTGATCATGGTCAGTCACAAATCACAAACAGCCTTGTCTAAATGGTTGACACTACTATCCGGATAAGGTTTTCCTGACTGTAGGAGAGGATTGCAAGGAGTCACCTTCTGCCTATGTTCAATCTTAAAGTTCCCTGTAACCTATGTCAATCTTAAAGGTCCCTGTAACCTATGTCAATCTTAAAGGTCCCTGTAGCCTATGTTCAATCTTAAAGGTCCCTGTAACCTACTGTATGTTCAACCGTAAAGGTCCCTATATTCAAACAAATGCATTGTATGGGAGAGCACAATCTCTGAATCTCTGAATATTATTCTGTGGCTACGTGTGTGTGTGTGTGTGTTGTCAGTCACAGATACTAGGAGTCTTGTGGCAGTAGAAAACCAGCAGAGGCCTTCCTGCCTTTAGTCAGTGTCAGTCAGCCAGCCAGCCCCCCTCCCCCATATCCCATCCAGCCAGTCTCTAACCCAGCACCATTCAAGTGGAAAACATCAGGGGCTCAGCAGCACCTGTTTAGGCTAGGACATTCCCCTCCCCCTCATTCTTCCTCTTTCATCTTCTTCCTCCCTCCCTCTTCTCCTCCCCAGGGACTGACTGGAACTAGACAAGCCTGTTTCTCATCTCTCCCCAAATAATGTTCAGAGCATGTCACATCACTACACACAGTCCATTTCTGGGAGTAACCAAGTGTATCTTTACATAACATGTTAACTGTGTGCATTCCAGGAGTTTCAGCTTTAAAAATAGCACTTATAGTTGCTTACAATTAAAATAGTGTAATTGTTAGTCAGGTGTGGAGAGTCTCTGTCTCAGGGGGTTTAGCATAAACTTTCCCAATACTGTGAGTATCATTATATCACTTGTTTCGCCAGGGGAAATGACATGCAGATTGTATGAACTTATTCCTATCAATGGAGTTAGTCAAAGAGAAACAGATTCACAAGATGTACAATCCCAACCTTCAGTTCCCACACCTATTGAGAACAAGGATCACCCACAAAAATAATCTAATGTAATTGGCCAAAAACCATCAAACAATAACTTGATTGGTCATAATGGTCTCTTCTAGAAAACACAATCAAACAGGAAGATGAGACAGAAGATGAAGGGGACAGGAGGACCACAGCAGAGGACATGGGCCAAAGCGGGGAAGAGGGATCGGGTTTGGAGGAGCCCATGATTGACAGCCCAAACAACCTACAGGATGGGGTCCCCGGGTCAGAAGGGTCATGTGACCCAGGAACTCGGCTGCCCAATGGTAAATGTTGCTCTAAAGTTGTTTCCCCTTATGTCCCTTCTACAGTATATAGCCCAAACCTCATGTACGTTATATTGAACACCATTGACCCAATACTCTCTGATGTATCGGAGGATTGTCAATGTTTTACCATTAACATCTAGCAAATTGCAAAAACCTGTTAGTTATATATAATACAAATTGGCAGATAATGGATACTTCACGTTGTAGCTCAGTATGAGATATGTATTTTACAGACTAAAGCAATTGCACGTCACTTATCCTACGATTGAAAACAATTATAATGCTTGAGTCAGAAATTGCTTATTTTTGTGTCATTGGGTGTGGAGGTGAAAAGCTTTGCTATGTTCTAGAAGACAATAGTTGAGCCTTAGAATCATTCTCAGGGAAAACATCCCAGGAATCTTCCTCAACCTGTTTCCTAGCCCTTAACTGACGCCATTACTGTGCCTCGGTCGTCACAGATTTAGGATCAGATTTTCAAATGTTGGGCTGCAGATCAAGAGCTGATCATCATTATGATAATGATGATGATGATGAGAGTGCTGTAGTCTAGTTGTGAACCAGGAAAACTATGTACATAGAGACATACAAACACACACTCACCGATGGTAAAAATGGGCACTAAACGTATACAGCACGTTTAGCAATGCAAGACTATAAGATACAATGTAAGACTATAAGGTACAATGTAAGACTATAAGATACAATGTAAGACTATAAGATACAATGTAAGACTATAAGATACAATGTAAGACTATAAGATACAATGTAAGACTATAAGATACAATGTAAGACTCTCTAAACCGCCTTCCGTCTGAAGACACTTTGACAGCAACGCTTAAACATAATACTTTAAACTTATACATATGGTGTGTGTGTGTGTGTGTGTATGTGTGTGTGTTTGTCCCTCCTATAACCATACATTGGGTCTGGTTAGGGACGGAAACATTGTATTTATGTACCTACTGTACTGTGTGGTGATAGAAAGAGAGAAAGCTGTAGTAGAGACAGACCCAGAGCGAAAGGGAACAGAGCTAACACCTCATCTCACCACACTCTATTTCTGGAGATATAAATATCTCTGTAGTTACTACAGTAAGGTCTAGTTCAAATGTATCAATAGTACACAGTGCACATCAGAAACCACGTGTTAGTGTTTTTCTCTGCACTGAAAATCCTCCTTGAAGTAATATTGGCAACGTTTGTAAGTCTCAGCTAGGGTTTGTTTAATGGAGGCTGAGGACGAGGTAGCAATTGACGAGGTTAGGGTTTGTTCACCTCCACAGTCCAGCTATGTATAGGTCCTTTGTAGCTGGTAGAGCATGGCACTTGCAACGCCAGGGTTGTGGGTTTGATTCTCGTGGGGGACTGGTACGAAAAAAAAGAAAATTATGAAAATATATGCATTCTACTGTAAGTTTCTCTGGATAAGAGTGTCTGCTAAATGACGTACATGTTTTACCATTGCAATGTGTTGATTGTTGTTGGGTAGCTGTGAATCTCAATTTCTGTCTTAAGTTTGTTCGGTCCAATATCCCAGTGAAAAGTGTGGCAACTCAAGACTAGGTTACTGAGTTTCTGTGGTTATTGTGTGTTGCTGATCTGGCTCTATGTTAAAGGGGGACCGTGAGTGATGCGAGCTTGCACTTCCTGTGCCCCTCTCAGCTGATAGGCCGTTCCAGTATAACACTTCCTGTGCCCCTCTCAGGTGATAGGCCGTTCCAGTGTAACCAGTGTGGTGTGTCGTTCACTCAGAAGGGCAATCTGTTGAGACACATTAAGCTGCACACGGGGGAGAAGCCCTTCAAATGCCCCTTCTGCAGCTACGCCTGCCGCCGTCGTGACGCACTCACAGGCCACCTACGCACACACTCAGGTCAGCCTCTTTGCCACCTCTGTTCTTTCTTCTTCTTCTTCTTCTTCTTCTTCCTCCTCGTCCTCCTCTTCCTCCTCATCTTTGTGGCTCCTTTATTCACCTATTCCCTCTATATTGAGTCATGCTTGCTTTAACTTTTTTTATTCTGTGGTTACTACTGAGTATTATATCCTGGTTTCAATAAATTCTCGACTTGTCAAATAGTTGATGCTATAGAACAGGCTATAGAACAGGTCTGTCTCGATGTAACTAAAAGCATGATCTCATCTGACTTGTGTCTAAGTTTGTGTGAGACAGATTAGCAACAGTCCCCACAAATATCATTGTTTCTCATTGTTGGATGGATGCATCTCTCTGAAGCTTTGTTTGCAGACAGACAAGGGCTGTGGTTAGGCACCCAGGACATGGTGTTCCTTTCATTCCTATAACCTGCTCACGTCTTGTCTCCTCAGAAAGGAACTCTCTGTTCTCTGTAGATATATGGGGAGACTAAAGAAACGCTGTGTTGTGTTGCTCTAACTGTAACTCACTGTCCTAGCTCTGCATCAAAGACCCCTCTCTCTCTCTGTGGTCTCTACTGCCGTGTCTTTGAGACACAGGACAGACAACAGTACACCGCCATCTCTAGTGTTGTCCTCCTAGAAGTACTCACATGCAGCTACCCAGAACCAGAGGGTCTTTCTCTCTGTCTCTTTCATTCTCTTTTGACCTTTTTCTAATTTTCACTTCCTGTTTTTTAGGCTAAATTCATTCTTCACTCTCCTCCAGTCAGTGTAGGCAGCAAATTAAGGTGTAGTAAGTAGTAGTTCTGTATGAATCCCCTTTCGCCCCTCAGCCTACCTACTATATGAATCCCCTCAGCCCCTCAGCCTACCTACTATATGAATCCCCTCAGCCCCTCAGCCTACCTACTATATGAATCCCCTCTGCCCCTCAGCCTACCTACTATATGAATCCCCTCAGCCCCTCAGCCTACCTACTATATGAATCCCCTCAGCCCCTCAGCCTACCTACTATATGAATCCCCTCTGCCCCTCAGCCTACCTACTATATGAATCCCCTCTGCCCCTCAGCCTACCTACTATATGAATCCCCTCCACCCCTTATCCTACCTACTGTAAGCATCCCCTCTGTCCCTCAGCCTACCTACAGTACTATATGAATCCCCTCTGCCCCTCAGCCTACCTACAGTACTATATGAATCCCCTCTGCCCCTCAGCCTACCTACAGTACTATATGAATCCCCTCTGCCCCTCAGCCTACCTACAGTACTATATGAATCCCCTCTGGCCCTCAGCCTACCTACTGTATACATCCCCTCTGCCCCTCAGCCTACCTACAGTACTATATGAATCCCCTCTGCCCCTCAGCCTACCTACAGTACTATATGAATCCCCTCTGGCCCTCAGCCTACCTACAGTACTATATGAATCCCCTCTGCCCCTCAGCCTACCTACAGTACTATATGAATCCCCTCTGCCCCTCAGCCTACCTACAGTACTATATGAATCCCCTCTGGCCCTCAGCCTACCTACTGTATACATCCCCTCTGCCCCTCAGCCTACCTACAGTACTATATGAATCCCCTCAGCCTATCTACTGTATGAATCCCCCCCGGCCCTCAGCCTATCTACTGTATGAATCCCCTCCGCCCCTCAGACTACCTATTGTATGAATCCCCTCCGCCCCTCAGACTATCTACTGTATGAATCCCCTCTGCCCCTCAGCCTATCTACTATATGAATCCCCCCCGGCCCTCAGCCTATCTACTGTATGAATCCCCTCCGCCCCTCAGACTACCTACTATATGAATCCCCTCCTCCCCTCAGCCTACCTACTATATGAATCCCCCCCGGCCCTCAGCCTACCTACTATATGAATCCTCCCTGGCCCTCAGCCTATCTACTATATGAATCCCCTCAGCCCCTCAGCCTATCTACTATATGAATCCCCCCCGGCCCTCAGCCTACCTACTATATGAATCCCCTCCTCCCCTCAGCCTACCTACTATATGAATCCCCCCCGCCCCTCAGCCTACCTACTATATGAATCCCCTCAGCCCCTCAGCCTACCTACTATATGAATACCCACCGCCCCTCAGCCTACCTACTATATGAATCCCCCCCGCCCCTCAGCCTACCTACTATATGAATACCCACCGCCCCTCAGCCAACCTACAATATGAATCCCCTCTGCCCCTCAGCCAACCTACAATATGAATCCCCTCAGCCAACCTACAATATGAATCCCCTCTGCCGCTCAGCTTACCTACTATATGAATACCCACCGCCCCTCAGCCTACCTACTATATGAATACCCACCGCCCCTCAGCCAACCTACAATATGAATCCCCTCTGCCGCTCAGCTTACCTACTATATGAATACCCACCGCCCCTCAGCCTACCTACTATATGAATACCCACCGCCCCTCAGCCATTCTACAATATGAATCCCCTCTGCCGCTCAGCTTACCTACTATATGAATACCCACCGCCCCTCAGCCTACCTACTATATGAATCCCCTCAGCCTACCTACTATATGAATCCCCTCTGCCCCTCAGCCTACCTACTATATGAATACCCACCGCCCCTCAGCCTACCTACTATATGAATCCCCTCCGCCCCTCAGCCCCTCAGCCTACCTACTATATGAATCCCCTCCGCCCCTCAGCCAACCTACAATATGAATCCCCTCTGCCGCTCAGCTTACCTACTATTTGAATCCCCTCCGCCCCTCAACCTACCTACTACACTACCTGAGCGTTGAATGGAATGTTAGGCACACTTCTGTGGCATACGGAGTAGGTTGGCATGACGTTCTCTTACGTACAAGGCTGTAGTTGAAAGGACTCTTCTCCCTTCTCCTCTCTCTATCTCTGTCCCTCCCTGCCCCCTGGGAGACACATGACACAGTGCCAGGAAACAGGCGAAGAGATTGAGAGGGGAAAGAGACCGAGACAGAGAAACAGAGAGAGACCGAGAAACAGAGAGAGAGACAGTGACAATGTATTGTACAATCAAAATCAAATCAAATGAAATGTTATTAGTTACATACACATGGTTAGCAGATGTTAATGCGAGTGTAGTGAAATGCTTGTGCTTTAAGTTCAGAAAATGCAGTAATATCTTACATATAATGTAACAAATTCACAACAACTACCTTATACACACAAATGTAAAGGGATGAATAAGAATATGTACATGTAAATATATGGATGAGCGATGGCTGTGCGGCATAGGCAAGATGCAGTAAATGGTATAGAATAGAATACAGTATATATATATATATGAGATGAGTAATGTAGGATATGTACACATTATTAAAGTGACTAGTGAAACCTTTATTAAGTCCAATTATTAAAGTGGCCAGAGATTTGAGTCTGTATGTTGTCAGCAGCCTCTCTATGTTAGTCTCTCGGTCCCAGCTTTGACGCACCTGTACTGACCTCGCCTTCTGGATGATAGCGGGGTGAACAGGCAGTGGCTCGGGTGGTTGTTGTCCTTGATGATCTTTTTGGCCTTCCTGTGACATTGGGTGCTGTAGGTGTCCTGGAGGGCAGGTAGTTTGCTCCCGGTGATGCTTTTGCAGACCGCACTACCCTCTGGAGAACTTACTTTCCCCTGTCACAGTGAAGTCACAGATTGGCACTGCATGGATTGTGTTTACAGTATCTGAACCCATCACAAACACATTTTTGAATGGCAATATGAATTCATTCCTAGAATTGCTGTGCAAATGTGTAGTGTGCATGTGATTGGTTGTTCTTGGAGGTGTTTTAGATGCTACATGGAGAGCTATGGAATCACTCATTTTTGACATTACATGAGACAATAAAAGGTTTCTGAGACAAGAAACAATAGGTTCCTGTTTGTCACCCAAATAGAGGCAGCCGACTGAGTCTGAAAGGCTGAGAGCGTTGAGGCTATTTGCATGTTCAAGAATAGCTGCTGAAAGCAGGATTTTGGTGATACATCCAACATCTGCAAAAGGCCACGTGGGGGAGGTTTTGTAAATGAGGTGTGTGTGTGTGTTGCCTATTCCAACATGAAAGTGTAACTGCCCATTGCGGCTGGCTGCTGGCGACAGTTCACAGGTGCTTAGGCCTAGATCATTGGAGAAGACAGACACGTCAGGGTGTTTTTCCATTACCGTGACATTATATTACTTTAGTTGGTAGAACATTGGATTCTTATAATACCCGGGTAGTGGGTTTGATTCCCAAGACCACCCATACGTTAAATGTATGCGCGCGTGACTGTAAGTCGCTTTAGATAAAAGTATCTTAGTTATCAGACTGAAACATGTTTTTCCCACAGTAACAGGTCAGGTAGTTTCTAGTGACGTAGTCACCTCTGCTAATACATTTTATCACGTGAACTACTCCTATTTTGGGCCAGAGTCTGGGTCACTGGTGGGTGTTGTCTGGACCGCCAACTCATTATGAATTTATTCATTCATTCATTCATTAATGAGTAATTCATTCATGAGTGAATGAATGAAGTAGAATTCATAAATTAATGAAGAAAGATTGGAAGGAAGGAAGGGAGGAAGGATTGAAGGAAGGAAGGAAGGATCAACGGATGGATCTTCTCTGTGGGAAAGCTAGGTGAAGTTTTGGCCTGTCTCACCAGCATAAACCCCATCTGAATGGAACTGGCAGCATGGATCACTTCCCACCTCCAGCTGCTGAGGAGAAACACATGCGTTGTCTAACGTTGGAGTTATTTTCCTCCCACTAAGGGATGCAGAACATATTGACTGTCTCTGTACTAGGCCTACAGGACCATTTAATTATGCAACATAGTAGTGAACTAGTATTTTTGCGCCTGGAAGAGTTGTAACAGTTGTTCCTTGGCGTATGAAAGGAACACGTCTGTATTCGAGAGTCTGGTTTGTGTGAGGGATCCTACTAGTTGTGGAGCATAATTACTCCATAGCTCATCACAGCCCTCCTCTATTTTCTGTCTTCTCCATGGGCTCTGTTTGTTTACTACAACCTCCTACAGCAGTGTTTCTCAACTCCAGACCTCCAGTACCCCCAACAGCACACATTTTTGTTTTAGCCCCGGACCAACTCACCTGATTGAACTCATTGAGGGCTTGATGATTAGTTGACAAGTTGAATCAGGTGTGCTTGTCTCGGGCTACAACCAAAAGGTGTTCTCTTGGGTGTACTCGAGGACTGGAGTTGGGAACACTGTCCTAGAAAGTTCACATAGACTCTGTTCTCCACAGGTTCTAAGCGTTTACTACAACCTCCTAGAGAGTTCACATACTGTAGATTTGCGTCACCACAAAAATGCTTTGGACCATGCCCACTCTTTCTCTGTCCATCCATCTGTCTATTAAATTAATATTTTGTTATTTTGATATAATTTCTCTCGTTTAGTGGGCAAACCACACAAGTGCAACTACTGTGGGCGGAGCTACAAACAGAGGATTTCATTGGAGGAGCATAAAGAGCGTTGCCATAACTACCTCCAGAGTGTTGCCATGGATCCCACCTCCATCACCGGGCCTTATCCAGGTGAGTGTCAATGTCCTGCTCTGGTACAGAGACCTGCTATATGGTACAGCACTGATGGTATAGATGCGGAAACGTCTGCTTTGTTTGCCACTTTTCCGCACCTTGCACTTTCTCTTTTTATAATTGATCATTCAAGCATGAAGTTCAATTGAAGACCAATTTTGTTTCTCTGCCTCCTTATTGTAGAGTAAGTGCGAGTACCCTGTGAACTCTACTTAGTTATTTGACATTTATACACCAGCCACCTACAAGCCTTGGTGCAGACTTTCATTCTGCTTTTCCACACACACACGCGCACGCGCACGCACACACACACACACACACACACACACACACACACACACACACACACACACACACACACACACACACACACACACACTCCTCTGACCCCTAGGTGAGGTCCCTAAAGAGCAGAGGCCCCTGGCCGAGGCTGTTGCCAGGGCAACCTTCGACCGCCCACCAGTCATCGAGAGACTGCAGAGTAACATGGGGAAGAGGAAGAGCACCACCCCACAAAAGTTTGTGGGTAAGAATCATCACATCACTTCCTGTGGTGGGGAGCACAATGGTGTGTTGACCCCAAGGATAACTAACTCACAATTACTCATATAAGCTTATATAACTATTGTATTTAAAAGGACAATACATCATTATATTTTTCTTTACAATAACTATTTGAAATGTCTCAGTGTTTGATAATTATTAATTTGTTATTAATTAAAGGTAGACTCAGCAAAAATTACGTTGCCACGAGCAGCACCGGAGATATTGAGATGAGTGAGATGCAACACTTCGCTCTCACACAGTCACACACAGTGTCTGTGCATGCGCATGGGTGCTTCATGCTGTTCACAGCGTGGTAGCCAGGGCACCAAAACAGCTGAGAAGTTCAGCCTCTCACTTCAACACTCTTAGTTGTTACAGAAATCGACCTACCATATTGTTTACGTTTTGCATCTCCCTCATATCACTGAGTATTTAGTGGGGTATTTAGTTAATTCCATTTATTGATTGAATTTAACCTGTTCTGTTAGGTTAAATTCAGTTGACAGTTTTGATTGTTTATGTTTTATGTTCAGTTTGACCGAAATGCAACAGGATAAGTTTATGCATGCAAAAAAGGGAATTGCGTGCCTGGGCAGAGGTTTAGCAACAAAAATATTACCTTGATTTAACGGTAGAAATTAACAAACTATTCACAGATTTCAGCCTTTTGTTCGATTGCTTTAGATTTCAGATCCATTGGTCTTATCCACTGTATTTCTACATTCAATTACAATAAATACTTATCATCAATAACATTATTTTTTTTTGTATTACGAAACAGTTGTAAACATTTAGTTGGCATGTAACTGACAATCATTTTTGCATATTAGCGTTGAACACAGTTATTTTGTTTGTGAGGTATAATTCACTGCACTATTAGATAGAGCGAGACACAGAGAGCGGATGAGAGAGACGAGGGCATGTTTTTCACTCTGTGGTTTGTTACACCTGTATCTCTGCCATAGCTCTTATCGAGAGAAGAGCAAAACAGCTCACCGCGTCCCTGTTCTGGAGGGGTTAAACAGTGCATTCAGATAGATGGGGATTTCCACTATTAAACACAAAACCTCTGAGATAATGCAATAAGAAAAACAAGAAAATTAGCTTCTCAAAAGGGAAAAGGTTCAACTGTGACAGGCACTCATATTCATATACTATATATTTACACTTGTATGTATAGTATATTAGTTGTTGCTAAACATGGTTTCAAGAGGTGTCATTCAACCAGAAACTTTCTCCATACATATGTGAGTTTCATTGTGGTAATATGCATTCTGTGCTCTGTGCAGGTGAGAAGATGATGCGTTACAGTTTCCCAGAGCTGAGCTATGACATGAGTCTGAAGTATGAGAAGGAGGCGGAGCTGATGCAGGCTCACATGATGGACCAGGCTATCAACAACGCCATCTCTTACCTGGGCTCTGATTCCCTGAGACCCCTGGTCCACCACCCCCATCCGCACGGTCCACACGGTCCACACCCATCCCTCTCAATGGCTGAGGTGGTAAACATGGGCAACCCCCTCTACCACCACGTCTACCCCCTGGAACCAGGGCCAGGGCACCGTATGGACCGACCAAGCAGCCGGGACGCCCCACCTCATCCTTCACCTCTGCACCCTCCTCTTCCTGACTTTACTCCCTCCTCCAACGGGCCCATCGCCCTCACCAGACCCAAGCAGCACCAGCTCCAGGGTACCAGAGAGGAGAGAGAGTGTCCTAGCAACAGTGGGCTGGACTCGGCCGAATCTGCCCGGAGCAGCCCTCAGGAGAGGCTAGGTTACCACAGGAACCACAGAAACAACCCCCACCCCCGACCCAGGTCCAGACCCAGCCCAGCCAATGGCGGGAGAGAGGAGGGGCGAGGTGGGGCTGAGGTGGGTGCGGTGGGGTTTACAGCGGAGGTGGCCCGGGGAGAGGCGGCAGAGACGAGTCGGGACGGGGTGCGTGTGTTTGGGCGAGAGGGCCGGGAGGTGAGGGTGTTCCAGTGTGAGCACTGCTGTGTTCTCTTCCTGGACCACGTTATGTACACCATCCACATGGGCTGTCATGGTTACAGGGACCCGCTGGAGTGCAACATCTGTGGCCACCGCAGTAAGGACTGCTACGAGTTCTCATCTCACATCGTCCGCGGGGAACACACCTTCCAGTAGAGGGCTGGACAAGACAGGAGACGTCCCTCCCCATCCTCACCCCAGGACTGTGATGTTGAACTAACTGTGTGTGGTCAATGCAACCAACCAAGGCAGAGAAAACTAACTAACATTTGCTGCAGCATAATGAAACTGACTATATAATTCCAAACAAATATATGAAGGCCTGGGCCAAATACACATTTTCATTTTTTAAGGTGTTTTGAAGATTTTAAAGTTGAGATATGGATCTGAAATGAGGGATTTCTTCGTGTGGGAAAAAGAGGACAAAGAATAAGTATACCTATTCAGTTTTGTTGTGGTCTGTCTCTGAGATTGTCAAAGAGCAACTAATACTGTGAGTAGTTATATTATAGTTTAAAAGTCGTTTCACTGTCCTTGTCTTGCATACTGTATTGTTGCACTTGTTTGCTGCAACACAGACTGCCATGTAAGAGCTCAACTTATCAAGGGGGCTTTCCCTGACTCCACCACCCAAACCATTTCATGCAACATACATCTTCTCTGTCTTATGTCAAAAGCCTTGCTAACTGCAAAGTGCTCAGACGTGTTGTCACACCAGCCACATTAGAGAGACAGAGAGAGAAGAGCGAGTGAGAGAGAGAGAGAGAGAGACAGAGAGAGAGAGAGAGAGAAGAGCGAGTGAGAGAGAGAGAGAGAGAGAGACAGAGAGAGAGAGAGAGAAGAGCGAGTGAGAGAGAGAGAGAGACAGAGAGAGAGAGAGAGAACAAGAAAGAGAGAAAGAAAGAAAATAAAAGAGAAAGAGAGAGACTTACTCAGACAATGATTTACTTTTTCAGACATTGTATACAAATTTGTTATTAAAGTTTTGTTCATTACACTAGCTAACTATCTGCTTTCCTTAGAACAGTTCCTTTAACCTTATCAGTTCCACAACACTTCACAGAGGAAAGGAAAAGCACTGCACTGCAACCTGCCTCCCTAAACCTGTTCTTGCACTAGCAGCCTGATGCCTTGAGGGATGGGGAGGCCGGGAATGGATGAGGCACTCCCTGGTTCAATAGCAACTTCACATATCTTTCTCGCAGCTTGCCTTTACCCCACTCATGTGTCTTTAGTGAACAGGCAGCTTTCTGCAGATTACATGTCAGTGCATGTACTCCACTGTGCTCCAGGTTTGGGATCAATGCCATTTCAATTCAGTCAATGAAAAAAAGCAATGAGGAAAATTGGCATTGGAATTTGGAATTGCAATTTACTTTTTTTGTTGATAGAATTTAAATTGAATTGATCCGAACCCTGCTGTACAGTGGATATGAATGATGTGGAAAGGATTTAGCCAAGTACAAATGGCAATGCACTTTAAACTGATACACTGGTACTGTCAAGTAGACAGAAAGCAGTGTGGTTTAGAGTTTACTAAGAGCCTTTTTAGAAGGATACTGCCAATGAAGAAAGATGGCACCGATTTGGATCAAATATGATAATCTAGGTGCACTTGGACAAATGCCTAAGACAATGTACATACTGCTCTTTAGATAACTGATATTTTGCTGGCAAAATATGTATTACCGCTGTTGTTCTGTTTATTTTGCAGCGTATACCATATTTTGAATTGACACTGTCTTTTGTCTTGATAGTCTTTGGCCATTGGAATGGCCCTATGTATATGGCCAGGAACAGTTCACTGTTCAATTCAAACTTCTTCTCTCCTGCCTGGTCTATGTAACCTTCCTGGTCAAAGTAGCAGCTTATTTCTGTTTACATGACAGCGACGTGGACAAATTATATATCTACTCATAGTGCAACAGACATACGGTACTTCTATTACAACAGCTTATTGTTACTGTAAAGTATTGGCAATAGTATCTGTTTCCACTTTTTAGTTGTTGTAGTATCTCATATACTATTGTACATTGTACATTCCCACACTGCATTATTGTTATTAAATGAGCGCCCCTATTTTTGTATTTAATCACACCTTTATCTTTGATAACAAATATTTCTATAGGTGTTCTAATGCAACGGTATAGGCCTATTCTATGTTATAATTGTCTTAAATCTATTGTATGTCTGCCTATTTTCTTTGTCTAAACAAATCCACAAACATAACAACTCGCTATGAAGCAAGCATGATGCAAAGAAATTGTTTTTAGAGATGTTTTTTAGAATATACAGTACCAGTCAAAAGTTGACACCTACTCAATCAAGTTTTTTTTATTTTATTTGTACTATTTTCTACATAATAGAATAATAGTGAAGACATCAAAACTATGAAATAACACATGGAATCATGTAGTAAACAAAAAAGTGTTAAACCAATCAAAATATATTTTATATTTGTGATTCTTCAAAGTAGCCACCCTTTGCCTTGATGACAGCTTTGCACACTCTTGACATTCTCTCAACCAGCTTCAACTGGAATGCTTTTCCAACAGTTTTGAAGGAGTTCCCACATATGCTGAGCACTTGGCTACTTTTCCTTCACTGCGGTCCAATTCATCCCAAACCATCTCAATTGGGTTGAGGTCGGGTGATTGTGGAGGCCGGGTCATCTGATGCAGCACTCCAATACTATCCTTCTTGGTCAAATAGCCCTTAAACAGCGTGAAGGTGTGTTGGGTCCAAAACAAATGATAGTCCCACTAAGCGCAAACCAGATGGGATGGCATATCGCTGCAGAATGCTGTGGTAGCCATGCTGGTTAAGAGTGCCTTGAATTCTAAATAAATCACCAACAGTGTCACCAGCAAAGCACCCACACACCATCACACCTCTTCTTCCATGCTTCACGGTGGGAACCACACATGTGGAGATCCTCTGTTCAGATACTCTGCGTCTCACACGGCGGTTGGAACCAAAAATCTCAAATTAGGACTCATCAGACCAAAGGACAGATTTTCACCGGTCTAATGTCCATTGCTTGTGTTTCATGCTGGTTAAGTGTGCCTTAAGTGTGCCTTCCCACACCTCCTCCTCCATGCGTCACGGTGGGAACCACAAATGCGGATATAATCCGTTCACCTACTCTCACAAAGACAGGGTGGTTGAAAGAAAGGACAGATTTCCACCGGTCTAATGTCCATTGCTCGTGTTTCCTGGCCCAAGCAAGTATCTTCTTATTATTGGTGTCCTTCACTAGTGGTTTCTTTGGAGCAATTCGACCATGAAAGCCTGATTCACGCAGTCTCCTCTGAACAGTTGATGTTGAGATGTGTCTGTTACTTGAACTCTGTGAAGTATTTATTTGAGCTGCAATTTCTGAGGCTGGTAACTCTGCTGCAGAAGATAAATTCATTAAAGGTAACTGGGTCTTCTCTTCCTGTAGCGGTCCTCATGAGAACCAGTTTCATCATAGCGCTTGATGGTTTTTGCGACTGCACTTGAAGAAACTTTCAAAGTTCTTGACATTTTCTGGATTGACTGACCTTCATGTCCTAAAGTAATGATGTACTGTTGTTTTTCTTTGCTTATTTGAGCCATTTTTGCCATAATATGGACTTGGTCTTTTACCAAATAGGGCAATCTTCTGTATACCACTCTTACCTTGTCACAACACAACTGATTGGCTCAAACACATTAAGAAGGAAAGACATTTAAAAATATATATGTTTAACAAGGCACACCTCTTATCCTCATGAAGCTGGCTGAGAGAATGCCAAGAGTGTGCAAAGCTGTTTATTCTACAATGTAGAAAATAGTAAAAACATAAAGAAAATCCTTCAATGAGTAGGAGTGTCCAAACTTTTGACTGGTACTGTATGAAAAACATATGTCACACCACCTGTAGTAAAGAGCACACAATTGCTTTACTATCTGTTACAAAACATTTATGCAGAGGCATTATATGTTATATTTGTCACTGTAGATAATCTGTTTGTATTCTGTTTTATTCTCTCCTTCCAAAAGCATCGATGTGTGCATTAATTGCTTTGGCAACTCCCCCATTGAGGAAGACAGTGTCAGCACCAAGATTAGACTTTTGAAGAATGATCTACTTAACAAAACGTCACTGGGAAGAAAAAAATACAGATTATTGTTTTTGAATGTGAACTCGATAGTGTATAGTTAAAAGTATTTTTTAGATTTTTCACCGGCAGCTTTTACTGTGTGTATATGTAGAGGCCTTAGCTCAAAGTGCTTGTTGTTGGACCTACCGCTGTTGTACGAGCCGTCTTACCTCTGTTAGTTCAACCTTGTTAAAGAGTGATACATATAAAGTTGAAGCATCATGTGTAAATATATCTGTAGGCTATAGCCTATATATGAACTTATATGAGCCTATATGAACACAAAGAAGAAGTGATATTATTGACAGACTCCACACTCCTAGATGAAGAGCATACTTGAAGTGGAAATAGTGACGCTCCTGATTGTGCTGCATTTTTATACTTACTAAAAACGGCGCTAGATTTATATTTTTCTTGGTAAATGTAAAATATGAATAGTTTTGTGAAAATGACATGCTTTTTTATTATTCTTAAGCGCTAACCAACAAAACTGGTAAAAGAGAGGGTTACTGTGTATTGTTTTATACATATTGTATATGGTGTTTATTTTGGCACTATGAAAATGGGTTAGGAATGTGCACCTATATATTTGTTGTAATGATTATCATGTGGGGGACTCAGGTATTTGTCTTCTATGTACTTCTACTTTTGTATTTCTTAAAATACATATTGAAATACATATTTTTTTTATAAACTAAATAAATAAATAAATCATTTGGGATATTGCTTTCATTGATAGGTTCATCTCTGAAATTGGTGAATTTTGTGATGTTACAGATGCTACAAATTAAAATACCTGAAGAGAATATTGAGGTATTACCAAAACCAATGTTGCTACTGAAGTTTGCTTCCAATATCATTGAAATGAAATGAAGATACTGTGCTGTAAATAGCAAAATATTTGTTTATGACATGAGCTTTCCACTATTCAACTATAGATTGTTTTGTATGGATGTCAAGTGTGATGAAACAAGTTATTACCAGTTTGTATGGTGAAAGATAACCACACACAATCTATGTATCCTAGCACCTTATCCCATAAGAGTCTAAGACCCCTTGAAGTATCAAAAAAATACATAAACAAATTATTTGATGAAAAAAGTGTTTTGGCCTTACTGCTATTAGCCCATACACATGCACTGATTAACAGATTTACAATATGAACAGATATCTTAGAGGTATAAGAATGACCAGGACACATTTATATATATAGAGAGAGAGATATTACATGTATTTAACCCCTTATGGTACCATGGTACGTTCAGATGAGTCTTGTGAGGCCTATGGGCATACTAGAGCAAGTAAAATGATGGAATTAAGAAATATATAAATATTAGGACGAGCAATGTCGGAGTGGCATTGACTAAAATACAGTAGAATACCGTATATACATTTGAAATGAGTAAAGCAGTATGTAAACATTATTAAAGTGATTAGTGTTCCATTACTAAAGTGACCAGTGAGTACAAGTCTATGTTCATAGGGCAGCAGCCTCTAAGGTGTAGGGTTGAGTAACTGTGTGGTAGCTGGCTAGTGATGGCTTTTTAACAGTCTGATGGCCTTGAGATAGAAGCTGATTTTTCGTCTCTCGGTCCCAGCTTTGATGCACCTGTACTGACCTCGCCTTCTGGATGATAATGGGGTGAACAGGCCCTGGCTCAGGTGGTTGATGTCCTTGATGATCTTTTTGACCTTCCTGTGACATCGGGGGCTGTAGGTGTCCTGGAGGGCAGGCAGTGTGTCACCGGTGATGTGCTGGGCTGACCACACCACCCTATGGAGAGCCCTGCGGTTGCGGACGGTGCAGATACAGCCCGACAGGATTCTCTCAATTGCACATCTGTAAAGGTTTGTAAGAGCAAAGACAAATTTCTTCAGCCTCCTGAGGTTGAAGAGCCACTGTTGTGCCTTATTTACCACACTGTCTGTGTGGGTGCACCATTTCAGATTGTCAGTGAGGTGTACGCTGCGGAAATAGAACCTTTTCACCTACCTACTATTCATATACAGTTTTGACACACCTACTCATTCAAGGGTTTTTTGTTATTTTTACTATTTTCTACATTGGAGGATAATAGTAAAGACTTCAGAACTATGAAATAACACATGGAATCATATAGTAACCCCAAAAAGTGTTAAACAAATCAAAATATATGTTATATTTTAGATTCTTCAAAGTAGCCACCCTTTGCCTTGATTACAGCTTTGCACACTCTTGACATTCTCTCAACCAGCTTCACCTGGAATGCTTTTCCAATAGTCTTGAAGAAGTTCCCACATATGCTGAGCACTTGTTTGCTGCTTTTCCTTCACACTGCGGTCCAACTCATCCCAAACCATCTCAATTGGGTTGAGGTTGGGTGATTGTGGAGGCCGGGTCATCTGATGCAACACTCCATGACTCTCCTTCTTGGTCAAATAGCCCTTACACAGGCTGGAGGTGTGCTGGGTGATTGCCCTGTTGAAAAACAAAGGATAGTCCCACTGAACGCAAACCAGATGGGATGGCATATCACTGCAGAATGTTGTGTTAGCCATGCTGGTTAACTTCTTATGTCTGGGGGCGCTATTTTCACGTTCGGATGAAAAGCGTGCTAGAGTAAACTGCCTGCTACTCAGGCCCAGAAGCTAAACTGTGCATATTATTAGTAGATTTGGATAGAAAACACTCTGAAGTTTCTAAAACTGTTTGAATGATGTCTGTGAGTATAAGAGAACTCATATGGCAGGCAAAAACCTGAGAAGAAATCTAACCAGGAAGTGGGAAATCTGAGGTTTGTAGGTTTTCAAGTCTTTGCCTATACAAGATACAGTGTAAATTTGGTCCGATTGCACTTCCTAAGGCTTCCACTAGTTGTCAACAGTCTGTAGAACCTTATTTCAGGCTTCTACTGTGGAGGGGAAGCGAATAAGAGCCGTTTGACTAAGGGGTCTGGCAGAATGCCATGAGCTAAATCAGGCTCACGGCCGTGAGAGCGAGCTGCATTCCTTTTCATTTCTAAAGACAAAGGAATTGTCCAGTAGAAACATTATTGAAGATGTATAATAAAAACATCCTAAAGATTGATTCTATACATCGTTTGACATGTTTCTACGAACTGTAATGGAACTGTTTTGACTTTTCGTCTGGACTTTCGTCTAGACTTGCCCGCACCTTGTGAATTTCGGTTGGTGAACTAAATGCGCTAACAAAAAGGAGGTATTTGGACATAAAGATGAACTTTATCGAACAAAACGAACATTTATTGTGGAACTGCGATTCCTGGGAGTGCATTCCGATGAAGATCATCAAAGGTAAGTGAATATTTATAATGCTATTTCTGACTTTTGTTGACTCCACAACATGGTGGGTATCTGTATGGCTTGTTTTGGTGCGCTGTACTCAGATTATTGCATGGTGTGCTTTTGCCATAAAGTATTTTTGAAATCTGACACAGCGGTTGCATTAAGGAGAAGTATATCTTTAATTCCATGCATAACACTTGTATTTTCATCAACATTTATGATGAGTATTCCTGTAAATTGATGTGGCTCTCTACAAAATCACCAAATGTTTTGGAGGCAAAACAATACTGAACATAACGCGCCAATGTAAACTGAGATTTTTGGATATAAATATGAACTTTATCGAACAAAACATACATGTATTGTGTAACATGAAGTCCTATGAGTGCCATCTGATGAAGATCATCAAAGGTTAGTGATTCATTTTATCTCTATTTCTGCTTTTTGTGACTCCTCTCTTTGGCTGGTAAATGGCTGTGTTTTTCTGTGACTAGGCGCTGACCTAACATAATGAGATGGTGTGCTTTCGTCGTAAAGCCTTTTTGAAATCGGACACTGTGGTGGGATTAACAACAACTTTACCTTTAAAACGGTGTATAATACTTGTATGTTTGAGGAATTTTAATTGTGAGATTTCTGTTGTTTGAATTTGGCGCCCTGCACTTTCACTGGCTGTCGATCCCGTTAACGGGATTTCAGCCGTAAGAAGTTAAGTGTGCCTTGAATTCTAAATGAATCACAGACAGTGTCACCAGCAAAGCCCACCCACACCATCACACCTCCTCCTCCATGCTTCACGGTGGGAAATACACATTCAAATATCATCCGTTCACCTACTCTGCGCTTCACAAAGACACATTGGTTGGAACCAAAAATCTCACATTTGGATTCATCAGACCAAAGGACACCTGTCTAATGTACAATGCTTGTGTTTCTTGGCCCAAGCAAGTCTCTAATTATTATTTGTGTCCGTTAGTAGTGGTTTCTTTGCAACAATTCAACCATGAATGCCTGATTCACGCAGTCTCCTCTGAACAGTTGATGTTGATATGTGTCTATTACTTGGACCCTGTGAAGCATTTATTTGGGCTGCAATTCCTGAGTTAACTCTGAGTCTCCTTACCTGTGGTGGTCCTTATGAGGGCCAGTTCCATCATGGTGCTTGATGGTTTTCTGGATTGACTGACCTTAAAGTGATTATGGACTGTCGTTACTCTTTGCTTTTTTGAGCTGTTCTTGCCATAATATAGACTTAGTCTTTTACCAAATAGGGCAATCTTCTGTATACCACCCTTACCTTGTCACAACACAACTGATTGGCTCAAACACATTAAGAAGGAAAGAAATTCCACACGTTTACTTTTAACAAGGCACACCTGTTAATTGAAAGAATTCCAGGTGACTACCTCATGAAGCTGGCTGAGAGAATGCCAAGAGTGTGAAAAGCTGTCATCAAGGCAAAAGGTGGCTACTTTGAAGAATCATAAAATATATTTGTATTTGTTGAACACTGTTTTGATTACTACATGATTCCATATGTGTTATTTCATAGTTTTGATGTCTTCACTATTATTCTACAATTGCGAAAATAGTAAAACATTAAGAAAAACCCTTGAATGAGTAGGTGTGTCCATACTTTTGACTGGTACTGTACATTACTATTACAGAATTTCCACGTTGGTGAGGATATTGGAAATGTAATCTAATTCCATGTAATCGAAGGGTGATAACTTGTTTTTAACTAGGACAGAATAATTTATTCCTGACTTTATCCGACATAACCTGGGTACAGCAGATGCCCTTATTGTATAGGACACTTTTAAATGTTGTCACGCCCTGACCTTAGAGATCCTTTTTATGTCTCTATTTGGTTTGGTCAGGGTGTGATTTGGGGTGGGTATTTTATGTTCTATTATTTGTATTTCTATGTTTTGGCCGGGTATGGTTCTCAATCAGGGACAGCTGTCTATCGTTGTCTCTGATTGAGAACCATATTTAGGTAGCCCTTTTTCCCACCTGTCTTTGTGGGAAGTTGACTTTGTTTATGGCACTTAGCCTTAAGCTTCACAGTTTGTTTTGGAGTGTTTATTGTTTTGTTCGGCGTCTTTTCATTTATAATAAAAGAAAATGTACGCTCAACATGCTGCACCTTGGTCCAGTTCTTTCAACGGCCGTGACAAATGTGCCATTAGAGGCCAGGCAATTCAATATTCATCTTTAAAACAAAAGCAATTTAGGTCAAAAGAGTTCATATTAACAAATTAAATAGAAGGACTAACAGTACAGATAGATAGCCACAAAAACTGTACCATAGAGAGACAGAATAAGTTAGAGAAAAAAAAAATGATTGGAGAAACTTATTCAAGAAAGATCAACTGTAATATATAATAAAAATAAAGCGAACTGGATGGAATATGGGGAAAGATGAACCAAATGTTTGTTTTATTTTCAATATAAAAATGCTACCAAAAATAATTCACTTAAACTTGTTACAAATGACAAATTCAAATGTCATCACCCATCTAGACACAATACCACATAATGACACATTGTAAATTCTAAATTTCTGCAAATGTATTGAAAATTAAATACAAAAATATCTAATATACATAATTACTCACACTCCTAAGTCAATACTTTGTAGAAGCGTCTTTGGCATTGATTACAGCTGTGAGTCTTTCTGGGTAGATGTCTAAGAGCTTTGCAAACCTGTATTGTACAATATCTGCACATTATTCTTTTTTTAATTCTTCAAGCTCTGTCAAGTTGGTTGTTGATCATTTCTAGGCAGCCATTTTCAAGTCTTGCATAGATTTTTAAACCAATTTAATTCAAAATTGTAACTAGGCCTGTCAGGGACATTCAGTGTTGTTTTGGTGAGCAACTCCAGTCTAAATTTGGCCTTGTGTTTTAGGTTATTGTCCTCCTGAAAGGTGAATTGGTCTACCAGTGTGTGTTGGAAAGCAGACTGAACCAAGTTTTCCTCTAGGATTTTGCCTCTGCTTAGCTGTATTCCATTTATTTTTATCCCCCAAAAATTCCTAGTCCTTTTCAATGACACGCATTCCAATAACATTATGCAGCCACCACCATGCTTGAAAATATGAAGGGTGGTACTCAGTGATGTGTTGTGTTGGATTTGCCCCAAACATAACGCTTTGTATATAGGACTTCAAGTTCATTTCTTTGCCAAATTTTTTTCAGTTATACTTGAGTGCCTCATTGAAAACAGGATGCATGTTTTGGAATATTTTATTCCGTACAAGCTTCCTTCTTTTCACTCTGTCAATTAGGTTAGTATTGTGGAGTAAATACAAAATTGTTGATCCATCCTCAGTTTTCTCCTACCACAGCCATTAAACTCTGTAACTGTTTTAAAGTCACAATTGGCCTCATTGTGAAATCTCTGAGCAGTAGCCTTCCTGTCCGGCAACTGAGTTAGGAAGATAAATTGCTGTTTGAAATTCACTGCTCGACTGAGTGACCTTACAGATTATTGTATGCTTGGGGTACATAGATTAGGTTGTCATTCAAAAATCATGTTAAACCCGATTATTGCACACAGCGTGAATCCATGCAAATTATTATGTGACTTGCTTAGCACATTTTTACTCCTGAACTTATTTAGGCTTGCCATAACAAAGGGGTTGAATATGTATTGACTCAAGACGTTTGAGCTTTTCATTTTGAATACATTTTCAAAAATGTCTAAAATCATAATTCCAGAGAAGAGAAGAGGTATTTGGAGTGGACTTCTAGTCCGACTCAGGAGGCGTGCACACCATCCACCGCTTCCGAGTATTTTACTTGCTAATGTTCAGTCCCTGGACAATAAAGTAGATGAGCTCAGGGTGAGAATGTCCTTACAGAGAGACATCAGGAACTGTAACATACTCTGTTTCACGGAATTATGTCTCTCTCCGGATATACTGTCCCCGTCCATACAGTCAGCTGTGTTCGCAATACATTGTGCAGACAGGAATAAAAAAACTCTGGGGATAAGAAAGGCAGTGGTGTATGTTTCTTGATTAACTACTCATGTGATTGTGGTAACGTACAGTAACTCAAGTCCTTTTGTTCACCCGACCTAGAATATCTTACAATCAAATGTCGACCGTATTACCTCCCAAGAGATGTCTCTTCGGTTATAGTCACAGCCGTATATATTCCCCCTCAAGCCGATATCACAACGGCCCTCAAGGAACTACACTGGACTTTGTGCAAACTGGAAACCACATATCTTGAGGCCACATTTATTGTAACTGGGGATTTTAACAAAACAAATTTGAGGAAAATCCTACCTAAGTTCTATCAACACATTGCTTCTAGTACTCGCGCTACAAAACCTCTCAACCATTGTTACTCTCGCTTGCGGGACGGCTACAAAATTAATATATTTCTTAATTCCATTATTTTACTTTTAGATGTGTGTGTATTGCTGTGAATTGTTAGATAATGCTGCGCAATTGGAGCTACAGTAGGAACACAAGCATTTAGCTACACCAGCAAGAACATCTGCTAAATATGTGCATGTTACCAATAACATTTGATTTGGTTTGATTTTATTCATTTTAGAGATGTTCAGGACCAGTTTATTACTGGCCACCCATTCCAAAACAGACTGCAACTCTTTGTGGGTTTCAGTGAATTCATTAGCTGTGGTTGATGATGTGTATATGGTTGAATCATCAGCATACATGGACACACAAGCTTTGTTTAATGCCAGTGGCAGGTCATTGGTAAAAATAGAAAAGAGTAGAGGGGCTTGAGAGCTGCCCTGCGGAACTCCATATTTGACATTAGAGAAGCTTCCATTAAAGAAAACCCTCTGAGTTCTATTAGATAGATAGCTCTGAATCCACAATATGGCAGAGGTTGAAAAGCCATAACACATTAGTTTTCTCAACAACAGGTCAATAATAAGGTCAATAATGTCAAAGGCTGCACTGAAATCTAACAGTGCAGCTCCCACAATCTTATTATTATAAAAAATGTTCAACCAATCATCTGACATTTGTGTCAGTGCAGTACATGTTGAGTGCCCTTCTCTACAATTACACTGAAAGTCTGTTGTTAATTTGTTTACAGAGAAATAGCATTGTATTTGATCAAACACCATTTTTTCCACCAGTTTGCTAAGAGCTTGCAGCAAGCTGGTACGTCAGCTGTTAGAACCAGTAAAAGTTGCTTTGGCAGACCCGGCCTTGGTCGGCAGGATCACTGGATCGATAGTACTGTAGCGTGCCAGCAACTGATTCCAAACACCTCGCTGGATCCTAACTCAAATGGTAGCTAGCTACTAAGAAACTACTCAAACTGTTAAGAGAATTTTGTTATCAATGTTCATAAACTGAAATTCAATTAAACTACTCTGTCTGTTACTAAGAATTTGTAAGGTTCTTATTGAAATGAAACAGACAGAGGCCAGTCTACAATAGTCAGCAAAGTTTATTTACGAGAGCTCTGCTGTGCATATACAAAAACGTCCCTTTTATAATATTCTCTTAACCTGTTACTGAATAGGGGGCGCTATTTTCACTTTGGGAAAAAATCGTGCCCAAATTAAACGGCCTCGTACTCTGTTCTAGATCATACAATATGCATATTATTATTACTATTGGATAGAAAACACTGAAGTTTCTAAAACTGTTTGAATTATATCTGTGAGTAAAACAGAACTCATTTGGCAGCAAACTTCCAAACAGGAAGTGAAAATTCTGAAAATGGGGCTCTGTGTCAGGGCCTGCCTATTCAACTGGCTTATATTTATGGATCTGTATGCACTTCATACGCCTTCCACTAGATGTCAACAGGCAGTAGAATGTTGAATGGGGTGTCTAGCTTGATGTGAGACCGAATGAGAGCTTTTGGAGTGACAGGTCCGCTCTATTGTCAGTATTCAACTGCGCACCAGGGAACCCCACATTGTCTTCTGAAATGCGTTAGGTATACACGGCGAAATGCTCCGGCTCGGATTTTATTGGATATATATGAGAAAAACATCATAAAGTTGGATTTTCAACCGAGTTTGACCAGTTTATTCAACGTTTATTGGGACTTTTGGAATTTTTCGTTCCATGCGCTAAGAGTTCTTGGACATGTGCCCTCCACATGGCTAGCCAAAGTTGCTAATTCGACAGAAGAAATAGACATTCTAAAACAAAACAACGATTTATTCTGGAACTAGGACTCCTTGCACAACATTCTGATGGAAGATCATCAAAGGTAAGAGAATATTTATGATGTTATTTCGTATTTTTGTGGTTTATGTTGGCTCCAACAAGGCGGAGAATTGATGGGCGCTGTCTCACAATATTGCATGCTGTACGTTGTACTAAAGTTATTTTTTAAAATCGAACACATCGGTTGCATTAACCTGTTTGGGCTGCAGGGGCAGTATTGAGTAGCCGGATAAAAGGTGCCCATTTCAAACGGCCTCATACTCAATTCTTGCTCGTACAATATGCATATTATTATTACTATTGGATAGAAAACACTCTCTAGTTTCTAAAACCGTTTGAATTATATCTGTGAGTAAAACAGAACTCATTTTGCAGCAAACTTCCTGACAGGAAGTGGAAAATCTGAAATCGATGCTCTGTTCTAGGGCCTGCCTATAAATGTCCTTGATATTTATTAGAATACATGCACTTCATACGTCTTCCACTAGATGTCGACAGGCAGTGAGAGAAGAAATGGAGTGTGTAACTTGATCTGGGGTCGAATAAAAGCCCCCCGCATGACGTGTCACCAGTTTCCTGTTTTCTGGAGAGCGCGTGAAGGGACCTGGTTTTGCCTTCTGATAAGCTGTCGTTATAGACGACTAATATCTCCGGCTTTGATTTTATTTGATACATGTGACAATATCATCGTAAAGTATGTTTTTTCAATATAGTTTTATTAGATTATTGAAAATTTTTCGGGACGTTAGGCGTGTTGCGTTGTGTGCCTTTGTTCAGGAAGGAGAGCTTCGTGCCACTTTGCTAGCTTTCCGTGCTAATTGACTGGAGAAGAGGACATTCTAAATCCAAACAACGATTGTTCCCGACAAAGGACCCCTTGTACAACATTCTGATGAAAGATCATCAAAAGTAGGACCCATTTTATGATGCTATTTCATATATCTGTCGAACATGTGAAATAGTCGTTTGCGCCCAGATTTTGGGTCTCTCTCGCTATACCTAAGCTGGATGTCGTAATGAAGTTATTTTTTGAATTCTAACACGGCGATTGCATTAAGAACTAGTGTATCTATCATTTCCTATACAACATGTATTTTTTAGTAACGTTTATGTATAGTTATTTGGTCAGAATAGTTGAGTGCCATAAAAATATCCGCACATTCTGGGAAAAAGATGCTACGTTAGCACAATGTATAACCACTGATTTCAGCTCTAAATATGCACATTTTCGAACAAAACATAAGTGTATGTATAACCTGATGTTATAGGACTGTCATCTGATGAAGCTTATCAAGGTTAGTCAAAAATTATATATCTTTTGCTGGTTTATTCGCTATCGCTAACGTGCCTATTGCTATCGCTAATGTGCCTTGATGAATGAATGCGGTAGTGTGGTAGGCTATTGTAGTAAGCTAATATAATGCTATATTGTGTTTTCGCTGTAAAACACTTAAAAAATCGGAAATATTGTCTGGATTCACAAGATGTTTGTCTTTAATTTGCTATACACCATCGATTTTTCAGAAATGTTTTATGATGAGTATTTAGGTATTTGACGTTGGTGTCTGTAATTACTCTGGCTGCTTCGGTCCTATTTGTGACGGTAGCTGTGATGGTAGCTGCAATGTAAAACTGATTTATACCTCAAATATGCACATTTTTCGAACAAAACATAGATTTATTGTATAACATGTTATAAGACTGTCATCTGATGAAGTTGTTTCTTGGTTAGTTTAGTTGGTTCTTGGTTAGTTAGGTTGGCTTTGTGCATGCTACCTGTGCTGTGAAAAATGTCTGTCCTTTTTTGTATTTGGTGGCTTCTTAAGGCTGCAAGCCCGATATCGGTACACCTATGACAACATCCAGCTCAAAGTGCAGGGCGCGAAATTCAAAAAAATATTTTTTTTAAATATTTAACTTTCACACATTAACAAGTCCAAGACACCAAATGAAAGATACAGATCTTGTGAAAAAAGCCACCATTTCAGATTTTTAAAATGTTTTACAGGGAAGACAAAATATGTAAATCTATTAGCTAACCACGTTAGCAAAAGACACCACTTTTCTAACTCTTACTCCATCAGGTGCTATCACCAATTCGGCCAAATAAAGATATTGATAGCCACTAACCAAGAAAAAACCTCATCAGATGACAGTCTGATAACATATTTATTGTATAGGATAGGTTTTGTTAGAAAAATGTGCATATTTCAGGTATAAATCATAGTTTACAATTGCACCCACCATCACAACTCGACTAGAATAAATACAGAGAGCAACGTGTATTACCTAATTACTAATCATAAAACATTTCTTAAAAATACACAGCTCACAGCAATGGAAAGACACAGATCTTGTGAATTCAGACAATATTTCAGATTTTCTAAGTGTTTTACAGCGAAAACACAATAAATCGTTATATTAGCATACCACATATGCAAACGTTACCCGAGCATTGATTCAAGCCAAAGAGAGCGATATCGTTATCATCGCCAAAATATATTAATTTTTTCACTAACCTTCTCAGAATTCTTCCGATGACACTCCTGTAACATCATATTACAACATACATATAGAGTTTGTTCGAAAATGTGCATATTTAGCCACAAAAAACCGTGGTTATACAATGACAATACTAGCAAAACTAGCCTGAAAATGTCGGGCGCCATCTTTCACAGTGATCTTGTCTCATGGATAACTATTCATAAACTTGACTAAAAAAATATAAGTTGGACAGCTATCGAAAGACAAATTAGTTCTTAATGCAATCGCTGAATTACATTTCTAAAATTATCCTTACTGTGCAATACAGGGTTCGCCAAGCGAAGCTATACCAAACAAAATGGCGGAATATGCGTTTAACATTTTTCGACAGAACAACGATTTATCATCTTAAATATTTCTTACTATGAGGTGATCTTCCATCAGAATCTTGGGCAATGTATCCTTTCTTGGGTCTAATCTTCTTTTGGTCGAAAGATGTCCTCTTGTCCGTCGAAATGCCCACTAACGTTCGACCGGGACCCCGAAACGTGCCCGGCGCTTCAAAGTGCATCACATAGAAATGCCTCAAAATCGCACTAAACGGATATAAATTGCTATAAAACGGTTTAAATTAACTACCTTATGATGTTTTTAACACCTATAACGAGTAAAAACATGACCGGCGATATATTACTGGCTAAACAACAGCTTGGAAAGAAGCAGGTCCAACGTCCATCGTGCGTCAGGCGCAGGGAGCAAAAGAACGGTACATCCGGTCTTTGGTGTTTTATACAGGCCCTGATTGCGCAATCGACTCCATTCAAATTGTCACCACTTACTGACATCTAGAGGAAGGCGTGGGCAGTGTTTGTATCCTCATAGGATTTACAGGGACTTTAAAACTGACCTGGGACCAGAGGCCAACATTTCTGAAATCTCACTCCCTATCAGGAAAAGTGCTGTAGAATGAGTTCTGTTCCACTCAGAGACATAATTCAAACGGCTATAGAAACTAGAGAGTGTTTTCTATCCAATAATAACAATAATATGCATATTGTACGAGCAAGAATTGAGTACGAGGCCGTTTGAAATGGGCACCCTTAATCAGAGCTACTCAATACTGCCCCTGCAGCCATAAAAAGTTATAAGACTGTCATCTGATGAAGTTGTTTCTTGGTTAGTTTAGTTGGTTCTTGGTTAGTTAGGTTGGCTTTGTGCATGCTACCTGTGCTGTGAAAAATGTCTGTCTTTTTTTGTATTTGGTGGTGAGCTAACATAAATATATGTGGTGTTTTCGCTGTAAAACATTTTAAAAATCGGACATGTTGGCTGGATTCACAAGATGTTTATCTTTCATATGCTGTATTGGACTTGTTAATGTGTGAAAGTTAAATATTTCAAAAAAATATATTTTGAATTTCGCGCCCTGCACTTGAAGTGGCTGTTGTCATATTGTGCCCGGCTTCAGGCTTGCAGCCCAAAGAAGTTAAGAACCAGTGTATCTTTCATTTGCTGTGCAACATGTATTTTTTAGTAAAGTTTATGATGAGTTTTTTGGTTAGATTTCGTGACTGTCCAAAATTTCTCCGGACAATTTGGTGCATTATGGCTACGTATTCACAATGTAAAACCACGATTTGTACCTCTAAATATGCACATTTTTGAACAAAACATAAATGTATTGTATAACATGATGTTATAAGACTGTCATCTGATGAAGTTGTTCAAAGGTTAGTGATTAATTTTATCTCTATTTGTGGGTTTTGTGAAAGCTATGTTGGCGGTGAATAAATGGAGTTGTGTGTTTGGCTATTGTGGTGAGCTAATATAAATATATATTGTGTTTTCGCTGTAAAACATTTAAAAAATCGGACATGTTGGCTGGATTCACAAGATGTTTATCTTTGATTTGCTGTATTGGACTTGTTAATGTGTGGAAGTTAAATATTTCAAAAATATATCTTTGAATTTCGCGCGCTGCGGAATGTTGTGGGTGTTCCGCTAGCGGAACCCCGGGGTGAGAAAGGTTAACCTACGCATATACATACACACTAATATTTGGATTCTCTCTTCTTCTCCTGGAGTCTCACCAAAGTTTATTACCACACAGCTGACAGTTCCAGTCCCCTCCAGATACGGGAAATCTGGAGGGGCTCTCCATGTCCTATCTTATCTCCCCAGAGTTATAGCCGGGTGAGTTCAAACATAGTTTAATGATCCACTTTGATTTCTTTAGGCACACACATACCTTCCTCTCTTCCCATGTACATGCAACATAACCTCTTTCTTATGAACTAACATTATTTATAAATATAGAAAAACAGGGTAGAATTCAATCAGTTATAGTTCTACGTTAAATGTATACATCATTTAGTCATTATTCATAAAATCCATAACAAAAACTTTCACAACTTTCTAAAACAACAAACCGAGCTCTCCTTCGTTCCGTGTTCAACAGGAAGTGACGTGTACAGTGATGTGTATTGAGAGTAAGAATAGTCGAATACACCAGGTGCAGTTTCTAAATTTGGTTGAGCATCAGCAGTTTTTCTCTTGTTATGTCAGTCACTCAATTAGCCATGTCAGCTAACAATTGTTTGATTGGTATTTAATCTAACCAGCTATCTAAACTTGTAGTAATCATGGTTGAAAACTGACCGGGCACGTGCCCAGGGGCCCTGACCTCCAGTGGGCCCCCATTGATTTTGTTAGTCATTCTCACTCAGATATCTTATTTTTATTTCATTTATTTATTTTACCTTTAGTTAACTAGATATCTTATTAACATGGCATAAGTCAGTATAAAATGTGTAGAATTACAGGACATGTGCTTTAAATCATCAAACATTTCTCTCCACCCCATGGCAAAATAGGTAAAATTGCAGGATGAACTGTAAACAGACGACATTTTTTACCCTATGGCAAAATGAGTAGAATTGCATGCTTTTTAAAAAAATACAATTGCAGTTCTGTCCATCCTATGATGAAACGTGAATAATGGCAGAAAACTTGCTTTAACACTGCAACATTTTCTCTTTTCCCAGTGTTAAATATGTAGAATTGCAGGAAATTAACATACAAAAAAAAATATCTCCACCGTCAAGAGGGGGGCCACTAAAATGTTTTACTGCAAGGTGGGAGGCCCCCCAACCAAATCTCACTAAGGGACCCCATACTGTCTCTTTCTCTCACCCTGTTCACACTCACGTTGTACAACACATTTCACACAAGGGTTGTGATACAACTGATATTTTGTGATAAAACAAAGTCTTCACAACAAACAAAAAATGATCACTGTGTGGTTTCTTCACAACACTTATGTATTCATGTTTGTGCAGAAAAACCCTCAGTTGCATCACAACCGTAGTTCCAAATGTGTTGTACATCAGGGGTACAACTCAAGTGTGTAGGAGGCCATACAGCCAGACTACTATAGGTTTTCTTCTTTAGGAGAAAAGAGTGTCCCCTGGCCTCCCTGCGCTAAGCTGAGCCATCGTTGCGAGAGACTTCCTCTGTGAAGTTTCTCTGGTATCCTGTAAAATTAAACTGATCAGGCCTGTTCTAAGATGTGACCCAGTTGTAAAAGAGTACTTGACTACCTGATAAAAAAAAAAACTGTTTATTAATATCACCTCAGCAAGGATTACTGTAGTCTGTATATGATTCAATTCCATTTTTCCGTTTCTGGCTTTGTCTAAGCTTGGAAAATAACCAGCAGTTTGTATGGCTATATGGCAGGGCATTGTCTTGTGAGTTCGACGTTACAGTAGGAGGAGGTTCCTGATATCTTAAGCCCAGATATATCCACTCTGTAGTTGTGCAATCACTGCCTGGTGACTCTTATTCCTGTTTTTCCTGCCTGGCCATGGGGATTTTAGGGCTGGTTTGCTACACACACCATCTCTCTCACTCTCGCTCTCGCTCTCTCTCTCGTTCCAATAAACACCCAGCACACATCCATAAGACAATGCAGGTACAGGCCATACACTGCTAGAGAAATGGCGCGAGAACCAAAAAGGGTTCTATGGTAACCCAGGTTACTGTACCACTCAGCCCCGTCTTAGGACCTATGTTAGGAATAGAAATTTAGATAAAGAGACTGTGATATTTGTGTGTGTGTGTGTGCGCGCATGTTCCTGTGCGCACAGACGCTCGCAGTGCAGAGATTGACTAATGTGATGTCAGTTCAGTGTCAGAACCATGTCAGTAAGGTTAGGGAGTGGAATGGGAGGGGCCTCCAGACAGGGGCTGTAAGGACTGGGGAGTGTTGTTAGGGGAATCCAGCTCAACTGATGTCAGCAGTAGTCTAGCCCTACACTCTATTAGACTGGAAACAGTTCTCATGGCACTGTCATTGTTTAACAAAGAACCCAGCACACAGAGGTACACTGGAATATGTACATTTAAACTGGGTAATGTACTAATCATAGGGTCCAAATCACCATATCCTCCAGGGGTCGCTACACTAATCTATGGCTAACCCTGTGCTTTAACCTCTCGGGTTGTCTAGGGGTTACGTTTAGGATAAAGCAAAAAAATCTAATGTGTATGTCCTGTGACAGTAGAGAGCAATGTAATGTTCTGTGAGGAATGATTATTAGGATGACTTCTGAAACCAAACCAACCTGGTGTCAGTGCAAAGGCCTATGGGTAATGTGGGCAGGTTTGTGGTCAGGCAGCTCAAAGAGCAGGTTGAGATGTACATGTGAGGAGGATGTTGGACTATGGGGAAACTTCCACCTTCCTTCCTCTCTCTCTCCCTCTCTCTCTCCCTCTCTCTCTTTCTTTCTCTCTCTCCCAAGTTATATAGCAAGTCTTCTCACTACAGGAACTTTGGTGCAAACAGCATGCAGCGAGAGAGAGAGAGAGAAAGAGAGAGGGAGAGAGAAAGAGGAGATAGACACAGACAGACAGACAGACAGACAGACAGACAGACAGACAGACAGACAGACAGACAGACAGACAGACAGACAGACAGACAGACAGACAGACAGACAGACAGACAGACAGCAGAGTGATGTGTGCACCTGATAGGAGAGAAAGTGAGAAAAGGAGAGGTTTTGTGGATCAGCGTACACCTGCGTGGTTGCTTGGTTTGTGAGTTAGTATTGGGACGAGAGAGAGAGAGAGAGAGAGAGAGAGAGAGAGAGAGAGAGAGAGAGAGAGAGAGAGAGAGAGAGAGAGAGAGAGAGAGAGAGAGAGAGAGAGAGAGAGTCTCTGAGAGGTTGTGATGTTGGAGAAAGCTGTAGGTTTAAGCCGGGTGTATGGCTTGGGGATACAAGGATACAGACAGCTGTGGTTTGACATGACTGTGTTCACAGCTGCCTTAAACTGAAGTGAAAACAGGAAATATATGTAAATAAAGATAGACTTTCCACAATAGATAGACTGTGTTTAGTCAGATGCGTTTTCATCACTTCATTGTACTTTGCTACCTATCTTTCTTTGAGGCTGCTAGAGGGAGACACTCCCCTGGGTAAAAAAAGAGAGAAAAGAAACATGTTGTCTCTGCAACTCTTGGCACGGTTATCTCCCCTTTTAAATGTCAGCGCTTTTGTTAGCTTTGTGGTTGCTGGGCCTTGGTCAAGACAGGAGTAAACGACTTAGATACAGAACAACACTCAGAGAGAGATGAAAAAACTCTGTGCCATAGGACCCCTTAAACTTTCTATAAGTATACCAATTCAATGCATGCACACAGACCAGATCTGTTGCAACATACAGGGCAGAGATGCATGGATAGGGATTGACTTCAAAGTGAACTATCTGGGGAAATATCTCTTGAAAGCCACTCACTGCCTCTCTCTGGTGTAGTGTGGTGTCCTGTTGTGTAATCGGGCTGCGCTACTAGTATGAGTCCTGTAATCCTTTTAAAACATGCTTGTATTGGTGGGTTACAAACTCAAAGATAATCTGGATTATACGGCCTCTAGTTTTGATGATGTGTTCTATGACCATATTCAAACTGTCATTATTCATAACATTCGAAGCCCATGGTTTGCCTGAAATTATCTCTTATCATTCAAGTTTCCTTCAGTCACATAACGTAACAGATAGTACTGATGAGTCAATGTGACCAATGTGATATTATTTAACCCTACACTGTAAGAGTCTATCCAAGTCCCAGCCCCCGCATTGACATCAGGGGCAGAGTGGTATGATGCTGTACTCTCAGTGTTGCTCAGATTAAACCAGTCATTCAGTCTTGTTTCCACACTCATGGTTAACTGCGAGGGCGGACATCAACACAAACTGTAAAGTCCTGCCAAGGTGTGTGTTGACGCGGGGGCGCACACACACACAATCGTGTAGTTAGTGAGTTACCACTGCTACTATAAAAACGGAACTGATTCTCACTCTTGTGCTGCCCTCCAGTGGTACTACACTGAGATAAAATGTTTCACATAAAAGAGACAAGATATGGATAAAGATGTGATTAATACAACATCTGATTAATTAATTCAATTACCATAAAGCAGTATGATGATCAGACCCATTAAGCACTTTTCAAACACCCTGGAATGATCATGGGATCTTTTGCCATGTTTACTATAGTTGAAGTTTCTACCTATGCCGAGTAATAGGCAGTATATTTCAAAAAGTAACAAACGAGAGACAATAATTTATTTTATCCAGTGGATGGCAGCAGTGTACAGTGTACAAACGTTTCCTCCAATATTCCTAATCACCATTCAACCACAACTCAGAGAGAGAGAGAGAGAGAGAGAGAGAGAGAGAGAGAGAGAGAGAGAGAGAGAGAGAGAGAGAGAGAGAGAGAGAGAGAGAGAGAGAGAGAGAGAGAGAGAGAGAGAGAGAGAGAGAGAGAGAGAGAGAGAGACGAAGCACCCCATTCATAACTTGAGCAAAGTCCTCTCAGCCTCATCCAGGAGTTTCACTTCTGATCCTGATACATCTGACCCTGTCTGAACTTGTGACCGGCCAACAATTTGCAATGTAAGCTATCTACCTTCACAGACCTCAGAAAGGTCAATGCAGGCGGCCCTCAGAAAGATCAATGCAGGCGGCCCTCAGAGAGATCAATGCAGGCAGTCCTCAGAGAGAGCAATGCAGGCAGCCCTCAGAGAGAGCAACGCAGGCAGCCCTCAGAGAGGTCATTGCAGGCAGCCCTCAGAGAGATCAATTAAGGCAGCCCTCAGAGATATCAATGCAGCCAGCCCTCAGAGAGATCAATGGAGGCAGCCCTCAGAGAGAGGCTACCTTAATATGGTTCCCAATCAGAGACAATGCAAAACACCTGCCTCTGATTGAGAACCATATTAGGCCAAACAACAAACCCAACATAGAAACACAAAACATAGACTACACCCACCCAGCTCACGTCCTGACCAACTAAACAAAGACTAAACAAAGGAAATAAGGTCAGGAACGTGACAGTACTAGGCTTTGGGATAGTTAATAAAAGGCAAGAACCAGAGGACCTGAGACCTACAGGATACATAACTTAAAAGCATGTCTGACAACCCCACATGTACTGGCCCCCAGTACAGATATACAGACTGAATCAACAACCCCACCGGTCCCCTATATACAGACTGAATCAACAACCCCACTGCTCGCCGAAATACAGACTGAATCAACAAGCCCACTGGCCCCCGAAATACAGACTGAATCAACAACCCCACCGGTCCCCTATATACAGACTTAATCAACAACCCCACTGCTCCCCTATATACAGGCTGAATCAAAAACCCCACTGGCCCCCGATATACAGACTGAATCAACAACCCCACCGGTCCCCTATATACAGACTGAATCAACAACCCCACTGACACCCTCGATACACAGACTGAATCAACAACCCCACTGTCCCTTATTCAGACTGGATCAACAACCCCACTGCCCCTTATTCAGACTGGATCAACAACCCCACTGCCCCTTATTCAGACTGGATCAACAACCCCACTGTCCCTTATTCAGACTGGATCAACAACCCCACTGCCCCTTATTCAGACTTGATCAACAACCCCACTGACCCTTATTCAGACTGAATCAACAACCCCACTGTCCCTTATTCAGACTGGATCAACAACCCCACTGCCCCTTATTCAGACTTGATCAACAACCCCACTGACCCTTATTCAGACTGAATCAACAACCCCACTGTCCCTTATTCAGACTGGATCAACAATCCCACTGCCACTTATTGAGAATGAAACAACAACCCTTACTGGCCCCCAATACACAGACTGAATCAACAACCCCACTGCCCTTTATTCAGACTGGATCAACAACTCCACTGGCCCTCGATATACAGACTGGATCAACAACCCCACTGCCCCTTATTCAGACTGAATCAACAACCCCACTGACCCTTATTCAGACTGAATCAACAACCCCACTGTCCCTTATTCAGACTGGATCAACAACCCCACTGCCCCTTATTCAGACTTGATCAACAACCCCACTGCCCCTTATTCAGACTGAATCAACAACCCCACTGACCCTCGATACACAGACTGGATCAACAACCCCACTGCCCCTTATTCAGACTTGATCAACAACCCCACTGCCCCTTATTCAGACTGGATCAACAACCCCACTGCCCCTTATTCACACTGGATCAACAACCCCATTGGCCCCCGATATACAGACTGAATCAACAACCCCACCGGTCCCCTATATACAGGCTGAATCAACAACCCCACTGGCCCCCGATACACAGACTGAATCAACAACATCACTACCCCTTATTAAGACTGGATCAACAACCCCACCGCCCCTTATTCAGACTGAATCAACAACCCCACTGGCCCTCGATACACAGACTCAATCAACTACCCCACTGCTCCTTATTCAGACTGGATCAACAACCCCGATGCCCCTTGTTCAGACTGGATCAGCAGCCCCACTGCCCCTTATTCAGACTGGATCAACAACCCCACTGCTCCCCGAAATACAGACTTAAACAACAACCCCACTGGCCCCCGATATACAGACTGAATCAACAACCCCACCAGTCCCTGTCGTGGAGAATCGTCTCAGAAATATAACACTCTTACAAGAACTTGTGAATTCAATATAGACTTTAATACAAAGTAGCAAAAATGAGCCTTTCCATGAAAGGACCCCATTACAAAACGTAACAGCGCCCCTCCATGGAAAAAGACTAACTTCTCATATCACAGAGTCCTGCCTTTATAGGACTTCTGTCTTTGCCTAATGTATAGAGTCCCCTCTCTCTATATGAAAATAGCTTCCCTCAGGTCATCTCCCTTATTTTCTTTTCATCTCAGAGCTTGCTTGTTAATAAATTTTTCCTTCTAATCCAGCTATTTATAATGTCTACACTTTCTTATCTCTTTATTTATCCGCTTGCTATATTCTCTCTTAGCCTATTTTACTGTTTAATTCCTGATTCACGGTTTTAGTGAAACAAAGTCTCTCCTGTCCTTCAGGCTATTTTTAAACTGCAGCCTCTGTTGCTACAGAGTGCCTGGTCGCCTGCTGTTTCCTCCTATTTCGTTACACTGCTCGTGATATTTTTAATATGTGTTCTAGACTTCTGTTATGGTGTTTCTTGTGTATTTTTGTCACTATTTATTCTAGACAGCCTAGATTTATTTTAACCACGTAGTATAATTTTAGTTTATTTTTAAATTCTTTCTTCCTTCTTCGCATCCGTTATATACTTTGCATCCGTTATATACTATCCGTGCCATGTTTAATACCTCTTTAATTATTATTATTATTTATTTTAACACCTATTGTATTCTTACAATGGTCGTTTAACACATTATCACGTCAATGTTTTATCCTTAATTATAACTTATTTTGCCCAATGTTTATCGATTTCGTTCCATTTGTCTAGCAATAGTTAAGAGTGCCTCCCCTTAACCTTATTATCCTGTTGTCACGCCCTGGCCTTAGTTATCTTTGTTTTCTTTATTATTTTAGTTAGGTCAGGGTGTGACATGGGGGAAGTTTGTGTGTTTTTGTCTAGTCTAGGGTGTTTGTATTGTATTGTTTTTTTTTGTAGAGTTCATGGGGTTGTGTTCAGTGTAGGTGTATGGTTGCCTGGATTGGTTCTCAATCAGAGACAGCTGTCTATCGTTGTCTCTGATTGGGAGCCATATTTAAGGCAGCCATAGGCATTAGGTAGGTGGTGGGTAATTGTCTATGTTTTACGTTAGTAGCTTGTGTCTGCACTTTCGTTTGTTAGCTTCACGGTTGTTTTGTTTAGTTTGTATTAGTTTCGTGTTCGTTTCATCTTCTCAAATAAAAGAAGATGTATCTATATCACGCTGCGCCTTGGTCCTCTCTTTCACCTAAAGATGATCGTGACAGAATTACCCACCACAAAAGGACCAAGCAGCGTGATAAGCGGCAGCAGGAGCAGCGCAAGGAGGAATGGCAATGGGAGCAGAGTCTGGACTACACTACGTGGGAGGAGATCGACAGGTGGGCGATCGACCCAGGGAGAATGCCGGAGCCCGCCTGGGATTCTCTGGAGCAGTGTGAGGAGGGATACCGGCGAATGGAGGCAGCACGACGACGCGGTAGGAAGCCCGAGAGTCAAGGCCAAAACATTTCTTGGGGGGGGGGCTACAAGGGAGTGTGGCGAAGTCAGGTAGGAGACCTGCGCCAACTCCCCGAGCTTACCGTGTAGAGCGAAAGTACGGGCAGACACCGTGTTATGCGGTAAAGCGCACAGTGTCTCCTGTACGTGTGCATAGCCCGGTGCGGTACATTCCAGCTCCACGTATCGGCCGGGCTAGAGTGAGCATTGAGCCAGGTGCCATGAAGCCGGCTCAACGCGTCTGGTCTCCAGTGCGTCTCCTCGGGCCGGTGTACATGGCACCAGCCTTACGCATGGTGTCCCCGGTTCGCCAACACAGCCCAGTGCGGGTTATTCCACCTCCCCGCACTGGTCGGGCTATGGGGAGCATTCAACCAGGTAAGGTTGGGCAGGCTCGGTGCTCAAGGGAGCCAGTACGCCTCCACGGTCCGGTATATCCGGCGCCACCTTCCCGCCCCAGCCCAGTAACACCAGTGCCTACACCACGCACCAGGCTTCCAGTGCGTCTCCAGAGCCCTGTTCCTCCTCCACGCACTCTCCCTGTGGTGCGTGTCTCCAGCCCAGTACCTCCAGTTCCGGCACCACGCACCAAGCCTCCTGTGCGTCTCCAGAGCCCTGTACGCACTGTTCCTTCTCCCCGCACTCGCCCTGAGGTGCGTGTCTCCAGTCCGGTACCACCAGTGCCGGTACCACGCACCAGGCCTATAGTGCGCCTCGACAGTCCAGTGTGCCCTGTTCCTGCTCCCCGCACTAGCCTTGAGGTGCGTGTCTCCAGTCCGGTACCACCAGTTCCGGCACCACGCACCAGGCCTACTGTGCGCCTCAGCAGGTCAGAGTCGTCCGTCTGCCCAGCGCCATCTGAGCCATCCGTCTGCCCAGCGCCATCTGAGCCATCCGTCTGCCCAGCGCCGTCTGAGCTGCCTTCCTGCCCAGCGCCGTCTGAGCTGCCTGCCTGCCCAGCGCCGTCTGAGCTGCCTGCCTGCCCAGCGCCGTCTGACCTGCCTGCCTGCCCAGCGCCATCTGAGCCATCCGTCTGCCCAGCGCCATCTGAGCCATCCGTCTGCCCAGCGCCATCTGAGCCATCCGTCTGTCCCGAGCCGTCAGAGCCGCCCGTCTGTCCCGAGCCGTTAGAGCCGCCCGTCAGTCAGGAGCCACTAGAGCCGTCCGTCAGTCAGGAGCCGCTAGAGCCGCCAGTCAGGAGCTGCCAGAGCCGCCAGCCAGTCAGGAGCTGCCAGAGCCGCCAGCCAGTCAGGAGCTGCCAGAGCCGCCAGCCAGTCAGGAGCTGCCAGAGCCGCCAGCCAGTCAGGAGCTGCCAGAACCGCCAGCCAGTCAGGAGCTGCCAGAGCCGCCAGCCAGTCATGAGCCGCCCTCCAGTCATGAGCCGCCCTTCAGTCATGAGCTGCCCTCCAGTCATGAGCTGCCTTCCAGTCATGAGCTGCCTTCCAGTCATGAGCTGCCTTCCAGTCATGAGCTGCCCTCCAGTCATGAGCTGCCCTCCAGTCATGAGCTGCCCCTCAGCCCGGAGCTGCCCCTCAGCCCGGAGCTGCCCCTCAGCCCGGAGCTGCCATTAGTCCGGAGCTGCCCTTCAGTCCAGAGCTGCCTCTCTGTCCGGAGCTGCCCTTCAGTCCGGAGCTGCCCCTCTGTCCTGAGCTACCTCTCTGTCCTGAGCTACCTCTCTGTCCTGAGCTACCTCTCTGTCCTGAGCTGTCTCCTCAATTTAGTGGGGACCTTGGTGAGGATTCCTAGGCCAAGGTCGGGGGCGAGGGTTGCCACTCAAAGGACGCTGAGGGGGACAAAGACAATGGTGGAGTGGTGGCCTCGTCCTGCGCCGGAGCCGCCACCGCGGACAGATGCCCACCCAGACCCTCCCCTTGAGTTTTAGGGGTGCGTTCGGAGTCCGCACCTCAGGAGGGGGGTACTGTCACGTCCTGACCATAGTGCTTATGTGTTTTGCTTGTTTTAGTGTTGGTCAGGACGTGAGCTGGGTGGGCATTCTATGTTGTGTGTCTAGTTTGTCTGTTTCTGTGTTCGGCCTAATATGGTTCTCAATCAGAGGCAGCTGTCAATCGTTGTCCCTGATTGAGAATCATATATAGGTGGCTTGTTTTGTGTTGGGATTTTGTGGGTGGTTGTTTCCTGTGTCAGTGTTTGTGCCACACGGGACTGTGACGGTTAGTACGTTTGTTATTTTGTATAGTGTCTTGTATTCGTGTATATTAAATCATGGAAACTTATCACGCTGCACATTGGTCCTCCGATCCTTCTCGCCTCTCCTCGTCCGAGGAGGAGGAAGAGCTAGACTGCCGTTACAACTGCCCCTTATTCAGACCTAATCAACAACCCCACAGCCCCGTATTCAGACTGGATCAACAAGCCCACTGGCCCCCGATACACAGACTAAATCAACAACCCCACAGACCCTTATTCAGACTGGATCAACAACCCCACTGCCCCGTATTCAGACTGGATCAACAACCCCACTGACCCTCGATATACAGAAAAAATCAACAACCCCACTGGCCCCTGTTATACAGACTTAATCAACAACCCCACTAGTCCTCTATATACAGACTGAATCAACAACCTCATTGGTCCCCTATATACAGGCTGAATCAACAACCCCACTGGCCCTCGATACACAGACTGAATCAACAACCCCACTTCCCCTTATTCAGACTGAATCAACAACCCCACTGACACCCTCGATATACAGACTGAATCAACAATCCCATTGCCACTTATTGAGAATGAAACAACAACCCTTACTGGCCCCCAATACACAGACTGAATCATCAACCCCACTAACCCTTATTCAGACTGGATAAATAACCCCACTGGCCCTTATTGAGACTGAATGAACAACCAATACTGGCCCCCTATATACAGACTGAATGAACAAACCCACTGCCCCTCATTCAGACTGGATCAACAACGCCACTGGCCCCCTATATACAGACTGAATCAACAACCCCACTGGCCCTCATTCAGACTGGATCAACAACCCACTGGCCCTTATATAGACTGAATCAACAACCCCACTGGACCCCGATATACAGAGAATGATCCTGCCTCACTGACTGGACATTGAGCATCTTAAAACAGAATGGTCCTGCAACCCCACAGCCCACTGTCCCTTATACAGAATGATCTTGACTCACTGCCTGGCTACTGAGCATCATGCATCCATCAGCAGACTACGCCAGGGTGAGATGTGATGGGATGGGAGTGAACATTTCCCCTAATGGGAAACAATTACACAGTCAGTAGGTTCTTCAGTGACTTCTGATGAGAGTTGTTGGCTGAGGAATTGGCCATGTAATCATGTGTGTGTAATGTGATAATGCAGCTTATTGCTCTGTGACTCGCGAGCGGAGCCCATAGAGTTGAGGCAGATAGAGATAGAGACATATTCAGAGGGAACTCTAAACCTCTATGAGACATCACTGGTTTTTAACCCATCCTAATCTGAAGATTTAACCCCTCCATCCCAACAGCTTCTGGGTATAGCCCCAAAAAATCTAATCAAAGTGTATTTTCATATGCAGAGGATACAGAAGGGTGTATCAAATAAAATAAAATGATATCAAATCAAATGTTTGTCATATGCTTCGTAAACAACATGTGTAGACTAACAGTGAAATATTTACTTGCGCGTCATTTTCCAACAATACAGAGTTAAAGATAAAAATTATTTTAAAAAATGTTATAGTGTAAATAGGAATAAATACACAATGAATAACGAATAACATTAACGTGTAAAAAAATGACATGGTTATATACAGGGAGCACCAGTACCGTTAGATGTGCAGAGGTCCAAAGTAATTGAGATACTGATGTACATATAGCAGAGGAGGCTGGTGGGAGGAGTTCTAGGAGGGCAGGTTCATTGTAATGACTGGAATGGAATAAATGGAACAATAACAAACACATCAAACATATGGAAACCACATTTTTGACTCTGTTCCATTCATTCCATAACAATGAGCCCGTCTTCCTGTAGCTCCCCCCACCAGCGTCCTCTGACATAATGGTAGGGGTAAAGTGACTTGGCAACAGGATAGATAAGACAGTAGCAGCAGCGTATGTGGTGAATGTGAAAGTGTATGTGTGTGTGTGATGGTGCGTGTGTGTGGCATCAGTATGTATGTGTGTGCGTGTTATGTGTGGACGTAGGTAGTGTGTGTGTGTGTGTGTGTGTGTGTGTGTGTGTGTGTGTGTGTGTGTGTGTGTGTGTGTGTGTGTGTGTGTGTGTGTGTGTGTGTGTGTGTCAGTGTAAGTATGTGTGTGTGTGTGTCAGTGTAAGTATGTGTGAGTGTGTGGGTTGAGTCCAGTGTGTGTGCATAGAGTCAGTGCAAAAAAGGTCAATGTCTGGGTAGCCATTTGATTAGCTATTTAGCAGTCTTGTTTAGCACTCTTGTTTAGCAGTCTTATGGCTTGCCCTCTTCACAACTCTGTGGGTGTGTCTGCACCATGTTAATTCCTTAGTGATGTGGACGCAGAGGAACTTGAAGCTCTCGACCCGCTCCACTACGGCCCCATTGACGTGGATGGGGGCATGCTCGCCCTCCTTTTCCTGTAGTCCAAGATCAGTCCGTTAGCAAACTTGATGATGGTGTTGGAGCCGTGCGCGGCCACACAATAATGGGTCAACAGGGAGTACAGGAGGGGACTAAGCACACATCCTGGGGGGGGGCCCTGTGTTGATGGTCAGTTGCGGCGGATGTGTTGCTGCCTACCCTCACCACCTGGGGGCGGCCCGTCAGGAAGTCCACGATCCAGTTGCAGAGGGAGGTGTTCAGTCCCAGGGTCCTTAGCTTGGTTATGAGCTTGGAGGAGACTATGGTGTTGAATGCTGAGCTGTAATCGATGAACAGCATTCATACATAGGAATTGGGTGAGGGCAGTGTGGAGCGCAATAGAGATTGTGACGATGTGATGATGATGTTGATGTGAGCCATGAAAAGCCTTTCAAAGCATTTCATGTAATTTGCGGTACAATGAAATGCACCTTACAGTCACACGAGTAGACATTTGATATAATTATTTAGCATTTTAGATAAAGCATGCTGAGGCTTATACTGTGTGCCGACACACTCCTATGTGTTTGGTTCGCTTTATCCACTATACACTCTAATGAAGCCAGTGTACACTACTCTACAGTAAAGTTTGTCATTGAAAGCGTTTGCCTTTCTGGGAACAGAATATCTGTTTGTGAAGAGGACATGTAAAACCTTGAATGTATTCTTAATCTATTCAAATAAAAGTTGAGCTCTTACAAACATACATATATGCACTGCAGCTTCTCCACAGCCACAGTCAGGGTCTGCGTCCCATAACGGAACCCTATTCCCTATGGACTACTATTGACCAGGGCCCAGAAGGCTCTTGTCAAAATTAGTGCACTATATAGGGAATAGGGTGCCATTTGGAATATTGTCAGTGTCTCAGAATTGGACATGAATCACTCTTTGAATAAAATATGAATGTATTTTATTTTCTCAGACATTATATTGGAAGGGAATAGATGCTTAGAAGGAGAGAAACAGAACTGTCTGTCATGTTCTCTGTTGTCTTTAGATTTCCAGATTTTTCAAATTATGTTTTTGACATGCTTAATTATGTTGTGGAATGATGTGTTGCCCACAGTATCCTGCACTTCTTAATGTACACTGTAAAACATTTAGTGTAAAATTGACAGTAACTTACTGACTGCAATTGGCCAATATGTTACTATAACTTATTTTACAGTCCAGCTACTGTAATCCATTTTACGGTACCAGAAATGTCACTGTAATATAATTTACAGTATGTTACTGGAATTGCCCATGCAGCGACATATTACCCAGTGTTCTTTGCAAGTTTTCATTTTTACATTTACATTTTGGTCATTTAGCAGGCGCTCTTGTTATTAGCAACGTACAGTCAGGGCAGTCACAGTCACAGCAAGTAAAACGTCTCTGTGACGGTTACCGAAAATGTTGTAGTTAAGGACACATTGGTCTTCAAAATAATTTGAATTACAACAAGATAGTCAGAGATATTGTTGCTGAATGGAATTGACAATTGTGCTTGGTCGGTGCTGTGTCCAGGGTTTGTGCTGGTGTTGTGGCTTGGACCAGTAAATCCTGGGTTGGTACTGGTGTTGGGGCCGGGAATGGATGTCGTGCTGGGACCGGGACTGGAGGCCAAGGGTTGGTACTGGGTCTGGGGGCCGGGGGCCGGGGGCCGGGGGCCGGGGGGAAACAGGAACCGGGAACCAGGAACTGAGGCTGCTGCAGGTGCTGGGTCGGGATCTGTAGAGGGGAGGAAGGACAACCTGAGGAGCAAGCAGACACACATGGGAGCCCTAGACACAGAGGTCAACAGTGATACTTCTCTGAGGCCTGCTCTCTCTGGGTAAAGGTGTAATCTTTGCTCCCTCCGCCGCACCTCATCTGGTAGTCTGGTGCTGACCAATTGGATCTGGATTGCTGCTGGTACTGTTGCTGGATCTACACAGTGGAGGAAGGACAACCCAAGGCACAAGCAGACACACAAGAGTACCCTAGATCCAGAGGTCAAATGTTGTGTTCCCCTTACTCCAGGTCTGGGGTTTAGTCCCTCCTCCACCCCTCTTCCAGTGTCTAGAACTGTTGATGGATCTGCAGAGGGCTTACGATTAAAAAGTTTACAATCTACAACTCTTATATGTTCCCTACATAAATGTAATTGTTAGAGAACTACTACTACATATCACTTAAATTGGTACAGTACTCTCATTAACGGGTGCAAGAAATATAGCGACTTATAAGACATGCCTTAAAATATGTTAATGAGCCAGCAATTCTTTCTCCTCCCACATTATTTCTCAACCATTAAAGGTTTGAGACTTGCTGCTACTCCGGCCTGTCTCCTCCATAAATAAACTCAGCAGAAAATGAATCGTCCCTTTTCAGGACCCTGTCTTTCAAAGATAATTTGTAAAAGTACAAATAACTTCACAGATCTTCATTGTAAAGGGTTTAAACACTGTTTCCCATGCTTGTTCAATGAACCATAAGCAATTAATGAACATGCACCTGTGGAACGGTCGTTAAGACACTAACAGCTTACAGACGGTACGGAATTAAGGTCACAGTTATGTAAACTTAGGACACTAAAGAGGCCGTTCTACTGACTCTGAAAACACCAAGAGAAAGATGCCCAGGGTCCCTGCTCATCTGCATGAACGTGCCTTAGGCATGCTGCAAGGAGGCTGACGACTGCAGATGTGGCCAGGGCAATAAATTGCATTGTCCGTACTGTGAGACACCCAAGACAGCGCTACAGGGAGACAGGACGGACAGCCGATCGTCCTCGCAGTGGCAGACCATGTGTAACAACACCTGCGCAGGATCGGTACATCCGAACATCACACATACTGGACAGGTACAGGATGGCAACAACAACTGTCCGAGGTACACCAGGAATGCACAATCCCTCTATCAGTGCACAGACTGTCCGCAATAGACTGAGAGAGGCTGGACTGAGGGCTTGTAGGCCTGTGGTAAGGCAGGTCCTCACCAGACATCACCAGCAACAATGTTGCCTATGGGCACAAACCCACCGTCGCTGGACCAGACAGGACTGGCAAAAAGTGCTCTTCACTGACGAGTCGCGGTAAATTACTGATAAAATGTTAAAAACAGGTAACAGTGTATACTTTCAGCATTTCAATTAACATGTTGTACATGAGATTATTTCCTAGAGTACCATGCAGTCAAGGCACACTTTCCAATGGCAAATACATACATGGTTAGTAATGTGATTATTGGTATTCAATCTGCAGTTACCTTGTACTATACATTAAATAACGATACACTACTATACATTGAATACAGTCTGCCTGCTGTCTTCCCTTTCTGATTCAACACGTGGTTAATATATTGTGACAGCCAGACAGGCTGTTGAATGAATGCCCACAAATGCATCTCACATGTCACCCTATTCCCTATATAGTGCACTTCTTCTGGTCAAAAATAGTGCACTATATAGGGAATATGGTTACATTTGGGTTGCAAGCCTTTGTGAATACCCTTTGCTGCAGGGGGAGAGATTGCATTGGTTGCAGGGTAGCAATGAAACAAATAAGCACTGTGATGTGTGAGGAGGAGTATGATAAAGTTGCTTCATAAGTTGCAGAACATTGTGTGTGTGGAATCATTATGAGGCATTAGCCCTCTGGAGGCTGCTATGGTTTTATTGGCTCGCCTCATGCAGCAAAGTCTCATCCATTAAACAAATCATGGACTTATGTATTAGATTAGCTACACCACTGGCACCAGGGGAGCTAAAGCAGGCAGGCAGGTAGACAAACACACACACTCACACACAAACACACACACACACACAACCTTATCGTTTTATGATTCTGTTTCATAATAATCTGTGGAATAAATTATGTAATTGACAGCATTAAGAAGATACTGTCAGAGGAGCGATCTTTAAAATATATATAATGAAATTGAAGAAAAAAATAGAGTGGGCTGAATTGCATTTGAGGTATTATTAAAATGATAAACGGCAGTCACTGGAGTTGCTTAAGAGCGAGAATAAGCCGCAGCCCCGATTAAAATTGAAAACTAATTTTAATATTTCTTAATCACTTGTCAGTGATATTAAATGCTCATCACACTGAGTCGTATTTTAATAACCATGTGTCTAAATGATAAGATGTTCCAATGTGTCAAATTAAAAGACACTGAGACAGTAAACTTGTTGGTACCTGCTTGAGTCACTGTGTGTATCCCACCCTATTCTCTATGTAGTGCACTACATGTCACTAGGGCCCATAGGGCTCTGGTCAAAAGTAGCACACTATAAAGGGAATAGGGTGCCATTTGGGAGGCACACATGAGGCACACATTGAGTCATCCCACCTGCTAGCTTTATGCTAAATGCATCGTGACGCTGTGACCTCTGAGGTGATAGTCTACCTCCCCCCTGTGGTGAAAGGTCAGAACTACAGTTGCAGTGCTGCAGAAAACAGTCCTTTGTGACTTTCTGCAAAGTGAGCATTGTAAACTTCCAATGTTCAAAGTCTTTGGGGAAGGACTCAAGGATCATTTGAAGAGAACATGAAAGAAGGACAGAAAGTGAAACAGGGCTATTTGCTTAACATTTAAAGGTCCTGAACAGTCACTCTGAAAACTACTTTCTCTCCCATGGCTAACTACCAGGAAGTTTAAAAAGACAGGCTGAGTGGGCGGAGCTTATATTCATGACCTCGCCTTTATTGAAAGCTCTTTGAAAGGCCTACTGTATGTCAAGCAACTTGGAATCAGTGAGCATTGTAATACACAAAGCAATTCAAACAACATTTAAATTATATCAATTATACATATATATATATATTTGGAGTTGGAAGTTTACATACACTTAGGTTGGAGTCATTAAAACTCGTTTTTCAACCACTCCACAAATTTCTTGTTAACAAACTATAGTTTTGGCAAGTCAGTTAGGACATCTACTTTGTGGATGACACAAGTCATTTTTCCAACAATTGTTTACAGACAGATTATTTCACTTACATAGTCACTGTATCACAATTCCAGTGGGTCAGAATTTTACATACACTAAGTTGACTGTGCATTTAAACAGCTTGGAAAATTCCAGAAAAATATGTCAAGGCTTTAGCAGCTTCTGATAGGCTAATTGACATCATTTAAATCAATTGGAGGTGTACCTGTAGATGTATTTCAAGGCCTTCCTTCAAACTCAGTGCCTCTTTGCTTGACAGCATGGGAAAATCAAAAGAAATCAGCCAAGACCTCAGAAAAAAACATTTTAGACCTCCACAAGTCTAGTTCATCCTTGGGAGCAATTTCCAAACGCCTGAAGGTACCACGTTCATCTGTACAAACAATAGTACGCAAACATAAACACCATGGGACCACTGCAGCCGTCTGTCTGCTAGAGATGAACATACTTTGGTGCGAAAAGTGCAAATCAATCCCAGAACAACAGCAAAGGACCTCATGAAGATGCTGGAGGAAACAGGTACAAAAGTATCTATATCCACAGTAAAACGAGTCCTATATCGACATAACCTGAAAGGCCACTCAGCAAGGAAGAAGCCACTGCTCCACAACCGCCATAAAAAAGCCAGACTACGGTTTGCAACTGCACATGAGGACAAAGATCGTACTTTTTGGAGAAATGTTCTCTGGTCTGATGAAACAAAAATAGAACTGTTTGGCCATAATGACCATTGTTATGTTTGGAGGAAAAAGGGGGAGGTTTCCAAGCCGAAGAACACCATCCCAACCGTGAAGCCAATTGCACACTCTCTCAAAACTGTAGACATGTGTGGCATTGTGTTGTGTGGCAAAACTGCACATTTTAGTGGCCTTTTAATGTCCCCAGCATAAGGTGCACCTGTATAATGATCGTGCTGTTTAATCAGCTTTTTGATATGCCACACCTGTCAGGTGGATGGGTTATCTTGGCTAAGGAGAAATGCTCGCAGACACAGATGTAACGGATGTGTGCACAAAATGTTAGATACTTTTTTTTTTGTTATGCATATTGAACATTTTTGGAATCTTTAATTTCAGCTCATGAAACATGGGACACTTCAAATGTTGTGTTATTTTTTTTGTTCAGTCTAGAAGCAACAGTCCCTTTCCATAGTTTTGTCATCATACTTTGATCTGGTTTCCTTCAAATATCGTCCAATTTCAAGAAAAACATAATTTTGTCTGTTCATGACCTTTAAGCGTAGGGGGGTTTAAACTGGTGCTCAACACTTATGCCAGATGTTCCAAGTCTCTCACTGATTCATATTTTCATACCATTATCATTCTAGAATTATAAGTTAATTATATATTCTCTGAAGCTCTGAATATTTCTTTGGATTATGCTGCAGTTCAAAAATTACCCAATATTATGTCTGCCATTCATCATTATAGGCCAGGTTTCCTTACAAATCAACACATTAATATGTGTACGTTATCATTTACCTTGATTCTACAGTTCTCTTTAACATTGTAACATGTATATTCATAATACAGTTTAATTAAGGGAAAAACAACATGCAGAAGGTTTGGGGGTGTGTGTGTGTGTGTACGTGTATGTGTGTGTCCGTGTACATCCTATGTGCGCCCAACATAGAACAATTTGCATTTCTGACCAGACGTTTTGGCATATTGCAGCTCAGAGGGTGTTCACACCTCTCTTGAGGTGCGACAGAGAGAGAGGGGTGTTATTGAGAGGTAGGTCGTTCTGATGTGGACACACACTATTTACATTCTATCCAATTACTCGAACTTCAGTTGTCATTTGTTTTGTTTTTTATTCAAAAGTCAAAGCTGAATCACAACGAATTCAGTCCTATTTTAAACAACACATTATCTAAGACAATAAATACCATTGCCTATGCTACTCATAATGTTATTAATTATTATCACTTAGATATCTGTCTCTAGAAATGTAACCTCAAGAATATTTTAAGTGGTAAGAATAAATGCCTGTATATAGTTTATTGTGCTTACATGTTGGTCTCCCAAAACAGGTATTATACACGTTCGAGGGACACGACGGGAACCGACGCAACAAATTCAAGAATTTTGGCAACTTCAAAGAGCCAATGGGAGCCTCCCTGGAGTTCTAGGAGGAGGGCTTCAATAAATCAGCACTACCGTCGACCAATCCTGTTGACTGTGGGAGGACACAAACATGCAAGGGGTGTGTCTCTTAGACTGCGAGACGTCGCTTCGTACGGTGTCCAACTCGGAGAGAGTATTGGCATGATGAGCATTGCTTTACTATTTTGACAAGCCATATTACAGCGCTACTTTGGAACCTGGTTGGAAGCTAATCAATCTGTTTGAACTTTTATTCACAAGACATAAACCAGACGGGGAGAAGAAGTAGTTGGACTAATTAGCCTACTAACCCAAATTAATAACCTAACTGTAAACTGACACAACAAGCTACGTATACGTTTTCATCTTTTTCAATCCGAAAGGGTTTTTGCTTCTGGACATGTGAATCAAAGGAGTTACTGCGAACCCCTGAAAATGAAGTTACTAGCATCGGTTCTTTGTTGCTTCGGCTTTCTGCTCACTTCTGCGATGTTTCGGACGAGCTCTTCACAAGCAGGTGAGTGACTGACTGACAGTTCGGTGTCTGCCTGGCTGGTGCGCAGCGCAAGGTGTTTGGCTACCCTTGACACTCGTGCGCGTTGCGCACGAACAAAGTGTTATTTTGTGTGCCGCAACAGTCCCCACACATTTGTCCGTTATGTTTCAAATGTATCGGGGTTGTACTTTAAATTGTCTATACCCTCTATGTTGATTTTCGTTCATATCTGCTATAAAATCACCCTGGCTCCTTTGAAAATGTGTGTTCGCATTGAATGTTCGTCACACGTGTCTTTTGGCTTGGACAAACAGTGGACATCACATCACCGAGACCGAGACCAAGTCCACCCTATCCTCCTGGCTCCTGCTACTGCTTCATTATTCTCATATCGCGTCGTCCTTCGCTCTGTGAGAGTAAGGGGTGGTGGTGGGCATTTATAGTGTGCATCGGTCCGTCTTGGTGTGTTTGTTTGTTTTCAGAGAAAAACAACGTGTTTTGTTGGCTTTGGTGTACAAGTCCCAGGTACTTTTGTCATTTTGAAGGGGCACATGTATTATTATTATTATTTCTTTATACGAATTGGTAATAACAATTGCAGGCTATTATTATTCTACTGGTACTTCTTATTATTGTTATTGTTATTATTATTATTATTATTATCAGTTGTTGTAGAAGGCTTAGTAGTAATATATATATATAGTAGTAGTAGTGGTATATAAATAGTGGTAGTATAGGTTATGGAATAAAAATATAATATATCCTATAAGCGAGTATTGTAAAGAACTGAACTTTATTTTTGACATTGCTCACATTCATTGGCGGTCCCTGCTTGGAACAGTGCAGCTCTCCACAAGGTGGTAGTGTAGTATGAACCGGAGAGAAACGCTCCGGAAATCTTTATCCTCAGCTCTGAGCCATGCAAAGGGACAGAGCGCGCGCTGACTGACTGACTGATACCGACACACACACACACACACACACACACACACACACACACACACACACACACACACACACACACACACACACACACACACACACACACACACACACACACACACACACACAACAGAGAGATGGAGAGAGCGCTTTTGTGAGCACGGACCATAGACACAAACCAATACTTCATTGGTAATTAAAAAAAAATAATCCTAGAAACTGTTGTTATAGTATAGCAGATTTGGCAGGTGTTCTCAACTCTCGCTTCTAAACATCCTATAGACCCGTGAACAGCAAGGAATTAACCATAGCACCACACACTCCTGTGCGTGCCGTTTGTTCAAAGCTACACATGCAATAAAGCGCACCCACACTTCCCCGGGGGACAGGGGGTTGATTGAATAGCCTTTAGATGAAAAAAGAGGTTGAAAGATAAGGGGACAGGGGAGGGAATAAATAGCCTAACCTGTCCGTGCTGCATTTGTGATTAGACCTGTTTAGCCGATTACCTACACATTTTGTCGTCATATGAGTAATTATTAAAACATTATTAGAACAATAAAATATTGTTGTCAAAATGTGGCATAATTTTAAGTAGTGTGTCTCGATTTCAGACTTCCAGGCAATTACTTATGATTATTTATGCTCTTTCTACTGTCTATATATGAGACTGAAGTTGTATGCCATAGTAATGCTTCATCTGCTGCAGTTTGCCGCTTGCGTGTGTGTGAGTGTATGTCTTGGTCTATGTGTAGCCTTGTGCTTGCGTGTATTGTGATCCCCAACATCCACTGGACAGGATGTCAAGCACGAGGTGTTGGCATACCTCAGCACTTCAACCTTGCCATGTGTACCACTGGGTGTTTCACAGCTGCCCCTCTGATATAACGCACCAGTTCCAAATCCCTCTTTGGAGTTATGTTGCTTACTGACAATGGCTCTATATGACATTTACAGACGGGTTCGGCCCAATGACGTATATAAACCCTGGATTGCGCATTCTATGTATTGGCCATTAGGAGGCTTTGATGCCATCAGTCGATCATATTGGCACTACCCAGTAGGAGAAGTCCTCCATAGAAATTAATGGAATTCTAAAGTATTTCAATTATGTTTCAAGGACAAAATTGTACTGAACAAAAATATACACGCAATATGTAAAGTGTTGGTCCCATGTTTCATGAGCTGAAATAAAAACTCCCCAAAATGTTCCATAGCACTAAAAGCTTATTTCTCTCAAATTCTGTGTACACATTTGTTTACATCCCTGTTAATGAGCATTTCTCCTTTGCCAAGATAATCCAGCTACTTGACAGGTGTGGAATATCAAGAAGCTGACTGATTTCAATTGACTGATTCCTTATAACTGTAACTCAGTATGTTCATATTTTTTTCCAGTGGGTACATGTATTTAAGTATTTGTATTGTTGGCGTGGGGACAGTAACATTGTTTTTATATATGTTTTATGAGTAGATGACATAATATAATTTAAAAGTATGCATTAAGGTGTCTGTAATAGAATAAATGTGTCATGAATGAAGACATGAATAAATGTATTTCTATAGTTTCCTAGATATTCTTTCACAATGGGGAGTGCCAAAATGGAGGCAATGTGGCATCAACACAGCGCCCCCTATCAGTCATCAAGTGTATAAATATAGAATTGGTTCGGCGCCTCTTAGTGCTGTGGCGGTCATGAAATTTGGTGATTGTGAAAAAAATAACTGCCGGTCTCACGGTAATTGAACATTAATGAACATAAATACATGTTGCATGTCCTGGCTTCTACTCATAGCCGACAAGCCACTGATGCAGACCTTTGAAACATCTACATTTGGAAAAAGTCGAAAAAATCCATCACAACAAATCCATAATTTATTTTAGACAGGTCTAAAGAATCATAATATGAAGAAAACATAATATGAAGAAAAATATGAAGAACAGAATAGCATACCCTGAGTTGTCTTGATGTTAGGCCCTGATCTGGTTATGCAATACGGCTGTGGGCTACACTGGTTCATTTAGCAGACAAGATTTGCTTCGAATTCTGTGTCATTATTTTATAGAATGAAGAATACAATTGAACGTAGCTGAATAAAATAGAAAGGATATTTTCTCTGAAGTATTTGAGGGAGTGCGCACATGTGCTATTCTGTGTTGAGTGATAACAAAGAAACAGGAACTTCTATATGCTTCATTTATAGTTATTCATGCAACTTTAGTTGTGATCCAAACATTGGGCTTTATGTTTAGATTTTTTTATCTATTCTGAAGCTGCATGATGAGACTGTAATTTATTGAACTTTTCACACTTGATCAGCAATCAAATAGTGGAGAACCATTGATATAATAATTTTTTCAATCAATTGTTTTAATGTTTGACTTGTGGACGTTGTATGCCTCAGTAACATGACATGGGAATATAGAGCGCCATCTCAGACGCCACATGTGTTTGCCGTCTTTGCTACCTTCAGACAACATTGTGCTCTGAAGGAAGTGCAATTGCCATGAAAGAAGGGAAATATGAAATAATAAATGAATGATCTGGTCTTATTAATATTTATTGAATTACAAAAAATACTCCAAATTAATTTTGGCCTTCATCAAGGGAAATAGAATGTAGTCTCTGCTAGGATGTTTTGATCCTTTTTCATCATGAATCATATTTAATGTTTGCCTAGGGCTATATCCCCCTGGTATTTTCAGTTGCACTATGTTTGAAATGTTACAGTTTATCAATCTAATTAATGTACATGAAGGATAATACATGATTAAGGTAATTTCATGTTTTCAGATTTTAATGTCAGATGAGTGAATGAATGAATGACATGTTATTTCCGTGTCAAATCGCCAGTTGGCAACCCGTCCCTTATGGGATTATTTAACACATAAACATTACAGTAATTCACTGTGGTAATTCAGTGATAATTATTATTCCGGTATTTTCTGCATTAAAGATGGCCTTGGTTCATGTACTGTCAATATTCTGAATTATTACCCTGGCTATCTCCACGTACAGAGCTGAGGCTACAGTAGCTGAAATGACATGGAGAAGTTGTTTGGTTGACATTTGATTGTTTCTATTATTATATTATGCCCATCTCGAGTTCATAGTACATCTAAATGTTTCCATGGCCTGACTGACTCAGACAGAGAGGCTGGACTATGGAGAAAGAGAATGTGTTGTGGCTTGTGGCTTTCACAATTTCTAAACTACGTCACTTGTGTTCCCCTCTATCTAGCAAAAAATAATGGTGTCATTTTCTGTCCACACGGCAATACGCCACCACCACACACATACCCTCTTATTCATTTCTCTCCCGTCTTTCTCTATGAAAGAAGATGTGACCTCTGTGTCTCTGGCACTCAGCTGGAAGAACAGCAAGCCTTGATTCCCAGGCGATCTCCTCCGTAGCCAAGTGGAGGCAGACTAGCGGGCTGCTTGTGAGGCGCTCTGCACAAGCTGCTGTCTGCGCTAGCTGCTCTCTGAGTTAAGGGTCTCACTCAGATGCAGAACATGCACTACACACAGCAACAGTGTCCCCCTCTCTGCTGCAGAGAGCAGCAGCAAAAGCAGTGACACTAGGAGACACGTGTGTGTGTGTGTGTGTGTGTGTGTGTGTGTGTGTGTGTGTGTGTGTGTGTGTGTGTGTGTGTGTGTGTGTGTGTGTGTGTGTGTGTGTGTGTGTGTGTGTGTGTGTGTGAGGGAGTGCGGTGGCTTCGAAAGGGGGGAGTGATAGGGCATCGATATTATGTTTTGAGTTGTTGGTTGTTTTCTGTCCCCCAGTATTAGATTCAGTGAGTGTTGATGAGAGAGAGAGAGTAGCCTACCTGACCTCTGCATCACCCTATACACTCATATGTCACGTGTGCTATACAGCTATACAGCTATGCACCGCACAAGGACGGGCAGTAGGGCACATGTGTTTTGCCAGCGTCATTGTCATCCATCAAAATGTCCCCCGCTTGAGAATGTCTTAATTGAATTCTGAGCACCGTCCTAGCCCGAGGTCCACAGGACAGTAATTCATCACATGTAGCCTAGTCCTACTGCTGCACATGAGATTGCAAATCATGTATGTGTGATTAAGGCTAAGTCGGCTACATGAGACAATTAAACCACTTTGCTTCTAATTAGGCCATGTGAGTTTTCCTCTTTCTGTCACTGTCTTTCAGTCTCTGTTTCTCTCTTTCTCCTACTGTATCTTCTCTCTCTCGTTCTTTTTCTTCCTCTCTCTGCCTGTCTCTCTCTTCCCCTCCTCTCTTTCTGTCTCTCTCTCACTTTCTCTCTCCTCTTAATTGTCATAATGCTTTATCTATGGTTTCAGTAGCTCCACTCCTCTCTGAAAGGCAATCTTCTTTTTATTCTTGTTTTTCTTGATTATTTACAGCAGTATATCTGACCTGACGAAGATCCATGTTGGATTGAGACGTTGTCAATAAAGGTGGCAAACTGGGAGCATATTCAGTGTGTGGACCTCTCCGTAGGCGAGACAAAAATCTGCTGCCCCCCAATATGTTTGGCATTGGGCCAATTTTTTCCTCCGCTAAAAGTCGGAGGAACAGAACATAATAGCAGCCCAATTAATAGGCCTATGCTACAACATCGACAGGGCTGTAGTGGAGTGGGTCGAGAGTTTCAAGTTCCTTGGTGCCAACATCACCAACAAACTAACATGGTCCAAGCACACCAAGACAGTCATGAAGAGGCCACTACCAAACTTTTTCCCCCTCAGGAGACTGAAAAGATTTGGCATGGGTCCCCAGATCCTCAAAAGATTCTACAGCTGCACCATCGAGAGCATCCTGACCGGTTGCATCACTGCCTGGTATGGCAACTGTTCGGCATCTGACCGTAAGGCGCTATAGGGGGTAGCGCAAACGGAACAACATCAACATCATCCAACATCAACATTTATTTATTTCGTCTCCACCTAGAGTGGCCTCTCCTCTCCTGTGGTGCTGCATTGCAGTCAGCGATGTTTTCTCTCGGTAGCTGTCCATGATCCTGAAATCAAATCGTCTGAGTTTGATTGGACACCAGCCTGATCTCCAGCTCCTTCCACCTCTGGAAACTATCTAGGTGGTCATGCGACTTCTCATGCGAGCTGAGGAGGAGGAACTGATTCTTCCAGTCCCTGGTTCCATCACTGACCAGCGCAGATTTGCACTCGTGTGAAAAAAATTTGCAGCAAAAACAGAAGGCTGCATGGTTTTGCTTGGAATAGACAAGCTTTGGTCTCTCCACTCTCTCTCCGTTCGCCATCCTCCTATTGTAGTGGGCCACCGAAAAACGTTCATTGCCCCTAATCTCTTGGGAAATTCCCCTCCTTATCCTGATGTGGCCCAGCCTGCACTAACATATCCCCTAAATATATATTCATATATTTTGGCCACTCACTGGGATCTTTTATGTTTTTGTCTGGGAGTCGGATTTAGCAGCAGCACCACCACTGTCATCGGGGACGGGGAGTCTGGGTCCAAGATAGTAGGGTCTTCGTCTGCAATGTTTGGAGGTGTGGCTAGGCCTGGTACGACCACCTGTTCTTGTCATCATCAGTGGAAGTGTGTGGCTCAGACTCCCCCGGTTTGCCCTTTTCGCTGCTGGAATCAGCGAACGGGGGCTCATCGTTCTCGGCGAATGATTTGCCTGTCCTCGTAGGCTTGTCATTCTCCACACAAGCTGATGGACATTGCTGCACGCTGATACATTTCACCAGCGAACTTGTTTGGTTTACAAATTGTGCCTCTTTTCTTATTGTTTTTTTTAAATATTCACTATAATTATATCCACTAGTAGCAGCTAGCTAACATTAACAGGCTAGGTTAGGCTTCTGCCTTAATCACTAATCATCTTCATCACACACAAACGTAAAAAAAAAAATACAATTATTTATTTGGCAGATTAATTTTTATTAATGTTTCACAATTGGATAGTCCCATGTAAACACACATCACCATAGCGACCAAGGATAGTGGGAGTGAACTTCGGGAGAAGAGGGAATGGGATGGGGGCGGGAACTGCAGCAACGCTATGAGCTGGTGACTGGGGTGCCGCGGGCGGTGTAGTAGCCAATCAGGAGCGCCGCAGGGCAGCAGCAAATTGTCGAATTGCCGCCTCAAATTCAAGTGCTGCCATAGGCGACGGCCTAATCTTGCCTAATGGGAATGCCGGCCCTGCCTCTCTGTTCTTTTCAAGTTTACTTCTTTAGCCCAGCACCTTGTGAAAGTTACCTGAGTTTTACAACCATAGGCTTGCATAAAGGAAACAGTGAGAGGTAGCTGAATAAACCAGATGTCTTGTACAATAAAGCAACTGTCAATTAGAGCTAAGCCCGTACTGCTAGCTAGCACGTACATATTACCTCAACTAACCGGTACCTTAGCACATTGACTCTGTACCGGTAACCACCTGTGAATAGTCTCACTATTGTTATTTTACTGCTGCTCTTTAATTACGTGTTTCTTATTCTTACTCATATATATTTTTTGAAACTGCATTGTCGGTTAGCAGCTTGTAAGTAAGCATTTCACTGTAAGGTCTACACCTGTTGTATTCGGCGCATGTTACTAATAATATTTTGATTTGATTTGAGCAGGCCTGCATTGGACCACACTGAGTAAACTGTAAATCTATAAAGTGCTCCAAAATCCCACAATGCAGTTCATTACGAGGGTTCTTAACAACATTAGGTTACATTTCCAAGATGTGGTTGAACATGTTCTTTCAAAGTTGACAGTGAACATCATCGTCTTCTCCTTTTCTCTGTGTGTCTATGACATCTTCAGTACATGTAGTGTTATGACCCATCCTTCAACAGAGCTTTATTCAAACAAGCATGAACAATACAGATGTCTAGGTCCCTCCTAGTGCATCTGTCTATCTGGAGTTCCTATTGTGCTACTCTCACAGAAATGCACAGTACCGCTCTTAACTACCCCTCCTCTCTTGTCAGGCTTGTGTGTGTGTGTGTGTGTGTGTGTGTGTGTGTGTGTGTGTGTGTGTGTGTGTGTGTGTGTGTGTGTGTGTGTGTGTGTGTGTGTGTGTGTGTGTGTGTGTGTGTAGCAGAGGCTGAGAGACTGTCTGTCAGGAGGGTTGGCGGAGTGAAGGGCCTTTTGACAAGTGTGTGTTCTAAAGGTTTAAACTGACAGGGGGTTGGAAGAAGGGAGGACGGATGGGGGAGTAGAGGGGAGGAGGAGGAGGGGTGAAGCTTCAATGGTGATTGACAGCATCAACTCGGGTAATTCACTGTCTTTCCCCATCTTTCTCTGACTGCTGTAGTCGTCTATATGTTATTTCCCCCGCGCTTTCATCCCTCGTTTTCTTTGTACGCTCCACAAAAGAGGAGAGAATTAGAATGAAATATGGCTAATCTTCTCTAAGACGCACTCATTACCACAATGTTTAGAATTCAATGTTCAGATAATTGTGGCCTTTCTGTTCTCACTCAGCCTTCAGTGTCTGACAAGTCAGGGTGATTTGTTTTATTCTCTACTTCTAATTTTCTCTCTCCCTCACTTGTTGCCTTTTATAATTCCTAGTCTCTCTCAGCCTTGTTAGTTCCTCTCTCTCCCCAACTCTCCTCTCCCTTGGCTCCTGAATAACAAATAAAACAATAGTAATATGTTGGCAAACTTGAAAGCAGCTTGGGCTCCGCTCCACCTTCTGAAGAGCGTTAAATGTGTTGCGGGGGCGCAAAAGGGCTAATTTCATGCTTGTTTTTTTCTTTGTCTTTTAATTATCCCCTTTTAAAATATTCATAGCTATCTGTATTTACAATGTAATTACAGCATGGTTTTGAGTGATATTGACTGCTTCAGGACAGCTGGAATTCTTGCTCAAAGCTTAATCTTGATATGGGTCAGTTAATATAAAGCTGTTTTGAAAGCAGGTACAGCCAAACATAAGAAAATGTTTTTTTATCTCTCTCTTTCTCTCTCCTTTCTGTCTGACTGTCTGAGATACTGACTGACTGACTGAGACTGACTAACTGAGAGACAGAGGCTGTGATAGAAATAGCATGCATGGTCAACAACTCCATTGTTCAGCACCTCCCATGGTCCAGAGTTTAGAGGGCTGTGAACTCTGTGTGCCAGAACTGCCAGCCTAGCACTCGCTAGCACACACACACTCGCTAGCACACACACACACTCGCTAGCACAAACACACTCGCTAGCACACACACTCCCTAGCACAAACACACGTGCACACATACACACTGTCCCTCTCTGTGCCAGCCTCTGCAGCTAGCGTTGCCCCTGGTACCTGTGAAAAGCTTGTCACTTCCGCCAAAGCTACAGCCTGTGTGTGTGTGTGTGTGCACCTAGCAGTCACCTTGCAGCGGAGCAGAAATAGTGCAGCTCTCTTTCCCTGCCTTGGCGTAAAGGTACATAAAGCACAGAATGACAGGTGGAAATGCAATTGACCTTGGCTGGGTGGCTGGGCTGGCTGCTGAGGGCTGGCTGCTGAGGGCTGGCTGGGGTTTGGGTGGAGGGGGGTGGAGGATGAGGATGCAGGTTGCAGAGTAAATTCCATTGTTCAGAGAATGGAAAACATAGCCTGGTATAAAACGCAGAAGTATATGGGCATTGCTGGAGGAAAGCTGAACGATAACTAGATTACATTTCCTTTCTCCAAGGGATTTAGGGTGATTGGCATTTGTATAGTTTTTCAGGACATTGTGTGGGAGTCTGTAACATATCTAATTGCATGGTCTTTCCATTGTCAGAATTATGTCAGGACATATGTGCAATTACTTTGTCCAAGAACTCAACAGTTCACTGGTAGGGTTTTGATCAATATTAAATAATTGTAGCTGAATAATCCTGGCTCTTAACCAGCAAGATGAAACTGATACAAAAAGTAATATGACTGCTTGGTAAAGAGCAAGGTAAGGGAAGAGCTGTAGAGAGAGACTGAGTTAGTGAGTGTGATGGGAGAAAGATAGAGAAATTGGGAGAGAGAGAGACTGAGTTAGTGAGTGTGATAGGAGGAAGATAGAGGGAAACAGAGAGAGACAAACAACAAGAGTGTGGTTAAAATTGGCAAAAAACACACATTTCTTTCCAGAGGGCTGTGGGTTGAGACAGGGATGCAGCTTAAGCCCAAACTCTTCAACATACAGTACATATCAACAAATTGGTGAGGGCACCAGAACAGTCTGCAGCACCTGGTCTCACAATACAGGAATCGGAAGTCAAATGTCTAATGTTTGCTGATGATATGGTGCATCTGTTCCCATCCAAGAATGGCCTACAGCAGCACCTAGATCTTCTGCACTGATTCTGCCAGACCTGGGCCCTGACAGTAAATCTCAGTAAGACAAAAATAATGGTGTTCCATAAAGGTCCAGTTGCCAGGACCACAAATACAAATTCCATCTAGACACCGTTGCCCTAGAGCACAGAAAAAACGATACATACCTTGGCCTAAACATCAGCTCCACAGGTAACTTCCACAAATCTGGGAATGATTTGAGAGACAAGGCAAGAAGGCCATAAAATGCCATAAAAAGGAAAATCAAATTCAACATACCAATAAGGATCTGGCTAAAAATACTTGAATCAGTTATAAAACCCATTGCTCTTTATGATTGTGAGCTCTGGGGTCCGCTCACCAACCAAGAATTCACAAAATGGGACAAACACAAAATTGAGACTCTTCATGCAGAATTCTGGAAAAAAATATCCTCAGTGTATAACGTAAAACAGCAAATAATGCATGCAGAGCAGAATTAGGCCGATACCTGCTAATTATCAAAATCCGGAAAAGTGCCGTTCAACTCAACAACCACCTAAAAGGAAGTGAATCCCAAACCTCCCACAACAAAGCCGTCACCTACATAGAGATTAACCTGGAGAAGAGTGCCAGAAGAAAGATCCTGGGGCTCTGTTTGAAAACACAAACAGACCCCATAGAGCCACAGGACAGCAACACAATTAGACCCAAGCAAATCATGAGAAAACAAAAAGAGAATTACTTGACACATTGGAAAGAAATAACACAGAAAAAACAGAGCAAACTAGAATGATATTTGGCCCTAAACAGAGAGTACACAGTGGCAGAATACATGACAACTGTGACTGACTCAAATTTAAGGAAAGCTTTGACTATGTACAGACTCAGTGAGCATAGCCTTGCTATTGAGAAAGGCCGCAGTAGGCAGACTTGGGTCTCAAGAGAAGATAGGCTATGTGCACACTGCCCACAAATTGAGGTGGATACCGAGCTGCACTTCCTAACCTCCTGCCAAATGTATGACCATATTAGAGACACATATTTCCCTCACTTTACACAGACCCACAAACAAATCCAATTTTGATAAACTCCCATATCTATTGGGTGAAATACCACAGTGTGCAATCACAGGAGCAAGATTTGTGACCTGTTGCCACAAGAAACGTGCAACCAGTGAAGAACAAATACCATTGTAAATATCAAATCAAATGACATTTAATTGGTCACATACACACGGTTAGCAGATGTTAATGCGAGTGTAACGAAATGCTTCTGCTTCTAGTTCCGACAGTGCAGTAATATCTAACATGTCATCTAACAATTCCATAACAACAACCTAATACACACAAATCTAAAGGGATGGAATACGAATATGTACATATAAATATATGGATGAGCGTCGACCGAGCAGCATATGCAAGATGTAATAGATGGTATAAGATACAGTATATAAATTTCAAGTCGGAAGTTTACATACACCTTAGCCAAATACATTTAAACTCAGTTTCACAATTCCTGACATTTAATCCTAGTAAAAATTCCCTGTCTTAGGTCAGTTAGGATCACCACTTTATTTTAAGAATGTGAAATGTCAGAATAATAGTCGAGAGTGATTTTTTTTCAGCTTTATTTTCTTTCATCACATTCCCAGTGTGTCAGAAGTTTACAAAACACTCAATTAGTATTTGGTAGCATTGCCTTTAAATTGTTTAACTTGGGTCAAATGTTTCGGGTAGCCTTCCACATGCTTCCCACAATAAGTTGGGTGAATTTTGGCCCATTCCTCCTGACAGAACTGGTGTAACTGAGTCAGGTTTGTAGGCCTCCTTGCTCGCACACGCTTTTTCAGTTCTGCCCACACATTTTCTGTAGGATTGAGGTCAGGGCTTTGTGATGTCCACTCCAATACCTTGACTTTGTTGTCCTTAAGCCATTTTGCCACAACTTTGGAAGTATGCTTGGGGTCCTTGTCAATTTGGAAGACCCATTTACGACCAAGCTTCAATCTCTGACTGATGTCTTGAGATGTTGCATCAATATATCCACATAATTATCCTACCTCATGATGCCATCTATTTTGTGAAGTGCACCAGTCCCTCCTGCAGCAAAGCACCCCCACAACATGATGCTACCACCCCCGTGCTTCACAGTTGGGATGGTGTTCTTCAGCTTGCAAGCTTCCCCTTTTTCCTCCAAGCATAACGATGGTCATTATGGCCAAACAGTTCTATTTTTGTTTCATCAGACCAGAGGACATTTCTCCAAAAAGTACAATCTTTGTCCCCATGTGCAGTTGCAAACCGTAGTCTGGCTTTTTTAATGGTGGTTTTGGAGAAGTGGCTTCTTCGTGGCTGAGCAGCCTTTCAGGTTATGTCGCTATAGGACTCGTTTTACTGTGGATATAGATACTTTTGTACCTGTTTCCTCCAGCATCTTCATAAGGTCCTTTTCTGTTGTTCTGGGATTGATTTGCACTTTTCGCACCAAAGTATGTTCATCTCTAGGAGATAGAACTCGTCTCCTTCCTGAGTGGTATGACGGCTGCGTGGTCCCATGGTGTTTATTCTTGCATAATATTGTTTGTACAGATGAACGTGGTACCTTCAGGCATTTGGAAATTGCTCCCAAGGATGAACCAGACTTGTGGAGGTCTACAACATTTGTTCTGAGTTCTTGGCTGATTTCTTTTGATTTTCCCATGATGTCAAGCAAAGAGGCACTGAGTTTGAAGGTAGGCCTTGAAATACTTCTGCATATACACCTCCAATTAACTCAAATTATATCAATTAGCCTATCAGAAGCTTCTATAGCCATGACATAGTTTTTCTGGAATTTTCAAGCTGTTTAAAGGCACAGTCAAGTTAGTGTATGTAAACTTCTGACCCACTGGAATTGTGATACAGGGAATTATGAATTAAATAATATGTCTGTAAACAATTGTTGGAAAAATGACTGGTGTCATGCACAAAGTAGATGTCCTAACCGACTTGCCAAAACTATAGTTTGTTAACAAGAAATTTGTGGAGTGGTTGAAAAACTAGTTTTAATGACTCCAACCTAAGTGCATGTAAACTTCCGACTTCAACTGTACATGTGAGATGAGTAATGTAAGATATGTAAACATTATTAAATTGGCATTATTTAAAGTGACTAGTGATCCATTTACTAAAGTGGCCAATGATTTGAGTCTGTATGTAGGCAGCAGTCTTTCTGTGTTAGTGATGGCTGTTTAACAGTCTGATGGCCTTGAGATAGTAGCTGTTTTTTAGTCTCTCGGTCCCAACTTTGATGCACCTGTACTGACCTCGCCTTCTGGATGGTAGCGGGGTGAACAGGCAGTGGCTCGGGTGGTTGTTGTCCTTGATCTTTATGGCCTTTCTGTGACATCGGGTGCTGTAGTTGTCCTGGATGCGTTGTGCAGACCGAACCACCTTCTGGAGAGCCTTGCGGTAGAGGTGCAGTTGTCATTCCAGGTGGGGATACAGCCTGACAGGATGCTCTGAATTGTGCATCTGTAAAATTTAGTCGGAGTTTTACGTGACAATCCAAATTTCTTCAGCCTCCTGAGGTTGAAGAGGCATTGTTGTGCCTTCTTCACCACAATATCTGTATGGGTGGACCATTTCAGTTTGTCTGTGATGTGTACGCCAAGGAACTTTCCACCTTCTCCACTACTGTCCCGTCGATGTGGATAGGGTTGTGCTCCCTCTGCTGTTACCTGAAGTCCACGATCATCTCCTTTGTTTGTTTTATTTGAGTGAGAGGTTGTTTTTCTGACACCACACTCCGAGTGCCCTCACCTCCTCCCTGTTGTGTCGTCTGCAAACTTGATGATTGAGTTGGAGGTGTGCATGGCCACGCAGTCATGGGTGAACAGGGAGTACAGGAGGGGGCTGAGCACGCACCCTTGTGGGGCACCAGTGTTGAGGATCAGAGAAGCGGAGATGTTGTTTCCTACCTTCAGCACCTGGGGGCGGTCCGTCAGAAAGTCTAGGAACCAATTGCACAGGGCGGGGTTGAGACCCAGGGCCTCAAGCTTAATGATGAGTTGAGGGTAATATGATGTTGAATGCTGAGCTGTAGTCAATGAACAGCATTCTTACATAAGTACTCCTCTTGTCCAGTTGGGTTAGGACAGTGTGCAGTGTGATGGTGATTGCATCGTCTGTGGACCTGTTGTGGCGGTATGCAAACTGAAGTGGGTCTAGGGGGGCAGGTATGGTGGAGGTGATATGATCCTTGACTAATCTCTCAAAGCACTTCATGATGACAGAAGTGAGTGCTACGGGGCGATAGTCATTTAGTTCAGTTATCTTTGCCTTCTTGGGTACATGAACAATGGTGGCCATCTTGAAGCATGTGTGGAAAGCAGACCGGGATGGGGAGATATTGAATATGTTTGTAAACACACCAGCCAGCTGGTCTGCACATGCTCTGAGGACGCGGCTAGGGATGCCGTCTGGGCCAGCAGCCTTGCGAGGGTTAACATGTTTAAATGTCTTAGAGAGGGGGGCCCACAGTCCTTGGTAGCCTGTCGCGTTGGTGGCACTGTATTATCCTCAAAGCAGGCAAAGAAGGTGTTTAGTTTGTCTGGAAGCAAGACATCGGTGTCCGTGACGTGGCTGGTTTTCTTTTCGTAGTCCGTAATTGCCTGTAGACCCTGCCACGTACGTCTCATGTCTGAGCCATTGAATTGCGACTCCACTTTTTCCCTATACCGACGTTTCGCTTGTTTGATTGACTTGCGGAGGGAATAACTACAATGTTTATATTCGGCCATATTCCCAGTCATCTTTCTGTTGTTGAATGTGGTGGTTTGCGCTTACAGTTTTGCGTGAATGCAGCCATCTATCCACGGTTTCTGGTTAGGGTAGGTTTTAATAGTCACAGTGGGTACAACATCTCCAATGCACTTCCTTATAAACTCACTTACAAAGTCAGCGTATAAATCAATGTTGTTCTCTGAGGTTGCCCGGAACATTTCCCAGTCCACGTGATCAAAACAATCTTGAAGCGTGGATTCCGATTGGTCAGACCGCCGTTGTATGGTTCTAGTCACGGGTACATCCAATAGGAGCAAAATAGAGTCGTGGTCGGATTTGGCGGGAGAGGGAGTGTCTTGTATGCATCGCAGAAGTTAGAGTAGGAGTGGGCCAGTGTATTGCCCGCGTGAGTGCTGCAATAAATATGCTGATAGAATTTAGGTAGCCTTGTTCTCAAATTAGCTTTGCTAAAATCCCCAGCTACAATAAATGCAGCCTCAGGATGTATGGTTTCCAGTTTACATGGAGTCCAGTGAAGTTCCTTGAGGGCCGTCGTGGTATCTACTTGAGGGGGGATATACAGCTGTGACGATAACCGACAAGAATTATCTTGGGAGATAATGTGGTCGGCATTTGATTGTAAGGAATTCTAGGTCAGGTGAACAGAAGGACTTGAGTTCTTGTATGTTGTTATGATTACACCATGAGCTGTTAATCAAGAAGCATACAACCCCACCCTTCTTCTTCCCAGAGAGATGTTTATTTCTGTTGGTGCAATGCATGAAGAAACCCTGTGGCTGTACTGACTCCGACAACATATCCTGAGAGAGCCATGCTTCCGTGGAACAGAGAATGTTACAATCTCTGATGTCTCTCTGGAAGGCAACCCTTGCCCTAATTCCATCCACATTGCTGTCTAGAGACGGACATTGGCGAGCAATATACTCGTAAGCAGTGTGTGGTGTGCACGCCTTCGAAGTCTGACCAGGAGGCCACTCCGTCTACCTCTTCTGCGGCGACGTTGCTTTGGGTCGGCCTCAGGGATTAGATCCAATGTGCTGGGTGGTGGTCCGAAAATGTAAGGATCCGTTTAGGGAAAGACGTAATGTTGGTAAGTTGACGTCGCTCTTATATCCAATAGCTCTTCCCGGCTGTATGTAATAACACTTCAGATTTTCTGGGCTAACAATGTGTCACGTTCTGACCTTTTTTCCCCTTTGTTTTTGTCTTTAGTTAGTATGGTCAGGGCGTGAGTTGGGGTGGGCAGTCTATGTTATGTGTTTCTATGTTGAGGTTTGTCATTTGGCATGATATGGTTCTCAATCAGAGGCAGGTGTTTTGCATTGTCTCTGATTGGGAACCATATTAAGGTAGCCTGTTTTCACTGTTGGTTTGTGGGTGATTGTTCCTGTTCGTGTGTTCCTTGTTTTTCTGTGTTCACTAGTTCGGGACTGTAGCTTCGTTGGTTTTTCGTCTGTTTATTGTTTTTGTTCATATTGAGAAGTATTCTAATAAATTATGGATACGCACCACGCTGCGCTTTGGTCCTCCTCTCCTTCTACCGACGAAAGACTTTACACAATGTAAAAAATAATACATAAAAAAACTAAATACTGCATAGTTTCCTAAGGACTCGAAGCGAGGCGACCATCTCTATCGGTGCCATCTTAAATTAAATACAACCCATATTTATGTTTATTTATTTTCCCTTTTGTACTTTAACTATTTGCACTTTATTACAACACTGTATATAGACAAATGTCTTTATTCTTTTGGAACTTTTGTTCATTATCTATTTCACTTGTTTGGCAATGTAAACATATGTTTCACATGCCAATAAAGCCCTTTGAATTGAATTGAGAGAGACAAAGAGACTGAGATAGTGAGTGTGATAGCAGGAAAGAGAGAGAGAGAGAAACAGAGAGAGTGAGAGTGAGAGAGAAACAGAGAGAGCGAGAGAGAGAGAGAGAGAGACAGAGAAAGAATGAGTTGGCGAGTGAAAAAGGATGACAAAGAGGCACCACCGTCCCAAAGTCAACTGTACTTCATCCCCTGCTGTTACTGGTCATTTCCCTGAGTCACCGGTGCTTTATCACACACACCGCTGCAGCTGCCCTCAGTGGCCACGGCCACTCCCACAGCCACGCCCACACCCATGCAAATAGACACGGGTATCACGCTGAGGTTCAAGCTGTTTACATGCCCCCCTCCTTTGTTCTATCGCTCTCATGCTAAGAGACATTATCCCCCCTGGCAAGGTGAACACTATGCTGGTATAAGATCATTTGAAACGGGGAGTGTGAAAAATAGAGAGTGAGAGAGGGGAGAGAGAGGGAGAGAGGAGAGGGAGAATAGAATGAGGGAAAGATTTTAGCAGCATGGAGAGGAGATACTAGGCCAATATCATAGCTGCTGGACGGCACATTAATCAAGCATGGCCCTGGAGGAGAGCTAAGACGGTGACGGAGACACTTCATCCTGACACAGGACACAGGACAGGACAGCCAAATACTGACATGACAGACTCACACCCTGCCCGTCTTCTGTTCCCTCCTCTCCTCAACACCCACTGCCGTATCCATCCTCACTCCCCTCCACTCTTCCTTGGAATGGGGTGATTGATTGATTGATTCAGGTCCGACATGCCTGAGTTCATTTGGGGACAGAGTAAGGACGCTGTTAAGTGAACAAGCTGAGGTCAGCCCAGGCAAGGCAGGGGAAATAGGGATTTAGGACAGGGATTGAAAGGAACAGGATGTTAACCATGAAGCCCCAATGTGTTACAGACAGTACCAAGTGCCTGTGTGACTTAAGTGATAATGCCCGGGAAGCCGGTGTTTGGAAAACATATTGGCATGGGAGTTGTTAGGCACAAGACGATGTCGAGGACCGGCACACTGTCCCAATCTATCCTCTGGACACCGGCTTCGAGGGCATTATCACTTTTATACAACGGGTTACCAACATATTCAAATAAGGATTGACATATTTTCATGAAAGACTTTATTTTGATGAATTTAATTGTACTATGTAATCCTTCCACGAGATATAGTCCGACACATCTAGGGTTGCTACCCAAGCCGGCTGGTCATTCATTCTATCGGTTACAGTAGGTTGCCTGAGACGCGAGTGAAGTCAGTCGTGAAGTCTTTTTGTTCTGTATCTATTGACACGACCCAGTCATTCGTTCGACATTTTTCGTTGCCTTGCTTGCTGGCAACATTGTTATCTCTTGCTTGCTAGCTAGCCAACTATGGCTAACAGTCACGTCAAACAGTGCATCCAGAATAACAGTAAAGTAGCTGCATTTGCGCTTGTTTAAGCAGTTTTCGAATTACATTTATTTGGATACACCCATAACAATGAACTAGTGATGCGCAATTTCACCTGGCATAGAAAATGTGCTCTCTCGTCAGGACACTGTTCAGAGGAGCTAGCCAACTACACAGCTAACACAATCACTTCAAACTGAAGCTGGAAAGACAGCAAACTAGCTGCATTTTGTTTCGTTTGACCTGTTTTCGATTGACATTTATATATCCATGAAAATTATGCTGATTCATGATTTTGACTGGTTGAGAAAAGATGTCACTCGTTCAGTCACGTTAATCCTCAATGGGACAGTGGAGATTGAATTTCAATATTGAAACAATGTTTCAAATGTTGGAGAGACAGACAGCAAGTTTATACAAATCTCCGCTGTTGAAAACCTAATTCTAGTCTAAAAGAAGCTGATTGTCAAATCAATTCAAATTTTATTAGTCACATGCGCCGAATTCAACAGGTGTAGATCTTACAGTGAAATGCTTACGTACGAGCCCCTAACCAACAATGCAGTTTAAAAATACAGATAAGAATAAGCAATAAAAGTAACAAGAAATTAAAGAGCAGCAGTAAAATAACAATAGTGAGACTATATACAGGGAACATAGTTACAGAGTCAATTTACGGGGACACCGCTTAGTTGAGGTAATATGTACATGTAGGTAGAGTTATTAAAGTGACTATGCATAGATAACAGATAGTAGCAGCGATGTAAAAGAGCGTGGGGGATGCAAATAGTTTGGGTAGCCATTTGATTAGATGTTCAGGAGTCTTATGGCTCAGGGTAGAAGCCTCTTGGACCAAGACTTGGCGCTCCGGTACCGCTTGCCGTGCGGAAGCAATGAGAACAGTCTATGACTTGGGTGGCTGGAGTCGGAGGCCGAGCAGTTTCCATACCAGGCAGTGATGCAACCAGTCAGGATGCTCTCGATGGTGCAGCTGTAGAACCTTTTGCGGATCTGAGGACCCATGCCAAATCTTTCAGTCTCCTGGGGGGGAATAGGTTTTGTCGTGCCCTCTTCACGACTGTCTTGGTGTGCTTGAACCATGATAGTTTGTTGGTGATGTGGACACCAAGAACTTGAAGCTCTCAACCTGCTCCATTACAGCCTCATCGATGAGAATGGGGGCGTGCTCAGTCCTCTTTTTCCTGTAGTTCACAATCATCTCCTTTGTCCACAATCACTGTCGCATGCACAGATTAAATACCTCCGTATCTAGGAATGGTTTGGTGTGTTTGACTAAAACCAGTGCTCGAATTGGGTGAGAGTATCACATAGCCTTAGTCAAAGAAAAGGGCAAAAAGGATATCTATTGTTTGCTTTATAATTTTGAAATAAATACATAAAATATATCCAGATTATATCACGCATTCTATAACAATGCGTAACTCTGACGCCTTATGGTAGAAACAAGCTCTAAAATGCCTGCGAAAGACGTGACTCCGATGCATATGGGGATATATTGATTCCTCTCTATGACAATCTGAAGCTAAACTGCATCCTATAATATTCGATGATCTTTTCTCTTTTTGAAAAGATGAAAAGTGAATATGTTTGTTTAAAGCCAGGCAGCTTTTATGGAAGCACTTCTATTTTTGGGTTATACAACGTACGAGTTGCCAGCAGTTGAAGTTTGCTGCTTTAGCCGAGCCTTTGTCTGGGTGGAAAGGTAACTATTGAAGTGCCATGCTTAGATTCATAACGATGTCTAAGATGTAATTATTTTTGTCTCACCAAGAGCGAAAGAACGTCCAGGGCATTGGTGATTTTATCAATGTAATCAGATTGAAAATATTAGGCTATGTTATTGACATTGAACTGATTATATAGCCTACTAACCAGATGTGTTAAAAATTGTGTTTAATTTAAAATCAAATCAAACAAACATTGTCACATGCGCCGAATACAACAAGTGTAGACTTTACCATGAAATGCTTACTTACAAGCCCTTAACCAACAGTGCAGTTCAAGAAGAGTTAAGAAAATATTTACCAAGTAAACTAAAATAAAAAGTCATAATAAAAAGTAACACATTAAGAATAACAATAACGAGGCTATATACAGGGGGCACCGGTACAGAGTCAGTGTGCGGGGGTACAGGTTAGTTGAGGTACTTTGTACATGTAGGTGGGGATGAAGTGACTATGCATAGATAATAAACAGCGAGTTGGGGGGGGGATCAATGTAAAATGTCCGGTGGCGATTTTATTAATTGTTCAGCCGTCTTGAGGCTCGAGGCGCCTTTTGGTACTAGACTTGGTGCTCCGGTACTGCTTGCTGTGCGGTAGCAGAGAAAACAGTCTATAACTTGGAAGCTTGGCCCCAGTGATGTACTGTGCCGTTCGCACTACCCTCTGTAGCGCCTTACGGTCAGATGCCGAACAGTTGCCATACCAGGCTGTGATGCAACCGGTCAGGATGCTCTCGATGGTGCAGCTGTAGAATCTTTTAAGGATCTGAGGACCCATGACAAATCTTTTCAGTCTCCTGAGGGGGAATAGGTTTTGTCGTACCCTCTTTATTACTGTCTTGGTGTGCTTGGACCATGTTAGTTTGTTGGTGATGTTGGCACCAAGAACTTGAAGCTCTCAACCTGCTCCACTGCAGCCCCGTCGATGAGAATGGGGGCGTGCTCGGTCCTTTTTATCCTCTAGTCCACAATCATCTCCTTTGTCTTGATCACGTTGAGGGCGAGGCTGTTGTCCTGGCACCACACGGCCAGGTCTCTGACCTCCTCCCTATAGGCTGTCTGGTCATTGTAGGTGATCAGGCCTACCACTGTTGTGTCATTGGCAAACTTAATGATGGTGTTGGAGTCGTGCCTGGCCATGCAGTCATGAGTGAACAGGGAGCACATGAGGGGACTGAGCACGCACCCCTGAGGGCCCCTGTGTTGAGGATAAGCGTGGCGGATGTGTTTTTACCTACCCTCACCACCTGGGGGCAGCCCGTCAGGAAGTCTAGGATCCAGTTTCAGAGGGAGGTGTTTAGTCCCATGGTCCTTTGCTTATCAATAAGCTTTGAGGGCACTATGGTGCTGAACGCTGAGCTGTATTCAATGAATAGCATTCTCACATAGGTGTTCCTTTTGTCCAGGTGGGAAAGGGCAGTGTGGAGTGCAATTAGTGTTGACAACTTTCTCACTGCCCAATAAGGGACAAAAGGTGGCGTGCCAGTGCACGGTGCCACGGTGGTGTGGGTATGATGGTGTGGACGTTTACAGCAACAAACAAAAAAACATTTAAGATGCAAAAGAGGAAAAGAGGGGCATGAGTCACTCACCAAGTCTACTTTTTCCATGGATATTTTTTGCTGCTCTTGACCGATTCAAGCAGTCCTTTGTCCTTTTGCACAGCCAAAGAGAATTCCTTACACGACAGGGCAACCACCACCAGCTCCAGGTCAGTGAAGGAGAGCTCCTCAGAGGCCGATCTGGTTCAGTTTCACCATTACATTTTCTGGTGAGAATTTGTCAATTTATACTCGTCAATGAATGTAATGACAGTGTCCTAGAACTTCACAAAGTCCTGTTGCTGCTTGGACCTTTGTGCTGACAAATGTTTGTTCATCAGCTGCTTGGTCTAGTATCCAAAAAAGGTGTCCTGTTTCCACTGAAGTATGTTCATTTTGAACTCTTGGACTTCCTCGTAAACATCTGTGATGCAGAGCGTTGTTTGCTCCAGCTTTTTAACGAGTTGTTCAAAAACACACCCCACGTTGTGGAAAAAGCACAAATAAATCTTAGCAGCTTCCGTTCTTTCTTCATACTCAAAAAAACTCTTCAGTGCCACAGGACAGGTCTCCAAGGGACCTGATGTATGAAGTAAGAGCTGGCCAGCTTTGCAGGAGATAATCGATAGCTGGATGAAGAGAGCCATCGTGTGCAAACGTCACAGAATTTTATGCCACTCAATGTCAACAAAGGCAAAAAATGCAAGCAGTTCCTCTCTTCGGGAATCAGATACTGAGAAGTGGCTGTAGGTCTTTAAAACAAATGTCTCAATATCCACTGACAGCTGATCGCAGGCATGCCTGCAGGCATTTTCAGCTATGTGAGTTAGGCAATTAGCTTTCAGAATGTTTTAGTTGGCACTGCTCAATAACTGCTAAACGAAGTGGTGTTTTCCAAAGTTATCTGCTGCATAGGCTGTGATGTGTCAAAAATATATTATTTAAGAACAAATTCTTATTTACTAATATCCAGTTCATGCTTTTCCAGTTCATCAGATCTTGATGTATGCCATTTGCAGTTTCACCACTGTCTTCATAAAAGTCAAGTATCTTGCATTGCACTTCAGACATAGAGAAATATCTCACGCACACTGGAAACATTTTTCTATTTCCCTTGTTTGAGGCATCACTGGCAACTGAGAAATACACGGGCTCACCTTCGGTCGGGGATAGATCCAAAATATCGCCCACAGTCTTTGGTCTTAAAACATTCATTGTAACCATCTCAGCTTTCGTTCTTCCCAAGTGCATCTTCTTCACAACATTTGAGTCATGAAACAAAGCACCGTTGAGCTTAAAACAGTCGGTGCTGTTGTAGCTGAGTCCGTGTTTAACCGTGTGGTACACATACGAGGCTTCACTTTCCGCGATTTTGTCATTTTCCGCAGTAGACATCACGAAGAATGCACCGATATTGCTAGCACCTTTAGCTAGCATGGCCTTCTTGTGCATTTCTGTGGATGCATGCTAAGTTCGGTCATTCTCCCCTCTATGGCCAATTGAGAATTCCCGACGGCATAAAGTACAGAAAGCTTTTTTTCGAGTCACCACGTCGAGCTTAATCCACGTATTTTTTGCTTCCCATTGTTTGTTGTAGCTGCAGTATTTTCTTTTTTACACGTTTATCCATATTTCCTTGATATGCCAAACCGACCAAACAGAAATTACTTTGCAGGAATTGGATGCGCTGTACTGTAATTGCATGAATATACAGGAAAAGGAGGGTCCCGTACGGGACAATTCAATTTAGCCCAATATAGGGAACATTCCGGCTAATATAGGACAGTTGGCAACCCTAAGTGCAATAGAGATTGCATAATCTGTGGATATGTTGCGGCGGTATGTAAATTGGAGTGGGTCTAGGGTTTCTGGGATAATGGTGTTGATGTGAGCCATGACCAGCCTTTCAAAGCACTTCATGGCTACAGACGTGCTACGGGTCAGTAGTCATTTAGGCAGGTTACCTTAGTGTTCTTGGGCACAGGCTATATGGTGGTCTGCTTAAAACATGTTGGTATTACAGACTCGGACAGGGAGAGGTTGAAAATGTCAGTGAAGACACTTGCCAGTTGGTCAGCGCATGCTCGCAGTACACGTCCTGGAAATCCGTCTGGCCCTGCGGCCTTGTGAATGGTGACCTGTTTAAAGATCTTATTCACATCAGCTACGGAGAGCGTGATCACACAGTCTTCCAGAATAGCTGGTGCTCCCATGAATGTTTCAGTGTTATTTGCCTCGAAGCGAGCATAGAAGTAGTTTAGCTCGTCTGGTAGGCTCGTGTCACTGGGCAGCTCTTGGCTGTGTTTCCCTTTGTAGTCTGAAATGGTTTGCAAGCCCTGCCACAGCCGACAAGCGTCAGAGCCGGTGTAGTACGATTCGATCTTAGTACTTTATTTACGCTTTGCCTGTTTGATGGTTCGTCGGCGCATAGCGAGATATCTTATTCGCTTCCGGGTTAGAGTCCTGCTCCTTGAAAGCGGAAGCTCTAGCCTTTAGCTCAGTGCGGATGTTGCCTGTAATCCATGGCTTCTGGTTGCGGTATGTAAGTATGGTCACTGTGGGAACGTCGTCATCGATGCACTTATTGATGAAGCCAATGACTGATGTGGCGTACTCCTCAATGCCATCGGAGGAATCCCGGAACATATTTCAGTCTGTGCTAGCAAAACAGTCCTGTAGCTTAGCATCTGCTTCATCTGACCACTTTTATTTATTTATCTAGTCACTGGTGCTTCCTGCTTTAATTGTTGCTTGTAAGGCATAATCAAGATATAATTATGGTCAGATTTGCCAAATGGAGGGCGAGGGAGAGCTTTATGTGTCTCTGTGTGTGGAGAAAAGGTGGTCCAGAGTTTTTTTTCCCTCTGGTTGCACATAAAATCTTCTTCAGGCTAGGGTCCATTTTTCTCCACTTCCTGTCTGACTCAAGCCCAGAAGCCAGGATATGCATTTAATTGGTACCATTGGGTAGAAAACACTTTGAAGTTTGTAGAAATTTTAAAATAATGTATGAGACTATAACACAATTGATATGGTAGGAGATAATCTAAAGAACAACCAACCAGAATTATTATTTTTTTGAGCCCATGCTCTTTCAATGGAACGCTATGGGTCCTAAGCAATTCCAGTTCCCAGATTACAATTCCTATGGCTTCCACTAGATGTCATTAGTCTTTGTTCAAGGTTTCAGGCTCGTTTCTTCCCAAATGAGGAAGAACTTTGAGTTTTGGTACTGGGAGTTGGAAATCAGTCTGTGCGGGTGCGACGAAGAGGACGCGCACTTGCTAATTTTACTTTTCCATTGAACATACTTCTTTCTGTAGGAAATATTATAGTTTAATTACATTTTAGGGTACCTGAGGATTAAATAGAAATGTATTTTGACTTGTTTTAACAAACTTTAGCGGTAGCTTTTTGGATTCCTTTCTCTGCATGTTGAGTGGAGTACTCAAGTCGATGGCACCAACTGAACAGACTTTTTGGGATATTAAGGATTTTATCTAAATTGGACACTGGTGGGATTAACAAGTTTCTTTAAAATGGTGTAAAATACTTGTATGTTTGAGGAATTTTATGAGATTTCTGTTTGAATTTGCGCCCTGCACTTTTAATGGCTGTAAGAAGTTAATATCGGGCACCAGCTGTTATTTACAAAAATACATAGTCCGCTGCCCCTTGTCTTACCAGACGCCGCTGTTCTATCCTGCCGGTACAGCGTATTACCAGCCAGCTGTGTGTTGATAGTGTCATTCAGCCACGTCTCCGTGAAGCATAAGATATTACAGTTTTGAATGTCCCTTTGGTAGTTCAATCTTCCGCGTAGGTCATTTATTTTATTGTCCAAAGATTGCACGTTTGCGAGCAGAATGAAAGGAAGTGGGGGTTTATACGATCGCCTACGAATTCTCAGAAGGGAGCCCGTCCTCCAGCCCCTTTTTCTCCACCTCATGCAAATCACTGGGATCTTGGGTTGTTCCCGAGAAAGCAGTACATCGTTTGCGTTATCCTCGTTAAAGGAAAAAAAGGATTCTGCCAGTCCGTGATGAGTAATCGCAGTCCTGATGTCCAGAAGTTATTTTCGGTCATAAGTGACGGTACTGGCAACATTATGTACAAAATAAGTAAAGATACATTACAAACGCAAATAAACGAACAAAAAACACAATCGGTTGGGGAAATGTCAAGTCAATATAATAAACTTGGCAAAGAAAACGTCCCTTTTTCAGGACCCCGTCTTTCAAAGATTGTTATGTACGCCTCTAGGAAGAGGGAATGCCTCTAGGAAGAGGGAACGCAACACCCTGCTACAACTCAACTGGTGTGAAAGAGGTATGGGACTGTAGGTGCGAGTAAGGATGACAAAGGCAGTGAATTTACCATTTACAGGGAACTTATTGATTCCTTCACACGGTAAATTTGGGGAAAAGGGGCTGAACGGAACCAAAGCAAAGAAAGTAAATGTCAAAGCCCCCTCTCCTACCTTACCTGCCTACCCACTACTTACCCATCTTAGCACCACCTGGTGCGCTAGCCAAAATACAGGGGGTGGTCCACCCAGGTCTTACCTAGTGTGAATAGCCAGTAAATACTACGGGTTATGTATGCCCACAGGCCTCTTGCCTAAGCAATCCCTAGGTGACTTCCCCTTCACCCCTGAGAACAAATTAAACAGTATATTAAACAATTTCACAAAAAAACTCTGAGAAACACAGGACATCAAATAAGCTCTATCTGACTGAGCAACAAACTAACACATAACATAACCATCAGCTCTCTCAGCAACAACTAACATAGTACATACCAAATCTCTTTCTGGGAAACAACCAACATATGATATAACCCTCAGCTCTCTTCTGAGCAACAGAAACTGGCTTATATAGCTGGAAGAAGGAGTCTAATGGGATACAGCTGTATCCTGGTGAGGGGGTGGGGTCAGCGCTCCACTCATCAATGGGGCCGACCAACCAGCTGCTTGGGGGAATCCAGGAAGCCATTTTCCTGAAACACACACATACAAACAAAACCACAACACAGGAACTGGGCTACGTAACAAAGATAATTAGTAAAAATCCAAATAACTTCACAGATCTTCATTGTAAAGGGTTTAAACACTGTTTCCCATGCTTGTTCAGTGAACCATAAACAATTAACTTCTTGAGCCTATGGGGGCGCCATTTCGACTTTGTAAAAATGAGTTCCCAAATTAAACTGCCTCGTACTCAATTCTTGCTCGTACAATATGCATATTATTATTACTATTGGATAGAAAACACTCTCTAGTTTCTAAAACCGTTTGAATTATTTCTCTGAGTGAAACAGAACTCATTCTGCAGCACATTTCCTGTCAGGGAGTGAGATTTCAGAAATCGAGGTCCCTGTTCTGAGGTCAGTTTATAAGTCCCCATGTAAGCCATCGGGCTACATGCACTGCATACGTCTTCCTCTAGATGTCAGTAAGCGGGGAGAATTTGAATGGAGTGGATTGCGCAATCTGGGACCCTATATAAGACCGTGGAACAGAAGTACCGTCCTTTTCAACGGTGCGCCTGGAGCAAGAAGACATCACAATGGCGTCCTGCAAACGCTTTCGTTTTAGTAGTTCTATATCTCCGGTCATGTTTTTATTCGTTATAGGTGTTAAAGACATCAAAAGGTAGTTAATTTAAACCGACTTATAGCAGTTTATAGCAGTTTATTGCGATTTTCTGGGATTTCTTTGTCATGCGCTTTCACGAGTTGGACACGTCTCCAGTGGGTGGCTATCGTTAGCTGCTATTTCGACAGGAGAAGAGGACATCTTTCAACCCAAAGACGATTGTTCTGGAGAAAGGACACCTTGCCCAAGATTCTGATGGAAGCTCAGCTAATAGTAAGCAGTCTTTATGCTGTTAATTCGTACTTATGTTGACAAATGTCAAATAATAATTCCGCCATGAATTTCGGTGCGTCTCGCTTTAGCGCACGCTGTATGCTTGAAGTAACGTTAATTTACAAAATGTAACCCAGCGATTGCATTAAGAACTAATTTGTCTTTCAATTGCTGTCCAACCTGTATTTTTTTAGTCAAGTTTATGAATAGTTTTCGATTAGAATAGGTGCCTCTCCAAGATGGCGCCGGACAGATTGCTTGAGGTTTTGGACACTATTCTCATTGTATAAGCACGATTTGTGCCGCTAAATATGCACATTTTCGAACAAACTCTATATGCATTGTGTAATATGATGTTATAGGACTGTCATCTGAAGAATTCTGAGAAGGTTAGTGAAAAAATTAATATATTTTGGTGGTTTATACGTTATCGCTATTTTTGCCTTGAATTAATGCTGTTGTGATGTTTGCTATTGTGGTAAGCTAATATAACGCTATATTGTGTTTTCGCTGTAAAACACTTAGAAAATCTGAAATATTGGCTGAATTCACAAGATCTGTGTCTTTCATCTGCTGTACACTGTGTATTTTTAAGAAATGTTTTATGATGAGTAATTAGGTAATACACGATGGTCTCTGTAGTTATTCTAGTCGCTTTGGTGAGAGTTGTGATGGTGGCTGCAATGGTAAACTATGATTTATACCTGAAATATGCAAATTTTTCTAACAAAACATATGCTATACAATAAATATGTTATCAGACTGTCATCTGATGAAGTTGTTTCTTGGTTAGTGGCTATTTATATCTTTATTTGGTCGAATTTGTGATAGCTACTGATGGAGTAAAAAAATGGTGGAGTAAAAAAGTGGTGTCTTTTGCTAACGTGGTTAGCTAATAGATTTACATATTGTGTCTTCCCTGTAAAACATTTTAAAAATCAGAAATGATGGCTGGATTCACAAGATGTGTATCTTTCATTTGGTGTCTTGGACTTGTGATTTCATGAATATTTTATTATATGATATCCCTGTGGCTTTAGGCTAGGCTATGCTAGTCAGCTTTTTTGATGGGGGGGATCCCGGATCCGGGTTTGGGAGGTGTTAGAGGTTAATGAACATGCACCTGTGGAACGGTCGTTAAGACACTAACAGCTTACAGACGGTAGGCAATTAAGGTCACAGTTATGAAAACTTAGGACACTAAAGAGGCCTTTCTACTGACTCTGAAAACACCAAAAGAAAGATGCCCAGGGTCCCTGCTCATCTGCGTGAACATGCCTTAGGCATGAGGACTGAAGATGTGGCCAGGGCAATAAATTGCAATGTCCGTACTGTGAGACACCTAAGACAGCACTACAGGGAGATAGGACGGACAGCCGATCGTCCTCGCAGTGGCAGAACACATGTAACAACACCTGCACAGGATCGGTACATCCTAACTTCACACCTGCGGGACAGGTACAGGATGGCAACAACAACTGCCCAGGTTACACCAGGAATGCACAATCCCTCCATCAGTGCACAGACTGTCCGCAATAGGCTGAAAGAGGCTGGACTGAGGGCTTGTAGGCCTGTTGTAAGGCAGGTCCCCACCAGACATCACCGGCAACAACCTTGCCCATGGACACAAACCCACCGTCGCTGGACCAGACAGGAGTGGCAAAAAGTGCTCTTCACTGACGAGTTGCGGTTTTGTCTCACCAGGGGTGATGGTCGAAATTCGCGTTTATCGTCGAAGGAATGAGTGTTACACCGAGGCCTGTACTCTGGAGCGGGATCGATTTGGAGGTGGAGGGTCCGTCATGGTCTTGGGCGGTGTGTCACAGCATCATCGGACTGAGCTTGTTGTCATTGCAGGCAATCTCAACGCTGTGCGTTACAGGGAGACATCCTCATGTGGTACCCTTCCTACAGGCTCATCCTGACATGACTCTCCAGCATGACAATGCCACCAGCCATACTGCTCGTTCTGTGCGAGATTTCCTGCAAGACAGGAATGTCAGTGTTCTGCCATGGACAACGAAGACCCCGGATCTCAATCCCATTGAGCACGTCTGGGACCTGTTGGATCTGAGGGTGAGGGCTAGGGCCATTCCCCCCAGAAATGTCCAGGAACTTGCATTTTTAATTATTATTATTTATTAAACGTTTATTTAACCAGGAAGGGCTCATTGAGAGCGTCCTGTCCAAGATAGGCAGCACCAAGTCATTACAAAAATTACAGACAAACAACATGAAAAACTACAAGTAATCTAGTAAAAACCATAGAATTCACAAGAGTATAACAAAATCAAAAACAGCAAATTAAAAACATTGACAGGTCAGGGAATCAGTCTCAAGATCATTCATCAGTGATTTAAAAATACCAATCGGGACAAGTTCTTCCAGTTTAAAAGTATTTTGTAAGGCGTTCCAAGACGATGGCGCAGAGTACATAAAAGGCCTTTTACCAAATTCAGTTCGGACATTTGGAACAGTTAGCAGGATAAAGTCCAGCGAATGAAGAGAGTACCCACCACATTTATGAACAATAAAAATGCCCAAATAAAAAGGTAGTAAACCAAAAACGTCTTTGTAAATAAAAGTATACCAGTGACTGAGCCTACGAGTGACTAGAGAAGGCCAGCCAACCCTGGTATACAAAGTGCAGTGGTGCGTAAGGGTGTCAATTGATCTCAAACACTGAGAGGAAGCATTCATATATACAATTCAAAAGTAAAAGAGGCCTTATTCCTAAAATAAAATCCCAATTTCAGCTTTTTTTGTCATTTGTTGAATATGCAATTTAAAAGAGAGGCCGTCATCAATTAAAATTACAAGATATTTATTTGAGGTTACAGTCTCAATCACAATGCCCTGACAGGTAATAATAGGTGAAAAGTTCAGAGGTCTATTTCTTGCTTTAGAAAACACCATTAGTTTAGTTTTGTCAGTATTGTGGATAAGCTTCAATTTAAACAAGGTATGTTGAACAGTATAAAAAGCATTTCGCAAGTTCTGGAAAGCTTTTGTAAGAGACGAGGCACAACAGTATCAGCATAAAAATGAAGTTGCGCATTTTGGAAATTTTTGTCTAAATGATTTATATAAATAGTGAATAAGAGAGGACCAAGTACAGAGCCTTGGGGCACACCATTACAGACAGACAATTTAACAGACATGAGCCCATCAAATTGAGTGCACTGAGTTCTATCAGACAGATAGTTAGCAAACCATGCAACTGCATGCTCCGAAAGACCTACACTCGACAATCTCTGCCTTAGTATAGCATGATCAACTGTATCAAAAGCATTAGAGAAATCAATAAAAAGTGAGACACAGTGCTGTTTTTTGTCAAGGGCTTCAGTGATATCATTTAAAACCTTCATGGCTGCTGTAAATGTGCTATGCTTCTTCCTGAAGCCCGATTGGTACATTGATAAAATAGTAAATAAAAACTATTTTAGCTGTTCACTCACAAGGGTTTCAAGTATTTTCACCAGGGGTGACAGTTTTGAGATTGGCCTATAATTATTTAAAAGAGTTGGATCTCCCCCTTTTAAAAGTGGTAGGACAAATGCTGATTTCCAGATCTTTGGAATTTCATTACATTCCAGGGTTAGATTGAACATATATGTAAGTGGTTCAGCTATGAAATCAGCTGCCAGATTTAAAAAGCAGGGATCCAAAAGTACAGGACCTGCAGGCTTTCTCTGATCTAAGGATTTCAGGGCTTTATGTACCACTGCACTGAGAATGGCAAAAAGCTAAAAGTTTGACCAGCTCTCACTGGTTCATCCACACAAGGTTGTACAGAGACAGAGAACACTGAATCAAACACCCTACCAGATGATACAAAGTGCTCATTGAAACAATTCAGCATTTCAGTTTTGTCATATACAGCAACAAAGTCCTTCAACACACATGACGGTAATTCATTAACATTACTGTTACCAGACATAGACTTAATAGCCTTCCAAAACGTTCTAGGGTCATTCAGGTTATCAGTGGTAACAGACATAAAATATTCAGACTTGGCCTTCCTGAGAAGAAAAGAACACTTGTTTCGTAACTGCCTAAAAATAAGCCAATCAGCATCAGAACATGATTTCCTTGCTTTAGCCCAGGCTAAATTACGGTCGTGAATAATACAAGACACCTCAGAAGAAAACCATTGATTATCCCGCCCTTTAACCCTGAACCTGCAGAATGGGGTATGTTTGTTTACTATTTGGGAAAAACCATCATGAAAGAATTTCCAGGCAGTTTCCACATCAGGAATAAGCTCAATCTGCTCCAGTCAAAATAAAACACATCATGAAGGAAAGCCTGCTCATTAAAATACTTCACATTTCTCTTACAAATAAACGTGGATTTGTCTTAGGAACCTTAGTATGACCACAATGGTCACTTAAATCATTACAAAAAACACCAACCGCAGAATATTTATGTGGAACATTTGTCAATATCAAATCAATCAGGGTAGAATTTTCTGGGCATTTAAGATTTGGACGAGTGGGTGAGTTAATCAACTGGGTAAGATTCATAGAATTACAAAACATTTTTAAATCATCAGATACCGGCTTTAACCAACACCAGTTGAGATCACCAATGAAGATAATTTCACTGTAAAGAAGTGTAGACATAAATGCATCACCGAGAGCAGAGGGGGGTCTATAACAGCCAATCACAGTTATAGAGAGACCCTTTGAAACCTCAATATTCAAAGCAAGAAATTCCAACTGTTTACAAATAGTTTCAGACTTTGCCACACTTAAAAGGGAATTTAATTTTTACATATATAACCACACCCCCACCTTTCTTAACTCAATCATTGTCATATGTACCCACGCAGCGGCAATGTTCGTTTTCTCTGAGAAATGTAAAAAAAAATAGAGGCCAAGGAAGGTAAGGGGAGAGAGGAACAGCCTGCATGTATGAGTCTGAATGTGAGTGTTTGCGCGTATGAGTAGATTGGGTGTTGAGGTCGTTTGAGAGAACGGGTTGGCGATTGTTGAGCTGCCACTGACAGCCAGGCGAAGGGTAAAAAGGAGCAGCTTGGACGAGACACTCCGCGGATGAAGGAGGAACTCAGGCCAGCCAGAGATAGGGTTACTTTGGTAAACTGCCGAGTTGAGGGAGACCCGTGATCTTTACACCAGCAAAAACAAAATAGTTTGCACTACACAACAAGGAAGTTACTCAATCATAAATAAATAGGTTATAAGTAGGTTAAAATGTACTAGTCACAGACAAACAACATGACATGCTGCCATCTTGGATTTTGACCACTGTGAGATCTGTGGAAGAGTGGGGTAACATGGTGTGGGGTAACATCTCACAGCAAGAATTGGCAAATCTGGTGCGGTCCATGAGGACTGCAGTACTTAATGCAGCTGGTGGCCACACCATATACTGACTGTTACTTTTGATTTTGACCCGCCCTTCGTTCAGGGACACATTATTCCATTTCTGTTAGTCACATGTCTGTGAACTTGTTCAGTTTATGTCTCAGTTGTTGAATCTTGTTATGTTCATACAAATATTTACACATGTTAAGTTTGCTGAAAATAAATGCAGTTGACAGTGAGAGGACGTTTTTTTGTTGTTGCTGAGTTTAGTTATGGAGCATTGGTCACCAACCGGTCGATCTCGATAGACTTGTCGATCTCCACGGCATTTCTAGTAGATCGCCAAACATTTCTGTAAAGAAACGATAAAGCCTCCCATGTTTTTTTTTATTAGTCTCGGACTGTTGGTGGTAGGTGCAGCCAATTCAGCTGTCCTGCGCGCCGGGTAGGCAAACTGTTGACATTTCATGTGTGGGCCTGGTGGGAAATCAAGTGCACTATGCTACCACTGGCCAATCAGATTGCTCAGATGACCGAGATGGCGTTAACGTAGCAGGCATAAAAGAAAGCTACGGCTAAATTGATACTGTGAGATTTCAAAACTTTTTAAACCATGACTGGAGAGAGACTGTCAACGAATACAGCAAAGAACTGATGTTTTTATGAGTGAGTTCATGTTTAAGTGCTTACTCAACACTTTATGTTCAACACTTTTATGAGCCATAAAATGTGCGTTCTTCCTATTTCCACTCAGCGCTACAACAAGCAGTGCAGCAGTAATGAATGAGTAGGAAAGTGTATCTATAGGCTTGCATTGTTGTTATTATTAGCGGTTTCGGTCTTTTTAATATCAAGGAATATTTCACTTTCTCTGTTCATAGGAGTAACAACATGCATTTGTGCATGAGGCGGAAATAATACGGTACGACTCGAGTTTCACCATCAGCTGGAAGACGGTGTCCCTTTTTGGTCAGTGTCAGGAGGAAAGGGAGAGCGGAGGGGTGTTGAGTGACGGACCCTCAGTCTGCTGCTCCCTCCCTCCCTCTGCTGAGACTGACCCTCAGATGCAGGCACCATCAGCCCAGTAAAATAAAAAGCGAATTATTTAAATGTATGCTCACTCAGCTGTGCTTCACAAGTAATACTACAATGGATCTATTACCGGTGTGATCATATAGCCTACCTCAAATTTTGAAATATAATTTTAAAAAATGTCTCGAACAACAATGCCTTGGCAGGTAAATTCAAGCAAAGCCAGTATGCGGTGATAATGTACTGGGCATATAGTTTACTGCACAAACCTCATTGCTACAGTACTGTTTTTAATTGGTTAATGTTGCATAGGCTTACATATTTTAAGTCATGTTAATAAAAAAATCAGCATGCATTTTGACTCAGAAAGTGATCTTGACTCAGAAAAGGTTGGTGACCACTGTTATGGAGGATAGCTAGGCTAACATTACTTCTCCTTTGCTAGCTATAGCCAACTAAAGCTAACACACAATCATATCATACAGCTGAAATGACAGCAAACTATGTGTATTTTCGTTTGTTTTACCTTATTTTATATTGCCAATTGTTTGGATGTATCCAATTTAATGATCCTGATAACTGAATTCGCCTGGATCAGAGAATATGTCAGTGTCACCACGTTCATATGTATGGCCCAGTGTAAAAAAAAAATGCAACATGTTGCACAGGTCAGATAGTCAGTCACAAAGCAAGGCTTATATTAACCCCCGCTGTACCAAATCAAATGCAATGCAATAATCATGGGGAAATAATGTCTCGATGCTTTTTTCTGGGGGAGATGAAGTTTATGAATTCCTCGCTGAGCTGTGTGACCGTGGATTGATACTTGAAATGTAAATGTGGCATCATGGCGTTTTGCATTAATTATCATGAATAACTTAAGGCTATCAACCAATGAGCATCCAGTATCCAAACGTACCGTTTTATAACAGCCACTATACCTCAAATAAGCACAGTCACAGTGGTGGCACCCTATTCCCTTTATAGTGCTAAAATATTTATTATTTTCCACTGAGCCATTTACTTTTTATGTTCATATTTTATTATTCCTTATTCTTTCTGCATTTCTGAGAATTAACCTGCAAGTAAGCATTTTGTTGTAAGCATATCATGTGTATCCCATACATAATAAAAGTTGAAACTTGATGACAGCTCTGTTTTCTATACAGTAACTGTGTACCTCTACTTTGTCCTCCTGAGCAGTGGCAGCTCAGTGTGGTCTGTTAGTAGTGGCAGCTCAGTGTGGTCTGTTAGTAGTGGCAGCTCAGTGTGGTCTGTTAGTAGTGACAGCTCAGTGTGGTCTGTTAGTAGTGGCAGCTCAGTGTGGTCTGTTAGTAGTGGCAGCTCAGTGTGGTCTGTTAGAAGTGGCAGCTCAGTGTGGTCTGTTAGTAGTGGCAGCTCAGTGTGGTCTGTTAGTAGTGGCAGCTCAGTGTGGTCTGTTAGTAGTGGCAGCTCAGTGTGGTCTGTTAGTAGTGGCAGCTCAGTGTGGTCTGTTAGTAGTGGCAGCTCAGTGTGGTCTGTTAGTAGTGGCAACTCAGTGTGGTCTGTTATTAGTGGCAGCTCAGTATGGTCTGTTATTAGTGGCAGCTCAGTGTGGTCTGTTAGTAGTGGCAGCTCAGTGTGGTCTGTTAGTAGTGGCAGCTCAGTGTGGTCTGTTAGTAGTGGCAGCTCAGTGTGGTCTGTTAGTAGTGGCAGCTCAGTGTGGTCTGTTAGTAGTGGCAGCTCAGTGTGGTCTGTTAGTAGTGGCAGCTCAGTGTGGTCTGTTAGTAGTGGCAGCTCAGTGTGGTCTGTTAGTAGTGGCAGCTCAGTGTGGTCTGTTAGTAGCGGCAGCTCAGTGTGGTCTGTTAGTAGTGGAATGGGTAAAAACAGTATCTACCCCTGTGTGTTCTGCCAGTGGGACAGGTAGAGATAGTGTCCTTCCCAGGCCAGTGTGTGTTAGGAGCTGAAGCTGTGTGTTCTGCCAGTGGGACAGGTAGAGAGAGTGTCCTCCCCAGGCCAGTGTGTGTGTTCTCTCTGGGGGTCCTGAGCCGAGCCCTCCCACATTAAAAACTACTATGGTATACTATGGTATAAATCATATCCTATTCACTGTAGTGTTTATGCAGATTTTATTGTAGTATTTACTAAAGTCCGCAAAAGCAGTACAGCGAATACTGTAGTATTTACTGTAGTATACTAAGGGTTCTCCCCAAAAGAAGGTAAGAGGGGCACTGCGCCACCTTGTGAACTGGCTGTGCCACTATGTAAAAATAATAATAAGATATATATTTATTTTACTTTGTTATCATTTAAGGCACTAGATTGCAGGAAATAGCAGTTAAAGGTGTTAAAAAAGTTAAACATCTCAGTCCCAAGGGGGGCAGAGCCTCCCTCCTGGCTTCCCCCACCTTACTCATCACCACCACCTTGTTAAAACATCCAGAGGAGAAGGCTGGTACTGTAGTGTTCACAGTTAACTATAGTATAATACTGTAGTAAAATAAAACTGTAATAAATACTATAGTATTTACTGTAGTATTTTTGCAGGCTGTAGTATTTACTGTGGTGTTTTTGGAGGCTGTAGTATACTGTAGTATTTTTGCCGGCTGTACTATACTGTTGTATTTACTGTAGTGTTTTTGGAGACTACTATACTGTAGTATTTACTATATCTTTGACATATAATTGGAGGCTTTCTCCTTAAGGAAACCTTAAAAGAAATAATCCATAACCTGTAGGTAGGACTGGGGTCGGAATGGATAGTGCAGCACTTTTGCTCTTTTCTATAACCTGTAGGGAACACAGTATATGGTCATGTACAGTTGAAGTTGGAAGTTTACATACACTTTGGTTGGAGTCATTAAAACTCGTTTTTCAACCACTCCAAAAATTACTTGATAACAAACTATAGTTTTGGCAAGTCGGTTGAGTGTGCCTTTTAAGTTGGCTGTGCCTTTAAACAGCATGGAAAACTCCAGAAAATGATGTTATGGCTTTAGAAGCTTCTGATAGGCTAATTGACATAATTTGAGTCAATTGGAGGTGTACCTGTGGATGTATTTCAAGGCCTACCTTCAAACTATGTGCCTCTTTGCTTGACATCATGGGAAAATCAAAAGAAATCAGCCAAGACCTCAGAAAAAAAATTGTAAACCTCAACAAGTCTGGTTCATCCTTGGGAGCAATTTCCAAACGCCTGAAGGTACCATGTTCATCTGTACAAACAATAGTACGCAAGTATAAACACCATGGGACCATCCCAACCGTGCAGAATGGGGGTGGCAGCATCGTGTTGTGGGGGTGCTTTGCTGCAGGAGGTACTGGTGCACTTCACAAAATAGATGGCATCATGAGGAAGGGAAATTGTGGATATATTGAAGCAACATCTCAAGACATCAGTCAGGAAGTTAAAGCTTGGTCACAAATGGGTCTTGCAAATGGACAATGACCCCAAGCATACTTCCAAAGTTGTGACAAAATGGCTTAAGAACATCAAAGTCAAGGTATTGGTGTGGCCGTCACAAAGCCCTGACCTCAATCCTATAGAACATTTGTGGGCAGAACTGAAAATGTGTGTGCGAGCAAGGAGGCCTACAAACCTGACTCAGTTACACCAGCTCTGTCAGGAGGAATGGGCCATAATTCACACAACTTATTGTGAGAAGCTTGTGGAAGGCTACCCGAAACGTTTGACCCAATTTAATCAATTTAAAGGCAATGCTACCAAATAATAATTGAGTGTATGTAAACTTCTGACCCACTGGGAATGTGATAAAGAAATAAAAGCTGAAATAAATTATTCTCTCTACTATTATTCTGACATTCCACATTCTTAAAATAAAGTGGTGATCCTAAGGCAGGGAATTTTTACTAGGATTAAATGTCAGGAATTGTGAAACTGAGTTTAAATGTATTTGGCTGAGGTGTATGTAAACTTTCGACTTCAACTGTAGGTTTCTCACTAATGGGTTGCACACATTGGGATATGTAGGCAGAGTATATGCAAATTAAATACTGTAGTATTTACTATAGTTAAAGGTCTTGTGTTTTTGCGGAAATTACTCTAGTATTCTACAGTATACTACTACATTCTATAGTTAGTACTACACATGATCAAGGGATATTACAGTGTGTAGCAGAGGTGGGACCAAGTAATTGTTTTACAAGTCACAAGTAAGTCTCAAGTCTTAGCACTCAAGTCCCAAGTCAAGACCGTCGTTTGTCAAGTCTGAAGTCGTAAACTTTGAGTTTTGAGTCCTAAACAAGTCATAATGTGCTCTTCACCAAATGTAATACCATTTAATATTTTTAACAAGAGTAATAGTTAGTATATTACATGTACGCAAATCATGAATGCTTTTAAAAATATCTATATATTTATTACTTTCCAAATAAACGTTATTTCCTTGGAAATACATGGGTAGCCATGAGAGAAACCCCCCCCCCCCCCCCCCAAATAGTGATAGACTATTGAGGATCGCTATGGGGCGCAATCGGGTGATGTAGGCTTGTACACAATCGCCCAACCTTAACACACACACACACTCTCTGTGTGGTTACAGTGGGCTAACGTATGTCAATGGTTTTAGGAACAGCAGTAACATCAGGCAGGATTTAGGCTACCAACTGCCTAGCCAGTTGTAGCTCAATCTTGGGTGCAATGATCACGTTCCCTCACTGACTGACTGTGTGGAGGCCCATTGATTTAACGTTACGTTAGCCTACATGATACACCAGTAAAGTTATAAATTATATAGCTGTCGGCTATATTAGCCACGACTTACCGTTCTTTGTGCAGCTTCAAATGTCGAACAGAGTTGGAAATTGTTGCGCCTCCGTCTGTAATTTTCTTCCCGCATGTTTTGCAAGTTGCAATCTACTTTTTGTTGATACAGCGTCGTCTTTATATCCGAAGATATTAATTTTGGGTATCATCTTTCCAAGGGCTCCATCTGAATTCACTCGCCGACGTTCCTCTGTACTGCCAGGCACAACTTTTTCTCAGCTGGCACAATTTGATTGGCTGCTGTCCGATTCAAACTGTAATCCTTTAAATGAAGAGTTGATGCGCTGCACACTTTTTTTAATAGCATAATTTTTAATATTTGGGCTTGGGGAGGGTATCAAGTCAGGTCGCGTCATAAGGCTCAAGTCCAAGACAAGTCATTGGTGTTAAAGTCGAGTTGCAAGTCATCATATTTGTGACTCGAGTCCAAGTCATGTGACTCGAGTCCATACCTCTGGTGTGTCGTATAGTATTCTACAGTATATTACATAATTCTATAGTAAGAGAACACCTTGTTGACCTGGAACCAGGGCCAGGAGCCAGGGTTATTTAGGGAACAAGGATGACAGTGTCTCTTGGTTGCTTCCCAAATGGTACCATATTCCCTTCATAGTGCACTACTGTTGACTTGGGCCAATAGGGTGCCATTTGGAACATAGCCTCTGTCTGGCTTGTAAATATGCTTTGTCCTGGAAGTGCCCTGACTAAGGAGCACCTATACATCACATGATGGCACCTTGTAAACTCCTTCGTCAAATTGGCTCCGTTTTTGCACACATAAGACATCATTTTACTCCAGCTATGTCCACATTTAACATTTTAGTCATTTAGCAGATTTTAACGACTTACAGGAGCAATTAGGGTTAAGGGCCTGGCTCAAGGGCACATCAACATATTTTTCACCTAGTCGGCTCTGGGATTCGAACCATACGTGAGTTTGTCAAAATTTGATTGGTGTTCAACTTCTTTATGGGTTTGTGTAATTTGAGGTAAATATGCGTCTCTTATATGGTCATACATTTTGCAGGAGGTTAGAAAGTGCAGCTCAGTTTCCACCTCATTTTGTGGGCAGAGGCCACATATCCTGTCTTCTCTTGAGAGTCAGGTCTGCCTATGGCGACCTCTCTCAATAGCAAGGCTATGCTCACTGAGTCTGTACATAGTCAAGGCTCTTCTTAGTTTTGGGTCAGTCACAGTGCTCAGGTATTCTTATTTAAGGCAAGGTAGCATTCCAATTCGCTTAGTAGTTTGCTTGATTCATTCCAATGTGTCAAGTAGTTATCTTTTTTGTTTTCTCATAATTTGGTTGGGTCTAATTGTATTGCTGTCCAGGGGCTCTGTGGGGTCTCTCTCTCTCTTTTTCTCTCTCTTTCTCTTTCTCTTTCTCTCTCTCTCTCTCTCTCTCTCTCACTCACACTCACACTCACACTCACACTCACACTCACACTCACACACACACAGCTGGGCTCATTTTGAGGGGTTTGTCTGTGTGTCTCAGTCAGCAGTGAAGTCAATAGGATGAATAATACATAGAATCAGACAGTCTTCCCAGGGATATGTCAAACTGTCAGTACTGTTTATTGGGAAAACACAAACTTTTCACTGATGTTAGCCAATAGGCTTCTGCAGCCTGCATGCTATGGGTTGAATCCTAGGCTTTAGTGAATATATTTGAAGGTTTGATTTAGTCTTGGATTCCTTTCATGTTCTGAATGAGTTCTAAATGCCAAGACTTCCCTTCTTCTGTTCAACATCTACTACCCCTTTAGCTGTGAAAGCTAACACACACACCATCTAGGGTGGCATGAGTAGGGTTGAGCAGAGCTGTGTATGTGCTAGGCTAGTCCAGGTCCAGTACCAGCTGCCAGCTCCCATCAGCCTAATAGGGGTTCAGACACCATGGCCCCGGGGATGTCCTCGCCAGGTTAACCTGCCTCACCCGCTGCCTGTGTCTCTGTCTTCACCTCTTTCTCACTGCAGCTCAACATAAGCCAGGTACATAGGCCAGGTAGGGGAGACTGGGTATGGTTGTAAAACAGGTTGTAACACTTGCAAATCCTCCAATCATGAGCAAGGTAGAATCATATGATCCACTCTGCACATGCTCAGTTTCGTCCTGAACCCTCATGTGAAAAATCAAGTCTCTGTGATAAACTCTGCATATTCTATTGACAGAAATAGGATTTTGAGTTAAGAAAGTAATTATTTTGACCAAATGAGTTTTTGTGATGGCATCAACTGCTTTGTAGTTCCATTCACCAAACTTATATCAGGTTTATAAGCAGTCTGTGTAGAGCTATTTGATGTTAGCAATGCTAAAGTTTCAACATTTAGCTAAAATGAAAGGTTAGGGTCAGGGTTAGTTGTACCAAACTTGTGAGAAACTGTTACAACTAACCCAGAGTAAAACTGAATGTTTTTGGTATATGTTTTCTTTTTCTTTCAGCATGCCTAGATCATGGAAATGAAAGACAAACAGGGGAGTACCTCTCCACACTTTGAAAAGAGTGTCAAATGATGTAGCAGAGCAGGGGAAGTCAATCAGATCAGTTGCAAAGTTGTATGGCATATGTCATGTGACGCTGTACAGATTCTGCAAAGAGATAAACAAGCTACTGGAGAAGAGGTTGAAAGAACTTCCTCATTTAGGCTACCGTGGGAACAGGGTCTTTATGGATGAGCAGGAGCGTTATCCGAATATCTCTTGAGAGCAGCTGATATATGCCCACTGTGCCCATTGCTATACAGCCCACGTCTCCAGCTGCCATCCAGCCCACTGTGCCCATTGCTATACAGCCCACGTCTCCAGCTGCCATCCAGCCCACTGTGCCCATTGCTATACAGCCCACGTCTCCAGCTGCCATCCAGCCCACTGTGCCCATTGCTATACAGCCCACGTCTCCAGCTGCCATCCAGCCCACTGTGCCTATTGCTATACAGCCCACGTCTCCAGCTGCCATCCAGCCCACTGTGCCCATTGCTATACAGCCCACGTCTCCAGCTGCCATCCAGCCCACTGTGCCCATTGCTATACAGCCCACGTCTCCAGCTGCCATCCAGCCCACTGTGCCCATTGCTATACAGCCCACGTCTCCAGCTGCCATCCAGCCCACTGTGCCCATTGCTATACAGCCCACGTCTCCAGCTGCCATCCAGCCCACTGTGCCCATTGCTATACAGCCCACGTCTCCAGCTGCCATCCAGCCCACTGTGCCCATTGCTATACAGCCCACGTCTCCAGCTGCCATCCAGCCCACTGTGCCCATTGCTATACAGCCCACGTCTCCAGCTGCCATCCAGCCCACTGTGCCCATTGCTATACAGCCCACGTCTCCAGCTGCCATCCAGCCCACTGTGCCCATTGCTATACAGCCCACGTCTCCAGCTGCCATCCAGCCCACTGTGCCCATTGCTATACAGCCCACGTCTCCAGCTGCCATCCAGCCCACTGTGCCCATTGCTATACAGCCCATGTCTCCAGCTGCCATCCAGCCCACTGTGCCCATTGCTTACAGCCCACGTCTCCAGCTGCCATCCAGCCCACGTCTCCAGCTGCCATCCAGCCCACGTCTCCAGCTGCCATCCAGCCCACGTCTCCAGCTGCCATCCAGCCCACGTCTCCAGCTGCCTCCCAGCCCACGTCTCCAGCTGCCTCACAGCCCACGGTCTCCAGCTGCCTCACAGCCCACGTCTCCAGCTGCCTCACAGCCCACGGTCTCCAGCTGCCTCCCGGCCCACGTCTCCAGCTGCCTCCCGGCCCACGTCTCCAGCCGCCTCCCGGCCCACGTCTCCAGCCGCCTCCCGGCCCACGTCTCCAGCCGCCTCCCGGGCCACCTCTCCAGCCGCCTCCCGGGCCACCTCTCCAGCCGCCTCCCGGGCCACCTCTCCAGCCGCCTCCCGGGCCAACTCTCCAGCCATCTCCCGGGCCACCTCTCCAGCCGCCTCCCGGGCCACCTCTCCAGCCGCCTCCCGGGCCACCTCTCCAGCCGCCTCCCGGGCCAGCTCTCCAGCCGCCGTCCGGGCCAGCTCTCCAGCCGCCGTCCGGGCCACCTCTCCACCTGCCGTCCGGGCCACCTCTCCACCTGCCGTCCGGGCCACCTTTCCAGCTGCCTTCCGGGCCACTTCACAAGGCAGCTGTGTATCAGGCTGTGGATGGGAAACATCTGATTACTCTTCTGATTTCAACCTAGTTGATATATGCCCCTTCCCAAAAGCAGAGCCCAGGAAAATTACAAGTGGTAGGAAGAGGAGAAAAACTGTGATTTTGACGGATACACCCATCAGGCAGGCACTGGAAGAAGAGCATAAAAAGTCCGGCACTCAGAAGGCAAAAATGTAAATAGTCCTGTCTAAAAAAAACAGCAGGAAAGAAGCAAGCCAAGACAAACAACACTGAACAACAACAAAAAACTGTCCTTCGTAAGAAAACAGCCAAAACAAAGTACATTGAACCAGAAGATTCAGATTCCTCCAACGAGGAAAGTTTCCGCATTGTGTGCATGGAGCACTTTAACAATTCCAAGTACAAAGTCTGGGTGCAGTGTTGGGAATGCAGATAATGGGCCCACCAAGCCTGTAACGCAGGACAGCCATACCACTGTCACCATAGAGGTGGGTGAAGGAAGGACGGCTCACAATAATGGCTGGAACAGAGGAAATGGAATGGCATCAAATACTTGGAAACCATGTGTTTTGTTTTATTTGTTACCATTCCACCCATTCCGCTCCAGCCATTACCACATCCCATCCTCCACAACTAAGGTGCCACCAACCTCCTGTGCATTGTCACAATTGTGACTCTGATTAAGTGAACATGTCCAACATTCAGTCAGACAGACAGACACCACAAACGTTCAGGTGTTTAGTTTAATTGTTGTTTGGTTGAGAAAGACCATTTAGTGGAGGGTAAAATAATAAACATTTTATTATTTATATTTATTATTATTTATGCCAAACAAAATGTTAAACATGACAATGTTGCTCTCATGATCTCAATAAAGGCGTTCAATAATTACTTGCATGTCATGATTTATGCACCTTTTCGTTCTGTGACAATTCACCCCAAACTAACCCAGACCATGGGGTGAATTGAAACACTTCATTCCTTGTATTTAAGACAACACCATGCATTTGCAGTTTGATTTACATATATAATAACCACACCAATTTGTAAAGGACATATATAGGTTGTCCTTCCGGTCTCTCCTACTGTAAGGCCTAATGAGAGTGAGAGAGAAAGGGGCAACTAGTGAAGAACAAACACCATTGTAAATACAACTCATATTTATGTTTATTTATTTTCCCTTTTGTACTTTAATCATTTGCACATTGTTACAACACTGTATATAGACATAATATGACATTTGAACTGTCTTCATTCTTTTGGAACTTCTGTGAGTGTAATGTTTACTGTTCATTTTCATTGTTTATTTCAATTGTGTTTATTGTCTACTTCACTTGCTTTGGCAATGCTAACTAGGGATGAAATGGTTACCAGTTTCACGATAAACCACGGTAAAATTCCAGACGGTTAATATTACCGTTTCATATTTTGATTTGATTCCCGTGGTTTGAAAAACTCACGGTAAATACTGTCCAGCATCAGCCAAAGTTATCAACAGTCTGACACAGGCGCAGCAGGCAACGTGGGTTTTGTTTCGTGTGAAAACATGGCGGAAGATAGTGACAGCGCTCGGGAGATTTTTCAGCCTTCTAAGAGGACCAAATCTGAAGTGTGGTCGTATTTTGGGTTTTACAAGAGTTCTGAGGGAAACTTAATCGAAGATGGTCACCCTGTCTGCAGAACATGCAAAAACAAATCGCTGCGAAAGGGGGCAACACTTAAAATCTCTTGAGTCATCTTCGTGACCACCACCCACTACTTTATAGCGAATACAAGGTAAGTTAACTTTTAGCTCAATGTATGATGTGGGGACTTCGGAATGGAGGAAAATGTCATGGTTTGTCTGTCTAACTTGTTAATTGCTTGTCAATAATGTCAACTGAAGCTTTCAGTGTTACCTACTCTTGTAAAAACACTACACGTTGTTCTGCTGCTGTATGTGTCGTGTGTCTGCAGACTCTATTCACCCATTGCACACGATAACACGTTATGTAGTTTAGTCACGCAACCAACATATTTTGTTCATTTAAAATCCAGCAGACGTCGACTTGGTTGTAAAAGTGTTCCAACAGGAGAAACACTATAGACTTCTATACAAGACTCCTATATGTATGTCAATTGTTGGGCTCATTGCAATTACTATCACTGTCTTAAGACTAATTTGTATTTATGTAAATTGTGCATGGGGTCATTGCATTTACTCAAATGCAGCACAAAAGATAGACTGTGTGTAAGTGAATAATAATAATTCTAATGTAACAACACCAATAATAATAGCAATAATACATTAGCTATTCCCTTGTTTACAGAGTGGACGTGCAGCAGGCAAACCCAGTGATGCTACTGGTCCCTCATCTACAGTTGTGACACAGACAATCGAGCAAGCATTTAAAAAGGCTTGCTGCTTATGCACCCACATCAACAAATGCTCAAGACCTCACTGCAGCCCTTTCATATTACATTGCAAAGGACATGATGCCATTTCAAATTGTTGAGAGGCCTGGCTTTCTGAGGCTGCTAAAGGTTGCTGTGCCTACCTACAAAGTGCCATCACAAACATTATTTTTCAAGACTGAAATCCCAAACCTGTACAACTAGATTAAAGCTGATGTTGGAAAAGGTTTGGCTCAAGGCACATGGTTTGCTGCAACTACTGACCTCTGGACCAGTGAATGCGGGGGTGGTCAACTCTACATCAGCTTCAATATCCATTACCTCACCCCAGACTGGCAACTTGAATCAAAATGCCTGGAAACACAGTTCTTACCAGGAGGACATGTTCATTGTAATAGCTGGAATGGAGTTAGTGAATGGTAAAAAACAAATGAAACATTTGGAAACAACATATTTGACTGTTCCATTGATTCCACTCCAGCCATTACAATGAGCCTGTGCTCCTATAGCTCCTCCCACCAGCCTCCACTGCTCCACATGTATATTATATGATAATAGTCTATTGTGTATGCATTTTTTTTGTGCATTTTTACTGAATTAAGTACACTTTGATGTAAGTTGTCTAACACTTTTGTGGCTTATTTGTTGTTTTAATGGATGTGGAAAGGTAAATGAAATGGAAAGGTAAATTACATTTTTACTTCCTCCCAAAAACACTTTGAAAGGTCAGATTCCCTGCATGCTCTCTGATCGCTTGCCTCCTTCCTCCTGCTTCTTGTCTATCCTCCAGAATGCAACTTTTAAATTGGGAGATAATGTTGCCCTTGTGGTGATGATTGCCCTTGTGGTTCTCTGAAGCCATCTGTCATAAGGTGTGTGTGTGTGCACGCGTGTGTGTTTCTGCATACAACACAGCTTGCCTCAAAAGTGTGTGTGATGGAACCCAAGGATTTAGGAGCCAATCAGAGGGTTGTTTCATCCGCACTAGTGCTCACCCCTTTCCCTGTGCATCCTGTCTTGCTTTAGTCTCTCTCTGCAGAAGCCAGCACATCTCAGGCCAGCACACTCAGACACCAGGCTAACAAAGTTATGGTGTACTCAATGGACTTTTAATTAGTCCCAAAAATATAGAAAAACTTAGAGTCCAGCCTGTGTCTTGTTTGTGTCTTTGCATCTGCATGTGAGTATCAGTTACATATGGTTCAGAAGGCTGAAATGATAAAGTCATAGGTATGACCTTAGATGACCCGCATCCCCTCACTCACCCTCTCCATCTCTGTAATACTGCAGGTAGGCTCTGGTGTACTGCAGGGCTATATCCCGAATGGCACCCTATTCCTTATATAGTGCACTATTTTGACCAAAGCCCTGGTGAAATATAGTGGACCCTATAGGGAATAGGGTGCCACTGGGACACAGGTCAGCTCACCTCCCAGAGCCCCTACGTCTCACAGCTGTAGCGGGGTTAGAGAGGTGCTGTGATGCTCCAGGGTTAGCTAAGAGGGAAGGAAGTAGATAGGTGATTGTTTCTCTTATCTTCTTCTTGTTCTTGCCATCTGCCCCTGCATTCCACTAATTTACTTAATTAGAACAACAAACCTGATAAAGTGCTCATTAGGACACAGCTTCAGCTTACCATCAGTGGAGAGGGGGGAGGGAGGAAGGAGGATAGGAAGGGGGAGAGGGAGTCAGAGGGGGATAACTGCAAACCTCACTTCCCCCCTAAGCAGGATGTGACCTCAATGAGCTCCCCAACCGAGAAACTGATTCTCCCTCATCGATGCTGCTGATTTCAGACTCCCTCAGAGGTTGCATCATAAACTATTCCCTTTATAATACACTACTTTTGACCAAGGACCATAGCACTTGGGGCAAAAGTAGTGTACTTAATATACAGTTGAAGTTGGAAGTTTACATACACCTTAGCCAAATAAACTCAGTTTTTCACAATTCCTGACATTTAATCCTAGTAAAAATTCCCTGTTTTAGGTCAGTTAGGATCACCACTTTATTTTAAGAATGAAATGTCAGAATAATAGTAGAGAACGATTTATTTCAGCTTTTATTTCTTTCATCACATTCCCAGTGGGTCAGAAGTTTACATACACTCAAATAGTATTTGGTAGCATTGCCGTTAAATTGTTTAACTTGGGTCAAACGTTTCGGGTAGCCTTCCACAAGCTTCCCACAATAAATTGGGTGAATTTTGGCCCATTTCTCCTGACAGAGCTGGTGTAACTGAGTCAGGTTTGTCGGCCTCCTTGCTAGCACACGCTTTTTCAGTTCTGCCCACACATTTTATAAAGGATTGATGTCAGGGCTTTGTGACGGCCACTCTAATACCTTGACTTTGTTGTCCTTAAGCCATTTTGCCACAACTTTGGAAGTATGCTTGGGGTCATTATCCATTTGGAAGACCCATTTGTGACCAAGCTTTAACTTCCTGACTGATGTCTTGAGATGTTGCTTCAATATATCCACATAATTCCCCTCATGATGCCATCTATTTTGTGAAGTGCACCAGTCCCTCCTGCAGTAAAGCACCCCCACAACATGATGCTCCCACCTCCGTGCTTCACGGTTGGGATGGTGTTCTTAAGCTTGCAAGCCGCCCCCTTTTTCCTCCAAACATAACGATGGTCATTATGGACAAACAGTTCTATTTTTGTTTCATCAGACCAGAGGACATTTCTCCAAAAAGTACGATCTTTGTCCCCATGTGCAGTTGCAAACCATAGTCTGGCTTTTTTATGGTGGTTTTGGAGCAGTGGCTTCTTCCTTGCTTGCTGACGTCTATAGGACTCGTTTTACTGTGGATATAGATACTTTTGTACCTGTTTCCTTCAGCATCTTCACAAGGTCCTTTGCTGTTGTTCTGGGATTGATTTGCACTTTTCGCACTCAAGTAAGTTCATCTCTAGCAGACAGAATGTGTCTCCTTCCTGAGCGGTATGAAGGCTATGTGGTCCCATGGTGTTTATACTTGTGTACTATTGTTTGTACAGATGAACATGGTACCTTCAGGTGTTTGGAAATTGCTCCCAAGGATGAACCAGACTTGTGGAGGTCTACAACTTTTTTTCTTAGGTCTTGGCTGATTTCTTTTGATTTTCCCATGATGTCAAGCAAAGAAGCACTGAGTTTGAAAGGAGGCCCTGAAATATATCCACAGGTTCACCTCCAATTGACTCAAATTCTGTCAATTAGCCTTTTCAGAAGCTTCTAAAGCCATGACATTTTCGAATTTTCCAAGCTGTTTAAAGGCACAGTCAACTTAGTGTATGTAAACTTCTGACCCACTGGAATTGTGATACAGTGAATTATAAGTGAAATAATCTGTCTGTAAAATATTGTTGGAAAAATTACTTGTGTCATGCACAAAGTAGATGTCCAAACCGACTTGCCAAAACTATAGTTTGTTAACAAGAAATTTGTGGAGTGGTTGAAAGACTTTGGTTGGCGTCATTAAAACTAGTTTAAGTAAACTTCCGACTGTATATGGAATAGGATCCATTTTGGTACGCAACCAGAGTGTCTTACCATCTTCAGCTCTCAGTTTAACACAACCTTGTTGGCACTGAGTGTATTTAAGAAGCACTCATGATATCAGTGTTACATTAAAATGATCCATGACACAGCCTCAGTTTTTGTTCCTGTCAAAACCAATGAGGAGATTTTCAGTGATTTTCTGTTTTGTTGTTTGTTTTCAAGCTTTTGACTCAGGCTGGTGATGTGGTAAGAGTGGGGGGGGGAGGGTGGGAAGAGTAGAGAGGGGGAGTGGAAAGAGTAGAGAGGATAGGAGGAGAGGAAAGCAAAGCAACGGAGATGAGTGGAGAGGAGAGCAGAGGATAGGAGAGAAGAGAGGGCAACAGGGTTTCCATGTGCCTTTATGTGTAACAGGCTCCCTCAGGACGTCACAGAACACTGTCTCTACAGTCACAGCCTGGACCCTGCCAGACAGCAGGCCATTTACATCCTCCACAGAATCTGAAGGGCCTGCATCCCAAATGGCACCCTGTTCCCTTTACAGTGCACTACTTTTGACCAGTGCCCATAGGGTCCAATTTGGGACGCAACCCAGAACATTCCATTCCAAAACAAAGGACTTGGGAAAGCTCAACAGGGAAACTTTCCTTTGTCAGTTGTTACAGCAGACCTCTTGTAAAAGTAGATGGTGAAACTGCCATGTAAATGCATGCTATTAGGGTATTTTCCGCTAATGGCCTACTGTAGCTTTGTAGAAACTGGCTCCAAACGTCTGTTTTGAAGCCCCTCACCTCCCCTAGAAAGTCTAATCTGAGTACTCTCAATGCACTTAACTTTTTACCCTTGATACTCTAAGTCCCATTACTAATACTCTTGATGGTAGCTGCTGCAGTAGCTACTGCCCTTGGAATCTGAGGCAAACTAAAGAAAAATAGCTAAACAATTAAATAGATGCAGAAACAAAGTTGAGTGTTTGCAAAGCGGCTAGCGAGTGTTTGTTGCAGGGTACGTGAGCGGCCTTTACTTCTTGACAGGCAGCCTGTCTACCTGACAACTGACGGAGGAGAGAAGCGAGGAGAAATGTTAGCTAGCGAGGCGCTAGTGGTTGAGATGCTAATGAATGGAGAGCTCAGATGAATAAACAAGAGGTTTGTTGTTGTTTAGGTCGGCTGGGCTGCAGGCAAGGTGGAAGTGGATCTAGGTACACGGCCTGAAACCCTAACGATATAGACGATGGAAAGCCACAAATTGACTGTATTCTTCTCTCTCTCTCTCGCTCTCGCTCTCGCTCTCGCTCTCTCTATTCCTGTACAACCTTTCCTACCCGCTTCCTCCTTCCACCCCTCCCTCCCTCCTCCTCTCTCCTCCCTACCCCACCCTGGAGAAATGTCACTGGGGTTCTGTATCATCCGTCAAACTGGCATCTCTGACAGAGTGTGCGGTTGAAAGGCCATGCTCCGATTGGCAGGGGATCTTCTGACTGGGCTGTGTCAGGCAGGGCAGGCAGGCCACTCTCTCACTGCCACAAACACACACACACACACACACACACACACACACACACACACACACACACACACACACACACCATACACCCTCCCTCCCTCTCTCTGTGACTATTATAATCCAATACTCTGAAAAATATCGACTCCACTTTGCTTTTTTCCTTTGTTCTCTGTCCATTGTTTTCCTGACTCTGAGCAGGATTTTTCTGGTGTGTGTTTCTGTTGGTGTCAAGGTGGATTCGTGTCAAGAGAGTGTGCGATCCATCGCAAATGAAATGTCCAATCTTTCCCACTGTTTTAAGGGGTAGGCACTATAACACAACAGCAAACAGCAGAAAGTTAGTGTGATCTGTATTTGTAAGACTAATTCATTAATTGACTAATTAATTTCCACAAGTCTAAGGGGAGAAATGGTACCACAAAGTAACCCCACAGTCAATACGTTGACAGAACCGGAGACTTGGGACTCTCATTAACAGTTGTCCCTCTCCTCTAACTGACGCCTTCAGCTAATCACAATTCAGTTTGACTGAAATTAGAAGTGAATGGGCCATAGCTGTTTAACACTAGACCAAAGGATGACCTAGGCCTCAATGCATTGTCTAGTCTAGTACACTTTATCCCAGTGATTACTATTGATTACACTCAGAGCCTTAAAGAGATGTACTCTGGCCATCAATATGTAGCTAAGACCACGTCTCAATTTGGATTCTTTCCACTTTACTTTAAATGCACAAACCACCCAAATTGGCACGGTGCTCAGTTCAAATCGATCAAAACGGCATTGCGGTATTTCTTCTACGCAAAAGCATATGAACATACATTTTTCTTCCTGCATGGCCTCTACAAGGTGTCAAAAGCGTTTCACAGGGATGCTGGCCCAGGTTGACCCCAACGCTTACCACAGTTGTGTTAAATTGGCTGGATGTCCTTTGGGTGGTGGACCATTCTTGATATACACTGCAAACTGTTGAGCACGAAAAACCCAGCAGCGTTGCAGTTCTTGACACAAACCAGTGCGCCTGGCACGTACTACCGTACGTCGTTCAAAGGCACTTACATTTTGTCATTCACTTGGTCAATGGATGTCATGGAAATAGCAGGTGTTCTTAAAGTATTCATACCCCTTGACTTTTTTCATATTCTGTTATGTTACAGCCTTATTCTAAAATGGATTAAATAGTTTTTTATCCTCATCAATCTAGCCACAATACCCCATAATGACAAAGCAAAAACAGGTTTTTAGAAATGTTTCCACATTTATTAAAAATACATAACTGAAATATCACATTTACATAAGTATTCAGACCCTGTACTCAGTACTTTGTTGAAGCACCTTTGGCAGCGATTACAGCCTTGAGTCTTCTTGGGTATGACACTACAAGCTTGGTACACCTGTATTTGGGGTGTTTCTCACATTCTTCTCTACAGATCCTTTCAATCACTGCCAGGTTGAATGGGGAGCGTCGCTGCACTGCTATTTTCAGGTCTCTCCAGAGATGTTCGATCGGGTTCAAGTCCGGGCTCTGGCTGGGCCACTCAAGGACATTCAGAGACTTGTCCCAAAGCCACTCCTGTGTTGTATTGGCTGTGTGCTTAGGGCCGGTGTTCTGGTGGAAGGTGAACCTTCGCTCCCCAGTCTGAGGTCCTGAGTGCTCTGGAGCAGGTTTTCGTCAAGGATCGCTCCCCAAAATTGCAAGAATTATTGTGCGTTGACTGCTTGTCAGAATGCATGTTTCCCTCCCTATTGCACTCGGAACTTGATTGCATCTCGAGAGGAACATTTTTGGTCGCATAAGACACACAACAACAAGCTGACTAGGTAAATAGATCTATTATTTTTCTATTCATTACTCATTTTGTTTGCGAAGGAAAAGTTCATGTGAACTGTTCTACCATGTTCAAAGTTTTTTTTTCATGTTCATTATTTTTTAGGCAATGATTTTGCTGTGGAGCAGTGCCACATATAAATTACTGCAACGGAACACTGGAACGCTACAGCTGTAATTTATGAGATACCCACACAGCTCAGGTCCGATGTGAAGCTTCCGAGAGGATTCTTATTGGAAAGAAAGTATACCTAAACACGCTTCAGCCCAACTTGAACAAAAAAGGAATCAACTGAGGGACTTCATAAAATCATAAAAACATCCATACCTTACCTTACATTCTCTGAAGTGTCCTAGGGTAAGGAATGTTTTTTTTTTAGTTGTCTTATTGGTTCCTGACCCCAACCATCACCTCATTGGTCCCCATTCACATTCTTAGTGGTCATTGATTTGTTTGTAAACCTTTTTATTTTGTTGACAGGGATGTGTTGGATGCAAACTCTCTACAGTAGCTACATCAGTAGAGCATGATTTCTAAGACAATTGAATATACACATTCTGCCACTGTGCTTCTGCTTGCTCTCTTTGGTCTATGTTCATGCTACTATAACCACTTTGTGACTACTGTGGAGGTATTTTATTTAACCTTTATTTCTTTATCCAGGTTAGTCTCATTGAGATAAAATCTCTCTTTTTTTAAGGGCTTTAGAGTTGACCTGATTCTGAGTATTTTGCCTCAGCGTTCCGGTCTGTGTAGTTATATGAGATATTCAGTAGAACAGGCTGTTTGGGCCTTTCTGATCCAGTGACATGGGCATAGCCTGTGTCCCAAATGGCACCCTATTATTTCCTATATACTGTTCTTCTTTTGAGCAGGGCCCAGTGCACTATGTAGGGAATAGGATGCTATTTGGACCACACCAGGTCTGCAGAACTGTTTCCAGTTTCTTCTCATACATATGGAGCAGGCTGACACCACCAACCGCTTGGCCAAACATAGTTGGCACAGACCATGGAGGATGGTGTGTTTGCGTGTGTTTGTCAGCGTGCCTGTTTGCTTTTTATGTGTGTGCGTGTATGTGTGATAGTGATGTAACTAAGAGAAAAGCAGGATGAAGATGCCAGCATGAGGCCTGTTGTTGTGAGTGTGTCCTGGGGACTGAGAACCCACTGGGCTGTGGAAGACTAGAGCCATAACACCACACTACATGATCAAATCAAATGTTATTAGTCACGTGCCAAATACAACAGGTATGCAGTGAAATGCTTACTTACGAGCCCCTAATTAACAATGCAGTTTTAAAAAATACAGATGAGAATAAGAAATAAAAGTAAGAAGTAATTAAAGAACAGCAGTAAAATAACAATAGCGAGAGTCAATGTGCGGAGGCACCGGTTAGTTGGGGTAATATGTACATGTAGGTAGAGTTATTAAAGTGACTAGATGCGTGGATGATAATAACAGAGTAGCTGCGGTGTAAAAGGGGGGGGGGGGGCAATGCAAATAGTCTGGGTAGCCATTTGATTAGGTGTTCAGGAGTATTATGGCTTGGGGTAGAAGCTGTTTAGAAGCCTCTTGAACCTACACTTGGCGCTACGGTACCGCTTGCCGTGAGGTAGCAGAGAGAACAGTCTATGACTAGGGTGGCTGGAGTCTTTGACAATTTTTAGGGCCTTCCTCTGACACCGCCTGGTATAGAGGTCCTGGATGGCAGGAAGCTTGGCCCTAATAATGTACTGGGCCGTTCGCACAACCTTCTGTAGTGCCTTGTGGTCGGATGCCGAGCACTTGCCATACCAATCAGTTATGCAACCGGTCAGGATGCTCTCGATGGTGCAGCTGTGTATCATTTTGAGGATCTGAGGACCCATGCCAAATCTTTTCAGTCTCTTGAGGGGGATTAGGTTTTGTTGTGCCCTCTTCACGACTGTCTTGGTGTGCTTGGACCATGTTAGTTTGTTGGTGATGTGGACACCAAGGAACTTGAAGCTCTCAACCTGCTCCACTGCAGCCCCATCGATGAGAATGGGGGCGTGTTCGGTCCTCTTTTTTCTGTAGTCCACAATCATCTCCTTTGTCTTATTCACGTTGAGGGAGAGGTTGTTGTCCTGGCACCACACGGCCAGGTCTCTGACTTCCTCCCTATAGGATGTCTCGTCATTGTTGGACACTGTTGTGTCATCGGCAAACTTTATGATGGTGTTGGAGTTGTGCCTGGCCATGCAGTCATGAGTGAACAGGGAGTACAGGAGGGGACTGACCAGGCACCCCCGAGGGGCCCCTGTGCTGAGGATCAGTGTGGCGGATGTGTTGTTACCTACCCTTACCACCTGAGGGTGGCCCGCCAGGAAGTCCTTGATCCAGTTGCAGAGGGAGGTGTTTAGTCCCAGGGTCCTTAGCTTATTGATGAGCTTTGAGGGCACTATGGTGTTGAATGCTGAGCTGTAGTCAATGAATAGCATTCTCACATAGGTGTTCCTTTTGTCCAGGTGGGAAAAGGCAGTGTGGAGTGCAATTTAAATGGCATCATCTGTGGATCTGTTGCGGCGGTATGCAAATTGGAGTGTGTCTAGAGTTTCTGGGATAATGATGTTGATGTGAGCCATGACCAGCTTTTCAAAGCACTTCATGGCTACTGACATGAATGCTACGGGTCTGTAGTCATTTAGGCAGGTTACCTTACTGTTCTTGGGCACAGGCACTATGGTGGTCTGCTTAAAACATGTTGGTTTGACCGGCTCGGACAGGGAGAGGTTGAAAATGTCAATGAAGACACTTGCCAGTTGGTCAGCACATGCTCGCAGTACACGTTCTGGTAATCCATCTGGCCTTGTGAATGTTGACCTGTTTAAAGGCCTCACGTCGGCTGCGTAGAGCGTGATCACACAGTCTTTCAAAACAACTGGTGCTCTCATGCATGTTTCAGTGTTGTTTGCCTTGATGCGAGCATAGAAGTAGTTTAGCTCATCTGGTAGGCTTGTGTCACTGGGCAGCTCTCGGCTGTGCTTCCCTTTGTAGTCTGTAATGGTTTGCAAGCCCTGCCACACCCGACGAGCGTCGGAGCTGTTGAAGTACGATTCAATCTTAGTCCTGTATTGACACTTTGCCTGTTTGATGGTTCGTGTACAAAAATACATAGTCCGCCGCCTTTTGTCTTACTAGACGCCGCTGTTCTATCCTGCCGGTACAGTGTATAACCAGCCAGCTGTATGTTGATAATGTCGTTGTTTAGCCTCGACTCCGTGAAGCATAAGATATTACAGTTTTGAATGTCCCATTGGTAGTTTAATTTTATTGTCCAAAGATTGCACGTTTGCTAGCAAAATGGAAGGAAGTGGGGCTTTATTCGATCGCCTACGAACTCTCAGAATGCAGCCCGCCCTCTGGCCCCTTTTTCTCCACCTCCTCTTCACGCAAATCACGGGGAACTGGACCTGTTCCCGAAAAAGCAGTATATCACTCGCGTCAGGCTCGTCAGATTCATTAAAGGAAAAAAAGGATTCTGCCAGTCCGTGGTGAGTAATCGCAGTCCTGATGTCCAGAAGTAATTTTTGGTCATAAGAGACAGTAGCGGCAACATTGTGTACAAAATAGTAAAAAAATAAGTTACAAACAACGCAAATTAACGAACAAAAAAACACAATCGGTTGGGGACACGTAAACGTCAGCCTTCTTCTCCGGTGCCATTGTTACAAAGACGTACAGACAGACAGACCACTTGTTGGGCGTGTTACTCTGTTCCTCTGTTTGTGTCTGTCTGTTTTGTCTCTCTGTCTGTGTTTGTCTGTTCTGTCTCTCTGTCTGTGTCTGTTCTGTCTCTCTGTCTGTGTCTATCTGTTCTGTCTCTCTGTCGGTGTCTGTCTGTTCTGTCTCTCTGTCGGTGTCTGTCTGTTTTGTCTCTCTGTCTGTGTCTGTCTGTTCTGTCTCTCTGTCTGTGTCTGTCTGTTCTGTCTCTCTGTCTGTGTCTGTCTGTTCTGTCTCTCTGTCGGTGTCTGTCTGTTCTGTCTCTCTGTCGGTGTCTGTCTTTTTTGTCTCTCTGTCTGTGTCTGTCTGTTGTGTCTTTCTGTCTGTGTCTGTCTGTTGTGTCTCTCTGTCTGTGTCTGTCTGTTGTGTCTCTCTGTCTGTGTCTGTCTTTCTCTGTATGTGTCTGTCTGTCTGTCTGTCTGTCTGTCTGTCTGTCTGTCTGTCTGTCTGTCTGTCTGTCTGTCTGTCTGTCTGTCTGTCTGTCTGTCTGTCTGTCTGTGCGTGCGTCTGTCCTCATGCCTGTTTGTGAATGTATATGCTTTGTATCTATGAAAATGGCAGTGTATTTGTGTTTTGTTTGTGTGTGAGTGTTGATTTATATGTTTGTTTGGGTTTGTTGAAGGGTGTGTACATGATTTTTGTTTTGTAAGTGCTTATTTGTGTATAGCCTGGCAAACCTGTCAACTAAACATGTGTTAATTTTCCCAACATTCTTTCTTCCTGAAACAACGTTAGGCTAGAGGAGAGGGGGTAACTGTGGTGCACACACACACACACACACACACACACACACATATACCGCACTGAGGCAGAAGCAAAACGTTCAACTTTTGAAAGTTGGGCTCCTAATTAGTGGAATTAGCCTGAGATCAAAGAGGACAATTAAGAGTGGTGTGTTGTAACACACGGCCTCATTTACATCCCAATACACGGCCCTCTGTGTGTGTGTGTGTGTGTGTGTGTGTGTGTGTGTGTGTGTGTGTGTGTGTGTGTGTGTGTGTGTGTGTGTGTGTGTGTGTGTGTGTGTGTGTGTGTGTGTGTGTGTGCTGTACATGGCAGGCTGCAGTAGAGGAGTGGAGAGGAGATAGCACCTCATTATGAAGATCAGCCAGATTGCTAATCAGGAGTGCCCAGCTAACCAGAGTAAAAACACACACGCACGTGTATGTGTATACTGCAAAGCTAGATAGCTAAGGTGATGAGGAGTAGGACGAGACCATGAAAGAGCCTATTATGACTACCTCACTACTCTGTCTTCATTTCAAATGGCACCCTATTCCCAAAATAGTGTACTACTTTTGACCAGGACCCATTGGGATGAGGATGCAGTTTGGGACGCACCCCTTGTGATGTGTAGTAGTGTTGACTCTTGTTAGCTTACAATCTTGAGCCAAAACTCAGTATTGAAGGAGGTACTGAACAGAAGATCAGGGGATTGGAGAGACCACCTATTTGCACATGGTCAATGACGTTGGTTCATCGTTGTAGTACAATAGGCAATTTAGGCTTCTCCAGGGAGGAAATTAAGATATGCAAGCTTAGGTATTTAATGCGACCTTGATGTGTACTAGCTGCTTGAACTGAGGTGGCAGGCTTGTCTCACCTTCAGTCCAGTTCTCTCTGTTTGCATGCTTCCCCACCGTATCCTCACTTCGTACCAAAAGAGCTGTGATTTTCCCCTCTCCCTCCTCTCCTCCCTCCTCTCTCGCTCATTACTCTTCCTTAAACAGTAAAGGTGGATTGGGTTGGCGCAGCCTGGCGCGACGGGTGTTTGGGTCCTGGAGGAAACAGCTGTTTTCCCCCTCTCCTTCTCTCCCAACACCTATTGGGGTGATTATCAGTGGTGTCAATCTGAGGCCTGTCCTCCACTGGCCTGGAGGGGCTGAGCTGATGGACAGATCTCAGCTGAGACAAAGAGAAGAGCAGAGGAGAGGAGGAGAGGAGAGGAGGCATGCAGCATGCTCTAACCATCTGGACAGGAGAGACGAGATGGGAGAGGAGTAGAGAGTTGGAGAGGATAGAGTAGGAGAGAGGAGAGCAGCCCAAGTGCTGTCTGGGGGTCTTTCTTTCCTTTTTAGACCAAGTTGCTGCTTCCTACAGCAGCCATTTCCTGCTCCCAATCAGATCTTATTAACTTAATTTGTTGTCCCTTTTTTATCATCTTTCTAACAACTCTAGCCTTTAGCTGGCCCTATCCAACCCCAGGCTCGAGGTAATATGATGTCCTCATCTGGACAGACCACAGGACACATCGGACATTTGTTTCAGCAGGACAGAAGGTGATGAAACTAATCCCCAAAAAATTTATTTTTAAATGTAAGCTCAGGAGATAAAAAGCTTTTCTCTTTCATGTTGTTCAGCGCCTTTTCTTCTCTCTGTCTCTTTTCTTCTCTTGATTCTACCTTTATCATTATTTTCCGTTCTGTCATTTTCTCTGTTCTCTGTCCATCCATACCTGTGGTGTTTCATTCTGCTTTAGTATCAGCTCATTACTGTGAATAAATAGTATTTCTGGGCAGAAGTGTTAAATATGGCTGTTATCTTTAACGGGACAGCTGTCTGCAGATAGAGCTAGCTAGCTAGTGGCATGGAGCCACCATGAACATGGTACCTAGAAACAGCTTTAAAAATAGGTCTCTTTTGTTTTCTAACGCCATACAACTTGATCAACCGATGCCTTAAAAGAGGAAGGAGTACGCTTTTGTCTTGGAAATGTCTCTTTTCTACTGTCAGTTGTTATTCTGTAATTATTGAGTGACTTAATGCGTGACAAGAATGACAAGTCAAATCTGTCTGACTTTGGAAGTTTTTTACTCTGCCTCGTTTGCAGTTTATATTTATTTATTTATTGGAATTTGAATTTAACCTTTATTTAACTAAGTCTATTAGGAACAAGTTCTTATTTACAATGATGACTTACACAATGACGTTGAAAGCCATGATATTTTGAATCCAACGTCAGTCCACTATTTTATTTAAACACTCAGTCTCTCAGCAGCCCACATTGTGTCTTCACAGGCTTGTCATCTCCCATCGTCATGGTACGCTGACTTAGCTGCATCTTAATTAACATGGTAACGGCTACTCGGAGTACATAGCATGCCATGAGTCGGCAGGCTATCAATCTACTTCTTCCTGTCTATCTCCCTCTCTCTTTCTCTCGCTCTTGCCATCTTTCTCTCTCTCTCCCTCTCATCCATGCCCCTCTCTCTCTCTCTCTCTCTCTCTCTCTCTCTCTCTCTCTCTCTCTCTCTCTCTCTCTCTCTCTCTCTCTCTCTCTCTCTCTCTCTCTCTCTCTCTCACTCTCGATGGATAGATAGATAGATAGATAGATAGATAGATAGATAGATAGATAGATAGATAGATAGTGCATTCAGAAAGTATTCAGACCCCTTGACTTTTTCCACATTTTGTGACTTTACAGCCTTATTCTAAAAAAGGACACAATACCCAATAATGACAAAGTGAAAACAGGTTTTTAGAAATTTTTGCACATTTATAGTGGGGCAAAAAAGTATTTAGTCAGCCACCAATTGTGAAAGTTCTCCCACTTAAAAAGATGAGAGAGGCCTGTAATTTTCATCATAGGTACACTTCAACTATGACAGACAAAATTAGAAAAAAAAATCCAGAAAATCACATTGTAGGATTTTTTATGAATTTATTTGCAAATTATGGTGGAAAATAAGTATTTGGTCAATAACAAAAGTTTATCTCAATACTTTGTTATATACCCTTTGTTGGCAATGACAGAGGTCAAACGTTTTCTGTAAGTCTTCACAAGGTTTTCACACACTGTTGCTGGTATTTTGGCCCATTCCTCCATGCAGCTCTCCTCTAGAGCAGTTATGTTTTGGGGCTGTTGCTGGGCAACACAGACTTTCAACTCCCTCCAAAGATTTTCTATGGGGTTGAGATCTGGAGACTGGCAAGGCCACTCCAGGACCTTGAAATGCTTCTTACGAAGCCACTCCTTCGTTGCCCGGGCGGTGTGTTTGGGATCATTGTCATGCTGAAAGACCCAGCCACGTTTCATCTTCAATGCCCTTGCATACCTTAAGGGAAGTCTGAGACGGGAGCCGTATGGTTAGTGAAGAAAGTCCCATTGCAAATGTACGGTCCCTTACCTGACGTCTTGCGACGTCGCAGAAAATCGCGGACGGCGTCGGGCCGTGGGCGGCGGAGAGCTCTTTCAGGAAGTCACCCAAAAAAACGTCTCGGACTTTCGGTTTCCGTTTTATAAAAATGACAAATTTTTGACTTTTTTCCGCATTCTCGAAAATTCCCACAAGAGGGAAAATAAATCGTATTGCAAGCGCACGAGCACGTGGCAAACGAGCGCGGCCTTTTCTCCTAAACTGAAAATATTTCGAAGACGAAACTCGGCGAGCATAGGTTTGGAGTAATGGGCAGTTGGCCCCGAACGAGATGGTGTCGAGACCTCGGCGCTTTTTGAGTTATGGCCATTTTTCTGGGATTAAAGGGTTAAAACGCAAGTAGGGTGCTAATTTGACCGCTTCATGTCAAAGTACATAAGCATACGGTGTCAGGAAAAAAAGAACCAGCCATTTATCTATCGTAATTTAAGAGAAAATGTACATTGACCGTTTGGTGATGTTCACAAAGAGGAATTTTTTTTTCAAAAAAATCACAGATCCAGTTGCAGTGTGTTCAGACGTACATTTTTAAAGTGGGTCTCGATGCTCTGCGAGAATCCTGTGATTTTATATGATTTTATGAAATAACACACACTCATTTAACCCTCTTTAAATAAGTCAGTTCTTAACATAAAGACTTAAAACTCAATATTATATAAGAGCCTACCCCAAGGAGGGTATGTGTTCACTTTCAGCTTCCTATGTCAACTGGAAGTACCTTAAAATGGTGCCATAGGGTCAGGTTTGAAGGGTAATAAGGTCAGATCTTTTCAAAACTTCACTTGTGTGATTAGACAACCCTCATGAACTGTAATCAGTCATTTCTCCCAACAGATGTCAAAGAAAAGCTCTCTCACACAAACACACACACACAAAAAGCTATGATGGAGTGAAAAAGTACGGTGCTTAAAGACACACAAAGCCTGCAATGGCATTACTATTATCTCCAGGCCGTGCCAAGTTCAACGAGATGCCCCGCTTGACCGTAGCTCGCTCGGTCTGAGCGCAGCGACCGTTACAAGAAGACGGACACGAATGACCCTTTGACCTCAATGTCAATTTTATTTGCTTTTGGGAGACAGAGAGAGAACCGTTAAGGTTAGAAGCACAATTTCACCTCAGGAACAATCCTAAGGTCCTCCCGATCTGTGCAAGCCTAACCTTGACCTTGTGGCATTAACCCTTAACAGTTAAAAGAAGGTGTTTACATCAAATAGTTTACAATGAAATGTCTCCCCATTGGAATACATTGACTGCACCTCTAAATTCAACCTAAAGCCTATGTGGGTTATGAATGTCTTATGAACCTGTCTTTGATGTCAGTCCATCAGGCCACCATGAGGTCTACCTGTGTCGATTCTAAGCTTCCTGGAGCAACCGGAAGTGGTTAAATCACCCTAAAAGTGTTTGCCATAGCCAACCTGCAGTTTGAGAGAAATAGTGCATTCAGCCCTATGTAAATCAGTCAAATTTTAACATACAGACTTAAAACTCAGGATTCTGTAACAGCCTACTCCAGTGATGATATGTGTTTATTTATAGCTTCCTGTGACAACCGGAAGTGCCATAACTGGTGTCAAATGGGCTGTTTCGAAGGGTTAAAAATGTCAAATCTTTCCAAAACTTCATATATGTGAATAGACAACCCTCATGAACTGTAAATCAGTCCTTCATCCCATCAGATTTAAAAAAAAAAAAATACACACCGACACAGAAATGATGGAGGGACACACTGAGGGGCTAAGAGGCAGACAGTGCCTGCAGTAGTTACTTTTGTTCCAACTTTTAAAGAACCGTCAGACCTAGAGTTCTGAAAATTTACAAACCTGTTCTAGACCTCAGGTCGATTGTGCACGGTGAATTATATGGCTCTAGAAGGTTCTCGGATCGATAAAAAGCATCGTGTATTTGCCATGTTTTCAATTCATTTTGACCTCAACGAAACGGACGACATTTAGAAAAGTCCCAGAGTCTCAAGACTAGGTGCGTTGAAACCGGCTCGGCCCATAGAGACAGACCCCAACAAGCCTGTTTGATTGCTCATTCAAGGACCCCGTAGCAAGGCAATGAAAAAAGTGGAATTTCAGCACCAATTAGGGTTTTGCTCGGGCACCGAATGACCTATCGAGCCGAAACTTGGGATTCGAGGTCGCTTCACATAGGGCTAAACATAATGTGTGAACTGGACCCGCAGCTAGAACATAACTACGTATTATTTGTTTTATTATGGTTTAAATAGAAGGCGCTGTGAATTTTGTGCCTGCTCTGAAATATGTTATAGTTGGCATCTAAAGGAGTTGGAAAAAGTGAGTTTGGAGTCAGATGGTATCAGTTTGGTGTCTGAAAATATCTATTTGACTGATGGACACTGACTTGCTCGTTGACTTTTGTACATTTGCAATATGTTTCAACGGGGAGGTACCATGAGGAAAAAGCGACATGATGAAATTTCACGAAACGAGCGATGGAGAGGAACCACTATCACTGCCCGGCCATCCTGAGGTCATCAGACCGTTGACTTTTGCATTTCTAAAGTATTTAAGAGAATGTACGTTACATTTGCAATATGATTCAACATCACATCATATTGCAAATGCACGTTACATTTGCAATATGATGTGATGTTGAATCATATTGCAAATGTAACGTGCATTCTTTAAATACTTTAGAAATACAAAAGTCAACGTCCTGATGACCTCAGGATGGCCGGGCAGTGATAGTGGTTCCTCTCCAACGCTCGTTGCGTGAAATTTCATCATGTCGATTTTGGTGATGGTACCCCCGCGTTGAAACATATTGCAAATGTACAAAAGTCGACTAGCAAGTCAACTAGCAAGTGTCAACAAAAGTCAACTAGCAAGTGTCCATCAGTCAATTGGATATTTTCAGACACCAAACTGATACCATCTGACTCCAAACTCACTTTTTACAACTCCTTTAGAAGCCAACTATCACATATTTCAGAGCAGGCCCAAAATTCACAGCGCCTTCCATGAATGCACCAAAATAGCATTCTGAAATCACCACTAAAATGACATCACCATATTCTCCAGGCCGTGCCGAGTTCAACGGGATGCCCCGCTTGACCGTAGCTCGCTCGGTCTGAGCGCAGCGACCGTTACAAGAGAACGGACACAAATGACCTTTTGACCTCAATGTCAATTTCATTTGCTTTTGGGACACAGAGAGAGAACCGTTAAGGTTAGAAACACAATTTCACCTCAGGAGTGTTCTTAAGGTCCTCCCGATCTGTGCAAGCCTAACCTTGACCTTGTCGCATTAACCCTTCACAGTTAAAAGAAGGTGTTTACATCAAACAGTTTACAATGACATTTCGCCCCATAGGAATACATTGACTGCTCCCCTAAATTCAACCTGAAGCCTATGTGGGTTATGAATGTCTTATGAACCTGTCTTTGATGACAGTCCATCAGGCCACCATGAGGTCTACCTGTGTCGATTCTAAGCTTCCTGGAGCAACCGGAAGTGGTTAAAATCACCCTAAAAGTGTTTGCAATATCCAACCTGCAGTTTGAGAGAAATAGTGCATTCAGCCCTATGTAAATCAGTCAATTTTTAACATATAGACTTAAAACTCAGGATTCTCTAACAGCATACTCCAGTGAGTATATGTGTTTACTTACAGCTTCCTGTGCCAACCGGAAGTGCCATAATTGGTGTCAAATGGGCTGTTTTGAAGGGTTAAAAATGTCAAATCTTTCCAAAACTTCATATTTGTGATTAGGCAACCCTCCTGAACTGTAAATCAGTCATTAGTCCCATCAGATTTCAAAGAAAAATTTACACACCCAAACAGAAATGATGGAGGGACACACTGAGGGGCTAAGAGGCAGACAGTGCCTGTGGTAGTTACTTTTGTTCCAACTTTTAAAGAACCGTCAGACCTAGAGTTCTGAAACTTTGGAAACCTGTTCTAGACCTCAGGTTGATTGTGCACGGTGAGTTATGTGGCTCTAGAAGGTTCTCAGACCGATAAACAGCCTCGTGTATTTGCTATGTTTTCAATTCATTTTCAGCTCAACGAAACTGACAACATTTAGAAAAGTCCCAGAGTCTCAAGACTAGGTGCATTGAAACCGGCTCGGCCCATAGAGTCAGACCCCAATGAGCCTGTTTGATTGCTCATTCAAGGACCCCGTAGCAAGGCAATGAAAAAAGTGGATTTTCAGCACCAATTAAGGTATTGCTCGGGCACCGAATGACCTATCGAGCCGAAACTTGGGATTCGAGGTCGCCTCACATAGGGCTAAACATAATGTGAGAACTGGACCCGCAGCTAGAACATAACTACGTATTATTTGTTTTATTATGGTTTAAATGGAAGGCGCTGTGAATTTTGGGCCTGCTCTGAAATATGTTATAGTTGGCTTCTAAAGGAGTTGGAAAAAGTGAGTTTAGTGTCAGATGGTATCAGTTTGGTGTCTGACAATATCCAATTGACTGATGGACACTGACTTGCTAGTTGACTTTTGTGCATTTGCAATATGTTTCAACGGGGGGGTACCATCACCAAAATCGACATGATGAAATTTCCACGCAACGAGCGATGGAGAGGAACCACTAACACTGCCCGGCCATCCTGAGGTCATCAGGACGTTCAATTTTGTATTTCTAAAGTATTTAAAGAATGCACGTTACATTTGCAATATGATTCAACACATCATATTGCAAATGTAACACTGTGTGTTATGTTTGCAATATGATTCAACACATCATATTGCAAATGTAACACTGTGTGTTATGTTTGCAATATGATTCAACACATCATATTGCAAATGTAACACTGTGTGTTATGTTTGCAATATGATTCAACACATCATATTGCAAATATAACAGTGTGTGTTTGCAATATGATTCAACAGTGTGTTATGTTTGCAATATGATGTGATGTTTTTCACTGTTGAATCATATGCAAATGTAACGTGCATTCTTTAAATAAACCCTATGTGGGTTATGAATGTCTTATGAACCTGTCTTCAATGACAATCCATCAAGCCACTATGAGGTCTACCTGTGTTGATTCTAAGCTTCCTGGAGCAACCGGAAGTGATAAAATCACCCTAAAAGTGTTTTGCCATACCCAACCAGCAGTTTGTGATATATAGTGCATTCAACCCTGTGTAAATCAGTCAGTTCTTAACGTATAGACTTAAAACTCAGGATTCTGTAAAAGCATACCCCGATCAGGATAGGTGTTTATTTATAGCTTCCTGTGCCAACCGGAAGTGCCTTAAAATGGGGTCATAGGTGCTGTTTCAAAGGGTTAAAAAAGTCAGATCTTTCCAAAACTTTAAGTGTGTGATTAGGCAACCCTCATGAAGTGTAAATCAGTCATTTCTCTAAACAGATGTCAAAGAAAAGCTCACACACACACACACAGACACACACAGCAAGGATGGAATGAAAAAGTATGGTGCTTAAAGACACACAGAGCCTTAAATGCTTTTAGGGGGGATCCAGACTTCCATACCCGCTCTGGGAGCACTATACTACGGGCAAAAATCAATGGGTGCTGGCCTGAGTGATTTATGGAGGTTTTCAAAAAAAGTCAAAAAATATTCTGTTTCATGTTTTGGGTTATCACGCACGATTTTCAATACAGTTTTAACTGCTTCATTTTGGCCTTTAAAAAAAAAATGTTATTTTCGACTATGAAGGGGGTGATACGTTTTTTCCAAATTTTTGACATTTTTGACTTTTGACTTCCTATGAAATCACATTCCAAATGCACAAAACATATTCCTTAAGTACAAGTAAACATTTATAAAAAATTATGATAATAAATGTGACTAAAGTATTTTCATACAGTTCTTACACATGGGTAATTGACATAAAACTCGAAAGAATTTCAAAAAACGGTCCAGAAAGCACTTTTTTAAGGGGGTGATAAGTTTTTGCCAAAACTTTCAAAATCTCAAAATTTTACTCTTGGGTCTTGACTTGCGTTACAAAAGGCCTATGAAAAATTTAGATAGAACAAACTCGCCCACTATAGGAATTTTGGAGTGTTACACAGCTCATTTGCAATATGGCATTTGCCATCAACTTTGGACGAAACAGCGCCGGATGTAATGTGAAATCCCACACAATCCCATTGTGTATATGGTCCGCTCGGTGCCAATAAGTTGCCATGTTATTTTGTACAATTGAGGGGGGAGTTCCCTTACTGATGGAAGGAGGTTTTCCCTCAAAATCTCACGATACATGGCCCCATTCATTCTTTCCTTTACACGGATCAGTCGTCCTGGTCCCTTTGCAGAAAAACAGCCCCAAAGCATGATGTTTCCACCCCCATGCTTCACAGTAGGTATGGTGTTCTTTGGATGCAACTCAGCGTTCTTGGTCCTCCAAACACGACGAGTTGAGTTTTTACCAAAAACTTCTATTTTGGTTTCATCTGACCATATGACCTTCTCCCAATCTTCTTCTGGATCATCCAAATGCTCTCTAGCAAACTTCAGACGGGCCTGGACATGTACTGGCTTAAGCAGGGGGACACGTCTGGCACTGCAGGATTTGAGTCCCTGGCGGCGTAGTGTGTTACTGATGGTAGGCTTTGTTACTTTGGTCCCAGCTCTCTGCAGGTCATTCACTAGGTTCCCCCGTGTGGTTCTGGGATTTTTGCTCACCGTTCATGTGATCATTTTGACCCCACGGGGTGAGATCTTGCGTGGAGCCCCAGATCGAGGGAGATTATCAGTGGTCTTGTAGGTCTTCCATTTCCTAATAATTGCTCCCACAGTTGATTTCTTCAAACCAAGCTGCTTACCTATTGCAGATTCAGTCTTCCCAGCCTGGTACAGGTCTACAATTTTGTTTCTGGTGTCCTTTGACAGCTCTTTGGTCTTGGCCATAGTGGAGTTTGGAGTGTGACTGTTTGAGGTTGTGGACAGGTGTCTTTTATACTGATAACAAGTTCAAACAGGTGCCATTAATACAGGTAACGAGTGGAGGACAGAGGGGCCTCTTATTAAATAAGATGTTACAGGTCTGTGAGAGCCAGAAATCTTGCTTGTTTGTAGGTGACCAAATACTTATTTTCCACCATAATTTGCAAATAAATTCATAAAAAATCCTACAATGTGATTTTCTGGATTTTTTTTTCTCATTTTGTCTGTCATAGTTGAAGTGTACCTATGATGAAAATTACAGGCCTCTCTCGTCTTTTTAAGTGGGAGAACTTGCACAATTGGTGGCTGACTAAATACTTTTTTGCCCCACTGTATTTAAAATAAAAAACAGAAAACGTATTTGCTTAAGTATTCAGACCCTTTGCTATGAGACTCGAAATTGAGCTCAGATGCATCTTGTTTCCATTGAGATGTTTCTACAACTTGATTGGAGTCCACCTGTGGTAAATTCAATTGACTGGACATGATTTGGAAAGGCACACACCTGTCTATATAAGGTCTCACAGTTGACAGTGCATGTCAGAGCAAAAAACAAGCCATGAGGTCGAAGGAATTGTCTGTGGAGCTACGAGACAGAATTGTCGCGGCACAGATCTGGGGAAGGGTAGCAAAAAAATGTCTGCAGCATTGAAGGTCCCCAAGAACACAGTGGCCTCCATCATTCTTAAATGGTAGAAGTTTGGAACCACCAAGACTCTTCCTAGAGCTGGCTGCACGGCCAAACTGAGCAATCAGGGGAGAAGGGCCTTTGTTAGGGAGGTGACAAAGAACCCTATGGTCACTCTGACAGACCTCCAGGGTTCCTTTGTGGCGATAGGAGAACCTTCTAGAAGGACAACTATCTCTGCAGCACTCCACCAATCAGACCTTTATGGTAGAGTGGCCAGTCGGAGGCCTCTCCTTAGTAAAAGGCACCTAAAGACTCTTAGACCATGAGAAACAAGATTCTCTAGTCTGGTGAAACCAAGATTGAACACTTTGGACTGAATGCCAAGCATCATGTCTGCAGGAAACCTGGCCCCATCCCTACTGTGAAGCATGTTGGTGACAGCATCATGCTGTGGGGATGTTTTTCAGTTGCAGGGACTGGTAGTCTAGTCAGGATCGAGGGAAAGATGAACGTAGCAAGTTTTATTTATTTATTTTATTTCACCTTTATTTAACCAGGTAGGCAAGTTGAGAACAAGTTCTCATTTACAATTGCAACCTGGCCAAGATAAGCAAAGCAGTTCGACACATACAACAACACAGAGTTACACATGGAGTAAAACAAACATACAGTCAATAATACAGTAGAAAAATAAATCTATACAATGTGAGCAAATGAGGTGAGATAAGGGAGGTAAAGGCAAAAAAAGGCCATGGTGGCGAGGTAAATACAATATAGCAAGTAAAACACTGGAATGGTAGATTTGCAGTGGAAGAATGTGCAAAGTAGAAATATAAATAATGTGGTGCAAAGGAGCAAATTAGTAAATACAGTAGGGGGAGAGGTAGTTGTTTGGGCTAAATTATAGATGGCTATGTACAGGTGCAGTAATCTGTGAGCTGCTCTCACAGCTGGTGCTTAAACCTAGTGAGGGAGATTTTCCAGTTTAAACCTAGTGAGGAAGTGTTTCCAGTTTCAGAGATTTTTGTAGTTCGTTCCAGTCATTGGCAGCAGAGAACTGGAAGGAGAGGCGGCCAAAGGAGGAATTGGCTTTGGGGGTGACCAGAGAGATATACCTGCTGGAGCGCGTGCTACAGGTGGGTGCTGCTATGGTGACCAGCGAGCTGAGATAAGGAGGGACTTTACCTAGCAGAGACTTGTGGATGACCTGGAGCCAGTGGGTTTGGCGACGAGTATGATGCGAGGGCCAGGCAACGAGAGCGTACAGGTCGCAGTGGTGGGTAGTCTATGGGGCTTTGGTGACAAAACGGATGGCACTGTGATAGACTGCATCCAATTTATTGAGTAGGGTATTGGAGGCTATTTTGTAAATGACATCGCCGAAGTCGAGGATCGGTAGGATGGTCAGTTTTACGAGGGTATGTTTGGCAGCATGAGTGAAGGATGCTTTGTTGCAAAATAGGAAGCCAATTCTAGAATTAACTTTGGATTGGAGATGTTTGATGTGAGTCTGGAAGGAGAGTTTACACTCTAACCAGACACCTAGGTATTTGTAGTTGTCCACATATTCTAAGTCAGAACCGTCCAGAGTAGTGATGTTGGACAGGCGGGCAGGTGCAGACAGCGATCGGTTGAAGAGCATGCGTTTAGTTTTACTTGTATTTAAGAGCAGTTGGAGGCCACGCAAGGAGAGTTGTATGGCATTGAAGCTCGTCTGGATGGTTGTTAACACAGTGTCCAAAGAAGGGCCAGAAGTATACAGAATGGTGTCGTGTGCGTAGAGGTGGATCAGAGACTCACCAGCAGCAAGAGCGACATCATTGATGTATACAGAAAAGAGAGTCGGCCCAAGAATTGAACCCTGTGGCACCCCCATAGAGACTGCCAGAGGCCCGGACAACAGGCCCTCCGATTTGACACACTGAACTCTATCAGAGAAGTAGTTGGTGAACCAGGCGAGGCAATCAATTGAGAAACCAAGGTTATTGAGTCTGCCGATGAGGATGTGGTGATTGACAGAGTCGAAAGCCTTGGCCAGGCCAATGAATACGGCTGCACAGTATTGTTTCTTATCGATGGTGGTTAAGATATCGTTTAGGACCTCGAGCGTGGCTAAGGTGCACCCATGACCAGCTCTGAAACCAGATTACATAGCGGAGAAGGTGCGGTGGGATTCGAAATGGTCGGTAATCTGTTTGTTGACTTGGCTTTCGAAGACCTTAGAAAGGCAGGGTAGGATAGATATAGGTCTGTTGCAGTTTGGGTCAAAAGTGTCCCCCCCTTTGAAGAGGGGGATGACCGCAGCTGCTTTCCAATCTTTGGGAATCTCAGACAACACGAAAGAGAGGTTGGATAGGCTAGTAATAGGGGTTGCAACAATTTTGGCAGATCATTTTAGAAAGAAAGGGTCCAGATTGTCTAGCTCGGCTGATTTGTAGGGGTCCAGATTTTGCAGCTCTTTCAGAACATCAGCTGACTGGATTTGGGAGAAGGAGAAATGGGGAAGGCTTGGGCGAGTTGCTGTGGGGGGTGCGGTGCTCTTGACCGGGGTAGGGGTAGCCAGGTGGAAAGCGTGTCCAGCCATAGAAAAATGCTTATTGAAATTCTCAATTATAGTGGATTCATCGGTGGTGACAGAGTTTCCTATCCTCAGTGCAGTGTGCAGCTGGGAGGAGGTGATCTTATTATCCATGGACTTTACAGTGTCCCAGAACTTTTTTGAGTTTGTGTTGCAGGAAGCAAATTTCTGCTTGAAAAAGCTAGCCTTGGCTTTTCTAACTGCCTGTGTATATTGGTGTCGAACTTCCCTGAAAAGTTGCATATCACGGGGGCTGTTCGATGCTAATGCAGAACGCCACAGGATATTTTTGTGTTGGTTAAGGGCAGTCAGGTCTGGAGAGAACCAACGGCTATATCTGTTCCTGGTTCTAAATTTCTTGAATGGGGCATGCTTATTTAAGATGGTGAGGAATGCATTTAAAAAAAATAACCAGTTATTCTCTACTTTGACGGAATGAGGTCAATATCCTTCCAGAATACCCGGGTCAGGTCGATTAGAAAGGCCTGCTTTCTGAAATGTTTCAGGGAGCGTTTGACAGAGATGAGTGAAGGTCGTTTGACCGCTGACCCCTTACGGATGCAGGCAATGAGGCAGTGATCGCTGAGATCTTGGTTGAAAACAGCAGAGGTGTATTTAGAGGGCAAGTTGGTTAGGATGATATCTATGAGGGTGCCCGTGTTTATGGCTTTGGGGTGGTACCTGGTAGGTTCATTGATAATTTGTGTGAGATTGAGGGTATCAAGCTTAGATTGTAGGATGGCTGGGGTGTTAAGTATGTCCCAGTTTCGGTCACCTAGCAGCACGAGCTCTGAAGATAGATGGGGGGGGGGCAATCAGTTCACATATGGTGTCCAGAGCACAGCTGGGGGCAGAGGGTGGTCTATAGCAGGCGGCAACAGTGACAGACTTGTTTTTAGAGAGGTGGATTTTTAAAAGTAGAAGTTCAAATTGTTTGGGTACAGACCTGGATAGAGAGATCCTTGATGAAAACTTGTTTGAGAGCGCTCAGAACCTCAGACTAGAGCGAAAGTACACATTCCAAATAGACAACGACCCTAAGCACAGAGCACACAGCACACAACCAAGACAACACGGGAGTGGCTTAGGGACACGTCTCTGAATGTCCTAGAGTGGCCCAGCCAGAGCTCGGACTTGAACCCGATCGAACATCACTGGAGAGACCTGAAAATAGCTGTGCAGTGACGCTCCCCATCCAACAATTCTACAAACCTGTTTTTGGTTTGTCATTATAGGGTATTGTGTGTAGATTGATGAGGGGGGAAAACAATTTAATCCATTTTAGAATAAGGCTGTAACGTAACAAAATGTGGAAAAAGTCTGAACACTTTCCGAATTCACTGTATCTGTCTATCTTTGTATCAGTCCTCTATGCCTTGTCCCCTCTAAAGATAAATGGACTAATAGTATCATTATGTCACTGTCAGACTCTTCCCTTCGACATGCAGACCCCTGTCTCTGTGTGGCTGTCTGGCCTTTTGTACCCAGGAGCAGACATGATCTAACATAGTCTCTTTTTAAGTCCTTCTGCTACCACATTTTCCCCTCAATATGTTAGGCTAATGTCTTTCCCCTCACCACACCAAGCACTCAGCATTTTAAATCCCAAACTGTCATGCCCCTCTTTTTCTTTTGAGTGTGTTTCCTTTCCATTCCATTAAACACCAAGCTCTCCTCTATTTTTCATCCCTAGACTTGTTGGACAACCCTGACACTTCTTTCTGTTCCTCGTCCAATAGTGATTATTTCGGCCAAATAGCTGAAATTAGCAATTGGTAAAAATCTGACTCTCCTTTGCCAGCTGGAGCAGATGCTTAAATTAACCATTCAAGGCAAAAATTCAGCTGGCCGGAAGGAAGGAATTGGAGATAGATAGTTAGACACACACACACACGCACAGTCAGAGAGAGCGAGAAACACACACACACACACACACACACACACACACACACACACACACACACACACACACACACACACACACACACACACAGAGAATGACACATAGAGCAGGAAGGAAGGAAGGAAGGAAGGAAGGAAGGAAGGAAGGAAGGAAGGAAGGAAGGAAGGAAGGAAGGAAGGAAGGAAGGAAGGAAGGAAGGAAGGAAGGAAGGAAGGAAGGAAGGAAGGAAGGAAGGAAGGAAGGAAGGAAGGAAGATTGAGAGAGACAAAGAGTGAGAGAGACACACATAGACACACACAGAGACTGACAGAGTGGCTCAGACAGCGAGACACAGACAGAGAGACAGAAACAGAGAGAGAGAGCCAGAGACAGTGAGAGAGACACAAACTAGTTTTACATCCAACCTTTTTATGCGCATAAAGTACATGTTGGATAAAAAATGTCATGACAGGCCTGATGGAAACAGAACATTTGTCGGTAATCTTTCCAAATGTCGACAAAACAAAATACGCTAGAAAAGGTGGCATCTTTTTGTGTCGGTAAAATGTATTATGTGAAAAATGTGGTGGAAATGCTTTTATGGGCAAATATTGATACAAAGCCATCATTTTGAAGTAAACTTGGAGTCACACGATGATATGTGGTGTGGTCCTCCCACTACGACTTGGGAAAGCATACAGTTTATTAGGCTACAGATGAAAAACTTACGATGAACTTCACAGAGTGGTGAAAGTGCAAGGTGATGAACGATGCTCCTTTCTTATTCTGGTGACATGATCATCAATGCTTGGCTGCTGTTTGAAAAAATATATACACTGCTCAAAAAAATAAAGGGAACACTTAAACAACACAATGTAACTCCAAGTCAATCACACTTCTGTGAAATCAAACTGTCCACTTAGGAAGCAACACTGATTGACAATAAATTTCACATGCTGTTGTGCAAATGGAATAGACAAAAGGTGGAAATTATAGGCAATTAGCAAGACACCCCCAAAAAAGGAGTGATTCTGCAGGTGGTGACCACAGACCACTTCTCAGTTCCTATGCTTCCTGGCTGATGTTTTGGTCACTTTTGAATGCTGGCGGTGCTCTCACTCTAGTGGTCGCATGAGACGGAGTCTACAACCCACACAAGTGGCTCAGGTAGTGCAGTTCATCCAGGATGGCACATCAATGCGAGCTGTGGCAAAAAGGTTTGCTGTGTCTGTCAGCGTAGTGTCCAGAGCATGGAGGCGCTACCAGGAGACAGGCCAGTACATCAGGAGACGTGGAGGAGGCCGTAGGAGGGCAACAACCCAGCAGCAGGACCGCTACCTCCGCCTTTGTGCAAGGAGGTGCACTGCCAGAGCCCTGCAAAATGACCTCCAGCAGGCCACAAATGTGCATGTGTCAGCATATGGTCTCACAAGGGGTCTGAGGATCTCATCTCGGTACCTATTGGCAGTCAGGCTACCTCTGGCGAGCACATGGAGGGCTGTGCGGCCCCACAAAGAAATGCCACCCCACACCATGACTGACCCATCGCCAAACCGGTCATGCTGGAGGATGTTGCAGGCAGCAGAACGTTCTCCACGGCGTCTCCAGACTCTGTCACGTCTGTCACATGTGCTCATGTGCTCAGTGTGAACCTGCTTTCATCTGTGAAGAGCACAGGGCGCCAGTGGCGAATTTGCCAATCTTGGTGTTCTCTGGCAAATGCCAAACGTCCTGCACGGTGTTGGGCTGTAAGCACAACCCCCACCTGTGGACGTCGGGCCCTCATACCACCCTCATGGAGTCTGTTTCTGACCGTTTGAGCAGACACATGCACATTTGTGGCCTGCTGGAGGTCGTTTTGCAGGGCGCTGGCAGTGCACCTCCTTGCACAAAGGCGGAGGTAGCGGTCCTGCTGCTGGGTTGTTGCCCTCCTACGGCCTCCTCCACGTCTCCTGATGTACTGGCCTGTCTCCTGGTAGCGCCTCCATGCTCTGGACACTACGCTGACAGACACAGCAAACCTTTTTGCCACAGCTCGCATTGATGTGCCATCCTGGATGAACTGCACTACCTGAGCCACTTGTGTGGGTTGTAGACTCCGTCTCATGCTACCACTAGAGTGAGAGCACCGCCAGCATTCAAAAGTGACCAAAACATCAGCCAGGAAGCATAGGAACTGAGAAGTGGTCTGTGGTCACCACCTGCAGAATCACTCCTTTTTTGGGGGTGTCTTGCTAATTGCCTATAATTTCCACCTTTTGTCTATTCCATTTGCACAACAGCATGTGAAATTTATTGTCAATCAGTGTTGCTTCCTAAGTGGACAGTTTGATTACACAGAAGTGTGATTGACTTGGAGTTACATTGTGTTGTTTAAGTGTTCCCTTTATTTTTTTGAGCAGTGTATAATCTCACTCTTCTGTCCATAATAATCTCATCGTGTAGGCCTGTGGTCACCAGCCTTTTCTAAATCAAGATCACTTTCTGAGACCTAAAGCAAGATCTACCACTCAGATTTTTTTAAACATGACTTAAATAACATAAGCCTATGCAACATTAACCAATTAAAAACAGTACTGTAGCAATGAAGTTTTGTACAGTAAACTATAGGCCCAATACATTATTGCATATTGGCTATGCTTGAATTTACATGCCAATGTTGTTCTTCTGAGACCATTTTGAAATTACATTTCAAAATTGTAGGTATTTGATCACACGAGTAATCTATCATTTGTTGTATTACTTGTGAGTCACAGCTGAGTGAGCATAATAATTGTTTTATTTTACTGGACTGATGGCCTGCATCTGATGGTCAGTCTTAGGGGAGGGAGCAGCGGTGAGGCTGCCTCTCACTGGACTCACCATCCCTCCGCTCTCCGTCCCTCCACTGAGAAAAGTGGACAGTCTTCCAGCTGATGGTGAAACTCAAGTCTCACTGCATTATTTCTGCCTCATACACCAATTCACGTTGTTCCTCCTATGAACAGAGAAAGTGAAATATTCCTCGATATTAAAAAAGACGCAAGCCGCTAATAATAACAACACAATGTTATTAAAACACTTTGCTACTCGTTCACTGCAGCTGCAGTGCTGGTTGCAGTGGAAGTAGGGAGAACGCTTATGAAAGTGTTGACAGTGCTGAATAACAACTTAAACAGGAACTTACTTATAAACACAGCAGCTCTTTGCTGTATTCATTGAGTCTCTCTCTAGTCATGGTTTTAAAAGTTGTGAAATCTCACAGTATCAACTTTGCTGTGCGTTCAAAGCTTCTTTTAACGGCCTATTGCTTGGGGAAACTGTGCAGACAGAGTGATCTGAGCTATCTGATTGGCCAGCGGTAGGCCTATAGGCACACTTGATTTTCTCTCTGGGCATGCCGGGTATGCGGAGTTCTAACTTCCTCGTTGAAAATGGGAACACTTTGCCTTCCCGGGCTTGGGCTGCTGAATCAAGTGCACCAACAGCATTGTTGTTTTTTACAGAAATGTTTGGAGATCGGCCAGTTGGTGACCTCTGATGTAGGCTATACCCGCACTGTCTCTATACCCGCACTCAAATCAAATCAAATCAAAGTTTATTTGTCACGTGCGCTGAATACAACAGGTGTAGACCATACAGTGAAATGCTTACTTACAGGCTCTAACCAATATTGCGTAGAAAAAATTGTATGTGTGTGTGTGTAGGTAAGTAAAGAAATAAAACAACAGTAAAAAGACATTTGAAAATAAGAGTAGCAAGGCTATATACAGACACCGGTTAGTCAGGCTTATTGAGGTAGTATGTACATGTAGGTATGGTTAAAGTGACTATGCATATATGATGATCAGAGAGTAGCAGTAGCGTAAAAAGAGGGGTTGGCGGGTGGTGGGACACAATGCAGATAGCCCGGTTAGCCAATGTGCGGGAGCACTGGCTGGTCGGGCCAATTGAGGTAGTATGTACATGAATGTAAAGTTAAAGTGAATATGCATCTCAGATAAACAGAGAGTAGCAGCAGCGTAAAAGAGGGGTTGGGGGGGGCACACAATGCAAATAGTCCGGGTAACCATCTGGTTACCTGTTCAGGAGTCTTATGGCTTGGGGGTAAAAACTGTTGAGAAGCCTTTTTGTCCTAGACTTGGCACTCCGGTACCGCTTGCCATGCGGTAGTAGAGAGAACAGTCTATGACTGGGGTGGCAGTCTATGACTGGTCTATGACAGTCTATGACTGGTCTTTGCCAATTTTCAGGGCCTTCCTCTGACACCGCCTGGTGTAGAGGTCCTTGGATGGCAGGCAGCTTTGCCCCAGTGATGTACTGGGCCGTACGCACTACCCTCTGAAGTGCCTTGCGGTCGGAGGCCGAGCAATTGCCGTACCAGGCAGTGATGCAACCGGTCAGGATGCTCTCGATGTTGCAGCTGTAGAACCTTTTGAGGATCTCAGGACCCATGCCAAATCTTTTTAGTTTCCTGAGGGGGAATAAGCTTTGTTGTGCCCTCTTCAGAACTGTCTTGGTGTGGTTGGACCATTCTAGTTTGTTGTTGATGTGGACACCAAGGAATTTGAAGCTCTCAACCTGCTCCACTGCAGCCCCGTCGATGAGAATGGGGACGTGCTCGGTGCTCCTTTTCCTGTAGTCTACAATCATCTCCTTTGTCTTGGTTACGCTGAGGTATAGGTTTTATTCTGGCACCACCCGGCCACGTCTCTGACCTCCTCCCTATAGGCTGTCTCGTCATTGTCGGTGATCAGGCCTACCACTGTTGTGTTGTCTGCAAACTTTATGATGGTGTTGGAGTCGTGCCTAGCCAAGCAGTCGTGTGTGAACAGGGAGTACATGAGGGGACTGAGCACGCACCCCTGGGGAACTCCAGTGTTGAGGATCAGAGTGGCAGATGTGTTGCTACCTACCCTCACCACCTGGGGGCGGCACGTCAGGAAGTCCAGGGTCCAGAAGGAGGGAGGTGTTTAGTCCCAGGTTCTTTAGCTTAATGATGAGCTTTGAGGGTACTATGGTGTTGAACGCTGAGCTGTAGTCAATGAATAGCATTCTCACATAGGTGTTCCTTTTGTCCAGGTGGGAAAATGCAGTGTGGAGTTCAATAGAGATGCAATAGTATGCAAATTGGTGTGGGTCTAGAGTTTCTGGGATAATGGTGTTGATGTGAGCCATTACCAGCCTTTCAAAGCACTTCATGGCTATGGACGTGAGTGCCACGGGTCTGTAGTCAATTAGGCAGGTTGCCTTTGTGTTCTTGGGCACAGGGACTATGGTGGTCTGCTTGACGCATGTTGGTATTACAGACTCAATCAGGGACATGTTGAAAATGTCAGTGAAGACACCTGCCAGTTGGTCAGCACATGCACGGAGCACACGTCCTGGTAATCCATCTGGCCACGCAGCCTTGTGAATGTTGACCTGTTTAAAGGTCTTACTCACGTCGGCTACGGAGAGCGTGATCACACAGTCGTCCGGAACAGCTGATGCTCTCATGCATGCCTCAGTGTTGCTTGCCTCGAAGCGAGCATAGAAGTGATTTTGCTCGTCTGGTAGGCTCGTGTCACTGGGCAGCTCGCGGCTGTGCTTCCCTTTGTAGTCTGTTATGGTTTGCAAGCCCTGCCACATCCGACGAGCGTCAAAGCCGGTGTAGTATGATTCAATCTTAGCCCTGTATTGACGCTTTGCCTGTTTGATGGTTCGTTGGAGGGCATAGCAGGATTTCTTGTAAGCTTCCGGGTTAGAGTCCCGCACCTTGAAAGCGGCAGCTCTACCCTTTAGCTCAGTGCAATGTTGCCTGTAATCCATGGCTTCTGGTTGGGGTATGTACGTACAGTTACTGTGGGGACGACGTCATCAATGCACTTATTAATAAAGCCAGTGACTGATGTGGTGTATTCCTCAATGTCATCGGAAGAATCCCGGAACATGTTCCAGTCTGTGATAGCAGTCTGTCTCTATACCCGCACTGTCTCTATACCCGCACTGTCTCTATACCCGCACTGTTTCTGTTGGCTAGAGCGCACGTGCCAATACCAGAGTGGGAACACTTGCTATATATTGCTAAATGTTTTGTGAGAAAACCATCAGTAGAGTTGAAAATGTGATGGACATTTTTTATTCGGTACATGGGAATATAACTGCAAAAGGTGTTTCTATGTGCAGTACGACATCACGCACAGCCTTTTATCCACAACAAGTCAATTAGATGGAAACATCTCTGGTGGGAAAATGTGCATATTGTTTTTATGCAGATTTTTGAATACTCACATAAAACTGTCGCCAATTGCATGGAAACCTAGCTACTGATGATACATGTATAAGGTTAAGAAATGGCATATTCTTAGTTTCAGCCAATTAGTGTGGGAAGTCACTGGTAATTAACTCTCTGGGGACCCCGAGGAATAGTCATGCACTCGTTTACATAATAATGATGAGAGCAGTGCGCTCCCTCTCCTCCCCTTCTCTTTCTCTCGCTCTCCTCCCCTCTCTCTCTCTCTTTCTCTTTCCTCTATCTTCTCTCTCTCTTATCTCTCTCTCCTCCACCCCTCTCTCTTTCTCTCGCTCTCCTCCCCCCTCTCTCTCTCTCTCTTTCCTCTATCTTCTCTCTCTTTCTCTCTCTCTCCTCCACCCCTCTCTCTCTCCCTCTCCTCCCCTCTCTCCCTTTCTCTCTCTTTCTCTTTCTCTCTCTCCCCCCCCCTCTCTTTCTCTCCCTCTCCTCCCCTCTTTCTCTCGCTTTCCTCTCTCCTCTCTCTGCTCTGGCCCCGTGGACAAAGACAAAGACGCATATCCCACTCTTTTGCACTCTTTCTTTCTTCTCTTCCTCAACTCTGCCTTCCTGGACCAAGAGATACATGTATCCCACAATTTTTTCCCCTCTGATAACTGAAACTGTAGGGTTGAATCCCATATGACTGTAGCATATTCCTGCCAATCAGATGGACTCTACACATTGACTTTTCTCTTGTTGAATTGAGGAATATTATTACCTTCCGTGCAGGTGTCAAGGCTTGCTATCTGGATCTAGATTGATTAGCGAGAGAAATCATACACATCTGTGCAAATCTAAATTGTTGTGTCAGATTGATGTCTGCCGCTCGTTTTTTCTTTCCCTCTGCTGTTTCCTTGAAAGCCTAGTTTACTAATGGAAATATATGATCATCCTTTTTTCTTCTCTCCTTTCCTCTCTTCGTCCTTTGGCCTTTGACCTTTGGCCTGTGCCAACACTGCAGCATTTCATTTTCCACTGCACACTGATAGGGACATTGAGGGGGGAAATTATATTTTTGGACAAAGAGCTGTTCTCTCTTCTGTAAAGGGATTCACAGCAAAACAGGATAGCATACGTCCTGGGTCAACGGCCATAATGTTAACAGGTGGCTATGGTTAGGAGGTAAAGTAAAAGAATACATGCACACATTTCATGTCTTGCAGCAGGTGCATTAGACAGGTGCATTAGACAGGTGCATGCTGGTAGTAGCAGGAATAGAACAGAAACGCTAGGGTCATGAATTGACTTAAGATGAACAGTTTGCGATATGATTATTCTGAGTTTTTATACTGTTCAACTAGACCTTACAATCCACTATTTTCCTTTTCACATGGGTTACATGTAGCTAAGGGGCAGCAAGTGAGTGAAGAAGAGAAAACGTAACACACAGAAATTCATGTCTGCGGGGTTGTGTGTTTTCTCACTGCCGTGCCTCTTATTTTCCTCCATGTTCCTTTGATAGCGTCGTACGGAGTCCGGATTAAAGCTTTAAGTTCACTTCCTGTTTCATTAAAGGAGCTTTAATTTAATTAACCAACGCGGCATGAGCTCCCTCCGCTAGCTCCGCTCGCTATCCTCCCCCTGACACAAAAACACACACACACACCCTATGTTCCTTACTGAAGGTTTCAGACCCTCAGAGGGGAAGAAGGGAAGCAAAAAAAGAAGATGAATAAAAATGTATCCTGGCTTCCAAGGAGGAAGTGTCATTTTAATCAGGCCTCCACTTATATGGCATTAACATCGCAGAGGAGAGAGTGGAGTGGTGCAGGCAGAGACACAGCACAGCCTAGTGCTTAGTGTCAGCTATACCCTGTCCAGGCTGTACCTAGGTCAGATGTTAACCAGAATATTAGCCAGAATACAATGATCTGAATGGAGTCAGCTTTTACGGTTTCAGAATATTTCCCACACTCATTAGCACGAATCTATCCAATCTCACAGTACAGCATTGCTACAGTATAATGCTGTACTGTGAGATTGGATTTGAGATACAGTTCCAGTCCAAATTTGGAAACACCTACTCATTCAAGGGTTTTACTACGTGATTCCATATAGGTTATTTCATAGTTTTGATGTCTTCACTATTATTCTACAATGTAGAAAATAGTACAAATAAATAAAAACCCTTGAATGAGTAGGTGTGTCCAAACTCAAATCAAATATCAAATAACATTTTATTTGTCACATACACATGGTTAGCAGATGTTAATGCGAGTGTAGTGAAATGCTTGTGCTTCTAGTTCTGACAATGCAGTAATAACCAACGAGTAATCTAACCTAACAATTCCACAACTACTACATTATACACACAAGTGTAAAGGGATAAAGAATATGTACATAAAGATATATGAATAAGTGATGGTACAGAACGGCATAGGCAAGATGCAGTAGATGGTATCGAGTACAGTATATACATATGAGATGAGTAATGTAGGGTATGTAACTATAAAAGTGTCATAGTTTAAAGTGGCTAGTGATACATGTATTACATAAAGATGGCAAGATGCAGTAGATGATATAGAGTACAGTATATACATATACATTATATTAAGTGGCATTGTTTAAAGTGGCTAGTGATACATTTTTGATCAATTCCCATCAATTTCTATTATTAAAGTGAGCTGGAGTTGAGTCAGTATGTTGGTAGCAGCCACTCAATGTTAGTGGTGGCTGTTTAACAGTCTGATGGCCTTGAGATAGAAGCTGTTTTTTTCAGTCTCTCGGTCCCTGCTTTGATGCACCTGTACTGACCTCGCCTTCTGGATGATAGCGGGGTGAACAGGCAGTGGCTCGGGTGGTTGTTGTCCTTGATGATCTTTATGGCCTTCCTGTGACATCGGGTGGTGTAGGTGTCCTGGAGGGCAGGTAGTTTGCCCCCAGGGATGCGTTGTGCAGACCTCACTACCCTCTGGAGAGCCTTCCGGTTGTGGGCGGAGCAGTTGCCGTACCAGGCGGTGATACAGCCCGACAGGATGCCCTCGATTGTGCATCTGTAGAAGTTTGTGAGTGCTTTTGGTGACAAGCCGAATTTCTTCAGCCTCCTGAGGTTGAAGAGGCGCTGCTGCGCCTTCTTCACAATGCTGTCTGTGTGGGTGGACCAATTCAGTTTGTCCGTGATGTGTACGCCGAGGAACTTAAAACTTACTGCCCTCTCCACTACTGTCCCGTCGATGTGGATAGGGGGGTGCTCCCTCTGCTGTTTCCTGAAGTCCACGATCATCTCCTTTTGTTTTGTTGACGTTGAGTGTGAGGTTATTTTCCTGACACCACACTCCGAGGGCCCTCACCTCCTCCCTGTAGGCCGTCTCGTCGTTGTTGGTAATCAAGCTTACCACTGTAGTGTCGTCCGCAAACTTGATGATTGAGTTGGTGGCGTGCATGGCCACGCAGTCGTGGGTGAACAGGGAGTACAGGAGAGGGCTCAGAACGCACCCTTGTGGGGCCCCAATGTTGAGGATCAGCGGGGTGGAGATGTTGTTACCTACCCTCACCACCTGGGGGTGGCCCGTCAGTAAGTCCAGTACCCAGTTGCACAGGGCGGGGTCGAGACCCAGGGTCTCGAGCTTGATGACGAGTTTGGAGGGTACTATGTGTTAAATGCTGAGCTGTAGTCGATGACCAGCATTCTCACGTAGGTATTCCTCTTGTCCAGATGGGTTAGGGCAGTGTGCAGTGTAGTTGCGATTGCGTCGTCTGTGGACCTATTGGGGCGGTAAGCAAATTGGAGTGGGTCTAGGGTGTCAGGTAGGGTGGAGGTGATATGGTCCTTGACTAGTCTCTCAAAGCACTTCATGATGACGGAAGTGAGTGCTACGGGGCGGTAGTCGTTTAGCTCAGTTACCTTAGCGTAACTGAGGGCTGTGTCAGTGGCACTGTATTGTCCTCAAAGCGAGCAAAGAAGTTATTTAGTCAACTGGGAGCAAGACATCCTGGTCGGCGACGGGGCTGGTTTTCTTTTTGTAATCCGTGATTGACTGTAGACCCTGCCACATACCTCTTGTGCCTGAGCCGTTGAATTGCAACTCTACTTTGTCTCTATACTGACGCTTAGCTTGTTTGATTGCCTTGCGGAGGGAATAGCTACACTGTTTGTATTCGTTCATGTTTCCGGTCACCTTGCCCTGGTTAAAAGCAGTGGTTCGCGCTTTCAGTTTTGCGCGAATGTTGCCATCAATCCACGGTTTCTGGTTTGGGAATGTTTTTATAATTGCTGTGGGTACGACATCGCCGATGCACTTTCTAATGAACTCGCGCACCGAATCAGCGTATTTGTCAATGTTGTTGTTGGACGCAATACGGAACATATCCCAATCCACATGATCAAAGCAGTCTTGAAGCATGGAATCAGATTGGTCGGACCAGCGTTGAACAGACCTGAGCACGGGAGCTTCTTGTTTTAGTTTCTGTCTGTAGGCTGGAAGCAACAAAATGGAGTCGTGGTCAGCTTTTCCGAAAGGAGGGCGGGGCAGGGCCTTATATGCGTTGCGGAAGTTAGAATAACAATGATCCAGGGTTTTACCAGCCCTGGTTGCACAATCGATATGCTGATAGAATTTAGGGAGTCTTGTTTTCAGATTAGCCTTGTTAAAATCCCCAGCTACAATGAATGCAGCCTCAGGATATGTGGTTTCCAGTTTACATAGAGCCAAATAAAGTTTGTTCAGGGTCATCAATGTGTCTGCTTGGGGGGGGGGGGAATATATACGGCTGTGATTATAATCAAAGATAATTCCCTTGGTAGATAATGCGGTCGACATGTGATTGTGAGGAATTCTAAGTCAGGTGAACAGAAGGACTTGCATTCCTGTATGTTGTTATGATCACACCACATCTCGTTAATCATAAGGCATACCCCCCCCCGCCCCTCTTCTTATCAGAAAGATGCTTGTTTCTGTCGGCGCGATGCGTGAAGAAACCAGCTGGCTGCACCGACTCCGATAGCATCTCTCGAGTGAGCCATGTTTCCGTAAAGGAAATAACGTTACAGTCTCTGATGTCTCTCTGGAAGGCAACCCTTGCTCGGATTTCATCAACCTTGTTGTCAAGAGACTGGACATTGGCGAGTAGTATGCTAGGGAGCGGTGCGCGATGTGCCCGTCTCCGGAGCCTGACCAGAAGACCGCTTCGTTTGCCCCTTTTACGGCGACGTTGTTTAGGTTCGCCGGCTGGGATCAGATCCATTATCCTGGGTGGAAGGCAAAACACAGGATCCGCTTCGGGAAAGTCATATTCCTGGTCGTAATGATGTTGAGTTGACGTTGCTCTTATATTCAGTAGTTCCTCCCGACTGTATGTAATAAAACCTAAGATTACCTGGGGTACCAATGTAAGAAATAACACGTAAAAAAACAAAATACTGCATAGTTTCCTAGGAAGGCTAAGCGAGGCGGCCATCTCTGTCTGCGCCGGAAGTACTTTTGACTGGTGCTGTACATACTGTACATTTATATCCTTACTGTCATATATTCCTCTTACCAATATGTGAGGAACACTGAAAGCGTCCCACATTCCCATCCACATCCTGTGGCCTGAGTTTCTTTCCCATTGATTGGTTAGTTGAAGGCCTGTATCAGGATGTCAGGGGCTGGGTGGCAGCCTCATTCTGTCACAGTGTGGACAGACAGTGGTTAGGATACATGCCCTCTCATGACCGTCACACATATCACAGCTCTCAAACTAGGACAAAGTCATGAGACGAGATCAATCCTCAACAATTTAACAAAAGGTAAGGCATTTGCCCTTGTTTTGCATTTGTATTAATCTATGTCCGTGCGTCTGGCAGTATCAATCCTCCTATCTCTTTCCCTCTACTCTCTCTCCTCACATCTCTGTACCTCTCATCACTCTCCCTCTCTTATCTCTCTCCTCCTCTCTCCTTCTAACTCTTTCCCTCTTTCTTCTTCTTCTCTCCCCTTTCTCTCACTCCTCTCTCTTCTTCTCCCTCTTCCCTTCCTCCTCTCTCCTCCCATCTCTCTCCCTCTTATCTCTCTCTCCCATATCTCTCCCTCTCTTATCTCTCTCTCCTATCACTCTCCCTCTCCTCTCTCTCCTCCCATCTCTTTCCCGCTCCTCTCTCTCCTCCCATCTCTCTCCCTCTGCCCTCTCTCTCCCTCTCCTCCAATCTCTCTCCTCTCTCTCCCCACTCACATCATATCTCTCTCCCTCTCCTCTAATATCTCTCCCTCTCCTCTCTCTCCCTCTCCCCTCTCTCTCCCTCTCCTCCTATCTCTCTCCTCTCTCTCCCCTCTCTTATCATATCTCTCTCCCCTCTCTCATCATACCTCTCTCCCTCTCCATCTACTCTAATATCTCTCCCTCTCCTCTTCTCTCGCCCTCTCCTCTGTCTCCTCTCTCTCTTCCCTCTCTCCTCCTATCTCTCTCCCTCTCCTCTCTCTCCCTCTATCTCTCTCCTTCTCATCTCCCCCTCTCCTCCTGTCTCCTCTTTCTCTTCCCTCTCTCCTCCTATCTCTCTCCCTCTCCTCTCTCTCCTCACATCTCTGTACCTCTCATCGCTCTCCCTCTCTTATCTCTCCCCTCCTCTTCCAACTCTCTCGCTCTCTTCTCTCTCCTCCTATCTCTCTCCCTCTCTCTCTCCTCTTCTTGATCTACTCCAGTGTTATTTAATGGACTCCTGCTGGCTTTATCTCTCCTAATGAAGCAGCATGAAGCAACAGTGAGGGGCGTGTGTGTGTGTGCATGCATGCTTGTGTGTGTGTGTGTGTGCACGCGTATGCGTACGTGTGTGTGTGCATGCGTGTGTGTGTGTGAGGTAGCATTGAGGGTCCTGGTTACACAGCATGTTGTTATAAATGTGTACCTCAGAGCACCAGCAGCACTTCTCTGCTAAGGCCTGTTCTGACTGTTCACTCCCAGAGCCACTCATATCCTCCTCTCCTCTCTCCCGCCCCGGGATACCTCTTTCTGGTGAATGCATCATGGCTGCATCCTTCCTGAGCTGTGCTGCTTAGGGCTGGCTACATGACACGCCCAGTAATGATAGGTGGTGGTGGAGGGATGGGGGGGGAGTGATGTGGTGAGGAGGGATGGAGATGTAGAGGCTGACAGGGAGAGAGGGTGACAGGGAGGGTGGTTTACAAAAGGTTTTTCTGCGAAGGGTGACATATTCTAAGCTTTTGACATGAGTCAATTGACATGGCAGTCTCTGTCGTATCAATTTACAGGACAAGTGTTTCAGGGACATACTGTAGGTAAGGAGGCCCATGTCCAGGCAGCCATAGATGAGAGAAGTGGGAAACCAGAGGACAAGGCACTGTTATTGTTGAGTAAGTGTGCCTTACATGTTTTTCATGCCTAAAGGGGGTTGTAGCTCTTCCGTCTCTCTCGCTTTCTCATTTTTCTCTTTCTCTCCGTCTCTGTCTCTCGCTCTCTCTTTGTACTTTTACCCAATCAAGCCTAAGGGCATCACATCAAATTGATATTACAGTAAGTGAAAGCCTGTTTGGTTTGACCCGATGGCAGGTGCTGAGTTATCTGTAAGTGGTACTCTAACTGATAGGATCCAATCCGTTTTGTGTTGTCTGGTTGATTTGCTCTGACTGCTGTCATATCTCTATTGTAGATAGTGTGCTTCTCTCTGTTCATAATGTGAACAGCAGTGGACTCTTGCTCTGTGGATGGGCTGTTAACACAACAGGGTGAGTCGTGCCTGGCCGTGCAGTCATGAGTGAACAGGGAGTACAGGAGGGGACTGAACACTCACCCCTGAGGGGCCCCCGAGTTGAGGATCATTGGGGCGGATGTGTTGTTACCTACCCTTACCACCTGGAGGCGGCCCATCAGGAAGTCCAGGATCCAGATGCAGAGGGATGTGTTTAGTCCCAGGGTCCTTAGCTTAGTGATGAGCTTCAAGGGCACTTTGGTGTTGAACGCTGAGCTGTAGTCAATGAATAGCATTCTCACATAGGTGTTACTTTCGTCCAGATGGGAAAGGGCAGTGTGGAGTGCAATAGAGATTGCATCATCTGCAAATCTGTTGGGGCGGTATGCAAATTGAGTGGGTCTAGGGTTTCTGGGATAATGGTGTTGTGAGCCATGACCAGCCTTTCAAAGCACTTCATGGCTACAGACTTGAGTGCTACGGGTCGGTAGTCATTTAGGCAGGTTACATTAGTGTTCTTGGGCACAGGGATTATGGTGGTCTGCTTGAAACATGCTGGTATTACCGACTTCGACAGGGAGAGGTCGAAAATGTCAGTGATAACACTTGCCAGTTGGTCAGCGCATGCTCTGAGTACACGTCCTGGTAATCCATCTGGCCCTGTGGCCTTGTGAATGTTGACCTGTTTAAAGGTCTTACTCACATCGGCTGCGGAAAAAGTGTGATCACACAGTCGTCCGGAACAGCTGATGCTTTCATACATGTTTCAGTGTTACTTGCCTCGAAGCGAGCACAGAAGTAATTTAGCTAGTCTGGTAGGCTCGTGTCACTGGGCAGCTCTTGGATGTGCTTCCCTTTGTAGTTTGTAATAGTTTGCAAGCCCTGCCACATCCGACGAGCGTCGGAGCCGGTGTAGTACGATTCAATCTTAGTCCTGTATTGATGCTTTGCCTGTTTGATGGTTCATCGGAGGGCATAGCGGGATTTCTTATAAGCTTCCGGGGTAGAGTCCCGCTCCTTGAAAGCGGCAGCTCTACCCTTTACCTCAGTGCGGATGTTGCCTGTCATCCATGGCTTCTGGTGGGGTATGTACGTACAGTCAGTGTGGGGATGACGTCATCAATGCTCTTATTGAGCCAGTGACTTATGTGGTGTACTCCTCAATGCCATCAGATGAATCCCGGAACATCTCAGTCTGTGCTATCAAAACAGTCCTGTAGTTTAGCATCTGCTTCATCTGACCTTATTTTTATTGACCGAGTCACTGGTGCTTCCTGCTTTAATATTTGCTTGTGAGGAGGAATCAGGAGGATATAATGATGGTCAGATTTGCCAGATGGAGGGCGAGGGAGAGCTTTGTACACGTCTCTGTGTGTGGAGTAAAGATGGTCTAGAGTTTTTTTTCCCCCTCTGGTTGCACATTTAACATGCTGGTAGAAATTTGGTAAAACGTATTTAAGTTTCCCTGCATTAAAGTCCCCGGTCACTAGGAGCACCACCTCTGGATGAGCTTTTTCCTGTTTGCTTATGGCGGTATTCGGCTCATTGAGTGCGGTCTTAATGCCAGCATTGGTCTGTGGTGGTATGTAGACAGCTACGAAAAATATAGATAAACTCTCTAGGTAGATAATGTGGTCTACAGCTTATCATGAGATACTCTACCTCAGGCGAGCAAACTTTGAGACTTCCTTAGATATTGTGCCCCAGCTGTTGTTTACAAATATACATAGACCTCCACCCCTTGTCTTGCCAGAGACTGCTGTTCTATCCTGCCGATATAATGTATAACCCACTAGCTGTATGTTATTCACGTTGTCGTTCAGCCACAACTTGGTGAAACATAAGATATTACTGTTTTTAATGTTCCGTTGGTAGGATATACTCGCTTTTAGTTTGTCCAATTTATTTTCCAGCGGTTGTACATTGGCCAATAGTACCGATGGCAAAGGCAGAGTAGCCACTCGTCGGCGATCCTCACAAGGCATCCGGATCTCCTTCCGCGATAACGTTTCCTTCTCTTTCTCCTGTGACTGACGGGGATGAGGGCCTGTTCGGGTGTCTGGAGTAAATCCCTCTCGTCCAACTCATTAAAGAGTCATTCTACGTCCAGTTCAAGGTGAGTAATCACTGTTCTGATGTCCAGAAGCTCTTTTCGGTCATAAGACACGGTGGCAGAAACATTATGTCCAAAATAAGTTACAAATAACGCTAAAAAACATACACAATAGCACAAATGGTTACGGGATCGTAAAATGGCAGCCATCTCCTTCGGCGCCATTCTTCTGGATTCAACTCTAAGTGGTTATTTACTGTAAATACTGGAGGGTTCATCATATGCTAATCCTACTCAGGATGAAGAATCAGTGTCTTTATAGTGAGTGGGGAATGATCTCTTGGTGTAATGAATATGTTGGGAGACAGATGCTGATTTCAAGCACAGGGCGCACAGGTGTTTATTGTAAAGGACCACAGGAGGAGGAAGGTAGCTGGGTCCAGGGACAGGCAGAAGGTCATACACAGGGAGTCTGAACAGGTAACAGTACAGGCAGGGGAAAGGCTAATGACGTAGTCCGGGAGATCAGGCAAGAGTTTGATGACAGGAATAGTCAAAAAGGCGACGTAGGTGAGGATGGCCAAAAACTAGAATACATGGGTGGACTAATACGGAAAATGAACAGAGCTCCGAATAGAACATGTAAAAAAAAAAAACAATACCTCACAATGATGTGGTGCAAGGAACTGAACTACTCTAAATAGTGTGTGTAAATGACCTACAGGTCTGTGAACAGGTGATCAGAATTCCAGTGATTGGGATCTGGAGAGTGAGCTGTGTTCCGGGATCTGTGTTTGTGAGCTGGAAAGTAAGCTGGGACGTGAGCTGCGTTCAGGGGATCTACGTGTTTGAGAGTGTGAGTTGGATGCAGATGTTACAGTACCCCCCCTCCACGGGCGGCTCTTTACGGCGTAGGAAGCTGAGCACGGGGACGCGTTCAGGGGATCTACGTGTTTGAGAGTGTGAGTTGGAAGCAGTTGTTACACTTGGTTGTATTCTTTTGACAACTCTTTTATATTCCTGTATTTTATTCCCCTCTGTGTATTTTCCACTGTGAATTATTATCATTTTAATGTCCCTCAATGTATTTATTTCTCAGTTTCCTTATAGGTACACCTCTTCATTCTCACTCAAGTCATTCAGGCATTGTCTTGTACTACATTTCCTCTCTCTCTCTCTCCCTCCCTCTCTCTCTCCATCTACTTGCTCTCTCTCACTCTCACTCTCAGATGAATAAACAAGAGGGCTGTTGTTGTTTAGGTCGGCTGGGCTGCAGGTGAGGTGGAAGTGGATCTAGGTACACAGCCTGAAACACTAACAAAATAGTCAATGGACAGACACAAATTGGCAGTTGTGTTTTATCAACCCTCTTCCAAATCTTATTGCCTTTAGAGGGCACTTGATAGACAGCATATGACTTTGACAATTAGATTCAGATGCAATACTTTATTTCCATACCAACAGAAGTTGTTAGGAATTCAACTTAGAGTATCCAATTAAAAACAGTGACAAATGTTACACATGCAGTCATTGTGCATAGCTTATACATACATTAGACACAGTACACATGCTCTAAAAGTTTTTCTGCAATATAAATATGGTCCTTGCAATTACATCCACTGTTTCAATGTCTTACAAGTGATTCCCACTGTCACATAGAAAGCTACCAGCTGATAATAACACACAGTCCCTCTCCACTCCTTCCCTTCCTCTGTATTATACTGTATATGAATCCTTTGGAAGGTTCTATATGACCGTTTACAGCCTTGGCACAGCACCCAGGGCTAAGATGACATTCACAGACAAACAGAACGTGTATCTGTGTTCCAAATGGCACCCTATTCCTTATATGGTGCACTACTGTTGATCAGAGCCCTGTTACTGTATATGGGCCCCTGACATAGTGCACTACATAGAGATTAGGGTGCCATTTGGGACAGTGTCTGTGCTGTAGCCAGGGGATGTGCTGTACAGTAAAACTCTATGGGGACATCATAAAGCGATTAGCGATACGACCTGAGGTCAAAAGGTCAAATAGGGGTGGTTATATTTGTCGTGTTTCACTGGTCAGATATGTACAAGTGGGTAACCTGTACGAGTGTGAGGTGTAAAATTGAAATGTGTTTTTTTGCATATCACAACTCCCTCTGAGACATCCTCAGAGAGTGGGGTCACGGCCAGGGATAAGACATTATTGACGGCGACCCTGGAGCAAATAGGGTTAAGGGCAGATGGACACATTTTCACCTTGTCGGCTCGTGGATTCGGTTACTGGCCCAACACTTTAACTGCTAGGCTACCTGTGTGTGTGTGTGTGTGCGTGTGCGTGTGTTCGTTCGTCACTGTGTGTGGGTTGTGTACAGCTGTTGTATGCTAGTCAGTCAGTTGGCGTTTGCTCAGCCTTCTAACCTTGGGGTCAGCCCTGCTCTAGTGTAAATTTGCTTAATCAGTGCCTTCAGAAAGTATCTATACCCCTTGACTTATTCCACATTTTGTTGTTGCAGCTTGAATTCAAAATGGATTAAATATTTTTTTCTCACCCATCTACACACAATACCCCTGAGTCAATACTTTGTAGAAGCAACTTACATTTGTGAGTCTTTCTGGGTAAGCCTCAAAGAGCTTTCAACACCTGGTTGGAGCAACATTTGCCCGTTCTTCTTTTAAAAAATGTTCAAGCTCTGTCAAATTGGTTGTTGAGCATTGCTCGACAATCATGTTCAGGTCTTGCCATAGATTTTCAAGTAGATTTAAGCCAAAACTGTAACTCGGAACGTTCAGTGTCTTCTTGGTAAGCTACTCCAGTGTGGATTTGGCCTTGTGTTTTAGGTTATTGACCTGCTGAAGATGAAATCATCTCCCAGTGTCTGGTGGAAAGCAAACTGTTCTAGGTTTTCCTCTAGGATTTTACCTGTGCTTAGCTCCATTCTGTTTATTTTTTATCATGAAAAACTCCCCAGTCCTGGCCTCCCGGGTGGCGCAGTGGTCTAGAGCACTGCATCGCAGTGCTAGCTGCGCCACCAGAGTCTCTGGGTTCGCGCCCAGGCTGGGCTGGGTTCGCACCCAGGCTCTGTCGCAGCCGGCCGCAACCGGGAGGTCCATGGGGCGACGTCGTGTGGGTTAGGGAGGGTTTGGCCGGTTGGGATATCCTTGTCTCAGTATGTAAAATGTAATAAAATGTATGCACTCTACTGTAAGTCGCTCTGGATAAGAGCGTCTGCTAAATGACTAAAATGTAAATGTAAAATGTTAACGATGAAAAACAGACCCATAACATGATGCAGCCACCAGTATGCTTGAAAATATGTAGAGTGATACTCAGTAATGTGTTGTATTGGATTTGCCCCAAACATCAGATTTTCTATTCAGGACAAAAAGTTAATTGCTTTGCCACATTTTTTTGTAGTATTACTTTAGTGCCTTGTTGCAAACACAATGCATTATTTTGAATATTTTATTTTGTACAGTCTGTCAATTATGTTAGTATTTTGGAGTAAGTACAATGTTGTTGATCCATCGCCAGTTGTCTCCTATCATAAACTCTTTAACTGTTTTAAAGTCATTTATATCCCTGAGCGGTTTCCTTCCTCCCCGTCCACTGAGTTAGGAAGGACGCATGCATCTTCATAGTGACTTGATGCATTGATACACCACCCAAAGTTTAATAACATCACCATGCTCAAAGGAATATTCAATGTCTGCTTTTTTTGCACCAACTACCATTAGGTGCTCTTCTTTGTGAGGCATTAGAAAACCTCCTTTGTCTTTCGGTTGAATCTGTGTTTGAAATTCACTGCTCGACTGAGGGACATAACAGATAATTGTGTGTGGGGGGTACATGTGGGGGGTACAGCGATGAGGTAGTCATTAAAAAATCATGTTAACCACTATTACTGCACACAGAGTGAGTCCATGCAACTTCTTATGTGACTTTTTTAATTAAGGAATGTTTTACTCCTGAACTTATTTAGTCTTGCAATAACAAAGGAATTTAATACTTATTGACTGAAAACGTCAGATTTTCATTTTTAATTAATTTGTAAAAATGTTGAGAAACATAATTCCACATTATGGTGTATTGTGTTTAGGCCAGTGACCAAAACACCTCTATTTAATCAATTTTAAATTCAGGCTGTAACATAACAAATTGTGGAAAAAGTCAAGCAGTGTGAATACTTTCCGAAGGCACTGTAATTGCAGTGAAATTGTTATTAACTTTTATTTCATCAAGGGAGACCAATTGAGACCATGGTCTCATTTTGAATGGTGCCCTGAGGACATAAAATAAAATATAAAACTACAAGATACAATAAGAGGTACATTACATTAGAACATCACAGGCATCGTAAACAAATTATTTAAGTCAATCAATTAAAACAATTGCACACCTCAGTGAACTCATTTATCAACAGGGTTTTAAACTGTCCTAGTGGCACCAGGGAATCCAAATGTAATGAATTTTGTAAGTGATTCCAAAAATGTGGAGTGTTAAAACTAAAGGTCTATTTACCTTGTTCGCTAGAAACCCAGGGAACGTCAAGAGTTAACCAACCCTGTGAACAAGTATCTCATGTTTTTATACTTTAACTTTTACCGCCTCTCAACCCCGGATCCGGGATCACCCCCCACCCCCCCCACACTGATTAGCATCGCTAGCATAGCGTCACAATTAAATAGTAGCATCTAAATATCATTAAATCACAAGTCCAAGACACCAAATGAAAGATACAGATCTTGTGAATAAAGCCACCATTTCAGATTTTTAAAATGTTTTACAGGGAAGACAAAATATGTAAATCTATTAGCTAACCACGTTAGCAAAAGACAGCACTTTCCTAACTCCATCAGTTTCTTACTCCATCAGGTGCTATCACCAATTCGGCCAAATAAAGATATTGATAGCCACTAACCAAGAAAAAACCTCATCAGATGACAGTCTGATAACATATTTATTGTATAGGATAGGTTTTGTTAGAAAAATGTGCATATTTCAGGTATAAATCCTAGTTTACAATTGCACCCACCATCACAACTCGACTAGAATAAATACACAGAGCAACGTGTATTACCTAATTACTAATCATAAAACATTTCTTAAAAATACACAACTCACAGCAATGGAAAGACACAGATCTTGTGAATTCAGACAATATTTCAGATGTTCTAAGTGTTTTACAGCGAAAACACAATAAATCGTTATATTAGCATACCACATATGCAAACGTTACCCGACCATTGATTCAAGCCAAAGAGAGCGATATCGTTATCATCGCCAAAATATATTAATTTTTTCACTAACCTTCTCAGAATTCTTCCGATGACACTCCTGTAACATCATATTACAACATACATATAGAGTTTGTTCGAAAATGTGCATATTTAGCCACAAACAACCGTGGTTATACAATGACAATACTAGCAAAACTAGCCTGAAAATGTCGGACGCCATCTTTCACAGTGATCTTGTCTCATGGATAACTATTCATAAACTTGACTAAAAAAATATAAGTTGGACAGCTATCGAAAGACAAATTAGTTCTTAATGCAATCGCTGAATTACATTTCTAAAATTATCCTTACTGTGCAATACAGGGTTCGCCAAGCGAAGCTATACCAAACAAAATGGCGGAATATGCGTTTAAAATTTTTCGACAGAACAACGATTTATCATCTTAAATATTTCTTACTATGAGGTGATCTTCCATCAGAATCTTGGGCAATGTATCCTTTCTTGGGTCTAATCTTCTTTTGGTCGAAAGATGTCCTCTGTCCGTCGAAATGCCCACTAACGTTCGACCGGGACCCCGAAACGTGCTCAGCTCTTGGATGGGCGTCACATAGAACTGCCTCAAAATCGCACTAAACGGATATAAATTGCTATAAAACGGTTTAAATTAACTACCTTATGATGTTTTTAACACCAATAACGAGTAAAAACATGACCGGCGATATATAAGTGGCTAAACAACAGCTTGGAAAGAGAGGAGGTCCAACGTCCATCCTGCGTCAGGCGCAGGGAGCAAAGGGACGGTACATCCGGTCTTTGCCGTTTTATACAGGCACTGATTGCGCAATCGACTCCATTCAAATTGTCACCACTTACTGACATCTAGAGGAAGGCGTGGGCAGTGTTTGTATCCTCATAGGATTTACAGGGACTTTAAAACTGATCTGGAACCAGAGGCCAAGATAGCTGAAATCTCACACACTGGGAGGAAAAGTGCTGTAGAATGAGTTCTGTTTCACTCAGAGACATAATTCAAACGGCTATAGAAACTAGAGAGTGTTTTCTATCCAATAATAACAATAATATGCATATTGTACGAGCAAGAATTGAGTACTAGGCAGTTTAATCTGGAGAGCAAATTATGCTAATGCGAAACAGCACCCCCTATAGTGGCAAGAAGTTAACAACAAAGTTAGGTATAGTAGCGCTTTTGTAAATAAAAGGAGTAATGAAGTGACCTATGGTACTTTAAAGAGGACCAGACAACCTTTTGATACAGGATGCAGTGATGCGTATTAAAACTATTACCTGTGATGAAGCGAAGGGCGCTATGGTAGACGGTATCTAAAGGTTAAGAGTAGTGGCTGCTGCAATCCCATAATTTATAAGCGGGAACATGCTCGATGAAAGAACCATCAAATGTATAAATGTGTAAGCCATCTGAAATATTTCTCAGAGAATGGAAACAGCATGCATTTAGTTTTTTTCTGAATTATGTCCCAATTTTAAATCAACAAGGACTTTCTGAAAGGCAACAAAATCAGATTGCTGCTCCAACATAGTCTGGTCAGCAGTAGGGTCAATAGCGTGCATAACAGTGTCATCTGTATACAGATGAATGTTACAGGTTTTTGCAGATACACCAATATTATTTATATAAATAGTAAAGAGGACAGGTCCCAAAATCAACCAATGTGGGTTATTTATTTATTACCCCTTTTTCATGGTAGGTCTCGGGAGAGGGAAAGGTCAAGAGCCGTGCGTCCCACGAAACACAACCCAACCAAGCCTCACTGCTTCTTGACACAATGCCCACTTAACCTGGCAGCCAGCCGCACCAATGTGTCGGAGGAAAAGCAGTGCGGGTTGGCTGGGTTGTGCTTCGAAGGATGGGAGTTGCAGCGATGGGAAAAGACTGTAACTACCGATTGGGGAAAAAAAGGGGTAAAAACATTTTTTTTTTTAAAGTTCTTAGCCGAGAGTTTGCCAATGATTCTAATATTTTTGCAAGGTAAGATACACTACATTACCAAAAGTATGTGGGAACCTGCTCGTCAAACATCTCATTCCAAAATCATGGGCATTTATATGGAGTTGGTCCCCTCTTTGCTGCTATGACAGCCTCCACTCTTCTGGAAAGCTTTCCACTAAATGTTGGAACATTGCTGCTGGGACTTGCTTCCATTCAGCCACAAAAGCATTAGTGAGGTTGGGCACCGATGTTGGGCGATTAGGCCTGGCTTGCAGTTGGTGTTCCAATTCATCCCAAAGGTGTTCGATGGGGTTGAGGTCAGGGTTCTGTGCAGGTTAGTCAAGTTCTTCTACACTGATCTCGACAAACCATTTCTGTATGAACCTTGCTTTGTGCACGGGGGCATTGTCATGCTGAAACAGGAAAGGGCCATCCCCAAACTGTTGCCACAAAGTTGAAAGCACAGAATTGTCTACAATGTCGTTGTATGCTGTAGTGTTAAGATTTCCCTTCAATGGAACTAAGGGGCCTAGCCCAAACCATGAAAAACAGCCCCAGACCATTATTCCTCCTCCACCAAATGTTATAGTTGGCACTATGCATTCGGGCAGACTGTGTTCTTCTGGCATCCACCAAACTCAGATTCATCTGTCGGACTGCCAGATGGTGAAGCGTGATTCATCAGTCCAGAGAACGCATTTCCAAAGCTGCAGAGTCCAATGGCGGTGAGTTTTACACCACTCTAGCCGACGCTTGGCATTGCGCATGGTGATCTTAGGCTTGTTTGCGGCTGCTCCGCCATGGAAACCCATTTCATGAAGTTCTCAACGAACAGTTCTTGCGCAGACGTTGCTTCCAGAGGCAATTTGGAACTCGGCAGTGAGTGTTGCATCCGAGGACAGACGATTTTTACGCGTTACGCGCTTCAGCACTCGCCAGTCCCATTCTGTGAGCTTGTGTGGCCTACTACTTTGTGGCTGAGCCGTTGTTGCTCCTAGACATCGCAATTTCACAATAACAGTACGTACAGTTGACGGGGGCAGCTCTAGCAGGGCAGAAATTTTAGCAACTGACTTGTTGCAAAGGTGGCATCCAATGACTCTGCCACGTTGAAAGTCACTGAGCTCTTCAGTAAGGCCATTCTACTGCCAGTGTTTGTATATGAAGATTGCATGGCTGTGTGCTCAATTCTATACACCTGTCACCAACGGGTGTGGCTGAACTAGCCGAATCCACTAATTTGAAAGGGTGTCCACATACTTTTGTATATATAGTGTAGTTTACAAATTGTCCGGTAATTATCTAGGTCAGAAGGATCCCCACCTTTGTAAAGTGTGACGTGCCGCCTTCCAGATCTTAGGGATAGCACCTGAAGCTATTGTTAATAGGGATGCATGATATATCGGTGAACATATCGGAATCTGCCGATATTAACTAAAAATGCCATCTTCGGTATCGGCCCGATGTCTAGTTTAACGCCGATGTCAAAAACCGATGTCAAAGCTGACGTGCATACCTATAACGTAGGCGTAATGACGCCACGTAAAATGTTGCGCTACACGTGCAACACAGCATTCCTAACCTAGCCCACAATGTCTGCTGTGTGGATTGAGCAGTCAACAAGTCGAGCAGTCATTTGAAAGAGTAAGAACATTTCAGCGAGGCAACTCAAAGGCAAAATCCATTAACGCCAAGATAATGGAATTCATTGCACTTGACAATCAACCGTTCTCTGTCGTGGGTGATGTTGGCTTCTGCGACTGGTCGAGCATCGGTACACACTAACTTTAACAAGTGCGCTATTGTTCAGATGTTGCCCTACCGGAGTTACACACAATAGCTTCACGACATACAATGGAACACCGTTTGGGTTTTTGTGTGTCAAAAAAGATACGTCAAATAACACTATTTGACATGTTAAATAAGCTTTTAATTTGAAATGTCAAATAACACAGTTCTATTATAGAATGTTGTGTATTCTGAATTTGCACGTGCAAGCCAAGCGCCACCACTGCTATCAGTAGCACTGTCAAAGCTGTACAAAAAAGTCTGCAAACAAGCAAACACCAGCCACGAACGATGTGTTTACAATACCGCGTTGGTAATAAAGCATTATTTGTTCGACCGCAACTTCTGGGGAACTGTAGCTAGCTAGCTTTAGCTTTGTACCTAGATAGAACCAATACAACCAGCCTGAAAACAATGACCAGTAGAAACTGCAGTCATTTTCATTATTCTTAGCAATGATTTAGGAATTTAGGAGTAAGTATTAGCTAGGTAGCCACTTGTTGTTCGCCTATTGAAATGTAACTTCAGTTCATGAAAATACATAGCTAGCCAGCTACTTAACCCTGTTGCCCAAAGCTAACATTATAAGCAGCCAGCTAGCTTCATCTAGCTAGTGAGGCTCGACCTGACTGGGTTATGTGTTGTGATGCTTGCCACAATAAGGATTAGGCACAATAGTGGAATTTGCGGTTTCTTTGAAAGTGATTTAGAATAGATAATGTTAAAAAAGGTTGAAATGTGAAGCAATGAAATGGGGTATCAGTCTACTCGGTGACACCCACAGCACACAACTGTGAAGAGTTTACGCAAATATTAGTGTTGTAGCTCTTATTGCGAGACTGTGACTGTGTGAAATCACCACCCCAGTCAGCCTATTGTGTGTATTGACATTTATATTGTGCTGTACAGCTTTACCTAAGGGTTGGGGATCAATGAAATGGGGTAACAGTCTACTCAATACCTAATATATTTTTTCCCAACTTCCAAAACTATGAAATAGCACATATAGAATCATGTAGTAACCAAAAAAGTGTTAAACAAATCCAAATAGATTTTAGATTTTAGATTCATCAAACTAGCCACCCTTTGCCTTGATGACAGCTTTATACACTCTTGGCATTCTCTCAACCAGCTTCAATCAAATGGCTACCCAGATTATTTGCATTGCCCCCCCTTCCCCCTTCTTTTACACTGCTGCTACTCTCTGTTTTTGTTATTTATGCATAGTCATATGAACTCTACCTACATGTACATATTGCCTCGACTGGCCGGTGCCCCCGCACATTGACCCTGTACCGGTACCCCCCTGTATATAGTCTCACTATTGTTATTTTATTGCTGCTCTTTAATGTTACTTTTATTTCTTATTCTTATCATAATTGTTTTTCATTTGATTTGAGGAATGCTTTTCCAACAGTCTTGAAGGAGTTCCCACATATGCTGAGCACTTGGCTACATTTCCTTCACACTGCGGTCCGTATCATCTAAAAACATCTCAATTGGTGTTGAGGTCATGGGGATTGAGGAGACCGGATCATCTGATGCAGCGCTCCATCACTTTCCTTCTTGGTCAAATAGACCTTCATTGTTCTTTGTCATTGTCATTGTTCTGTTAAAAATCTCAAATTTGGACTCATTTGACCAAAGGACAGATTTCCACCGGTCTTATGTCCATTGCTTGTCCCAAGCAAGTCTTCTCTTCTTATTGGTGTCCTTTAGTAGTGGTTTGTTTGCAGCAATATGACCATGAAGGCCTGATTCATGCAGTCTCCTCTGAACAGTTGATTATGAGATGTGTCTGTTACTTGAACTCTTTGAAACATTTATTTGGGCTGCAATCTGAGGTGCAGTTAACTCTAAATAAGTTATCGTCTGCTGCAGAGGTAACTCTGGGTCTACAATGTATTCAATGATCTAGTTTTTTGACCCATTAATTCTGCATGGTTACAGGGTTAAATACGCATGTTTACAGGGTTAAAACATAAAGAACTCAAAGGGTTAAGTTTAGGTATTTATTCTGAGTGTAAGGTTAGGGCTATGGTTAGGGGAAGGCTTAAAACTAAATAATTAAAAACAATGCGCCGTTTCCATTAAGTATCATCAAGTACTATCCTTTATTGCTAGCAAATTGCGAACATTGTTCTCTGGCTCTGAGCCTTGTGAGTTTGAGCTGTGCCATCTTTTTTATTCATTTTTTAGCGCCGACGAAGGCTTATATCGACGTCCTCAGGACCTTTTCAAACGTCTGAAATCGACGTCTCTTTCATGTGACCAGCCTGAATAGAGAGCAGCTCTACAAATGATCACTTAAGGACATTTTTTAAGTAAAGGACAGTAATGTTACGAGTAAAGTAGGAAGCCCAGGTTTCAATAGGCAATAAGATATTAATGTGTCATGGAAGGAGTGTGGGTACTTGGCCTGGCAAAGCCGTTTTATGCGCTGACTGAATGGCAGCTGATCATTTTGAGTTTTTTACTCCGCTGGTCTCGGGAAGAAATGATGTCCTCATAAAGAAGTAAAAATGTATCTGACACTGAGAGAAGACTGAAACACTCAAAATGTGGTCTGGAGACTGGACTTGAGTACTACAACACTGCATATAGCTACAGTAATACCATCTCTCTCTCTCAACATTTTCTATTACTTCCTGAACTTCGATTTGGTGTAACTTATTGACTACTTTCTTTCTCTCTCTCTCTCTTTCTCTGTTTGTTCTTCCTCCTCACCCCCAGGCAGAACACTGGGCCAAGGTTCTCTAGGCTCGGAAGAGAGCAGAGCAGTGTTTACTCTAAGCATTGATTGCTACAGTTCAATAACCAAACAGGTCTTTAGCCTTGAGGAGAAAGTTGACCAGTTGTTCTGCTCTTCTGCAAAGATGAATGGACAGGTTTTAGCCTCCTGTAGAAATGTGCTAACAGTGTTTGTCTCTAGCATTAGAACAGATTGTTACAGTGACTAACTCCCAACAGTCAGCTTCTCTGAGTGTTGTAAATATTGACCTGGTTTTGGAGGATAAAGTCATGTTCCCTCTGTATTTGTGTGTAGAGTGTGTTTCTATCTGTGTGTAGAGTGTGTGATGATGTGTATTGTAATGTGTGTTGGTGTGTATGATGTGTGTGTGGTCTGTGCGGTGTGTGTGATGTCAGCCCGAGCAGAGCAGAGCCACATCTAAGCGTGTGCAGCGAGAGAGCGGCTGGCTGATCTGGCCAGCTGAACCAAGGGGAATTAGACTGTGGCTCATTACCTGGGAGCCTGTTCTGTTCACACTGTGGTGATTTTCCTCATGACTGAGTCTGGGCCTGACCGCCACCGGAGGGAGAGGATAACGGGTGTGTGTGTCTATGGGGGGACTAAATGACACCTTTTGATGTCATTTAGCCCTGTATTATCTGACTGACATGGCCAGAAACCCTCAGTTGGGGATTTTTACAATCTTCTCCGTTCCTGCCCATTTTTTTCCAGTGGAATTAATTTCTGGCAGCCAGAAAAATGCGATACATTGAGCTTCTTTACAGCACAGTTTAATTTTGCTGAATGGCATAAATTTGTGTACAAGTCAAGGACACACACACACACACACACTAGTTCATTTATTTACACTCCCTGTTTTTGTGCTAGAGTCTGATACTTGCTGTCCCTGGCACCAGCAGCAGCAGCTACATCCCTTTTATAGCCATTGTAAAGATATGCTACTCACTCAGTTGTTGCAGTCTTAGACATAGAGATCCTTAGGGGACCAAGCTATCTCTGTGTGCTCTCTTGCCAACTCATGCTCATTGTCGTGCCCAACATGACAGTGACCATGGGAGTTAGTTGCACTGCACAAACATATCTGGGATCTGGTTAAGAGGGATTGAGGAGCTCGATACAGGTTCCATCTGCCAACAAGGAGACTAGGGGTATATCATAGAATATCTGTTGGCAACACAGGGAGACTAGAGGTATATCAGAGAATATCTGTTGCCTATACAGACAAGGAACTGGCCACTCTGGTATATCTTTCCTATTTGTGGTTGCTCATCTGATGTGTCAGCTTTTACTGGTTTATAAACACTAACACTCCACTGTGCCCAAGGCTTGAATCTGTCTGCTTCTGTATTAACATCACCAGTATGCCAGTCAGCCTGTCTCTATGACTTATCGTGCCCTCCTAGTGGTGAGTGACAGTACTTCATCATGTTATCCACAGTTCCAGGTGCAGGCGTGTGATACACTCGATGAAACACTTTGAATTGTTTTGTCACCTCCTGGAAAGTGGCTGCACTCAAGCGTTTATGACATCCTCCTCTAAAATCTATTATCCCAGCATGCCACACTTCAGGAAACTCATCCCATCATCACCCATATCTCCGCCCGCTGCAGATTGAAACACAGGGTGAATGTGCCCACTCTGCACTTAATTAGGCTGCTTTGCCAAGCGGTTTGTCTGAAACAAATACCGGCCCACCATGCTACCCAGCACAATTATCTCCATGATATATGGCATATCTTTCTAGTTGAGTTTTTGAGGTTTTTGTGTTTTTGTTGTTAAATCTCCTCCATAGCTGCCATGTTCATTCGTAGACACAGCACAGCTAGTGGATGCTGCCCACTCACTGGCTACCGCATTGTTGCATCGGGAATTGTTACCCATAACATTGTGTAACTCCATACTGCCAAGCACTGGCTTGGCAGGTCTTAAGATCTTTCTATATGTGGCTCTGACAGGCAGTTATTGTATAAGGACTCATAATGAACTGCGACTGACCAGCAAAGGTAGCTACGGGACCCCCCCCCCCCCCCCCCCCCCGTCCTGAGGACGCATCCAATAATCCAGAGGGCGCGATCAGAGAATTCATGAAATCCGCATTGAAACTACCTATGGAGACTGTAAACAAGGTGGCTTTCCACCGAGTACACAGACTTGGAGCTCGGAGCCTCAAGACCAAGGGTCCCCGACCGATCATCGCAAAATTTGAACACTACCAACAAAAGGAGCTGATCAAAAGCAGAGGAAGGGAGCTTAAAGGGACCAAATTCGGTCTCAATGACCAATTTCCAAAGGAAATAAACGAACATCGTAAGAGACTGTATCCGGTACAAAGACAACAAAGGATGGATGGTAGGCGTGCCTTTATCATTGTGGTCAAACTTTTTATAGATGGACAGCTATTCCGAGACAGCTCCATAACACCGTGGCTGTACTAAATTCTACAGGGACTTCAGGTTACGAAAAAAAAGAAGGTATGGGAAATGTTTAAACTATCTGAACATTATGAAGTGGATATGAACACACACATACTCAACTACATGCTTGCTTACACATACGGACTTATACATACACACGCACGCACGCACGCACGCACGCACGCACGCACGCACGCACGCACGCACGCACACACACACACACACACACACACACACACAAAGACAATCACAAAGACAGGTGAAACAGATCAGGGCGTGACACACTCCACATTTTCAAGCATAGTGGTGGCTGCATCATGTTATAGTCTGCTTGTAATCTTTAAGGACTGGGGAGTTTTTCAGGATAAAGAAATACATGGAATAGAGCTAAGCACAGGCAAAATCCTAGAGGAAAACATGGTTGTCTGCTTTCCACCAGACACTTGGAGATGAATTCACCTTTGAGCAGGATGATAACCTGTAACACGAGGCCAAATCTACGCTGAAGTTGATTTCCAAGAAGTTCCTGAGTGGCCGAGTTACAGTTTTGACTTAAATCTACTTGAAAATCTATGGCAAGACCTGTCAACGGTTGTCTAGCAATGATCAACAACCAATTTGACAGAGCTTGAAGATTTTTTAACTTCTAGTTCCTCCCAAACCCGGATCCGGGAGCACCCCCACCAGTAAAAAAGCTGACTAGCATAGCCTAGCATAGCGTCACAAGTAAATACTAGCATCTAAATATCATTAAATCACAAGTCCAAGACACCAGATGAAAGATACACTTCTTGAGAATCCAGCCACCATTTCTGATTTTTTAAATGTTTTACAGGGAAGACACAATATGTAAATCTATTAGCTAACCACGTTAGCAAAAGACACCGTTTTTCTTACTCCACCATTTTTTCACTCCATCAGTAGCTATCACCAATTCGACCAAATAAAGATATAAATAGCCACTAACCAAGAAAAAACTTCATCAGATGACAGTCTGATAACATATTTATTGTATAGCATATGTTTTGTTAGAAAAATGTGCATATTTCAGGTATAAATCATAGTTTACCATTGCAGCCACCATCACAACTCGACTAGAATAACTACAGAGAGCAACGTGTATTACCTAATTACTCATCATAAAACATTTCTTAAAAATACACAGCGTACAGCAATTGAAAGACACAGATCTTGTGAATCCAGACAATATTTCAGATTTTCTAAGTGTTTTACAGCGAAAACACAATATATCGTTGTATTAGCATACCACATGTGCAAACATCACCCCAGCATTGATTCAAGGCAAAAAGAGCGATAACGTTATCACCACCAAAATATATTAATTTTTTCACTAACCTTCTCAGAATTCTTCAGATGACAGTCCTGTAACATCATATTACACAATGCATATAGAGTTTGTTCGAAAATGTGCATATTTAGCGGCACAAATCGTGCTTATACAATGAAAATAGTGTCCAACTACTCAAGCAATCTGTCCAGCGCCATCTTGGAAAGACACCTATTTTTATCGAAAACTATTCATAAACTTGACTAAAAAAATACAGGTTGGACAGCAATTGAAAGACAAATTAGTTCTTAATGCAATCGCTGAATTACATTTTTAAAATTAACCTTACTGCGCAATACAGGGTGCGCTAAAGCGAAGCTATCCAAAAATGAATGGCGGCTTATGCATTTAACATTTTTCAACAGAACAACGATTTATCAGCATAAATAGTTCTTACTATTAGCTGAGCTTCCATCAGAATCTTGGGCAAGGTGTCCTTTCTCCAGAACAATCGTCTTTTGGTCGAAAGATGTCCTCTTGTCCTGTCGAAATGGCCACTAACGTTCGGCATGTACCGGAAAAGTGTCCAACTCTTGAAAGTGCGTCACAAAGAAATGCCAGAAAATCGTAATAAACTGATATAATTTGCTATAAGTCGGTTTAAATTAACTACCTTATGATGTCTTTAACAACTATAACGAATAAAAACATGACCGGAGATATAGAACTGGCTAAACCAAAGCTTGGAAGGAGGCCAGTCCGACGTCCATTCTGCGTCAGGCGCACGGTTGAAAAGAAAGGTACTTCCGCTCCAGGGTCTTATATAAGGTCCCAGATTGCGAAATCGACTCCATTCAAAATCTCCCCGCTTACTGACATCTAGAGGAAGGCGTATGCAGTGTTTGTAGCCCCACAGCGTACACAGGGACTTATAAACTGACCTCAGAACAGGGACCGAGATGTCTGAAATCTCACTCCCTGGCAGGAAATGTGCTGCAGAAGGAGTTCTGTTTCACTCAGAGACATAATTCAAACGGTTTTAGAAACTAGAGAGTGTTTTCTATCCAATAGTAATAATAATATGCATATTGTACGAGCAAGAATTGAGTACGAGGCAGTTTAATTTGGAGACCAATTTTCACAAAGTCGAAACAGCACCCCCTATACTCTCAAGAGGGATTTCAGAAATCTCGGTCCCTGTTCTGAGGTCAGTTTATAAGTCCCTGTGTACGCAGAATAATGTGCAAATATTCCACAATTCAGGTGTGTAAATATTTTTTATTGAATTTTTTTATTTCACCTTTATTTAACTTGGTAGGGCAGTTGAGAACAAGCTCTCATTTACAACTGCGACCTGGCCAAGATAAAGCAAAGCAATGCAACAAAAAACAACAACACAGAGTTACAGATGGGATAAACTGTCGGATGTGTGCGTACTGGTAGTGAAGTCAGGTGCAGGAGAGCAGAGATTTGAGGTTGTGGACAGGTGTCTTTTATACTGATAACAAGTTCAAACAGGTGCCATTAATACAGGTAACGAGTGGAGGACAGAGGAGCCTCTTAAAGAAGAAGTTACAGGTCTGTGAGAGCCAGAAATCTTGCTTGTTTCTAGGATAATTTGCAAATAAATTCATTAAAAATCCTACAATGTGATTTTCTGGATTTTTTTTTCTCATTTTGTCTGTCATAGTTGAAGTGTACCTATGATGAAAATTACAGGCCTCTCTCATCTTTTTAAGTGGGATAACTTGCACAATTGGTGGCTGACTAAATACTTTTTTGCCCCACTGTATACCAGCTGGAGCGTGTGCTACGGGTGGGTGCTGCTATGGTGACCAGTGAGCTGAGATAAGGCGGGGCTTTACCTAGCAAAGCCGTATAGATGACCTGGAGCCAGTGGGTCTGGCGACGAATATGTAGCGAGGGCCAGCTGACGAGAGCATACAGGTCGCAGTGGTGGGTGATATATGGGACTTTGGTTACAAAATGGATGGCACTGTGATAGACAGCATCTAGTTTGCTGAGTAGAGTGTTGCAGGCTATTTTGTAAATGACATTGCCGAAGTCGAGGATCGGTAGGATAGTCAGTTTTACGAGGGTATGTTTGGCAGCATGAGTGAAGGAGGCTTTGTTGCGAAATAGGAAGCCGATTCTAGATTTAATCTTGGTCTTGGTTTTTTGATCTTAGAGACTTAGCCAGAAAGACTCACAGCTCTAATCGCTGTCAAAGGTGCTTCTACAAAGCATTGACACAGGGGAGTGAATACAAATGTAACTGAGGTATTTCATTTTCAGCATGTCACGTCCTGACCATAGTTCTTATGTGTTTTGCTTGTTTAGTGTTGGTCAGGACGTGAGCTGGGTGGGAATTCTATGTTGTGTGTCTAGTTTGTCTGTTTCTGTGTCCAGCCTAATATGGTTCTCAATCAGAGACAGCTGTCAATCGTTGTCCCTGATTGAGAATCATATATAGGTGGCTTGTTTTGTGTTGGGGATTGTGGGTGGTTGTTTCCTGTCTTTGTGTTTTGTCTGCACCAGCTAGGACTGTGACGGTTAGTTTGTTTTGTCATTGTGTATAGTGTCTTGTTTTGTGTTAATTAAATCATGGAAAATTACCACGCTGCACATTGGTCCTCAGATCCTCAGAGGACAACTTAGACTGCCGTTACACAGCACATTTACAAGCATTTCTAAAATCACGTTTTCACTTTGTCATTATGGGGTATTGTGTGTAGATGGGTGAGAGAAAAAACAACAATTTAATACATTTTGAAATCAGGCTTTAACACAACAAAATGTGGATTAAGTCAAGGGGTATGAATACTTTCTGAAGGCACTGTAAATGTGCCAGGTAAATGAGTCTCATAACTCCATAGTATGTATTGCTGGAGGACTGCTGCAGTATGGTGGGTTGGTAAGGAGCGAGGAGGAGCGAAAGAGGCAGAAGGACAGTCTCCCAGCACTAGCTATGTCATACAGTACAGTTGGGGGGTTGAGAGAGAGATTATAGCTAGCAACACCATGGAGGACAGTGCTTGGGCGAAGGGAGGGTGGAGGAGTGGAGATTCATCAGGGGTCCATGCTCTCAGATGAGGCAGATGGCCCAGAGTTTTACGTAGTTTCCACTGCTCCTGCTCCTCATTCCTGTTGAGTGTCCACAGAGGGACAGAGATGCTAATCTAGAGGTCTGGCTTGTTAATTCAGTTACTCCTCTCCTCTCCAGGATGGCAGTTGTGGGTCTATCGATCGATCGATCGGTTGTCGTATCACAACTGCCAAGGTGGTGTAGATGGCCGGGCGGCATTGCCTTGGTTACCAGTGACCTGGCAGTGACACGCGGTGGCCTGGGAGGAGGTGTGTGTATGTGTGTGTGTGTGTGTGACTAACTGCATGCCAATGAATCGTTCTTCCTCCCTCTTCTCTTTCCTCCTCATCCTCCCTTTCTCACTCAGGTTTTATTGAACGGCAAGTGGCTCTACTTCTATACAAAACTGGAGACATTGTCAGGGTAATGTCTGGCCTGCCTGATCTCCATGTGGATTGACAATTACTAGGCTTATAAACAGCATGCTGATGAGGGTCAGGTGTGTGTGACATCTGCTTCTCCCCTGTGTGTGTTGTTCTGTGTGGTTCTGTGTGGTTCTATGTGTATCTGTGTGTTTTGTGTTGTTGTCAGTGTGGGTGGTAGTGATCATAGACCATGTGTCCTTCACTCAGCTGGATAGAACTGTAGAGAGTGGGAGCTCACACCAATCTTCACTCCACACCTGTTTGTGAATGGCTCTCTGTCCATACTAGAGACTGGTAAATAACAAGAAGAACCTCCATGTAGTATGACAGACAAGGGGTGCATCTCAAATGGCACCCTATTCTCTATATAGTAGAGCTCTGGTCAAAAGTAGAACACTATAAAGGGAATAGGGTGCCATTTGGGATGCATTCCATTTGGGACACATCCAAAATGATGCCACGCTGCTCTCTGGCATGTTCTGCGTTCCAGCAGGTTTGTCATTGTCAGGTAGAGGATATCCAGGAAGAGATTAACTCTGATCATACTGGGAGCCGATGACACTCATTCACACTCATACCATGGAAATACACATGGCCAGGATTTCTCCAGTATAGGAGAAGGTGTGCCGTCCACACACTGTAAATACAGGTCTTTGGACTCTGATCTTCATCACAAATGCATATTTATCAACATTGCGATACTCATCCTGGTCCCACATAACATCGTCAAGCATTTCTACTGAATGAGGGGATTCAAAGGGAGGCTCGATACTTTATATTGTGATGCGCTCCCGTAGTGTTTTATCAGGTCTGTTTGGACTGAGGCCAGGCAGAGACATGTCAGTGAGTCACATGTGTTATTACTCACCTAGTGGTCACAATGCCCAGTCTGTCTCTCTGCACAGTGGGCCCTCAGACCGCTGGAGCCTCCTATAAGCTGTGTGTGTACTTATGTATGTGTGTGTGTGTCTAGGAGTGTGGGAGTCTCTGAGGGAGGCCAAAGGGTATTGTGGGATTGAGTGGTCACCCTCCGATGGTGTGATGGTATGATAGTAGTCATTTCCTCCATGTGATTGTGTTTACCCTCTACTCCCACGCTCCCTGGCCCAGCAGAGCACAGCCCAAACACCAGCCAATTCCCGCCTGGCAACACTGCTTTATTCTAATGAAAACATACCGCTGATGTCATAGAGTCAGTCCCTCTCTTAAAACTTCTTAAGTTTAGGGGTTCCCCTCGACAACATCCGCTGAAAAGGCAGTGCGAAATTCAAAAATATTTTGGGGAAATATTTAACTTTCATATATTCACAAGTGCAATACACCAAATTAAAGCTTAACTTCTTGTTAATATACCCATCGTGTCCGATTTCAAAAAGGCTTTACAGCGAAAGCACACCATATGATTATGTTAGGTCCGAGCCTAGTCACAATAAACATACAGCCATTTTCCAGCCAAAGAGAGGAGTCACAAAAAGCAGAAATAGAGATAAAATTAATCACTAATCTTAGATGATCTTCATCAGATGGCACTCATAGGACTTCATGTTACAATATACATGTATGTTTTGTTCGATAAAGTTCATATTTATATGCAAAAATCTCAGTTTACATTGGCGTGTTATGTTCATTAGTGTTGTGCCTCGAAAACATCCGGCGAATTTGCAGAGAGCCACATCAATTTACTTTGATAAAAGATACAAGTGTTATGCACAGAATTAAAGATATACTTCTCCTTAATGCAACCGCTGTGTCAGATTTCAAAAAAGCTTTAGGGAAGAAGCACACCATGCAATAATCTGAGTACAGCGCTCAGACACAAAAACAAGCCATACAGATAACCGCCATGTTGTGGAGTCAGTAAAAGTCAGAAATAGCGTTATAAATATTCCCTTACCTTTCATGATCTTCATCAGAATGCACTCCCAGTTCCACAATAAATGTTTGTTTTGATCGATAAAGACCATCATTTATGTCCAAATACCTCCTTTTTTTTGCGCGTTTAGTTCACCAATCAAAATTCACAAGGCGCGGGCAAGTTCAGGTGAAAGTTCAGATGAAAAGTCCAAAAAGTTATATTACAGTTCGTAGAAACATGTCAAACGATGTATAGAATCAATCTTTAGGATGTTTTTATCATAAATCTTCAATAATGTTTCAACCGGACAATTCCTTTGTCTTTAGAAATGAAAAGGAATGCAGCTCGCTCTCACGGCGGCGCGCATGATTTAGCTCATGGCCTTCTGCCAGACCCCTTAGTCAAACAGCTCTTATTCGCTCCCCCTTCACAGTAGAAGCCTGAAACAAGGTTCTAAAGACTGTTGACATCTAGTGGAAGCCTTAGGAAGTGCAATATGACCCCATTTACACTGTATCTTCGAAAAGCAATGAGTTGAAAAAGTACAAACCTCAGATTTCCCACTTCCTGGTTCGATTTTTCTCAGGTTTTGCCTGCCATATGAGTTCTGTTATACTCACAGACATCATTCAAACAGTTTTAGAAACTTCAGAGTGTTTTCTATCCAAATCTACTAATAATATGCATATATTAGCTTCTGGGCCTGAGTAGCAGGCAGTTTACTCTGGGCACGCTTTTCATCCGAATGTGAAAATGCTGCCCCCTATCCCAAACAGGTTTTAACAGTTAGGTGATCTAGTTAAGTGATAATGCCCGAGAAGCCAGTGTTTGGAGGATATATTGGCACGGGTGTTGTTAGGCCCAAGATGAAGTCGAGGGCCGGCAAACCGTGCCAATATATCCTCCAAACACCGGCTTCGAGGGCATAATCCCTTTTATACAACGTGTTACCAACATATTCAAACAATGATTGACATATTATCATTAAAAACGTTATTTGGATGAATTTTTTCATACTATTTCATCTTTTCACGAGATATAGTCCCGACACAAATCTAAGGTTGCGATGCAAGCCAGCTGGTCATTCATTCTATCAAATCGGTTGCCTGAGACGCGACCCAGTCATTCAGTCTTTTTGTTCTGTTTCTATGGACGTGACCCAGTCGTTTGTTCTAAATGTTCCATTGCCATACTGGCTGGCAATGTTCTTATCCCTTGTTTGCTAGCTAGCCATCTACGGCTAACTTACAGTCACATCAAACAGTGCAGCCAGAATAACAGCAAAGTAGCTGCATTTGTGTTTGTTTATTGCTGTGTGTGTATGTGTGTTTTGTGCATCTGTGTTATCCCGTCCAACGTGTCTCTGTGTGAGACACCTGTCACACTTGAGAGATGGGGGAGGAGGAGACGACCATTGCTACCAGCCCGCTCAAGGCCGTTCCACTGCCACTCTATTCAATTCAATTCAAAAGGGTTTTATTGTATGGGGAAAATACAGTATGTTTACATTGCCCAAGCAAGTGAAATAGACAATAAACAAAAATGAAATAAATAATCTGAAATAAACAGTAATGTAAACATTTTACTCACAGGAGTTTCAAAAGAAAATAGACATTTAAAATGTTAAAGTATTGGCTATGCACAGTGTTGTAACAATGGGTCTTTCACCTCGAGCTTGTCTAAACCATTGTTTTAACTATTTATGAGGAGTGATTTAATGTTTGGAGAGGCTCTCAGTCAGGATGGCTGCGTGGTGCTTGTCTCGATTCCTCGTTGTGATATACACACTGTCTGTCCCTTCTCTCAGCACTGGATTATAAAGTCCTCTTTCTGTGCCTCTTAGCTGATGGACCTGGGGAGGTTGATGTGGGATGGGGGGAAGTGGGGTGAATGGCAGGGGGTGAGAGAGAAGCTCTAGGGAAGGGAGAAGGGGAGGGGAGGGACACACACACAATCCTATTGAAATAAACTGTTTGAGAAACTCGCTGAGATGGCGAGTAATGGTTGTGTTGAGCGTAGGTCGTTTGTTAAATATATTGACCAATTTCAAACTCTACCGGGTTTTAATGAACTGAGAACCAGTGAATTGGAATGGAAGTCAATACAAGGAAATATATAATTTAAGGGAGGGAGATTTTTAGTTGTGAAATCTGTATTGGATTGTGTTGGAGGTTATTTACAGGCCAGGGCAGGCAGCCTGATAACTGCAGGGAGGGAGGGAGGGAGAGAAAGAGAGAGGAATGGAGAGAGAGAGAGAGAGAGAGGTGGTTTATGAGTAGAGAGACGGAGAGAAAGAGAGTGAGCGAACAGGCAGAGGGAGAGAGAGAGAGAGAGAGAGAGAGAGAGATAGGTGGTTTATGAGTAGAGACGGAGAGAAAGAGAGTGAGCGAACATGCAGAGGGAGAGAGAGAGAGAGAGAGAGAGCGTATGAGCAGAGAGATGGTTGGAGAGAGAGTGCATACGAGCAGCGAGATGGAGAGAGAGAGCAGAGAGAGAGGACATAGAGGGAGGGAGCTGTGCTTGACCTAGCTGGCCCAGGCTCGGAATGGATAGCCTTGTGTTTTATTATACCCTGATTTACTACTCCAGATCAGTACATTACAGTACATGGACAGTACAGAAGTTGCATATTATCTATTATTATTATTACTAACAATCTTTATTTATGTACAGCTATCTTTTAAAACATGCATACTAGTAAAATCCTTTACTGTGACTTATCTATAGTACAAGTGTAGTGGTTGATTCCATAATCTGTAACACTGTAGTTTTATTGACTAAAGCTAGAAAGTTATTTAATGCTTATAACGCTTACAAGGTTTGAAGGAATACTGTAGGGATGGGCTTGACTTTTTCACCTGTCTGATTACCCTCTGTTGGACTAGTCTGACCTGGCAGTGGCCATTGAGGGACTGACTACTCAACCATATCCAGAATATTGTCTCAACCATTCGTTCAAACTATCAACATGATAGATCTTTCCTTTGGGGGCATGCCCCTATATACACTATATATGTGTGTTTTGTGCTAACAGGAACTTGCACAAAGTGATTCTGATTAGAAGACACAGGGTACCTATTGCTCCTTGGTACCTAGTGCATCATTAACCTGATGAGTTTGCTTGTGTGTCATTTGCCTTTGTCTGACTCATCTACTCTCTAAAGTCTCAGCATGAATCACATGACAAAGTAATCAGGGCAGAATGTATATCAAACCCAGTGTAAAACATCTCTCTTTACAAGGCATGATGTGACTGTTCTTCTCCCTGCCTGTCTTCTCTGATGGATACCCAGTTAGTTAGTCACAAAGACTGGGAGATGAGAAGTGAAGCAAACACGGTTCTCCCTCCATCCTTCTGTCTCCCCCCTTCACCGTATCATCCTTAAAGATAACTTGTTTGGAGAAAGACCTAGCAGCAGTCGGACTTTCGCCTGACTCGCCTCTCATATCTTCAAAAACAGGCTGGCAGACTAGGGTGTTTAGGTGCGTCCGTGCGCGTACATGTTTCTGTGTGTGCACATGTTTCTGTGTGTGCACATGTTTCTGTGTGTGCACATGTTTCTGTGTGTGCACATGTTTCTGTGTGTGCACATGTTTCTGTGTGTGCACATGTTTCTGTGTATGCACATGTTTCTGTGTATGCACATGTTTCTGTGTGTGCACATGTTTCTGTGTATGCACATGTTTCTGTGTATGCACATGTTTCTGTGTGTGCACATGTTTCTGTGTGTGCACATGTTTCTGTGTGTGCACATGTTTCTGTGTGTGCACATGTTTCTGTGTGTGCACATGTTTCTGTGTGTGCACATGTTTCTGTGTATGCACATGTTTCTGTGTGTGCATGTGTGTGTGTGTGACAGGGGCAAACTGGAGCAGAGCTCTCCTTCAGGTGTTCTTATGCTCGATAGCCTCATCAAGGCTGCTAAATTCAACCAATATACGTCATCCTTTTAGTGGCTTATTTTCTGTCTGCCTTGTGTCTACTCCTGCATGAACAGGCATTTTTTTTGCCACAACGAATGCTGAGCTAGCTAGCTGACACTAGGGGCAAATGGCACCCTATTCCCTATACAGTGCACTACTTTTGACCAAAAGTAGTGCACTATATAGTAAATAGGGTGCCATTTGGGATGTAGTAGGCCCTACTGTAGCCCTCAGGGCATTGAAGACAGTGTACTCACATGAGTTCAAAATGTACCGATATTGTATGAACTGGGGCACATTAAAAGGTAGCCATGCAGTATGAATTCACAGGACATGCTTTGAGAAAGAAGAAATAAATAGCTTTCTTTTAACGTGAATAATAAAGAGCTCTTTAAGCATGTGATAACGGTGGCTGGAGGTTATTCAAATTGAAGCAGTAAATTTTTATTGCTCATAAAGGCCATCAAGGAGGGCTCCCTCTAAAAGGTCAGTGCCTGAAATATGTCTCAGTCGTTCGGAGAGAGACTCTAATTCGAGTACTTTGTGTGCTGTGGAAGAGTCAATAGTGTGTGTGTGTGTGTGTGTGTGTGTGTGTGTGTGTGTGTGTGTGTGTGTGTGTGTGTGTGTGTGTGTGTGTGTGTGTGTGTGTGTGCGTGCGTGCGTGCGTGCGTGCGTGCGTGCGTGCGTGCGTGTGTGTGTGCTGTGGAAGAGTCAATAGTGTGTGTGTGTGTGTGTGTGTGTGTGCTCTAACTTGGCTTGTCCAGCCTGATAATGTCCATCAGATTCATTCTTGCAGGGGCCTCGGGCCCTCAGCCTGTGCTTACACACACACACACACACACACACACACACACACACACACACACACACACACACACACACACACACACACACACACACACACACACACACACACACACACACACACACACACACACACAGACTAGCGCTCGAACACCATCTGTATGATAGTCCTGATTAGAGAACACTATAAGCCTTGGTGACCGACTGTTTGGTATAAACAACTCTGACTATCCACTTTTAGACCTCCCTCCCACTAGAGAGGAGGCTCTGTTACTGTGAGAAGTAGTGCTCCAAACCATTTATGTCCAAGCATACATGCCCAATCAAAGTTCAATCAGGGTCATCTTCAACTCAAATTGGTAATCAGATCTAACTAGTATTTTCAATATTTCTGAACTTTGCTAGATTTTCTTGTATAGGCCCCCTGTCTTTAATATCCTAGCTCTCTCGTTCACATTTACTAAGCTATATGTTAACTTAGACTAGTCATTGTAAACATTCTCAACATCCGAGCAGGATTCATGATTATATGTGCATTTTATGCCCTGTATCCTACCAAGGCCAATCCTCAAGCTATGGCTTTAGCTCACCAATGTTAGCTAGCGTAACCTCTTTCTCGCTAGAGGGGAACAGTAGGCCAGTGAGAGACATGTTCACAGCCTGAACTCTGATAGAATGATAATGGGGCTGACTGATAGCAGAAGAGCGGAGAGAAGCTTTGGAGTGAGGCTGAGTATTGGCACCAGTCCCTGCTTAGTGCTTACCAGCCCAACTGCCTTTGTGAGTGGAATCATACATACACACGCACACACGCACGCACACACACACATGCACGCACGCACACACACGCACACACATGCACACACGCATACACAAATACACACACCATGTCTCCCGCCAGTCTGCCTTTGTGACACTATCAAGGAAATGGAAGCGCTCTATCTCTCTTTCTTCTTTCATTGAAGAACTCAAATGGCATAGTGGGATAGTGGAGGGAGTTAGGAAACTGAAGGAATCCAACTTGGACGAGTGTGTGTTACAATAGCAAGCTGTGCTTTTGTGCTGATGTAGCCTCATCAGAGTGGGCACTGATTGTGTTATATAAAAGGAATTGTCATTTTATTCAAATAAAATAATGGTCACATGATGTGGCACCGAGTTGCTCACCAGGAGAACAAGGAGATCCAAGGTGATCAATAGATGTATTTGGGCCAATAGACTCTCAAAGGGATATGTTTTAAACATGTAGTCAGGAAGAGACCATAATGTATCTTTGTTTTGGAGAGAGAGAGAGAGAAGTGAATTACACGCAGCAAATGTATTTGATTAGTACGTTTGATACTGATCAAGAGGGAGAGGGAGAGATGCTTGATCAGTATCAGTCATACATATTAAGATCTAATCAAATATATTTGCTGTGTGTAATTCACCATGCCTGTATCAATCTCCCTTTCCTCATTTTCACTCTCTCTCTCCCCACTTCTCTCTCTCTCTCTCTCTCTCTCTCTCTCTCTCTCTCTCTCTCTCTCTCTCTCTCTCTCTCTCTCTCTCTCTCTCTCTCTCCCCCCTTCTCTCCTTCTCTTGCTCTCTCTCTCTCTGCCCTTCTCACTCTCTCTCTCCCTACTTCCCTCCCTTTCTCTCTCCCTCCTATTTAAATGAAGCACATTGTTAGTGGATGTGTGCTGTAATGTGTCCTGGGAGGGAACCCTAGGAGTTGCTCAAACTCCATCTGTTAGAAGCCAGCCTTGATGAATGAGATTCTCCTGCGAGCCGAGGCAGAGCGGAGCATGGTGCAGAGTGAGCGGGTGGCTAACAGTGCTTGTAGCTGGTCTCAGTCTCAGGCGTACAGATAGGCTGCTCGTGAGGGCCCCAGCAGACTCCCTGTGTGTGTGTGGCTGTCAGCGAGGGCCCAGGCAGACCCCTGTGTGTGTGTGTGTGTTCGTAGTTGAGAAAATAGGTGCTATGTTGTGTGTTTATTAATTGAAAAAGCTATTTTAATGTGTATGTGTGGGAGCCAGGGGAGCTTGTGTTTTCCTTTGTGGGGGTTATGGAGCTTACATGTTGTCTGTGCTGGGTCTTTGGCAGGGTGGCTAAGGGGAGACAGAGACGTGTATGGGACCTGATGGCTGGAGTGATTGCTTTTAGTATTAGGACAGCTACACAGCAAACATGCCACAGCACAGACAGGCTACATCAGCCCTGTGTGTTTCTGAGTCCCAAATGGCACCTTATTCTCTCTATCATGCACTATTTAGGGACACATCCTGTGTCTGCCTGCCTGTGCCTCTCTGGAGGAGAAAAAGAACAACACAACTGTCTAGGTGTAGGAGAAATCGCTCTATCACACTCTTTCTCTATCTCTCCAACCGCCATCCGTTGGTATGAGGTTCTTACTGTGGAAAGAACTCTCTTCCAAGAGTCTTGATGATCATCCCGATGCTTACAGGTGCTTTTTGACAAACTTGAGTCAACTTTTTGGACAAGATGGGTCCCATTATGTCTGGCAAAAACCTAACACTGCACTCCACAGTAAAACCTCATACCAACGGTCAAGCATAATGGTTGTAGTGTGATGGTTTGGAGATGCTTTGCTGCCTCAGGACCTGGACGACTTGCCTTAATAGAAGGAACCATGAATTCTGCTCTGTATCAGAGAATTCTACAGGAGAATGTCAGGTCATCCGTCTGTGAGCTGAAGCTGAAGTGCAGCTGGGTCATGCAGCAAGACAATGATCTAAAACACACAATCAAATCTACATGAAAATGGCTAAAGCAACACATTTGAAGTTTTGGAATGGACTAGTCAAAGTCCAGACCTGATCCCAATTGAGATGTTGTGGCAGGACATGAAACGAGCAGTTCATGCTTAAAAACTCACAAATGTTGCTGAGTTAAAACAATTCTGTATGCAATAGTGGGCCAAAATTCCTCCACAGCGATGTGAGAGACTGATCAACAACTACAGGAAGCATGTGGTTGCAGTCATTGCAGTTATTGAGTGTAAGGTGGCAATTACTGTTTCACACAGGGGAATTGGGGGTTGCATATAACTTTAATAAAATAAGTATACATTTTTATTTATTACATAATAATAGGTTTTGGTTAAAGATCTGATTACATTCAATATCAAAAATATGCAAAAATAGAACAAATCTGAAAGTGGGCAAATGCTTTTTCACGGCAGTGTATCTACGGGATACACCCCAGGGAATGGGATATACTGTCGAGATGTCCTAGAGGTGATAGGAAGATTCTACTAGGCAAAAACTGGTTGAATCAACGTTGTCCCCCATGTTTTTGTTATTTATAAACTCAGATTCCCTTTACCGTGAAATGCTTACTTACAAGCCCTTAACCAACAATGCAGTTCAAGAAATGGAGTTTACTAAATATTTACAAAATAAACTAAAGTATTTTTTAAAAATAAAAGTAACACTAAAATAAGAAACACAAGGCAATATACAGGGGGTACCGGTACCGAGTCAATGTGCGGGGGTACAGGTTAGTCGAGGTAATTTGTACTTGTACTGTAGGTAGGAGTAAAGTGACTATGCATAGATAATAAACAGCGAGTAGCAGCAGTGTAAAAACAAAGGAGGGTGGGTGTCAATGTAAATAGTCCAGGTGGCAATTTGATGAATTGTTCAGCAGTCTAATGGCTTGGGGGTAGAAGCTGTTAAGGAGCCTTTTGGACCTAGACTTGGCGCTCTGGTACTGCTTGCCGTGCGGGAGCAGAGAGAACAGTCTATGACTTGGGTGACTGGAGTCTTTGATAATTTTTGGGCCCTTCCTCTGACACCGCCTATTATATAGGTCATGGATGGCAGGAAGCTTGGCCCCAGTGATGTACGCACTACCCTCTGTAGCGCCTTAGTCGGATGCCGAGCAGTTGCCATACCAGGCGGTGATGGAACCGGCCAGGATGCTCTTGATGGTGCAGCTGTAAAACTTTTTGAGGATCTGGGGACCCATGCCAAATCTTTTCAGTCTCTTGAGGGGGAAAAGGCGTTGTCGTGCCCTCTTCACGACTGTCTTGGTGTGTTTGGACCATGATAGTTTGTTGGTGATCTGGACACCAAGGAACTTGAATCTCTCAACCCTCTCCACTACAGCCCCGTTGATGTGAATGGGGGCGTATTCGGTCCTCCTTTTCTTGTAGTCCACGATCAGCTCCTTTGTCTTGCTCACGTTGAGGGAGAGATTGTTGTCCTGGCACCACACTGCCAGGTCTGCCAGGTCTCTCTCATCATCTCTCATGCCTTCCGTCACTCACAGCCTTAGTGGATGTGATGAGACAACAACATTAATATCCCACGGGTACAGACGTCATTTCAATGTCTAGTTTTGATTTACATTTGGTTGAGTTGTCAACTAATGTAAATGCAATGTGAAATCAACAAAAAATGTGACCATTTCATTGGATTTAGGTTAAAAGTTGGGTGAACATTTTTTGAAATTCCCTTAATTCCCTTATCTACAATAGCCGGAAACAAGCACAAATGAAACAGCTTCAGACAAAACTCTCCTCTCTGCCGTCATAAACAAGATTTGATGTAATGCACTCTCAGGTTTGTTGCTTTTTACAAGAGGACGACCACAAAGACAATCTGATATAAACAAGAATAAAACTGTATAAAAAATCCTTGAAGAAAAATGGTTGGAGTATGTGATTGTGATAAAACACAGAATTCTAGAGAGAGAGAGAGAAACAGAGAGGAAAGAAAGAAAGAAGGCTTGTCTGGAGAGAACTACAGTAACCTGAATCGACTAGTGCTCATCATTGATTCAGTCATACCATTACGGTGTTGTGTAGAGAAGTAAGTACACACAATAATTTAGTTAACCTCTGTTGTAGTATGTTACAAAATAGAGTATTGATCTCTGCAGCTTTGTGTGTATCTGTCTATCTACCCCCTCCATTAGGTGTCATTATTGTGTAGAACAGTGTGAGCAAAGTTAGACGGACAGCTGTTACAGATCAGATAAGAGCCCTGATCTGATAGTGGCAGATATGTAATAATCATTAACCATTAATGCCAGGCACCACAGGCTGAAATTACATTTTTGCATCTACCGATCAATTTTGAGATTTGTTGGTGTTTTGGTCCATTAATATTAGTATTTTAAAACAGTAAAAATAAACATTTCAAAATCTTAAAATGTATGTTTTCTTTAGTTTAATCATAAATGTTACGAATTTTAACCACTATAAAATGGTCATACATCCATAATTTCAAAATCAATATTTTGTATTACAGATAATTTACAAGGCCATTTCATAGATAATGTAACAATCTGGATTATGTTTAGTGACTTACTTTGAAGAGATGGTGATTGGGTATAAAATAAGTGTGCAACTATGCACATATTTCATGAGATATCACATAATTTGCATATTGTAATAAAATATTTCAGAAAATGTTTAATACAAAAAAGGATCATCTTTGTGTCTATATTCAACTTATAAAAGTTGATTGTGATTAAGGGGAAAACATCCATATTAACCAGCTTCTAGAGGTGTGCGACTTGTGTACTCTGAACCAGCAAGAACATTCAAAGAGAAACAAAAATATACTAATATGCCTGGCATATTGTGCAGCTGTCATGACGGCAATAAGAAACATTGCCGCGTTGAATGACTTTGATCAAATAAAACATATTTATAACATATATAAAATAGCAGGAACAGCACAATGGTCATTTAATTTGTGTATACACTGCCACGTGGTTGTGTTGATAACATTGAATGGTATAGTCTTATCAAAACGTCATTGTGTACTGGTCAATGGTGTAGCTAGGATTGTTTTGATACAGCATTATGCTGCATTCCCCTTTGTTCCCCATGTGCTGAAATCATGGACTGCTGGAGTCATGGACTGCTGAAATCATGGACTGCTGGAGTCATGGACTGCTGGAGTCATGGACTGCTGAAATCATGGACTGCTGGAGTCATGGACTGCTGGAGTCATGGACTGCTGAAATCATGGACTGCTGAAATCATGGACTGCTGGAGTCATGGACTGCTGGAGTCATGGACTGCTGGAGTCATGGACTGCTGGAGTCATGGACTGCTGAAATCATGGAATGCTGAAATCATGGTTGGGTGGATGGATGGATGAATGGATGCTTTTGCTTAGCTATGTGGAACAGATTCCTCCACCGTCCCACCATCCTCACTCCTTCCCATTCTCCCCCCATCCTCCCCCAACCTCCCCCTCCCCCAGCCTCCCCACACCCCAGCTGGCAGAACCAGGTTGACCAGGCACACTGGATACGCCATCAACATGTACATGGTTGGTTAGTCACAGAGGGGCAGTCAAGGTGACATTAGCCGTGCGGCGTGTGCTAACGAAGGAGGTTAGGGTAGAGCGCAAGTGTGCCGCGTGTATGTTGAGGGGTGTGTTACAGTGAGGAGGATGGGAGTTTATGGACCTCAGCTGTTGTGTAACATTGTGTGAACCTCCTATTCATTCTTCTTCGTTTTCGTCTTGTGCCACTATTTAGTATCACCGTCAGTTGTTGTTCATTGACTAATAATATACCATTATCATTCAACCTAATTGACATACTGTAGCTTGTCCCAGAGATACCAAGGATTGGCAACTTTATGCTAGTGTTAATCATGCTAATGATCCTCACTGTCATTTCAGGTTAAGTTGTATCTATCTATCTGGTTCTCAATCACTGTTAACCTTCACGACTGACTGAACCGCCCGCCTCCTTCTCTCTCTGTCTACGTCCCAAGTGGCACCCTATTCCTTATATAGTGCTCTACTTTTGAACAGGACACTTAGTGCTTTTGTCAAAAGTAATATCACTATATAGGAACTATGGTGCCATTTGGGATGTACCTTATCCTTCACCATGCAGCCAGAAAAACAAACGAATTCAACAATTTCACTTTAATTAATATCTGAGCCACTTTTACGCTGCCTGCCACTTTCTGTGCACACTGAGAAGACTGAGGCTCGTGTGTTAGATCCATCACTGACTGTACACGGGAAAACAGAACACGAGGAGACATGGGGGATGTTCCTTGTGTCTAGGGAAGGGGGAACCCTAGTTCCAAAATCCATACTATCACACCACTTCGAATGCGTGCCCTGTTGCATTGCTACACTAAGAAAACATTGAGATTGTGACTGACTGGCTTCACAAGTCAGGAAAACAGAGAGACATTTTTGCCGTTTTTAATATGATAACAATTGATCAATGTGCCCCACGCCAGTAGGTATTTCGACCATTCTTTCTAAAAATTAGATAGCTGGCCGCTAGACTAACTTACCAATCGGAAAAAATGTATCTGACATGGGCTAATTGATTGACTGCTGATGCACAACCAAATAATAACTTGTGTATTCTGTTATGCCCTGTTGCACCAAATATCTTCCAATACGTTTTATCAAATGAAAAAATCTAGAAAATAACAGAAAGCATACAATAGCATCACTTAATACGCCCGGCAATATATCTTCTGTAGTCTAACTATTCTGGTTCTAGTGAATTATGAATTATGATTATGAATTAATCAAACAGAATAAAATCGAGAAGGCCTTGATTTGCTCATTCCACATTTACCCCAAAATTCTGCTCTAATACAGTTGAATGGCAGAGGCCTTCTGTCCAACTTCTGAAGGTCTAGCCAGTGGCTGGCTGAGCTAGCTAGTTTTTTTCTACCCAGAGACCACCCCAAAAAATCCTGATTGAATATTTTTTTTATCTTCAGTATTAACCCTTCTCTGTTCAACACAAACTGAAGAGATGAAATGTACATTTCCGTAGGCCTTCTCTGAAGTAATATCTAACAATACACAACAATACACAAATCTAAAAGCAAAAGAATGGAATTAAGAAATAAATAAATATTTGGACGAGCAATGTCAGAGTCCGTATATGCTGTGTATATACTGTATATATATATACTGTATATATACAGCATATACAGTTGAAGTCGGAAGTTTACGTACACCTTAGCCAAATACATTTAAACTCAGTTTTTCACAATTCCTGACATTTAATCCTAGAAAAAATTCCCTGTCTTAGGTCAGTTAGGATCACCACTTTATTTTAAGAATGTGAAACGTCGGAATAATAGTAGAGAGAATTATATATTTCAGCTTTTATTTATTTCGTCACATTCCCAGTGGGTCAGAAGTTTACATACACTCAATTGGTATTTGGTAGCATTGCCTTTAAATTTTTTAACCTGGGTCAAACGTTTTGGGTAGACTTCCACAAGCTTCCCATAATAAGTTGGGTGCATTTTGTCCCATTCCTCTTGACAGAGCTGGTGTAACTGAGTCTTGCTCGCACACGCTTTTTCAGTTCTGCCCACAAATTTTCTATAGGATTGAGGTCAGGGCTTTGTGATGGCCACTCCAATACCTTGACTTTGTTGTCCTTAAGCCATTTTGCCACAACTTTGGAAGTATGCTTGGGGTCATTGTGCACTTGTTGATGAAGCCGATGACTAAGGTGATATATTCCTCAATGCCATTGGATGAATCCCGGAACGTCTTCCAGTCTGTGCTAGCAAAACAGTCCTGTAGTGTAGCATCCGCGTCATCTGACCACTTCCGTATTGAGCGAGTCACTGGTACTTCCTGTTTTAGGTTTTGCTTGTTAGCAGGAATCAGGAGGATAGAATTATGGTCAGATTTGCCAAATGGAGGGCGGGGGAGAGCTTTGTATGCATCTCTGTGTGTGGAGAAAAGGTGGTATAGGATTAGTTTTTTCCTGCTTGCACATGTGACATGCTGGTAAAAATTTGGTAAAACTGATTTATGTTTGCCTGCATTAAAGTCCCAGGCCACTAGGAATGCCGCTTCTGGGTGAGCATTATCTTCTTTGCTTATGGCCTTATAGAGTTGGTTGAGAGTGGTCTTAGTGCCAGCTTTGCTTTGAGGTGGTAAATAGACGGCTAAGAATAATACAGATGAGAACTCTCTTGGTAGATAGTGTGGTCTACAGCTTATCATAAGGTACTCTACCTCAGGCGAGAAATACCTCGAGACTTCTTTAATATTAGACATTGCGCACCAGCTGTTATTGACAAATAGACACACACCCCCACCCCTCGTCTTACCAGAGGTAGCGTCTCTGTTCTGCCGGTGCATGTAAAATCCCGCTAGCTCTATGTTGTCCGTATCTTCGTTCAGCCACGTCTCGGTGAAACATAAGATGTTACAGTTTTTAATGTCCCGTTGGTAGGATAATCTTAATTGTAGGTCATCAATTTTTTTTCCCAATGATTGCACATTAGCAAGAAGAATGGAATGCAATGGGAGTTTACTCGCTCCAGTTTCTCAGAAGGCTGCCCGATCTGCTGCCTCTTTTCCGGCGTCTTTCTTCACGCAAAAGGCATGGATCTGGGCCTGTTCCAGTGAAATCAGGATATCCTTCTCATTGGACTCGTTAAAGGAAAAAGTTTATTCCAGTCTTATGTCCAGAAGTTATTTTCGGTCAGAGAATATGTATTATTTATATCTGAAGAATATGTGGATAGAATAGTATATGTACAGCAATACTTGAATAAGATGGACTAGAATACAGTATATACATGTATATAGGGCAGCAGCCTCTAAGGTGCGGTGTTTAGTAACCGGGTGGTAGCCGGCGAGTGCCAGTGACTAAGTTCAGGGCATGGTACTGGAGGCTGGCTAGTGATGGCTATTTAACAGTCTGATGGCCTGAGATAGAAGTCGCTCATGGTTCCCCACTGTTATATCCACAACCAGTTCTTAGCCAAACAAAGGATAAGGACAAGGCATCTAATGATGAAGGATCTCTACTACACTAACAGAACAAAATGCTCTCTGTAGTTTGACAACTTTGAAGCCTAACTCACTCACTGAATTTTTCAGGATTCACAAGGCAAACAAATCCTCTGATTCTTCAGAGAGAGAACCCCTTCTTTTTCTCTGGGCTTTTGTTTTTTCGTTTGACTACTTTATTGTTATTCATGTAGTCTTTCGGTCTGTCACATTGTGTCGCATAAGCTCCTTGAGAGGCTCTATTCCACCGTCTGTCTCAGACTTCCTCTTGGACTGTGTCCCTAATGGCATCCTTTTCCCTTTATAGTGCACTACTGTTGACCAGAGCCCATAGGGAATAGGGTGCCATTTGGGATGCACCCTTGGTTTCCCGAGTTTGTTTTGCATGTAGCTGGGCAGTGGAAATGTAGAGAGGAGTAGAGGAGTTGTAGTAGGGGAGTATGGTAGTATCTTTCTGAAGCTGTTCTCACTACTAATTCAAAGCAACACATCCACTAAATACTGAATCATATCATCTTGAGACTGGATTGAATTGAGTGTGTATACAGTACTGTGTGTCTGTGTGAGTTAGTGTTTGTACACTGTGTGTGTGCGTGTGAAGATTGTGCAAGTATACTGTGTGATAACTGTGATTTCATTTGATTCATGTTTCAGCAACATATGTTTGTGTTAATATTTCCCATGAAGCAGGATACAAGAAGCAGAACAGTTTTGTGTTTTTATTATTCTGAATATCATTGTGACCTCCTGTGAACTAGTGGAATCATTATGGTTACTGAACAGCCTAGGAACACTGTTATTTTAACAACATGGCTTGTCTTTGATGTTAAGTACATTTACTTCAGTATTGATAACTATTTGTACTCTTACAATAGGATTGAAGACAAGGGTGGTATTTGGGTGGGATTTCAGCAATGAAACACTGATCTATTGGATCATAGCATTTAGAGCCAATATAACACAATTGCTGATGGATTTCTGAGCTGTTGATAACATTGGTTTGGTCAGTGATACTGTATGCTGTGTTGATAACCTTGGTTTGGTCAGTGGTACTGTATGTTGTGTTTATAACATTGGTTTGGTCAGTGGTACTGTATGTTGTGTTTATAACATTGGTTTGGTCAGTGATACTGTATGCTGTGTTGATAACCTTGGTTTGGTCAGTGATACTGTATGTTGTGTTTATAACATTGGTTTGGTCAGTGGTATTGTATGCTGTATGTTGTGCTCTCTGGAAACAATATTGTAAGCAGATATTGCATTGCTATCTTGAATTGCTTCCATCCAGGTTCTTGACCTTGTGGTGGAGAGATCATCTACTACCCTCACCCAGGGGTCAAGGACTGCACCCACGCCCTGACGAACCTAATACAAACCTGACCACTTAACCCCCACTGGAACAGTGCATATGCTACCCCCTCTCTGCACCTTCCCTTCCTCCTTCCCTCTCTGAAACTCAGATTCATTTTTACTTTGGCCAATGGAGTTTTGCTACAGTATATCCACTTTATGTTTCCTTGAACTGAAGTGAATACTGTATATGTGAGAGATGGAGAGAAGAGAGCAGAGAGAAAGAAAGAAGAGACGCGAGAGAGCAAAGATGAGGAGAAGGGAGAGGAGCGTAGGGGAGATGAGCAGAGGAGAGGACACATGAGAGGAGGAGAAGGGAGACAGGACGGGTAAAATAGAATAGGAAATCAGGATGGGGAATGGGGAGACATGCTATAGACTAGAGTTGTTTAATGCTCTTTGGTCCTGGCCTGGCTGGTGTGTGTGTTTATGTGTGTTTTCGACCTTGTTTCTCTCAGCGTTTCTCTGGTCTCACCTCACAGGGCCTGCAAAAAGACTCACCTCTCTCTACCTCTTCTACATATCTATCTCTTTGGGATTCTCTCTCTCTCTCACTTTCTCTCTCTCTCTAGCTCTCTCTCTGCCTCTCTCCCTCTAGCATATCTCTCTCCATTAACTCACACTTGCTGTTTCCCTCCCCCTCTCTCTCTCTTCTCCTGTTTCCCTCCCCCTCTCTCTCTCTTTGTTCTGTCGTTTGATCTTGTTTTTGTTCTTATCTGTGTAATATGATACCACCTCTTATTACTGTACAACCCAACAGTACCTGTTGGAACTCTTGTTAATATGCCTTCATCATGTGCTCCACAGAAGACAGAATAATTGTTTACAATTTATTGGTGGATGTAATTTGTGTTTCCTTGTACGAGCCACTTTAGAACCAAATATAGAACCAGAATGCACAACGGCCATAGTTCTATTTCAATATGTATGATGTAGATTACGAAAAAAATACAATAACCTAAGTGGTGTGTGTGTGTGTGTGTGTGTGTGTGTGTGTGTGTGTGTGTGTGTGTGTGTGTGTGTGTGTGTGTGTGTGTGTGTGTGTGTGTGTGTGTGTTCTCGTTTTTGAGATCGTATTAGGACCTCAACTTATATAAACACCTTCCATATTAGGACCTTTGACCAAGTTAGGTCCAAAACCATGGTCTCAACTAGGGAAACCATTGGAATAGCCTGCAAATAGCATGCTAATATGCCTGGTTTGAAAATCACACAAAACTGTCAGGGTCCTAAGAAGGGGGTATTTTTGTAAGCCACCTGGTGGTAACATACCATACTGCAGCGTATCAAAACAAATCAAATCAAATGTTCTTGTCACACACACACACACACACAGTCTTGTATTTGTAACCATTTTAGGACACATTGTAGTAATATCTAACAAGTAATCTAGCAATTCAACAACAACCGTTCCAGAACAACTACCTAATACACACAAATCAAGTAAAGGGATGGAATAGAATATATACATATAAATATATGGATGAGTAATGACCGAGCGGCATAGGCAAGATGCCATATATGGTATAACATACCGTATATAAAGACACATGGTTAGCAGATGTTATTGTGGCGAACGCTGTAAATCAGTCAGTTCTTAACGTAAAGACTTGAAACTCAGGATTCTGTAAAAGCCTACCCCAATGAGGATATGTGTTTATTTTCAGCTTCCTGTGACAACCGGAAGTGCCTTGAATTGGGGTCATAGGGGCTGTTTCAAAGGGTTAAAAAGGTCACATCTTTCTAAAATGTCATGTGTGTGATTAGGCAACCCTCATGAACCGGTACATATTATAAAAACAGATTTTTATCTGGTTTTTTTGGCTCTTTTTGGAGGACTTACAAGTTCCACCTAGGTAGTGCTATGTATCCATGTATAGTCTGAATTTAATATATTTCCAGATTATGGTTTGGGGCCATATACAGAGCCACATATGTGAAGAGCAGCTGTCTCTGACGTTTTTGGGGAACGATATTGACATCCAGAAAGGTCTTAGCACAAGGCCCAAAACGAAGCCTGACCTAAATGTGAGGTGCTTTTGGGTGACAGCGGCAGAACCGTTGAGGCTAGAAGCACAATTCAATCACAGGAACCTTCCCAAGGTCCTCCCGATCTGTGCAAGCCTAACCTTGACAGTGTGGAATTAACCCTTAACAGTGAAAACAGGGTGTTTTCTTCTAACAGTTTACATTGACATCTCTCCCCATAGGAATACATTGCCTGCTGCCCTAAATTCAACCTGATGCCTATGTGGGTTATGATTGCCATCTCAAGCTGTCTTCAATGACAATCCATCAGGCCACTATGAGGATTACCTGTGTTGAGTTTAAGCTTCCTAGAGCAACCGGAAGTGGTTAAATTACCCTAAAAGTGGTTTTGATATACCCAACCTGCAGTTTGTATAAACACTGAGTTCAACCCTCTGTAAATCAGTCAGTTCTTAACGTAAAGACTTGAAACTCAGGATTCTGTAAAAGCCTACCCCAATGAGGATATGTGTTTATTTTCAGCTTCCTGTGACAACCGGAAGTGCCTTGAATTGGGGTCATAGGGGCTGTTTCAAAGGGTTAAAAAGGTCACATCTTTCTAAAATGTCATGTGTGTGATTAGGCAACCCTCATGAACCGGTACATATTATAAAAACAGATTTTTATCCGTTTTTTTTGGCTCTTTTTGGAGGACTTACAAGTTCCACCTAGGTAGTGCTATGTATCCATGTATAGTCTGAATTTAATATATTTCCAGATTATGGTTGGGGGCCATATACAGAGCCACATATGTGAAGAGCAGCTGTCTCTGACGTTTTTGGGGAACGATATTGACATCCAGAAAGGTCTTAGCACAAGGCCCAAAACGAAGCCTGACCTAAATGTGAGGTGCTTTTGGGTGACAGCGGCAGAACCGTTGAGGCTAGAAGCACAATTCAATCACAGGAACCTTCCCAAGGTCCTCCCGATCTGTGCAAGCCTAACCTTGACAGTGTGGAATTAACCCTTAACAGTGAAAACAGGGTGTTTTCTTCTAACAGTTTACATTGACATCCCTCCCCATAGGAATACATTGCCTGCTGCCCTAAATTCAACCTGATGCCTATGTGGGTTATGATTGCCATCTCAAGCTGTCTTCAATGACAATCCATCAGGCCACTATGAGGATTACCTGTGTTGAGTTTAAGCTTCCTAGAGCAACCGGAAGTGGTTAAATTACCCTAAAAGTGGTTTTGATATACCCAACCTGCAGTTTGTATAAACACTGAGTTCAACCCTCTGTAAATCAGTCAGTTCTTAACGTAAAGACTTGAAACTCAGGATTCTGTAAAAGCCTACCCCAATGAGGATATGTGTTTATTTTCAGCTTCCTGTGACAACCGGAAGTGCCTTGAATTGGGGTCATAGGGGCTGTTTCAAAGGGTTAAAAAGGTCACATCTTTCTAAAATGTCATGTGTGTGATTAGGCAACCCTCATGAACCGGTACATATTATAAAAACAGATTTTTATCCGTTTTTTTTGGCTCTTTTTGGAGGACTTACAAGTTCCACCTAGGTAGTGCTATGTATCCATGTATAGTCTGAATTTAATATATTTCCAGATTATGGTTGGGGGCCATATACAGAGCCACATATGTGAAGAGCAGCTGTCTCTGACGTTTTTGGGGAACGATATTGACATCCAGAAAGGTCTTAGCACAAGGCCCAAAACGAAGCCTGACCTAAATGTGAGGTGCTTTTGGGTGACAGCGGCAGAACCGTTGAGGCTAGAAGCACAATTCAATCACAGGAACCTTCCCAAGGTCCTCCCGATCTGTGCAAGCCTAACCTTGACAGTGTGGAATTAACCCTTAACAGTGAAAACAGGGTGTTTTCTTCTAACAGTTTACATTGACATCTCTCCCCATAGGAATACATTGCCTGCTGCCCTAAATTCAACCTGATGCCTATGTGGGTTATGATTGCCATCTCAAGCTGTCTTCAATGACAATCCATCAGGCCACTATGAGGATTACCTGTGTTGAGTTTAAGCTTCCTAGAGCAACCGGAAGTGGTTAAATTACCCTAAAAGTGGTTTTGATATACCCAACCTGCAGTTTGTATAAACACTGAGTTCAACCCTCTGTAAATCAGTCAGTTCTTAACGTAAAGACTTGAAACTCAGGATTCTGTAAAAGCCTACCCCAATGAGGATATGTGTTTATTTTCAGCTTCCTGTGACAACCGGAAGTGCCTTGAATTGGGGTCATAGGGGCTGTTTCAAAGGGTTAAAAAGGTCACATCTTTCTAAAATGTCATGTGTGTGATTAGGCAACCCTCATGAACCGGTACATATTATAAAAACAGATTTTTATCCGTTTTTTTTGGCTCTTTTTGGAGGACTTACAAGTTCCACCTAGGTAGTGCTATGTATCCATGTATAGTCTGAATTTAATATATTTCCAGATTATGGTTGGGGGCCATATACAGAGCCACATATGTGAAGAGCAGCTGTCTCTGACGTTTTTGGGGAACGATATTGACATCCAGAAAGGTCTTAGCACAAGGCCCAAAACGAAGCCTGACCTAAATGTGAGGTGCTTTTGGGTGACAGCGGCAGAACCGTTGAGGCTAGAAGCACAATTCAATCACAGGAACCTTCCCAAGGTCCTCCCGATCTGTGCAAGCCTAACCTTGACAGTGTGGAATTAACCCTTAACAGTGAAAACAGGGTGTTTTCTTCTAACAGTTTACATTGACATCTCTCCCCATAGGAATACATTGCCTGCTGCCCTAAATTCAACCTGATGCCTATGTGGGTTATGATTGCCATCTCAAGCTGTCTTCAATGACAATCCATCAGGCCACTATGAGGATTACCTGTGTTGAGTTTAAGCTTCCTAGAGCAACCGGAAGTGGTTAAATTACCCTAAAAGTGGTTTTGATATACCCAACCTGCAGTTTGTATAAACACTGAGTTCAACCCTCTGTAAATCAGTCAGTTCTTAACGTAAAGACTTGAAACTCAGGATTCTGTAAAAGCCTACCCCAATGAGGATATGTGTTTATTTTCAGCTTCCTGTGACAACCGGAAGTGCCTTGAATTGGGGTCATAGGGGCTGTTTCAAAGGGTTAAAAAGGTCACATCTTTCTAAAATGTCATGTGTGCGATTAGGCAACCCTCATGAACTGGTACATATTATAAAAACAGATTTTTATCCGTTTTTTTTGGCCCTTTTTGGAACGTTTACAAATTCTATCTAACTAAGGGTATTCGTACATTTCTAGTCTTCAAAGCTATTGAGGGGATTTGTCTAGGGGGTCATAGCTTAAACATGTCTATGGCAATGAGGGGAGATGCGTATGTGAGTCTCGAGCTAATCAGACCATTGATATAAGAAGGCTTGCCCCTGGACACTTGTAACTTAACTGGGTGGCACAACGTGGCACCCCCGACATCATACTTGAATACTGAGCCAATAGCAGCATCTATATATTAGAAATGGCCTTAGGCCCCATAAAGTTCATAAACGAGATGGGCGTGGCCACCCTACCTTCATACTTGAGGCTTTAGCCAACCGCAAAATAGATATACAGTACCAGTCAAATGTTTGGACACACATACTCATTCAAGGGATTCTATATTTTTACTATTTTCTACATTGTAGAATAATATTGTAGACATCAAAACTATGAAATAACACATATGGAATCACATAGTAACCAAAAAAGTGTTAAACAAATAAAAATATATTTGAGATTTGACATTATTTTAAGTAAACACCCTTTGCCTTGATGACAGCTTCGCACACTCTTGGCACTCTCTTCGCACACTCTTGACAGCTTCATAAGGTAGTCACCTGGAATGCATTTCAATTAACAGGTGTGCCTTGTTAAAAGTACATTTGTGGAATTTCTTTCTTTCTTAATGCGTTTGAGCCAATCAGTTGTGTTGTGACAAGGTAGGGGTGGTATACAGAAGATAGCTCTATTTGGTAAAATACCAAGTCCCTATTATGGCAAGAACAGCGCAAGTAAGGAAACAGAGACAACAGTCCATCATTACTTTAAGGCATGAAGGTCAGTCAATGAGGAAAATGTCAATAACTTTTTAAAAGTTTCTTCAAGTGCAGTCACAAAAACCATCAAGCGCTATAATTAAACTGGCTCTCATGAGGACCGCCACAGGAAAGGAAGAACCAGAGTTACCTCTGCTGCAGAGGATGAGTTCATTAGAGTTACCAGCCTCAGATTGCAGCCCAAATAAATGCTTCCCAGAGTTCAAGTAACATCAACTGTTCAGAGGAGAATGCGTGAATCAGGCCTTCATGGCCGAATTGCTGCAAAGAAACCACTACTAAAGGACACCAAAAATAAGAAGAGACTTGTTTGGCCCAAGAAACTCTAGCAATGGACATTAGACCGGTGGAAATCTGTCCTTTGGTCTGATGAGTCCAAATTTGAAATGTTTGGGTCCAACTGTGTCTTTGTGAGACGCAGAGCAGGTGAACGGATTATCTATGCATGTGTGGTTCCCACCGTGAAGCATGGAGAAGGAGGTGTGGTGGTGCTTTGCTGGTGACACTGTCAGAGATTTATTTAGAATTTAAGGCACACTTAACCAGCATGGCTACCACAGCATTCTGCAGCGATACACCATCCCATCTTGTCTGCGCTTAGTGGGGATATCATTTATTTTTCAAAAGGACAATGACCCAAAACTCACCTCCAGGCTGTGTAAGGGCTATTTGACCAAGGAGAGTGATGGAGTGCTGCATCAGATGACCTGGCCTACACAATCAGCCGACCTCAACCCAATTGAGATGGTTTGGGATGAGTTGGACCGTAGAGTGAAGGAAAAGCAACCAACAAGTACTCAGCATATGTGAGAACTCCTTCAAGACTGCTGGAAAAGCATTCCAGGTGAAGCTGGGTGAGAGAATGCCAAGAGTGTGCAAAGCTGTCATCAAGGCAAAGGGTTTGAAGAATCTCAAATATAAAATATATTTTGAGTTGTTTAACACTTTTTTGGTTACAACATGATTCCATATGTATTATTCTCAGTTTTGATGTTTTCACTATTATTCTACAATGTAGAAAATAGTAAAAATAAAGAAAAACCCTTAAATGAGTTTGTGTGTCCAAACTTTTGACTGGTACTGTATATTAGAGTTGGCTTTAGGCACTTAAAGTCACAGATCTAGGATCAGTTGACCTCCACATAATGTTAACATGAGCCACTAATATCTTACTTCAGTATTGTCTATAGCAGTTTCTTCATTAAGACTTATATTTGGCCTTAATATACACTGCTCAAAAAAATAAAGGGAACACTTAAACAACACAATGTAACTCCAAGTCAATCACACTTCTGTGAAATCAAACTGTCCACTTAGGAAGCAACACTGATTGACAATAAATTTCACATGCTGTTGTGCAAATGGAATAGACAACAGGTGGAAATTATAGGCAATTAGCAAGACACCCCCAATAAAGGAGTGGTTCTGCTGGTGGTGACCACAGACCACTTCTCAGTTCCTATGCTTCCTGGGTGATGTTTTGTTCACTTTTGAATGCTGGCGGTGCTTTCACTCTAGTGGTAGCATGAGACGGAGTCTACAACCCACACAAGTGGCTCAGGTAGTGCAGCTCATCCAGGATGGCACATCAATGCGAGCTGTGGCAAGGAGGTTTGCTGTGTCTGTCAGCGTAGTGTCCAGAGCATGGAGGCGCTACCAGGAGACAGGCCAGTACATCAGGAGACGTGGAGGAGGCCGTAGGAGGGCAACAACCCAGCAGCAGGACCGCTACCTCCGCCTTTGTGCAAGGAGGAGTAGGAGGAGCACTGCCAGAGCCCTGCAAAATGACCTCCAGCAGGCCACAAATGTGCATGTGTCTGCTCAAACGGTCAGAAACAGACTCCATGAGGGTGGTATGAGGGCCCGACGTCCACAGGTGGGGGTTGTGCTTACAGCCCAACACCGTGCAGGACGTTTGGCATTTGCCAGAGAACACCAAGATTGGCAAATTTGCCACTGGCGCCCAGTGCTCTTCACAGATGAAAGCAGGTTCACACTGAGCACATGTGACAGACGTGACAGAGTCTGGAGACGCCGTGGAGAACGTTCTGCTGCCTGCAACATCCTCCAGCATGACCGGTTTGGCGGTGGGTCAGTCATGGTGTGGGGTGGCATTTCTTTGGGGGGCTGCACAGCCCTCCATGTGCTCGCCAGAGGTAGCCTGACTGCCATTAGGTACCGAGATGAGATCCTCAGACCCCTTGTGAGACCATATGCTGGTGCGGTTGGCCCTGGGTTCCTCCTAATGCAAGACAATGCTAGACCTCATGTGGCTGGAGTGTGTCAGCAGTTCCTGCAAGAGGAAGGCATTGATGCTATGGACTGGCCCACCCGTTCCCCAGACCTGAATCCAATTGAGCACATCTGGGACATCATGTCTCGCTCCATCTACCAACACCACGTTGCACCACAGACTGTCCAGGAGTTGGCGGATGCTTTAGTCCAGGTCTGGGAGGAGATCCCTCAGGAGACCATCCGCCACCTCATCAGGAGCATGCCCAGGCGTTGTAGGAAGGTCATACAGGCACGTGGAGGCCACACACACTGCTGAGCCTCATTTTGACTTGTTTTAAGGACATTACATCAAAGTTGGATCAGCCTGTAGTGTGGTTTTCCACTTTAATTTTGAGTGTGACTCCAAATCCAGACCTCCATGGGTTGATAAATTTGATTTCCATTGACCATTTTTGTGTGATTTTGTTGTCAGCACATTTAACTATGTAAAGAAAACAGTATTTAATAAGAATATTTAATTCATTCAGATCTAGGATGTGTTATTTTAGTGTTCCCTTTATTTTTTTGAGCAGTGTATATGACTTTGTGGTTGTGGGTGGATTTCAACTGCTGGCTGGAATTCTCACTCAACTGTACCACTAATATGAACCTGTTCTACAGACTCTTGTAGACTACTATGCACTGAAAAACAGTTAATATGTTACAAATCAAAGCTTAACATTGAAATTTGTGATTTCAAATGATTAAGTTAAATTCAGATAGGCATGTTATGTGCTCTCTAACACAAACATAAAATGTGTTGTTATTGCTGTAGACCTTTTAACAGATCTAGGAGCAGTTGACCTCCACAGAATGTTAACATTAGCCACTAATATCTGACTTCAGTACAGTCTATAGCTGTTTGTTCATTAATACTTATATGTGGCCTTAATATACAGCATATGACCTGGTAAAGGAGAGGGGGATGGGAGGCTGCTCAATGATTGGCTGTAGTGTAGGGTGTGTCATACAATGTATCAAAATTTCAACTGCTGGCTGGAATTTTCACTCAACTGTACCACTAATATGAACCTGTTCTACAGACTCTTGTAGACTACTATGCACTGAAAAACAGTTAATGTTACAAATCAAAGCTTAACATTGAAATATGTGATTTCAAATGATTAAGTTAAATTCAGATAGGCATGTTATGTGCTCTCTAACACAAACATAAAATGTGTTGTTGTTGCTGTAGACCTTTTAACAGATCTAGTTGACCTCCACAGAATGTGCACATTAGCCACTAATATCTGACATCAGTATAGTTTATAGAGGTGTATCTGTCTGTCTGTGTCTTTCAGTTTCTATTTAGACTACATCAAATATGAAGAAGCTGTGCAGCCACACCATGTTCAACATGTTACCTAATTAGCTAGCTAGCTGACAATCTGGTTGACCTGTAGCATATAAACATTTGTTGGCACAGAAAGAAAGGGGATATGAAAAATGATTGATCAAATTCCTCCTGCCACTATCTGACTGGGTTAATAACTTAATATTAAGTTAATATGGACCCATTGTCTTAGACTTGAACTCTTGGACCAAACAGTGGGACTCTGATTTCAGCCATAGGGACTTGTGACTCGACTCCTGACTCCAACATTGGTGACTTTGACTCAACTCAGAGTAGCCATAGGGTCTTGTGAATTGACTCTGACTTTTGTGACTCAACTACAACACTACTGCCATTGCATGGCTACTACTACTGCTTCAACTACCAATTCTAGCAAGTTGTACCCCAGGTTGGGTACACTTTTCTGCTGCTCCCTCAAAAGCATTAAGCAGACATTTTGATTATACCTCCCTCCCCATAACTCTCTGTTGTTAATATCAGTAGGCTGTTTGAGTGGTCTGTGGGCAGGTAATTCATCTGATTGCTGATGGGTTAGGTTGCTAGATCGAATATTAACCTGCCATAAGCTACTTTTGTGTCAGCAAGTCTCCCCAGTGAAAAATGTACATATCCACCACTCCATCTCTCATGTACAGACCATTCAAGTAGCTGCACTTAACACCTCACTGATACTGATTGTGTAAGCTACAAACCCAAATTGTCTAAGGAAATGTGGCTAACAGTAATAACATTGCAGACATATTCAGAAATCTGGGCTGATGGAATCATTGTTATGCATATCTACTGGCCATAATTTCCGCTTGAGGTCCTGCCCCTCCCCCACTGCAAAGTGCACAAAAGTACCAAACTATCAAAGGTTTTATAGGTCAACACAGTCCCCCCCCTCCCCTGTCCTTTGTATATTATTTATATATACTTGTGTTCCCATATGTACTTCCTGTATTGATTTGTTGTTAATAAAAATATAATAATAATAAAAGATACACAGTTCCCCCTCCCCCATGTTGCAGCATAAATCTCTGCCCAAGGTTGCCATGTACACTATTTTGTGGTTTATTGATGTACTTTTAAAACTTTGCGGCAGGTGAAAGGTTTTGGTCGCTAGGTGGAAGTTGTTATACTACTTCTATATTGCAACGTTACCAACATGGCATTTTTAAAAAATCATTAATTTCCCTGTATTCTGCTAAAATTGTGCTAGTGAAGGTGGGTTTTGAAGTCTGGTTTTGAGCAGACTCCTAGAAATTTGAAATTGACCTGGCAAGCCTGTCCCTGCCTGAGCGTGATCACCACTGAAGTAGCTGTGCAGCACGTGTTTTAAGGAAGAGGAGGATGGTTGCAGATGTTTGCATTCATGCAAGAAGGTAAGCTATTAACTAAACTGTTAACCAATATTTTAGCTAAAATTGTATTTGGTGTATTGACAAGCAATGCATGTTCTCGTTGTCTTTATTTTTAATGAATTAATGTCAGTCATGTATGTCTTTCGGTGGAATCCAACATGCATTGACATGTCTGAAAGCCGCATTGTGTCAGATATACTGCGTCATGACAGATTGAAATTGGCAGGTTTATCCAAACAATTCATTAATGCGCAATTGTTACTTTGCATGTTTCTACCTTATAGTTATTTGTGGCTTGCTAACGGTTAGTGTGCTAGCTAACTGTTAGCGTGCTAGCTAACGGTTAGCGTGCTAGCTAACGGTTAGCATGCTACCCATGCTAGTTAAAAAATAATAATATGCTAGCTATGGTTGCAAGCTAGCTAATAAGTTTAGCATAATTGGTAAACGTGTCTTTGATTCAGAATACATGATTGTGGTTAACAATGTTACATGCATTGGAAAATAATATTGCTATAGTGTAACAAGCTAGCAAGAAAAGCCAGTTCCTTTTCATCTATTTTGTCAAGTTATAAGCCTGTATGTGTGTTAAAATATTTAAACCCCCTCATTAAATTCATGTATTGAAGTTGCGCCCGTTTTTTATAGCCCTTTCTTACCCAAATACCGTTTTTTACATTGAAATAATTCAGATGAAAATAAGAAATATGTTAAACTAATTAAGAAATAAGTGACCAGATTTTTTTTATTGAAAACCATGGACATTAGTTTGGGTGGGGGGAGGGGCGTGGTGCGGTTCCTAGTTCTTTTTTTTTTTGCACATAAAAGAGTGAAACACCACAACAAGAATAAGGGTTGTGGAAAGTGTCAATTTTGGTAGGACTGTGACAATTCACTGTCTTGAAAAATACATACATACAATACATACATATATTGGCAGATTCTTTAACCAAATCCCTATTTCTTACACAGATTTTTTAAGATCTAAAACATAATGGAAGATAAGAGTCCAGGAACCTACAAAGTAACCAATGCGGTATGTTTTCTGATTTGCCTAGTATTTAGAGTACGCTTGCCTTGCTTTAGCCAAACCACTCATACTGATTCTCTTTTAGTCCATCCATAAAAACAGATTCAGCTTTAGTTGCATGCAGGAACTTGCATAATGTGCTTATGTTATGCTTATACTTGCTTTTTTACCTTGAAAGTAGTTTAAAAAAACAGAAATTGTAATAGATGTTTGTTGGACCTCTATTAGTCAATGATAACAGTCATTGGTGTCCCCCAGCCCATCCCCTGTTGTGTGCCGAGCAATCTTGTCATTCTATTAAGTCTCAACTATTCTTTTTGTCTTCCTTTACAAAGGCACTGCAGAGGCTAAGAAGGCGCATGTAAAATCTAAAGAAGCATAGTTCAACTTGTGAGGCCAGATTTGAAAAGGAAAAGATAAATCCCGAAGCGCAGGTTTGTCAGTTGTTTAGAATGAGGATACTGGGGATGGTTGAATCGTTATCATATCCTATTGCCTAATTTGCACATGACTAATATCATTTTATTGTATCCTTAGATGTCAGACACCGAGGCTGCCAGTACCTCTGAGGCTGCCAGTACCTCTGAGGCTGCCAGTACCTCTGAGGCTGCCAGTACTTCTGGGTCGATAGTCAATGTGTTGGATGATGCACCACCGTTGATCAGAACAGACAGTATATACGTAAGTTAAAGTGTCATTCAACACCAGCACATACTGTAAGTTCTTGTGAATCAGCTTTGTAAATCAAAGATGGGCAAGTGTGCACTTTCATCCCATATTCATAGTATTATAACATAAACAAGTAGAGGAGCACAGTCGTAACTAATCAAAATGTGCCGGTGTCCAAATACTTTGTCATCTGTCTAGTTATCCAATATAATTTTTTTCTTCAATACAGTTGACCAAAGCTATGCTTGGATACAAGACTGATGACTCAATAACCAGCATTGGCAACAGTGTAGATGGTTATGTCCCAGGATCATCAGAGGAAGGCAATTTTTATGAAGAAAATCTGACAGGTATGTCTATACTTTACATACACATGGACCTATTCTTAATTACAATGTCCTGTTTGAAAATTACATGTTTTCCACTGATGTTTTCCAGGAGAGATGTCAGTGATTCGGGCCAAAAAGCCAATGACCAAGGGAAAGCTGGGGCAAAAGAGAGACTCACACGGTAAGCATGTTTCCTGCTGCCTTCAGTCAGTGTAAGTCTGATGGCCTTGAGATAGAAGCTGTTTTTCAGTCCCAGCTTTGATGCACCTGTACTGACCTCGCCTTCTGGATGATAGTGGGGTGAACAGGCAGTGGCTCGGGTGGTTGTTGTCCTTGATGGTCTTTTTGGCCTTTCTGTGACATCGGGTGGTGTAGTTGTCCATGAGGGCAGGTAGTTTGCCCCCGGTGATGCGTTGTGCAGACCTCACTACCCTCTGGAGAGCCTTACGGTTGTGGGCGGAGCAGTTGCCGTACCAGGCGGTGATACAGCCCGACAGGATGCTCTCGATTGTGCATCTGTAAAAGTTTGTGAGTGTTTTTGGTGACAAGCCAAATTTCTTCAGCCTCCTGAGGTTGTTTTGTTGATGTTGAGTGTGAGGTTATTTTCCTGACACCACACTCCGAGGGCCCTCACCTCCTCCCTGTAGGCCGTCTCATCGTTGTTGGTAATCAAGCCTACCACTGTAGTGTCGTCTGCAAACTTGATGATTGAGTTGGAGGAGTGCATGGCCACGCAGTCATGGGTGAACAGGGAGTACAGGAGAGAGCTGAGAACGCACCCTTGTGGGGACCCAGTGTTGAGGATCAGCGGGGTGGAGATGTTTCCTACCCTCACCGCCTGGGGGTGGCCCGTCAGGAAGTCGAGGTCCCAGTTGCACAGGGCGGTGGGTCTCGAGCTTAATGACGAGTTTGGAGGGTACTATGGTGTTAAATGCTGAGCTGTAATCGATGAACAACATTCTTACATAGGTATTCCTCTTGTCCAGATGGGTTAGGGCAGTGTGATTGCGATTGCGTTGTCTGTGGACCTATTGGTGCGGTAAGCAAATTCGAGTGGGTCTAGGTGTCAGGTAGGGTGGAGGTGATATGGTCCTTGACTAGTCTCTCAAAGCACTTCATGATGACGGAGGTGAGTGCTACGGGGTGCTAGTCATTTAGCTCAGTTACCTTAGCTTTCTTGGGAACATGAACAATGGTGGCCTTCTTGAAGCATGTGGGCACAGCAGGCTGGGATAAGGATTGATTGAATATGTCTGTAAACACACCAGCCAGCTGGTCTGCGCATGCTCTGAGGACGCGGCTAGGAATGCCGTCTGGGCCAGCAGCCTTGTGAGGGTTAACACGTTTAAATGTTTTACTCACGTTGGCTGCAGTGAAGGAGAGCCCGCAGGTTTTGGTAGCGGGCCGTGTCAGTGGCACTGTATTGTCCTCAAAGCAAGCAAAGAAGTTGTTTAGTTTGTCTGGGAGCAAGACATCGGTGTCCGCAACGGGGCTGGTTTTCTTTTTGTAATCCGTGATTGACTGTAGACCCTGCCACATACGTCTTGTGTCTGAGCCGTTGAATTGCGACTCTACTCTGTCTCTATACTGACGCTTAGCTTGTTTGATTGCCTTGCCTAGGGAATAGCTACACTGTTTGTGTTCGGTCATGTTTCCGGTCGCCTTGCCATGATTAAAAGCAGTGGTTCGCGCTTTCAAGTTTTGCGCGAATGCTGCCATCAATCCACGGTTTCTGGTTGGGGAAGGTTTTAATAGTCACCGTGGGTACAACATCACTGATGCACTTTCAAATAAACTCGATCCCAGTCCACGTGACCGAAGCAATCTTGAAACGTGGAATCAGATTGGTCGGACCAGCGTTGAACAGACCTGAGCACAGGCGTTTCCTGTTTTAGTTTCTGTCTATAGGCTGGGAGCAACAAAATGGAGTCGTGGTCAGATTTGCGAAAGGAGGGCGAGGGAGGGCTTTGTATACGTCGCAGAAGTTAGAGTAGCAATGAACCAGAATCATGCCAGCCCGGGTCACGCATTCCATATGCTGATAAAATTTAGGGAGCTTGTTTTCAGATTAGCCTCGCTAAAATCCCCATCTACAATAAAAGCAGCCTCAGGATATGTGGTTTCCAGTTTACATAGAGTCCAATGAAGTTCTTTCAGGGCCGTTGAGGTATCTTCTTGGGGGGGATATACACGGCTGTGATTATAATCGAAGAGATTTCTCTAGGTAGATAATGCGGCCGGCATTTGATTGTGAGGAATTCTAGGTCAGGTGAGTAAAAGGACTTGAGTTTCCTGTATGTTGTTATGATCACACCCCGAATTGTTAATCATAAGGCATACACCCCCGCCCTTCTTCTTACCAGAGAGATGTTTGTTTCTGAGATGCGTGAAGAAACCGGGTGACTCTACGTACTCTGATAACGTATCCCGAGTGAGCCATGTTTCCGTGAAACAGAGAATGTTACTATCTCTGATGTCTCTCTGGAAGGCAACCCTTGCTCGAATTTCGTCTACCTTGATGTCAAGAGATTGGACATTGGCGAGTAGTATACTCGTGAGATGTGGGCGATGTGCCCGTCTACAGAGCCTGACCAGAAGACCGCGCCATCTGCCATCTGTGGCGCCGTTGTTTTGGGTCACCTACTGGGATCTGATGCATTGCCCTGGGTGATAGTCGAAACAGAGGATCCGCTTTGGGAAAGTCATATTCCTGGACTTAATGTTGGTAGTTGACGTTGCTCTTATATCCAGTAGTTCTTCCCGGCTGTATGTAATAAAACTTAAGATTTCCTGGGGTATCAATGTAAGAAATAACACATTAAAAAACAAAATACTGCATAGTTTCCTAAGAACGCGAAGCGAGGCGACCATCTCTGTCGGTGCCATAAGTATTCTGGCCGTACTGTGCTGGTCCAGATCTGTTTTGTCTTCATCAGTTAGTGTATTTCCAACCATGCCAGCACAGAACGGTTCAGTTTGGATTGTACAGTGGTGTGAAAAAGGTTAGGATGGAGTCTGCCTTCATTTCAGCATGGTATTGTGCTTTCCCCTCTCAATACATGGCTGTATCTGTAGGGTTTGGGTGGCTGTAGCCGTCCCTCTCATACCATATTCAATAGGCTTGAATGGCACAGCTGTTATAAACCTGCATTTTGAGTTTTTCCAACAGTTATCGCTTATGGATTGGTTGATAGGTTGGATTGGGTGAAACTGACATGATTTCCACTGATGTTTTCCAGGAGAGATGTCAGCGATTCGGGCCAAACAGCCAATGACCAAGGGAAAGCTGGGACAAAGGAGAGGCTCACACAGTAAGCATGTTTCCTGCTGCCTTCAGTCAGTGCGTTTTCACTCTGTAGTGTCAGCTTATGGTACTGTGCTGGTCCAGATCAATCCTGTTTTCATCAGTTAGTGTATTTCCAACCATGCCAGCACAGAACGGTTCAGTTTGGATTGGACACAAGTCAAGACGTTAGATCTGAACTAGTGTGTCAGGATAGATGATAACACAGAAGGATTACCACACTTTACATTGTTTTTCCTGGGTGAGGGAACTTAATTTAATAAGTATTGCTTTTATTAGAAGGATTACATTGCAAACCTTTTGATGGGCTTAGATTTCATACAGATTGACTCTGCCTTGATGTCAGCATTGCACATTCTTCTCTCACATCCTTCTCTATGTAGTTATTTAGTTGGGATTGTTAGTTTAACCTCAACACTCTCTGCAGATACAGCTGCAACCTGGTAGAGTTAATACAGAGATGAACACATACTGTATTGTACTCAACCTTTATTTAATGTAGTCATTCATAATGTCATCTCTTTCCAAAGGTGCCAAAGGAACAAAAAGGTTTTGGTCGACAATAGAGGTGGATGCAGTTGAAGATTCCTTGATGAATTTTATCCGAATGGGAAAAAGGCCTGGAAAACAAGACTGTGAGAAATGCATTGCTGCTTCTCCCCAAGCGCTAGTAAACAGGGACTGGAGAGCAGTAAAGTTCTATGTACACAACAAAATAGTTGCAGATCAGAGATAATAAGTGTATAAGATGCTTCTATCTTGGTGTACCTCTGAGGATTTAATGGGACTTACTTGACTTAAGCTCATAGGCAGTTGATGAATGTCCTCCATCTCACTCTGTTTGGGGGAAGTTTTCCCAGGTGGGTTGTTCACTTTTGGAGTGACTAAGGTCTCAAGAATACAAAGCCTGCTGACTTTGAATGTTACAGAAAAATAAAATACATTTTTCTAAACTATTAATCTGTTACTTGGATATAATGACTCCATTACTGAAATGGTTGTTCCAGTTTAAATACTTTACAGTAGAACTACACTACAGTAGAACTACACTACAGTAGAACTACACTACAGCCGTTGAGTTGCCATCCGTGTTGCATCATTGTGGCATTCTACATGCAATATTTTCAGTCATAAAATAGAATGAATGCATCAAATATCGATGTAATAAATGTATCACTAGTCACTTTAAACAATGCCACTTTATATAATGTTTACATACCCTGCATTACTCATCTCATATGTATATACTGTACTCTATACCATCTACTGCATCTTGCCTATGCCGTTCGGCCATCGCTCATTCATATATTTATATGCACATATTCGTATTCATTCCTTTACACTTGTGTGTAAAAGGTAGTTGTTGTGAAATTGTTACATTACTTGTTAGATATTACTGCACGGTCGGAACTAGAAGCACAAGCAATGCGCTACACTCGCATTAACGTCTGCTAACCATGTGTATTTGACCAATTTGATTTGATTTGATTTGCAATGTGCGGTCTCAAGTAGGTGGTAAAATTACAAGTGATCTTTTTTCAAGAAGTCAGCAACTTTCGGTGATTTCCTCATATTAGATTTTTTTTCTAGCTCATGAGTGTAATTTCTGTGCTTCTATGATGTCTGGAAAGCAGGGTCCTAAAAAGGTATGTAAATGTGAGGAGTCCTAAATTGGTTAGAAATGCAAGACGGGGTGTGTGTGTGTGTGTGTGTGTGTGTGTGTGTGTGTGTGTGCTTGCGTACACACGTATGCACGTGTGTGTGTGTGTGTGTGTGTGCATATGTGGATTTATTTACCCATTGAGTGTGTGTCACGCAGACACAGCAGCAGGCGTTTGATTATAGGTTCTCATAACTCTAGTACCATACTCTAGTAAATCAAGGGAGCGACATATTGACTGCATATATATATAGAACAGGGCTAATCACTGATGCTAACTGCTTAAAATGGTCTTCTCTGTCAAGAGTTAATGAAGCCTCAACCATAAACCTCTCACCCGGCTCTCCAGACCTGGGTTCAAATACTTCAGCAGTGCTTGATTGAGCTTGCCTTGCTTTCCAGACCAATAGACAAGTACCTAATCTGCATATCCCGCCTATCTGGCACTGCAGGCAGGCTAAAGCAAATTCTCAATGTATTTAAAAATATTTTTGTTAGTATTCGAACACAGGTCTTTACCTTGTCACTGCCTACATCCCTAGAGGAACAAGGTGTATCTGGAAGGAGAATGCAGCATTCTTTCTCCAAGGTCCTCATGCAAATTACCAACATGCTCCCACATACATCCAGCAAGTTTATTATAGAAACCCAATGTTCGGTGACGTATCTGTGGCATCGTAAAGTGGACAGGCCCAGATATAGACACAGTGCATGTTGAATCGTTAGGGAAGTGAGGTTGGATGGGGAGAGGAGACAAGAGTAGAGGAAGAAGGGGGATTGGACAGAGGATAGTGGCATAGAGAAGCATCAGACATGAGAGGAGAGAACAGGGGAGGAAGGGATGAGGAGAGGGGAGAAATGAAGAGAGGGGGATTGAAGAGGAGAAGAGGCGGAGCCTGAGAATGCAGTAGCATGCTGGGAGTTGCTACTCATTACTCTCCATTAGGCCTTTGCTACACGCTGTGGCAGTACGACACACACACACACACACTACACGGTACAACACACACACACACCGCATGGTATGACACACGGTATCAGTGGGCAGTCGGTTTCTCCCCAGAGGACAGCAGCAGCAGGCTCTGTTCTGGCAGCAGCCAGGGTGGACAGAGAGGGAGGGTGTCGAGGCCCATGCAAGGCTATACGCCTAATAATCGAGTTATTTCAGACCCAGTCATCATTTCACACTTGACTGCCTGACGAGCTACTAATGGGGGTTACATTGAAGCCAGCCGCCTCTGTCTCTGTCTCTGTCTCTGTTTGTGTGCATGCATATGTACATACATACAGTGCCTTCGGAAAGTATTCAGAATCCTTGACTTTTTCCTTATTCTAAAATGGATTCAATATATTTATTTAAGTTTTCAGACCCTTTGCTATGAGACTCGAAATTGAGCTCACTTGCATCTTGTTTCCATTGATCATCCTTGAGATGTTTCTACAACTTGCAGTCCACCTGTGGTAAATTCAATTGATTGGACATGATTTGGAAAGGCACACACCTGTCTATATAAGGCCCCCCAGTTTACAGTGCATGTCAGAGCAAAAACAAAGCCATTAGGTTGAATGAATTTTCCGTAGAACTACTAGACAGGATTGTGTCGATGCACAGATCTGGGGAAGGGTACCAAAACATTTCTGCAACATTGAAGATCCCCAAGAACACAGTGGCCTTCATCATTCTTAAATCAAAGAAGTTTGGAACCACCAAGACTCTTCCTAGAGCTGGCCGCCTGGTAAAACTGAGCAATCGGGGAGGAAGGGCCTTTGTCAGGAAGGTGACCAAACTGAGCAATCAGGGGGTGTGGACCTTGTGCAGGGAGGTGACCAAGAGCCCGAAGGTCCCTCTGACAGATCTCTAGAGTTCCTCCATGGAGATGGGAGATCCTTCCAGAAGAACAACGATCTCTGCAGCACTCCACCAATAAGACCTTTATGGTAGAGTGGCCAATGGAAGCAACTCCTCAGTAAAAGGCACATGACAGCCCGCTTGGAGTTTGCCAAAAGGCACCTAAAGGACTTGCAGACCATGAGAAACAAGATTCTCTGGTCAGAAGAAACCAAGATTGAACTCTTTGACCTGAATGCCAAGCGTCACGTCTGGAGGAAACCTGGCACCATCCCTACGGTGAAGCATGGTGGTGGCAGCATCATGCTGTATGGATGTTTTTCAGCGGCAGGGACTGAGAGACTAATCAGGATCAAGGCAAAGATGAACAGCGCAATGTACAGAGAGATCCATGATGAAAACCTGCTCCAGAGCGCTCAGGACCTCAGACTGGGGTGAACGTTCACCTTCCAACAGGACAATGACCCTAAGCACACAGCCAAGACAACACAGGAGTGGCTTCGGGACAAGTCTCTGAATGTCCTTGAGTGACCCAGCCAGAGCCCGGACTTGAGCCGTGCAGCAACGCTCCCCATCTAACCTGACAGAGCTTGAGACGATCTGCAGAGAAGAAAGGGAGAAACTCCCCAATTACAGGTGTGAAGCCTGTAGCTTCATACCCAAGAAGACTCGATGCTGTAATCGCTGCCAAAGGTGCTTCAACAAAGTACTGAGTAAAGGGTCTGAATACTTATGTAAATGTAATATTCCCATTTTTTAAATTAGATAAATTAGCAACATTTCTAAAAACCTGTTGTGGCTTTGTCATTAGGGGGGATTGTGTGTAGATTGATGAGGGAAAAAAACTATTGAATCAATTTTATAATAATGCTGCAATGTAACAAAATGTGGAACAAGTCAAGGTGTCTGAATACTTTCCGAAGGCACTGCACATACATGCACATTTGTGTGTGTGTTGTCGTGCATGCCTACTCAAGCTATTTTTCTGCCACTTGAGTTAATGGTTGTGTGCTCTCAGGATGTACTGTAGCAGCCACATCACCACTTGTCTTAGCCCAGTGAAGGCCCCATATGATTCCATATTGTTCTGTCTGTCTCTAATAGCTTTTTGTCTTGGCATCTGTGTGACTCCCCCCATCAGAATGCCCAGTGCTATCTGTTAACACGTTTGACCAGATCACCATCCACTATTTGACATTGTTGATACGTTTCCAAGTGGGAGATAGCTGCTGCTGCGGTGAGTCAGGCAGCCACACAGACACAGCCGTCAGGCGGGGATGCTGACTGTCAGACGAGGCTGTAACAGAGTGATTGGATTCCATTTGTTTCCAGAAAGCAAAGTGGAGTGATGCAAACAGATAAACAGAACAATATGCCACAGGTCAGAAAAACTGCACCACTACACAGGCAGACAGGATGAGATGAGAAAGAAATAAAGAAAGAAAGGCGTTGAGAGGGAGGAAGAGAGAAGAGAAGAGAGGAAAAGCAAAGGGAGGGAGAAGGGGAGAGAGGAAAGGAAGAGAGAGAAGAAAAAATAGGCATTAGGAGAGGTAGGGAGGGATGGAGGGAGGGATGGATGGAGGGAGGGATAGAGGGATGAGGTGAATGAGCAGGGGCATCAAATCAATACAGCACATTTCAGTCATGGAATATTTACTACACAACAAATATAAGATGATAAAAAAACTAAAGAATAACAATAAAAACTGAGCCACTAAAAAGCACCCTAAGGAAAAGCAACGCTTTTAAATATGTCCACAGTTTCGGTCCCCCCTCAGCTTCCCTGGCAGGCTTTTCCAAAGGCTGGGGGCATAATAACTTCCTCTCCATGCCTCTTGGTCCTCGGCTTTGGGATAGTTAAAAGGCCAGTGCCAGAGGACCTGAGGGACCTACTGGGTACATAACTTAAAAGCATGTCTGCCACGTATTGGGTGCACAATCGTGGATGGATTTAAAAACCAATAGAATAATCTTAAAATTACTTTTAATACTCACAGGCAGCCAGTGCAGAGACTTTAAAATCGGTATAATGTGTGCTCTCCGTCTGGTCTTGGTGCAGCATTCTGTAATGTTTTGCAGTTGACCAATGGCTTTCTTGGGTAGACCAGACAGGGGAGCATTACAGTAGTCAAGCCTGCTTGTAATAAAAGCATGGATGAGTCTCTCTGTATCCACCTAATAGAAGCGGCCGCACCCTGGCAATCTTTCTCAGGTGGTCAAATATATTTGTGTGATTCGAAATTGAGTTCAGAATCTAAAATAACACCTAGGTTTTGTACCTGGTGTTTTATCTTTATTCGCCATTAATTAAAATGTGTGTCCAGATTCTTTCTCTGTGCTCCGACTCCAACAATAAGTACCTCAGTCTTGTCTTTATTTAGCTGGAGGAATTTGTGATGCATCCAAGTATTTAAATTACTAGTACATTCTAATAATTTATCCGTGGAGCTAAAATCCTCTGGTGACACAGAAATGTAAAGTTGTGTATCGTCTGTGTAGCAGTGAAAATCAATGCTGTGCTTTCTGATAACGCTGCCAAGGGGTAACATACTGTATATAAACTGAATAGTATCGGACCTAAAATCTAACCTTGTGGAACGCCACATTTGTTATGTATTTACTCTGACAAAAAACTATTGACCGGTTAAATAGGTCCTAAAATAATTTAGAACTGGACCGGAGAGGCCAACCTACCTCTCTACTCTGTCAAGAAGTACATAATGGTCAACAGTGTCGAATGCTGCACTGAAATCCAAGAGAACAAGGACAGAGAGCTGTTTGGCATCTGTGTTGGAGCTAAGATAATTTATCACTTTATTAACTAAGGCTGTTTTGGGCCCGAAATCCAGATAGGATGTTTGAAAACATATTTCTCCAGAATTTAGCTTAAGAATGGAAGTTTGTAGATTGGCCGGAAATTGCTAAGAGCTGAAGAATCTAGATGACTTTTCTTCAGAAGGGGTTTCACCATAGCAGTTTTTAGTGCGGTGGGGAAGGTGCCTGTGAACAGGGAGAGATTAACAATAGCTTGCATTTTTTCAGATATGCAATTAAAAACTGTTTTGAAGAAGGTGGTGGGGATAGGATCGAGAAGGCAGGTAGAAGGCTTAAGATGTGATATCACTTTCCTGAGCATGTCTGTGTCAACCAGGGAAAATAAATCCATAGTGCCATTGCGTGGTAGGCTAGGGCACATATCAAACTTCTCATCGGGTCTTGCTTGACTGATACCCAGATACCCAGCCTAATGTTTGTTTGCTTATCTCTGAAATATGCCTCAAAGTTCTATTAAGCTATATTGAATTGTTTTAAGGTCATACCAAGGATAATTTTGCTATTTGATTCAGATTTGTAAGTCCCCTTGAAGTATCAAAAAAATATATATAAAAAATATTTGTTGAAAAATTGTATTTGGCCTTACTGCTATTATTCACTACATGGGACAACAGATAGTACCCCCCCCAAAAAAAAAATCTAAAGGAAGTTTGTTCTGAAGTGTCTATGCTCTATCTGAGAGATATAAGAAATATTTAGGAGACTTTTTGTACACATTTTTTTTTACATGTATTTAACCTCTTATTTTTGTCATTTAACAGTCTCCATACAGTATATACTGTATTTCCATATGTTGTTCAACAAGTACTGGAGGACAACCAACATGTGCATGTTCGGGAGAGTCTCACCTTTACACAGAGGGGTCATATTAGTGTGTAGCCCAAACAGTTTGGACAATACAGACAGAAGTTGGTAGATCGGCTGAAACGACTTCAGACGAGTCCCAAGACGCTGTGGGGGTCATAGAGCAAAACAGAGAACACCAACGTGTTCGTGAGAGTCTCATCTTTCCGTTCGTAATGCTACAGACAATTTTGTGAGAAGACCGATTTGTGGGATGTCTCATGGTCTGAAAAAGACCTCTCTAGCTCTGTCACCTTTCACCACAGATGCGGAGGTATTACATAGGCAGATGTGGTGGACTGATGTCTCTAGTTTATCCTGAAGGATTTTGCTGGTTTTTTATTTTATTTTATTACGCTAATTAGATTTTGGGCACGGACATGGACCTTAGGAGGTTAATTAATGAGGGTGACATTCTGACTGTTGGAAATCACACATCTCAATATACTCCATCAACTAGGATATTACATCCAAATTACAACATAACTCTTTACCTGTTCAATTGTCATTTTAATTTGGGTGACATTCTGACTGTTGTAAATCCCATATCTCTATATAATGCACCTACCAGGATATAACATCCAAATTACAACACTGTACATGGGATCATAACACACATCATCAATACAGACACATATCATGGCATCATAATTAATACATATATATATCATGATATTATCAAGGTGCTAGATTACAAACAGCTAAGATAGAGTAGCTTGTCTAACTAACTTGATTGATAGCCTGAAATGGCTTGGCAGCTAAAGCCAACTTCATAAAATTGCTAGGTGGCTATTATTGCAGAGCAACAACAAAACGTGTATTTTTTATTTATTCATCAAGTAGGAATCAATAGGCTACATAGCTTCCTCAAATTCATTGGCAAACATTCCACACACACACACACACACACACACACACACACACACACACACACACACACACACACACACACACACACACACACACACACACACACACACACACACACACGCTCACACATAGAAACACTTTCACACTCTTTCACACTCTTGACACACGCTGCTGCTACTCTGTTTATTATATCCTTTTTGCCTAGTCAACTTTACCCATAATTACATGTACATATTACCTCAACTACCTCATACCCTTGCACATTGACTCGGTACCGGTTCTCCTTGTATATAGCATTGTTTTTGTTATTTTATTGTGTTACTATTTCCTTTTTAATTTTTGCGAATTTTTATTCTTTACTCTGCATTGTTGGCAAAGGGCTCGTGGGTAAGGATTTCACGATAAATACACCTGTTGTATTTGGCACATGTGACAAATACTATTTTATTTTGAACTGCATATACCTACACCCAGGAGTCTATGGTGCGTGTAAGACACTACGCACACACACCCACACAAGCCCCGACCCTCCCACCCTTCCCACATACACCCACACCCAGGAGGCTTGTCTATGATGCGTGTAACACACTATGTAACACACGTCCTTGGGAGTTAATCGCTTTCAACTGAAGCAGGTTGACATTGTTCAGCGCCAAATGTGAACAAATTAAATGAGGCAATTAAAGAGTGAATAAGCCGGCGTAGAGCGTTGATAATTGTGGCCTGATACGCCAGCAGCAATTATAATGAAGCTGATGGTTCTACCTGGCTGGGTTAGTGATATTCCACAACATGGCTATCTGGGATACTAGGGTGTGTGAGTAGTGTCTGTGGGGGGTACTCGTTGCCTGGTCTAGTCAGTGTTCCCCCTCCACAAAATGCCGCTGCCAGATCTTTTTATAAATAATTATGATAAAACGTGGGCTGACATTTTTTTATTTTCAAATTAATTTAACATATGAAAACCCATCTCCAGGACAATGTGGTGTGTTTGGCTCCTCACAGGTGAAGGTGTGTGGCTGTGGTGTTCAGCAGTGTGGTTGTGTGTGGTTATGTACTGTGTTGTTCTCCAAATTAGAGTCCTTGCCACAAATATCAAACATATCCAAACTGCTAGAAATTTGCGGTGCTATACTCCCAAAATAATCCTCATACATATCTATGTATAACATGTATAACTTGTCCCCTTCGCCTCCTTCTGCTAGTGTAGGACAAGGCCTGTTAAATCTGCTCCACACTAAGGACAATGACAATTGCCCATAAACCTAAAGTCTTTCTCATCCAAGATGGCATAGCAGTCAGACGTCCTTTTGTCCTCGTCTTGTCGTGTGCCGTATATATATATATATATATATATATATATATATATATATATATATATATATATATATATATATATACATTTACACCTTTCTTTGCATATCTTTTATATATTTTATTTTCCAAAAACTCAACTTCAAAACGTTTTCCTGCAACCCGCCTCACCAATTACAAAAAAAAGTATTATTTACCTCAAATCTGAAAATCCACAATAGAAGCTAGCCAGAAGCTAACCATAAGCTAGCCAGAAGCTAACCTGAAGCTAGCCAGAAGCTAACCTGAAGCTAGCCAGAAGCTAACCTGAAGCTAGCCAGATGCTACCCAGAAGCTAGCCAGTTTACTGGCTAACGTTAGTATTTCAGCGAACCACGGTTTGTGGTCATCAGCTATTCCTTTAGCTCGTTAATCTATCGCCACTTTTGTACAACGCGACTCAGACCAGAACATACTGGACCTATTTTTCTCCATATCCCCGGATTTCAACCGCAAGCTCTGGACATTTACACCTTGATTTCGCAGCTAGTTAGCTGCTACCCATGTGTCTATTGGCTTACGTCGATCCCGGAGAAAACATCAATTATTCCGGAGCTAGCCAGCTGAAGAGTTCCATCAGCCACTCCTGGGCTACAATCACCTATCCGGACCCGTTTTACTGCCAATGCGGAGCCCCACCGGGCCTTCACGACTGACTACCGACGTTATCTGCCCGAGGGAGTTATCCAACTGGCACCTCCGTCGCGACGTTACCTGAACGCTCATCTGGGTCCCGCTAATCGTTAGCTGTCTTATCGGCTGCTATCTGAATAAGTCTATCGGACAATTTTTTCTTGGGTCACTATAACTATATCTATTTTGCCAATTGGATTGATCCCGTCTACCACACGGAACCCCACTAATCTACCGACGGAAACGCACGAGGCGGCTAAAAACAGACCTCCATCTTATGCTAGCTTGCTACCGATAGCCCGGCTAGCTGTCTGAATCGCCATGACCCCAACCAACCTCTACTCACTGGACCCTTACGATCACTCGATTAAACATGCCTCTCCTTAATTTCAATATGCCTTGTCCATTGCTGTTCTGGTTAGTGTTTATTGGCTTATTTCACTGTAGAGCCTCTAGCCCTGCTCTCACTATACCTTATCCAACCTTTCAGTTCCACCACCCACATATGCGATGACATCACCTGGTTTCAATGATGTTTCTAGAGACAATATCTCTCTCATCATCACTCAATACCTAGGTTTACCTCCACTGTATTCACATCCTTCCATACCTTTGTCTGTACATTATTCCTTGAAGCTATTTTATCGCTCCCAGAAACGTCCTTTTACTCTCTGTTCTAGACGTTCTAGACGACCAATTCTCATAGCTTTTAGCCGTAACCTTATCCTACTCCTCCTCTGTTCCTCTGGTGATGTAGAGGTGAATCCAGGCCCTGCAGTGCCTAGCTCCACTCATATTCCCCAGGCGCTCTCTTTTGATGACTTCTGTAACCGTAATAGCCTTGGTTTCATGCATGTTAACATTAGAAGCCTCCTCCCTAAGTTTGTTTTATTCACTGCTTTAGCACACTCTGCCAACCAGGATGTTTTAGCCGTGTCTGAATCCTGGCCTAGGAAGACCACCAGAAATGCTGACATTTTCATCCCTAACTACAACCTTTTCAGACAAGATAGAACGGCCAAAGGGGGCGGTGTTGCAATCTACTGCAAAGATAGCCTGCAGAGTTCTGTCCTACTATCCAGGTCTGTTCCCAAACAATTTGAACTTCTACTTTTAAAAATCCACCTCTCTAAAAACAAGTCTCTCACTGTTATAGACTGCTATAGACCACCCTCTGCCCCCAGCTGTGCTCTGGACACCATATGTGAACTGATTGCCCCCCATCAGCTGATGTTCTGAAAGAGCTGCAAAATCTGGACCCCTACAAATCAGCCGGGCTAGATAATCTGGACCCTTTCTTTCTAAAATTATCTGCTGAAATTGTTGCCACCCCTATTACTAGCCTGTTCAACCTCTCTTCCGTGTCATCTGAGATTCCCAAAGATTGGAAAGCAGCTGCGGTCATCCCCCTCTTCAAAGGGGGGACACTCTTGACCCAAACTGCAACGGACCTATATCTATCCTACCCTGCCTTTCTATGGTCTTCCAAAGCCAAGTCAACAAACAGATTACCGACCATTTCGAATCCCACCATACCTTCTCCGCTATGCAATCTGGTTTCAGAGCTGGTCATGGGTGCACCTCAGCCACGCTCAAGGTCCCAAACGATATCTTAACCGCCATCGATAAGAAACAATACTGTGCAGCCGTATTCATTGACCTGCCCAAGGCTTTCGACTCTGTCAATCACCACATCCTCATCGGCAGACTCGACAGCCTTGGTTTCTCAAATGATTGCTTCGCCTGGTTCACCAACTACTTCTCTGATAGAGTTCAGTGTGTCAAATCGAAGGGTCTGTTGTCCGGGCCTCTGGCAGTCTCTATGGGGGTGCCACAGGGTTCAATTCTTGGACCGACTCTCTTCTCTGTATACATCAATGATGTCGCTCTTGCTGCTGGTGAGTCTCTGATCCACCTCTACGCAGACGACACCATTCTGTATACTTCTGGCCCTTCTTTGGACACTGTGTTAACAACCCTCCAGGCGAGCTTCAATGCCATACAACTCTCCTTCCGTGGCCACCAACTGCTCTTAAATACAAGTAAAACTAAATGCATGCTCTTCAACCGATCGCTGCCTGCACCTGCCCGCCTGTCCAACATCACTACTCTGGATGGCTCTGACTTAGAATATGTGGACAACTACAAACACCTAGGTGTCTGGTTAGACTGTAAACTCTCCTTCCAGACTCACATCAAACATCTCCAATCCAAAGTTAAATCTAGAATTGGCTTCCTATTCCGCAACAAAGCATCCTTCACTCGTGCTGCCAAACATACCCTTGTAAAACTGACCATCCTACCAATCCTCGACTTCGGTGATGTCATTTACAAAATATCCTCCAATACCCTACTCAATAAATTGGATGCAGTCTATCACAGTGCCATCTGTTTTGTCACCAAAGCCCCATATACTACCCACCACTGCGACCTGTACACTCTCGTTGGCTGGCCCTCGGTTCATACTCGTCGCCAAACCCACTGGCTCCAGGTCATCTACAAGACCCTGCTAGGTAAAGTCCCCCCTTATCTCAGCTCGCTGGTCACCATAGCAGCACCCACCTGTAGCACGCGCTCCAGCAGGTATATCTCGCTGGTCACCCCCAAAGCCAATTCTTCCTTTGGCCGCCTCTCCTTCCAGTTATCTGCTGCCAATGACTGGAACGAACTACAAAACTCTCTGAAACTGGAAACACTTATCTCCCTCACTAGCTTTAAGCACCAGCTGTCAGAGCAGCTCACAGATTACTGCACCTGTACATAGCCCATCTATAATTTAGCCCAAACAACTACCTCTTTCCCTACTGTATTTATTTATTTTGCTCCTTTGCACCCCATTATTTATATCTCTATCTCTACTCACATTATTCCACTGCAAATCAACCATTCCAGTGTTTTACTTGCTATATTGTATTTACTTCGCCACCATGGCCTTTTTTTGCCTTTACCTCCCTTATCTCACCTCACTTGCTCACATTGTATATAGACTTATTTTTCTACTGTATTATTGACTGTATGTTTGTTTTACTCCATGTGTAACTCTGTGTTGTTGTATGTGTCGAACTGCTTTGCTTTATCTTGGCCAGGTCGCAATTGTAAATGAGAACTTGTTCTCAACTTGTCTACCTGGTTAAATAAAGGTGAAATAAAGGATGAGAGAGAGGGAAAATGGCCGACTGTCTAAATGTTTTGCTCCTCGTCTCTGCCTCACACATACTCTTATGTCTGCTGTGTGACAGGGGCAAATTGAAAACACATGCACAGGCAGGAACAGTCAGGAACGCATGCATGCTCATACACACACACTCACAATACACACACAACCCCCCCACACACACACAGACACTACTCACACACCCTAGTATCCCAGATAGCCATGTTGTGGAATATCACTAACCCAGCCAGGTAGATCCATCAGCTTCATTATAATTGCTGCTGGCGTATCAGGCCACAATTATCAACGCTCTACGCCGGCTTATTCACTCTTTAATTGCCTCATTTAATTTGTTCACATTTGGCGCTGAACAATGTCAACCTGCTTCAGTTGAAAGCGATTAACTCCCAAGGACGTGTGTTACATAGTGTGTTACACGCATCATAGACAAGCCTCCTGGGTGTGGGTGTATGTGGGAAGGGTGGGAGGGTCGGGGCTTGTGTGGGTGTGTGTGCATGTATACGTATGCATGTGTGTATGTGTGTTTGTGAAGCACCGCAAGCCTTTTCTGGGCGTCTGTTTCCCCCTCGCCTCAACACCCTCGTCACACGGCCCCTGTAGAAACCCATCTGCTCACGGTGACATCAGCTTAAGGCATGGGTCTAATTTAAATGTTCTACCCCTATCTCTATAGGACCAATCAGATGTGAGACCAATTAAAATGCCTTTTACCACTTGTCTTAGATAATAAGACCAGTAATATGAACTATATATAGAAACCAATCTGCTAACGGTCAGATGAGTGTTAGGCACGACACGTAGAACGTCCTGACACGTTGTTAGTGATTCGAACAATGTTGTGTGAACTACTTGGTCTCTGTAAATCTTGTGAGTGTAGATAGAAGTCATAGCGTTTCACTACTGGGACTGTCTCTACCACAACAAAGTCTCTTGGCTATGGCACTGAGCCCTGATGCTCTGGGCCTGTATTCATTAAACACCTCAGAGTGCTGATCTGGGATCAGTTTTTTATTTTAGATTATAATTAATAAGTCAGGGGAATTTGATCCTAGATCAGCACTTCCACTCTGAGAGGCTTTGTGAATAGAGGCCCTGGTGTGTCTCATTGCAGAGTCTGGTGGTGATTCTTGTCTCATTAAGATTGATGAGGAGAGTCATGACTGGGTTAGCTGTTAGCCTTAGCTGTTACCGGCCCACTGCCAAGCACACGCACATGCACACTCACGCAAGCACACACACACAGGCACGCACACACACACAGGCACACACACACACAGGCACACACAGATCCAAACACACACACATAATGCCAACCAGGAAGAGAAGAGTGGGCCATATGCAGAGCCCTGCCTGCCATGTAATTATCTGGTTAAATGTCTAATGAACGAGCTAATTTATGCATTTTTTCATCAAGTTATTTATGAGGGAAATTGAAATGTTTTCTACTTTGGCCTATGGGGCCCGGGGCTCAAGTGGCCCTGGGAGTGCGGTTTAGTTTCACCTTGTTAAGTGTAAAGGAGAACCATGGAGGGTAGTATGATGGAGTGGAAAACATATTCTGCCTTCCTGAGTTTGTGACGTATTTTGGTAACAGAATGACGGCACAAACAGCACAAACTGTTACCTAATTAGCATCTGCACTGTTCTTCAAGGACATGTTTATTTTTTTAATTTCAGTGGAAGTTGTTAAAAGTAGTCCTTGTGCATAAAGTTTTATGCTTTGTTTAACTTTGCAATCATTGATTTTAGTTTGCTATACATTGTATATCAAATTATACATCTGAGTTTCAGCACCATTCTGTTACTGTGGAATTGCCCAGATTCATGGGTTGTACTTCAATGGCTAGATGTACTTCATTTTAATTTGGGGAGCTACTTACATTAATCATGGTTGTTCTTTTGAAAAGGTCACACAGTATCTCTTTGGTTGCAACTTTATCAGGGTTAAGAGATACGTCCTGGGTCATGACTGGCTTCTCATGAAAGCTGTGAGAGAAACATGATCATTTAGTTTCATCTGGTTACTGATACAAGAGAAGACCATTGACAGGGTCAAGAGATATGAATGAGAGTATCCGTGCGTTTGATCCTTGTGGTAAACCATTTAGCTATTTAGATCCTGATGCCAATTTTATATCCCGAGTGCCACTTTCAGCAACCAGCACCATTTGTGTTGTAGTTGGAAAGCGTTGTTGTATTGTCGGTGAGGTTGCTTTATTATGTTGAAATATCAGGTAAAAAAATGACTAAGAGTGTATATATTTATTTAATCAGAGGTAGTACTAACGAGTAGAGGTTTGTATGGTCTAGGTGTACTTGAAGATGAAGGGGAGAAAGAAGAGAGAGAAAAGGAGGAGACCAGGATTCACCTGGATATGAACTCACCTACTGGGGGTTAGGAGAGAGGAGGAGAGGAGGGTACGGGGGGGGGGGTGAGAGGAGGGGAGAGGATAGGGGGGAGAGGGGATGAAAGGGGGTGAGAGGAGGGGAGAGGATAGGGGGAAGATGGGATGGAAGGGGGGGAGAGGATAGGGGGGAGAGGATAGGGGGGGAGAGGGGATGGAAGGGGGTGAGAGGGGGGGAGAGGGGATGGAAGGGGGTGAGAGGAGGGGAGAGGATAGGGAGGAGAGGGGATGGAAGGGGGTGAGAGGAGGGGAGAGGATAGGGGGGAGAGGGGATGAAAGGGGGTGAGAGGAGGGGAGAGGATATGGGGAAGATGGGATGGAAGGGGGTGAGAGGAGGGGAGAGGATAGGGGGGAGAGGGGATGGAAGGGGGTGAGAGGGGGGGAGAGGGGATGGAAGGGGGTGAGAGGAGGGGAGAGGATAGGGAGGAGAGGGGATGGAAGGGGGTGAGAGGAGGGGAGAGGATAGGGGGAGAGGGGATGGAAGGGGGTGAGAGGAGGGGAGAGGATAGGGGGGAGAGGGGATGGAAGGGGGTGAGAGGAGGGGAGAGGATAGGGGGGAGAGGGGATGGAAGGGGGTGAGAGGAGGGGAGAGGATAGGGAGGAGAGGGGATGGAAGGGGGTGAGAGGAGGGGAGAGGATAGGGGGGAGAGGGGATGGAAGGGGGTGAGAGGAGGGGAGAGGATAGGGAGGAGAGGGGATGGAAGGGGGTGAGAGGAGGGGAGAGGATAGGGGTGAGAGGAGGGGAGAGGATAGGGAGGAGAGAGGATGGAAGGGGGTGAGAGGAGGGGAGAGGATAGGGGGGAGAGGGGATGGAAGGGGTGAGAGGAGGGGAGAGGATAGGGAGGAGAGGGGATGGAGGGGGGTGAGAGGAGGGGAGAGGATAGGGGGGAGAGGGGATGGAAGGGGGTGAGAGGAGAGGAGGGGAGAGGATAGGGGGGGGTTTAAGGGGGTGAGAGGAGGGGAGAGGATAGGGGGGAGAGGGGATGGAAGGGGGTGAGAGGATAGGGGGAAGACGGGATGGAAGGGGGTGAGAGGAGGGGAGAGGGTAGAGGGAAGATGGGATGGAAGGGGGTGAGAGGGGGGGAGAGGGGATAGAAGGGGGTGAGAGGAGGGGAGAGGATAGGGGGGAGAGGGGATGGAAGGGGGTGAGAGGAGGGGAGAGGGGATGGAAGGGTTGAGGACAATAGAAGAGAGGAAGAGACAATAATAGAGAAGATAAGAGAACAGAAAAGGAGAAGAGACTCCATCTCCAGACTCCTGGTTCTAATGCCTTCAGTATCTCCTGTCTGATAATGAGGTTTAGATTGAAGCGCTAAAGGATGCAGTATCACAGCTAGTAACTCTCCAGCCTGGACACACACACACACACACACACACACACACACACACACACACACACACACACACACACACACACACACACACACACACACACACACACACACACACACACACACACACAAACAACAGTTCTCCAGCCTGGCTGACTCAAATAGACAAAGGCCAGAACCTGGCTATGAATTATAGATGAGTGGAGAAATGGGCAGGGGGTCTTCCTGCCGGGAGAGGAAGTGAGGTGAGGAATACTGATATCCCCAGTAGCTGGGCTCGTCCTCATTAGTCAACACCATGGTGTAATCAAACTTACCTCTGTTGTACAGTTGGTAGAGCATGACTCTTGTAACTCCAGGATAGTGGGCCACCTATAAATAACAAATGTAAATCACTTTAGATATATGATGTATTATACCCAGCTCTCTATAGGTAGTGGCAGACTAGGGACTATTGTGGGGTTCTCCTCCTGGCCATGGAACCACGGAACCAGGAAATCACAGAACCATCACGCTCCATCTACAAAAGGAATTCCTTTGCACCCACACTTCCTTCTCTCTCTCCCTCCCTCTATCCCCTTACTTCTTTCCCTCCCTCCCTCTATTCCCCTCCCTCTCTCCTATCCCCCTCCTTCTCTCCCTCTCTCCTCCCTCTATCCCCCTCTTCTCTCCCTCTCTCCTCCCTCTATCCACCTCCTTCTCTCCCTCTCTCCTCCCTCTATCCACCTCCTTCTCTCTCTCCCTCCCTCCTCTATCCCCCTCCCTCTCTCCCTCTCTCCTCCCTCTATTCACCTTCTTCTTTCCCTCCCTCCCTCCTCCCTCTATCCCCCTCCCTCACTCCTCCTCTATCTCCCTCCCTCCCCCCTCTATCCCCCTCCCCCCCCCTCCCTCCATCTCCCTCCTTCTCTTCCTCCTCTTCTCATCCCGGCTCTCCTCCATGGGATAGATTTGCATGTTTGATCTATGATCTCCCTCCCTCCCTCTTCTCTCAGTGGGTGAGGATCTACATTCTCTGTATGGTGTGAATGGTCCTCTGCCCACCTGCAGCTGTTTGGATAGGGATGATCATTACCGCTCTCTGCAGTCTGTCTGTCTACACACATCACATGCATTTCAATGGACACGGATATGGGAGTGTGCCCAGCCATATACCCACGTAGGGGGGATCTCTGCTGGGTATAAGCCGACCAGGTCTGCCCTCAACAGAGGAAAAATTATTGGTGTGTTTTTGGGGGCGTTCGGGGTAACGTATGATAATACAACTTTACATTCTTAATGGCCTTTGTCTCCTGGTTTCTTTTGAAGGGAAAATACTGCATGTAGAACACTGTTTTATGATCCGGTGTTAAACCAGTTTTGTTCAGTTCTATGAAGCTGTATTGTCCCAAAGCAAGTGTATGAGTCCCTCTGTCCTCCATGTTGTGAGTAATATGACCATACAGAATGGATTCCTACTGCCCACATATATAACACTACAGGCTCAACTTGTCATTTTCTGTAGACTGGGTATTGCAGTTTGACTACATCACACGGACATGAGCTGGATATTGGTGCTCTCTTCTTCTCTGCTGCTCCCTGGCTGAATCCCAAATGGCACCCTGTTCCCTACATTGTGCACTAAAGGCCCATAGGGCCCTGGTCAAAGAAGTGCAGTATGAAGGGATTGGGACCACAGACCTTCTCTTTTTCTCCCTGTTCTAAACATGAAGGAAAGATATTAGAAGTGGACAAGATCAAAAGCTTATCAAACAGCTTCAGGGAACTCTGACCTGACCTAGGTTGTGTCCCAATTGACATCCTATTCTCTTTATAGTGCACTACTTTTGACCAGAGCCTATTTGGCTTCAAGTCCTCACACGCATAAATGAACGTCTCAGCAGGAAAGAACATCTTCTGTAACTCTTTGTAACTCCCTCTTAGCAGCTCAGCCAAGCAACCCCAGGAGGATGTTATCTGAAATCATTGAAGTACATCGTCATTTTTAAATTGAATATCCTCTGTATGGAAATAATGAACATTTTGCATTTTATTCAAAGATGACGGTAGCTCAGTTTTGGGTCTTTTTGATTTGGCTGATGATCACAGCTTTGAGGATGAAACTAATTCAGTGGTAATGCACCCAGCTCATGATATGCTGTTAAAGACGACTTATGATCTTACCCCTGCTAAACCCTCAATATGGCTGCCTCTGTCTCAGGGGGAGAGAAGTAGGTAGTGCTTATAAAGTCGACAGTGGGTACTGGGTACTGATAGCTAGCATGGTTTGCAGTGCTCTCAGGTCATCCTCCTGTAGGATCTCCCTGTAGCTCAGTGTAGGACTGCTTCAAGAGGTCATGAGACCTGGGGATCTGAAGAAAGAGAATAATAAAAAACAACAAGCTGTCTTTGATGGTCCAGCTTTATAATCTGCCACTAGTCAAAACAATATCAAACATTACCTGCTGTCTAGTAAACAGAGCATGGAGACAGACTGACATGCCAGTTGGTGTTCCCACGCCATGGTGAGAATGTTCTAAGAGATAACATCTTAGAGATGTATACCTCCCACATCTCTCTGCTCTGAGAGAGAGAGAGAGGGAGAGAGAGAGAGAGAGGGAGAGGGAGAGAGAGAGAGAGAGAGAGAGACTTAGTCTGGCACCTGCCTGTAGAGTAAAACTGACAGTGATGCCAATCTGTCCACTTGGCATCAGTCCCTCATAAACACTTTCTTGACTTTTCTTTAGTCTGGCCTTATAGTCCACCGGCCTGCATGTACAGTTAGTGATGATATCCATATTGCTCTCACTTTTTAGCCTATAATTTATAGTTCAAACTTCCTGCCAACATTGTCAGACGTTGGTGAAATGACAATGGCTAACAGTGGGCAGGAGATGCTCTTCATTTCGCTGTTTTATAATGAGAGCAGAGCTATCCCTATGGCCTACAGTCACTCCCACTACCCTATATTGGCTTCCATAGTTCAAACTTCCACCAACCAAATTATCATCATCATTTACATTTAATTCAATCAGCAGACACTCTTATCCAGAGCGACTTACTGTAGTGAGTGCATACATTTTCATACTGGACCTACGTGGGAATTGAACCCACAACCCTGGTGTTGCAAGCACCATGCTCTACCAACTGAGCCATACGGGACCACTAGGCTGTTTTGGTACTCTAGGTTGTGGAGGCCAGTCCTGCAACTGCAGTCCCCTAGGCTGTGTGTTCAGCGGTCCCTGTCCCCCTGGTCACCACAGCAGTGTGATGTGTGTGTGCTCCTGGGGATTATGCATGTGCTGTCATGCAGGAGGTTTTATGACTCTAATCGATCCTCTCGTTCCCAGACCCAGAGAATAGACTTCAGTGGTGCTGCATTGATCCTACTCATTATCCTCCTTCTGCACATAGAGTCACGAACTTCACCTACACCCAGACTAAAAGGTCATAGATATTATTATAGTGAGGGACCAACATTCCCATTTGTCTGTCTGTTAGTCAGTGGATTTAGCTATGGGCCAACACCTTGTGCTGTGAATTTGGCAATGTGACTTTACCATTCTTAACGCTGAACACACACACACACACACACACACACACACACACACACACACACACACACACACACACACACACACACACACACACACACACACACACACACACACACACACTCCTTTCTCTCTCTTTCTGTGTGATGGCTTTTGGCAAACGTACATCCGGCCCATTTGCATTCCCTTTTGGCTTGTTGGCTGGCACGCATGCCGCCGCTGTGCCGTCCCTGCTTTGAACGGGCTCCCAGATGCACTTATTCCTGTACAGTGGTTCGTTTGGGAAACTTAGTTAATTAGTGTGTGTGTGTGCAACATGGCACTTACAGTGACTAATAGAGTCTCCAGGTACATAGAGGAGAGGAGACTACTTTAGGTTTTTTCTTAAAACTGCATTGTTGGTTAAGGGCTTGTAAGTAAGCATTTCACTGTAATATCTACAGCTGTTGTATTCGGCGTTTGTGAGAAATACAAATTGATTTGATTTGATGTGTCTATAGGAGAAGAGACTAGAGGAGAGGAGACTATATGAGAGGAGAGGAGACTCTAGGAGAGGAGACTCTAGGAGAGGAGACTGTAAGAGAGGAGACTAGAGGAGAGGAGTCTATAGGAGAGGAGTCTATAGGAGAGGAGAGCAGAGGAGAGGAGACGGAGAGGAGACTCAATTAGAGGAGAGGAGACTGTAGGAGAGGAGAGGTGGCTAGAGGAGAGGAGACTAGAGGAGACTATAGGTGAGGAGACTAGAGGAGAGGAGACTATAGAAGATGAATGGAGACTAGAGGAGACTATAGGAGAGGAGACTATAGGAGATGAGACTAGAGGAGAGGAGCCTGTAGGAGAGGAGAGGGAGAGGGAGAGGAGACTAGAGGAGGGGAGAGGAGAGGGAGAGCTCCTCTGTGCTTTCTGAATGAGAGTGACAGAGAGACTCACACAGCGGACGCTTTAATGGTTTCAAGTTCCACTGCGCATTAAGGATGTACATCTTCATTATTCAGCAACAGTTTGGGATTCCTAATGGCACTTTTCTCTTCCCTACTGATCTGAACTGTACCAATATTTCACTTCAAATCTAAATTGCTCTTATGCCCGTCATACAAGCTTTTCATTCATATTGGTGGTGATAGATTAATTGGTTGGCCTGTTGCTCTCTTAATGTCTTGATTCTATTGGATTGACCAGGTTCTACAGTGCATTCGGAAAGTATTCAGACCCCTTGACTTTTTCCATTTTGTTATGTTAATGCCTTATTCTAAAATGGATTACGTAGTTTTTCCCCTCATCAATAGACACAAAATACCCAATAATGACAAAGCAAAAAAGTAAAAACAGAAATATTACATTTACATAAGTATTCAGACCCTTTTCTCAGTACTTTATTGAAGCTCCTCGAGTCTTCTTGGGTATGACGCTACAAGCTTGGCTCACCTGTATTAGGGGAGTTTCTCCCATTATTCTCTGCAGATCCTCTTAAGCCCTCTTGGAAGGTGAACCTTCACCCCAGTCTGAGGTCCTGAGCACTCTGGAGCAGGTTTTCATCAAGGATCTCTCTGTACTTTGCTCCGTTTATCTTTCCCTCGATCCTGACTAGTCTCCCAGTTCCTGCCACTAAAAAACATCCCCACAGCGTGATGCTGCCACCACCATGCTTCACCGTAGGGATGGTGCCAGGTTTCCTCCCGAAGTAACGCTTGGCATTCAGACCAAAGAGTTCAATCTTAGTTTCATCAGACCAGAGAATCTTGTTTCTCATGATCTGTGTGTCCTTTAGGTGCCTTTTGGCAAACTCCAAGTGGGCTGTCATGTGTATTTTACTGAGGAGTGGCTTCCGTCTGGCCACTTTACCATAAAGGCCTGATTAGTGGAGTGCTGCAGAGATGTTGTCCTTCTGGAAGGTTCTCCCATCTCCACAGAGGAACTCTGGAGCTATGTCAGACTGACCGTAGGGTTCTTGGTCACCTCCCTGACCAATGCCCTTCTCCCCCAATTGCTCAGTTTGGCAGGGCGGCCAGCTCTAAGAAGCTTCTTGGCGGTTCCAAACTTCTTCCATTTAAGAATTATGAAGGCCACTGTTCTTGGGGATCTTCAATGCTGTAGAAATTGTTTGGTACCCTTCCCCAAATCTGTGCCTTGACTCAATCCTGTCTCGGAGCTCTACTGACAATTCCTTCGAGCTCATGGCTTTGTTTTTGCTCTGATATGCATTGTCAACTGTGGGACATTATATAGACAGGTGTGTGCCTTTCCAAATCATGTCCAATCAATTGAATTTACCACAGGTGGACTCCAATCAAGTTGTAGAAACATCTCAAGAATGATCAATAGAAACTGGATGCACCTGAGCTCAATTTTAAGTCTCATAGCAAAGGGTCTGAATACTTATGTAAATAAGGTGTTTCTGTTTTTTAGTTTTTATAAATTAGCAAAAATGTATAAAAATCCATTTTAATCCATTTTAGAATAAGGCTGTAATAAGATGTGGAAAAGGTCAAGGGGTCTGAATACTTTCTGAATGCACTGTATGTGGTGTTCTGGACCACATTCTGATGTTCTGACATGTTCTGACAATGTGACAGCTGTTGTTGATGAGTTTCTCAGGAGTCTGTGCCAGCTATTTCATCTGTGGGTGTTGTACCTAGCTGTTGTTGTTTTCCCCTCAAATCAGAGATGCACTCACGGTGTTCATTTCAACCATTGAGCGTCAAGAGAGCAAGTGTAAATGTTTTTCGGGCCAGTAATAATGTGTTTTGCCATTGGACAAAAGCCATAGCTTGTTAGCGCTAGGAGCTAAGAGCTGCCTTTGGCATCAGGTAGTAAGGGGAAGAGATGAGCCTACAGCTTGTCTAACCTCAGCTTAGGACAGAAACACCCTGGGGGATGTCTGTGCTTTTTCTACACTGTTAGCCATTTTTGTATTTTTATCAGTAGCTTACTGCATTAATCAACAGTATGATACTGTGTAAACTGAATACAGTAGATTACCATAGGCTACACAGTAAAATATCATACATTTGTTTAACAGCACACTGTAAGACCTTTCTGTAATTTCAACAGTAATACACTCTAGAATGCACAGTAAAATACCATAAATGTGTTTTACAGTATTAATTATGTTGTATTGCAGGAAAATGTTGTGGGCGGGGAAATAGTCTCTGGCTCATTAACATATTTTAAGGTGTGCCTTGTAAGAGGCTATATTTGTTGCACCCGTGAGTGAGAATGTTGTATTACCAACAGAATACGGCAATATACTGTATTTTAGGAATTCTACAAACCTTGTCCTGAAACTCTACAGTAATTTACTGGCCAATTGTCATCAGTAATTTACTGTAAATGTCAGAGAAAATGTTTTACAGTGTAGCTGTGCCCTGCTCTGCCCTACTCTGCTCCGCTCCACTCTGCTCTACTGTACTCTGCTCTACAGCTTTGATGCCCTTCTCAAAGCAAAGCGGCTTCAGGCCTATAGCCCGGGAGAGAGGCAGGGAGGGAGCTTTACAAGCAGCTTCACATGACTGGCGTAATGACTTAAGTGCTCCCCTCCATGGGGGATAAAAACTCTCCTTTCAAAAGGCCACCATGGGGATCAGTTTAGCCAGTGCACCACCTCCACCTCCCATCCATTAACCCCTCTCCACCCACCGGTAGGCTCAGGTCCTGGGCAGGAGAGGAGACTTGGGGGTGAGGAGGTAGTAAAGGGGCTGCTGGGACAAACACACGCACACATACATTGCTTCCCACCACTGGCTCCACAGATCAATAGGATCCTGGACATACTGAGGCTAGCCATCAATCAGCAGCAGCACTGAGGCTAATTTATGCCCATGCTCAGCCGATCAATCCGCACCGGGGCACTGGGGTGTGAAATTCAAATTATTATTACAGCCAGCCAGTTCCATTATCAGGGAATGGAGAAGGAAGGAAGGATGTGCAGCTCTAGCTGGCTCAGCGATATTGGCTCCCTTCCCTTATGAGGGGCCAAAGGCTTGGCCTCTGTGGTCCGATACAGTGGGGGAGTTATTACCCCAGTTTGTCATTGTGTCCTCAGACTCTCCTCTTGCCTCCTGCTACTGAGCGGCCATCTTGGTACTGGTGTAGAAAGGTCTAGATGAAGCTTAGCTAGAAAAACAGCACATAAATATAATAGGGAATGCAATAACTGTGTGCGTGTGACCTTTGCATTTTGAATAGGTAAAGATGTTGGTAACTTCTGAATTTGCAGCAAGATTAATGCCGTACAGCTACTACCAATATTCAGCCACTCAATATCAATAACGATAGAATAATTGTGATGTTGACTTATTAACAACGAAGCCTACCAATCTCCATTTGTCTCAGTTCTTATACATACAGTGTAAGACTGCATCCCAAAATGCATACTTGTGTTCTATCTAGAGCATATAGCAATTATGGAAGTCAACTGTCATTTTTCAAGTGAGATTCCAAACATAGGAACGTGAAAAGTATGTACTACATTTACCAGGAATTCTATCAGCGTACTTGGGAGGTCTGGAAAACAAAGCATACATGGAAGCCTACTTTTTTCGTTCCCTTCGCCGGGGAGGCTATCCCAAAACACCTTGCGACGTAACAGAATTCCAAAAACTTCTGAGTTGGGGGCGGACTGAAGTCCCCGCTTGGAAGAAAATGTTCCAGAGGAATAAGGAATACCTTTGTAAAATGTAAGTATTACGTTTATTTATTCACCAAATTACTTTAAAATGTTTATCAAGTTACTTTCAAATTGGAAATCCAGCTAGCTGTAATCTGTTCAATCTTTCTAGCCAGACAAGTTATTTGTGTGTTCTTACATAATCAGTCAATATATGCGTGCAGTGTCTGTTTACCTAACGCTAGCTAACTTTCTTCTTGTCACTTCCCCTCCTCTCGTGTTTCCTCATTGCATATACAGAAAATGTTTTGATTAATGAAATGATAAATTAAATGTAAACGGGTGACAACTTGATCAAGCCTATGAATATGCAAAACTGTTTACAAAACCATTGCACATTAACAAAGGTAGTTGTAGTTCTCAGAAACTTAAACCTGCACTGAAGTTTGAGCAGAGGTTAATTTCTTCCCCCTTGGCCTCATGATTCTGCTCTGTTCTCCTCAGGTTGAAGCACATCTCACCCCATCACCCAGACAGATGTAAAGAACTTGGAAACCTCCCATCTACCAGGAATATCACTCTATCCCAGGAATTTAGTCAGGAGTTTATTCAGCAGTGTGCAACATCAATATGTTAGAGGTAGATCCACATGTTATACTCTGTCATGTAGAATTGTCAGTTCATTGTAACGTACAGTATAAAGCTCATTCTAAATATAGACGTGGGTGATTTCTACCCAAGGTACTGCACCGTGTTTTTACAAACACCATGTTCAACTATTCATTGTCTACAATTTAGAACACAATTGGTTGAATGAGGTGTTAGTGAAGGGCTGGAACAAAAAATGGTAAATTCTTGTCCCGTGTAATAAAGAAACTGTGGCTGTCATGGAAAAATGCCCTCATGTACTGAACAAGCTTTTGAATGTTGAATGTTAATATCCATGATCCTTCTCTTTTATTATTTCTTATTGATGCATTGTCGATAAGGAACCTGCAAGTAAGAATTTCATTGGACCACGTGTCTCCTGTACATACAACTAAAACAACTTGAAACTTTACCTCTTTTGTACAATGGACTGTGTTCTAAGGATTCATGCACAGATACAGGAAAACCAATATAAAAAAAACACAAGAATATAGCAGCAGACCATGCAGCTTGCGAAAGGAGGACCCCACACAACATTATTATGTGTGGTGTCAGCTTAATTCACTAACACAAACAGGTACTGAGAAAATCTATTCTGTTACTTGTTTACTTGTTATTCGTGTTAATAATTTCCATTCTGGGATAGTTGTTCACTAAATTGCTAGCACTAGTTGTTCACGCTGCTACATTGGTTACAATGTAAACAGACGTAGCTGGCTAGCATTAAATCTAACTTTGTTGACGCCGGCTGCGTGATGATGCATTTCCTGTTTCGGTTTGAGGTCACATCGAAGTATGCAAAACATTTAGCAGATCTGAAGTGCTCTGCGTTGTCCCATACTAGACAGTATGTTCTCAGGTGTTCTCGGAAGATCACCCTTCAAAGAATGGAGAATGCAAGTGTGCATTTTGGAACACAGATACCAGTACTGGGGAGGCCTGGTTGGGTGTGATATGATGTGTAGCTAATCACCAGGAAATAATAAATAATTCACGAGAGAAATCAGGTCAAGAAATATGTGGGACACTGGGCTGAAGGGAGTTGTAGTTTTCATTAAGCAAATATTCAACCTAGTTCAGTGCAGAAACATGGTAAATAAATACAATGACCATAATCTACTGTGGCAGTTTTTTTCAGCTCAGAGACTGATCAGAGATTTTACACTCGCCAAAAGCTGTCCTAAATAAGCCCATTGCGTTTCTATGGGCTTATTTTGACCTAAGCTTGTCGCCTGCCTTCCCATCTTTGGGACAACATGGGCATCTCGTCATTGTATACATGTCTCTGGACGCATACACCTTTGCACCTGCTACGTTAGGTTAGATACACATAGACCGCATAGACCGGATGAGAGAGGAATGTACACAACACAACAACGAGAGGGACAGAGACAGGATACCTTATCTACTTTGAAGAACTAGTAAAATTATTTTGTCAGACAGCTCTACAGCATACTTAGGCAGGCTAGCTAAATAAGATGACTAAAGACAGTACAGTATGGGGAACACAGAATGTTAGCTGGTCTGGCTGGCTGACTGCTTCTGCCTGAGCAGAGATGACATGATGACTTTAAGCAATGATAAAGTCATCAAATAAAAACGAAGTAATATACACAACTGAAATATTGTATTATATAATATGAACTGAAGGTTGTTGAACACACACACACACACACACACACACACACACACACACACACACACACACACACACACACACACACACACACACACACACACACACACACACACACACACACACACACACACACACTCTCTCTCTCTCTCTCATACTCTCACTAGTCTCCTAGACTTTGATGAGAGTTAATTAAGATTGTCCCAGACAGAGCCAGACATAAACATGGAGAGGATGATGTGTCCAGTGTTTGAATGTGTTAGTAGAGAATCGATGGCTGTTATCATGCTAGACTGCTCAGGGTCAGGGTGTCTCAGTGACTGTGTTAACTCTGTTACTATCCCCTAGTCTCTTTTCTTTTCTCACAATAAAGTATTCCATTATGTCAAAACATTTTACAAAAATGGGGGTGAAATAAATTCCATTGTGTTTCAAGGAGGGAATAGATGCTGGCATTGAGTCAAAATGTTAGCCACACACCAAGGACAGATAATCTATTTTAAATGTTTCCACATTTTAGTGCCTGTGTCGAAAACTGTCTCTACAACTGAACTGAATCTGAGTGATTGATTGATGTCATTTCTGTCTTCAAGTGGCATATGATGGGGTTGTTTCAGTCCACATTCACATTTCTCCTGAAGTGCTCGTGTGTGTGTGTGTGTGTGTGTGTGTGTGTGTGTGTGTGTGTGTGTGTGTGTGTGTGTGTGTGTGTGTGTGTGTGTGTGTGTGTGTGTGTGTGTGTGTGTGTGTGTGTGTGTGTGTGCCTTTGTGTGTGTGAAGTAATGTGGTAAGTAGGTATAGGGAGCAGACTCTCAAAATTCTTTCAGCAGAACGATAGTTCAGAGAGAGTCATTAGAGAGACTCTGGTCAGCCAGTGGTCTGGGTTTTTCTCTCCTCTCCCTCTACTCTTTTTCTGCCCTACTCCTTTTCATTTACCTCCCATCGGCCCATCACATATGACAGCCCAGCCAATACCGAGATGGGGGGGAATGGTAAATTAATTTGAATCAATAGCCAGCACCTATGTAGTGGAGTGTAGAGGCCTGGAGTATACACCCATTGACTGAAGTAGAAATCCCCCCAGCTAACAATGCCAATTCACACACAAGCATGTTAAAACAGGATTAGCCCACACAGAGATGTGTGTTGACTGGAGATACTGATCTCTGATGGGAGGGGGGAAAGGAGGGGGGATTGGAGGTGGTTGGGTGGGATAGGAGGGAGGGAGAGGGGGGGGGGGTGGAAGACACAGATACCCTCAGACAAATCAAATACAATTTTGAAAGGAACACATCCTAAACATAGGTCTTTGTTAAAATGTTTGGGGTCAACCTATTACAAACATATGTGGAATTGGCTATCTAATTGGTTTAATAGTTTTGCTGACATTTTCCAATGGTTCAGTGTAGCGTTGAATGTGCTTGTCTCTCCGCTGGGGGGTCTTTTATATGTCAGGTAGAAAACTAGGTGTTTATGGAATGTCAGGAAATGCCGTTTCACTGTGATTGATTTTCCGTCCTGCTGCCCTGAAAGGGTTAAACTCTTCTGCCCTGTTATAATGCCACCCCTGCATAGTAAGATTGCATTTGGTCATCACTGCCAACTCAAATTTGCAACCTGTCTGTCTGGTAGAGAGCGAGCAGAGAGGGAGGGAAACTGAAGAAAAAGAGGAGGAATGAGTGACGGCAACAGAGAGAGAGAAAGAGAGAGAGACAGACAGACAAACTGACATACAGAGAGAAAGAGAGAGAGAGACAGACAGACAGACAGACAGACAGACAGACAGACAGACAGACAGACAGACAGACAGACAGACAGACAGACAGACAGACAGACAGACAGACAGACAGACAGACAGACAGACAGACAGACAGAGAGAGAGAGAGAGAGAGAGAGAGAGAGAGAGAACTGTCTCTGCCAGGTTGGCACCTGTCCCAGCTTGAGTCTGGGTGTTTTACTCCTTTCTCTACACCTTCACAAACGTCCCATCGTATGTTGCGTTAGTAGAAACGACCAGATTGCTTTCAGACAGCAAAACACATTGCATCGCTGTGTATTCCTTATGCCAGATTGGTTTTATGTAATGAAACACATTGGACTGTTATATTTCCATCTGCGCTAAAACACTGGTTCCCAAACCGAACATAAGTGCATGCGTTTTGGCTGGGTTTATTGCATTGTTATATTCCTTCTTTACTAAAACACTGGTTCTCTAAGCTTCCACAACCAGTTTACAGCCTAACAGCAGATGTCTAGTAAGAGTACTGTTTTGACCATTGAAATATGATCTCTAGAACAAACGTTGAACAAACCTATGACCATGGCAATTTGACTGCTAAACGTATGCCTTGAATAGGGATACCCATTCTAGTGATTCTATTTATGTGGTTATAACATAATGATATATCCTATGCATAAGCTGACTACATACATTTAACGAGTTGATAGAGACCGTATTTATACCCAGAGGCTTGTAGTGGGTGACAGAGGGTAAAGGGATACAGGTCATAGAGATCCTATTAAATTAAAAAAGTTCTGTATGTAATTCTACTGCAATATACTGTATATGTCTACTTGGGGAAAAGTATATCATGTGATTCTCTCCTTGTCTTTCTGCTGCAGGTATTGTTGTTCATCTTTATTCGTTCCTTTTGGTTCTCCCTGGACGAGTCAGAAACAGGGCCACGGCAGACTGCAACACGATGAGTAATACTTAGTTTTATGTTGGGGGCCACCAACCGTGAAATATGCACACTTGCACACAGACACTTGTGCACACATACAGCACACACGTTCATATAGTTGGATCCCTACATGTAAGGATGTACTATATTGTATATAACTGGGCCTGTCTTTCTTGGTGTCAGCGCGTGTGTGTGTGTGTGTGTGTGTGTGTGTGTGTGTGTGTGTGTGTGTGTGTGTGTGTGTGTGTGTGTGTGTGTGTGTGTGTGTGTGTGTGTGTGTGCCTGTGTGTCAGGCTCTGGAGGGGTGGTTGGCTGAAAGACGGTCTGTGGTAAGCCAAGGCAACATAGTGAAAGCCTTCATTATGTGCTCCTGCCTGTCCTGTCCCTCCCAAGAGCTGGGGATCTGTGATGTACTGACAACAACCACCAGCCAGCTAACACACACCACTGTTACAGTCACCTGTCACTGCATGCTGTGGAACATGGTACATAAGGAAGCACTGTATGTGCAACGCCCTTATATGGATGTTTACATCATACACGTCGTTGGACAAAATTGTAAGTGCATATAGACGCACACATTCAGACACAAGTACATGTGTACTCTTGCTTTACCATTGTACATATTGTACATGTGTACTGTTAATAGAGCGATAATCATATGAAATGCGAATACATGCTAATGCTTATAACACAACACACACACACACACACACACACACACACACACACACACACACACACACACACACACACACACACACACACACACACACACACACACACACACACACACACACACACACACACACACACACACACACACACACACACACACACACACACCATCACCTGGAAGAAACACACATGGGCTGTTACACATTGGCACAACTCAAGCACCTTTACCTTATCTGTTCTAAGCAAACACTGGCAATCTCGAAGCATTTTCTTTTTATGTGTGTAGCTGGGATAATATTTGGGACCTGAGGTTGGTTTGGCTTAAGTAAATATTGTAAACAAATAAAATAAATAAAATGGTTGGGTGTTTTTTCTCACCTCCAAAAGGTTTTACACTCTGACTAAAGCATAGGATTTAATGCATACTTTAAAAGTGTTTCTATTACAATTGTGTCAACATGAGAGCTTTTTTGTCACATAAACTGAAATTACTATTAGAATTTTTGCAACCAGAAAATGGCAGAGAGATTTCTGCGTATTACACCTTTAACAAATCACAAAATCATTTTACATATCTTGCATTACTCATCCCATATGTATATACTGTATTTTATACCATATTGCCTATGCCGCTCGGTCATTGCTCATCCATATATATATATATATACACTACCGTTCAAAAGTTTTGGGTCACTTAGAAATATCCTTGTTTTTGAAAAAAAAGTAAATTTTTTGTCAATTAAAATAACATCAAATTGATCAGAAATACAGTGTAGACATTGTTAATGTTGTAAATGACTATTGTAACTGGAAACGGCAGATTTTTTTATGGAATATCTACATAGGCGTACAGAGGCCCATTATCAGCAACCATCACTCCTGTGTTCCAATGGCACGTTGTGTTAGCTAATCCAGGTTTATAATTTTAAAAGGCTAATTGATAATTAGATAACCATTTTGCAATTATTTTAGCTCAGCTGAAAACTGTGTCCTGACTAAAGAAGAAATAAAACTGGCCTTCTTTAGACTAGTTGAGTATATGGAGCATCAGCATTTGTGGGTTCGATTACAGGCTCAAAATGTCTAGAAAAATGACTTTCTTTAGAAACTCGTCAGTCTATTCTTTTTCTGAGAAATGAAGGCTATTCCATGCGAAAAATTGCCAAGAAACTGAAGATCTCGTACAATGCTGTGTACTACTCCCTTCACAGAACAGCGCAAACTGTCTCTAACCAGAATAGAAAGAGGAGTGGGAGGCCCCGGTGCACAACTGAGCAAGAGGACAAGTACATTAGAATGTCTAGTTCGAGAAACAGATGCCTCACAAGTCCTCAACTGGCAGCTTTATTAAATAATACCCGCAACACACCAGTCTCAACGTCAACAGTGAAGAGGCGACTCCGGGGTGCTGGCCTTCAGTATTTCCTTGGATTTAATAACTGGTTTGACCCTCCTTTGGCAGCAATAACCTCAACCAAAGTTTTATGTAGTTGCGGATCAGAGCTGCACAACCGTCAGGAGGAATTTTGGACCATTCCTCTTTACAGTTCAGCAATATTCTTGGGATGTATGCTGTGAACCGTTCTTTTGAGGTCATGCCATGGCATCTCAATCGGGTTGAGGTCAGGACTCTGACTGGGCCACTCCAGAAGGCGTATTTGTTTTCTGTTGAAACAATTATGTTGTTGATTTACTTCTGTCTTTTTGGTTGTTGTCCTGTTGCATCACCCAACTTCTGTTGAGCTTCAATTGGGGGACACACTAACATTCTCCTGCAAAATGTCTTGATAAACTTGGGAATTCGTTTTTCCGTCGATGATAGCAAGCTGTCCAGGCCCTAAGGCAGCAAAGCAGCCCCAAACCATGATGCTCCCTCCACCATACTTTACAGTTGGGATGATGTTTTGATGTTGGTGTGCAGTGCATTTTTTTCTCCACACATAGTGTTGTGTGTTCCTTCCAAACAACTCAACTGTAGTTTCATCTGCCAACAGAATACTTTGCCAGTAGCACTGTGGAACATCCAGATGCACTTTTGCAAACTTCAGACATGCAGCAATGTTTTTTTTGCGACAGCATTGGCTTCTTCTGTGGTGTCCTCCCATGAACACCATTCTTGTTCAGTGTTTTACATATCGTAGACTCGTCAACAGAGATGTTAGTGTGTTCCAGAGATTTCTGTAAGTCTTTAGCTGACACTCTAAGATTCTTCTTAACCTCATTGAGCATTCTGCGCTGTGCTCTTGCAGTAATCTTTGCAGGACAGCCACTCCTAGAGAGAGTAGCTATAAATTAACTTTCTCCATTTATAGACAATTTGTCTTTCCGTGGACTGATGAACATCAAGGCTTTTAGAGATACTTTTGTAACCCTTTCCAGCTTTATGCAAGGCAACAATTCTTAATCTTAGGTCTTCTGGGATCTCTTTTGTTCATGGTTCACCTCAGGCAATGCTTCTTGTGAATAGCAAACTCCAATTTTGTGAGTGTTTTTTATAGGGCAGGGCAGCTCTAACCAACATCTCCACTCTCATTTCATTGATTGGACTCCAGTTTAGCTGAGTCCTTTTGGAGAAGTCATTAGCCTAGGGGTTCACATGCTTTTTCCAAACTACACTGTGAATGTTTAAATGATGTATTCAATATACACAAGAAAAATACAATAATTAGTGTGTTATTAGTTTAAGCACACTGTGTTTGTCTATGGTTTAGACTTAGATGAAGATCAGATCAAATTTTATGACCAATTTATGCAGAAATCCAGGTAATTCTAAAGGGTTCACATACTTTTTCTTGACACTGTATGTAAATAAGATATTTCTGTATTTAATTTTCAATAAATTAGCAAACATTTCTAAAATCATATTTTCACTTGTCATTATGGTATATTGTGTGTAGAAAGGTGAGACAAAATATAGATTTAATACATTTTGAATTCAGGCTGTAACACAACAAATAATCAAGGTTCTGAGGTAACCGAGAGAAACCAAGAGAGGTGGTGAGGTAACCAAGAGAATCCAAGAGAGACATTAAGTAGCTGTCAGTCGATACGAGGAAACAATCGGAGGTTGTATTTGACGAAAGTTTTATTAAAAAGTATTGATTTCAGCAAACAAAGAAAGACACACAGATACACAGGACAAACATAGGGACACGGCAAGGGTTTAAGGATGTACATTTTTACAAGTATCATCTGACAGCAACTCGATGTAGTCAGAGGTTCAGTCTGCCCACAGTCATCTCCGCTCAACTCCACTGATGTAATGTTGCTACTGTAACGGCTGTCATATTCGTTCTCCTCCTCAGACGAGGAGGAGCATGGATCGGACCAACACGCAGCGAGGTATGTAGACATAATGATTTATTAAATGAAGACGAAACACGAAGAACACTTGAATAAACTACAAAACAACAAACGACGTTAAACAGACCTGAACTTGTGAACATAAAAAACAATGAACGCACGAACAGGAAAGAACGAACGAACGAGACGAGACAGTACCGTGTGGTGCAACAAACACAGACACAGCAACAATCACCCACAAACAAACAGTGTGAACAACCTACCTCTAACACCTCCCAAACCCGGATCCGGGATCCCCCCCATCAAAAAAGCTGACTAGCATAGCCTAGCCTAAAGCCTAAAGCCACAGGGATATCATATAATAAAATGTTCATGAAATCACAAGTCCAAGACACCAAATGAAAGATACACATCTTGTGAATCCAGCCATCATTTCTGATTTTTAAAATGTTTTACAGGGAAGACACAATATGTAAATCTATTAGCTAACCACGTTAGCAAAAGACACCACTTTTCTTACTCCACCATTTTTTTACTCCATCAGTAGCTATCACAAATTCGGCCAAATAAAGATATAAATAGCCACTAACCAAGAAACAACCTCATCAGATGACAGTCTGATAACATATTTATTGTATAGCATATGTTTTGTTAGAAAAATGTGCATATTTCAGGTATAAATCATAGTTTACCATTGCAGCCACCATCACAACTCTCACCAAAGCGACTAGAATAACTACAGAGACCATCGTGTATTAGCTAATTACTCATCATAAAACATTTCTTAAAAATACACAGCGTGCAGCAGATGAAAGACACAGATCTTGTGAATCCAGACAATATTTCAGATTTTCTAAGTGTTTTACAGCGAAAACACAATATAGCGTTATATTAGCATACCACAATAGCAAACATCACAACTGCATTGATTCAAGGCAAAAATAGCAATAACGTATAAACCACCAAAATATATAAATTTTTTCACTAACCTTCTCAGAATTCTTCAGATGACAGTCCTATAACATCATATTACACAATGCATATAGAGTTTGTTCGAAAATGTGCATATTTAGCGCCACAAATCGTGTTATACAGTGAGAAAAGTAGCAAAGCTGCCCAGAAAATGTCAGGAGAAATCTTTGAAGAGGCACCTATTCTAATCAGTAACTATTCCAAAACTTGACTAAAAAATACAGGTTGGACAGCAATTGAAAGACAAATTAGTTCTTAATGCAATCGCTGGATTACATTTTTAAAATTAACGTTACTTCAAAATACAGCGTGCGATAAAGCAAGGCTACACTGCAAGTAATGGCGTCTTATGCATTTGACTTTTTTCAACAGAACAATGAATTATCAGCATAAATAGTTCTTACTTTTCGATGAACTCTCATCAGAATCTTGGGATAGGTGTCCTTTGTCCAAAAGAATCGTTGCTAGGTTGGAGAACGTCGTCTTCCACGTTGCAATTATCAGTAAACAATAGCATGAGAGAGCGAGATACCCAACTTCCTACAGCGCCAAGAAAATAAATACCCGAAAATCGCAATATACTGACATAAACTGATATAATTCGGTTCAAAATAACAAGATTATGATGTCTTTAAAGCATATATCGAATAAAAACACAGCCGGAAATGTCTAAGATCTATAACCGATGTTTCCAGAAGAACGTGCCAAGGTCCTCAGTGCGTCAGAGCGAAGGGGAAAAGAACGATACACCTCGTTTCCAATCAATTTATAGACTTTCAGCTCTGCCTAGAGACTCCATTTCAAGACCCTCTATTCGCTGACACCCAGAGGAAGGCGTATGCAGTGCATCTCAACCAATAGAGGACAGGCAATTTAATAAACTGTTCTGGGAACAGCGAGCAGATTTCAGCATTTTCAAATCCCCATAGGAAAATTGCTCTAAGTCCAGTTCTGTTTCACTCACAGACATAATTCAAACGGTTTTAGAAACTAGAGAGTGTTTTCTATCCAATAGTAATAATAATATGCATATTGTACGAGCAAGAATTGAGTACGAGGCAGTTTAATTTGGGAACGACTTTGTACTATGTCGAAATGGCACCCCCCTAGTGGCAAGAAGTTAATATGGTTCTCAATCAGAGGAAACGTCAAACACCTGCCCCTAATTGAGAACCATATCAGGCAACACATTGAACCCAACATAGAAACACATAACATTGACTACCCACCCAGCTCACGTCCTGACCAACTAAACAAAGTTAAACAAAGGAAAATAAGGTCAGGAACGTGACAGCTACATTGTGGATTTGAGATATTTTCGTAACTTGACTTTAACATTAATCTGAGAACTGTTATTTAACTAATCAATTAACTGTGTTTAATTGTAACCCAGTTAAATTAATCATGTAACAATTAACTCATTCGGATCTGGGGCACCACGAGAGTGGTTCTTTAAAGATTTACCATCTCCCGAATTAAACTCTAAAAAGTCTTTATTAACTATCACATCTATAAACAGTCAACTTATTAATCATAACCTCGTATCATATCATCATTCTGAACAGTCGTGTCCTCCTTGCATCTGCAAAAACAGAGCCTTACTTATGATTCAGTACTACACAAATTGGTTTAATTATTTGTTTACTAGCTAATTAAATGGTAACACATGATAAACATACTCACTTCATACATTAAAACAGGTCCCTAGCGGACAGACAACAATATGTCTGCTTGTTACAAAAGAGATGGAGAGGGCGAGAGAGAGCGGGACAGAGACACTTAACGTTGGTACATTTAGAAACTACTCTCACTTACAGTAATCACATACTTTGCACATGAACCGCTGCCCTCTTTGAGTAAGAAATCATGAATGTATTTAAGTGAAATGCCGAGTTCGCCGGCTCTCTCTCGGTGGACTGGGCCGCCTTGGAAAGGGAGTTGGGCCTTTTCGCGGCACACTTGTAAGGCTCTGATTGTCCAAAAGGGTTCCAACAAGTCTTTTATCGTTGTTCTTCTCTGTAGCTCGGTATCAGGTGACTTGTCATGTAGTCCTGAACAGAACTATAGTTTATTTTCCTTCCATTCGCTCTTGAAGATGCTTATTTCAAGACAAGCTAGCCAGCCGTTTCGATGGTTCCCAGTGGGGTGATGAGAGTAGCATAATACGATGGTTTGAGCAGAGTAGTAGGATTGTCCCACTTAAATTTGCTTTCGGAATATACTATACTTAGGACAGCTAATCAGCCATACCAGTGATGTAACGGCGGCCTTCCCTCTCTTCACTAGAAGAGGGTGTGAAACAGGGATCGGACCAACACGCAGCGTAGCCAGTGCTCAACATGTTTAATTAACAAAACTACTGTGAACACTAAACAAATACAAAATAACAAAAGTGGCAAACCGATACAGACCTATCTGGTGCAGAACACAAACACAGAGACAGGAAACAACCACCCACAATCCCCAACACAAAACAAGCCACCTATATATGATTCTCAATCAGGGACAACGATTGACAGCTGTCTCTGATTGAGAACCATATTAGGCTGGACACAGAAACAGACTAACTAGACACACAACATAGAATTCCTACCCAGCTCACGTCCTGACCAACACTAAACAAGCAAAACACATAAGAACTATGGTCAGGACGTGACAAGTGATTGTCCTAGAGGTGAGTCTATCGTCTCTACCTCGTGTTGAGATTCAACGTTCAGATCACTTTAATGTGTAGCTGCAGCATAAGATTTTGCTGGTCTAGTATGGTAATTTCTTAACCTATAAATTTATGCAGTCTTTTCGAAAGGTGGCGGCTCCATCAGGCTGACACACTCTCTGACCTCACTCAGGGGCGTGACTTTCACTTGCAAAGTTTATGTAAAACAATTACCTCTTATAGCTCCTCAATTCACATCCCTCTCTTAACAAAAACACTTTCATCATTGTTCATATTACATGCACAACACAGAGTATGGAAACTTCATACATGTAGTGGGTATACTATCCAAGTTAGGGTATTTCCTTCATGACATTTTTCATGACATCACAAAATAACAAACAAAATTACATTAGTGTTTTATAGATCGCCTCTGACCATTCCCCACATTCTATGTTAGAAATATTGTTCCAGTATTCACTTTTGAACATGTTAGATTTCCGTCGGGGAAAGTCTCTTGAAACAAAGGCCATATTGAATATTGGAGAGGGAGACCTGAATCTTATCCCCTTGATTTATGACAGGATGTGATTTGTTAATCACCACTATTTCTTTCCTCCCCCCTCTGTGGGTGAGAGGGGGCCTGATTGAAGTTATTCATTGCAAACCTGATCTGACCTATTTGGATTCTTGTGGAGAGTCATGACAACGTCCTCCCCCAGCCTGGCTGTTATCTGTTGCCAGAGCCAGTGACCAGCACTGTAGGACAGGACAGGGGGAAAATCTGTTCCCACATTATGCTCCTGAAGAGGTCAGACTTCAAGGGACCCCCCTGTTCTGGCCTCTCTATTCTAAAGCTGTTCACTATCACTGTGTGGTACTCTACTGTACAATCTACAGCTGGAGGTGGGGGTAGGGGACGTGCTGAGGGTATGGAACAAGCTTAATGCTCCAACTGCCCATATCAGTACTCATTGATGCCTAGTGCCTAGTATGCCTGCCCATACCAGTACTCATTGATACCTAGTATGCCTCCCTATATCAGTACTCAATGCCTTCTGCCTAGTATGCCTGCCCATGTCGGTACTCATTGCCTAGTGCCTACATCCCCATGTCTACCAGCACACTGTGGGTGTGAGTGATCACCTATTGTTCATTGTTTGTGGGGAACTTCAGCGTAATGCCAGTGAGATTATTCTCTATTTGTTAGGTCACACTGCTCTGAAGGCTGTGACCATCACATTAAAGTGTCAGACTATTGAACTGTAAATCACTATGGATGAATAACGCCTTGTCTGCGTCCCAAATGGTGCCCTATTCCCTATATAGTACAACACTCTTTACCAGGGCTCTGTAGGTAATATGTTGCCGTTTGGGACGCAGACATTGTAGTGAGGTGGTTTGTTATTTAACTAAAAGGTCAAGCAGGGTTTGCAGTCTGCAGTTCACAGCAGTCCCATGTCCACTCTGTTTGTCAGTGTGCGTGTGCGTAGGCTAGAGACTAGGTGATGGTTTCGTTCTAGACTCACGATACTGCTTGTATAGGCTAAAGGTGAGCATAATATGGGATGAATGGATTAGCCTTGTCACTCAAAATACATATATCCTATCCTTGTGCTGTGCTCACTAGACCCTAAGTCACAACCAGACTGGTGAGGGGATGGCAGTTGTAAACGTTTTTTATGTTCAGTGTTCCAGGCATTGATACAATGACCATAAAGTCGTCATAGACACTCTGATATCAGACCGGTCTGGACATGACCCGCCAGGTTAATGAGAACCCCTGTCAGTCATCAGTCACTGATCAGACAGCTGTTCTGGCACACACGCTATAGACATGACTTCACAGCAGTGATCATAAAGCACCCATCAGCTCTTTCACACATGCCCATAAAACACACACACACACACTCCAACCTGTTACACCAGTAGGAGAAGGCGGTAGAGCGATCAGTCTGGTCATGAAAACGTCTACACAGCACTTCGTCTCACTGCGTTGTTGTCTGTCGCTACAGAGACCTGGCACACACCAAAGAGAAGTTGTGAAGGTGTGTGTGTGTGTGTGTGTGTGTGTGTGTGTGTGTGTGTGTGTGTGTGTGTGTGTGTGTGTGTGTGTGTGTGTGTGTGTGTGTGTGTGTGTGTGTGTGTGTGTGTGTGTGTGTGTGCGCGCGTGTTTTTTGATGTTGCGTGAATGCATGTATGTGCGTTTGAGGAGAGCAGGACAGAAAGTCAACAGTGCATCGGTCAATCCTTACACAACTCCTGCTGTGACATCAGCAAGTCCTTTCTCTACTACCGTACACTGTCATTGAATCATAGAAAATCAATGTGGAGTCATTTGATATATAGTGTCATCATACTGTACCGTAGAGACATTTGATTAAATGACAGGATTATAACAACTCACTGTATTAGGTCTGACAGCTTTACTGCAATTTCTAGTTATTACTCACAATATTGGACAATGACTTTTCTCTTTGGTGTAGCAACTGATCACCCCACTGCTGTTTGATGGCATAATGAAACAGCCTATCGTTGTGAATACTATCTGGGATAGCAAAGAAAAATCACATGAACTACTTGAAAGACTAATTAAGATGTAGTCCTATTACTGTTGAGCGATTATTATATTTTACTGCTTTTTGAGGTCGGTTCGGTTTTGGTTCGATTATGAAAATAATAATGTTAAAACATTCAATGCAACATTAAATGTACTATGCATTATGTGGGTTGAATGGTGTAACGACACAGAATCAAACAATGAATAAAAGTCCCACTGTGGTAGTGACGGCCCATTACTGCGTATCCCTTATTAACCATCATGCATTCATATTACTTTACTTTAATACAATATTTCAGTTGTTCTGTTTATTACATTAATTATTTTATGACTTTATTATTTCATTCCAAGTCATCATCTCATCTCTGTAGAGCTGCTGTCTATGCTGTCTGACAAGATCAGGATACCAACTATATCTGGAGCCGTATACCTGTTAACCAACATTGAGGACATAACAGTTCACCTGACAAAAGACTGAATCGAAATGTTACTCTGTTGATTTTATGTGCATTTTACATTTACTGTACTTTTCGGCGCATTTGTTGATAACAACATCTGAAAATACTCTGTATACATTCAGTAACATGATAAGAGTATCCCTGGAAAATGTGGGGTAGGTGCAACATAAGACAACATTTCTTTAAGGGTTTGAGTGAGTGAACTTACTGGTCTCTCCAAATGGCCACACTCCTCTCCAAAATGTACACAGTTCCTAAGTCATTTCAATGCACTTTTATGACTCAAAGAAGAGTCTTCAACTATAGGGTGGTTTTTTGAGCTCTCCTAGCTGTGGTGTTGAGGAACTAAAGCAAGCACACTTGTAGTTGTTTTGTTTGGACACAGCCATGCATCCCCACCATCACACAATTACTGTTGTTGTGTACGAAATCCCAAAACTGTAAATCGCAATTAGGATCAAGTGGGCATCATTTGAAAGCTTGTTCTGTTGCCATCATGAGCTAAGTTATAACATATGATCTTATAATGTTAGACTTTCACATTGCAACTCATAGAAATAGATTGTAATTTTGGTGTGCATTGAAAGAAGTCATGAGTGCATTCAGGTGCCTGGTCTGCAGCAAATTTTCACAATAGACAAACAAAGGCTCATTCTGTTCAAAACAACCCAGGGTTTGACACCATGTCATCTTGTTACTGTAAATTAAACATAGTGTTCCTACTATAAATGTTGACACTGTATATGAAATGACATGGACATTTTAAGTGCACATTTGGACTCATGTTGTTTGGATTGCTTGTATGACATCAAAGCAGTATATATTATAATCCTCAATGCCTCATCTTTCAAAATACATTGAGTCCTCTTAATTTCCCTCACTCAGACAACAAAACATTTGCAAAAGTTGCCCAGTTAGGCAAAGGGATGGGGGGCAACTCCTTGTCGCGCGATGTGCTCAAGTTCAGAATGGCTGTCAGTCAAAACCCATACAGTGCTGTGAAGTGCAGAGTCTGAGCTCCGACCTCATTTATAGCATGTTACTGTACATTCATGTTACTTATCAGTGCCTAAATCTGCCATTTTCTATCTGTAAACAGCTATGAGTGTACAGGACTACAGGAGTCAAAAGTGTTGTATTTGGTCCCATATTCCTTGCACGCAATGACTACATCAAGCTTGGGACTCTACTTGTTGGATGCATTTGCAGTTTGTTTTGGTGGTGTTTTGGGTTATGTTTTTTCCCAATAGTAACTGAATGGTGAATGATGACTGGAGTAATTGTATTTTGAAGTGAGTAGATTAGATGTTTCTGAACCTCGATAATCCTTGATTTAGATAAACCATGAATGAATCATGAATAATGAGGAGTGAGGAAGTTACAGAAGCTACAACAAAACATGCTAACCTCTCACCATTACCAATGACAGGGGAGGTTAGCATTTCTAGGGGACATTATCTTTTTGCCTCTGTAACTGATCTATCCACGATTATCCATAATGGAGGGTGCACCCTCATGAATGTAGAAGTGTTCAGAAACATCTTATATTCTTACTAACAATACTAGGGACTCCAAAATGGCACAATACATTATTCACCATTCATTTCTTGTTGGGAAAAACAAAACCCAAAACACAACCAAAACAAACTGCAAATGCATTCAACAAGTTGTAATTTTTCTAACAAAGAAATGTAATTTTGGATCAATTTGCTCAAGAAAGAAATGAAAAAGTATACTTGTTGTTGTGTTATTTGTTTAATCATGTTCCTTTATATATTATTAGGACTTAGATGAAGATCTGATCACATTTCAAATGTATGCAGAAATAAAGAAAATCCTAAAGGGTTCACAAACTTTCTCTCACCACTACATCACGTCCCTGTGGTGTACTAGCAAAATCCCCTCTGTGTCTGAAAGGTGTTACATCTGTTGAGATGATGTGGTACTGCCAACTCAACATGACAGGGCTTGCACTTATCCCAATGACGTGTGTGTGTGTGTGTGTGTGTGTGTGTGTGTGTGTGTGTGTGTGTGTGTGTGTGTGTGTGTGTGTGTGTGTGTGTGTGTGTGTGTGTGTGTGTGTGTGTGTGTGTGTGTGACCATCAGCCATCTGTACTTGTGTGTGTGCAGATCTGATGGTTTCCTGAAATCTCTCTCAGAGAGCGGTGATGTAATAAACACACAGTACTTGCCGAGTACAGAGGGAGAACCATCAAATCAAATCAAATGTATTTATATAGCCCTTCTTACATCAGCTGATATCTCAAAGTGCTGTACAGAAACCCAGCCTAAAACCAGTGTATGATCGCGGGATGATTCGTTTTAAGTCTAATACTGTGGGTAATGGAGTCAGCAATGACTAGGGTTTTCAATTTGTCAGAGCTAATGAGAGAGCTAACCATCCCAGTAGAGGGAAAACCAGTCTGACCATGGCAGAGATAAACCAGTTTCGCTGGCAGACAGGCTGACAGGGACAGCCTGCTAGCATACCTAGGTTCAAGTACTATTTTACATATTTAAAAGACTTTAAGTGTTTGCTCTAGTCTGCTTGGTTTGACAGAGTTTGAAGGATTTGCAGTTTTGGGACTATTATGTTGATCCATTAAGCCAGGCAAGCACAATCAAGCTCAGATAAAGTGTTTTAAATGAGTTAAAATAGTACTTGAACCCAGGTCTGCAAGCTTGACTGAGGGACATGTCACATCTGGTGTCACACAGCAAGTCACCGTAGGTAATAGAACTCACTCTCTTCCACAGCACCCTCTGCTGTGTGCTTTTAAACTGTCTGTCACACTGACATGGTGTGGGTGTTCTCTGGCAGAAAAGGTTGAGTTGACAGTTGATATTTGTTTAAATGAAACGAACAAGGTCATCCAAAGACTACGTATCAAATAACTGATACAGATTGGTAACAGTGGTCATAGTTGTAATACAGTACTTCAGACAGAGACTATATCCTACACTACATGTTGTGGCCAAAAGTTTTGAGAATGACACAAATATTAATTTCCACAAAGTTTGCTGCTTCAGTGTCTTTAGATATTTTTGTCAGATGTTACTATGGAATACTGAAGTATAATTACAAGCATTTCATAAGTGTCAAAGGCTTTTAATGACAATTACATCAACTTGATGCAAAGAGTCAATATTTGCAATGTTGACCCTTCTTTTTCAAGACCTCTGCAATCCGCCCTGGCATGCTGTCAATTAACTTCTGGGCCACATCCTGACTGATGGCAGCCCATTCTTGCGTAATCAATGCTTGGAGTTTGTCAGAATTTGTGGGTTTTTGTTTGTCCACCCCCCTCTTGAGGATTGACCACAAGCTCTCCATGGGATTAAGGTCTGGGGAGTTTCCTGGCCATGGACCCAAAATATCGATGTTTTGTTCCCCGAGCCACTTAGTTATCACTTTTGCCTTATGGCAAGGTGCTCCATCATGCTGAAAAAGGCATTGTTCGTCACCAAACTGTTCCTGGATGGTTGGGAGAAGTTGCTCTCGGAGGATGTGTTGGTACCATTCTTTATTCATGGCTGTATTCGTAGGCAAAATTGTGAGTGAGCCCACCCCCTTGGCTGAGAAGCAACCCCACACATGAATGGTCTCAGGATGCTTTACTGTTGGCATGACACAGGACTGATGGTAGCGCTCACCTTGTCTTCTCCGGACAAGCTTTTTTCCGGATGCCCCAAACAATCGGAAAGGGGATTCATCAGAGAAAATGACTTTACCCCAGTCCTCAGCAGTCTAATCCCTGTACCTTTTGCAGAATATCAGTCTGTCCCTGATGTTTTTCCTGGAGAGAAGTGGCTTCTTTGCTGCCCTTCTTGACACCAGGCCATCCTCCAAAAGTCTTCGCCTCACTGTGCGTGCAGATGCACTCACACCTGCCTGCTGCCATTCCTGAGCAAGCTCTGCACTGGTGGTGCCCCGATCCCGCGGCTGAAATCAACTTTAGGAGACGGTCCTGGCGCTTGCTGGACTTTCTTGGGCGCCCTGAAGCCTTCTTCACAACAATTGAACCGCTCTCCTTGAAGTTCTTGATGATCCGATAAATGGTTGATTTAGGTGCAATCTTACTGGCAGCAATATCCTTCCCTGATGGAACCAGGTAACCATGCTTGACAGTGAACAGTGATTCCAAGCACCACCCTCCTTTTGAAGCTTCCAGTCTGTTATTCGAACTCAATCAGCATGACAGAGTGATCTCCAGCCTTGTCCGCGTCAACACTCACACCTGTGTTAACGAGAGAATCACTGACATGATGTCAGCTGGTCCTTTTGTGGCAGAGCTGAAATGCAGTGGAAATGTGTTTTGGGGATTCAGTTCATTTGCATGGCAAAGAGGGACTTCAATTAATTGCAATTCATCTGATCACTCTTCAAAACATTCTGGAGTATATGCAAATTGCCATCATACAAAGTGAGGCAGCAGACTGAAAATTAATATTTGTGTCATTCTCAAAACATTTGGCCATGACTGTACATATATTACATAATCTAACAGTAATATTTTATTATTTTATTTTATTTAACCTTTATTTAACTAGGCAAGTAAGTTAAGAACAAATTCTTATTTACAATATGTGGTATAAGATAGAGAATAATTCAGTTGAAGTTGTAGAATTGTCTGTTAAACAGATAAATCCTTCACTCCTACAGATGTAGGATCTTAATTTGATCGCCCTGTTTCAGGAGAACTTTCCTGCAATACAGGAAACATAAAACTTGTAGTGTATTAGAGGTTTAAAAAGGCATCTGAGGTTATTAATTTCCGCTTTGAAATTTCTAACTTGATTTACCCTTACGAAAAATGTATCAACCCCTACAAAAACATCCATGAACTGTAATTATTTATTTTATTATTATTATTATTATTTTAATCCTGCTGTAGAAAACTGTCTCAAAGTAATATCCTACATCTGTATTAAAAGGGCACACAGACCTGACTCTCACCATGCATCACTCCATCCTTCCCTTCTCATATCAAAGCCTAATCAGAGGAGAGCTGATGAAGACCTCCAGCACACATATCTCTTATCTCCAGTTTGGCTGCTCACTCCTCACCATCAGCAGTACAGTACATCTCTTCCTGAGAGGCGAAATGACGGCATGTGTCCCAAATGGCACCATATACCCTAGAGTGCCCTATGAGACCTGGTCAAAAGTAGTGCACTATACATGGGATAGGGTGCCATTTGGGGCACTAACAGGTGAGTGTTGGTAGGAATGTCCAGTGGAGTTGGTTCATTAAAGAGCTCTCAGCTCCTCTAGTGCTCTCTCCCTCTGTTCTAACCACTGTTACCACCAGGAGTCCCCTCCTCTCCCCTCCCCTCCCCTCCCCTCCCCTCCCCTCCCCTCCTCCTGCCTCTCCCCCGTCACCCAAACCAAACTTGTTCAAAGGGAGCAGCACATCAGAGACAGAGCCCCCACAGCCTAGGTTGCTAGGAGATAAGCAAGGACCACGTCGACTGCTGATGACCTCATCCTCATTAACGGCGACCTTCAGGGTTGCCAGGTGACCAGACGGTCATGACCCAAGCAGGAGATCGTAGGTTGCTAAATAAACATAGCTACCAGGTCTATAATTGGTCACGGGATCCCAATCTTCAGCCTTGGCACTACCCTAGCTTTGCTAGATACCTGGCACTACCCTAGCTTTGCGCTAGCCGTCTCTCTTATCTCTGTAATGCCCTAATCCTCCCTCTGTCTCTATTAATAACATCTGTCTGCGCAAGCTAGTAGTGTGTCTCTGTCTGAGATGAGCTCCGCTTTACTCTCCTCTCCTCCGCTCACATCCTCTTATATTGTAGAGTCTCTCCCTAAGACTCCTCTTCTCACCCACCCAGTAAACCTCAGAGCAGTCATTTACTGAGAGGAGAGTCAGGACTTAACTAGAAAGGGAAATTATGCTCTTGCATAATAGACTCAAAGCCCTGAGGAGGATGGAGGGAGGGTGACAAGAAAGAGGTGGATGAAGAGAAAAGGTGAGTGAAACAAAGATAAGAAATTGTGAGGACATCTTTCAGGGCTGTTATTTTCTGGGTAAGGCAGGAAGGAGTCCCCTGGTGGAGGAAGTGACATGGATGCCTGGAGTGGCGGATGAACTCAGTCCTACACACTCTCTCTCTCTCCCTCTCTCTCTCTCTCTCTCTCTCTCTCTCTCTCTCTCTCTCTCTCTCTCTCTCTCTCTCTCTCTCTCTCTCTATATGTGTCTCTATTAAAACCTCTTCTCTGGCTTTGTGTCGTGGAGAGAAGGAGGGAAGGAGAGGAGAGAAGGAGGGAAAGAGAGGAGAGAAGGAGGGAAAGAGAGGAGGGAAGGAGAGGAGAGAAGGAGGAAAGGAGAGGAGGAAAAGGGGGATCCAACAGGGGCATGTTCTAATGAGATGGCATAGTGCGGGTGTGCGTGTGTGTGTGCACTTGTGCACGTGTGTGTGTTCTCTTGTGCACGTGTGTATGCCGCTGCTTTGGGAAGGGTCCCAGTGTTGAAACAGACATTCCCCAGACCCAGCCCTCTAGGGACCCCCATTCAATCAGCCAATCAATTGCTTCTTATTTCTACATTACACCTCTCCCAAAGGACTTCTCGTGAACGTGTCAAAATTAAGGCTTTCTAAATGCCATTATGGAATTCAGTTATACCGGTCATTATTGAATAATCTCACATTTTCACACTGCCTTGAGTACTGTAGCTGGCTTGGGAAAGTATTGAAAAAACGTATTGAAGTTGGGGATATTTTCTGTGTACACCTGCTACCTGCTTTTCCTAGAGCCAGGAATTTTTACTGATGAAACGACTTTACTGGACTTATGACTCCTGGCCCTAGCTAGGAAAATAGTGGTTTGTATTTATATGAGTTAACAACACTATACCTACAATACAGTAGCTGTACATACATTCTCTACTCATGGGATCTCATTTTTACTAGGCTTGTCTTTATTTTATTTTTTACATTACAGTGTAATAATACTTGAGGTTTAAAATGCACATTTGAACATGAGCACGAAGGCATAAATACGTTCAGCTTGTTATAATTGTTTATACCACAGCGTTGTTGAATACTTGTTTCTGATTGGCTAGAAGGGCATTCTAGAATTAAGCAATAAGGCCAGAGGAGGTGTGGTATATGAGACAGAGCCCCCACAGGCTAGGTCGCTAGGAGATAAGCATGGACCACGTCGACTGCTGATTATGTCAACCTCATTAACGGCGACCTTCAGGGTTGCCAGGTGACCAGACGGTCATGACCCGAGCAGGAGATTGTAGGTTGCTAAATAAACATAGGGAAATAGGGCAGGTGGATTCCCCAGATTCCCCAGCTACCAGGTCTATAATTGGTCACGGGATCCCAATTGTCAGCCTTCTAGACTGTGGCTGAATGGCAGTGAAGGTCCCTGGGTGACTCCGAGCCTGGGAGTAGACCTGAAGGGGTTACTGTAGGACCAGGATCTCTTTCCCTGTCAGAGCTGGGGTCATTCCAGTTCCATTTCCAATTCCTGTCAGTCTAATTAAACAAGGACTTTCTCCATTTCAGTGTTCACTTCCTAATGTTTCTTGAATTTATAAATGAGTCAACCCTGCTCAATATGGCCAATACCTGCAACATGTTCTCTTCATCATCCCATGTATAAACTCCCCATCACCTCTGAGACTCTCACCTCCTGAATTGCCCTGCACCCTAGCCAGGCCCCCAGAGACCCCCAGTGCTAGTCTCCTAGTATACTTGCTAGGAGGGGATATACTGCCAGCCTTAGTCAGAGATACCTGGCTCGACCCTAGCTTTAAGCAATAAGGCCCAAGGAGGTGTGGCATAAGCACGACACAATGTGGAGTGCCAGGATATAGCCCTTAGTCGTGGTATATTGGCCATATACCACAAACCCCTGAGGTGCCTTTTTGCTATTATAAACTGCTTACCAAAGTAATTAGAGTAGTAAAAACATGTTTTGTCATACCCGTGGTATCTGATATACATGATACATTTAACATATCATTACAGTTGGTCACAATATACACAGTATACACCATCAAGGCCATGGGTACTGATTGTGTCCTCCGAGATGGTTAGAAACAACATAGCATCGTCATGTTTGATTGAATAGTGTCTTCAGCTTAGACACTGCCCCAGGAGACAATGACTGATGGAGAGGGAGCTGAAAGTACACGTAGACAGGCAGGGACGCATGTACACACACGCTCACACATGTATGCACGCATACGCAGACACACTCACACACACACGCACACATGCACACATTGAGGTTGTCTTCAATGAGCAACGAACTGATGTGTTCATCTTCCTGTGACCATCACTCCCACAATGCAACACTCAATACCTCATTCAATGTCACTAATGAAGACAGAACCCTTTCTCTTCCCTCATTCGCCTTATCACTTCTCCCCTCTTTCTCTCTCTCTCTCTCTCTCTCTCTCTCTCTCTCTCTCTCTCTCTCTCTCTCTCTCTCTCTGTCTCTGTCTCTGTCTCTGTCTCTTTTTCTCTCTCTCTCTGTCTTTCTCTGTCTTTCTCTCTCTCTCTTTCTCTCTCTCTGTCTTTCTCTCTCTCTCTTTCTCTCTCTATCGATGTATCTCTCTCTTTCTCTCTCTCTTTCTCTCTCTGTCTTTCTCACTTTCTCTTTCTCTCTTTATCTCTCTCTCTCTCTCTCTCTCTCTCTTTGTACTTCTCTCTTTCTGTCTTTCTCTCTCTCTTTCTCTCTTTATCTCTCTCTTTCTGTCTCTCTTTCTCTCTCTCTCTGTCTTTCTTTCTCACTCTTTCTCTCTTTATCTCTTTATCTCTCTCTCTCTCTCTCTCTCAATTTCAATTCAATTCAATTCAATTGACTTTATTGACATGGCAAGTTCATTATTACTTACATTGTCAAAGTATACATATCGAAAAATAAAAATGAAATATATATGTATATATATATAAAATATATATATATTTATATATAAATAAATGGTGGGACCAACACCAATAATAATAGTAGTAGTGGACATGGGATTACCATTAACAACAACTATATAACAACAACTATCTCTCTCTCTCTCTCTTTCTCTCTCTCTTTCTCTCTCTGTCTTTCTCGCTCTCTCTTTCTCTCTTTATCTCTCTTTCTCGCACTCTCTCTCTCTTTGTACTTCTCTCTTTCTGTCTTTTTCTCTCTCTTTCTCTCGTTATCTCTCTCTTTCTCTCTCTCTCTGTCTTTCTTTCTCACTCTTTCTCTCTTTATATCTCTCTCTCTCTCTCTCTCTCTCTCTCTGTCTCTCTGTCTTTCTTTCTCACTCTTTCTCTCTTTATCTCTCTCTCTCTCTCTGTCTCTCTGTCTCTCTCTCTTTCTCTGTCTCTTTCTCTCTCACTTTCTCTCTCTCTCTCTTTCTCTCTTTATCTCTCTCTTTCTCTCTCGCTTTCTCTCTCTCTCTTTATCTCTCACTCTCTCTCTCTCTCTCTAACACACTTAACACACTTTACTGGTTATATGCTTTTTGATACACTTATTCTTTTCACACAAGTGTCAATTCTTTGTGTTGGGTTCAGCTTAGTCCATGCTTATTCAATTCAAGACAACAAAATATAGGAACTATGTGTGTGTGGCCTGTGGCTTGCTCATTATGATGTGGTAGTGGTGGTGGTAGAGGAAGCAATGCATAGATTTAGCGCTATGGTGATCTCCATTTCCTCTCCCTGGTAATGTAGGTAGGTCGGTCGGTCGGTCTGTCTGTCTGTCTGTCTGTCTGTCTGTCTGTCTGTCTGTCTGTCTGTCTGTCTGTCTGTCTGTCTGTCTGTCTGTCTGTCTGTCTGTCTGTCTGTCTGTCTGTCTGTCTGTCTGTCTGTCTGTCTGTCTGTCTGTCTGTCTGTCTGTCTGTCTGTCTGTCTGTCTGTCTGTCTGTCTGTCTGTCTGTCTGTCTGTCTGTCTGTCTGTCTGTCTGTCTGTCTGTCTGTCTGTCTGTCTGTCTGTGTTCAGCATGCAGGGAAAGAAAGACAGATTATCACGCCTGATTTGTACTAAGCAGCTCCACCCGCAGCTTAGTGACATCAGTGAGAGTGCCACTTAAAGCCTTATAGCCACACACACACATTGCGGGAATTCTATGCAAAAGACACACACACACACACACACACACACAGTGCATTTGTGTTGAGTGCCAGTCTCTAAGTCCATGGCACCTGTCAGACATCACATAGGATATAGAGGTGATCAGGAGTGCTTGTCCATTCTGCTCTCTGTGGCCTGAGCCCCTATGAGCCACGACTAATTCCCAATGCAATTAACAGCCCTCTGGAGCCGCTGTTCTGCATTCCAAATGGCACCCTATTCCCTTGATAGTGCACTATGGGCCCTGGTCAAAAGCAATGCACCATATAGGGAACATGGTGCCATTTGTAACACAGCCCTGGAGTCACTGGGCTAATACAGACAGTAGATAGGTGAAAGAAGACAATCCCCAGCCCCAGCCAGTGCCCTAGCCACAGCCACAGCCACAGCCACAGCCACAGCCCCAGCCCCAGCCCCAGCCCCAGCCCCAGCCCCAGCCCCAGCCACAGCCACAGCCACAGCCACAGCCACAGCCACAGCCACAGCCACAGCCACAGCCACAGCCACAGCCACAGCCACAGCCACAGCCACAGCCACAGCCACAGCCACAGCCACAGCCACAGCCACAGCCACAGCCACAGCCACAGCCACAGCCACAGCTACAGCCACAGCCCCAGCCCCAGCCACAGCCCCAGCTAGAGCCCCAGCCACAGCCCCAGCTAGAGCCCCAGCCACAGCTAGAGCCACAGCCCCAGCCACAGCCCCAGCCAGAGCCCCAGCCAGAGCCCCAGCCCCAGCTAGAGCCCTAGCCAGAGCCCCAGCCCCAGCTAGAGCCCCAGCCAGAGCCCCAGCTAGAGCCCCAGCCAGAGCCACAGCCCCAGCCACAGCCACAGCCCCAGCTAGAGCCCCAGCCACAGCCACAGCCCCAGCTAGAGCCCCAGCCACAGCTAGAGCCACAGCCACAGCCACAGCCCCAGCCAGAGCCCCAGCCCCAGCTAGAGCCCCAGCCAGAGCCCCAGCCACAGCCCCAGCTAGAGCCCCAGCCAGAGCCTCAGCCCCAGCCAGTGCCCCAGCCAGAGCCCCAGCCACAACCCCAGTCACAGCCCCAACCAGAGCCCCAGCCAGAGCCCCAGCCACAGCCCCAGCCAGAGCCCCAGCCAGAACCCCAGCCACAGCCCCAGCCAGAGCCCCAGCCACAGCCCCAGCCAGAGCCCCAGCCACAGCCCCAGCCAGAGCCCCAGCCAGAGCCCCAGCCACAGCCCCAGCCACAGCCCCAGCCACAGCCCCAGCCAGAGCCCCAGCCAAAGCCCCAGCCAGAGCCCCAGCCACAGCCCCAGCCAGAGCCCCAGCCTCAGCCACAGCCAGAGCCCCAGCCTCAGCCACAGCCAGAGCCCCAGCCACAGCCCCAGCTCCAGTCATGTTTTGCAGGGTGAACTCAGGTGTGAGACTAAGCCCCCATCCTGTCTGTCCTGTCTCTATGTCCTACTCTGCTCTGGAGATTAGCTAGGGTGCTCTGTTAGCTCTGACTCCATTCCTGACTGATATACACACACACACATACAGTACACACACACACATCTGGGTGTGTGAGTGATTGACAGGTGAGTGACAGGCTGATCTGTTAGGCGGGTCTGCTGGCGTGGACCGGCGTGTGTCATCCCTCTCATTAGGGGAGGCGGTCGGTCAGTCTGCTTTCCCACCCTCTACCTCCACCCTTGTTCCACCAGCTCTTCTATCCTCTCCTCCTTCACTCTAGTAGTTCCTCATCCCCCTCTCCTCTTCCCCTGTTAGTTAGCCTTAATGATGACTCCCTCATTAACATAGCAATGTCAGGGCACCGGGCAGAAACAAGGCCTGGACACACAGACCATTTAACTGCTAGAGAAATAGTCTGAACTGTGGATGTTGTTTGAGGCAAGGTGGATTTTCTTTAATGAGTGTATAATATGAAATGAAGACTCAAATTGAGTATGGCTGACCTTTTGGTTCCTGTAAGGTTAACGTTCCAGCCTCCCTCTCAATCTGTCATATTTGTGCTTTAGCAACAGTACCCAGTACCGAATAAGAGAAGGTTAAGAGAAATAAAAAATAGTTACTATGAACTCTACAGCAAAGAGTTAGTGTCTTTCTATCATTCTGCTAGAGCTGCAGGGTGTTTTCGCCTAAAGCACACAGCCAATATACAGCTAATATTTAGGGAGACATTTTGGCGTATTATATCCTTTGTTGGTTTCATTACATGATAACGGTTTTGACATCCATCCTTCAATGGATCTTTCAGAAGCACTCTGAGCCACAGGAGCCGTTTGATAGGAAGATAAACCATTGAATGAGCCCAGATGTTACTTGACGTGTTTTCTATTTCCTCGTTTGAATAGCTTACACTCCAGCGCTGAACAGTACACACTCGCACGCCCGCACACACACACACGCACACACACACAAACGCACACACACACACACACACACACACACACACACACACACACACACACACCAACACACCCACACACACACACTCCAGAGCTACCTTCCCTCAATTATTTTAATTTGATGCTGTCCTGATGGCTTTTTATTGACTGTTGAGATATGACAGCACACAACAGCGTCTGGATGGATGGCAGACTTTTTAGTGGCCGTCACATCAGGTCCTGATCTGACTGATCCACTGTGTGTGTGTGTGTGTGTGTGTGTGTGTGTGTGTGTGTGTGTGTGTGTGTGTGTGTGTGTGTGTGTGTGTGTGTGTGTGTGTGTGTGTGTGTGTGTGTGTGTGTGTGTGTGTGTGTGTGTGTGTGTGTGTGTGTGTATGCATGTACAGGACAGTGCATTCGGAAAGTTTTTCTTTTTCCACATTTTGTTATTGTAACGGTCATCGCTGCATGAGGAAGGATCGGACCAAAGCGCAGCGTGGTAAGTGTTCATGATTTTTATTTACACTGAACACTAGAACAAAATAACAAAGTGAGAAACGAAACCGAAACAGTCCTGTCAGGTGCAGAAAACACTAAACAGAAAATAACTATCAACAAAACACAGGTGGGAAAATGCTACCTAAGTATGGTTCCCAATCAGAGACAACGATAGACAGCTGTCCCTGATTGAGAACCATACCCGGCCAAAACGAAGAAATACCAAAACATAGAAAAATGAACATAGAATGCCCACCCAAATCACACACTGACCAAACCAAAATAGAGACATAAAAAGCTCTCTAAGGTCAGGGCGTGACAGTACCACCCCCCCCCCCCCCCCCCAATGGTGCGGCCGCAAACCTGAACCTATAGGGGAGGGTCTGGGTGGGCATTTCTCCGCGGTGGCGGCTCTGGTGCGGGACATAGCCCCCGCTCCACCTCTGGCTTGGCCCACTTAGGTGGCGCCTCTAGTGCGAGGACCCTCGCCGGCGACCCCGGACTGGGGACCCTTGTAGCGGGCCCCGGCCTGGGGACCCTCATTGCGGGCCGAGGACTGGGCACCCTCGTTGCGGGCCCTGGACTGGGCACCCTCGTTGCGGGCCCCGGACTGGGCACCCTCGTTGCGGGCCCCGGACTGTGCACCCTCGTTGCGGGCCCCGGACTGGGCACCCTCATTGCGGGCCCCGGACTGGGCACCCTCATTGCGGGCCCCGGACTGAAGACCCTCGTTGCGGGCCCCGGACTGGGCACCCTCGTTGCGGGCCCCGGACTGACACCTACAGGAGGCCTGGTGCGTAGAGGAGGCACAGGATGAACCGGGCTGTGGGGGAGCACTGGAGCTCTGGTGCGCAGCCTTGGCACCACTCCTCCAGGCTGAATGCCCACTTTAGCCCGGCCCCTCCAGAGTGCAGGCACAGGTCGAACCGGGCTGTGGGGGAGCACTGGAGATCTGGTGCTTACCACTTGCACCTCTCCACTTGGCTGAATGCCCACTTTAGCCCGGCACGGGCGGAGCGCAGGCATAGGACGAATTAAACAGGCCCAGCGCACCGGAGACACAGTGCGCAGAGCCGGCGCAGGATACCCTGGGCCAAAACGGCGCACCGGAGACCAAGCGCGCTGAGCTGCCACACTCTGCCCTGGCTGGATGCCCACTCTTGCATGGCACTTGCGGAGGGCTGGCATATAGCGCACCGGGCTATGAGCGCGCCCTGGAGACACTGTGCGCTTTACCGCATAACACGGTGCCTGACCAGTACCACACTGCTTCCGGTAAGCACAGGGAGTTGGCTCTGGTCTATAGCCTGACTCCGCCAATCTCCCCGTGTGCCACCCCAAAAATGTTTTGGGGGGGCTGCCTCTCGTGCCTGCTTCGCTGACTTGCCTCATATCGCCGCCTCTCAACTTTAGCTGTCTCTAGTTCCTCTTTCGGACGGCGATATTCCCCAGCCTGTCTCCAGGGTCCCTTTCCGTCCAGTATCTCTTCCCATGTCCAGGAGTCCTGAACCCTCTGCTCCTCCATACCACGCTGCTTGGTCCGCTTGTGGTGGGTAGTTCTGTAATGGTCATCGTTGCATGAGGAAGGATCGGACCAAAGCGCAGAGTGGTAAGTGTTCATGATTTTTATTTACACTGAACACTAGAACAAAATAACAAAGTGAGAAACGAAACCGAAACAGTCCTGTCACGTGCAGAAAACACTAAACAGAAAATAACTACCCACAAAACACAGGTGGGAAAATGCTACCTAAGTATGGTTCCCAATCAGAGACAACGATAGACAGCTGTCCCTGATTGAGAACCATACCCAGACAAAACAAAGAAATACCAAAACATAAAACAATTAACAGAGAATGCCCACCCAAATCACACCCTGACCAAACCAAAATAGAGACATAAAAAGCTCTCTAAGGTTAGGGCGTGACAGTTATGTTACAGCCTTATTCTAAAATGTATTAAATTGTTTGTTTTTCTCATCAATCTACATACAATACCCCATAATGACAAAGTAAAAACAGTTTTTTAGAAATGTGAGCAAATTTATAAAAAAAACAAGTGAAATATCACATTTACATAAGTATTCAGAACCTTTACTTTGTTGAAGCACCTTTGGCAGCGATGACATCGATGATAATCGCTGACGCTACAATCGCTGACGATAATCGCTGACGCTACAAACTTGGCACACCTGGATTTGTGGAGTTTCTCCCATTCTTCTCTGCAGATCCTCTAAAGCTCTGTCAGGTCGCTGTTTTCAGGTCTCTCCCGAGATGTTCGATTGGGTTCAATTCCGGACTCTGGCTGGGCCACTCAAGGACATTCAGACACTTGTCCTGTAGCCACTCCTGCGTTGTCTTGGCAGTGTCCTTAGGTTCGTCGTCCTGTTGGAAGGTGAACCTTCGCCCCAGTCTGAGGACTTGAGCACTCTGAAGTAGGTTTTCATTAAGGATCTCTCTGTACTTTTCTCCGTTCATCTTTGCCTCGATCCTGACAAGTCTCCCAGTCCCTTCCGCTGAAAAACATCCCCACAGCATGATGCTGCCACCACCATGCATTCAGGCCAAAAAGGTCAATATTGGTTTCATCAGACCAGAGAATCTTGTTTTTCATGGTCTGAGATTCTTTAGGTGCATTTTGGCAAACTCCAAGCAGGCTGTCATTTGCCTTTTTCTGAGGTGGGGATTCCATATGGCCACTCTACCGTAAAGGCCTAATTGGTGGAGTCATACAGAGATGGTTTTCCTTCTGGAAGGTTCTCTCATCTTCACAGATGAAGTCTGGAGCTCTGTCAGAGTGACCATCGGGTCCTTGGTCACCTCCCTGACCAAGGCCCTTCTCCCCCGATTGCTCAGTTTGACCGGGCGGCCAGCACTAGGAAGAGTCTTGGTGGTTCAAAACCTCTTACATTTAAGAATGATGGAGGTCACTGTGTTCTTGTGGATCTTCAATGCTGCAGAAACGTTTTGGTATCCTTCCCCAGATCTGTGCCTTGACATAATCCTGTTTCGGAGCTCTATGGACAATTCCTTTGACCTCATGGCTTGGTTTTTGCTCTGACATGCACTGTCAACTGTGGGACCTTATATAGACAGGTGTGTGCCTTTCCAAATCATGTCCAATCAATTGAATTTACCACAGGTGGACTCCACTCAAGTTGTAGAAACATCTCAAGGTTGATCAATGGAAACAGGATGCACCTGAGCTAAATTTTGAGTCTCATAGCAAAGGGTATGAATACTTATGTAAATAAGGTATTTCAGGTTTTTGTGTTTAATAAATTTGCAAAAATATTCCTAAAAACCTGTTTTCGCTTTGTCATTATGGGGAATTGTGTGTAAATTGCTGAGGGAATTGTTTTATTTAATCAATTTTAAAATAAGGCTGTAACGTAACCAAATGTTGAAAAAATCAAGGAGTCTGAATACTTTCCGAAGGCACTGTATGTTTGTGTGTGATTAATAATATGGAAGAAAATAGTGTGATTTAAGATTAACATTGCTGCCCCGCAGCCAACAAGCTTGATGCATGTCAGCGAAATGGGGGGAGAGGGGCGATTGGAAGCAGATAGGGAAACTGACACACATTGATTTGTTGGTTTGAGCCACTTGTATTACAATGCTCTGTGACACATGATGTCTTAAATTACCATTCTGTTTGTGTGTGTGCAACGGTGATGGGGGGGGGGGGGGGGGGGGGGACTGTATTGGATGTGAGGAGTTTGATATTGCCTTGATAAAAGAGCAGTGGTATAAACTCTGTATTTCATTAACGATACGGCTCCATTGATTGTAAGCTTGGCGTTTTGCTGGAGAGATCTATTTGCAGTAAGTTATGACAGTCCGTGCTGACATAAACACTCTAAGTGAGGTGCCTTTTGATGTCGATTAAAGGGTTTTACAGCTGAATGCTTATTTTTTCAGATTCTCTTCAGGGTTAGTGGAGACTGTGTTCGACACCTCTTCTCCTCTCTCTCTCTATCTTTCTCTCTCTCTCTTTCTCTTTCTCTTTCTCTGCTCTGTCTATGCTGTCTCTCTCTCTCTCTCTTTCTCTGCTCTGTCTATGCTGTCTCCCCCTCTCTCTCTCTTTCTCTTTCTCCCCCTCTCTCTCTCTCTCTCTCTCTCTCTCTCTCGGAGATGCAGGAAATGGTTGTAATATATTTTAAATGGCAAAGCGAGTCTGATGAACTCTGGGCCTCAATTAGAGCAATCTTTCTCACATTAATGCTGAAAAATTTTAATGGACCGGCTGTGTGAGTGTGTGTGTGTGTGTGTGTGTGTGTGTGTGTGTGTGTGTGTGTGTGTGTGTGTGTGTGTGTGTGTGTGTGTGTGTGTGTGTGTGTGTGTGTGTGTGTGTGTGTGTGTGTGTGTGCGTGCGAGTGTGTGTGCGTGTCAATGTGTGTTTACCCAAGCACATGTCATTATGTTTGAGTTGCATGAGGCAGAGGAATGGCATTGAATTAAAGATCCATCAGAATGACGACTATAATGACAGACTCTACAGATTGTCACAGATGGGACGTGACAGTGTTTCACTACTCACAAACACACAGCAGATTGCTAATAGCTTAGCTAGTTTAATTTTAAGTTTAGTTTAATTTATTTGCACCAAAGAAAACCAGTACTAAACAACAATACATATAAATATACACACATACATATATACATACATATATAAAATGGTGTGCATGTAACGGCAGCCTTCCCTCTCTTCACGAGAAGAGAGGGTGTAACAGGGATCGGACCAACACGCAGCGTAGCCAGTGCTCAACATGTTTAATAAAATGATAAACAGTGAACACGATACAAAATATCAAATGTGGCAAACCGATACAGCCCTATCTGGTGCAGAGAAAACACAAAGACAGGAAACAACCACCCACAATCCCCAACACAAAACAAGCCACCTATATATGATTCCCAATCCGAGACAACACAAAACACCTGCCTCTGATTGAGAACCATATTAGGCCAAACATAGAAACAGACAAACTAGACACACAACATAGAATGCCCACCCAGCCCACGTCCTGACCAACACTAAAACAAGCAAAACACACAAGAACTATGGTCAGAACGTGACAGTGCAGGAGTGGTTGAAAGCACAAGGGCTTATGTAAAAACCACAACAACAAAAAACAATACACAGTATAATACATAAGTGCAAAATTAAAAAAGGTTTGTTAAAACAGATAACAAAACCTACTAATGCTGGGAGATCCATATAGATAATGAAATGTTTTCAGTGTGTTTTCCCACTGTTTCCTCTTGGCTCCAGAAGAGGTTTCCTCAGGACAGTTTAGCTCCTTAGTCTTTGGGTGCATGCAGATGTGACCAGAGCTTTGTTTGATCATTAGCTTACTTCTCTCACTGGGCGACTGGAAGGAGAGAGAACGTCAGCAAGAGAGGAAAGGAGAGAGAGGGAGAGAGAGACACAATGAATGATAAACTCAACAAAATAAGAAACGTCCCTTTTTCAGGACCCTGTCTTTCAAAGATAATTCGTAAAAATCCAAATAACTTCACAGATCTTCATTGTAAAGGGTTTAAACACTGTTTCCCATGCTTGTTCAATGAACCATAAACAATTAATGAACATGAACCTGTGGAACGATCATTAAGACACTAACAGCTTACAGACGTAGGCAATTAAGGTCACTGTTATGAAAACTTAGGACGTTGAAGAGGCCTTTCTACTGACTCTGAAAAACACAAAAAGAAGGAGGCATGAGGACTGCAGATGTGGCCAGGGCAATAAACTGCTATGTCTGTACTGTGAGATGCCTAAGACAGCACTACAGGGAGACAGGACGGACAGCCGATCGTCCTCACAGTGGCAGACCACATGTAACAACACTTGCACAGAATCGGTACATTCAAACATCACACCTGCGGGACAGGTACAGGATGACAACAACAACTGCCCGAGTTACACCAGGAACGCACAATCCCTCCGTCAGTGCTCAGACTGTCCGCAATAGGCTGAGAGAGGCTGGACTGAGGGCTTGTAGGCCTGTTGTAAGGCAGGTCCTCACCAGACATCACCGGCAACAACGTCGCCTATGGGCACAAACCCACCATCGCTGGACCAGACAGGACTGGCAAAAAGTGCTCTTCGCTGACTCTTCAATGGCTAGGGCCATTCCCAACAGAAATGTCCGGGAACTTGCAGGTGCCTTGGTGGAAGAGTGGGGTAACATCTCACAGCAAGAACTGGCAAATATGGTGCAGTCCATGAGGAGGAGATGCGCTGCAGTACTTAATACAGCTGGTGGTCACACCAGATACTGACTGTTACTTTTGATTTTGAACCCCCCCCCCCCCCCCCCCCCCCCCCCCCCCCCCCCCCCCTTTGTTCAGGAACACATTATTCAATTTCTGTTAGTCACATGTCTGTGGAACTTGTTGAGTTTATGTCTCAGTTGAATCTTATGTTCATACAAATATTTACGCATGTTATGTTTGTTGAAAATAAACGCAGTTGACAGTGAGAGGACGTTTTCTTTTTGCTGAGTTTATAGTTTATATAGAACAATAGACTAGGGAGAGAATGAGAAAAAGAGGGTGGGGTTGTAGGGGATCGGGATTGGGAATGATTGAAAAATAGAAAGCAAGAGAGACCAAGAGATATGGAGGAAAAAGGGAAATCCCACATTGTCTATCCCACAAACATAGAGATAAATGTAGAGACCATGGCTCTCATTTCGGTTGCATATTCTCCTAAATATTTTGCTGTGTGACATGAAGTGTTATTTTGGGAGCACCAGTGTGCCTACAAAAGAAATCCCCCAGATAATAATTGTTGTAAAGTGAGTGCATATTCGTTTGCATCAGGGTTGTACCATAACTACAGCGAAAATGGCTTGTTTCTAGCCCAAATAGAAAGGACCCATAATACCGGCACAACATTTTTCCTCCTATGGCAGATTGTTGGGCAACATTTTACATTTATTAACCATGTCGCAGGCCGTTCTAAACAACTCTCGGGCCATTTGTTTACACCTTGTTCAGTCATCTCATTAGCTAGCTACCTAACAATCTGGTAAGTAGTGTACAATTTTCAATGTAATGCATCTCAATAGGAAAATATTTATTTTACACTATGTAGAAACCTAATATTGCACAAATGACTTTGGTATTTCAATGTCAGTGTCAACATTTGAGCTTTTTATAATAAACAAATGAATTTACAGGGTTACATTTTAGTTTCTAGTGCACAATATGTGCTTCAGAAGTAACTAGAATACATATAGACTATATCTCAATCAATTAATACAAATATTTTCTGCTGCTCCTGAATTTTATGTTGTGCTCCTAACTTTTATAAGTTAGGAGCACCAGTGCTACCAGTGAAATGTTTGCATTTAGAGCTCTGGTAGAGTCACACAAGAAGAGACTGCTAAGAGCTCCTGGTAGGTATAGAGGTAGGTAGAGGTAGACAGAGAGCTGAGGGAGGAGGGTAGTCAGTGCTGCAGACAGAGACACTGGGCTAAATTATCACTGCAATTAGATGCAATGCTGACATCTTGTTTATAAACAGGCGGAAATAAACCTGAGAAAGAGAGAAAGAAAAATAGAGAGAAAGGAAGAAGAGACTGCGAGAGAGAGAGAGAGAAAGTTGCAGCCTCTTAACAAACTCCGCTCTTACCCGTCCACCATCTCTGTCATTTCCTCCTCTTCTCTGCCCAGCCGAGCTAACACAGGTGTCATTTAACAAATTACCACACGTTGCTTTTTATAATCATTGTGTCAGTAAGGTCTCTGCTAACTAAGGAACACTGGTTTGTGTGCGTGTGGATGTGTGTGTTTGTGTGCGCGTGGGTGTCTGATGCTAACGGGGTCACATTAGTCCTGTCTCCATGTTTCCCTGTCTGTCAGCGTTTCTCTAGCTAATGTCATTAGCTAAGTAGCAGCATTAGCACATTCCTGGAGATATCTTGAATAGTTTCTCCAAACAAAGACCTTAGCATGCAGAGTGTGGATGTAACATGTATGAGTGTGGATGTAACTATTGGCCGATATCTCCACATTTCTCTTTGCTATTTGACGATGTATCCACATATCACTGTGTTATTGGACAATATCCCCAGATATCTCTCTGCTATTGGCCAATATCCCCACATATCAGTCTGCTATTGGTTGACATCCCCACATTTCACTCTTCTATTGGCCGACATCCACATGGCACTCTGCTATTGGCCAATATCCCCACATATCAGGCTGCTGTTGGTTGACATCCCCACATTTCACTCTGCTATTGGCTGATATCCCAACATATCACTCTCCTTTTGACCGATATCCCCACATATAAATCTGCTATTTGACGATATATCTGTAAATAAACTGATGGATTCTTCTCTCTGTCACTGTGCCAACCTTTTCTTTCTGTTTAGTTCTGTAAATGATTGATTAATGATTGATGAGAGTACTTTATCTTTCATCTTTTATGAGGTTGGTTCTTGGTTTGTATACCCCAGCCATCCTTCTCTCCCTTCACACCAGTGGAAGGACACCAGTGGAGAACAGGCTCATTGTAATGGCTGGAATGGAATGACTGGAATGGTATCAAAGACATGGAAACCATTAATTCCTTCTACCGCTTTACAACCAGGCCACCAGACACACAAAGCTACACTCTAAAGGATAATTTACAAGAGCATTGACTTACCAAGGAGATGAATGGATCACTGAATGACTTCCCTGGCTGAGACCCTCCAGTGTACAACAAAAGCCACCTCTACAGGGCAAGTGACAATGTCAGTGTCAAGTGACGCTGTCACTTTAGTGCTGAATGGCAGTCTCTCTCTTTTATCCGTAGCGTTGAGGAGAGAGTGTTATAAACCCTTCTTTTGTTATCTGTCAGTGACTTCCTGTAAGCCCCTGCAGAGATATGTGTCCTCGGTTTACTCTTCTTTCAACTGTGAGCATATAATGGATTTATAGGGCCTTCTATCTGATCTGCGTTATACGATTTACAAAAGCCGACTTACATAGCAAACTATGTATGTACTGTAGCTACCTTAAGCCAGTATATGGATAAAGACTCTACATGCATGAATACATTGAATACAGATGGTGTAGTGTATTATGAGACTTGCTATAACCATCGTAAGCAGCTCATGGCTCCTTATAACTACATAAATGACTTAACATAATCCATAGTTATTTCGTAGGGAGAGTGTCCGTTTATCCTCCTGCTCCAGCTCTGTTGTTGACAGTAACTCACTGTCGAGAGCTGTAGAGCTGATGGTAGAGACGTACTGTGAAAACACTAGAATTGACATTGACATCCCGGTCACTTGGCTCACTTGGTAGAGCACGTCACTTGTAACGCCAGAGTTGTGGGTTTGATTCCCACTGGGGACCAGTATGAAAATGTATGCACTCACTTCTGAAAGTGGCTCTGCATAAGAGTGTCTGCTAAATTACTAAAATGACATCATGACAGCCGTCTTGTATTTCTCTGCCCGCTATATGCGTCTCCAGTCCATGTCTGTTGTTGACAGGGTAGCGCACAGTAGAGTGTGGTGGAGATGGGCTGTCAAGGTATGTTAGAGGATGAGCAGAGGTGCCTGCCTGGTTGGGTGTTTTCCTCTCGCTCAGTGGGCTGCATTGTACCCCTGACCCGCTCAGTTGATCCACCCTCTGAGAATCCCAGTCTAGCCTACACCCCCTTCCTTCCAATAATGGCTTGTACCCCAGTCGTGTTGAGCACTTTGAGAGAGAGAGAATTCATGCCGGGTGCTACAGAACAGCAGCGTTGTGGTGGATGATTCCATTTTAATGATACCACCGCTCACCTCTTTCACATGACTTTTGAGCATGACCCCTGATCTCACTACTACATGACCCCCGTTGTTCTGACTATTCTTTGACCCCCCCGTCTCCTGGATGGACCAATCCGGTGTTCTATGTTCTGCCAGGTTGGGTGAGCCCACCAGACCAAGAGCAGGGAGGTCAGGAGGGAGGAGAGGCAAGGCTGCTATGCGTCTGGCTCAGCTCGTAAATAGTGTTTGCAAGCCAATTAAATGTGTTTATAGTTGGGATCCTGGGCCCTGAAGACCTCTCTGCCAGACAGTGGAGTGCATTTAGCGAGTCGTCAGCCTCAGAATTAAAACTGGTTAAGAGCCCTGCACAAGGGGGAGAGGGATGGTGGGAGAGAAGGAGAGAGAGAGAGGGATGGGAAAGGGAGGGAGAGAGGGAGAGAGAGAGGGAAAGCAATTGGAGGAGGGAAAAAGAGAGAAAGATTGAGAGCCAGACTGAAAGAGCTTGAGTTAGTGTGTGACATATTCAGTCTCCTCATTTGATTTCAGCTAAACACCAGACCTGGGCAGAAAATAGTTGTATTTTGTAGTTTATTTGAAAACTTTTTAAAAACTTGATGTAGTCAGATATAGAGAATCAAAAAGGTCTCAGAAAAACAAATAATTAGAAGTTATTTGAAAACAAACAAAACATATATGTTGGATGCCAATATGATGAAGAACCAAAAACAGTTAGTTTAATTAGTGTAAATATATGATTAGCACATGGTTTGGAGGGCTTTCAGATATTAATCTTAATAACCTAGAATTAAATATTTAATTATTTAAGAATGAACACATGCTAAACATGAACATTTCTCAAAAAATATAGTGGAAAGTATTACAAATATAAACCAAAAAGATTGTTTTATTGTTTAACATATTTTTTTTAAATTACATCATTGTCAAAGCCTCTTTAACAGTCAATGATCTTTAACAGTCATTTTAGATATTGGTTAATAATTTAAGATGGCGATTGCATTTGATGAACATCAGGGTCTCAAATGCTTAGTCACTTATTAAGCAATGGTCAGGCTTGAATGCTCTTCAGCGATGCTGAACACCTGTTCCATTAGGGCCGAGGATGCAGGTACATCACAGCCAACTTTGAAAGGTTTCGTGTAACTGAAGGCGGTGTCCTTCCAGAACCCAAAGGGGTTTGAAATGTCCGCCAGGCCAAGAGCAGAGAGGTAGTTTGATACCTCTGTGGGGGCAACAGCAGATGTGGGATTGAGGGGTAAGGGGTAAGGGGTAAGTCAAACAACTTTCTTCTCTTTGCAGGTGGTTCTTGTGCAATGGCAGGCTGGGGAAGTTGTGGAGCAAGGCTGGCGCATTCCTGCTGCAGGAGATCAGTTATTTCTGGTACCTTCTCTCGGGCACCACAAGGCCTTGACGTGAGGATCAAGGAGAGCTGCCAGCTTGTAAAGACGCTTTTCCTCAAAAGGAAAGAGACACATCTCCACAGACACCTTAGAGAGAGAATTATTTGATGCTTCACCAAAACATTGTAAAAGTGGTAGCAACAAGCTGAATTGTAGTTTACATTGGCGTGTTAGGTTCAGTAATGTTTTGCCTCCAAAACATCCGGTGATTTTGCAGAGAGCCACATCAATTTACAGATATACTCATAATAAACATTGATAAAAGATACAAGTGTTATACATGGAACTTTAGATAAACTTCTCCTTAATGCAACCGCTGTGTCAGATTTCAAAAAAACTTTACGGAAAAAGCACACCATGCAATAATCTGAGTATGGCGCTGAGACACAAAAACAAGCCATACAGGTACCCGCCATGTTGTGGAGTCAACAGAAGTCAGAAATAGCATTATAAATATTCACTTACCTTTGATGATCTTCATCAGAATGCACTCCCAGGAATCCCAGTTCCACAATAAATGTTTGTTTTGTTCGATAAAGTCCATCATTTATGTCCAAATACCTCCATTTTGTTCGCGCGTTTAGTACACAAATCCAAACTCAGGAGGCGCGGGCAAGTCCAGGCGAAAGTTCAGACAAAAAATCATATTACAGTTCGTAGAAACATGTCAAACGAAGTATAGAATCAATCTTTAATCAATCAATCGTTTTTATAATAAATCTTCAATAATGTTTCAACTGGAGAATTCCTTTGTCTGTAGAAATGCAATGGAACGCAGCTAACTCTCATGGGAGCGCGCGAGACTGAGCTCGTGGCACTCTGCCAGACCCCTGACTCAAACAGCTCTCATTCCCCCCTCCTTCACAGTAGAAGCATCAAACAAGGTTCTAAAGACTGTTGACATCTAGTGGAAGCCTTAGGAAGTGCAATAAGACCCCATAGACACTGAATATTCGATAGGCAATGACTTGAAAAACTACAAACCTCAGATTTCCCACTTCCTGGTTGGATTGTTTCTCAGGTTTTTGCCTGCCATATGAATTCTGTTATACTCACAGACATCATTCAAACAGTTTTAGAAACTTCAGAGTGTTTTCTATCCAAATCTACTAATTATATGCATATCTTAGCTTCTGGGCCTGAGTAACAGGCAGTTAACTCTGGGCACCTTATTCATCCAAGCTCCTCAATACTGCCCCCAGCCATAAGAAGTTAATGTTTCCTCATATGGATTGTGTGTGTTGTCCCCTGTGTGGCACCCCTTAAACATTTTGCATGAAGTTGTACATGTTCCAGTCATGAATAAAATGGCCAGCAATTCCCAATAATTACTTCAGCTGGTATGATGACCAAAGATCCACAGTGACACATACACTAGCAGCAGACACTAATAGGCTATTCAGATCATTTTGAAGATTACTGTGCTTTTCTGGAAGACAGGGTTTTACTGATGGTATGTTTTAACTTGTATCCAGTGTTACCACAAATGTATGGAAATCAAATCAAGGTGGGATGGTCAATGTGGGACAGAGGAGCGATGGAGTCTGCAATTAAGTCAGTCAAGGCATTGGTAGCTGCTATCTGATTAGGATGAGTGGAATTCTATTTCTTTGGTGCAGAGGTAGATGGCTGGGGTTGGTAACCATCAGCATGGTTGAGAAGTACAGGGTGCTTACTCTGAAACAAGAATTGAGTTGATTACTCACACTTTCAGGTTAAACTATTTGGATATATATTTGTAATAGATTCTTAGAACAAAGATAATTTCCTTATTTTTCTATTAAACTGCAAGTAGGCCTAGTCTGATATCAAAATGCATCTGTCCAATGCCATCAGTCATGTGGGTTCAGGTATATCACTCATTCAACAATAGTCCACCACCCAAAGGACATCCAGCCAACTTGACACTACTGTGGGAAGCATTGAAGTTAACATGTGCCAGCATCCCTGTGGAACGCATTTGAGACCTTGTAGTTCATTCCCCGATGAATTGAGGCTGACCTGAGGGCAAAAGGAGGTGTAACTCAATATTAGGAAGGTGTTCCTAATGTTTTGTACGCTAAGTGTATATCGATCTACACAACAAATGGCCTTGGACATGTACTTATTATAAGACACATTTTTACACAGCACATTCTCCAGTGTTAAAACATTCAAACAAACATTTATTCAAACAAACATTTAAAACAACAACAACAATTAACTGAGAATGTTAAATCAACACAAAGTGTGGAGTCTGTGGACTCATATAGACACCAGGACATTGCTCAATTAACACACTGCTTAGTGTAAAGCCTTATTAAAATATATCCTAGAGTGCCTTGCCTTTAGAGTAAATTGTAGAGTTAGTGACAGAGACATAGTTGTTGCAATTATCCATTTTCAGTCCTATGAACTTCAAGTGAAATCCTAAGTGAACGTTATTATAAAAAATAAACATTTAACACAATACCATATGCATTTTATAAGGCCTTATTTTGAGGGCCTAGTTTTACATTAATACAGTGACCTGAAACTCCTACACATCATGTTGAACCAAAACCACACCCACCATTCTATTTCCCAGCATGCTCTATTGCAGGTTCAAGTAACAAACACATCTCAACATCAATTGTTCAGTAAAGACTGCATGAATCAGTCCTTCATGGTTGAATTGCGGCAAAGAAACTACTACTAAAGGACAGAAATAAGAAGAAGAGACTTGCTTGGGCCAAGAAACATGAGCAATGGACATTAGAACGGTCGAAATATGTCCTTTGGTCTGATGAGGCCAAATTTGAGATTTTTGGTTCCAACCGCCGTGTCTTTGTGAGACGCATAATAGGTGAACAGATTATCTCCGCATGTGTGGATCCCACCATGAAGCATGGAGGAGGAGGTGTGATGGTGTAGAGGTGCTTTGCTGGTGATACTGTCTGATTTATTTAGAATTCAAGGCGCGCTTAACCAGCATGGCTACAACAGCATTCTGCAGCGATACGCCGTCCCATCTGGTTTGCGCTTAGTGGGACTATCATTTGTTTTTCAACGGGACAATGACCCAAAACACACCTCCAGGCTGTTTAAGGGCTATTTGACCAAGAAGGAGAGTAATGGAGTTCTGCATCAGATGACCTTGCCTCCACAATCACCTGACCTCAACCCAGTTGAGATGGTTTGGAATGAGTTGGACCGCAGTGAAGGAAAAGCAGCCTCAGCATTTGGAACTCCAGACTTGTGGAGGTCCCCTCAAAAAATGCTGAGGTCTGGGCTGATTTCTTTTGATTTTCCCATGATGTCAAGGAAAGAGGCATTGAGTTAGAATTGTTGGAAAAATTACTTGTGTCATGCACAAAGTAGATGTCCTGACCGACTTGCCAAAACTACAGTTTGTTTTAACAAGAAATTTGTGGAGTGGTTGAAAAACAAGTTTTAATGACTCCAACATAAGTGTATGTAAACTTCCGCCTTCAACTGGACTTGTTCTGCCCAAAAAACTGTTACTTTCCACAAAGCATATCTAAAACTATAGTTATCCCAGGTCTAATAAACCCATCAGTCCAAGGATTGTATCGGACTGTGTCAAAAATGAACCAAGCATATAACAACACATCTCTCTCCTTCCACTCCCAGATTTTTCTTTAACATTCCAGCTGCATGATTAATGAATGTGAAGGTTACACAGAATACACACACCCAACTAGGCAGTGATGACTTTCATAGAATAAAGTTTGGTTGCAGTACATTGGTGTAAGTAGCCCATTGATTTTTTCTCAGAGTCAACCTTAGGTGGTCTGTGAGGAGAAACAAACTATCATAGCCCTGTCTGTGACCTGGATTGACCTAATGTGCCATCCACATATTTGTCAGAAGCTGTTAAAGCTACCGGGGACTTGGGTAACAAACTGGAGGTATTGATGGATATGAGTTTGGATGGATTTACAGTGTGTGTAGGCATAGTTTGTTCCCCGACAGGGTAAGTCATATGAAACCATATGAGAACCATTGACCCATGATATTATGTGTTATTTTCTACATTCTGACTTTCTGGTGTCCAGTATATGATGAAGTGTCATATGAAGGGATCTGTTATGTTGTGAGTTCCTATGACTTCTCTCTTCATATTTGTGACCCACCACCTGGATTCGGTCCTATGTAGCAAATTGTGTTTTTTACATTGGATAAAGTAGAGACTCAGAGCTAGACAATTGTATATCATACACTGCAGTTGAGGAACAATGGGAAAGTAATTCTGCTTTGAGAAAATGGCCCTTACTGGAGAGCTCTTTGTCTACACCCACTCAGCATCGTTCACACCCTCTTAAGCCTTTGCCCCATCCATCTCTTTGAGGATTCACATGTGAGGTTATGTGCTAAACAGAGTAAATACGGTAGTGTAGTAAACAACCAAATCACAAACGTTACTAATAAACTTTTCCAAACAAGTCAAACAACGTTTATAATCAAACCTTACCCTAATATGTAAATAAATGATACAATTTAAGACAGAGAATCGTTATTCTCTTTACCGGAGAAAAATACAAAAGAACGAGCTCTCCACGCGCTTGGAAACACTACAGCCAAAATGGGAGCCACCTAGAAAAACTACAATTTCTGGCTAATTTTTCCAAAAACAAGCATGAAACTCTTTCTAAAGACTGTTGACATCTAGTGGAAGCCCTAGGAACTGCAATCTGGGAGGATTTCGCCTTATAATAAAAGTGACAGCCATTGAAAAGAGTGGTAGGCCAATTGTTTTGGGGGGGTATGGTTTGTCCTCGGGGTTTCACCTGCCATATCAGTTCTGTTATACTCACAGACATAATTTTAACAGTTTTAGAAACTTTAGAGTGGTTTCTATCCAAATCTACCCATTATATGCATATCCTAGCTTCTGGGCCTGAGTAACAGGCAGTTTACTTTGGGTACGCTTTTCATCCGGACGTGAAAATACTGCCCCCTACCCAAGAGAGGTTAACCATTTCCACCCGTGTAGCCAATGCTCCACGTGGTATGGTTAGGAATTCAACAATAATTGTAACAATTGTATTCGTAACAGTAGAAAAAGGCTGTTCCATGATGCCAGATCATGGGGGCGGGCCAATGAATTGGTTAAACTTTAAAGGGAATACAATTCTCTTTCATTAAAGGTTTAACATCACCTTACATAATTTCACAAATAGTTTCATGTTTACTCATTCATTTTATACAAGAATTAGATTCAAACCGCATAATTGAGAAATGTACCTATTCAGAGATATAGTCATGTGTGTTTCCTGTCTTCTCTGAGGTCACCAAATGAAACACACTCGTCATACCCGTTCCTTAAGTGTCCACGGACCATTCCCACCTTCTCACAAGTGGACCTTTTGTATCAAATCCTAATTTTGGGGATCCTTTGTTCTCTCTATGTGTCTCTTTCTGCATGGCCAGGGGGAGAGAGTCTCCTCCAGGAATTTATGACCTGAGATAACAGAACCTGGGTGTAGGAGAGAGACAGGGGGAAGCCACTAGCTATACCCAAAAAGGGCCACGTCATGACAACAGGATACAGAAGGTGTAAACGTTACAGTGAAATGGTTACTTGCATAGGTGGAGTCTTTTGTTTAGACATGTAGCTAGCTAGCTAAACAATGAACCGTACACCTACACGTAACGTTAGCTAGCAAGCGAGCCAGCTAATGTTAGCTAGCTAGCTAACAGTATGCCTTAACTTGCAATGAAAATAATATCTGAAAATGACGCTAGACTCTTACCCATATACATGGATCAATGCTACTCCCTCTCTGTCATGGATGCCATGGTTGCCCTTAGCCTTCTATGTTCTCTTTTCAACTCTCCGCATTTGGCAATCATCTTTCTGGTTCCACCGGGCATCTCACTGATTTAAAAACTTGGTCAACTTCTTTCGTGACAAACAACACTGTTGATCGCCTTTTCTTCCCCATCACTGTCATCAGACTACTCTACAGAGTCTGGTTCAATGACAATGTTTTTAGCTAAATCAGGAATTTCCTCATCATCTGATTCATTTTCAATCTTTGTTGATAGCACTTTTAACTTCAGGGAAGCAATGACACACTTTTTCAGTTTTTTATGATATCTTTCAAAAAAAGCCATGGTAGAAAGGATTATCTATACATTCTGAGCAGATCATGTTATAGACAGAAAGTGCTACATGGCAGACCAATCCGAACTCATCTCTCGGGCATGTCCAGCCCATCCATTATCTCAGCCAATCATGGCTAGCGGGAAGTTTCTTGAAACGGGTCACATTTAGTGATGAGATCCTGTATGGTGGGAACTTGAGATAAGCGTGATGTGGATGGTGTTTGGTGAGGTGGATCTGTATGGCAGGGTGACGACATAGTTCGGGCAATGATGTATCATTTCTGGGACAGTGAATAGTGAATCAGGGAAGAATTGACAGAATCAGGTAGCAGTGTGATGCTATAGTATGTGGTGAGGGGGTACTATGGGCAGGTTTTGGGCACTGTGTATGTGTAGCATCATCTCCGGGACACTGAATGGTGAATCAGGGTATAATTGACAGTGTCAGGTAGCAGGGTGATGGATTGCCTGATTAGTGTCCTGGCTGGGTTCTCTACACAGATGGCACATTAATAGTGGGCAGCTGCCCCCTACCAACACACAACCAGCTCTCTACCTGCACTCATCTCTGCACCCAGCACTCGTTCTCCGTCATCCCCTCAGTTCTCCAGCCCAGGCATTGCCTTCTCTTTCTTTACTATATATTTCTCTCTTTTAACCATCTATTGGGATGTGTGCCCAGAATCAATTAATATAACCCCATATTATGTGCCCACACCTGGAAATGATCTCACTATGTCTGTCTGCCTGCCTGCCTGCCTCTCTCTCTCTCTCTCTCTCTCTCTCTCTCTCTCTCTCTCTCTCTCTCTCTCTCTCTCTCTCTCTCTCTCTCTCTCTCTCTCTCTCTCTCTCTCTCTCTCTCTCTCTCTCTCTCTCTCTCTCTCTCTCTCTCTCTCTCTCTTGTCTCTCTCTCTCTCTCTCTCTCTCTCTCTCTCTCTCTCTCTTTGTCTCTCTCTCTCTCTCTCTCTTTGTCTCTCTCTCTCTCTCTCTCTCTCTCTCTCTCTCTCTCTTGCTCTCTCTCTCTCAGCCTCCTACCATACATCCCCTCCTCTTTCTCCCCTTTCTCTCTCTCGTTAGCGATTAGTGATTATGGTGGGATAGAGACAGAACAGGGATTTCTGGGGTCAGTGTGTTTACACTGTGTGGACAGGTGTGCTCTTCCAAGCCAGGATTGTGAATGCCAGACACTGACAGAGATAGGCCAAGGGCTGTAATATAACGTTGTTAAAAACAACTTATATAATACAACCAATGGCTGCACATACACAATCGGAACAACATGTAACATTTATACAATGCATTATGCAATCAAGATCTAGGTCAAGTTATTGAGGTCAAACTACCTCTTTCAATACTCAAGCCAAGATGTCAGCTCCATTAAAGAGTAACATCGTGCTTGTAGATGTAGTACAATTGTAGCTAGCAAACATATAACATTATGATGCCATGTCAATATGATCAAACACAAGTTAACCCTAAGCTACAAAGAGAAATGCTCTACTGACCATGGCTGAACTGTATGGTTAAAACCAAAACTCAGAACTTACAACCATATCAAAAACAGCTAAGATCAAGAACCTTATGTCACCTCTCACCAAACCAGAAAACAAAGGTCCTTGTGTGCCCATTTCAGAACCGGGATACTGCCTCTGACAATTGAAATAGGTTGGTTCAATGCCATAGATGAAGAAGAGTGACTATGTACTGTCTATGATTTAGGAGCGGTCGAGAATGAACTGCACTTTTTATTTTATTGTAAATTATTATATGATGATTTGAGAGCTTTACTGGTTGATAAAATGCTGCAAAGATTAAGAAAAACTTGAATGGCTATTTAGAAAAAAAGTATGTGGTTTTATCTCTAAAGCTTGAAAGATGTGACAAGAGAAGTATACTTGACTTTTTTTTCCTCAATTGATTTTTACTACCGGATGAATATATATACACAGTGCATTCGGAAAGTATTCAGACCCCTTTACTTTTTCCAAATTTTGTTACGTTACTGCCTTATTCTAAAATGTATTAAATAATGTTTTTACCTCATTAATCTACATACAATAACCCATAATGACAAAGCAAAAACGTGTTTTTAGAAATATTTGCAAATTTATTAAAAATAAAAAATGAAATATTCCATTTACGTAAGTATTCAAACCTTTACTCAGTACTTTGTTGAAGCACCTTTGGCATCGATTAGAACCTTGAGTCTTATTGGGTATCACACTACAAGCTTGTCATACCTGTATTTGGGGAGTTTATCCCATTTTTCTCTGCAGATCCTTTCAAGCTCTGTCAGGTTGAATGGTGAGCGTCGCTGCACAGCTGTTTTCAGGTCTCTCCAGAGATGTTCGATCAGTTTCAAGTCCGGGCTCTGGCTGGGCCACTCAAGGACATTCAGAAACTTGTCCTGAAGCCACTCCTGCGTTGTCTATGTACTTTGCTCCTTTTATCTTTCCCTCAAACCTGACTAGTCTTCCAGTCCCTCAGCATGATGCTGCCACCACCATGCTTCACCGTAGGGATGGTGCCAGGTTTCCTCCAGACGTGACACATGGCTTTCAGGCCAATGAGGTCAATCTTGGTTTCATCAGACCAGAGAATCTTGTTTCTTATGGTCTGTGAGTCCTTTAGGGACCTTTTGGCAAACTCCAAGTGGGCTGTCATGTGCCTTTTACTGAGGAGTGGCTTCTGTCCAGCCACTGTACCATAAAGTTCTGATTGGTGGAGTGCAGTAGAAGAACTCTGGAGTTCTGTCAGAGTGACCATCGGGTTCTTGGTCACCTCCCTGGACCATCGGGTTCTCCCCCGATTGCTTAGTTTGGCCCGGCAGCCAGCTCTAGGAAGAGTCTTGGCGTTTCCAAACATCTTCCATTCAAGAATGATGGAGGCCACTGTGTTCTTGGGGACCATCAATGTTGCAGAAATGTTTTGGTACCCTTCCCCAGATCTGTGCCTCGACACAATCCTGTTTCGGAGCTCTACAGACAATTCCTTCGACCTCACGGTTTGGTTTTTTCTCTGACATGCACTGTCAACATTGGGACCCTATATAGATAGGGGTGTGCCTTTCCAAATCATGTCCAATCAATTGAATTTACCACACGTCGACTCCAATCAAATTGTAGAAACATCTCAAGGATGATCAATGGAAACACGATGCACCTGAGCTCAATTTTTAGTCTGATAGCAAAGGGTTTGAATAATGTAAATAATAATAATTTATAATACTTTTGCAAAAACATATAAAAAACAGTTTTCGCTTTGTCATTAAGGGGTCATGTGTGTAGATTGATGAGGGGAAAAAAACAGGATTTCTTTTTTTTTAAATACATTTTAGAATAAGGCTGTAACATAACAAAATGTGGAAACATGGATGGGGTTTGAATACTTTCTGCAAGCACTGTATACACACACACACACACACATTTATGTATATATATATATATATACAGTATATACATGAATGTGTGTATGGACATTATTATTTTATTATTATTTTAAGCAAATACAGTGTCTTATCAATTTATGTGGGCTGGGCATCCTGAAGATGCATGACACTTTAATAATCAAATCACTCAAACACATCATGTAACACTTGAACAATGCATTATTCAATCTGGAACATCTTAGAAAGTAGTTCTGTTCTGCATGGCCCATCTCATAAACAGCTTTGGCACAAATGTGTGCCGTGTAGGCATCTTTTTAGTCTAGGTATGCGTGCCCGACTGCCTGCACTCATCTGATTAGCTCACTGATGTCCTTGTTAGTACACATGGCTGAGTGTGTCCTTTTAAACGTGAACAAGAGAAGAACAACCACGAGGCTGCTGAGTGCTCTCACAAAGGACAGTGAATGCATCCCAAATGGCACCCTTTTCTATATAAAGGGCACTACTTTTATCATGCTCTATAAAGAGAATAGGGGACCATTTGGGATGCAGAGAGTTTGTGAAGAGAGAACGACATAGTGTTCTTAACAATGGATGAACTTTGGGTGTGGGAATGGGCAAAGATAAACCGAAGAGCTAATGGTTTCACCAATGTTTCAGTTGTATCTGAGGTAAAGGGTCCTAGCGGCCCACTGATATGGAACATGTTACATTCAGTCCACAGAGCAAATCATATGCAGATGGACCCAGCGCTCGCTTTTAGTCTGTTACCCAAATGGCTCCTTATTCCCTGTAAAGTGAAATGTCAATGTGGCAGATTGAGACTGGGTTCAAAGAATTAGAATAGAATAGAATAGGTCTTCTGTTTGTGTGCTGAAACAGCATGTCTTAAGTCAGTCAGGTCTAACCACAGACCATTTTGAGATCCTTTTACAGACATATTATCACGATGTAGGATGTGTGCTTTTAAACTAAGTGTTTTCATTCATACTTACTGTAGAAACATCTGTTATGTTGGAAATTATGCATAGTTAAAGTTTTTGTAGAAGCTAAACACACACGAGTATAAAAACACACACGGACGCAGTCACGCAGCCAGTCACGCACAGAGTCACGCAGACAGGCAGTCACTCACACACATGTGTATTATTGTACTGTACTCACACACACACACACACACACACACACACACACACACACACACACACACACACACACACACACACACACACACACACACACACACACACACACACACACACACACACACACACACACCCACCCACTCTCTGGAAGCTAGTAAACCCATATTAGCAGATGGCCCAGTAACCATCCATACCCATGCAGCTCGAGATCTGCTGCTGAGACAAGGTACAGAGAACGATGTGTGTGTGTGTGTTGCATGAGAGAGAGAGAGAGAGAGAGAGAGAGAGAGAGAGAGAGAGAGAGAGAGAGAGGTCAGAACCCCCCCCCCGCCCACCCCCATTACCACCTTTCTCTCTCTCAGCTCATCTCCCTCTCAGCGTTACCATCTCACTCCTCCTGTTGTTTTGGGGAATTGCCAGAGACCTCAGAATACAATATTGTCATAATTATCAGGTGTCGATACAATATGTATTGCAATTCTCACAATTCTTTATGTATTGCGATTTGATTTTCCAAACATATTGCTCACCAAATGCCAACTACAGAGGAACAAGAAAGAGAGATGAGAAAACAAGTTTTGATCAGTCATGGAAATAAAGGTACTAAAAACAAATTGGCTCGCTGTTTAAAAAGAAGAACGAGAACAAGCTATGATGGAACAATTCTGGCGTTTTGGTGCAGGTACAGCCGACTATCGCAAAAACGAACTGCAATATCGTCAGAACTATATGATATATCGTCAAAAATAATATCCCGATATGTAACTGTATCGATTTCTCCCACATCAAAACTTTTGTTTAGTCTCTATTCCTTTCTCACAACTCCCACACCCTCTCTCTCTCTCTCTCTCACTCTCTCTCTCTCTCTCTTTTCCTCCAATTCATGAAGCCAGTATCGATCAGCAGGCTAATCCTAATGCTGGTTGAGAGGTGCTCCAGGACGGGTCATGCTACCTGGCTGGGTGCTCCTTGGCTGGTCCTTACTCTAGCTCAGCCCTGCCTGTGTGCTCCTCTCTCTGGCTGTGGCTGTGTGTGCCCTGGCTGTGGCTGTGTGTGTCCTGGCTGTGTGCTCCTCACTCTGGCTGTTCTTACTGTACTATATCTGGCAGGTGGCTCACAGGTTTCCGCCTCCTCTCAGCACTGTGAGATAGTAATGCAGAGCCATTGATCCAGACCCCCCCATCCGACGGTATGGGGTCTCAAACCGATGACTATACAGTATATGAATGGAAAAAGCCACAATCTTAGAAAAAAAGGAGCTATCTAGAACCTAAAAGGGTTATTTGGCTGTCCCCACAGGAGAACCCTTTGACAAACCCCTTTTGGTTCAAGGTAGAACCCTTTTAGGTTCCATGTAGAACCCTTTCCACAGAGAGTTCTACATGGAACCCAAAAGGGTTCTACCTGGATTCAAAAAGGGTTCTACCTGAAACCAAAAATAGTTATCTATGGGGACAGCCGAAGAACCCTTTCGGAACCCTGTTTTCTAAAAGTGCATGAATTCCTATGTGAAGAATCAACAGCGCATAGAAACCAAATGAAGTCTGTTAAGATGGCGTATCATGGAGAAATAACATGCGCAGTTTGAGCTACTCCAGGAAGTGACTTTGCAGGCTAGCCCAGTGCTGCCCCCTCTCATTGGGTAACTCAAGTTGAAGACCGACCGAGGTCCTGCATGCTTACGGCTGAAATCCCGTTAACGGGATTGCTTTGACAACAGCCAGTGAAAGTGCAGAGCGCCAAATTAAAACAAAAGAAATCTCATAATTAAAATTCCTCAAACATACAAGTATTATACACCATTTAAAGATAAACTTGTTGTTAATCCCACCACAGTGTCCGATTTCAAAAAGGCTTTACGACGAAAGCACACCATCTGATTATGTTAGGTCAGCGCCTAGTCACAGAAAAACACAGCCATTTTCCAGCCAAAGAGAGGAGTCATAGAGATAAAATGAATCACTAACCTTTGATGATCTTCATCAGATGGCACTCATAGGACTTCATGTTACACAATACATGTATGTTTTGTTCGATAAAGTTCATATTTATATCCAAAAATCTCAGTTTACATTGGCGCATTATGTTCAGTAATGTTTTGCCTCCAAAACATCCGGTGATTTTGCAGAGAGCCACATCAATTTACAGAAATACTCATCATAAATAAGGGACCGTCTTAAACAATTAAACCAAAGGGAAAGTTTTTGGATTTACAAACTACAGGCCACTAAATACCCTGGTTTAAATGAAGATATGGATTTCTCACCCTTCCTGTAGGGTTGTGATAGGTCCATTTGTTGTCATCTAGTGGACATTTTGCTCATGTTTAGACTGTTGTTGTTCATGTTTTGCTGTGTTCTAGTGTACTATGGAATATATTGCTGTCTTATTCTTGACACTTCTCCCAGTCATATTTAAGGTTAGAACTACCTTTTAGTGTTCTGATACTTCTAGCTTGGAGTTGTATTTTTATGATAACATAGCTTCAGTATTTCACTGTTTAATGTGTATAGTATTGCTTACTAGGTGTGTCCAATCAATTTTGTAACCACTCCCTCTTCTAATTAGGGCTAATTGGAAAAGCTGTTCAAAAACGGACATTGTATAATTTTTTTGTACTCCCTGACGAAGGCCATGCAGCCGAAACGCGTCGGATTTTTTAAAACTTTGTTTCTATTGAACATGCCATACTAATAAAGGCATTTTAATTAATTATATGGAGAGTGCCTTGGTCCTCCTTTCTTTTTGATGACTCATCATAAATGTTGATGAAAATACAAGTGTTATGCATGGAATTAAAGATATACTTCTCCTTAATGGAACCGATGTGTCAGATTTCAAAAAATCTTTACAGCGAAAGCACACCATGGAATAATCTGAGTACAGCGCTCAGAGACAAAAACAAGCCATACAGATACCCGCCATGTTGTGGAATCAACAGAAGTAAGAAATAGCATTAAAATATTCACTTACCCTTAATGATCTTCATCGGAATGCACTCCCAGGAATCCCAGTTCCACAATAAATGTTTGTTTTGTTCGATAAAGTCCATCATTTATGTCCAAATACCTACTTTTTGTTTAGTTCACAAATCCAAATTCACAAGGCGCGAGCACTAAGTCCAGACGAAATGTCAAAAAAGTTATATTACAGTTCTTAGAAACATGTCACACGATGTATAGAATCAATCTTTAGGATGTTTTTATCATAAATCTTCAATAATGTTTCAACCGGACAATTCCTTTGTCTTTAGAAATGAAAAGGAACAGACCTCGCTCTCACGGCCACACGCCTGACTTAGCTCATGGCACTCTGCCAGACCCCTTAGTCAAACAGCCCTTATTCTCCCCCACCTTCACAGTAGAATCCTGAAACAATGTTCTAAAGACTGTTGACATCTAGTGGAAGCCTTAGGAAGTGCAATCAGACCAAATTTACACTGTATCTTGGATAGGCAAAGACTTGAAAACCTACAAACCTCAGATTTCCCACTTCATGTTTGGATTTTTTTTCAGGTTTTTGCCTGCCAAATGAGTTATGTTATACTCACAGGCATATTTCAAACAGTTTTAGAAACGTCCGAGTGTTTTCTATCCACATCTACTAATACTATGCATATTTTAGCTTCTGGGCCTGAGTAGCAGGCAGTTTACTCTGGGCACGCTTTTCATCCGAACGTGAAAATAGCGCCCCCAGCCATAAGAAGTTAAACCTTCTTCTGTTTGCAATTTTAAAATAATCAGTTCAAGGACATACATCTGGTGTATTAGAAGCAATTATTGGTACCATTGCTAACAATGCCTGCAGTACCGCCGTCGGCCTAGAATGTCCATTGCTTCAATGAGAGGGGATAGTCATTCTCCCCTGTCTCAAACACAGCAACACAGCTGCCCTGCCAGCCACACTCCAGACGGCTGCTGGTTGTGTGTGAGCGGCTCACATTGAGAAAAGCTCCAGCTTTCCCCTCCAAAAACCCTACAGCTGGTGCCTGCTTCCTGCTCCCTGCTGCCTACTAGCTGGTGGCTGGTGGCCTGGCTGGTGCTAGTCCCAGACACCTCTCTTCACACTGGTGTCTGTGTTTAGAATTCATGTTGTTTTCTCTCACGGATAGCAGATTACAGCAGAGGCAACAGAGGCAAGCCACTCTCTCTTTTTTCTCTATTTGGCCCCATGCTATCCTTTCTGTGCTCTCCCTCTGCCAGCCCAGCAAGGCTGTGTGTGTGTGTCTGTTTGATGGGAAGAGATCCAAGGCTGATGCTCTCTCTGTGCTGTGGCTCCTCTACCTCCTGGTGCCCAAGCTAACCTTGTCCTTCTGCCCTCACCCCACCATGCCCAGGCCCTTTGACAACTCCCATACTGGATCAGTCATGTTTTACATTGTTTTATAGTCACTCTCTCTGCTTGTGTGTGTGTGTGTGTGTGTGTGTATGTGTGTGTGTGTGTGTGTGTGTGTGTGTGTGTGTGTGTGTGTGTGTGTGTGTGTGTGTGTGTGTGTGTGTGTGTGTGTGTGTGTGTGTGTGTGTGTGTGTGTGTGTGTGTGTGTGTGTGTGTGCATGCTTTCGTGCATCTGTGTATATCCAGGCATCTGTGTATGGCTCATTTGAGAATGTCAGTTGATTGTGTGTAACCATGTTATGAATGTGTGATGTGTAATCTGCGTGTCTGAGACTACAAGCGTGTCATACTACAATAAAATAAGTGTCTTCAGATTAAAATTAACGTGTCCAGCATTTATCAATCGTTGTCAACCTAGGGCACTCTACGACATCCACAAAATACCCTATTTTCTGCAGCGTATCTAGAGAAACAACTGCTGCGTTCTTGAACAGGTCTCTATGTAAAATACATTTCATCTCAATGAGAATAACCTGTATATACAGTATAAAGGTTAACAATTGAACCAAATGAAAATGAAAATAGTATTGGTATATCTATTCCAAATCAATACAGCTTGGGCCCACTGCTGATTTTCATGGTGCGCCTTAAGCAGTTTTCATAAAATATATTTCACAGTTACAAAAGTTGAGCTGAGGGGAAAGAGGAGGTGTTTTAGATACACAGGGAGAGATTGAAGCAGACAGGGAGTGGGAAAAGATAAAGAGACAGAGAACTCTCTTCAGGTAGGTGCGTCAGATGTGTTTCTGAATCTTCTGAATTACACCCACTCGGCTCAGGGAGCACGTCCCAGCAAAAGGAGTGTAAGATGGGGGAGAGATGGCGCCCGAGTCTACCTGCCTGGTACTTTGGCTGGGACGGCTCACCGCTGACTGGTTATTTCTGTTTACCGCCTGGTGGAATCTAAATCTCCAACCCAGGCGTTTTTCTCCCTCTTTCTTCTGCTGCTCCATGGAATTGATTTCCACCCACTTGACTGCTGTGTGTTGTGAACTGAAGGAGGGATGGAGAGATGTAGGGATGGAGAGATGTAGGGATGGAGATGGAGAAGCTTTCTCCTTAAAGGAGAGCATTTTTCACTCCTCTTGATGGGTTGCGTCTCTTCACCTCTCACCCCTCTCACTGTTTTGGAAAAAGAACATAGAGTGTATGTGGAGCCCCCTGCGTTTGGTAGGGTGAAGGTACAGGAGGGTGAAACAGCAAGTCCTAGGGAGATGGACAACCTGCAACAGAAATGAATCAGTCTGCTTTCAACAGCAAAAATACACACGTTGGATGCGCCCAAATGGCACCCTATTTCCGTTATAGTGCGCTACTTTTGACCATGGCACATAGTCCTCTGGTCACAAGTAGTTTTCTCCGCCCGTTCGCTCTCTAGGCTGGCGTTCTGACACCTTGTTTAGTGTGTGTCTGTGTCTGTATCTGTCTGTGTGTGTGTGTGTGAGTGTGTGTGGGTGTGCGTGAAGCACACTGACAGCTCTTATCTGATACAACCTCATCAGCTCCACACTTCCACAGCATTTCCTGCTCTCTGCATTCTTCTCTTCTCACTTTTCCTCTTCTCCCCTTTCTTCTCCTCTTGTTCTCTCTATTCTCCTTTCCTCCTGCTCTCTTTTCCTCTCTTTCCCCTTCCTTCTTTCTCAGTGTTATATAGGGGGAAAAACGGATTATTTTATATTGCTATTGTAGTTCAACACTGGGTTTGGGCAACATCCTATCACTGAAAATGTGTCATTATGATCCTCCCTCCTCCATGGGTGTTGTACTACTATGTCCTTATGATCCTCCCTCCTCCATGGGTGTTGTACTACTATGTCCTTATGATCCTCCCTCCTCCAGGGGTGTTGTACTACTATGTCCTTATGATCCTCCCTCCTCCATGGGTGTTGTACTACTATGTCCTTATGATCCTCCCTCCTCCATGGGTGTTGTACTACTATGTCCTTATGATCCTCCCTCCTCCATGGGTGTTGTACTACTATGTCCTTATGATCCTCCCTCCTCCATGGGTGTTGTACTACTATGTCCTTATGATCCTCCCTCCTCCAGGGGTGTTGTACTACTATGTCCTTATGATCCTCCCTCCTCCAGGGGTGTTGTACTACTATGTCCTTATGATCCTCCCTCCTCCAGGGGTGTTGTACTACTATGTCCTTATGATCCTCCCTCCTCCAGGGGTGTTGTACTACTATGTCCTTATGATCCTCCCTCCTCCATGGGTGTTGTACTACTATGTCCTTATGATCCTCCCTCCTCCAGGGGTGTTGTACTACTATGTCCTTATGATCCTCCCTCCTCCATGGGTGTTGTACTACTATGTCCTTATGATCCTCCCTCCTCCATGGGTGTTGTACTACTATGTCCTTATGATCCTCCCTCCTCCATGGGTGTTGTACTACTATGTCCTTATGATCCTCCCTCCTCCATGGGTGTTGTACTACTATGTCCTTATGATCCTCCCTCCTCCAGGGGTGCTGTACTACTATATCTGACCCTGTAAAACAAAACATTTCACTGCACCTATCTGGTGTGTCACAGTAAAAAAAACATCTCTCTCTCTCTGGGCCCTGACATCCATCCCAGTATGCATATTCAGCAACCACTGTCTGTGTGATGATGCACACACTATGACTGACAGACAGACAGGGGAGCTCCACTATGTGTGTGTGTGTGTGTAGGGGGGCAGAGGGTGTTGTGTGTGTATTTAGTTTTGACTGCCCATCACAACAAAGACGGCATGCTAGAATGTGTCCCCAAAGCGAACCCTGCAGTGTTCTGTGTGTGTCCTCTGCCAGTGCTGCCATTTCTTCCAGAGTGTTCCGACTGAAGCACATTTGGAGAGAGAGAGTGCACAAAGCACACAGCGCCTCACCAGAGAGACCTCTATTAAATGTTGTGGAGAAAACGCTTACAGTGCAAACATCTTTCAGGAGTTTTTCAACTGATGCTCAGGACAGTTTCTCTAGGTGCATCACCTTCCTCCAGTGGTTTCAGTATTACACTGACCAGTATGTGTGCATTTACAGGCACCTTAAATTCCACCCATTGCACATTAAATGGCCTTTCAATCTGATAATTAGCATAGGGTCAAACCAGGCCACAAGTCATTCTTTTTAAATGTTATTTCTCTCATATTTTCATGTACTACTGGATATCCAATTGAAAGTGAGAAAGACGCTAGAGCGTTTGGAGAGTTTCTGTAAGAAGGGCAGTGGGGTCATATTCAAACCCACCCTAACACCTGAATACAGCGGACTTAACCTCTAGACCACCCCAGGCCACGGCTGAAACTTCTCTCCTACAAAGTCAGTCGTAGCAGTGGCACTACAACTCTGGTGGAGTTGGTGTCACTGGATGTGTCCCAAATGACACCCTATTCCCTATATCAAAGGTAGTGCACACACTAGAATAGGGTGCTGTTTGGGACACAACCACTGACTCTGTCCCAGCTCACCCAGGGCCACACAGATCTGTTATGTGACTTTACAGTGATTTCTGCTGCAGATGTTCCTGGCTTCTTCCTGGCTGGATGAGGCTTCAGTCCTGTGGATCGAGGCTAGATGGGGGTTTGACCACATAACTGTGGGAGACTGTAGCCTGGTCCCAGATCTGTTTGTGCTGTATAGCCAACTCACAATGATAACAAGGACCAGGCAAGGATACTAGGACACACAGGGAGACACAGGAAGACACAGGAATTGACACAGTGATCTGGCTAGTACTACTACAGACCATGGTTGGACTGTAGCACACAGGGAGAGATGTAATTCTGGTTCCGTTGTGACTGTGTAGACTGATAACAGGATGTTATTGTGATATTTGGTGTTGTCACACACCTTGATGCCCCCTGTACCTGCTCGCCCATGTAAACACACACCTTGATGCCCCCTGTACCTGCTTGCCCATGTAAACACACACCTTGATGCCCCCTGTACCTGCTCGCCCATGTAAACACACACCTTGATGCCCCCTGTACCTGCTCGCCCATGTAAACACACACCTTGATGCCCCCTGTACCTGCTCGCCCATGTAAACACACACCTTGATGCCCCCTGTACCTGCTCGCCCATGTAAACACACACCTTGATGCCCCCTGTACCTGCTCGCCCATGTAAACACACACCTTGATGCCCCCTGTACCTGCTCGCCCATGTAAACACACACCTTGATGCCCCCTGTACCTGCTCGCCCATGTAAACACACACCTTGATGCCCCCTGTACCTGCTCGCCCATGTAAACACACACCTTGATGCCCCCTGTACCTGCTCGCCCATGTAAACACACACCTTGATGCCCCCTGTACCTGCTCGCCCGTGTAAACACACACCTTGATGCCCCCTGTACCTGCTCGCCCGTGTAAACACACACCTTGATGCCCCCTGTACCTGCTCGCCCGTGTAAACACACACCTTGATGCCCCCTGTACCTGCTCGCCCGTGTAAACACACACCTTGATGCCCCCTGTACCTGCTCGCCCATGTAAACACACACCTTGATGCCCCCTGTACCTGCTCGCCCATGTAAACACACACCTTGATGCCCCCTGTACCTGCTCGCCCATGTAAACACACACCTTGATGCCCCCTGTACCTGCTCGCCCATGTAAACACACACCTTGATGCCCCCTGTACCTGCTCGCCCATGTAAACACACATCTTGATGCCCCCTGTACCTGCTCGCCCATGTAAACACACACCTTGATGCCCCCTGTACCTGCTCGCCCATGTAAACACACACCTTGATGCCCCCTGTACCTGCTCGCCCATGTAAACACACACCTTGATGCCCCCTGTACCTGCTCGCCCATGTAAACACACAACTTGTGTGTGTGTGTTTGTGTGTGAACGTGTGTCAGGAGGATGTAGCAGTGTGTCTCGCTGTGTGTCGCCTTACCTTTGATTGACCAGCCAATGAGCAGCCTGACTGTTTGCTGTTCACCGCTGTGTGTGTGTGTTCCTACTGTGTTGCTCTTCTCTCTGCTGGTAGTGACAGAGGAGAGGAGCAGCTCTTTTCTGCAACACTGATCGATACAGTTCATCAAGGGAAACAACATAGTGGTGTCATGCGTGCCTGTGTGTGTGAGCCTTTGTGTACGCACACACACACGCACACACACACGCACACGCACACACAGTCTTGTTTAACTATCCTTGTGGGGACACACAATTCATTCCCATTCAAAATCCTATTTTCCCTAACTCCTAACCCTTACTCTAACCTTAAACCTAACCCTAACCGTAACCCCAAAACCTAACCCTAAACTTAACCTTCAACCCTTAACCCTAATTCTAACCCTAATACTAATTCTAACCTTAACCCATAACCCTTAGAAATAACCTTTTTCCTTGTGGGGACTAACAAAATGTTCCCAATTAGTCAGAGGTTGGTTTGTTTACTATTCTTGTGGGGACTTCAGTGTGCGTAAACACGTCCAAACACACACACACTGGCAATCACTGTCAATTAAAATGTGAGATATTGGTAGAATAGTAGGGCTGGGAATTGCCAGGGACCTCACGAAACGTTATTATCACGATATGATATGTATTGCAATTCTCACAATTCTAAAATTATGATTGTCTGTCTGTCTGTCTTTTTTACCCCCTTTTTTTGTGACATCCAATTGCAATCTTGTCTCGTCGCTGCAACTCCCCAACGGGCTCAGGAGAGACGAAGGGCAAGTCATGCGTCCTCCGAAACATGACCGTCCAAACCGTGCTCCTTAACACCCGCCCACTTAACCCGGAAGCCAGCTGCACCAATGTGTCGGAGGAAACACTGTTCAACTGACGACCGAAGTCAGCCTGGAGTTGTTAGAGCGCGATGAGTCAAGTAAAGCCCCCCCGCCCAAACCCTCCCCTAACCCGGACGACGCTGGGCCAAACCCTCCCATAACCCGGACGACGCTGGGCCAAACCCTCCCCTAACCCGGACGACGCTGGGCCAAACCCTCCCATAACCCGGACGACGCTGGGCCAAACCCTCCCCTAACCCGGACGACGCTGGGCCAAACCCTCCCATAACCCGGACGACGCTGGGCCAAACCCTCCCATAACCCGGACAACGCTGGGCCAAACCCTCCCCTAACCCGGACGACGCTGGCCCAAACTCTCCCCTAACCCGGACGACGCTGGGCCAAACCCTCCCCTAACCCGGACGACGCTGGCCCAAACCCTCCCCTAACCCGGACGACGCTTGGCCAATTGTACACCACCTTATGGGACTCCCGGTCACATGTGATACAGCCTGGGATTGAACCCGGGTCTATAGCGACGCCTCAAGCATTGCGTTGCAGTGTCTTACACCTCTGCGTCTGTCTTTTCTAAGAACTGAAACCTCTGCTCTAAGAATGCACTAATTTCTTCTTTCTCTTTCTATCCTTTTCTTGGTATTCCGCCTGCTGACCTGGTTTCGGTGGACTTTTGAAGGTAAGAGATCGTAGTCTTTTATCTCTCATTCTGGATCTCTCATTATGGCATTGTGCACTATGAACTGAGTCATCATCTCAGACGGCTCAAATATGTGTTCAAGTCGTCCATTGATATCAATGCAGAATGTACACAGACAGTTGAATTACAAGCACATCTTTTAAGATAGGATTCTTCCATGTTCTATCTATTATAGCTTTAGAAAGAGACAGTTAGTCCTCTTAAAACCCTAGCCCCAGGACTGCTGATACAGTACCGGAACATTATTGATAGTGAGGATAACAATGAACTCAGGACTGGGCGATCTATTGACAGTCTCTGAGCCTGATTCAGTCCATGTGCAATCGAACAGTGACCAAGTGGCATATAATAATAATATCCCAGGTATCCCTCGGCTGTAGAAACAGGAGTAGAGGACCCTGCTTCTTTCACCATAAAGCACTGCCAGTTTCTTCTTAAAAGCCAGCCGGAGTGAGTTCTTGGAGAACGGGAACAATGTCTTGTCTGGAGAACACAGCTGTGGCCCCACAAACGGCATACACACACATGCGCCTGCTCACATACTCACACACACACATGCGAGCATACTCATTTACACACTCACGTGCATGCTCTCACACACACACACACACACACAAAATTACACAAGCACATAAGCACATGCACACACGGACACGCACACACCCCGTCTGCTTCGGTAATTTTCAGAATCATGTGACCATGGACAGTTCCCTTATGTTTAACTGAGCTTGAACACACACAATGCTAACAGATTAATATGCTGAACAAGATTCTGTACTGCACTTTACTGTACTGTCTGAGCCTCTGATGCTGACCACTGAACATGCCCTCATGCCCCTCAAGTCTCTCATCTTCTAACCCTATTATCTTCTTTGTTCAGCATGAGTGTCCTTATGAAGCTCCTTAATAAGACAATCAACCCTTTATTAAAGACATAGCTTCGCCATCCATCCACCCTCAGTGCACTTTAATTAAAACCCTCCCCTCTAAAAGCCACTGAGTTGCTGAGTGGGATGAAATATTTCCAAGTTTTGTGCACTCTAAAAAATGCTGGGTTAAAAACAACCCAAATTGGGTAAATATTAGACAGGTTATTTTGATCCAGCTAGTTGGGTTATTAATGCTGGGTTATTGAGCTATGACCCACCGGGTCAGATCAGAAGGCTGGAGTCATGGCTTAGTAGGGGTGTGGCTTTCAGATCATTCTTTTTGGTCACCTGTAAGTGTAATTGTCATTTCTGGTCATCTGTTCTGTTGTATTATCTTCTGAATGTTAAGGTTGAGCGCTAACATGTTTGTTACATTGTAGAGGCTTACACAAGAGTACGAGTTCCTCAAGTGCCTATGAGTATCCCAAGTGCCTATGATTTCCCCCTTCACTATAATATTTAAATAATAATGTTATATATTTTATATAAACAAATATAATGTGCAAAAATATTGAAGGAAAACTTACATTTGAAAAGGACAAACATGATGAACATGAAGGACATGTACTCTCACGGGTGGCCAAAAATAACTATCTGAAAGCCAGATCCCCAATAGGCTACATCTCCTGAAAATAACCTGATTTTTTCATTTATTTTTTATGTTTTTTTATTTCACCTTGATTTAACCAGGTAGGACAGTTGAGAACAAGTTCTCATTTACAACTGTGACCTGATTAACCAAACATGGGTTAATTTAACCATCAGTTGGGTTTTTATTCACTTTCCTTCTGGGTTGACCCAACAGCTTTGTCCTTTTTAATGTAATCCATAGGTTATTTTCAGGAGGTGTGACCTATTGGGGGCGTAGTTTTCAGATAGTTATTTTTGGCCACCCTTGATAATAGATGTCATTGCGGTTCATCATGTTAAGTTTTCACACTACAAATTAAAAATTTCCTTCAATATTTTTACACATTACATATTTTAAGATACATTTTATAACATTGTTATTTATACATTATAACAAAGTGGTAATTATTGTTGTTGGGATATGTATAGGCCCTTGAGGAACTCATACTCTTCTGAAATTATCATTAGAGCAAAAAAAATTGTCAGTGCCTCTAGCCTTCAAAGAAAGCAACTCAACTAAGTAACCCACATGGCTGGGTCAAAATAACCCAACGTGTGTTCTGTTCACTATTTAGCCAGTTATTTTTTATCCAGTATTTGTTAGAGTGTGGGTAGGGGTGTGTGAATAGGCCACTCTTGCATATTCTGTGGATGGAACACATCTCACAATAATTTACATGAATACAATAAAGAAATTCAGAGGGAGAAGATGCATCAGCATCTAATGATGCTGAGCTGATTTCATGGATTTACAAAGATCTAAAAGATCAATCCCTTATTATGATGAGACCAGAGATAATACAGAGAGTCTGCAGGCTGTTTGTTGTGAGGTTGAGGGTAAATCCCAAATGCCACCCTTTTCCTTGTATAATAGGCACTGTAGTGCACTGCATAGGGAGTCTCCCGAGTGGCACAGTGGTCTAAGGCACTACATCTCAGTGCTAGAGGTGTCACTACAGACCCTGGTTTGATTCCAGGCTGTATCACAACTGGCCGTGATTGGGAGTCCCATAGGGTGGCGCACAATTGGCCCAGTGTCATCTGGGCTAGGGTTTGGCCGGTGTAGGCAGTCATTGTAAATAAGAATTTGTTCTTGACTGACTTGCCTAGTTAAAAGAATAGGGTGACATTTGGAACGCAGACTGAGTCTGCTGCCTGTTTCGTTGTGGCAGATACCTGAGTTTTCCTTCTAATGATGTTGGCAGATCAGCTGAATGGGACTGACCTCTGTGTCATCAGATTTAGCTAATGTGCTGGGTATGCAGGACTGACCCTGCTGACCCGGTGGCCCCTGGTTGGACAGGAATGTACAGGAATAAAGACAGGAAAGTCAAATGCTTCGGGGTGTTTGAGTTTCAAATGAGACAGGGCATGTGTTCGCTGTACAGTTGGAGTGTGAACAAGGGACGATGGGGGAAGGTGGAGGGAAGTAGGGAATAAACTGTTGTCTGGGAGGTGACATTTTCAGCTCGTTGAGAGAGGAAAAGAAAGAGGGGGGAGAGTGCCAGGGAGAGATAGAAAGACAGCCAGGCTGGCCATGCGTCAATCACACCATCTGACAAACACAGGAATAGGGAGGGAGGGTGCTACATGGTAACATGGTTAGAGGTCCAGCACCATGGCCCCTTATGGTTCCTGGGTGCCCTCAGGCTTGGAGGGAAGCAAAAGTCATTCCACTAACCAAGAATTGCAAAGCACCCTTTACTGGCTCAAACAGCCAACACTGACTTAGATAACACCTTTGATCATACAGTGATAGCAATACATTGTTTTAACCAGAAGAGACAGTAATGCCAATGGTGGAGATGATGCCATTTATGTTCAGATTCATGTTCCTGTAAAGTTTAGAGAGGAAGCAATATGGCTACATTTTCACCTGCCTCACTTAAAGCCCATTCTTGTGGAAAGATGCTATAGACCACCAAGTGCTAACAATGAGTATCTGGAAAACATGTGTGAAATGCTTTAAAATGTATATGATATCAACTGAGAGGTATATTTTCTGGGTGACCTAAATATTGACTGGCTTTCATCAAGCTGCCCCCAGAAATATTCTGTATAAGAGGTCATACAATATGTTTTGTAGTGATTCCTATGTTGAAGATGTAAATAATATTTGCTGGTCTGTGACACGTGTGTAATGAGGAGCAACCAGATGCTCCCCTTGACCCATTTATGAAATTGCTTATTCCAGGGACTAATAAGCATGCACTCATTAAGACAAATTATTTTTGCAACCCAACCATGTAAAATAAGTTATGTTATCAACGACCAATGTTAACTTTTTTAGTTTGGGTTATGACAGCCTATTACAAATAAGTCTGACAGGATTTTTGACAGGATTTCAATCTAAAGACTGTATGGTTTGAAGTGACTGAAATGCATCAGAAAGGTATTGCAAAGTTCAGAAGATCATCAGGCAATAATGTTGGATGATCTTCTGTGCAGAAAACAACATCATTGATTTAATGATTGGTATTGTCCACTCAGTTCTAACTACTTGTGGCCATATAAGAGGGAAACAGTATGTACTGTATGTACACGTTCCTAAGTCTTATCTTTCAGTGTTGGGGTCATAATATTTTTTTACTTAAATAAACCATTCAAAAGATAGTGGCATCTTTGTAGGAAGATAACAACAATAACTATGTTTATTACACCCACATCTAAGGGCTACCAGAGGTTACTGACTTAACCCAGGTTCTATGAACCAAGCGCAAGTTTTCTCTCGCGACACCATTTTCAAACCAGGTGAAACCCACATGTGGTCGCAACCCCTAGTTTGGGAAACCCTACATTAATAAAATGACTGTAAAAATGTTAAATTCTGATGGATTGATGATTAATTGAAAAATCGTATGGTTGAGAGATGAGACAAAAGGGATGGCAAATAAGTCTGGCTGCACAGCCGATTGGATACCGTAAATTGAGAAATCATGTAACTAAACTGAACAAAAAGAAGAAGAAAATGTACTATGAAACAAAGATAAATTATATAAAGAATGGTAGTAAAAAGCTTTGGAGCACCTTAAATGACATTTTGGGCAAAATGCAGAACTTGGCTCCATCATTCATTGAATCAGATGGCTCATTCATCACAAAACCCAGTGATTTTGTCAACTACTTTAATGATTTTTTTCATTGTCAAGATTAGCAAATTTAGGCATGCCAAAAATTCTGAACCTATACATTCAAGTATAACTGACCAAATTATGAAAGACAATAATTGTCATTTTGAATTCTGTAAAGTGTGTTTGGAAGAGGTGAAAAAATGACAAGCCACCTGGGTCTGACAACGTGGATGGAAAATTACTGAGTATGATTGTGGTCGATATTGCCACTCCTATTTGATATCTCCTCAATCTAAGCATACAGGACAGTGTGCACACTCGGGACTGGAGGGAGTCATTCCACTACCCAAGAATAGCAAACCACCCTTTACTGGCTCAAACAGCTGATCAACCAGACTGTTACCAACCCTTAGTAAACTTTTGAAAAAATATGACCAGATTCAATGCTATTTCACAGTAAACACATAAACAACAGGTTTTCAGCATGCTTATGGCACTTACATAAATTACTGATGATTGGCTGAGAGAAATGTATAATAAAAAGAGCTATGGGAGCTGTTTTGTTAGACTTCAGTTCAGCTTTTGAAATTATCAATCATAATCTGCTGCTGGAAAAAATATGTCTTATGGCTTTACATCCCCTGCTATATTGTTGATCGAGAGTTACCTGTCTAACATATCACAGTAGGTGTTCTTTAATGGAAGCTCTCCAACATAGTCCAGGTGGAGTCAGGCATTCCCCAGAGCAGCTGTCTAGGCCCTTCATTTTTTCAATCTTTACTAATGACCTGCCACTGGCTCTAAGTAAAGCCTGTGTGTCTATGTATGCTGATGACTCAACACTATACACCTCAGCTACCACAGCAAGTGAAATCACTGTAACACTTAACAAAGAGCTGTAGCCAATTTCAGAATGAGTGGCAAGAAATAAGTTAGTCCTAAATATTTCAAAAACTAAAAGCATAGTTTTTTGGACAAATCATTATAAATATTAGGAAAATTACATGTGGCCTGAGGGCACACATGTAATGTATTGTGAAATCTATTGTGAAATGTAATGTAATGTTTTTTGTTGTTGTATATAACTGCTTTCATTTTGCTGGACCTCAGGAAGAGTAGTTTCTGCTTTGGCAGCAAATTCTGTAAAAATGGAACAGGTTTCTAAAAGCATTGTTTTTTGGACAAATCATTATAAATATTGTTATGAATAATGTGGAAATTGGGGAAGTTGATGAACTGCTTGCAGTAACCCTGGATTGTAAACTGTCATGGTCAAAACATATTGACACAACGGTAGCTAAGATGGGGAGAGGTCTGTCTCTAATTAAGCTCTGCTCTGCTTTCTTAACATCGCTATCAACAAGGCAGGTCCTAGTTTTGTCGCACCTGGACTACTGTCCAATTGTAACGGCTTTCCTCTTCCTCTTCATCCGAAGAGGAGGAGCATGGATTGAACCAAGACGCAGCGTTGTGATAAGACATGATATTTAATAAACAAAACAGAAAACACGACGAACACTTGAATAATTACAAAACCATAAAACGATGTAGACAGACCTGGACGACGAACTTACATGAAACACGAAGAACGCATGAACAGGAAAAATGACTACATAAAACGAACAAACAAACAAAACCGAAAACAGTCCCGTGTGGCGTAACATACACAGACACTGACACAGGAGACAACCACCCACAACAATCAATGTGAAAACACCTACCTTAATATGGCTCTCAATCAGAGGAAATGAAAACCACCTGCCTCTAATTGAGAACCATATCAGGTCACCCTTTAACAAACATAGAAACACATAACATAGACTGCCCACCCAAACTCACGCCCTGACCGTCAAACACATACAAAATAACAGAAAACCGGTCAGGAACGTGACACCAATCATGTGGTCAGGTGCCACAAAGAGGGACTTAGGAAAATTACAATTGCCCCAGAACAGGGCTCAACGGGTGGCCCTTTAATGTACACGGAGAGCTGACATTAATCATATGCATGTAAATCTCTCCTGGCTCAAAGTACAGGAGAGAGTGACTTCATCATTAATTGTATTTGTGAGAACTATTTACATGTTGAATGCACATAGCTGTCTGTTTAAACTACTAGCACACAGCTCAGATACCCATACATACCCCAGAAGGCATGCCACCAGAGGTCTCTTCACAGTTGCCAAGTCCAGAACAGACTATGGGAGGTGCACAGTACTACATAGAGCCATGACTATATGGAACTCTATTCCACATCAAGTAACTCATGCATGCAGATAAAAATACACCTTATGGAACAGCGGGGACTGTGAAGAGGCACACACACAGGCAGAGACACATGCATATACACACACAATAACATACACACTATATACATGTATTTTGTGTTGTAGATATGTAATAGTAGAGTAGTGGCCTGAGGGCACACATGTAATGTATTGTGAAATCTATTGTGAAATGTAATGTAATGTTTTTTGTTGTTGTATATAACTGCTTTCATTTTGCTGGACCTCAGGAAGAGTAGTTTCTGCTTTGGCAGCAAATTCTGTAAAAATGGAACAGGTTTCTGCCAAACGTTGACTAGTCACCATTCACCACAGTGCTGTCAATTTTTGGAATGCCAGCCCACTGCCAGCTATGTTCCCTAGCTTGGAGAAAAATGCAAACACTCTTTTTCACCCTCCTCTCCTTCCTTCCCTTCTGTTAATGCTAATCTATATGGTTGAGCAGACAACCTGGGCACCTGACCAATAGAGAAGCAAAGATTAACTCAATTACATGCCGTATTTAAATGAGAGATTATGCCTGTGTATATTTGTGTAGGCCAAACAAAGGCTCTAATATACACTTGGGGATATGGGATAGAGAGAGACAGTGATATTGAGAGGAAAAGTGTGTTAGCGGAATAGACTTATGGAAATTTTATGTGGGGGTTTGGATGGCATATGAGAGACCTCTCCAGAAAATGCATAATATAACAAAAGAAGATGATGTTTGTGTCAAAGTATTTTCTAATATTCATACATATCATTTCCCAACTTAATTGGAATCCGTCAGTGCAGGTTCTCTGTGAGAGCCGTCACCATGGCAGTTGGGACGTTTTTACTGTGATACGATGCAATAAAAAGAGTGGAGTGGATTGGGACCACAAAATTGAATGGGTTTCAGAGTCATTGTGTGTGAGAGAGAGAGAGATGAAGAAATCATGTTTTTTCTTAATTACTGTGGTGCCAGATCGATTGCACTGTGGCATGGTTCATTATCTATAATGTGGCGTGTTAGAGGGGTGGAGACAGAGAGAGACACAAGCCCCCAATTTCATTACTAATACAGTGCATTTGAAAGTATTTAGACCCCTTGACTTTTTCCACATGTTGTAACATTACAGCCTTTTCTTTCATTAATCTACATACAAACCCCATAATGACAAAACAAAAACAGGTCTTTAGAAAAAAATGTATATCACATTTATATAAGTATTCAGACCCTTACAGCCTCGAGTCTTCTTGGGTAAGACGCTATAAGCATGGCACACCTGTATTTTGGGAGTTTCTCCCATTCTTCTCTGCAGATCCTCTCAAGCTCTGCCAGGTTAGATAGGGAGCATCGCTGCACCGCTATTTTCAGTTCTTTATAATAGATGTCAGATCGGGTTCAAGTCCAGGCTCTAGCTGGGCCACTCAAGGACATTCAGAGACTTGTCCCGAAGCCTCTTCTGGCTGTGTGCTTAGGCTGTGTGCTTAGGCTCGTTGTCCTGTTGGAGGGTAAACCTTCGCCCCAGTCTGAGGTCCTGAGGGCTTTGGAGCAGGATTTCATCAAAGATCTCTCTGTACTTTGATCTGTTCATCTTTCCCTCAGTCCTGACTAGTCTCCTAGTTCCTGCCGCTGAAAAAAATCCCCACAGTATGATGCTGCCACCACCATGCTTCACCGTAGGGATGGTGCCAGGTTTCCTCCAGATGGGACACTTGGCATTCAGGCCAAAGAGTTCAATCTTGTTTTTGTCATACTAGAGAATCTTGTTTCTCATGGTGTGTGAGTCCTTTAGGTGCCTTTTGGCAAACTCCAAGTGGGCTTTCATGTGCCTTTTACTAAGGAGTGGCTTCCGTCTGGCCCCTCTACCATAAAGGCCTGATTGGTGGAGTGCTGCAGAGATGGTTGTCCTTCTGGAAGGTTCTCCCATCTCCACAGAAGAACTCTGGAGCTCTGTCAGAGTGACCATCGGGTTCTTGGTCACCTCCCTGACCAAGGCCCTTCTCCCCCGATTTCTCAGTTTGGTCAGCAGCCAGCTCTAGGAAGAGTCTTGGTGGTTCCAAACATATTCCATTTAAGAATGATGGAGGCCACTGTGTTCTTGGGGATCTTCAATGCTGCGGAATTGTTTTTTTACCCAACAAACTGCCAACAAACTGTGTCAAACATCTCACTAATAGCTGTACAGTCTTCAATACCCACAACATTTAGTTTACATGGACTTATTGAGAGAGAGATGATGACAACATGAGTTTGTTGGCTGAATTGACGTTTTAGTAATTTACCAGATACCCTTATCCAGAGCAACTTAAACTAGTGAGTGCATACATTTTTTAAAAACTTTTTCATACTGGTCCTTCGGGGGAAGGTGAACTCACAACCCTGGCGTTGCAACTTGCAAGCGTCATCCTCTACTAACTGAGCCACACGGGACTGCATTAGTACACTGAGCACATTGTATTGCTGTGGTATTTACATAGAGCCTCAGATGACATTAACACATAACACATTTCTTCTACAGCAGTCTTAACACCATACAACAGTTTACAGAAAAGCACAACGCATTGAGAGATGAAGAGATTCCTCAGACTCTCTCTAACATGGCTTTTTTGTGTTGTGGGAGAAATGTCTTCTTCATATTTTCTCAGTAATATACAATGGGACAGTAAAGATACAGTATATTAAATGTTGCGTTGATTTAAACTATTCAAACTTATTCTGTTATTCGCCTTTTGCCTCTGGGTAATGTAGTGATTCGATTTGACTCTGAGAGTTTGTCGTTTCTTAGCTACTTCCACTGTAAAAAGGGCATATGTACAGTACAGTACATTATATATACACACAGGGTAGTGAATACGCGCACTATGCATGTAATTATTTGTATTTCTGTGTTCATGTTTGTGTGTGTATTGTGTGTATGCATGTCCATCCTCTTCCAATGTAAAAAGGGCCCTGTATGTATGCACAGGGTACGGAGCGAATAACACTACTGTTTCTGGTGCGTAATGTGTATAAGAACTGGTCTTTGTGTGCGTGTGTTTTGCGGGATTGTTAGTGTGTGTGTGTCCACTTGTTCCACTGGCCCATTTTCACTTAGAAAGCTTACAATGTGGGTTATGTAATCTCAGTTATCGTGTTGGCCTTCTCCATGGTTCTTCTTCTTCACCATAAAGCCTGTACTGTATGAGGAAATAGACTCACCTACTTCCCATAACCTCAACATTATCTTCAATGATCAATAAACACTTTTATTTCTCTATACACTTATCCCTTATATCCCGTTGATAAAATAGACAAAAAGCAATCAAGAATAATCAATCCATAATCAGTAATAAAATTATCTGTGAGCAAAACCAAAAGCTAGACATGCTGCTAAAAGGCATGCTGTTAAAAGACATGCTGTTAAAAGACATGCTGCTAAAAGACATACTGTTAAAAGACATGCTGTTAAAATACATGCTGCTAAAAGACATGCTGTTAAAATACATGCTGCTAAAAGACATGCTGTTAAAATACATGCTGCTAAAAGACATGCTGTTAAAATACATGCTGCTAAAAGACATGCTGTTAAAATACATGCTGCTAAAAGACATGCTGTTAAAATACATGCTGCTAAAAGACATGCTGTTAAAATACATGCTGCTAAAAGACATGCTGTTAAAATACATGCTGCTAAAAGACATGCTGTTAAAAGACATGATGTTAAAAGACATGCTGTTAAAAGACATGCCGGTTAAAGACATGCTGTTAAAAGACATGCTGTTAAAAGACATGCTGTTAAAAGACATGCTGTTAAAAGGCATACTGTTAAAAGACATGCTGTTAAAAGACATGCTGCTTAAAGACATACTGTTAAAAGACATGCTGCTAAAATACATGCTGTTAAAAGACATGCCGGTTAAAGACATGCTGCTAAAAGACATTATTAATACTAATAAATTAGCCCCTTTCCAAAGCCAAATATTTACAAAATATATTTAAATATATGACCCAAATCCAAACGTAGATATGCTGCGCATTCAAACTACCGTTAAAACTACAGACTACATTTAGCTCCATCCCAATGCCAACTAGGCCGTGAGAGAGAGGGTATTGTCTGGCATCTCTCCAGGGATTCTCCCATGATGCCTCTGACCCAGGCTCGACCCAGGAACCTCTCTGATACAATCAGGTCAGCATCATCCGTATGTCTCACAACACTCTGACTGAGTCGCAAATAGCACCCTATTCCCTGTAGTGCACTTCTTGTGAACAGGGCCCATAGGTGTATAAGTAGTGCACTATTTAGGGAATATGTGTCATTTGGGACACGTGACACAGCTCCAGTGACCCCACTCCACTGACAGAGGGGCCTTGAGACACTCATTATCTGTTCCAGTGATGACATTGAACCAATGGGAAAATCAGTCAGCTGGATGGACATAAGAGACAGATGATTCAATGTGCTGTATGTCTTGAGAATGCATGTGACACATAATCACCTTTAGTTCCAGGCAGTATTGATATGAACGTATTTCAGCAATCATTTTTCCCAGGATTCTTGTTGGTTCCCCCAACCTTTTCCATTCAGCAGTAGAAGCTGTAGTACATAGACGATTAGAACTGATATGACTGTACAATGCTGAGGTCACGCTTCTCAATCTCTAATCTTTTGAGAGCACGCCATACCACAGCCCCACGGCCTCTGTTCCACTGCAACACTAGAACTATTCAGCAGTGATGTCTGTCTCATCCCATTGATGTTCAGAAGAGAGGATAGGCACGGAAATGCCACAGGAGACCAAACCTGCATCCCAAATGGCACCCTTTTCCATTTATAGTGCATTACTTTTGACCAGAATCCTATGGGTCCTGGTCAAAAGTAGTTCACTTCGTATGGAATAGGGTGCCATTTGACATGCAGACAGACTCATGCAGAGGAATAAAAGCATTGGCTAGACCCTTTAAACACGCAGATGGAGAGGAGAGTGTACTGCCAACAGTCAGATTCCAGACCCTTAGGCTTGACAAGGCTTTGTAGTGGCAGAGAAGGTAGGAATCTATTACTGATGTAGCTGGGCTATGTGTGAGGAACGACAAGATGCAGGGTTCTACACTAACTTTTTCCACCTTTTTAGATGGTGGTTGCAGCACATGATTTGGTAGCATCTGTTATAAACATTTTATCTATAATTGATAATGATGTGGCTTGTGTCCCATAATGTGCCTGCATTCCATACAGAACCAGGCAAATAATGACTAGCCATCTTTTAAATTAGCATGCCCTTGTGCTCTTACATTGATTTAGATAGATTTACTGTAACAGTAAAGAAAAGAGACAGTTAAAACATATATTTATTATAGATTTCTAAGTGCCATGTTTTCTTTTCTGCAAAATCCTCTAGATGTGCAGAATGTGAAAAACAAATGTTTGGTCCATCTCCTTCCATCTCTCCCCAAAAACACGCCTTATCCTCCAAATTAGTGCAGTCAGTCCAAAATGATCTTCTGGATAGTGTCTAGGATGAACAGTTCAAAAGAGACTTTATGTCCTGCACATGAGTAACCGCCATCCGCGTCGACCCTGGTTGCATCCTTATCACATTGGCAGCCATGCAGGGTGGCTCATTCCTTGGGCAAGAAGACCATTAAATTTCCCAAAATTTTACATCCATATTTCTCCTCCTGCAGGCTCCTGATGAGCTGGTTGCTGACGGGCTGGTCCTGGGGCCGACAGCTGACAGGCTGGTCCTGGGGCTGGCTGAAGGTCAATCTCTTCCTCTTCTGAATTGACAGAGACATGATCCTCGTATTTTGGAAATTCTTCTCCTTGCACACTAGATTCTCTCTCTAAAAAAATTATTTATAAGGCTGTCTGAGCAGATATTATTTTTGCCACACTGATTGATTGTGGTAAGGAGCCACACATGCAAAGCTATTTATTTGTTGTGTCCCTCCCCCAGTTTGCACCTGGCTGGGGTAGAGTGTGGGAAAATACAGCATTTGTATCAATGTATCAAAATAATGTATTGTAATAACATTGTGCAGGTTCCCGCAAGACAATGTGTAGTTTTACACACCACAAAGGGTAAAGAGTGAGAGAAAAGTGGTTGGTGAAAAGGTTATTGGTGCTTGTTGAAACCGCAGGCTCAGGGAGGAGGAAGACAGGGTGAAGGCACACAACAAACCTTTTTGTTTCATTTTTGCTTGTTTTCACCTACACACTTTCCCACACTTTTATTCCCCTCGGGTCCAGTGGACCCGAACACCACATATGAAATATAAATGTGTAAGGGGGTGCACATTGTGCACTCAATGAAAATATTATCTTTTACATGTTCTTCACAGAAAATGAGCCAAGGCCAATGAGTCTCAGGTTGAAAAAACGTATTAATTGTATCTTTTTTCTTTTAGTTAACATTGAAGATGGGTCCCACAGACCCGAACACCACACAAGGGTTAAAACGAGAAAGTGACCAAAAACAGTGTTTCCTTCTTAATGGAAAGCTTTGTATGGAAAACCAAGTTGAAGCCAACATTTTATGTTGTCTTACTCATCATAACCGCACATGGTTTTATATCAACAAGTGCAACAGACTAGCGCAACACTCTTCAGTTGAAAAAGTGGAAAACAAACGAAAGCGCCTACATTTCTCCTAAAAACTGATCAGAAATGAAATCATGGAATAATTATATTGGAGCAAAATAACTTCTAAATTGGCTACCATAACTTCAATGACTTTTCAAGGACCAAAGAGCCTAGAGGAAGGTAGGCTATTTATTCCCATTCCATGATGACTGAATTGCGCATTGCAAGTATTCAACCAAGACTTCGAACTTTTTAAAGACCTGGTTTGCATACCCATTCTTGCCTTAGCATTTACTGGTAGAAATCATAACTTGGAACGTCTTTCCCACTTCTACCGCTGTAGGTCTTATAGTCTATGTGTGTACAGAGCATGTGATACATAATCGACATAACGAAGGAACAGCTTCGGCAACCCATCTGTTTTTTCCCCCAAATTATATAGCCTAGATTTAAAATACATTATTGCACTGACATGGATGATTGACTGGCCTGAAAGGTTTCCAAAATCTCCCCTTTATGTCTACCCCTGACACACACAGACAGGGGTATTCCCGTACCTTTGTTGTCTCTTCACACAGACAGGGGTATTCCCATGCCTTTTTTGTCTCTTCACACAGACAGGGGTATTCCCATGCCTTTTTTGCCTCTTCAGAAAGTTAGTTTATTGTTGGTCAATTGCAAATAACAAAAATATATATAGCATAATATTTTTTTGAATATATGCTAATTGTGAACCAAAAACTAGCGTGACCAGGTACATTTATTTCACTGGCATGAACCAATTAGAAATGTGTGTCGCACTGCCAAGTCAAACGGTCGCAAATGAGACTGTTTTGATCGTAGTATTAATCCCTGAGATGCTTTTATCTTTGCCAGAGTAGAATGGTAAAATATGAATGTTCAGCTAGTCGATGTGAGTGGCTAGAGGTTGGTTTCTTTGCCAACACGTTGACTTTATCTTCTGTAAGCTAAAAATGCACTGTTGTCTTTGGGACCAATACATTGGATTCCAGACACATTCTAGCCCAGTACGATATAAATATACACTATATACACTAAAGTATGTGGACACCCCTTCAAATTAGTGGATTTGGCTATTTCAGCCACACCCGTTGCCGACAGGTGTATCAAATCGAGCACACAGCCATGCAATCTCCATAGACAAACATTGGCAGTAGAATGGCCTTACTGAAGAGCTCAGTGACTTCCAACGTGGCATCGTCATAGGATGCCACCTTTCCAACAAGTCAGTTCGTCAAATTTCTGCCCTGCTAGATTTTCCCCGGTCAACTGTAAGTGCTGTTATTGTGAAGTGGAGATGTCTATGAGCACCAACGGCTGAGTCGCGAAATGGTAGGGCACACAAGCTCACAGGACAGGACCACTGAGTGCTGAAGCACGTAGCGTGTAAAAACTGTCTATCCTCAGTTGCAACACTCACTACCGAGTTCCAAACTGCCTCTGGAAGCAACATCAGCACAATAACTGTTTGTCGGGAGCTTCATGAAATGGATTTCCATGGCCGAGCAGCCGCACACAAGGCTAAAAATCACCATGTGCAATGCCAAGCGTCGGCTGGAGTGACCAATCTGGGTCTGGCAAATGCCAGGAGAACGCTACCTGCCCGAATGAATAGTGCCAACTGTAAAGTTTGGTGGAGGAAGAGTAATGGTCTGGGGCTGTTTTCCATGGTTCAGGCTAGGCTACATCATACAATGACATTATAGATGATTCTGTGCTTCCAACTTTGTGGCAACAGGTTGGGGAAGGTCCTTTTCTGTTTCAGAATGACAATGCCCCCATGCAAAAACGAGGTCCATACAGAAATATTTTTTTGAGATCAGTGTGGAAGAACTTGACTGGCCTGCACAAAGCCCTGACCTCAACCCCATCGAATCGAACACCTTTGGGATGAATTGAAACGCCGACTGTGAGCCAGACCTAATCGCTCGACCTCACTAGTCCTCTTGCGGCTGAATGGATGCAAGTCCCCACAACAATTTTCCAGCATCTTGTGGAATACCTTCCCAGAAGAGTGGAGGCTGTAATAGCAGCAAATGGGGAACCAACTCCATATTAATGCTCATGGTTTGGGATGAGATGTTCTATGAGCAGGTGTAGTGTACTTATAATGGGGGATGACTCACAAGTAAAATGTTGTAAAACCGTGGAATGGAACAATGGAACAATGGAAGCAATTCTGTAAATCCCAGAGTTCTTCTTCATACTGACAGTCAGAGTTCTATGTTCTATGAACGTAGCTGGTAGCATTGTCTCAACATAGTGCAGGCTACTGGGTAGCAGGGAGAACGAAGTGACATTGTCTGGGGCTACATCACCACAAACAGGCTAATCTGTGAAGCTGTAGCATTTGTTCCCCTCCTCAGTGGTGCTAATATCAGCTCTGTGATGATGGATTCATATCACATAGGCCACTGTTTTCCCTCTGTCTTTAGGAGACAAATGAAAGGCTAGTCTGAGTGGCTGCTTTATCTGAAAACTACACAGGAATGTATACACACACAGTCCATCAATAAAAACAATATAAATGATATCCAGCTGTACAGTTGTGTCTTAGTGCTCCTCTTCTTTGGCCCTTAAATACAAGCCCATATAGACAGTAGCAGTAGACAATAGAAGCCATGAAATGCTTTGAAAGTCATGGCTCATATCAACACCATCATCCCAGACACCCTGGACCCACTCCAATTTGTATACCGATCCAACAGATCCACAGATCACACAATCTCTATGGCACTCCACACTGCCCCCTCCCAGCTGGACAAGAGGAACACCTATGTGAGAATGCTGTTCATTGACTACAGCTCAGCGTTAAACACCATAGTGCCCTCCAAGCATCACTAAACTGAACACCTCCCTCTGCAACTGGATCCTGGCCTTTCGGAAGGGCCGCCCACAGGTAGGAAACAACACATCCGCCACACTAACCTTCAACATTGGGGCCCCTCAGGGATGCATGCGTTGTCCCCGCCTACACTCCCTGTTCACATTTGACTGCAAGGCCAAGCAAGACTCCAAAATTATCATTAAGTTTGCTGACGACACTACAATGGTAGGCCTGATCGCAGACGACGATGAGACAGCCTATAGGTAGGAGGTCAGTTACCTGGCAGTGTGGTGCCAGAACAACAACCTCTCTCTCAACGTCAGTAAGACCAAGGAGCAGATTGTGGACTACAGGAAATGGAGTGGAGCGTGTCGAGAGTTTTAAGTTCCTCGGTGTACACATCACTAAGTAATTAAAATGATCCACACACACAACACATCTTCCCCTCAGGAGGCTGAAAATCTTTGGCATGGGCCCTCAGTTCCTCAACAAGTTATACAGCTACGTTATTGAGAGCGTCTTGGCTGGCTGCATCACTGTTTGGTATGGCAATTGCTTGGCATCCGACTGCAAGTCGCTAATGAGAGTATTGTGTATGGCCCAGTACATCACTGGGGCTGAGGTTCCTGCTATCCAGGACCTCTGTACCAGGCAGTGTCAGAGGAAGGCCCTAAAAATTGTCAAAGCCACCCAAGTCATAGACTGTTCTCTCAGCTACCACACGGCAAGTGGCACCGATGCACCCTGAACAGCTTCTACCCCCAAGCCATAAGACTTCTAAATAGTTAACCAAATAGCTACACGGACTATATGAATTGACCCTTTTTGCACAAAATCTTTTAACTCACATATGCTTTTGCTACTGTTTATTATCTATCCTGTTGCTTAGTCACGTTACCCCTACCAACAGTATATTACTCAATTACCTCGTACCTCTGCACATCGACTCAGTACTGGTACCCCGTGTATATAGCCAAGTTATCGTTACTCACTGTGTATTTATTCCTTGGGTTACTATTTTTCTCTCTGCATTGTTGGGAAGGGCCCATTAGAGAGCATTTTACTTTTAGTCTACACCTGTTCTTTACGAAGCATGTAATAAATAACATTTGATTTGATTTGAAGTACGTCAATTCCAGTTGAAGATCTCTCCCCTCCAACAGGGACCTTCTTCTGCCATTCCCTCTGGTCGTTGTAGTTTCTGGCCCCATCCAGTTAACCTGTGACCTGGGGAAATCGCTTCAGTAATGGGATCAATGGACTACCAGTCGACCCTCTTCACGCTCTATCACCCCTCTGGTAAAGTGGTAGATAGAGAGGGTGATGAGAGGCAAGGAGAGGGGGCTCTCTCTTTACAAAGTTACTCCTTTGGAAACACACCTCCTGACTAGTTTTAAACCTATTTTCTGAATTGGATCGTAACTGTCTTCCTCTTTTGAAGCTGAATTCATGATTGGATTGGAAATTCTTGGTTGGCAATTCTAGGTTTCCCAAGAGACTGTGGGCAATTTTGTAATCTTGTGTCATTTACAGATCTACTTTGCCCTTGACGAGACACTTGTGTAGCTGGTATGGTATGGTGGGGGGGGCTGACTCCATCCTTAACTAGAGAGAGAGAGAGAGAGAAAAAATGGAGAAAGAGAGAGAGAGAGAGAGCATGGAGAAAGAGAGAGAAAGAATGGAGAAAGAGAGAGAGAGAGAGAGAAAGAGAGAGAGAGAGAGAGAGAGAGAGAGAGAGAGAGAGAGAGAGAGAGAGAGAGAGAGAGAGAGAGAATGGAGAAAGAGAGAGAGAGAATGGAGAAAGAGAGAGAGAGAGAGAGAGAGAGAGAGAGAGAGAGAGAGAGAATGGAGAGAGAGAGAGAGAATGTAGAGAGAGAATGTAGAGACAGAGAGAATGTAGAAAGAGAGAGAGAATGTAGAGAGAGAGAGAGAGAGAGAATGGAGAAAGAGAGAGAGAGAGAGAGAATGGAGAAAGAGAGAGAGAGAATGGAGAAAGAGAGAGAGAGAGAGAGAGAATGGAGAAAGAGAGAGAGAGAGAGAGAGAGAGAGAGAGAGAGAGAGAGAGAGAGAGAGAGAGAGATAGAGAATGGAGAGAGAGAGAGAGAGAGATAATGGAGAGAGAGAGAGAGAGAGAGAGATAATGGAGAGAGAGAGAGAGAGAGAGAGAGAGAGAGAATGGAGAGAGAGAGAGAGAGAGAGAGAATGGAGAGAGAGAGAGAGAGAGAGAGAGAGAGAGAGAGAGACAGAGAGAATGTAGAAAGAGAGAGAGAGAGAGAGAGAGAGACAGAGAGAATGGAGAGAAAGAGAGAGAGAGAGAGAGAGAGAATGGAGAGAGAGAGAGCGAGAGAAAGAGAGAGAGAATGGAGAGAGAGAGACGTAGAGAGATAAATAAAGAGAGCTGGAGGGATAGCTGACTCACTCTTCTCTCACTACTGACAATCCTCGCTTTCTTTCAACTTTCAACTACTTGGCAGAAAAACACAGTGTTGTCTAGTTCTAATGTTGGTGGGACTGGATAACCTTTTACCTAAGCACTAGCTTTAGCAACTATCCAAACGTCTTTTGTTGACTTGTTGTTTTCTTTCCACATTTCTCAGCTATGATTCAGTTTTTTTTTTCGAGTCTATGTTTTGTGGTAACTAACGTATGCCTAGTATCAACCCCTACAGTTTTCTTTTACCAATGCCAGAGCTAAATAATGTCTAGTAATCAAATCACCAACCTCTATCTGTCTACAACATTTTTCTAATGGAACAATCCGAATGGCAGTTTTTGTTTTCCCAGTCAGAGCTAAAAAACAAGATATCTCCAGCCAAATAATGTAGTAAACATGACAGCTGCCCCCTGCTCTGTCTGGCCTGGCTCTGAATATGGCACCCTACAGTACTCCCTCTAGTGCACTACTTTGCTCTACTTTGACCGTTGGAGCGATGGAGGGAGAGAATAAGGGTTGGCTGTAGGCCAGATAAAGGGAAGCCATGGTGTAATTTTCCTGCCTGTTTGTGTGTTTTGTTGCTTGTGGTGTAGTTGCCATGTCATTACAGACAACAGCTTTCCATTTCTGAGCTAGGAGTAGGAGATGCACCTGAGATGCTCTCTCCCGCTCCCTTCTCGTTCTCGTTCTCGTTCCCGTTCTCTTTCTCTTTCTCTTTCTCTTTCTCCTTCTCTTTCTCTCTCTCTTTCTCGTTCCCGTTCTCGTTCTCTTTCTCTCTCTCTTTCTCTTTCTCTTTCTCGTTCTCGTTCTCGTTCTCGTTCTCGTTCTCGTTCTCGTTCTCTTTCTCTTTCTCTTTCTCTTTCTCTCTCTCTCTGTCTCAGCTATCTACGTATCTATGTTTCTGTCTTATATAAATAGAATGCTTAACACTAAGGAAAAGAAAAGCAGTAAAGGTACAAGCAGACAATGCTGACGCAGGCAAGAGAAGACAGACTACATTGAAAAGAGCGTTGCCATGTTAGGAAAATTGTGATTACGACAGAGAAGAGGCAGCAGACATTAGAGATCCTGGTCCTTTTATTCATACGCCCCCAGTATTGTCTTTACATTCTTCTGTGCTTTTCTCCCTTCCCTCTCTTTTCTCCTCTGTTTGGTTTTGAAAGAAAAACAGCTCGTCACTTGGACTCAGAGGGGCTTAATTGCTGCCTAAGCCGCAGAGAAATCTCACAAAACATTAATGCATGGTGAAAATATTGAGAATTTATGTGAATAATCTTCCCTTTTAACTGAATTACATGTTAGTAAAATATAGGGTGAATCAGTTCCACAAACTCCAGGAAATGGGAGTGTACTCAAATTGTGATGAAGCCCTTTTGGAATGTTTTATAAGACCTGGACAAACAACCACGCCAAAAACTAAGACTACATAAACATCTACATGGTGTTCAGTGGCTTTTAGTTTAACATGGCAGAAATAGGAGTTGGGACTGTTGATCAATAATATTATACGTGTTATCGTGTGCCAATGTGAATACTCCAGTTGCTATTTTACAAGCTTTTACAGTTTTAGGTGCAAATGTAAATTTAACCTGGCAAAATGCCAAATCATCCTTGAAAAGAATGTGCCAGAGTTTTTAATATCTTCTACTCTTATTCCCAGAGGTATGGAGGGAGGGAGAGAAAGAAGGGAGACTGAGGTGTGTTTGTGTGTGTGTGTGTGTGTGTGTGTGTGTGTGTGTGTGTGTGTGTGTGTGTGTGTGTGTGTGTGTGTGTGTGTGTGTGTGTGTGTGTGTGTGTGTGTGTGTGTGTGTGTGTGTGTGTGCTCTATGTGCTCTGTGTCTCTGCTGTGTGTGTGAGAGGCCATTACTTCCCAGCCATTGAGTTCATTATTGGCCCACTCAGATATTCATCCATCAGCCACCACCAGGCCCCTGCCAGATCCTAATTCACTTAATTCTTTGATTATTGATTCCACCAGCGTCCAGGCGGAAAGGTCAATGTTTTTTTCTGTGTGTACCTGAACTTTATAATGTCTATTCCAGATGAAGAACTAGGCTAGTTACTCAATGAGGAGAAACATTGCTCTGTCGAAGAGCAGTGAGTAAGTCTATGTTATACACACAATCACTTGCTCTTTTATCAAGTGTGCCACTAAGATGCAGGCACACACACAGGCAGGAACACACACACACACACACACACACACACACACACACACACACACACACACACACACACACACACACACACACACACAGAACGTGCATGATGTGGTGAGACAGATTAATTGTAACGGTCGTTCTCCTCCTCTTCATCCGAAGAGGAGGAGTAGGGATTGGACCAAAGCGCAGCGTTGTTATATGACATGATGAATATTTATTAAGGAAAAAATGAATACGGAAAACACTCGGAAAATACAAAACAACAAAACGAACGTAGACAGACCTGAACTAGAGAACTTACATATACACGAAGAACGCATGAACAGGTACAGACTACACAAACGAACAAACAAACGAAACAGTCCCGTGTGGTGCACAGACACAAACACGGAAGACAACCACCCACAAACAAACAGTGTGAACAACCTACCTTAATATGGTTCTCAATCAGAGGAAACGTAAAACACCTGTCCCTGATTGAGAACCATATCAGGCTAAATGACAATGAACCTAAACATAGAAACACATAACATAGAATGCCCACCCCAACTCACGCCCTGACCAACTAAACACATACAAAAAACAAGAGAAAACAGGTCAGGAACGTGACATAACCCCCCCCTCAAGGTGCGAACTCCGGACGCACCACCAAAAGTCTAGGGGAGGGTCTGGGTGGGCATCTGTCCACGGTGGCGGCTCAGGCTCTGGGCGTGGTCCCCATCCCACCATAGTCAATCCCCGCTTTTGTAGCTTCCTCCCAATGACCACCCTCCAAATTAACCCCACTGGATTAAGGGGCAGCACCGGACTAAGGGGCAATACCGGAATGAGGGGCAACACCGGAATGAGGGGCAACACCGGACTGAGGGGCAGCTCCGGACTGAGGGGCAGCTCCGGACTGGCTGACGGCTCTGGCTGGTCATGGCTGGCTGACGGCTCTGGCTGGTCATGGCTGGCTGACGGCTCTGGCTGGTCATGGCTGGCTGACGGCTCTGGCTGGTCATGGCTGGCTGACGGCTCTGGCTGGTCATGGCTGGCTGACGGCTCTGGCTGGTCATGGCTGGCTGACGGCTCTGGCTGATCCTGTCTGGCGGAAGGCTCTGGCTGATCCTGTCTGGCGGAAGGCTCTGGCTGATCCTGTCTGGCGGAAGGCTTTGGCTGCTCCTGTCTGGCGGAAGGCTCTAGCGGCTCCTGTCTGGCGGAAGGCTCTAGCGGCTCCTGTCTGGCGGATGGCTCTGAAGGCTCATGGCAGACGGGCGGCTTTGCAGGCTCAGTACAGACGGGCGGCTTTGAAGGCTCAGTACAGACGGGCAGTTCATGCGGCGCTTGGCAGACGGACAGTTCAGACGGCGTTGGGCAGACGGGCAGTTCAGGCGCCGTTGGGCAGACGGGCAGATCAGACGGCGTTGGGCAGACGGGCAGTTCAGGCGCCGCTGGGCAGACGGCAGACTCTGGCCGGCTGAGACACACTGTAGGCCTGGTACGTGGTACCGGAACTGGAGGTACCGGGCTAAGGACACGCACCATCAGGCTAGTGCGGGGAACAACAACAGGGCACACTGGACTCTCAAGGCGTACTATAGGCCTGGTGCGTGGTACCGGCACTGGTGGTACCGGGCTGAGGGCACGCACATCAGGGCGAGTACGGGGAGAAGGAACAGTGCATACAGGGCTCTGGAGACGCACAGGAGGCTTGATGCGTGGTGCCGGAACTGGAGGCACTGGGCTGGAGACACGCACCACAGGGAGAGTGCGTGGAGGAGGAACAGGGCTCTGGAGACGCACTGGAAGCCTGGTGCGTGGTGTAGGCACTGGTGGTACTGGACTGGAGCGGGGAGGTGGCGCCGGAAATACCGGACCGTGCAGGCGTACTGGCTCCCTTGAGCACTGAGCCTGCCCAACCTTACCTGGTTGTATGCTCCCCGTCGCCCGACCAGTGCGAGGAGGTGGAATAACCCGCACCGGGCTATGTAGGCGAACCGGGGACACCATGCGTAAGGCTGGTGCCATGTAAGCCGGCCCGAGGAGACGCACTGGTGGCCAGATATGTAGAGCCGGCTTCATGGCACTTGGCTCAATGCTCAATCTGGCCCGGCCGATACGAGGAGCTGGTATGTACCGCACCGGGCTATGCACACGTACAGGAGACACCATGCGCTCTACTGCGTAACACGGTGTCTGCCCGTACTCTCGCTCTCCACGGTAAGTACAGGGAGTAGGCGCAGGTCTCCTACCTGACTTCGCCACACTCCCTTTTAGCCCCCCCCAAGAAATTTTTGGGGTTTATTTTCGGGTTTCCAGCCACGTCTCCTTGCTGCCTCCTCATACCACCGATCCTGGGCTTTCGCTGACTCCATCGCCTCCCGAGAGCGGCGATTCTCTCCCACCTTAGCCCAGGGTCCTTCTCCGTTCAATATTTCCTCCCAAGTCCACGAGTCCTGGTTTTTTGGCCGCTGCTGCTGGTTCCTCTCACGCTGCTTGATCCTTGTTAGGTGGGTGGTTCTGTAACGGTCGTTCTCCTCCTCTTCGTCCGAAGAGGAGGAGTAGGGATTGGACCAAAGCGCAGTGTTGTTATATGACATGATGAATATTTATTAAGGAAAAAATGAATACGGAAAACACTCGGAAAATACAAAACAACAAAACGAACGTAGACAGACCTGAACTAGAGAACTTACATATACACGAAGAACGCATGAACAGGTACAGACTACACAAACGAACAAACAAACGAAACAGTCCCGTGTGGTGCACAGACACAAACACGGAAGACAACCACCCACAAACAAACAGTGTGAACAACCTACCTTAATATGGTTCTCAATCAGAGGAAACGTAAAACACCTGTCCCTGATTGAGAACCATATCAGGCTAAATGACAATGAACCTAAACATAGAAACACATAACATAGAATGCCCACCCCAACTCACGCCCTGACCAACTAAACACATACAAAAAACAAGAGAAAACAGGTCAGGAACGTGACATTAATCATAAATAAGCTGTTTCCCTGCGGAGATGTGATCTAAATGAGAAACAGCAGGATCATAGCAGGCTCAATGTACACATGATGAGAAATAAACTACTCCAAAGCGTTGTATGATAGCCTTACGTTAAATGAGTAATCTGGGATTGGCACATACATTTTTCCCAGCTGACTCACTCAGCTGTTTACCAAAAAACGTGGCAGGGTGAACACTTTGCTGTTTGAATCCCAGATTGCCCTCTTAATTCTACCTTATACATCTACCATCGATAGTACAGTACATACCATCTCCTCGCTTCTACTTAAATGTAAAGGTAATCACAGAGTTACTCTTGGATTAAGCTAGCTTTCTGTCTAAGTGCCAAGAGGCAGCCTGTCTGGATTTGGCTATGCAAATTACGCTCCAAATTCTGATTTAATTCAGAGTCAGCTTAGATCAGTCCAGGTGAGGGAAAAGAATATACAAATTCTTTATTGAAATATCTTCTGTCTTTCACTGATCCCAAAACTGACTATTCACATTTCCCCCCCCCCCCACCCCCTCCCACCAGCTCTCTCCACACCATTGCCACTCTCTGTTGTCATCTATGCATAGTCACTTTAATTAACTCTACCTACATGTACATACTACCTCAACTAACCGGCACCCCCCTGTATATATTGTTATTTTTTACTGCTCCTCTTTAATTACTTGTTACTTTTATCTCTTATTCTTATCCATATTTTTTGAAACTGTGCTGTCGGTTAGGGGCTCGTAAGTTAGCATTTCACTGTAAGGTGCAATGGCATAGTCTTGTAAGATGATCTTTTTAACCAGTGAGTCAGTGCAAAATTATACACTAAGTAGCCTGCCTTATTTCACCCAACTGAGGCACATGCTCATACATCCATTCACAAAATGAGACACTTTCTCACTTAACCCCTTTCTAACAACTTCACTAGACAGACTTGACTCGCCTCAGCCATTGGCACACCCTCCTCCTTCTCTTCCATATCTGATTTCAATCTGTCATTTCCAATGTCCTCTCCTCCTCTCCTCTCCTCTCTTCTCCTTTCATCCCCAGGATTCAATCCATCAGTTGTCTCTCTACATCAGGCTCTCTGTCCTGTAGGGTTTTTATTCTAATAATTAGCTGGTTGATAAGCTGAATCAGGTTAGTTACAACTGGGGTTGGAATGAAAACCGACAGGAACGTAGCTCTCCAGGAACAGGGTTGGAGTACAAACCTACAGGAGGGTTGCTCTCCAGGAACAGGGTTGGAGTTAAAACCTAGAGGAGGGTTGCTCTCCAGGAACAGGGTTGGAGTTAAAACCTAGAGGAGGGTTGCTCTCCAGGAACAGGGTTGGATTGCTCTGCATACATACTCTGCATTATTTCACTTAAACTGATGTTGGACATTTAATTTTGTCACATGATCAATAGGTGGGACTTTCAGCAAGGCTTAGGGCTGGGCTAACCCTTACCCTTCTATCCATCAAATCAAATTGTATTGTATTGATCACATACACGTGTTTAGCATATGTTATTGCGGATGTAGCGAAATACTTGTGCATCTAGTTCCAACAGTGCAGCAATATCTAACAGGTAATATCTAACAATTTCACAACATACCCAATACACACAAATCTATTTAAAGGAATGGAATGAAGAATATACTGTATAAATATATTGATGAGCAATGTCAAAGCGGCATAGACTAAGATACAGTAGAATAGTATAGAATACAGTATATACAAATGAGATGAGTAATGCAAGACATGTAAACGTTATTCAAGTGACATTATTCAAGTGACTAGTATCATTTATTAAAGTGGCCAATAATTTCAAGTCTATGTATATAGGCAGCAGCCTCTCTATGCTAGTGATGGCTATTTAACAGTCTGATGGCCTTGAGATAGAAGCTGTTTTCCAGTCTCTCGGTCCCAAGTTTGATGCACCTGTACTGACCTCGCCTTCTGGATGATAGCGTGGTGAACAGACAGTTGCTCGGGTGGTTGATGTCCTTGATGATCTTTTTGGCCTTCCTGTGACATCGGGTGCTGTGCTGTAGGTGTCCTGGAGGGCGGGTAGTTTGCCCCCGGTGATGCGTTGTGCAGACCGCACCACCCTCTGGAGAGCCCTGCGGTTGTGGGCGGTGCAGTTGCCGTACCAGGCGGTGATACAGCTCGACAGGATGCTGTGGTATCAGGTCTAGCAAGACAAACTCAAGACAGTCAGTTTCATATACACTCAACTGAACCCAACCCATAAATCTCTCTTTTGGTTTTAGTTGAAGAAGTGTATCCTCACTAATAAGATGTGATCTCCAAGATTACTATTGAAGAAGATGAATACTGTGTGGCTATGATTTAAAATAAAACAGAGAAAATATATATTAATCTCTTCCACTCATTGTTTTCCTTCATAATGAGATTTAGTGAAGAGCAATAACAGACTGCACCAAATTCAACTTATATTACTTCACTGTCAGGGTCAGGTGAAAGTGGGCGCCTGGGGCAGGATGCAGGGAAACGGGAAAACACACACATACTCATTAGGTGAAAAATGGGGACATCAGATAACAACAGCAAAATAGACACACACACACACACATCAGAATGACTTCTACTGATGGATACTATCGGTGGCCTGTCTTTTAGTCATCAGGCAGGTTTTGGCACTAGTATGAGCCTCAGATGTGCAGGGTCATGACACACTCTGTGACTTCCCTTCTTCCTCTCCGTGTCGTGTCTATAATGGAGAACAGAGAGAGAGAGAGTTGGCTCCTGTTTCTCTTCTCCCAATTCCATCTTCAGTTGTACCCTGCTCCATGCCCAGTTCATCTCTACTCCCTGCCACTGCCAGTCTCTTCATTATTCTACCCCAGCAGATGGGATAGAGAGAGAGAAGGCTTTTGAGCTTCATTCACTGCGACGTGTTTTTCATTAACACCTAATTCAGTGTCAGGTAACATAACCAGCAGCAGCCAAAGGGGATTTAACAATTATTGGATGAGATCGGCAGGTTTAGCCTTCTGTCGTCCTTCCCTATTATACTATGTTACTGGGTGTGTATGTTGGACTTTTTCACAGCTGATACCACTTTCATTTTGTAATTGACTAGTGTCATAGTCTAACTTTATGAAAAGGAAGTTGCTTTATGGCGCTTGTTATGATAGTAATTGACTTAGGCCACACCCATAGTCTGATGTTATTTCATGAGTTATCCTTGTATCACCCTGAGTAACATCAGTGCAGGGGCAGGAGGCAGCGGAGGGGGGCAGAGCCCCTGTAACTCTATCTTGGCACCAGTCCCGACGACCAGAGTTGAGTGACGGCTGAAGTACCTTTTAAAATTATTATAATACATTTTTTTACTCCATTTTCTCCCCAATTTCCTGGTATCCAATTGGTGCAACTGTAACTCCCGTACGGACTCGGGACAGGCGAATGTCGAGAGCCATGCGTCCTCCGAAACACAACCCAACCAAGCCGCACTGCTTATTGACACAATGCCCACTTAACCCAAAAGCCAACCGCACCAATGTGTCGGAGGAAACACCTGTCGACAATGTCAGCATGCACTGCGCCCGGCCCGCCACAGGAGTCGCTAGTGCGCGATGGGATAAGCACATTCCTGCCGGCCAAACCCTCCCCTAACCCGGACGACGCTGGGCAAATTGTGTGCCAGACTCGACCCAGAATCTCGAGTGGCTCAGCTAGCACTGTGATGCACTGCCTTAGACCACTGCGCCACTCGGGAGGCCCCAATTATCTACTATCTTAGCACTGGTTAATCAGTGTGTGTGGATGTGTGCATTCGTCTGAGTCAGGCCCAGTGACCAATCCTACTGCCAAACGACAGGGTCCCATAGCGCCCATAGGGCTCTGCTCAATTGTAACGCACTATGTAGCGAATAGGGTGCTCTTTAGGGCACAGACCCTTTCCACTAACCAGCATGCTTCACCCTCTGGCTGACAATACAGACTACTTTGGTCTATAGTCTCTGAGTAAAAGAAGCAATGTAATGTGCAATTTAGATGTTAGATTGATAGCTGTTGTCGTTGGGCAGTTGAACAAGATGTGAAGAGACAATCAGGTGTGACAAGATCTTGTCAATCACCAATACTCTTAACTCTCACTCCTTGAGCTGCTTATTGATTTTTAATACGAGAACAGAGATAAGAAACAGGGAGACCTCTCTTTCTCTCTCTCTCTCTCTCTCTCTCTCTCTCTCTCTCTCTCTCTCTCTCTCTCTCTCTCTCTCTCTCTCTCTCTCTCTCTCTCTCTCTCTTTCTCTCTAACAGATATGTGGAGTAGGAGGGAGGGAATAGATCAGCAGAGAGCAGGTTTAAGTGAGTCAGTCTGGTGGCTGGTGGCTCAGTTCAGCTTAGGAGTAATCAGTGTTGGGGCAGACCAAACTCAACTTGGATCAAAAACAATTAGCAGTTCACTAAAGGTCCTGGGTTGTACACGCTAGTACAACACGCCTGGCCTGTCCCCTGGGGAGAGAGGGCCACAAATGAAGACAAATTAATCACGCTGGTTGCATCCCAAATTGCACCCTATTCCCTTTATACTGCACTATTTTTGACCAGGGCCCATAGACGTAGCCCATTTACTTCTAATCAAATCAAATCAAATTGTATTTGTTACATGCTTCGTAAACAACAGGTGTAGACTAACAGTGAAATGCTTACTTATGGGCCCTTCCCAACAATGCACTTCTTCAGATCACGTTGATAGGATTGTCTTGGATGGAGCTCATCCAGTTTATTCTCCAGTGATTGCTCTTGCGCCAATAGAATGGAGGGTAGAGGTGATTTATCCACTCTCCGGCGTAGTATCGTCAGGTATCCCGCACGCCGACATCTATAGCACCGTCTCCTCCTCCTTCCAGTGTCGGAGATTTGGGCCTGGTCCAGTATAATCGATGTCTTTCGCCTCCGACTCATTGAAGTAGAAGTCCTCGTCCAGTTAGAGGTTAGTAATAGATGTTCTGATGTCCAGAAACTCTTTTCAGTCATATGAAACGATGGCATAAATGTTACATGTAGTACACAAAAAAGTAACATCAGTACAAAAAGATGCACAAAATAGCACAATTGGTCAGGAGCCCGTAAAACGGCTGCTATACCCTCCAGCGCCATGCTTAGTACATACAGTACCCTCCCCTCCCCAGTAGTGAAAAACATTGCCCTGATTAACACTCTCCACAATGGTCTGCAGAGAAGAGGGTCACACATGAAGACATGATTTAGCATGTATTTGATGTTCTAACACACAACCTCCTCAACCCAGCAGCCTAGTGGAGAAATACTCCCCTTAACGCCCTCTAAACACACACACACACACACTCCCCATAACACCATCCACCACAGCACACTAAGCCAAGCAGTGATTGGGGATTATCAAGACTACAAAATTAGCACTCACACATCTAAGATAATTACATGCTAATGTTCAATAAGCCCTGTAAGTCCCTGTGAATAAATGCAGCCGACAAATAGAGATAAAAAACAAAACATATCCGTGTAGGGAAAAAAATGAACCGACCGTGGTAAACAATTAAACAAAACACGTACACACACACAAACCTACACACACACACACACACACACACACACACACACACACACACACACACACACACACACACACACACACACACACACACACACACACACACACACACACACACACAGGAATAATGGAAATGAAACATAATGTATGCATCATTTAGCCAGAACCACCCAGATGTACCTTTAGGAAAGATGTACCTCCACGCCATGTTTTATTAATTAACAATTAAAACAAGCCCACTGTGTCCCAAATGGCACCCTATTCCCTATATAGTACACTACTTTTGACCAGGGCCCATAGGGTTGTGCACTATGTAGGGAATAGGGTGTCACTTGTTAAGCATCCTCTGGCATGGGAAGTGGGCTGTTGTTTTGTTAGAGTTCACTGGACGGTGGTGTTGATGCTCAGGGCTGTTATCATCACAGTGTACAGAGATTCATCAACCACCACCTAGCCCTTCACTGTTTCCAGTCCAGGCTAATATTACATAAATATTCATCAACCACCACCTAGCCCTTCACTGTTTCCAGTCCAGGCTAATATTACATAAATATTCATCAACCACCACCTAGCCCTTCACTGTTTCCAGTCCAGGCTAATATTACATAAATATTCATCAACCACCACCTAGCCCTTCACTGTTTCCAGTCCAGGCTAATATTACATAAATATTCATCAACCACCACCTAGCCCTTCACTGTTTCCAGTCCAGACTAATATTACATAAATATTCATCAACCACCACCTAGCCCTTCACTGTTTCCAGTCCAGACTAATATTACATGGACATTTTATTAAATTACCTCCGGTCCCAGTTGTTGTCCGGCACCTCCTGGTTGTTTTTGCCCCTTTGTCCTGGATATGGTGGTCATCTAGCTAACACATTGGCTTCACACACCATGTGTGTCTGTGTCTACTGTATGTACTTGTGTGCGTGTCACAAATGGATTTGGGTAATGCTAGTAAGTATCACACACATGCCTATACGTAATGTCCCATAGACAGAGTGAGCTTGGAAGAATTCACCTGGAGACAGAGATGAATGGCACACAGATGCACAGTAGATCTTCTTTAGTCCCAAAAGTCTTCATCAGACTGTCAGAGAGAGCTTTAGGGCCCTAGAGGAGAGGAGATACCTTGTGATACCTCTCTTTAGTTGCGTTCTAAATGGTACTCTGTTCACTACGGGCCCTGGTCAAAAGTAGTGCACTAAATAGGGTCCATAAAGCACTGCAGTCTCCTCTCTCCTCTCTATTTGCCCCCTGTAGACCAGCACTTAATCACACACACACACACACACACACACACACACACACACACACACACACACACACACACACACACACACACACACACACACACACACACACACACACACACACACACACACACACACACACACACACACGTACACACACACACACACACCATAATTGACCTTCTACACCACAGCCTCACCACTACCTCACAATGTATTGTTGTTCACATTGTTATATTACAAGAGGAATTTGCACACTCTAGATTACAGCCAACATTGAATTCTGAGGTGGTATCCCCACCACCCTGTGTGATATAGGCTAGCAATATCTTCTTAAACGTCAACCACTCGCTATTTACATTCTTCTGCTCAGCATTAAAACAAATGATAATCGATCGGAGCAGTGATGTACGGGGGTAAGCCTCCTGCCGGCGCAAATTAAATAAGAGGAGCGTGGAGGGATACAAGGACGAGTAGAATCAATTCAACAAGTCTCGGGCGTGTTTAGCTGTGATAAAATAGGTCTGCCCAAGCAGCGTGCTGTCACCCTCCTTTATTGCCACGGTCTCTCTCTCTCTCTGTCTCAGACGCTCTTCATGGAAGAGATGAGAGGGACAAGGATGCAGACTTTCAATATGAAGAGGTGTGTGCGTGCGTGCGTGTATGTGTGTGTGTGTGTATGTGTGTGTACGTGTGCTTGTGTGTCAGGAGGAGCAGAAGTAGGCCTGGCTCTCATATAACAGGGATGTCTGTCTGTCTGTCTGTCTGTCTGTCTGTCTGTCTGTCTGTCTGTCTGTCTGTCTGTCTGTCTGTCTGTCTGTCTGTCTGTCTGTCTGTCTGTCTGTCTGTCTGTCTGTCTGTCTCTGTCCTTTTCTCTCTCTCTCAAACATCTAATCAACACTACTGTTGGTCAGGTGTTGCTGCTTCATCCCTCGCCTCTGATGCTTTAATGGAATAAATTAGCATAGTGCATTGCTCTAGCAGGGAACATGCATGTTATGTGTGACAGTGATGTGAGGTGCTGCATTTGGAGTATGGTAAGTCATGATAAATTACTCCAACTTGACATGTTGATACGGGTAGATGGGTCTAGGGCTGGTAGCCTACCAGATGTTAAAAGGCATATATTATTATTGGGCTGTTACCTTTGTTGTAAAGCATATTTATTATAATCCAAATTATATGCCATTTAGCAGATTTTAATTCATCCAGTGCAATTTACAATACACTGAGTGCACAGGGTAAACTGTCTGTACCACGGCTTGAACCCGGGGTCCCCTGCCTTGACAAAACGTGTGATCACCCTCCCTGCTTGACAATGTACTATCTAGTTGTGCCACTGAAAACAAACACCGTTGGCGACATTTCAAGCTTGCTGTTGAGTGAGCTTCCAGCCCATTCTTATCTCAGTTAAAGAGTCACTACAAAATGGCTTCCTGCTGCCATTTCTCACTTACTGATTCCCAGCTGAGAGAGAGAGAGAGAGAGAGAGAGAGAGAGAGAGAGAGAGAGAGAGAGAGAGAGCGAGAGAGAGAGAGAGAGAGCGAGAGAGAGAGAGAGAGAGAGAGAGAGAGAGAGAGAGAGAGAGAGAGAGAGAGAGAGAGAGAGAGAGAGAGCACTGCTTTCTTTGGCTGCAATCTCAAGTGGCACCCTATTCACTATATATAATGTAATACAGTCCCTCTGGGCCCTGGTCAAAATGAGTGCACTGAATAGGATTCCATTTGCGACGCATTGTTCTTCTCAGCATTGTGCTGTGGAATGACATGTATGTCATTTAGCAGACACTCTTACCCAGAGCAACTTACAGGCACAATTAGTGTTAAAATAAGTGCCTTGCTCAAGGTTACATTAACATATTTTTCACCTAGTCGGTTTATGGAATCGAACCAAAGACCTTTCGGTAACTGGCCCAACAATCTTAACCTATTTAACCATACACTGCTTTCTTTCTTCTCCTGTTGGGCAAACCTATTTTTTACTCCAAATAGAAACAGGGGGCTGGAAAGGGACTGGGACGAGCCATTCAGTCGAGCCACACACATTCTACACACACATGCACAGGCACGTACGCACACTTGCACACTTGCACACTTGCACACGCACATACACACACACACAATGTGCCCTCCACATAAGGCACTGCACTGCAGTATAGGCTCCCTCCATACAGTCTGCTGAGATGTCAAAGGCAATTCCACAATCCCATCTACACACAAATACAGCAATGACAAGAAGGCAGAGAAAAAAGGCTTTTTAATATGGAAACATGGAAGCGGGGGAGGAGTGGGACTATAATTGATGACAACTATTTGGGTAAAAGATTAAGATTCATGGTGAGGGCCACTCAGGTTGGACGCGGCACGACGCTGCGGACTCCAACCATGAAGGATACGGTGTGACACTTTGATCAGCCTGACGTTAGTAAATGTGGTATAAAAACCATCAGAAAGTCTTTCAGTCACACCTAGGCAGAGAGAGAGAGAGAGAAAGAGACAGAGAGAGAGAGAGAGAGAGAGAGAGAGAGAGAGAGAGAGAGAGAGAGAGAGAGAGAGAGAGAGAGAGAGAGAGAGAGAGAGAGAGAAACAGAGAGAGAGAGAGAGAGAGAGAGAGAGAGAGAGAGAGAGAGAGAGAGAGAGAGAGAGAGAGAGAGATAGAAAAGTGGAAGGAGAAAAAGGAGGAAACAAATTAGTACAATACCACACAATACTATCAGTTTGCTTGCCCAATTAGCATAATTTAACAATGTGAATAGCTTTGATAACATGTCCATCCTGCGACCAGACTCTGTGAATGGTGCATGTTCAGCTTTGGGACTAGTGCCAGCTCGGTGCAGAGTGTCCAGGATGCCTGGAGCAGTATTTGCAGAATAGCTCAAAACATGCATATGCACACTAACACACACACACACAGGTGCAATCACACACACACATGACAGCTTTGCCTGAAAGAAGCTACACCTCAGACCAATGTTCCTTCTGATTTCTTGGGGCACTGAGCAAATTTCTCGTATTGTGAGAGGAAACTTGAACGTTGTGAGAATTTTGTGCAACTTCTGGTGCACGTTTACAGTGAACACTGAGGCTGTAGCCTTACAGTTTTAGACAGTAGCCAATAGGCTATTGTGGCTATTTAAGTATAATGTAGACCTACCAACAAAACCAATGGAGCAAAACCCATAACATTTTTTCATATGGAAATAGCTTTTGATTTCTATGAGATAGCCTATATGTGGTGTTCAATGCAGGCCTACATTGCATGAGACTTTTAAAAACGTTTTAACATCATGAAGGACTTGATATTAATAAATTATGTTTTACATGGTCAGTAACACCATGGGTCAAATAGGTGACTGTAAATTACATTGTATTGTGTTGTATGATGCAAGAAACTACTTTACAAAATACAATTAATTATTATTCGGCCTACTGTACAGCGAATTAGATGACGTAGGCTACCCCTCTGCCTATTGGCTTATTTGCATATTCAAGCCTGTCTCAAAATACAACACTGTGCCTTTATATTAGACGTAAGCTTTTTACCTGACTGGCTTTTCAAAGACAGCTTGAAATGTAGCCTACACGTTTTTACTCTTGTATGAAGCCGTAACTTCCCATTGCTGACCTATACTTACTGTATCGCTAACTAGCAAAGAATATCAACAAAAGTCCACACGCGTGGCTCTGATCTGATCTGTTCTGAGAAGTGCCTTCATTCGCGGGTGATTGAAAGATGCTAGTGGGCTACACCTGCCGGTAGAGTTCTACTCCGTTGCGCTCTGGCTCTGCCTACAATAAATTCACAGACTCCATCTTGCAAAGTTAGATTTGTTTTATTTTGTTGCATTGAAAAGAGGTTGATATAATGTTGATTCATCACAGAAAAAAACGTTGATCAATATAATGAACTCAGTGCGGTTCAGTAATTTCTTCTGCGAGGCAGTCCTGGAGGAGGTGTGCGGCCAGCACGCGCGCAGCTTTGAAGGAACAAAGCCTCAGACATATATCTACCTGGCAGGACTTTAAAAACTGGCTGAGATATCTCAGTACTCCATGTGGGCCGTGCTGCGCAACCATCTAAAGCTTCCCCTGCACTGCAACAGTCTAAAGCCACCCCTGGGGCTGGGATGATGGCAGCTTTTAGAAATCATACAGTATGACATAGTCCTTCATTTTGCCTCAGACATCCCTCTGTAGTGGAACTTCCACAGGTAACACACACCAGCAAGGTCATGGAGGATATGCAATAGACTAGAGTATAGACTGTAGGTACTAGTGTAATTCTGCTATGTCTCCATAGTATACATTGCAGGGTCATGTTTTGTAAATGTGTGTTTGTGTGTACACACTCTATTGTATATGCTCTGTGTGAGCTGGGTAAGTGTGTGTGTGTGTGTGTGTGTGTGTGTGTGTGTGTGTGTGTGTGTGTGTATGTGTTTCAGTGAGAGCTGGGTTGGTGTGTGTGTATGTGTTTCAGTGAGAGCTGGGTTGGTTGTGTATATGCATTTCAGTGAGAGCTGGGTTGGTGTGTATGTGTTTCAGTGAGAGCTGGGCTGGTGTGTAATGTGTATGTGCTTCAGTGAGAGCTGGGTTGGTGTGTATGTGTTTCAGTGTGAGCTGGGCTGTCATGTAATGTGTATGTGCTTCAGTGAGAGCTGGGTTGGTGTGTATGTGTTTCAGTGAGAGCTGGGCTGGTGTGTAATGTGTATGTGCTTCAGTGAGAGCTGGGTTGGTGTGTATGTGTTTCAGTGAGAGCTGGGCTGTCGTGTAATGTGTATGTGTTTCAGTGAGAGCTGGGTTGGTTGTGTGTATGTGTTTCAGTGATAGCTGGATTGGTGTATGTGTTTCAGTGATAGCTGGGTTGGTTGTGTGTATGTGTTTCAGTGATAGCTGGGTTAGGGAAAGAGGGATACCTAGGCAGTTGTACAACTGAATGCCTTCAACTGAAATGTGTCTTCCAGATTTAACCCAACCCCTCTGAATCAGAGAGGAGCGGGGGGCTGCCTTAATCGACATCCACGTCTTCGGCGCCCATGGAACAGTGGGTTAACTGCCTTGCTCAGAATGACTTGTCAGCTCAGGGATTCGATCCAGCAACCTTTCGGTTACTGGCCCAACGCTCTAACCACTAGGCTACCTGCTGCCGTTAGTGTATGTGTGTATGTGTTTCAGTGAGAGCTGGGTTGGTGTGTGTGTTTCAGTGAGAGCTGGGTTGGTGTGTGTGTTTCAGTGAGTGCTGGGTTGGTGTGTGTGTGTGCGGTCAGACTAGTAACGGCCACAGACAGCTTGTTCAGGGAGCGGGAAGGCATCCTTCACCTGTCAACACATCTGTACTCACACACACAGACATGCCACATGCTATATCACCTCCCTGCTAATGGTTTTGCTTCCCCTTGCTACTCATCAGACCTAGGTCAAATAAGTGAACTCCATGGGTTTCAACCTGGTTGAGATGTCACATATCCTACCTGACTGTATTTGGTATTTTGGTATTTTATTAGGATCCCCATTAGATGTTGCAAAAGCAGCAGCTACTCTTCCTGGGGTCCACCCACAACATGAAACATAATACAGAATGATATAATACAGAACATCATTACACAAGAACAGCTCAAGGACAGAACTACATCACTTATTTTAAGGGCACACGTAGCCTACATATCAATGCATACACACAAACTATCTAGGTCAAATAGGGGAGAGGCGTTGTGCCATGAGGTGTTGCTTTATCTGTTTTTTGAAACCAGGTTTGCTGTTTATTTGAGCAATATGATATAGAAGGAAGTTCCATGCAATAAGGGCTCTATATAGTACTTTTCTTGAATTTGTTCTGGATTTGGGGACTATGAAAAGACCCCTGGTGGCATGTCTGGTGAGGTAAGTGTGTGTGTCAGAGCTGTGTGTAAGTTGACTATGCAAACAATTTGGGATTTTCAAGTGATGCAGTTAGTCTCTCCTCAACTCTTAACCAAGAGAGACTGGCATGCATAGTATTTATATCAGCCCCCTGATTACAATGAAGAGCAAGAAGTACAGCTCTGTTCTAGGCCAGCTGCAGCTTAACTAGGTCTTTCCTTGCAGCACTGGACCACATGACTGGACAATAATAAAGATAAGACAAAATGACCTTCCTTATCACTGATCAGACCTGGGTCAAGTACATGATGTCAAACACTTTACAATCTTCACACTTGATTTAGCTTGGAGTTTGTACTTTTGGGACTATTTACTTTATCTATTACAGTGGCTCCATTTTTAACCAGGTCTGGCAAACTGACCTTCCCAACACTCATGCAATAAGCTTAGTCTTCAATACCATCAAACATCCAATCAATCAATAAAAATACAGGCCTCACTATTCCCTCCTCACCCTAACCCCAGTTATTCCCAGTTAGCTGGAGCATATATCCGGTAAGACTCCCATTCATTGTCAGTAATCCACATCCAGCTCTATGTTGATAAACTCCTGGCTAAACTACCTCTAAATTCCTGTCAGGATCAGCTCAGAGCTCTGACTTCTGACCCGTCACATTCTATACACTGCTCACAGTAAAGGCTTTACCTTTAACATGGTGTCATCAGCACACACACACTCCCTTTAACCCGGTGTCAGTAGACAGCACAGCTTGGTCAGTCAAGGATAGATGGCAAAGTTAAGAGGATTGTGGGTAATGAGTTGTGTTGTGATCTCCTCGTGTGTGTGTGTGTGTGTGTGTGTGTGTGTGTGTGTGTGTGTGTGTGTGTGTGTGTGTGTGTGTGTGTGTGTGTGTGTGTGTGTGTGTGTGTGTGTGTGTGTGTGTGTTCGTGTGTGTGTGTCATGATCTCCTCCTCTCTTCTATGACCTGGCCGGATGTGGTCTAGGCTAAGATTAGATTAGCCGCAGCGCTTGGATAAAGGACCCAGAGACATGTGGGACACACACACACCTCCACCCAAGGGGCCGTGCACCTTATCAGTGTGCTGTGTAGAGCTCTGACTCAGACTGGGATGCTGGGTAGAAGCATTGACCTGTATCCATGGTGACCTGAGCCCTGGCAGTGGTGATGTAGTGTGTGTGTGTGTGTGTGTGTGTGTGTGTGTGTGTGTGTGTGTGTGTGTGTGTGTGTGTGTGTGTGTGTGTGTGTGTGTGTGTGTGTGTGTGTGTGTGTGTGTGTGTGTGTGTGTGTGCGTGCAGGGTCTGGAAAGCCCGAGGGGGTGTCTACTATCAGAACACTTACTGCTGCTGTGCCCTAAATAGACCACTACCTATTCTTTCATCCGCTGACACGACAGCCTATTAGATAACTGGACTGGAGTAGTCTCTCTGACATCCCCCTTTCACACCCTCTCGTCCTTACACTCCTTCCTGGTCCTGCTCTCTACACACAGTCCTTATACAGTAGCTATCTATAGGAGACACACACTCACACATGCAGTCATACAAGCATGCACACACACATGCATGCACACACTCACACACACTGCTGTGGCCCTTTAGAGATTGTACTGAGAGAGAACTCAGACTCAACCACTCACCTGCCTGTAAATAGGCAAATATCTTCCTCTTGGCAACCATCTCTGTAAAATTATGTTTTATATCTTCTGCCATTGTGGTGGTACACAATTTTACAGAATGCTCGCCTTAAAATTTATTCGTAAAATTGTTCTCTGGGAAATCAATCTCCTCTCTCTGGTGTCTTTCTAGTAACAGATATGTGGCTGTATACTGGTAAGAAAATAAACTATATCTTCAATCTCCCAAAGCAGGGAAATTGCAGCGGTGTGTTTGTGGCAATTCTATTTGAAAGGTCTACTATAGTGTGTGTGCTTAGATAAAACATGCAGTATGAATTCCAAATAGCTCCCTATTCCCATATATGGTAGACTACATTTGACCACAGCCCATAGGACTCTGGTGAAAGTAGTGCACTGTAAAGGTAATTGGATGCCATTTGGGATGCAGCCTTACTCAGTGGTGGGTTCCAGCCAGGCTGTAGTTGTTTCAGTCCAGAACATATTTGTGTAATGGAACCGGGCAGCCAATCTCCAGGTGTTTTAGTGACACGGACCAGAAGGAGTCCCTCCCCCCACCCTCCTCCTCCTCTCCTCTCTCCGCGGCCAGCCAAGTATTCCCCTTCTTGTTAGCAGTGTCTGACTACTCTCAGCGGAGGTGATACTCATTACTAAATGCTGTGTGTATTTGTGTGTGTGCTTGCCTGCTTGTGGTTTTGCCAGTGTGTTTTGGTTTTAACAAGGCATGGTCTGAATGCTAATATGTGTCAGCCTGACCATATGGAGCAGTAGACAGGTTGATTTCGAAGCTCATTGACCGCTGAGGCTGTAAAGAGGACCTCCACCGGACGGACCATTGTGTGTGTGTGTGTGTGTGTGTGTGTGTGTGTGTGTGTGTGTGTGTGTGTGTGTGTGTGTGTGTGTGTGTGTGTGTGTGTGTGTGTGTGTGTGTGTGTGTGTGTGTGTGTGTGTGTGTGTGTGTGTGTGTATTTGACCGCTGAGGCTAGGGAGGGGACCTGACCTCACCAGACCGTCCTGTCATCACGTTCAGTACACATCATCATATTACGGTCATCGTCATCATTGTTATTAAGCTGTTCAGCAGATGGGCAGTAATCTGGGGTCATTACACCACTTCACCAGCCGCTGCAGCTTGTAACTCCTCCTCACTGACCGATGAAGCTCATCATAGGGAACACGGGTTATAGATGAGGGAGTGTATTAGCACGGTCTGAAGCAAGATAGAACCATTTTGTCCTAGGGTACTAGTGCCTGCCTAACTCTGGACCGATGGAACTCATTGGACAGGGAGGGGACACAGGAGTCAGAAGAAGAGGGTGTTTCATCAGCACAGGCTCAAACAGGATGGGAACATTAGACAGTCAATCGTAGACTACTAGGGCTCTTGGACTAAAAAGCATATCCAATCGAGAATACTACTCCAAGTAGGTCTCAGTCCAGCCCCTAGACATTTGATGTACTCAGGTACAATAATATACAACTATATTTTATCTGTAAATGCAGTTCTAAAATGTCACAAAGGTGAGAGACTGTTACTAGGCCAGAGACTGTTACTAAGCAAGAGACTGTTAACAGGCCAGAGACTGTTACTAGGCCAAATACTGTTACTAGGCCAGAGACTGTTACTAGGCCAGAGACTACTAGGCCAGAGACTGTTACTAGGCCAGAGACTGTTACTAGGCCAGAGACTGTTACTAGGCCAGAGACTGTTACTAAGCAAGAGACTGTTACTAAGCAAGAGACTGTTAACAGACCAGAGACTGTTACTAGGCCAGAGACTACTAGGCCAGAGACTACTAGGCCAGAGACTGTTACTAGGCCAGAGACTGTTACTAGGCCAGAGACTGTTACTAGGCCAGAGACTGTTACTAAGCAAGAGACTGTTGAAAGGCCAGAGAATGTTACTAGGCCAGAGAATGTTACTAGGCCAGAGAATGTTACTAGGCCAGAGAATGTTACTAGGTGAAAGAGTGTTACTGGGCAAGAGACTGTTACTGGGAGAGAGCAAGTCGTAAGGGTAAAGTATAGATGGGATACTTGTTGCCTGTCCTTTTCTATCTAAAACCCCAGACACGTCCTCCCTATTCTCCCCATACTGAGCTATCTCACACAGACACTAACACACAAACACACACACCAGACACGTCCTCCCTGTTCTCCCCGTACTGAGCTATCCCACACACACACTAACAGACACACACACCCCAGACACGTCCTTCCTATTCTCCCCATACTGAGCTATCCCACACACACACTAACACAGACACACACACCCCAGACACGTCCTTCCTATTCTCCCCATACTGAGCTATCCCACACACACACTAACAGACACACACACCCCAGACATGTCCTTCCTATTCTCCCCATACTGAGCTATCCCACACACACACTAACACAGACACACACACCCCAGACATGTCCTCCTTCTCCTCAAACTGAGCTATCGGTAATGTTTACTTCAGGAAGTGACATTTGCAACTTTATTTAATTCAGTGAGTTACTGGGTATTGGTATGACCTTTCCTAGCGTGGCTGTGAGGCCCAATAAGCCGTGTAGACTCTGACTCTCTCCACTATATTGATGTTCAATAAACTCACAGGCACTATTGATAAAGTCATTTTGTGCAATACTTATGGAAATGAATTGAGATAAAGGTGGAAAATATGCCAGAAGGATCATTTAGTTTAATTCCACAGAGTATATTTTATAATATCAAATGAAATTGAAATTGATGAGAAAATGCAGCAGAGGGTCACAGGGTGGTTTGTGTCATAGCCCTTCTTTAAATATTTACCAGTTTCCATTGAAATGTTTTCTTTATGCCACAGAAAGAGGCACATATATTCTCTGTTTGCATTCCAAATGGCACCTAATGCCGTATGGGCCCTATATTGGGAATAGGATGCCATTTGGAATATATCCACTGTTTCTGGCATATTGAAGCAATTTACTTTTAGTGTTATCGTTGTGACAGTGACGGATGACGTGTGATGCCCAATCTGTGGTGAGCCTGCTGAAGACTGAGGACCCATACATCCCTGTCGTGATCATTCTGTAGACTGCTGAAGGGACTCTAAGGGCCCATGGATTCACATGAGACCCATCACACTGGATATAGTCTATCATCTGCTCTATTGAGAGCTGTGACTGATAGAGGATGAGATGAGAGAAAGAGATGTGGAGTGATAAAGAGGGGGGGGGGGGCAGGAGAGAGTGAGAGAGTGGGGAGAGACAGAGGGGTGATAGACAGAGGTGGAAAGAGTTAATTTGAGAGAGAGAGAGAGGTGGAGAGATTATTCACTGTGACACAGTGGGAGAGCAGATCATCACCACTTCTAATCTGGAAAGAATAGCAAAGAAAGAAACGTTTCTATCGGTGCTTATGTTGCAGTTTGTGGGTAGGGTTGGATAGTTTGGGGGTATTTTTGGACAGCTTGGGGGTAGGGTTGGACAGTTTGGGGGTAGGGTTGGACAGTCTGGGGGTAGGATTGGACAGTTTGGGTGTAGGTTTGGACAGTTTGGTGGTCGGGTTGGATAGTTTGGAGGTAGGGTTGGACAGTTTGGGGGTAGGGTTGGACAGTTTGGGGTAGGGTTGGACAGTTTGGGGATAGGGTTGGACAGTTTGGGGATAGGGTTGGACAGTTTGGGGATAGGGTTGGACAGTTTGGGGTAGGGTTGGATAGTTTGGGGATAGGGTTGGACAGTTTGTGGTAGGGTTGGACAGTTTGGGGATAGGGTTGGACAGTTTGGGGGTAGGACTGGACAGTTTGGGGATAGGGTTGGACAGTTTGGGGTAGGGATGGACAGTTTGAGGATAGGGTTGGATAGTTTGGTTATATGGTTGGACAGTTTGGGGGTAGGATTGGACAGTTTGGGGATAGGGTTGGACAGTTTGGGGTAGGGATGGACAGTTTGAGGAAAGGGTTGGATAGTTTGGTTATATGGTTGGACAGTTTGGGGGTAGGATTGGACAGTTTGGGGGTAGGGTTGGACAGTTTGGGGGTAGGGATGAACAGTTTGGGGATAGGGTTGGACAGTTTGGGGGTAGGGTTGGACAGTTTGGGGGTAGAGTTGGGTAGTTTTGGGGTGGGGTTGGATAGTTTGGGGGTAGAGTTGGGTAGGGTTGGATAGTTTGGGGATAGTGTTGGACAGTTTGAGGGTAGGCTTGGATAATTTGGGGGTAGGGTTGTATAGTATGGGGATAGGGTTGGACAGTTTGAGGTAGGGTTGGGTAGTTTGGGGGTAGGGTTGGACAGTTTGGGGGTAGGATGGACAGTTTGGGGGTAGGGATGAACAGTTTGGGGATAGGGTTGGACAGTTTGGGGGTAGGATGGACAGTTTGGGGGTAGGGATGAACAGTTTGGGGATAGGGTTGGACAGTTTGGGGGTAGGGTTGGACAGTTTGGGGGTAGAGTTGGGTAGTTTTGGGGTGGGGTTGGATAGTTTGGGGGTAGAGTTGGGTAGGGTTGGATAGTTTGGGGATAGAGTTGGACAGTTTGAGGGTAGGCTTGAATAATTTGGGGGTAGGGTTGTATAGTTTGGGGATAGGGTTGGACAGTTTGAGGTAGGGTTGGGTAGTTTGGGGGTAGGGTTGGACAGTTTGGGGATATTGTTGGACATTTTGGGGATATGGTTGGACAATTTGGGGATAGGGTTGGACAGTTTGGGGGTAGGGTTGGACAGTTTGGGGGTAGGGTTGGAGAGTTTGGGGGTTTGGGTTTTACAGTTTGAGGGTAGGGTTGGGTAGGATTGGACTGTTTGGGGGTAGGGTTGGACAGTTTGAGGGTAGGGTTGGACAGTTTGGGGGTAGGGTTGCACAGTTTGGGGGTTGGGTTTCACAGTTTGGGGGTAGGGTCGGGTGGGATTGGACAGTCTGGGGGTAGGGTTGGACCGTTTGGGGGTAGGGTTGGACAGTTTGGGGGGTAGGGTTGGACAGTTTGGGGGTATTTTTGAACAGTTTGGGGGTAGGGTTGGATAGTTTGGGGGTATTTTTGGACAGTTTGTGGGTAGGGTTGGACAGTTTGGGGGTAGGGTTGGACAGTTTGGGGGTAGGGTTGGACAGTTTGGGGGTAGAGTTAAGTAGTTTGGGGGTAGGGTTGGATAGTTTGGGGATAGGGTTGGACAGTTTGAGTGTAGGGTTGGATAATTTGGGGGTAGGGTTGGACAGTTTGGGGGTAGAGTTGGGTAGGATTGGACAGTTTTCGGGTAGGGTTGGACAGTTTGGGGGTACATTTACATTACATTTAAGTCATTTAGCAGACGCTCTTATCCAGAGCGACTTACAAATTGGGTAGGGTTGGACAATTTGGGGATAGGGTTGGACAGTTTGGGGATAGGGTTGGACAGTTTGGGGATAGGGTTGGACAGTTTGGGGTTAGGATTGGTCAGTTTGGGGTAGGGTTGGATAGTTTTGGGGTAGGGTTAGACAGTTTTGGGGGTTGGGTTTTACAGTTTGAGGGTAGGGTTGAGTAGGATTGGACTGTTTGGGGGTAGGGTTGGACAGTTTGAGGGTAAGGTTGGACAGTTTGGGGATAGGGTTGCACAGTTTTGGGGGTAGGGTTGGGTAGGATTGGACAGTTTGGGGGTAGGGTTGGACAGTCAGGGGGGTAGGGTTGGACAGTTTGGGGGTATTTTTGAACAGTTTGGGGGTAGGGTTGGACAGTTTGGGGATAGGGTTTGACAGTTTGGGGGTAGGGTTGGATAGTTTGGGGGTATTTTTGGACAGTTTGGGGATATGGTTGGACAGTTTAGGGATAGGGTTGGACAGTTTGGGGATAGGGTTGGACAGTTTAGGGATAGGGTTGGACAGTTTGAGGTAGGGTTGGGTAGTTTGGGGGTAGGGTTGGACAGTTTGGGGATATTGTTGGACATTTTGGGGATATGGTTGGACAATTTGGGGATAGGGTTGGACAGTTTGGGGATAGGGTTGGACAGTTTGGGGATAGGGTTGGACAGTTTGGGGGTAGGGTTGGACAGTTTGGGGATAGGGTTGGACAGTTTAGGGATAAGGTTGGACAGTTTGGGGGTAGGATTGGACAGTTTGGGGATAGGGTTGGACAGTTTGGGGATAGGGTTGGAGAGTTTGGGGATAGGGTTGGAGAGTTTGGGGATAGGGTTGGACAGTTTGGGGGTAGGGTTGGAGAGTTTGGGGGTAGGATTGGAGAGTTTGGGGGTTTGGGTTTTACAGTTTGAGGGTAGGGTTGGGTAGGATTGGACTGTTTGGGGGTAGGCTTGGACAGTTTGAGGGTAGGGTTGGACAGTTTGGGGGTAGGGTTGCACAGTTTGGGGGTTGGGTTTAACAGTTTGGGGGTAGGGTCGGGTAGGATTGGACAGTCTGTGGGTAGGGTTGGACCGTTTGGGGGTATTTTTGGACAGTTTGGGGTTAGGGTTGGATAGTTTGGGGGTATTTTTGGACAGTTTGGGGGGTAGGGTTGGACAGTTTGGGGGTAGGGTTGGACAGTTTGGGGGTAGGGTTGGACAGTTTGGGGGTAGAGTTAAGTAGTTTGGGGGTAGGGTTGGATAATTTGGGGGTAGGGTTGGACAGTTTGGGGGTAGAGTTGGGTAGGATTGGACAGTTTTCGGGTAGGGTTGGACAGTTTGGGGGTAGGGTTGGACAATTTGGGGATAGGGTTGGACAGTTTAGGGATAGGGTTGGACAGTTTGGGGATAGGGTTGGACAGTTTGGGGGTAGGGTTGGACAGTTTGGGGGGGGGGGTTGGACAGTTTGGGGATAGGGTTGGACAGTTTGGGGGTAGGGTTGGACAGTTTGGGAATAGGGTTGGACAGTTTGGGGATAGGGTTGGACAGTTTATGGATAGGGATGGACAGTTTGGGGATAGGGTTGGACAGTTTGGGGATAGGGTTGGACAGTTTGGGGATAGTGTTGGACAGTTTGGGGATAGGGTTGGACAGTTTAGGGATAGGGTTGGACAGTTTGGGGATAGGGTTGGACAGTTTGGGGATAGGGTTGGATAGTTTGGGGATAGGGTTGGACAGTGTGGGGATAGGGTTGGACAGTTTGGGGATAGTGTTGGACAGTTTGGGGATAGTGTTGGACAGTTTGGGGATAGTGTTGGACAGTTTGGGGATAGTGTTGGACAGTTTGGGGATAGGGTTGGACAGTTTGGGGATAGTGTTGGACAGTTTGGGGATAGGGTTGGACAGTTTGGGGATAGTGTTGGACAGTTTGGGGATAGTGTTGGACAGTTTGGGGATAGGGTTGGACAGTTTGGGGATAGGGTTGGACAGTTTGGGGATTGGGTTGGACAGTTTGGGGATAGGGTTGGACAGTTTAGGGATAGTGTTGGACAGTTTGGGGATAGGGTTGGACAGTTTGGGGATGGTGTTGGACAGTTTGGGGATAGAGTTGGACAGTTTGGGGATAGTGTTGGACAGTTTGGGGATAGTGTTGGACAGTTTGGGGATAGTGTTGGACAGTTTGGGGATAGTGTTGGACAGTTTGGGGATAGGGTTGGACAGTTTGGGGATAGGGTTGGACAGTTTAGGGATAGTGTTGGACAGTTTGGGGATAGTGTTGGACAGTTTGGGGATAGTGTTGGACAGTTTGGGGATAGTGTTGGACAGTTTGGGGATAGGGTTGGACAGTTTGGGGATAGTGTTGGACAGTTTGGGGATAGGGTTGGACAGTTTGGGGATAGGGTTGGACAGTTTGGGGATAGTGTTGGACAGTTTGGGGATAGTGTTGGACAGTTTGGGGATAGTGTTGGACAGTTTGGGGATAGGGTTGGACAGTTTGGGGATAGGGTTGGACAGTTTAGGGATAGTGTTGGACAGTTTGGGGATAGGGTTGGAAAGTTTGGGGATAGTGTTGGACAGTTTTGGGATAGTGTTGGACAGTTTAGGGATAGGGTTGGACAGTTTAGGGATAGTGTTGGACAGTTTGGGGATAGGGTTGGAAAGTTTGGGGATAGTGTTGGACAGTTTGGGGATAGTGTTGGACAGTTTAGGGATAGGGTTGGACAGTTTAGGGATAGGGATGGACAGTTTAGGGATAGGGTTGGACAGTTTAGGGATAGGGATGGACAGTTTGTACACTAAGTGTGAAACTAAGCATTGTGTGTCAGTGCCATTGGTGATCCACTGCAGGTGACATCACTTGGTTTCCAAACCATATTGCTGCCGTTACAAATTCAGGACAGGAAGTGGTAGGAATTATGTTTAAATAATGAAGAGGGTTGTTTGTGTGGCCTTGAGTGAATGAGAAGGGAAGTGTTTTATATATTTTATTATAGGGGAAGATTGGCGCAAATATAATTATGATGTTTTGGATATTCCTGAAATGACATCCATTGACTATGTTATTTGGGGAATGTATGTTTTGCATAATGTCTTTTGGGCCTATATTTTGTGGAATGCCCCTATATGTTTTTTTGATTGAATTGAATAAGGTCTGTTTTTAGCATGCCAAGGGAAAGCAGACGTTTAGTTCTGCCAAAATGAAATATTTGTCTCATGAGAAAAAATCTGAATCGATCAGTGACTTGATATATTTTCTCCATACTCTTCATATTGAGTCATTCATATTCGTCATTTTGTTATTTGCTGTAAATCAAAGAAAGGCATCAAGTCTATTTACTCATCACAGTTTGAGTGAACATGCTCTCATCAGAAACGTTTTGAATACTGTAGGTAATGAAGCACTTTGGTTGTGGAGTGACATCTGAACTTTTCTGAGGAGTACGGTTGTAGGGTACTGATTTCTAAAGGTGCATAAACTGAACTGTTGATTACCTGAGAGAAGAGAGTCAACAGAGAGATGTAGCAATGAATTACATTGAGATTATGATGCCCTTTTTTTCATTTGACCATCAATGGCAATAAGTTGTTTTAATCATTAAACCACAATATTGCATCCTTAGATGTTATTGTGAAAAAACAGGCTAATGTAAATTGTGAAACTTATTTTATTGCACAAATAAGCTCCTGTCAACTTTATTCCCACAAGCAAACACTCACACACTGACACCTGTAATGAACACAATGGGAGACAGAGAGCTGGTTTCAAGTGCAGGGCGCAGCAGGTGTGTATTTGTGAAGGACCTCAGGAGGAGGCAGGTAGCTGGGTCCAGGGGCAGGCAGAAGGTCATACACAGGGAGTCCAAAAAGGTACCAGTACAGGCAGGGAAAAGGCTAGTAACGTCATCCGGGAGATCAGGCAATAGGTTGATAACAGGAAATCCAATAGGCTAAAGTACAGACAGGGAATAGGTAAAAGGCATCGTTAGTGAGGCAGGCCAAAACTATCATACACAGGAGGAGTAAATTACAGGAAAAACAGCACTCTGAATAGAAGTGTGTCACAAAACAAACATTAACTCACAATGATGGGGTGCAAAGAACTGAACTAAATAGTTTGTGATAATGAAATACAGGTGTGTGAACAGGTGATCAGAATTCAGGTGATTGGGATCTGGAGAGTAGGCTGAGTTCAGGGGATCTATGTGTTTGAGAATGTGGGCTGGAAGGTGAGCTATGTTCAGGGGATCAACGTATTTGAGAGTGTGAGTTGGAAACAGACGTTACAAAACCCAGACATGCATTTATTTTTTACCTCCGGCTTCTAATCCTGCTATTAATTAAGTATAGAAATCCCATGTTGAGATTCATTGCCATAATCCGTCATTTCTGGAATGGAAATCCCAGATTTAAAACGAAATCGAACCGACGACAATGAGGAGGACAAGGGGGGAATAAAGTAATAGAAATGAAGACATTGTGCCTCAGTGACATGTCTCTGCATTCCTCTGAATGCAAATCCACGCTTTAGGGGAAAAACTCCTTTGTACCAGTACGTGCCAGCCATGCTTCACAGAAAGAGAGACAGGGAGAAAGAAAGAAAATAAAGATGATTTAAAGATTATTTCAAAATATGATTTATTATTAAATATGATTTAGTTCTGCCTGTAACGTAGCCTTAATCTCAAATCAAATCCCCATACACAAATCCCATTGTTCTGCTTTTGTCCTTCTCTTCACATTGTCTTTCACAGCATGGTTCCAGCAACTATAGTGGAACCGTAAACAGGCCAGATCAGTATAGCTCAGCATGGCTTGGTTCAGCTCAGCTAATTAGTGTGAAAAGGGTTTGCAGTCTGCCAGCAATCCAGCCTTGGTCCACTTGAGCATCCAGCCAGGTTGGTACAGGTGGCTTTTCTGTGGTTCAGTGGACAGTCAACACAATGCAGCGGTCACATGGAGGTGTAAGCTTCTACTACAGAAACTGTATGATGTCATTACAGATAACTCAGTAATTACCACTCAGCAGAGTGTAATGTACAGCAACATTTTGAGTTGACCGTACTCAAATCATTTAGTTGGATTGGCATTAAGGTTCCGCAATGGAATAAGAACAATCCAACGTCATTGAAGCGATGTGTGTGTGTCTTATCGGGTAGTCAGGGAGCTTATTGAAGCATATGGAGGTTTTGTTTTCAGTGGCTGATGATAAACTGTCCTTTTCACTGGGAAACTGCGCTTGCATCTCAAATGGCACCCTATTCCCTACATGGTGCACTGCTTTTTACTAAAGTCCTATTGGCCCTTGTCAAAAGTAGTGCACTGTATGGCATAGTGTATACTTTTGAACACACCCTGCACATCCCACAATACCCCTTTAATCTCTTCATGGTGCCCTCAGGGCATAATAACTGTTTATTACCTGGAAACCCCATTTTATGATACCCCCCCACCTCCCACCGTCCACCTCCCTCCTCCCGCCTTTCTGTACGCTCATGCTAACCGTTATTGAAAACACCCAGGCCTCATCACATCGCAGCTGACCTGCATGCTATTTCTTCTTGATACCTGCTCCCCACTCGCTTTGGTTATGTCCCAAATGGCATCCTATTTCTTATGTAGTGCACTACTTTTGATCAAAGCCCAATGGGGAATAGGGTACCATTTGGGATGTATCATTTCCCTCTCCTGTTAGATCTGTATGCTCCCTCGGCCTCCTGTAATCTAATATCATGTTAGGAGGAATTGTTTGAACAAAATCTCATTTGTCTTTATAGCCTGATGTTGCCTTCAAGCAGATTTTTCTGTTCCTCATCCATCCATTTTCTGAAGGGTAATGGAGGGGAAATAAATAGGAAATAGAATGAAAGCTGGCTTTGAGAACTACTAATACAAAAAAGGGGGATATGAGTTTAGTTTAGGAAGGAGTAGAAGATGCCTTCCTTTTATTGCTTGCTCTGAGGGAAGAACGTGTGAGGCAGAGAGAGACAGACAGAGAGAGAAAAGGAACACGGTTTTCAGAATGGCACGTAAAATGGAGGTAAGATTTGAGGGGAGCTGTCTTGGAGGAGACAGGCGTTTGTGTTTAAAGAAGACAGGTGTGTCTGTTTTCCTGTGCTGTTGGGTGGTACTTCATGGGTGACTGTGTGACAACACTGTGGGAGGATTCTGTCACCCCTATCAAGGCGATGGCGCCCCCTGTCAACTGTGAAGTGGCTGGAAACAGCTCACATTGTCAACATGGTTGGGATTTACTGGTCATGTGGGAGAAGGCAGTGTATCTGTCTGCATTACCAAATGGTACCCCGTTCCCTATAGTGCACTACCTTTGACCAGGGCCCATAAGGCTCTGGTGAAAAGTAGTGCACTACATAGGGAATACAGTGCCATTTTTGGACACATTCTCTCTTTTTGTCAATCTCTCTCTCTATACAGCGGGGCAGACCAGAGAGCCGTGTGAATATATTATTGATGTTAAATATAGCAAAAGTTTACGTAACAAACCTTTTACGCCGCTCTGAATTGCAAGAGTCATTACTCTGCTTGTTTTTAAATGACCTTGAGTACTGGACAAGCTTATTGTGATTCTTGTTATTGCGTGACAGGGAAGGTTAGTATTAGATGTTTGCCTAGAATTACTGCCTTTACTGATGGACGAAGCACCACTCAAGCCCACTTTGTGTGTGTGTGTGTGTGTGTGTGTGTGTGTGTGTGTGTGTGTGTGTGTGTGTGTGTGTGTGTGTGTGTGTGTGTGTGTGTGTGTGTGTGTGTGTGTGTGTGTGTGTGTGTGTGTGTGTGTTTGCGTGTGCATGCGCGTGCGTTCGTACGCCTGTGCACATTTTTTAAAATTCTGTGTGCTTTGTTTTGATTTAATTGATATTTCGGTGTGTTTTGGGCTATCCTGTCAGCACCAGCAGCAGCAGCTGACAGGGCAGATGTCTCCTGTCTTAGTGGGGGTAAAAGGTGGTCGATGGGTGGAAAAGACAGGCTTTAATTACGCAGCAGGAGTCTACTCAGTAGCTTGGCCACACGCTAACTGGTCCTCGGGGCTTCCTGTACATACACACACACACTCACCTCTCTCTCTCTCTCTCTCTCTCTCTCTCTCTCTCTCTCTCTCTCTCTCTCTCACTCTCACTCTCACTCTCACTCACTCACTCACTCACTCACTCACTCACTCACTCACTCACTCACTCACTCACTCACTCACTCACTCACTCACTCACTCACTCACTCACTCTTCAGTAGTCCTACCAGGCTGGGCCCACCAACCACAGAGCATCTGTATCTCACAGCTCACTAGCCAAGGACTGACATGTAGCGTAAAGCCAAGATATTTGTCACCGTATGTGATGTGCCAAGTGATGAGCGTAGCCAAATGCTAATAAAACACCAGATTCTAGATGTAGAAAATGTCTGTGTTCTCATTGGCATCACAGACCATAAACATGTTGGTGGAACTAACGAACTCCACTGACTTCCTTTTATCTTTATTTCTTGACAGAGTAAAGTCTTGTTTCAATGTTTTGGATAGATCACGATCATCACTTACTCTGTAAAACATGTATATCTAACATACCTCCCCCTCTCTCTGCAGTATGCGCGGGCACAGAGAACAAGCTGAGTACTCTGTCGGACCTGGAGCAGCAGTACCGCACATTGAGAAAGTACTACGAGAACTGTGAGGTTGTCATGGGTAACCTGGAGATCACCAGCATCGACCGCTCCAGAGACCTCTCCTTCCTCAGGGTAAGACCTGACACTACCATCCCTTCTTAGAATGACTTCTAGAATCACACCTAGAAGTGTTTTGGAATCACGTAGTTGAACATATCAGTGTCTGTTAAATTAACTTTGCAACCAGCCATTGTCCATTCAATCTTGTTGGTGAGATATTGTTTTACTTCTAGGTCCTCTCTTACCAATCAGCTAGGCTGTCTGTGATAATCAGACCCTCATCCTCTGCAGCTCTGATCTCTAAGTACCAAAAACTGATTGTCTCCATGTTCTCTTCTGCTTGGTGGGAGACATCATTAAATTATGATGACCTGATTAATTATCTCTGATTCAACACAATCCATATCGTATTTGATTAGAGATGTTTCAGAGATGTAGAATGAATCATAATTAAATGGTTGGGATTGGTTGAAGATTAATAAAAAAAGAAACAGAGGTGGAGAGAGAGGTGGAGTGCTTGTAGGTTAGATGAGGGACCAGTGGTGTAATCACTTACTTGACCCAACACACACACGCGCACACACAGCATTCAGTATGTTCAACTGGCTATAGATGATCTCTCCTGCCCCTACCTCTCAAGCACATCTCCCACATCACCACCGGTTAGCACGTTCTCAACTTATTACCTACACTGAAAAAAATGAAGCTTCTTAAATGGTTCTTCCTCAGCTCTTAAAGTTCCTAGGATAACTATTTCCCAATAAAGAAACTCTGAGTTAAGAGTGGGGTTCTTGACATGGTACTATGGTTCTTCAGAATTCTTTAATGTTCTTGAAACGTGTCCTTTTCATAGCACCCTGCAAATTGGCCAGTGTTAACTAGTCTTGATTTTTCAGTGGAACATTTATAGATTTGATTCTAGAGTTAAATTAACACTCAGCGGTGTAAAATAACCCCAGTTTTGGTGTTAATAACCAGTGTTGAACCAAAACCACACGTATCGTTATCATATTTCCACACATGCTCTATTGCAGGTTGATTTTTACAATTGTTTATTTCAATATCTTTGTTTTTGCATGTACATTGATTGGTTAATTAATCGTATGCTACTCAAATATGATTTTGTTTATTTAACTAGGCAAGTCAGTTAAGAACAAATTATTATTTACAATGACGGCCTACACCGGCCAAACCCGGACAACGCTGGGCCAATTGTGTGGCGCCCTATTGGACTCCCAATCACGGCCGGTTGTGATACAGCCTGCATTCAAACCAGGTTGTCTGTAGTGACTCCTCAAGCACTGAGATGCAGTGCCTTAGACCGCTGCGCCACTCGGGAGCCCAAATGGCGTAAATATTTTGAAACTATTCCAATCTGTTATTATTGCACCAGTTACTGAAATTGTTGTTCCTGTTTAGATGTTTAAGGTAGTCTCATATGTAACTCTTCCCAACTCTGGCAGTCATTCTGAATGCAGATTGCAGCTGAATTAAAATTCCAAATGTTGGATATTCATATTCCAATAGGAATTATACTATAACTTTACAAGTCAACATAATGAGACTTGCAGACCTGATATGGCTTGTAAACGATGAGTTTCAGGCCACTGTATTAGGGTTAAACTGAACTATCTATTGTTTTGTCTTAAAGAATGTAATTTTTATGACAACATAATTACTTAAGAACTCACTTGGTGAAAATGAATGCATGCACCAACCATGTCTCTGTCACTGGCAAACACAGTCATGGGTGGTACTGGTAACTCTAAAATTCAATCGAAAGGAACCCTGAGGAATATGCAAATAAGGCTTAAAACCCTACAGCAGGGATATTCGGTCCTGGAAGTCCGAAACATTTCTGGTTCTTCAGAGACCCTAAAATGGTTCCCCGATTGCGTCATTCTCTATAACCTTAATTGGGTCTAACTTGCACCTTTATTTTTAAGAGTGTACAGTGCCTTCGGGAAAGGATTCAGACCCCTTGACTTTTTCCACATTTTGTTATGTTACAGCCTCATTCTAAAATGGATTATATTGTTTTTAGACATTTTTAATAATTTATAAAAAATAAAAAAAAAAAATATTACATTTACGTAAGTATTCAGACCCTTTACTCAGTACTTTGTTGAAGCACCTTTTGCAGTGATTACAGCATCGAGTCGTCTTGGGGATGACGCTACAAGCTTGGCACACCTGTATTTGGGGAGTTTCTCGTGATCTTCTATGCAGATCCTCTCAAGCTCTGTCAGGTTGGATGGGGAGCGTTGCATCATAGCTATTTTCAGGTCTCTCCAAAGATGTTCGATCATATTCATGTCCGGGCTCTGGCTGGGTCACTCAAGGACATTCAGAGACTTGTCCCGATGCCACTCCTGCGTTGTCTTGGCTCTGTGCTTAGGGTCGTTGTCCTCTACGGACAATTCCTTTGACCTCATGGCTTGGTTTTTGCTCTGACATGCACTGTCAACTATGGGAGCTGATATAGACAGCTGTGCCCCTTTCCAAATCATGTCTAATCAATTGAATTTACCACAGGTGGACTCCAATCAAGTTGTAGAAACATCTCAAGGATGATCAATAGAAACAGGATGCACCTGAGCTCAATTTCGAGACTCATAGCAAAGGGTCTGGATACTTATATAAATAAGGTATTTCTGTTGTTTATGTTTTATAAATTTGCAAACATTTCTAAAAACCTGTTTTCACTTTGTCATTTTGGGGTATTGTGTGTAGATTGCTGAGGATTTTTTTTTATTTAGTCCATTGTAGAATACGGCTGTAAGGTATCAAAATGTGGAAAAAGTCAAGGGGTCTGAATACTATGGGGCTCTGGTCAAAAGTAGTGCGCTGTATTGGGAATATTATGCCATTTGGGACATAGTGTTGTTAGATACAGAACTTCATATCCCAGTGGCCCAACTCCAATAGGTTCCAGTCCATTTGGGAAAATCTGGTGGATGGAGGGCTAACTCCTGGTGTGCTGTGTGCTGCTGACTGCATGATTGTATGTGTTGTAATGGGGTGGTTTGGCTGGGTGGTTGTCTGAACCCCCATGCACTTTATGAGGTGGTGCTTTAACCCAGTAGAAGGAAACACAATCTCCTGTAAGACCAGAGGCCACAGAGGACTTTGTTTCAATGTATTTAACATTGATTACCGGATCGATATTTAGACGTAGAGTCACCTCATCAAGTTTACCAGGTCTATGTGTTACGATTCAGAAATAAATATAACACCCATAGTCAAAATGACTTTGATTAATTGCTTGAATCCTTTTTTAATCTGAGTGTTAGTTTGTTTTCAAACGAATTATTTGACTGTGTAAGTCAGCATTGTTTATATTTGGGCCCAGTAATTATGTTATGATCTACTGTAAGGTATCAAAACAGTCAGCTTTTCTTTATTACTAAAAGTGAGCCATTCATATCACTTCTGTTGAAACATTCTTCTTGTTCTGTAAAAGCCATGCAGCTGTGTGGCCTCTAGAATACAGCAATGCATAACATAGGCAGTTCCACATAACAAAACAAAACTGAGGCATTTATGCCCTTCTGTGTTCCCCAAAACAAACAATGTCGACAAATATATCGCCTTACCCCCCGCGGCAAAAAACTAACGCCAGAGTGTGGCGTGCTGTGGAGGGAAGCAGTCCAGTGTTTCCATTGGCCCCATGCAGAGGAAATAGGACCATGGGACACGGTGAGGGATTGTGGGTAAGAGAGGAAGCAGAAAGTGATGCTGAAGAGAGTATGACTATTGTTCAACTCTGCTAAAAGCTACAATCCTACTCCGAATAATCAGCTTTTATTTTGTTGCAGCAGGCTGTTGTAGAACTCATAAAGGGATGAACATAGAGCCAGGTGGTGATGAGGTTTAGGCCCTTGGTTACAAGCGCTTGCTAGTACAAACCACTACTTCCTTACCTGAACATATAACTGAGGCTGGTTGCTGCTCGTTTACAAAATGGCCCCATGTAGCTCTGTGCACATACCAGGTCCTCCAGAATCTTAAGGCATCACAATTAACGAGGGTTAATTGGACATGCTAATTGGGAACACAGGGTGCCAAGCAGCAAGGGAGCAGGGAGGAGGGCAAGGTGCTGTGTATTTTTGGGTTTTTAAGCATATTATTATTTTAAAACACATTAATAATATGACGTCCCTCGGGCAGAAGACGAGGAGGAAAACTTCACCTTAAAGAGGAGGAGAGGGGGAGAGGAGTAAAGGAAAATCTAGCTAGAAGCTTCTTTCCTTTCTGTCTGGCTGTCTAGTGGTCTGGGTGGTGTGGCTGGCTGTCTAGTGGTCTGGGTGGTGTGGCTGGCTGGCAGTCTCCTGGGTGATTGAAAGTGATGCTTGTGCTTTGCCACCTTTTTAAAATAGCAAGAGATGAATGGTCACATCCCAAACTACCAGAACAGCTTTAGCAGTAAATAGAGTCCATCTTCTAAACCGCCCCCATGCTGCTGATGAATCGAGACCCAGCTATAAGATTAATAACTGGAATTCTTCCCCAAGATTGTCTTTTTTCTGTGTCTATTTTTCTTCTGTGTATTGAATCTGACATATTTGTGAATGTGTGTTTCTCGCACACAAATGCAAGCTTGCAGCACATGCATTTCATTTCCACATGATGTTTCACAGATAGGTAACACTTAGCCCTCTTCCTTTCTATTTCCCTTCAGTCAGTTGTGTGCGTATGAGATGAGGTAGTCCAGTAATCCACCTGAGAAGGCCTTCACCATTCCCTGACCCTGATGTCACTGTCACCTTGTAACCACTACAACTCTGCCACATTATTTTTCCTGTCCATCCACAAGAGCAGCTTGGTTGAGTCACTACCATAACATGTTATAAGCCTCATAGCAAGACATTATGAAGGCTCACACATGCTTATAACAATAATGAAGAATTATACCTGCATGCTTTACACAATTGCCTATGAATGAATCTATAGACAGCCCTCCTTCCAGCACAAAGTCCTCTTACCCCTCCAGCCTACCAGTCCCCTGCCTGGCTAATAGTGGCTCCCTGCCTTGTGTATCTAGTGAAATGAAGTGCATTACTTTTGACCAAAGACCTATGGACACTGTTCAAAAGTAGTGCTCTATAAAAGGAATAGGCCACCATTTGGGATGCAACCCATAGTGTTAATTATACCAATATCATTTACAAATGGAAAATGTAAATATTCCCATTATGTTTCACATCATTAGCTTGACGATTAGAGACTGGGAGAGGCGGGTGGGCAGGCAGAGGTGGAGGGGTGGGGTCAGACAAGAAATAGGATGTAGTAGATGTTGTGTTGCCATGGTGCCGTGTTGTAAGTACTGTAGAAGACCACTGTCTGAGTCCCCTTTTAATGCCATCTCTCTTTCTCTCTCTATCACTCTCTTTCCCCCGGACTCTCTCTCTGTTCTTATATTGCCATCTCTCTCTCTCCCTCGCTCTGTCCTTATATTGCCAACTCTCTCTCTCCCTCTCCCTCTCTCTCTCTCTCTCTTTCTCCCTCCCCTGCCTTTTTTAGCCTTCAGACTGAAGTAGTCTGCTACAGGCTCTTCTAAAAAGGGACCATGCTCTAGTTATAGCCCTTTGATGCCTGTAATCTAAAGTGATCACTTAGCCTACGGCGTCTAGGTAACACTGTCATTATGATATAAACCAGATGGAAATATACCAGTTAGATCGTTATAGGATCAAGTTACATGTTTTGGTCAGTACAGTGTCAGTACCAGTGTCATGCTAAAGATAATGTAGTCATGTTGCGGTTTCTGTAGTCACTACAGAGGAGGTTGGTGCGAGTAATTTAAGTTCTACAGCTGGAGTTGTTTGTAGTCTACAGGACCAAGTTTCCACTTACCAAATGCATCTTTTGATGTTTGAAGCTATAGAAATCCTCTGTATTATAACACCCAGTGGCACATAATGCATTTATGGCCCCATGTCAAACTCTAGGCAACTCAAATTAAAACATAACTACATAGACATTAAAACTCCATTTGAAAAGTAGTTAAGTGAATTGTAGTGTTTTATATATAGGAGGAGACTGGGCTGATTGGGTTGGGCAAATTTAGACAACTTCATAAGTGGCCCTTAGAGTAGCAGTCAGCCCCCTAGAGTTATCCTGACCCTGTGCGCTCCAGAGGACAAAGGTCAAATAGGGGTTAATGAGCCTGGAGAACACGGAGGAGCAGAGGAGACATTTAAAGTAGTCTGTCCCCAGCCAGTTGACTGAACTCATGATAGGAGGAGCTGTCTGCATTAATGACAGCAGACTCATACCACTCTGCATCCAAATAGGGACATGATAAGAGTGAGACTCATGGTCAGAGACTTTGACCTAAGTTTTATTTCTGACTCACCCTCCACCTGTGGGTCATCCTCTTTCTCTGCCTGTCCATCCTCTACCTATCCTACAGCCTCTGTCCTGCTACAGCCTGTCCATCCTCTACCTATCCTACAGCCTCTGTCCTGCTACAGCCTGTCCATCCTCTACCTATCCTACAGCCCCTGTCCTGCTACAGCCTGTCCATCCTCTACCTATCCTACAGCCTCTGTCCTGCTACAGCCTGTCCATCCTCTACCTATCCTACAGCCCCTGTCCTGCTACAGCCTGTCCATCCTCTACCTATCCTACAGCCCCTGTCCTGCTACAGCCTGTCCATCCTCTACCTATCCTACAGCCCCTGTCCTGTTACAGCCTGTCCATCCTCTACCTATCCTACAGCCCCTGTCCTGCTACAGCCTGTCCATCCTCTACCTATCCTACAGCCTCTGTCCTGCTACAGCCTGTCCATCCTCTACCTATCCTACAGCCCCTGTCCTGCTACAGCCTGTCCATCCTCTACCTATCCTACAGCCCCTGTCCTGCTACAGCCTGTCCATCCTCTACCTATCCTACAGCCCCTGTCCTGCTACAGCATGTCCATCCTCTACCTATCCTACAGCCCCTGTCCTGTTACAGCCTGTCCATCCTCTACCTATCCTACAGCCCCTGTCCTGCTACAGCCTGTCCATCCTCTACCTATCCTACAGCCCCTGTCCTGCTACAGCCTGTCCATCCTCTACCTATCCTACAGCCCCTGTCCTGCTACAGCATGTCCATCCTCTACCTATCCTACAGCCCCTGTCCTGCTACAGCCTGTCCATCCTCTACCTATCCTACAGCCCCTGTCCTGCTACAGCCTGTCCATCCTCTACCTATCCTACAGCCCCTGTCCTGCTACAGCCTGTCCATCCTTTACCTATCCTACAGCCCCTGTCCTGCTACAGCCTGTCCATCCTCTACCTATCCTACAGCCCCTGTCCTGCTACAGCCTGTCCATCCTCTACCTATCCTACAGCCCCTGTCCTGCTACAGCCTGTCCATCCTCTACCTATCCTACAGCCCCTGTCCTGCTACAGCCTGTCCATCCTCTACCTATCCTACAGCCCCTGTCCTGCTACAGCCTGTCCATCCTTTACCTATCCTACAGCCCCTGTCCTGCTACAGCCTGTCCATCCTCTACCTATCCTACAGCCCCTGTCCTGCTACAGCCTGTCCATCCTCTACCTATCCTACAGCCCCTGTCATGTTACAGCCTGTCCATCCTCTACCTATCCTACAGCCCCTGTCCTGCTACAGCCTGTCCATCCTCTACCTATCCTACAGCCCCTGTCTTGTTACAGCCTGTCCATCCTCTACCTATCCTAAGCCCCTGTCCTGCTACAGCCTGTCCATCCTCTGCGTATCCTACAGCCCCTGTCCTGCTACAGCCTGTCCATCCTCTACCTATCCTACAGCCCCTGTCCTGCTACAGCCTGTCCATCCTCTACCTATCCTACAGCCCCTGTACTGCTACAGCCTGTCCTGTCCATCCTCTACCTATCCTACAGTGCCTGTCCTGTTACAGCCTGTCCATCCTCTACCTATCCTACAGTGCCTGTCCTGCTACAGCCTGTCCATCCTCTACCTATCCTACAGCCCCTGTCCTGCTACAGCCTGTCCATCCTTTACCTATCCTACAGTGCCTGTCCTGCTACAGCCTGTCCATCCTCTACCTATCCTACAGCCCCTGTCCTGCTACAGCCTGTCCATCCTTTACCTATTCTACAGCCCCTGTCCTGCTACAGCCTGTCCATCCTCTACCTATCCTACAGCCCCTGTCCTGCTACAGCCTGTCCATCCTTTACCTATCCTACAGTGCCTGTCCTGCTACAGCCTGTCCATCCTCTACCTATCCTACAGCCCCTGTCCTGCTACAGCCTGTCCATCCTCTACCTATCCTACAGCCCCTGTCCTGCTACAGCCTGTCCATCCTCTACCTATCCTACAGCCCCTGTCCTGCTACAGCCTGTCCATCCTCTACCTATCCTACAGCCCCTGTCCTGCTACAGCCTGTCCATCCTCTACCTATCCTACAGCCCCTGTCCTGCTACAGCCTGTCCATCCTCTACCTATCCTACAGCCCCTGTCCTGCTACAGCCTGTCCATCCTCTACCTATCTTACAGCCCCTGTCCTGCTACAGCCTGTCCATCCTCTACCTATCCTACAGCCCCTGTCCTGCTACAGCCTGTCCATCCTCTACCTATCCTACAGCCCCTGTCCTGCTACAGCCTGTCCATCCTCTACCTATCCTACAGCCCCTGTCCTGTTACAGCCTGTCCATCCTCTACCTATCCCACAGTGCCTGTCCTGCTACAGCCTGGCCATCCTCTACCTATCCTACAGCCCCTGTCCTGCTACAGCATGTCCATCCTCTACCTATCCTACAGCCCCTGTCCTGCTACAGCCTGTCCATCCTCTACCTATCCTACAGCCCCTGTGCTGTTACAGCCTGTCCATCCTCTACCTATCCTACAGTGCCTGTCCTGCTACAGCCTGTCCATCCTCTACCTATCCTACAGCCCCTGTCCTGTTACAGCCTGTCCATCCTCTACCTATCCTACAGCCCCTGTCCTGCTACAGCATGTCCATCCTTTACCTATCCTACAGTGCCTGTCCTGCTACAGCCTGTCCATCCTCTACCTATCCTACAGCCCCTGTCCTGCTACAGCCTGTCCATCCTCTACCTATCCTACAGCCCCTGTCCTGCTACAGCCTGTCCATCCTCTACCTATCCTACAGCCCCTGTCCTACTACAGCCTGTCCATCCTCTACCTATCCTACAGCCCCTGTCCTGCTACAGCCTGTCCATCCTCTACCTATCCTACAGCCCCTGTCCTGCTACAGCCTGTCCATCCTCTACCTATCCTACAGCCCCTGTCCTGCTACAGCCTGTCCATCCTCTACCTATCCTACAGCCCCTGTCCTGCTACAGCATGTCCGTCCTCTACCTATCCTACAGCCCCTGTCTTGCTACAGCCTGTCCATCCTCTACCTATCCTACAGCCTCTGTCCTGCTACAGCCTGTCCATCCTCTACCTATCCTACAGCCCCTGTCCTGCTACAGCCTGTCCATCCTCTACCTATCCTACAGCCTCTGTCCTGCTACAGCCTGTCCATCCTCTACCTATCCTACAGCCCCTGTCCTGCTACAGCCTGTCCATCCTCTACCTATCCTACAGCCCCTGTCCTGCTACAGCCTGTCCATCCTCTACCTATCCTACAGCCCCTGTCCTGTTACAGCCTGTCCATCCTCTACCTATCCTACAGCCCCTGTCCTGCTACAGCCTGTCCATCCTCTACCTATCCTACAGCCTCTGTCCTGCTACAGCCTGTCCATCCTCTACCTATCCTACAGCCCCTGTCCTGCTACAGCCTGTCCATCCTCTACCTATCCTACAGCCCCTGTCCTGCTACAGCCTGTCCATCCTCTACCTATCCTACAGCCCCTGTCCTGCTACAGCATGTCCATCCTCTACCTATCCTACAGCCCCTGTCCTGTTACAGCCTGTCCATCCTCTACCTATCCTACAGCCCCTGTCCTGCTACAGCCTGTCCATCCTCTACCTATCCTACAGCCCCTGTCCTGCTACAGCCTGTCCATCCTCTACCTATCCTACAGCCCCTGTCCTGCTACAGCATGTCCATCCTCTACCTATCCTACAGCCCCTGTCCTGCTACAGCCTGTCCATCCTCTACCTATCCTACAGCCCCTGTCCTGCTACAGCCTGTCCATCCTCTACCTATCCTACAGCCCCTGTCCTGCTACAGCCTGTCCATCCTTTACCTATCCTACAGCCCCTGTCCTGCTACAGCCTGTCCATCCTCTACCTATCCTACAGCCCCTGTCCTGCTACAGCCTGTCCATCCTCTACCTATCCTACAGCCCCTGTCCTGCTACAGCCTGTCCATCCTCTACCTATCCTACAGCCCCTGTCCTGCTACAGCCTGTCCATCCTCTACCTATCCTACAGCCCCTGTCCTGCTACAGCCTGTCCATCCTTTACCTATCCTACAGCCCCTGTCCTGCTACAGCCTGTCCATCCTCTACCTATCCTACAGCCCCTGTCCTGCTACAGCCTGTCCATCCTCTACCTATCCTACAGCCCCTGTCATGTTACAGCCTGTCCATCCTCTACCTATCCTACAGCCCCTGTCCTGCTACAGCCTGTCCATCCTCTACCTATCCTACAGCCCCTGTCTTGTTACAGCCTGTCCATCCTCTACCTATCCTAAGCCCCTGTCCTGCTACAGCCTGTCCATCCTCTGCGTATCCTACAGCCCCTGTCCTGCTACAGCCTGTCCATCCTCTACCTATCCTACAGCCCCTGTCCTGCTACAGCCTGTCCATCCTCTACCTATCCTACAGCCCCTGTACTGCTACAGCCTGTCCTGTCCATCCTCTACCTATCCTACAGTGCCTGTCCTGTTACAGCCTGTCCATCCTCTACCTATCCTACAGTGCCTGTCCTGCTACAGCCTGTCCATCCTCTACCTATCCTACAGCCCCTGTCCTGCTACAGCCTGTCCATCCTTTACCTATCCTACAGTGCCTGTCCTGCTACAGCCTGTCCATCCTCTACCTATCCTACAGCCCCTGTCCTGCTACAGCCTGTCCATCCTTTACCTATTCTACAGCCCCTGTCCTGCTACAGCCTGTCCATCCTCTACCTATCCTACAGCCCCTGTCCTGCTACAGCCTGTCCATCCTTTACCTATCCTACAGTGCCTGTCCTGCTACAGCCTGTCCATCCTCTACCTATCCTACAGCCCCTGTCCTGCTACAGCCTGTCCATCCTCTACCTATCCTACAGCCCCTGTCCTGCTACAGCCTGTCCATCCTCTACCTATCCTACAGCCCCTGTCCTGCTACAGCCTGTCCATCCTCTACCTATCCTACAGCCCCTGTCCTGCTACAGCCTGTCCATCCTCTACCTATCCTACAGCCCCTGTCCTGCTACAGCCTGTCCATCCTCTACCTATCCTACAGCCCCTGTACTGCTACAGCCTGTCCATCATCTACCTATCCTACAGCCCCTGTCCTGCTACAGCCTGTCCATCCTCTACCTATCCTACAGCCCCTGTCCTGCTACAGCCTGTCCATCCTCTACCTATCCTACAGCCCCTGTCCTGCTACAGCCTGTCCATCCTCTACGTATCCTACAGCCCCTGTCCTGCTACAGCCTGTCCATCCTCTACCTATCCTACAGCCCCTGTCCTGCTACAGCCTGTCCATCCTCTACCTATCCTACAGCCCCTGTCCTGCTACAGCATGTCCATCCTCTACCTATCCTACAGCCCCTGTCCTGCTACAGCCTGTCCATCCTCTACCTATCCTACAGCCCCTGTCCTGCTACAGCCTGTCCATCCTCTACCTATCCTACAGCCCCTGTCCTGCTACAGCCTGTCCATCCTCTACCTATCCTACAGCCCCTGTCCTGCTACAGCCTGTCCATCCTCTACCTATCCCACAGTGCCTGTCCTGCTACAGCCTGGCCATCCTCTACCTATCCTACAGCCCCTGTCCTGCTACAGCATGTCCATCCTCTACCTATCCTACAGCCCCTGTCCTGCTACAGCCTGTCCATCCTCTACCTATCCTACAGCCCCTGTGCTGTTACAGCCTGTCCATCCTCTACCTATCCTACAGTGCCTGTCCTGCTACAGCCTGTCCATCCTCTACCTATCCTACAGCCCCTGTCCTGTTACAGCCTGTCCATCCTCTACCTATCCTACAGCCCCTGTCCTGCTACAGCATGTCCATCCTTTACCTATCCTACAGTGCCTGTCCTGCTACAGCCTGTCCATCCTCTACCTATCCTACAGCCCCTGTCCTGCTACAGCCTGTCCATCCTCTACCTATCCTACAGCCCCTGTCCTGCTACAGCCTGTCCATCCTCTACCTATCCTACAGCCCCTGTCCTACTACAGCCTGTCCATCCTCTACCTATCCTACAGCCCCTGTCCTGCTACAGCCTGTCCATCCTCTACCTATCCTACAGCCCCTGTCCTGCTACAGCCTGTCCATCCTCTACCTATCCTACAGCCCCTGTCCTGCTACAGCCTGTCCATCCTCTACCTATCCTACAGCCCCTGTCCTGCTACAGCATGTCCGTCCTCTACCTATCCTACAGCCCCTGTCTTGCTACAGCCTGTCCATCCTCTACCTATCCTACAGCCTCTGTCCTGCTACAGCCTGTCCATCCTCTACCTATCCTACAGCCCCTGTCCTGCTACAGCCTGTCCATCCTCTACCTATCCTACAGCCTCTGTCCTGCTACAGCCTGTCCATCCTCTACCTATCCTACAGCCCCTGTCCTGCTACAGCCTGTCCATCCTCTACCTATCCTACAGCCCCTGTCCTGCTACAGCCTGTCCATCCTCTACCTATCCTACAGCCCCTGTCCTGTTACAGCCTGTCCATCCTCTACCTATCCTACAGCCCCTGTCCTGCTACAGCCTGTCCATCCTCTACCTATCCTACAGCCTCTGTCCTGCTACAGCCTGTCCATCCTCTACCTATCCTACAGCCCCTGTCCTGCTACAGCCTGTCCATCCTCTACCTATCCTACAGCCCCTGTCCTGCTACAGCCTGTCCATCCTCTACCTATCCTACAGCCCCTGTCCTGCTACAGCATGTCCATCCTCTACCTATCCTACAGCCCCTGTCCTGTTACAGCCTGTCCATCCTCTACCTATCCTACAGCCCCTGTCCTGCTACAGCCTGTCCATCCTCTACCTATCCTACAGCCCCTGTCCTGCTACAGCCTGTCCATCCTCTACCTATCCTACAGCCCCTGTCCTGCTACAGCATGTCCATCCTCTACCTATCCTACAGCCCCTGTCCTGCTACAGCCTGTCCATCCTCTACCTATCCTACAGCCCCTGTCCTGCTACAGCCTGTCCATCCTCTACCTATCCTACAGCCCCTGTCCTGCTACAGCCTGTCCATCCTTTACCTATCCTACAGCCCCTGTCCTGCTACAGCCTGTCCATCCTCTACCTATCCTACAGCCCCTGTCCTGCTACAGCCTGTCCATCCTCTACCTATCCTACAGCCCCTGTCCTGCTACAGCCTGTCCATCCTCTACCTATCCTACAGCCCCTGTCCTGCTACAGCCTGTCCATCCTCTACCTATCCTACAGCCCCTGTCCTGCTACAGCCTGTCCATCCTTTACCTATCCTACAGCCCCTGTCCTGCTACAGCCTGTCCATCCTCTACCTATCCTACAGCCCCTGTCCTGCTACAGCCTGTCCATCCTCTACCTATCCTACAGCCCCTGTCATGTTACAGCCTGTCCATCCTCTACCTATCCTACAGCCCCTGTCCTGCTACAGCCTGTCCATCCTCTACCTATCCTACAGCCCCTGTCTTGTTACAGCCTGTCCATCCTCTACCTATCCTAAGCCCCTGTCCTGCTACAGCCTGTCCATCCTCTGCGTATCCTACAGCCCCTGTCCTGCTACAGCCTGTCCATCCTCTACCTATCCTACAGCCCCTGTCCTGCTACAGCCTGTCCATCCTCTACCTATCCTACAGCCCCTGTACTGCTACAGCCTGTCCTGTCCATCCTCTACCTATCCTACAGTGCCTGTCCTGTTACAGCCTGTCCATCCTCTACCTATCCTACAGTGCCTGTCCTGCTACAGCCTGTCCATCCTCTACCTATCCTACAGCCCCTGTCCTGCTACAGCCTGTCCATCCTTTACCTATCCTACAGTGCCTGTCCTGCTACAGCCTGTCCATCCTCTACCTATCCTACAGCCCCTGTCCTGCTACAGCCTGTCCATCCTTTACCTATTCTACAGCCCCTGTCCTGCTACAGCCTGTCCATCCTCTACCTATCCTACAGCCCCTGTCCTGCTACAGCCTGTCCATCCTTTACCTATCCTACAGTGCCTGTCCTGCTACAGCCTGTCCATCCTCTACCTATCCTACAGCCCCTGTCCTGCTACAGCCTGTCCATCCTCTACCTATCCTACAGCCCCTGTCCTGCTACAGCCTGTCCATCCTCTACCTATCCTACAGCCCCTGTCCTGCTACAGCCTGTCCATCCTCTACCTATCCTACAGCCCCTGTCCTGCTACAGCCTGTCCATCCTCTACCTATCCTACAGCCCCTGTCCTGCTACAGCCTGTCCATCCTCTACCTATCCTACAGCCCCTGTACTGCTACAGCCTGTCCATCATCTACCTATCCTACAGCCCCTGTCCTGCTACAGCCTGTCCATCCTCTACCTATCCTACAGCCCCTGTCCTGCTACAGCCTGTCCATCCTCTACCTATCCTACAGCCCCTGTCCTGCTACAGCCTGTCCATCCTCTACGTATCCTACAGCCCCTGTCCTGCTACAGCCTGTCCATCCTCTACCTATCCTACAGCCCCTGTCCTGCTACAGCCTGTCCATCCTCTACCTATCCTACAGCCCCTGTCCTGCTACAGCATGTCCATCCTCTACCTATCCTACAGCCCCTGTCCTGCTACAGCCTGTCCATCCTCTACCTATCCTACAGCCCCTGTCCTGCTACAGCCTGTCCATCCTCTACCTATCCTACAGCCCCTGTCCTGCTACAGCCTGTCCATCCTCTACCTATCCTACAGCCCCTGTCCTGCTACAGCATGTCCATCCTCTACCTATCCTACAGCCCCTGTCCTGCTACAGCCTGTCCATCCTCTACCTATCCTACAGCCTCTGTCCTGCTACAGCCTGTCCATCCTCTACCTATCCTACAGCCCCTGTCCTGCTACAGCATGTCCATCCTCTACCTATCCTACAGCCCCTGTCCTGCTACAGCCTGTCCATCCTCTACCTATCCTACAGCCCCTGTCCTGCTACAGCCTGTCCATCCTCTACCTATCCTACAGCCCCTGTCCTGCTACAGCCTGTCCATCCTCTACCTATCCTACAGCCCCTGTCCTGCTACAGCCTGTCCATCCTCTACCTATCCTACAGCCCCTGTCCTGCTACAGCCTGTCCATCCTCTACCTATCCTACAGCCCCTGTCCTGCTAAAGCATGTCCATCCTCTACCTATCCTACAGCCCCTGTCCTGCTACAGCCTGTCCATCCTCTACCTATCCTACAGCCCCTGTCCTGCTACACCCTGTTCATCCTCTACCTATCCTACAGCCCCTGTCCTGTTACAGCCTGTCCATCCTCTACCTATCCTACAGCCCCTGTCCTGCTACAGCCTGTCCATCCTCTACCTATCCTACAGCCCCTGTCTTGTTACAGCCTGTCCATCCTCTACCTATCCTACAGCCCCTGTCCTGCTACAGCCTGTCCATCCTCTACCTATCCTACAGCCCCTGTCCTGCTACAGCCTGTCCATCCTCTACCTATCCTACAGCCCCTGTCCTGCTACAGCCTGTCCATCCTCTACCTATCCTACAGCCCCTGTCCTGCTACAGCCATGGTTCGGGAAGGACTCTTACTCTCTTTTCCTGTCTCTCTTCTTTCTCTCTCTCTTTCTGTTCCTTTCTCTCTCTTCCTCTCTTCAACACACCTCTACCATCCTGTCACGTTCCTGACCTGTTTTCTGTTAGTTTTGTATGTGTTAGTTGGTCAGGACGTGAGTTTGGGTGGGCAGTCTATGTTTTCTGTTTCTATGTTGGTTTAAGGGTGACCTGATATGGCTCTCAATTAGAGGCAGGTGGTTTTCATTTCCTCTGATTGAGAGTCATATTAAGGTAGGTGTTTTCACACTGTTTGTTGTGGGTGGTTGTCTCCTGTGTCTGTGTAAGTGTATGTTGCGCCACACGGGACTGTTTTCGGTTTTGTTTGTTCGTTCGTTTTATGTAGTCAGTTTGCCTGTTCATGCGTTCTTCGTGTTTAATGTAAGTTCGTCGTCCAGGTCTGTCTACGTCGTTTATTGTTTTGTAGTTTATTAAAGTGTTGTCGTGTTTTCCGTTTTGTAAATAAATATTATGTCGAATCGCAAAGCTGCATTTTGGTTCAATCCCTGCTCCTCCTCTTCGGATGAAGAGGAGGAGGAAAGCCGTTACACATCCTCTCTACCTTTTTTCCTCCCTCCCTCCCTCCCTCCCCTACAGTATATATTTTCTCTTCTTCTCTTCACTTTTGAGAGGCTGGTTATTTGTCCCCCAGGCGTGGTTGGTTGGTGATTGTAGGTTGCCTGCCGGTTTATCATATTCCCTACATAATGCACTACTTTTGTTGTAGGATGCCATTTGGGCCGCAGATCAGATTACATCCCCCTGATCCTCAGCACCCTTCATTATTAATGAATACTGATGAAGTGTTGGGGAGCTCATGTCTTTGAGGCCCGCCTAGATTGGGTTGACAATTGCAATTAGCAAGCTCTCAAGTTCATTTCCATCGCTTTAATTTGACATGAATAAGGCCAGAGAGAGAGAGAGACCACCCTGCGCAATGAAATAGGGGAAGAAAGAGGGTGGGAGGGGGTCTGAAGGCAATTGAGGAGTCCTGTGTAAGTTTTTCTCTTGGATCTCCGTCTGTTACCTGACACTGATGGTGGTCAGGACAGACACAGTTGGAGGACTAGGCAGAGGGAAGCCTGATGCCACTATCCACTAGCTTTTGATTAATTTTCCCTGTTCCATTCAGGAAAACATTACAGCAGGCAGAGGGTGGTAGTAGGAGGTAGATGGGAGTTTGTGTGTGTTTGTGTGTGCGTGCGTGCATGTGTGTGGCCAGGGTGTGAGGTAATTGACAAGAAATGTGACAGGAGATAACTTACTCTTTGCCATGGTGACAGTCGCTGAAACACCTACTCCCTCTGAATGATTTTTTTTGGAGAACGATGGTAGGTGTGTGTCTGTGCGCATGTGCTTCCGTGTATTTGTGTGTGCGTGCATGTGTGTGTGTGTGTGTGGGTATGCGTGTGCTCTTTAATGAGTCCATGCATTCATGTGCCCTTCCACTTGTGTGTGTGCACGTGCACGTGTGTGTATATGTGTGTATAATCTTGCACAGTACACAGTGTGATATCAAGTTTTAAACTATCTTCCATGCTGACTGACGGATACATTTTCTCTCTTTGGCCCTGCTGGTCTTGAGGGGGGGGGGGGGGGGGGCATCTCTTCCCTGTCTGTCAGGGTCCTGCCACTGGGACAGATAGATAGATAGATAGATAGATAGATAGATAGATAGATAGATAGATAGATAGATAGATAGATACATAGATACATAGATAGATAGATAGATAGATAGATAGATAGATAGATAGATATTCGGAAAGTATTCAGACCCTTTCACTTTTTCAACATTTTGTTATGTTATAGCCTTATTCTAAAATAAAAAAATGTAAATGACAAAGCGAAAACAGGTTTTTAGACATTTTTGCAAATGTATAAAACATTAAAAACATAAATACCTTATTTACGTAAGTATTCAGCCCCTTTGCTATGAGACTCGAAATTGAGATCAGGTGCATCCTGTTTCCATGGATCATCCTTGAGGTGTTTCTACAACTGGATTGGAGTCAACATGTGGTAAATTCAAATAATTGGACATGATTTGGAAAAGCACACACCTGTGTATATAATGTCCCACAGTTGAAAGTGCACGTCAGAGCAGAAAACAAGCCATAACGTCGAAGGAATTGTCCATAAAGCTCCGAGATAGAATTGTGTCGAGGCAAAGATCTGGGGAAGGGTACCAAAACATTTCTGCAGCATTGAAGGTCCCCAAGAACACAGTGGCCTCCATCATTCTTAAATGGAAAAAGTTACCTAGAGCTAGCCACCAGGCCAAACTGAGCAATCAGGGATGAAAGGCCTTGGTCATGGAGTTGACCAACAACCCGATGGTCACTCTGCCAGAGCTCCAGAGTTCCTCTGTGTAGATGGGAGAAACTTCCAGAAAGACAACCATCTCTGCAGCACTCCACCAATCAGGCCTTTATGGTAGAGTGGCCATACTGAAGCCACTTTCAGTAAAAGGTACATGACAGCCTGCTTGGAGTTTTCCAAAAAGCACCTAAAGGCCAAGCGTCACATCTGGAGGAAACCTGGCACCATCTCTACAGTGATGCATGGTGATGGCAGCATCATGCTATGGGGATGTTTTTCAGCAGCAGGGACTGGGAGACAAGTCAGGATTGAGGAAAAGATTAATGGAGCTACGTACCGAGAGATCACTGATGAAAACCTGCTCCAGAGCGCTCAGGTTCACCTTCCAACAACCCTGTGTCGCAGCCGGCCTCGACCGGGAGACCCATGAGTCGGCGCACAATTGGCCCAGCATCGTCTGAGTTAGGGAAGGGTTTGGCCGGCCGGGAAGTCCTTGTCCCATCGGACTCTAGTGACTCCTTGTGGTGGGCCGGGCGCATGCACACTAACTTCGGTCGCCAGCTGTACGTGTTTCCTCCGACACATTGGTACAGCTAGCTTTCCAGGTTAAACATGCAGTGGTCGTGTTTCGGAGGACGCATGGCTCTCGACCTTTGCCTCTCCTCTTGTCCATACGGGAGTTGCAGCTATGGGACAAGACTGTAACTACAAATTGTATATCACGAAAAGTTGAGTCAGTATCACATCAACATTTTAAGTAATACATTTATACAAAAAATTTAATATTACACTTACATAAGGGTTCAGACCCTATACTCAGTACTTTGTTGAAGCACCTTGTCACGATCGTCGTAAGAAGCGGACCAAAGCGCAGCGTGGTTACAATACATTCTTCTATCTTTAATGAAGAACACTTAAACAAACTTACAAAACAAAACTAATAAGACGAACGTGACCGCTATATAAACAATGTGCTAACATGCAACATAACATAGACAATAACCCACACCCACAATACAAAACAGGCTACCTAAATATGGTTCCCAATCAGAGAGAACACAAAACACCCGTCTCTGATTGAGAACCATATCAGGCCAAACACATAGAAATATACAAACCAGACATACAACATAGAATGCCCACACAGATCACACCCTGACCAACCAAAACATAAAACATACAAAACAAACTATGGTCAGGGCGTGATACACCTTTGGCAGCGATTACAGCCTCGAGTCTTCTTGGGTATTGACTACACGCGTGGCACACCTGTATTTTCTCTGTTCATCTTTGCCTCAAGCCTGACTAGTCTCCCAGTCCCTGCCGCTGAAGAACATCTCCACATCATGATGCTGCCACCACCATGCCTCACCGTAGGGATGGTGCCAGGTTTCCTCCAGACGTGATGCTTGGCATTTAGTCCAAAGAGGTCAATCTTGGTTTCTTCTGACCAGAGAAACTTGTTTGTTAAAACATTTGGGAGGCACATGGTGATGCTGTATGGAGCTCGATCTGGAGGCAGCCTAATGACCAAACAATCAACCAGTTGACTAACTGGGGTCGGCCCTAATTTGTATATCTCATATGAAGGTAGTACTGCTCCCTTCAGCTATTTAAGTTTCTTAACGTAAACATTTTTAGGTAATAATTTTACTCTAAAAGTTTGAGTAGCCAGAACTTATCCGGTTAATAGTGCAAATGGCACTTTTTTCCGATATAGTGCACAACTTTGAGTAGGGTCCATAGGGATCTGGTCCAAAGCAGTGCACTATATAGGGAATAGGGTGCCATTTGAGAGGCAGCCTAGTTGTCATAAAGATGCATGGCCCTGTAGTCCAGGCCTGGTTGGGACACAGCAACATCTGATGATGTTACACACCTTTGATTGACATTTTCTTTAAAGGACCATCCATCATGGTGGATGGCTAGGTCGGTTAATTCCCCACCAACTTGTGTACAAAGACAGGGGTCTGGAGTGTCTTAGCATAGCAACAACACTGCCTGGACATGACGTCTATTTCTCTGTCTCTCACTCTGTCAATGTGAATCAAATCAAATCAAATTTAATTTAATTTGTCACATGCGCCAAATACAACAGGTGTAGTGAAATTATTATTTCTCTCTCTCTCTCTCTCTCTCTCTCTCTCTCTCTCTCTCTCTCTCTCTCTCTCTCTCTCTCTCTCTCTCTCTCTCTCTCTCTCCCTCTCTGTCTGTTGTTTTTTGACGTCAGAGGGTAAGAGGGAAGAGATTGTTGAACTCCGATATAGTAGAGGTAGGAGGAAACTTCAGTTCAGTCAATGTAGTGCTGGTGCCCACTCCTAACCCTCTGCTCCCTAAGTACACAATTTTCTCATTGTGACTCTCCAATACTGTCCCAGCCCAGTTTCATCCCACTGCCCTCAGAACAGGCAGGAATGCTGCGACATTGAGTTCTCTACATCATATCACTGCCCTCAAAACAGGCAAGAATGCTGGGACATTGCGTTCAGACCAGACAGGAATGCTGGAACATTGCGTTCAGACCAGACAGGAATGCTGGGACATTGCGTTCAGACCAGACAGGAATGCTGGGATATTGCGTTTAGACCAGACAGGAATGCTGGGACATTGCGTTCAGACCAGACAGGAATGCTGGGACATTGCGTTCAGACCAGACAGGAATGCTGGGACATTGCGTTTAGACCAGACAGGAATGCTGGGACACTGCGTTCAGACCAGACAGGAATGCTGGGACATTGCGTTCAGACCAGACAGGAATGCTGGAACATTGCGTTCAGACCAGACAGGAATGCTGGGACACTGCGTTCAGACCAGACAGGAATGCTGGGACATTGCGTTCAGACCAGACAGGAATGCTGGAACATTGCGTTCAGACCAGACAGGAATGCTGGGACATTGCGTTCAGACCAGACAGGAATGCTGGAACATTGCGTTCAGACCAGACAGGAATGCTGGGACACTGCGTTCAGACCAGACAGGAATGCTGGGACACTGCGTTCAGACCAGACAGGAATGCTGGAACATTGCGTTCAGACCAGACAGGAATGCTGGGACACTGCGTTCAGACCAGACAGGAATGCTGGGACATTGCGTTCAGACCAGACAGGAATGCTGGAACATTGCGTTCAGACCAGACAGGAATGCTGGGACACTGCGTTCAGACCAGACAGGAATGCTGGGACATTGCGTTCAGACCAGACAGGAATGCTGGAACATTGCGTTCAGACCAGACAGGAATGCTGGGACACTGCGTTCAGACCAGACAGGAATGCTGGAACATTGCGTTTAGACCAGACAGGAATGCTGGAACATTGCGTTCAGACCAGACAGGAATGCTGGGACACTGCGTTCAGACCAGACAGGAATGCTGGGACACTGCATTCAGACCAGGCATATGATCACATGCATAGAAATAATAGAAGTCAACATAACAGGATTTTGTGTTTATATGCTGTACAGTGTTTGTGTGTACTTTAGGAGTCCAGCACAGACAAATATAGTCATTTTCTACTCCAAACATTATGCTTGACAGGTCATTGCCCAGTGACACAGGAGAGAGAAAGAGTGAGACATGCACATCCATAGAACAGCGATCAGGAGAGAGAAAGAAGTAGTACAGGGGAAGGAAGCAAATTGAAATACATTTCTACAAAGCCTGACTGCCTCAGCCAGAGGAGCCAAGATAGGTGTCCGAGCTAGCCTGGCTACAATAGGCTGAATGGCCCAGCCATGTCCTTCACTAGCTTAGCTATGCTGTGATAGCAGGACTCTGTGAAAACAGGCTCGGAATATCCTCCTCTTTATTATGTTCGTTCGTTCATGTATTCAGTCAGGGAAGAGGAGGAGGAGGAGGAGTAGGAGGAGATTTCAATCAGGGAAGATTAGGAGGAGGAGGAGATTTCAGTCAGGGAAGAGGAGGAGGAGGAGGAGGAGGAGGAGGAGGAGATTTCAGTCAGGGAAGAGGAGGAGGAGGAGATTTCAGTCAGGGAAGAGGAGGAGGAGGAGATTTCAGTCAGGGAAGAGGAGGAGGAGGAGGAGTAGGAGGAGATTTCAGTCAGGGAAGAGGAGGAAGAGGAGGAGTAGGAGGAGATTTCAGTCAGGGAAGAGGAAGAGGAGGAGGAGGAGGAGGAGGATGAGGAGGAGGAGATTTCAGTCAGGGAAGAGGAGGAGGAGGAGATTTCAGTCAGGGAAGAGGAGGAGGAGGAGATTTCAGTCAGGGAAGAGGAGGAGGAGGAGGAGGAGATTTCAGTCAGGGAAGAGGAGGAGGAGGAGGAGTAGGAGGAGATTTCAGTCAGGGAAGAGGAAGAGGAGGAGGAGGAGGAGGAGGAGGAGGAGGAGGAGGATGATGAGGAGGAGGAGATTTCAGTCAGGGAAGAGGAGGAGGAGGAGGAGGAGATTTCAGTCAGGGAAGAGGAGGAGGAGGAGGAGTAGGAGGAGATTTCAGTCAGGGAAGAGGAAGAGGAGGAGGAGGAGGAGGAGGAGGAGGAGGAGATTTCAGTCAGGGAAGAGGAGGAGGAGGAGGAGGAGGAGGAGGAGATTTCAGTCAGGGAAGAGGAGGAGGAGGAGGAGGAGGAGGAGGAGGAGGAGGAGATTTCAGTCAGGGAAGAGGAGGAGGAGGAGGAGTAGGAGGAGATTTCAGTCAGGGAAGAGGAGGAGGAGGAGATTTCAGTCAGGGAAGAGGAGGAGGAGGAGGAGTAGGAGGAGATTTCAGTCAGGGAAGAGGAGGAGGAGGAGGAGGAGATTTCAGTCAGGGAAGAGGAGGAGGAGGAGGAGGAGGAGATTTCAGTCAGGGAAGAGGATGAGGAGGAGGAGTAGGAGGAGATTTCAGTCAGGGAAGAGGAGGAGGAGGAGTAGGAGGAGATTTCAGTCAGGGAAGAGGAGGAGGAGGAGGAGGAGATTTCAGTCAGGGAAGAGGAGGAGGAGGAGGAGGAGTAGGATTAGATTTCAGTCAGGGAAGAGGAGGAGGAGGAGTAGGAGGAGATTTCAGTCAGGGAAGAGGAAGAGGAGGAGGAGGAGGAGATTTCATTCAGGGAAGAGGAGGAGGAGGAGGAGATTTCAGTCAGGGAAGAGGAGGAGGAGGAGGAGTAGGAGGAGATTTCAGTCAGGGAAGAGGAGGAGGAGGAGGAGATTTCAGTCAGGGAAGAGGAGGAGGAGGAGATTTCAGTCAGGGAAGAGGAGGAGGAGGAGATTTCAGTCAGGGAAGAGGAGGAGGAGATTTCAGTCAGGGAAGAGGAGGAGGAGGAGATGCTAGAGATGTGGTAAGACAGAAAAGACCTTGAGCTACAGTCTTTTATGTGTGACTGGAGGAGTCTCGCCTGTCTTTGGCTGTTCTCTCGTGTCTGTGTTCTAGGGCTGTATTCAAAGAGTGTAGGATTGTACACCCTATCCAAAGTGTCTATATTATTGTATTCATTATGATCTAAAACAGATCCTAGATGAGCAATGAGGATGTCTCATTAAAGACAATGTCAGTCGCTCTCTCTCTCCAGCATGACATATCATTGGCATACTCTCTGTAAGGGAGTGCAGTCAATGTGCATACAACTATGATCAGTGCAAACTATGTTTCATCTGAAAGGCTAGAAGAGATGATGTCCTGAGAATAGCTGTGAAGGACAAAGCAGATAAACATTGGAAATGAGGAATAATTATATGGTGGGGAGGATGTAACAGCTGGGACATGGTGCATCATTTGATGGGGAATGCTTGTGCACTACAACACTCAAGATCGCCTGCTCGGGCAGGCTGGCTGCAGTCGCCGCCGGTGACGGAGGATCCATCTTGTTTTGTCGTGTGTGTCTGCGTTTGAGTGTGTTTGCGTGCGTCTGACTGTATGTGTGTGTATTCAGTAGACTGTAGCCACTGACAATCCTCTGTTTTTATTGCTGTGTCTTCCTCGAGGGCTCGTGATTGGTCGCTGGGATTATGATTGGTTGGATCCAGTTCTTCAGTATGACCTTGTTTTAAACAGTCAACAGGGGAGGGAGGCTTGTGTCTTGTTGTGGAGCAAGTTTCAGTCCCAAATGGCACCCTATTCCCTATATAGTCAGCTACTTTTGCCCAGAGCCCATAGGGCCCTGGTCAAAAGAAGTGCACTAAATAGGGAATACAGTGTCATTTGGGATGCAGTCTCAGTGGAAAAGAGAGAGAATATATGAAACCATCAACTATCTTCATTGCATCAAATTCATATATTCTTATTTCTCCACTCCATTGGTCTGTATGCATGGCAGTCTCAAAATTACTCTATTTCCTATATAATGCACAACCTTTGACCAGGGCCCGTGTACGATATAGAGAATATGGTGCCATTTCAGGCACACACAGCCCATGACTTCCCTCACCATCGACTCCTATTCTCATCTCAACACAGATGTTGTTGCATTTCAAGGTGAAAACAACAGCTTGCATTGAGGCTCCATATTCCATTCGTCATAACAACAGGGACGTACATTCATTTTATTATCGTATCATCCTTCTGGGAATGCTTTGCTCTCTCTTTAGCTTACCACGCCAGCAGAATCCTTTGTGTTGTTTTCTTCCTCAGTGTTTAATAAACACACGCACGCGCGTGCACGCACGCACACACACACACACATCTCTATTTTCCCCACTCTGCACACTAACTAGTCATTGTTTGAATAAAAAGTCATTAGGATTACATAGCCATTTAGCTAAGTGACATTGGGTGTAATTGTACCATCCATCACATCCTGTGTAATAACACACTCGGAGGAGCTAAATGTTGATTAGCCCTCTGCCAATTTCACTTGTGGACGGAAATAATGACTGGGGAGAAGGAGAAATGGGGGGGGTGTAGAGGGGATGCGGGAGCGAGGGGATGTTAAGGTCAGAGGCGTTGACCTATGCAGGCCAAATTAACTTCAGTAAAGCAACAAACTAATATCATTGTTGTTGCAAGCTAAACTCATAGCTACCGCCGGGGGCCGGGCAGTGAACCCCCCCCCCCCCTCCCGGCACCCGGGTCTTTAATCTAACCTCCTCGTTCACTCTTCCTTTTCCTCTCTTTTTTCAGTGCTTTGCTTTCCACCTCTTTCAACTTTCAGTTGTCTTTATAATTATGTGGCTTTTCTAGATTTGATTTATCTTTCCTCTAACTTCCCCCTCTCAATTTTTTCCCTCTGACGGTTAATAAGGCTGGTTGTGAGGAGAGCAGTCCTGTGCATCCCAAATTTCACCCTATTCCCTATAGAGTGCACTACTTTTGACCAGCACCCTATCTACTTTTCATCATGTCCCTATAGGGTGCAGTATATAGGGAATAGGGTGCCATTTGGGACAAAAGCAAGCAGAAATCGGTCTTGTTGTAACGGCAGCCTTCCTCCTCTTCATCTGAAGAGGAGGTGTAGCAGGGATCGGACCAAGACACAGCGTAGTTCGTGCTCAACATATTTAATTAAGACGATAAATATGAACACTTACAAAATACCAAAATAACAAACGTGGCAAACCGAAACAGCCCTCTCTGGTGAAACGAACACAAAGACAGGAAACAACCACCCACAACCCCCAACACAAAACAAGCCACCTAAATATGATTCCCAATCAGCGCAGGCGGCGCTGGGCAGACGGCCGACTCTGACCTGCTGAGGCGCACAGTAGGCCTGGTGCGTGGTGCCGGAACTGGTGGTACCGGGCTGTAGCTACGCACCTCAAGGCTAGTGCGGGGAGAAACAACAGTGCGTACAGGGCTCTGGATACGCACAGTAGGCTTGGTGCGTGGTGCCGGAACTGGTGGTAACGGGCTGGAGACACGCACCACAGGGAGAGTGCGTGGAGGAGGAACAGAGTTCTGAAGATGCACAGGAAGCCTGGTGCGTGGTGTTGGCACTGGTGGTACTGGACTGGAGCGAGGAGGTGGCACCGGATATACCGGACCGTGAAGGCGTACTGGCTCCCTTGAGCACCGAGCCTGCCCAACCTTACCTGGTTGAATGCTCCCCGTAGCCCGACCAGTGCGGGGAGGTGGAATAACCCGCACTGGGCTGTGCTGGCGAACCGGGGACACCATGCGTAAGGCTGGTGCCATGTATACCGGCCCAAGGAGACGCACTGGAGACCAGATGCGTTGAGCCGGCTTCATGGCACCTGGCTCAATGCTCAATCTAGCCCGGCCGATACGTGGAGCTGGGATGTACCGCACCGGGCTATACACACGTACAGGAGACACCGTGCGCTCTTCCGCATAACACGGTGTCTGCCCGTACTCTCGCTCTCCACGGTAAGCCCGGGAAGTTGGCGCAGGTCTCCTACCTGACTTCGCCACACTCCCCTTTAGCACACTTCCCTTTCTTCTCTGGCTTCCAGCCACGCTTCCGTGCTGCCTCCTCATACCACCGCTCCTCGGCTTTAGCTGCCTCCAGCTCTTCACGAGAGCGGCGATATTCTCCAATCTTAGCCCAGTGTCCCTTACCCTCCAGAATTTCCTCCCATGTCCAGGAGTCCTGTGTAATGGGCCGCTGTTGCTGCTGTCGCTGCTGCCCGTTACTACGCTGCTTGGTCCGAGTTTGGTGGGTGGTTCTGTAACGGCAGCCTTCCTCCTCTTCGTCTGAAGAGGAGGTGTAGCAGGGATCGGACCAAGACGCAGCGTAGTTTGTGCTCAACATATTTAATTAAGACGATAAACGTGAACACTTACAAAATAACAAAATAACAAACGTGGCAAACCGAAACAGTCCTCTCTGGTGAAACGAACACAAAGACAGGAAACAACCACCCCCAACACAAAACAAGCCACCTAAATATGATTCCCAATCAGAGACAACACAAAACACCTGCCTCTGATTGAGAACCATATTAGGCCAAACATAGAAACAGACAAACTAGACACACAACATAGAATGCCCACCCAGCTCACGTCCTGACCAACACTAAAACAAGTAAAACACACAAGAACTATGGTCAGAACGTGACACTTGTTCTGTTCAGTAGCCCTAGCCCAGCCCCTATCCCAGCCTCTAGCCCAGCCCCCAGCCCCCAGTCCAGCCCATCCCACAGCCCCGCCCCCAGCATTGAGCTATTAAAAGCAACCCCTAAACTCGAACTCTCGATTTAGAGGGTGAGTGAACCCTCTACATTGCAATGACCTCTCTGCCCCATGTAGTGATGCGCATTCCGACTCTTTTCAGTGAGCCGGCTCGTTCAGTCTCAGCTCATCAAAAAGAGCCGTCTCTTTTGGCTCCTAAGCGGCTCTTTAAAAAAAATAGGTTTTGTATTTTTTAAGTCTAACAGTTTGCGATAGTTTGACTATGATTGGTGTTAAAACAATTCTAATTAAATTATTAAATGAAATCATACTCTACCTTAACCACAATGTATTTAAAAATGCCTTGGTTTGTTATGAAAAGGATGCTATTAAACATTTGCATTTAAAGTATAACTTTTTAATGTATATAAACAAAGTGCACATACATCTAACCATTCAAAACGAATACAATCTGAACAGCATAATAGAATATTGCACCATATCAAAGAAAAATAAATATCAATTTGCAAAACTGCAGCATCCCACAAATTGAAATAAATGTAAAAAATAAGGATGCTATTACACATGTGCATTTAAAATATAACTGTTATAATGTATATAAACAAAGTGCATATAAATGTAACAATTCAAAACGAATACAATCTGAACAACATAATAATAGAATATTGCACCATATCAAAGAAAAATAAATAACAATGTGCACAAGTGCAGCATCCCACTTAAAACATTAAACTGGTCCCTCTTTTCTCTCTCTTCTTTAATGCCATATTATAACCAGCAGCACACAGCAATGCTGACCATATTTTGCTTTTATGAGAGATTTGCATTCAGAAATGCAAGCTGCCTCACTTTCTGAGGGGCTGATGCGGTTTCTTCTCTCAGTAATTATTTGTCCCGTTTTCGAGAAGACCCTCTCATAGGGAACGGATGTGGCCACTATGCAGTTTCCCTGTCATGACTTTTGTAAGCCGTGGGTATACAGAGGCCTTGTTCTTCCACCAGCTCAGAGGATCTTCAGATCTTTGGAGGAGGGGCTCCTCCAAATATGATTGGACCTCCATTATGGCATCTGCTGAGGGATTCCTTCGTGCTGCATCCCCAGTTGCTCTCTCGTCAAACAGTATCCAAACAGCAGACGTTTGTGGCACTACTGCTGGTGCTTCTGCTCCATCTGATCACTCTTCTTCCTGTTGCCCTGGTGCCTAAGCCAGCTGACTGCTGGGGATGTCCCTCCATGCTACTGAAGTTATTATTTGAAGAGCCTCATCAATCGCTCTTGCATCACTGAAGGCTAACTTCTTAAACCTGGGGTCAAGTACAGCGGTTTCTGATAGCACGTGATTCTATTCCATTCTGTGGAACTTTCTCTCCATTGATGAACATAGGGTGTCCATCAACTTTGTCACATGTCCTGGGGTTACATTTGCTTGTCTCTGGCGGCTGGCAGTGATTTGCTGCAGACCCTTACACAGGAGTATCATTTTTGAGGCTGTCACATAGCTGAAAAGAGAGAACAGTAACTTATTAGTTCATGTTCATCTTTTGTCTACTGATACTACATTCTCATCTACTGCTCAAATACATATATAATACTGGATTAAATAATAATGTAGTAATAACTGCTTACTGTACCTCTCTTCACTGATCTCCACAGTGACCTGCTCAAAGGGTTCCAGGACTCTGCACACCTCCTCCACCACCTCCCATTCCTCTTGGGTCAGAGCATCAACAGGTGCATTGACAATGGCCAGGGTAGAGACGATGGCATCCTTTGACTCAACCGCTTCAACATATAAAATGTTGAATTCCACCTTGTAGTGCAGTCTTGTTTAGGCCTCAGCTCAGGAATCCCCATCTGGCGTTGTGTAAACTTTAGTTTTTAAGCACCTACTGTGCTCCTGTGGAAGTATTCCACAGCTGCTTTCACTTTGTCCACAGTGGCCTTCATCACCTTCAGAGCATCTCTTACAATCAGATTGATTGTGTGGGCAAGACATGGACGATGGGTACATTTTTTTTATTCTTATGGCGTGGGTTATGTTAGCTGCTTGTCGCTAACACAACAGACCACTTTTCCATCTACTTGCCATTCTCTGGCCACTCTCAACAGTTCCTCTGCCAAGTTCTCTGAGGTGTCTGTTGCTGAACTCAAAGCAGTCCAGAAGACAGCTAGACATTGAAAAATCTTCAATGAAGTGACATGTAACCGACATGTAAGAAGTGGTTACCCTCGATGTCCAGCAGTCAGTGGTAAGGCAAACTGTAGTAGCTTTTTGGACTCTTTCCCGCACTGAAGCCTGTGTGCTCTCATACAGCTGTGGAATAAGTTATTTTGAAAGGGTTTTCCTGCTTGGAATTGTGTACATTGGATTTAGACTATTGCTATAATTTCTAAAACCTCTGTCCTCCACAATCGAAATGGCTGGAAATCAGTGGCAATCATTTTAACCAATGCAATATCAATGTGGCGTTGTTTTGCTACAGACATAGACTTTGGCATAAACTGGTCCATAGAAGACTGCGTTGCTGTGGGTCGCGGAGTAGGTCTACTTGACCGAGTGGATACATCTCCACGTGTGGAGGTGCTGGCTCCACCACTATCACTAACAGGCCCGCTAGTTTCTCGAAGCTCCGCTACAGCTAGCTTCACAGTTAGGTACATAGTTCGCATATGCCGGTGTAGGTTGTGCATAGAACCGGCTTTATATGAGATTTTGTTTTGGCAAATTCTACACTGTGCTCTAACATTGTCTACATTATTAAAATGCATCCAAATTCTACTTACTGTGCTCCCGACTCATTTTCCAGCTGTTGTTTTCCAACTGTCCTTCCTCTCTCTCCTCAGCTGCTAAGTGTGTGACTGTGAGTGAGTTGGCTCGGCCCTCCCTCATGCATGTTTGGTTCATTGATTGACACTGCGTGTCTGATTGACAGGAACAACAGGTGAGGCTGTTAGTCTGAGCAAACAGTCAGAACGAATGTGTGTGCGCTTGAGCATTTATGCCTATATTATTTTATTTCTTTTTTCGTTCTTTGAATTAGTTAATTCTATTCATTTACATTTTTTGACTATTCATATCTTATTTAATTTTTTTAAATATATAAATAGATTCGGCTCTTCTGATATGCGAGCCGGCTCCCAACGTTCACCTGCAAGAGCCGGCTTTTAGAGCCAACTCGTTCGCGAACGACCTATCACTAGCCCCATGGTTGTACATGTACTGTAGGTGACGGTGTTTGATTAATGTACCGTATATATTGTATGTATATATTTAGTCGTAAAAGCAGTCTATATATTTCTTCCATTTCCTTTCTTCTATCCTCATTGTTGTATTCCTCCCTTTTGCGCTCTCGCTCTCTCTCTCTTTAATCCACTTAATTCAGTCATTGATTTTCCTTCCTCTCATCTCCCTCCTTCCGCTCTATGTTTAAGGAAGTCTTCAACATCACCTGCCCTGGGCCTGGATCAAAGCAAGGCTCCAATAATAATTAGTCTTTAAGAAGATCTCCTACTTATTTAACATGTCTGCCTTCTGTCTATGGGCAGGAACATAATGTGGCTGATTGGTAAAGAATAAGAAAAAAAAGCCTGTTTAATTGGTAGGTCAAGGGAGGATAGATTCTATAATTGGTTAATAAGACAACACTCTTCTTTGCTTGGTGGGTGGAGGGGGGGCGTGACTTGTTAAGATCACTACAGGGTAATGAATGCGGTTGTAATGGATATGGAAGCATAACAGTAGGAGGTAGCAGCTGACCCTCGTAATCTAACTGCACAGTAGCTATTACAGTGAAATATTACCATTATATTGTTTGAGAAGAGGGTACAATTTTGAACATGAAAAGTTATTAATAAACATTTGGGCATTCTGATACAACATTTTGAACAGCAATGCAATGGTTCATTGGATCATTATAAAACTTTGCACATACACTGCTGCCATCTAGTGGCCAAAACCTAAATAGCACCTGGGCTGTAATAATAAAGTATGGCTTTTCTCTTGAATTTCAGAGATGATGGTACAAAGAAATACAAAAGAATGGTTGTTTTTTTCTTTATATTATCTTTTACCAGATCTATTGTGTTATATTCTCCTACATTCCTTTCCTATTTACACAAACTTGAAAGTGTTTCCTTTTACCATTAAAAAGAAAAAAAAGGATGACGTTTATTTGAAACAAAAACTACCTAGATGGCTGGATAAAGTATGGGCCTTTTCTTCCCTACAAGTAAATGAGACGATGTGCTTTAATTGCTCGTCAGCTAATGATGCTGTTATCCCTCACCCTAACAATGTAATAGATACGTGGAGCCGGTTGAGGAGTAGGGAGAGACAGAAAAAAGAGAAAGAGAGATACTTTTTTTTAAATTACACCTTTTGTATTGTGAAAGGAGTGCATTGCATTGTGGGTGCTGGTGTCAGCTCCAGCCAACTCCACTGACCTCATCATTTCAGAAATAGACCAATGACTGATCATAATTACTCCCTTTTTGTCTCACGTTTTCTAGGCACTAATATCAGTGATAATAAAATTACTATGGACTTTTTTTGACAATTTTATTTGTAAGTAGCTAGTAGGCACTATACCAGGAGATTCCAAAGAGAGAATGACATGGTTGTCTGGTCTGGAGAGAGCTGGTTGTTTTTGCCGTGTGTGTGTGTGCGTGTGTGTGTGTTAGCATATCAAATGTGACTGACCACCTCGATTCAGTCTTATGTAGCAACATTTGAAATTATGTTATTTACAATGGGTAAAAGTAGAGGCTCAGAGCTACAAAATGGTATATCATAAATTGCAGTTGAGAAACAATGGGAAAGTAATTCTGCTTTGAAAGTTGATAAACTTGTAACCCCACTTTTGAGAAAATGGCCCTTAAATGTGTTGGTACACCTACTGGAGTGCTCTTCGTCCTCACGCATTCAGCATCGTTCACACCCTCTTAGCCCCACCCATCTCTTTAAGGATACACATGTGAGGCCATGTGCTAAACAGAGTGAGTAGTGTAGTAAATAACCAAAGATTTCAAGACTAAAAGTGGTTACTTATATAGTAGCAATACCAGGCTCCAGAGCATTGAAGCTGTAAAACAGGAAAATAGACACAAAAATAAAGACACTGCAAATGTGCATAACATCAATTGACCTCCCAAGTTAAGATAATAAGAATAATGTCATACAATGCAATGGAAATTATTTTCACCTGAAGTGCTGGTACTGCTTAATCTGTGGCAGTGGCCTGAAGTACGGAGTCAGGTGTTGATGCCACTAGCACCATACCATCCTCCAGTCCAAATAGCTGTGGGATGTTGACCCCTGTCACAGTGCTGTCCTTCACCACACCAGCAATCTCTCCACATATGCCGGAAGGAAAACAGCCTGACTACACCTACCTCTGAAAATTACACAAACAATGTGAGATCAATAAAATTAGGGCCAGTCATGTTGGAGATAAATTAAATAATCGAAATATGTGTTGTTTATGCTTTACATACCAAGTGTTGTCATCGATCCCTTGTAGAAAAACTACACCACTGCTTTTGTCATGGTATGGCAGCAGTTTCCCATCAAAGTGTTTGTGCCGTGGGTGGCATCCTGATAATGCTATTGCATTATCTCTGCATATTTGTTGATGAAGTTCACAACTCGCTGCAAGTACCATCCCAACCCATAGAGTACTAGCAATACAAACTGATTGTCATAGCTAGCTAAAGCTACCCAACTAGGTTCAATGTTAGTTAGCTAGCTAACATTTGGCTATAACTAGCAATACAAATGGCTTTCTGAGATGCGAAAAATATTATTACACAGATCAAATACGTAACCTGAGCTAGTGAGCCAGCCAGCTAACATTAGCAAGCTAGCTAAACTGTACACTTTAACCTGGAGTATTTTGTTTAGTCATGTAGCTAGCTAGCTGGCTAAACAATGAACCATAATCCCAACCCAAATGGTTTTCTGAAATAGATCATACACGTAATGTTAGCTAGCGAGCTAGCCAGCTAATATTAGCTAGCTAGCTAAAAGTGTGCTTTAACTTGCAATGAAAATGACTTTCTGACTAAATTTGAAATGTATATTATCTGAAAATGTAGCTAGACTCTTACCCGTATACATGGATGAATGCTTCACAGCAGACTGCAACCCCTTTTCATTAAATAAGATGTCCTGTGCCGTTTCCGTTTTGTTTTTACAGCTTGCTTGGCCAGTTGTGTCATGTCACTCTGGTTCACACTGACTGTGTGCAATGCAATAAGAATCATCAGATCTGTCACAGATGCCATGGTTGCCCTTAGTTTAAAGATATAATCAGGAGAAACACTTTTGCAGTACACCATCATATCTTTCAAAAAAGCCATGGTAGAAAGGATTATCTACACCGAGCAGCTCATGTCACACGCGAGCTTGATATTTACTGCCTGGAGCTGTGTGTGCGAGCGAGAGTTTCTCCACACCACACATCACAGGATCCTTGTAGGAACCCTCCTTCCTGGGGCTTACTGTATCAAAGTTCCCTGAAATGGCTTATGATCGCAAACACCATTCCTATCATACGCACGCACAGACACACAGGCTGGGTTGGACACACACAGTTCATACACCTTCTAGGATCAATAAAATCTAACTAGCAAGGGCAATGCTCATAACGTGGCTAAAAGGCTAGCGCACATGTGTCAAACACAAGGCCCGCTGGCCAAATTGGACACATAAATGAGTAAACAGTTGAGTCATCTACTTTATGAAATTACAGCATGATGCGCTCTCATCTGTGAATTGAACTTCAATTGTGCTGCTTTCGTGTGTCCCATTTACAGCGTGCAGTGGAGTAAAAGTGTGCAGATACATGCCACCGTCCTAGCTAGCCTACTAACATGTTGCAGTCTGGCTTCTTTTTAAAAACTTGACAAGAAATAAACAAAAAACAAAAACAAAATCTGCAACATAACACCATGCAAAGGCATATTGCAGCACATTTGAGCAGTATCCTAGGCTGGCTACTCAGCTACAATACATTTTGAGTGCACCATACAGCAATGCTGCATTGCACCATACCAGTGCAAACAATTGAAACACTTGTTTTCAATTTAAATGTTACAACAACCTATAGCTACATGTTTGGAGTTATTAAATACTTTTTGATTAGGTTGCAGCATATTAAGCACATCTGCAAAACTAGAAGCAAAGGCTGGACAAATATTATTCATCTCATTTTGTTTTTATATGTTAAAATGCTATATACAGTTTCCTATGTACATACAGTGGGGAGAACAAGTATTATGTACACTGCCGATTTTTCAGGTTTTCCTACTTACAAAGCATGTAGAGGTCTGTAATTTTTATCATAGGTACACTTCAACTGTGAGAGACGGAAAATCACATTGTATGATTTTTTTGTCATTAATTTGCATTTTATTGCATGACATAAGTATTTGATCACCTACCAACCAGTAAGAATTCCGTCTCTCACAGACTTGTTAGTTTTTCTTTAAGAAGCCCTCCTGTTCTCCACTCATTACCTGTATTAACTGCACCTGTTTGAACTCGTTACCTGTATAAAAGACACCTGTCCACACACTCAATCAAACAGTCTCCAACCTCTCCACAATGGCCAAGACCAGAGAGCTGTGTAAGGACATCAGGGATAAAATTGTAGACCTGCACAAGGCTGGGATGGGCTACAGGACAATAGGCAAGCAGCTTGGTGAGAAGGCAACAACTGTTGGCGCAATTATTAGAAAATGGAAGAAGTTCAAGATGACGGTCAATCACCCTCGGTCTGGGGCTCCATGCAAGATCTCACCTCGTGGGGCATCAATGATCATGAGGAAGGTGAGGGATCAGCCCAGAACTACACGGCATGACCTGGTCAATGACCTGAAGAGAGCTGGGACCACAGTCTCAAAGAAAACCATTAGAAACACACTATGCCGTCATGGATTAAAATCCTGCAGCGCACGCAAGGTCCCCCTGCTCAAGCCAGCGCATGTCCAGGCCCGTCTGAAGTTTGCCAATGACCATCTGGATGTTCCAGAGGAGGAATGGGAGAAGGTCATGTGGTCTGATGAGATAAAAATATAGCTTTTTGGTCTAAACTCCACTCGCCGTGTTTGGAGGAAAAAGAAGGATGAGTACAACCCCAAGAACACCATCCCAACCGTGAAGCATGGAGGTGGAAACATCATTCTTTGGGGATGATTTTCTGCAAAGGGGACAGGACGACTGCACCGTATTGCGGGGAGGATGGATGGGGCCATGTATCGTGAGATCTTGGCCAACAACCTCCTTCCCTCAGTAAGAGCATTGAAGATGGGTCGTGGCTGGGTCTTCCAGCATGACAACGACCCAAAACACACTTTAATGATCTAAAGTCGCACTGTTGCTACTGCCTGCAAACACACAGTTCAGTTCAAAGTGAATGATGGCAGGCCTGTGTGGCAAATGGCTTACTTATAGGCCTACTGTAGCTCTGATTGGCAATGGCGTACCGGTCTGCGTAGACTCCGGTCCTGGACAAGACAAGTGTTTTTATTCGGTTTTATTTTATTTTATATTGCTGTAGGATTTTCACAAATGCCTTACCACGTAATTCCCAAACATTCTATGAATTTATGAAAATGTAAAAAATGACCATACGTGTGCTCGATTGTGCTCGATTGTTAGAAAATGTAAAAGAAAGCTGTCATATTCTTCCTGGGCGTGTATATAAACTGATTTTAATAATATTTAATTTTGCTAAAACACTGTCAGTTCCACTTTAAAGTCATGTTCTCAAAACAGAGAACGTTAAGAAACAACATTATTCTGTGGGAATTCCAGTACTTCAACATAACGTCTTCTGCAGTTTTCCTCATGGTTCTATTTAAAGTCATGTTTTCATAACTTTAAGAAAATCCTAAAAACCAGAAGAAAACATTAGTAATATTCAAAGAACATTCTAAGAATGTTATTTCAAAACATGTACATTCCGTTCTCAGCGTCAACAAAAATCTCTCTATCCTCTATCTTGTTAAGTGTGGTCAGGTGTGTTGGCCACGCCCACTAACTGGACGATCCTGATCTTAATTGAGTGCTTGTTTTCTTTGAAGTAGGGTCTGTTTGAATATACTAAAATGAACAGCTTTGTATGCTTAGAAAATAATGTAATGTAAGTGCCATTCTGGTGGCGCAGTGGACTAATTCCATGTATACAGAGCAGATGATCATGGGTTCTCAATCTCACTGATGCCATGCCACAATAAAACATTTATGTGTTTGCCTGATTTATTCCTAAGTTAATTCCTTTCCATGTCTTCCTTCTTGATGCTTGGAGTTCAAAAAAGTTAACAAACAAACTAGCAGTGTTATTAAAAGTCTTACTGAAAGATGTTCTTAGAAATGTATTTCATTACCTTCAAATAACCTATAATTTCCATTCTCAGAACGTTAATATAAACTCCCAGCAAAACTTTCAGGGATTCATAGAAAAACGTTCTCAGAACCTCCAAGCAACCTAGAAATATACATTCTCAGAAGAGGCAACATTTTCATTTCCGTTCTCAGAACATTTAGAAAATGTTCAGTTTTAATGGTCAATAAACGTATGGCTTCATTCCCAGAACCAATGGGAAACCAAAAACGTACGTTTCCACAACTTCCATGGAACCAAATGTGCTTGCTGGGATGTAAAATGCCGATCACACACTAGTTGATTTGAAATAGACAGCATTCAGTATGGCAGTATGGCTGTATGGCATCACTCCTGTTCCCAAGAATTCTAAGGCTCTAAGGCTTCATGCCACAATGACTAATGTACAGCCCTGAAGCACTCACATCTGTAATCATGAAGTGCTTTGAAAGGCTGGTTATGGCACACATCAACTCCATCATCTAAGACACCCTAGACCCACTCCAGTCATAAACTTAACAATCTCAATTACACTCCACACTGCCCTCACTCACCTAGATAAGAGGAATACCTATGTGAGAATGATGTTCATTGACTACAGCTCAGCGTTCAACACCATTGTCCCCTCCAAGCTCGACATCAAGCTTAGGACCCTAGGACTGAACACCTCCCTCTGCAACTGGATCCTGGACTTCCTGACGGGCCGACCCCAGGAGGTGAGGGTAGGCAACATCAAATCCGCAACGCTGACCCTCAACACGGGGAATCCCCTCCTGACCTCCCTGTTCACCCATGACTGTGTGGCCACGGACGACTCTAACACCATCGTCAAGTTTTCTGACGACACAACGGTGGTAGGCCTGATCGCTGATGACGATGAGACAGCCTACAGGGAGGAGGTCAGTGACCTCGCAGTGTGGTGCCGGGACAACAACTCCGTCAATGTTAATAAGATCAAGGAGCTGATCGTGGACTACAAGACGGACTACATTGTGGACTACATCGACGGGACTGCATTAAAGCGGGTCAAGAGCTTGAAGTTCCTTCGTGTCTAAATCACTAAGGGCTTAAAATGGTCCACTCATGCATTCAGTTGTGAAGAAGGCGCAACGGCGCCTCTTACTCCTCAGGAAGATGAAAAGGTTTGGCATGGGTCCTCAAATTTTCTAAAATGTATACAGCTGCACCATTGAAAACATCTTGACTGACTGCATCAGTGCTTGATATGGCAACAGCACCGGCCTCGATCGCATGGTGCTACAGAGGGTGGTGTGGACAGCCCAGTACATCGCCGGTGCCGAGCTCCCCGCCATCCAGCACCTCTATATCAGGCGGTGTGGAAGGATGGCCGGGAAATTCAGTAAAGACTCCAGCCACTCAAGCCATAGACTGTTCTCTATACTACCGGTGCATCAAGTCTGACACCAGAAGGCTCCTGAACAGCTTTTATCCCCAAGCCATAAGCCTGCAAAATAGCTAACAGAATGGCTATCTGAGTTGACCCTTAAAATGATTTACATTTTTTCACTGTCTCTATGCACACTCTATGTCTCTATGCACACTCTATGCACACTCACTGACACTCCAACACACATATTATGCACACACATTTATGCTTATTCTACACACACATACACACACTCATATACAATCATCATTACGCTGCTGCAACTCTGTTTTGTCATATATCCTGATGCCTATACACCTTACCCACATATCTACCTCTATGACTCCAGTACCTCTGCACATCGTAAATATGTTATTGGAACTGACTCCTTGACTTTTTCAACTTATTGTTATGTTACAGCCTTATTCTAAAATTGATTAAATACAACAAAAAAATCCTCTGGAATCTACACACAATACCCCATAATGACAAAGCGAAAACAGGTTTTTAGACATTTTTGGAAATGTATTAAAAATGTAAAACAGAAATACCTTATTTACATAAGTATTCCGACCCTTTGCTATGAGTCTCGAAATTGAGCTCAGGTCTATTCTGTTTCCATTGATCATCTTTGAGATGTTTCTACAACTTGATTGGAGTCCAGCTGTGGTAAATTCAATTGATTGGACATGATTTGGAAAGGAAACACCTGTCTATATAAGGTCATGAGATTGAAGGAATTGTCCGTAGAGCTCAGAGACAGGATTGTGTCAAACACATTGGCCTCCATTATTATTAAATGGAAGAAGTTTGGAACCACCAAAACTTTTACTAGAGCTGGCTGCCCGGCCAAACTGAGCAATCAGGGGAGAAGGGCCTTGGTCAAGGAGGTGACCAAGAATCCGATGGTAACTCTGACAGAGATCTAGAGTTCCTCTGTGGAGTTGGGAGAACCTTCCAGAAGGACAACCATCTCTGCAGCACTCCACCAATCAGGCCTTTATGATAGAGTGGCCAGACGGAAGCCGCTCCTCAGTAAAAGGCACATGACAGCCCGCTATAGGTTAGCCAAAAGGCACCTAAAGACTCTCAAGACCATGAGAAACAAGATTCTCTGGTGAAACCATGATTGAACTCTTCGGCCTGAATGCCAAGTGTCACGTCTGGAGGAAACCTGGCACCATCCCTGCAGTGAAGCATGGTGGTGGCAGAATCATGATGTGGGGATGTTTTACAGTGGCAGAGACTGGGAGACTAGTCAGGATTGAGGCAAAGATGAACGGAGAAAAGTACAGAGAGATCTTCAATGACAACCTGCTTCAGAGCTCTCTGGACCTGAGACTGGGGCGAAGGTTCACCTTCCAACAGGTCAACAACCTTAAGCACACAGCCAAGACAATGCAGGAGTGGCTTCAGGACAATTCTCTGAATGTCCTTGAGTGGCCCAGCCAGAGCCTGGATTTAAACCGGATCTAACATCTCTCGAGAGACCTGAAAATAGCTATGCAGCTACGCTATCCATGCAACCTGACAAAGCTTGAAAGGATCTACAGAGAAGAATTGGAGAAACTCCCCATATACAGGTGTGCCATGCTTGTAGCATCATACCCAAGAAGACTCGAGGCTGTAATCGCTGCCAAAGGTGCTTCAACAAAGTACTGACTAAATGGTCTGAATACTTACATAATTGTACTATTTCAGTTTTTATTTTTATTAAATTAGCAAACATTTCTAAAAACCTGTTTTTGCTTTGTCATTATCGGGTATTGTATGTAGATTGATTAGGAAAACGAAATATTTAAATACATTTTAGAATAAGGCTGTAACGTAACAAAATGTGGAACAAGTCAAGGGGAACTGAAAACTTTCCGAAGGCACTGTCGTTTCTTACTTTCTCGTGTTCTCCTTATTTCTTATTTTAATTGTTTTTGTTTCTGTTCTACCTTATGTAAAAAATTTGCGACATTGATATTGATTACTGTCGGTGGGTTTGGAGTTTGCAAGAAAGGCCTTTCACTGTACTCGTGCATGTGACGTTAAAACTTTAAATTTAAAATAGATTATTTTTGTTGTTAAATAATTATTAATTTGCAGTGGATTGCAACAGTAGGTAGTATTTGATTATTTAGATTTTTGGGGGGGAATTTACATTTGGTAATTGAATTTATCACAAAATATGTTTCATCAGTTTATTGGATCAGTTTATATTGAGTTGTGAGTCATGTGTATAAAGGAGATGGCATAGTTTGCACTGCTGACAACCAAATCAATGCAGCACTCTAATTCTGCACTGAAACTTGAGCATCTTAATTAATCATAGTTAGAGAGAGAGAGAGAGAGAATGGGTTGTGTGCCAATGTCAACTCCGTAGGCTCTGTGCACTGCTTCGCTGCTTCTGTCTGCACCAGGACACGGCAGCCAACTGGATCAGTCATCGATCTGATTTCTTCATCTGTCCCCACTTGTGAAAGATTGTTATTCATTTATTTTCTGTAGAGCCAAGTTCCCTCATTCTCTCTCTGTCTTCGTGAGTGATGCTCATGGTGTATTCTTCTGGTATGACATGAAGGCTTTCCCCTTAGGCTGGTGTCATAACAGGCTACATTTTTTATTAGATTAAGTTTGTTTTGACCAAGTAAAACACAAATGCATCAATAAAATCATTGTTTGTGGTTGTCCATACTCAAGGCCAGTGGACTGTCACTTTAACACGCTCCAAACCCAACCCCTTCATTGCTGTCCTGTTTAATGCCACCACCTACTTCTGCTGTTTGTGACTTGGAGAGATAAATCCGGACAGCGAGTCGACAAGCGAAGCACCCACTGCTTCTGCTGCCCTGCCTGCTCTCCTAAATTTATAGACCAGTGAGGGCTATCAACCTTTATTAGCTAATAATGCTGTTACGGCCATTAAGTGTGACCTGGCCTGGGCTCTTGCTGCGGCTCCCCTGGAGGTACCCAGCCTAACAACCTGTCTGAGTCCGAAATGGCACCCTATGGCAGCCCAAGGACTCTGGCCAGAAGTAATGCACTATGTAAGGAATAGGATGCCATTTGGGACGCAGGCTAACAAGCTCTCTGTGATGCTAACGGAGACTAAAGATGTAGCGCTGCGGCCTGTAGCTCAGCTTGATTTTACACCAGACATGAAAGTGTCACTGGAGGGAAAGACACTCTGTATTAGACATCTAATTAGCTACTGCCACTATGCGGCTTGCAACTCAGAGGCTGTCTGTGCGACCACCAAAGATAATCTACGGCACTCCAGCACCAAGCATTTTCACAAAGCATTGTCACTTTCTCCCCGTGTCCAAATGTTAAGCAAATTAAGCCAATCGGAACAAGTTCATTCTGCAGGCCAAACGTCCTGCACTCAAAGGCAGTGTGTGCAACATCATCCCACTGTACAAACCTAAAGTCAAAGTAGTTAATACAAGAGAAGAAGATGTGTTTCTGATGTACACTCGGAGCCAGTCCATGCAACATCCAATGATATTTTGAAAACTCTGCTCACTAATTTCACTGTCCAGAGTAAAGTAAATGTAGCCAATAAAAATAAGACTTCCCTAGACTTAGAAACAAAAAAATTGCTTTTCTTTCAATAACAAGGACATTTCTAAGTGACTCTAAACTTTTGAACGGTAGTGTAGTGCCTTCCCACCTACAGCAGGTGATCAAAAAGCTCTCCAAAGTAAGAGGGGAAACTCAACTCTTCCACCACCAATGTGTAGCACCCACTTCGGTGATGCACAGCAACCATTTTGTGCCAGAATGCTCACCACACCACACCTATCATGGAGGAGAGGAGTGATATACACTGCCTTCAGAAAGTATTCATGCCCCTTGACTTATTCCACATTTTCTTGTCTTACAGCCTGAATTCAAAATGCATTAAATATATGTTTTTTTCTCACCCATTTACACACAATATACCATAATGACAAAGTGAAAACATGTTTTACCTGCTGTTGTTGTGTTAGCTGTTAGCTGATAGCTGTTGCTGTCTCACCTGTTGTCTTAGCTAGCTCTCCCAATCAATACCTGCGATTACATTATGCCTCGCTGTATGTCTCTCTCAAATGTCAATATGCCTTGTATACTGTTGTTCAGGTTAGTTATCATTGTTTTAGTTTATAATGGAGCCCCTAGTTCCACTCTTCATACCTCTGACACCTCCTTTGTCCCACCTCCCACACATGCGGTGACCTCACCCATTATAACCAGCATGTCCAGAGATACAATCTCTCTTATCATCACCCGGTGCCTGGGCTTACCTCCGCTGTACCCGCACCCCACCATGCCCCTGTCTGCACATTATGCCCTGAATCTATTCTACCACGCCCTGAAATCTGCTCCATTTATTCTTTGTCCCCAACGCTCTAGGCGACCAGTTTTGATAGCCTTTAGCCGCACCCTCATCCTACTCCTCCTCTGTTCCTCGGGTGATGTGGAGGTAAACCCAGGCCCTGCATGTCCCCAGGCACCCTCATTTGTTGACTTCTGTGATCGAAAAAGCCTTGGATTCATGCATGTCAACATCAGAAGCCTCCTCCCTAAGTTTGTTTTACTCACTGCTTTAGCACACTCTGCCAACCCTGATGTCATTGCCGTGTCTGAATCCTGGCTTAGGAAGGCCACCAAAAATTCTGAGATTTCCATACCCAACTATAACATTTTCCGTCAAGATAGAACTGCCAAAGGGGGAGGAGTTGCAATCTACTGCAGAGAGAGCCTGCAGAGTAATGTCATACTTTCCAGGTCCATACCCAAACAGTTCGAACTTCTAATTTTAAAAATGAATCTCTCCAGAAATAAGTCTCTCAATGTTGCCGCCTGCTACCGACCCCCCGCCGCTCCCAGCTGTGCCCTGGACACCATTTGTGAATTGATCGCCCCCCATCTAGCTTCAGAGTTTGTTCTGTTAGGTGACCTAAACTGGGATATGCTTAACACCCCGGCAGTCCTACAATCTAAGCTAGATGCCCTCAATCTCACACAAATCATCAAGGAACCCACCAGGTACAACCCTAAATCCGTAAACATGGGCACCCTCATAGACATTATCCTGACCAACTTGCCCTCCAAATACAACTCTGCTGTCTTCAATCAGGATCTCAGCGATCACTGCCTCATTGCCTGTATCCGCTATGGGTCCGCGGTCAAACGACCACCCCTCATCACTGTCAAACGCTCCCGAAAACACTTCTGCGAACACACTTTCTAATTGACCTGGCCCGGGTATCCTGGAAGGATACTGACCTCATCCCGTCAGTTGAGGATGCCTGGTCATTCTTTAAAAGTAACTTCCTCACCATCTTAGATAAGCATGCCCCGTTCAAAAAATGCAGAACTAAGAACAGATATAGCCCTTGGTTCACTCCAGACCTGACTGCCCTCGACCAGCACAAAAACATCCTGTGGCGGACTGCAATAGCATTGAATAGTCCCCGCGATATGCAACTGTTCAGGGAAGTCAGGAACCAATACACACAGTCAGTCAGGAAGGCAAAGGCTAGCTTTTTCAAGCAGAAATGTGCATCCTGTAGCTCTAACTCCAAAAAGTTCTGGGACACTGTAAAGTCCATGGAGAACAAGAGCACCTCCTCCCAGCTGCCCACTGCACTGAGGCTAGGTAACACGGTCACCACCGATAAATCCATGATAATCGAAAACTTCAATAAGCATTTCTCAACGGCTGGCCATGCCTTCCACCTGGCTACTCCAACCTCGGCCAACAGCTCCACCCCCCCCACCCCGCGCAGCTACTCGCCCAAGTGTCCCCAGCTTCTCCTTTACCCAAATCCAGATAGCAGATGTTCTGAAAGAGCTGCAAAACCTGGACCTATACAAATCAGCTGGGCTTGACAATCTAGACCCTCTATTTCTGAAACTATCCGCCGCCATTGTCGCAACCCCTATTACCAGCCTGTTCAACCTCTCTTTCATATCGTCTTAGATCCCCAAGGATTGGAAAGCTGCCGCGGTCATCCCCCTCTTCAAAGGGGGAGACACGCTGGACCCAAACTGTTACAGACCTATATCCATCCTGCCCTGCCTATCTATCTAAAGCCAAGTTAATAAACAGATCACTGACCATCTCGAATCCCACCGTACCTTCTCCGCTGTGCAATCCGGTTTCCGAGCCGGTCACGGTGCACCTCAGCCACGCTCAAGGTACTAAACGATATCATAACCGCCATCGATAAAAGACAGTACTGTGCAGCCGTCTTCAACAACCTGGCCAAGGCTTTCGACTCTGTCAATCACCATATTCTTATCAGCAGACTCAGTAGCCTCGGTTTTTCTGATGACTGCCTTGCCTGGTTCACCAACTACTTTGCAGACATAGTTCAGTGTGTCAAATCGGAGGGCATGTTGTCCGGTCCTCTGGCAGTCTCTATGGGGGTACCACAGGGTTCAATTCTCGGGCCGACTCTTTTCTCTGTATATATCAATGATGTTGCTCTTGCTGCGGGCGATTCCCTGATCCACCTCTACGCAGACGACACCATTCTGTATACATCTGGCCCTTCCTTAGACACTGTGCTATCTAACCTCCAAACGAGCTTCAATGCCATACAACACTCCTTCCGTGGCCTCCAACTGCTCTTAAACGCTAGTAAAACCAAATGCATGCTTTTCAACCGTTCGCTGCCTGCAACCGCTCGCCCGACTAGCATCACCACCCTGGACGGTTCCGACCTAGAATATGTGGAGATCTATAAATACCTAGGTGTCTGGCTAGACTGTAAACTCTCCTTCCAGACTCATATTAAACATCTCCAATCCAAAATCAAATCAAGAATCGGCTTTCTATTTCGCAACAAAGCCTCCTTCACTCACGCCGCCAAACTTACCCTAGTAAAACTGACTATCCTACCGATCCTCGACTCCGGCGATGTCATCTACAAAATAACTTCCAATACTCTACTCAGCAAACTAGATGCAGTTTATCATAGTGCCATCCGTTTTGTTACTAAAACACCTTATACCACCCACCACTGCGACCTGTATGCTCTAGTCGGCTGGCCCTCGCTACATATTCGTCACCAGACCCACTGGCTCAAGGTCATATATAAGTCCATGCTAGGTAAAGCTCCGCCTTATCTCAGTTCACTGGTCACGATAACAACACCCACCCGTAGTACGCGCTCCAGCAGGTATATCTCACTGATCATCCCAAAAGCCAACACCTAATTTGGCCGCCTTTCCTTCCAGTTCTCTGCTGCCTGTGACTGGAACGAATTGCAAAAATCGCTGAAGTTGGAGACTTTTATTTCCCTCACCAACTTTAAACATCTGCTATCTGAGCAGCTAACCGATCGCTGCAGCTGTACATAGTCCATCTGTAAATAGCCCACCCAATTTACCTACCTCATCCCCTTACTGTTTTTATTTATTTACCTATTTATTTGCTCTTTTGCACACCAGTATCTCTACTTGCACATGATCATCTGATGATTTATCACTCCAGTGTTAATCTGCTAAATTGTAATTATTTGCTCCTATGGCCTATTTATTGCCTACCTCCTCATGCCTTTTGCACACAATGTATATAGACTCATTTTTTTTCCTACTGTGTTATTGACTTATTTATTGTTTACTCCATGTGTAACTCTGTGTTGTTGTCTGTTCACACTGTTATGCTTTATCTTGGCCATGTCGCAGTTGTAAATGAGAACTTGTTCTCAACTGGCCTACCTGGTTAAATACAGGTGAAATAAAAAAATAAAAAAATAAAAAATAACAAAGGGGTTGAATACTTATTGATTTAAGACATTTCAGCTATTCATTTTTAATTATTAATAAAAAAATAAACATATTTCCACTTTGACAGAATGGGGTATTGTCAACTTTAAATTGATTAAATTTAGAAAAAGTTAAGGGGTGTGAATACTTTATGAAAGCACTGTTTACCAATTAGGAATCAGGGGGATAATTAGGTGGCCATGATTGCAAGTGCCAGGTAGGGAATTTGTCCAGGATGCCGGGGTTAAGACCCCTACTCTTGCTGTAAGTGCCATGGGATTTTTAATGACCGCAGAGAGTCAGGACACCCGTTTAACGTCATTTCCGAAACACGGCACCCTGCGCATGGCAATGTCCCTTTCACTGCCCTGGGGTATTGGGATTTCCTTAGACCATAGGGAAGAATGGCCCCTATTTGTCCTTCAACACCACTTACCAGTTTAGTCACAGCTGACTCATTCGGAAGAGGACCTTGTTCTGCCATCTAAAAAGCAATCAAGAAAGGAAAACATATTTGTTCCTCTTGTTGTGCTGCAGGAATTAGGATTCAGGTGCTTAAAATTGCTCATAATATCTTCCTGCTGTGGAGTGTGCCAGCCGTGCACATGTGGGCTTGTTGCAGAGCTAATGGAGGACCAACTGTAATCGGGATAGATGGAGAGATTAGAGGAAAAGGTATTCTTGGTTTGAGACTCAAGGAATAGAAAAGAAAAGCTTGTTATTGTTGGAGGAGCAATCAAAATGAAGAGTGAGGTCAGAAGAAGAAAGACATTCTGCTATGTTATTTCACCTCCATGAGGAATATTTTGGAGTGGTTTGATTTTGTGTTGCCATGGATATGAGTCAGGTTTTCATTGGCAATACTGTTGTTGTCAGAAGATAGTTTTTTTTACCATCGTCTTCTTTACAAGGTGATCTGTAATTCCCCAGAGATGTCAAACTACAAGGGAGCTGGAAGATCTTAGGGGGCTGGAATTATATTTAATGTCATCATTTCAAGTAGAGGTCAACACATTGCCTGTCACACTAAGCTGTTTGGAAAAGCTCCAACAATATGTACTGGTTTCAAAAGGCTCACAAATGTCCTGAGTGTTAATTTTGATAAAATGATCAGATTGCAGTTTATTTGTGTAGAATTGCCACTCTTTTTGTCATTATTGGTAAGGCTATTATATGTGTTAAATATTAATCAGAGTACAGCTTTCAGCTTGTCATTGTCCTCAGGAGGACCACAGGGAGAGTTCAGGACAATGCCCCCTCTCTCTTCTCTCAGTGTTTTGTTTCAGAGGCGGCCTGGCCCTTTTCTCAAAATCACCACACCATCCTCCACCGTCCGTTTCATAAGTGGATTTATTAGAGGCGATAGTATTGTTGATATCTTCAGGGAAAATCCATTCAGACACAATCAGTGCTAAGTGACTCTGAAATTACGGCTTTATGTTTCGCCGATGTGGAGAGTCTCACCCTCGGGGCCCGGCTCCCCACATCACATACTTCACAACCTTGCAGTCGTTGAAAGTCAACAATATTTATGTTTTTGACAGCTGGCTTCATCGCTGGTCCAGCGTTATCAGATGACATGGTGAATAGCATTAACATATCAAAATAACACACGTAGATACCTGTTAAATTGCATACATACAGGTACATGTGACAAGGGTTTCTGATTATTGTTGTCTGACCTTTCATCTTCTTCAAGAAGAACTTTATGTAATTGTGACAGACTGGGGCATGACAGGGGTCTTAGCACACTGAGCTAAAGCCTTGGGAGCCAACGCAAGTCTAAAGGTTTCAGGCAAACACCTCTGTTACTTCATCTATTAACATGTTTTTGGAACAGCAACATATTAGATACTGTTTCTGAATGATCATGTACTTTGTAGTGTCTCTGATTTCCACTGATTTTCTTCTGTAGGGGTTATGGTGTCAATAGGTTCAGAAATAGTGTACGCACATCCACTTACTATCAGGTACAGGAGACAAAAAGTCCAGTCATGAAAGAAAGATGGATAAGGAGTCAACTGGCCTGTTTTCAGGGTACAGGGTCAAGCCTGATAAACAGTGAGACCACCATAGACCATGGACTTCCTGCTCTGCTGTACTATGATCTTGTGCTTCAGCTGGCATCCATCCTATCCCACAATCCTGTGTGTGTCACGTTCCTGACCTGTTTTCTGTTGTTTGGTATGTGTTTATTGGTCAGGGCGTGAGTTTTGGGTGGGCAGTCTATGTTTTCTGTTTCTATGTTGGTTTTGGGTTGCCTGGTATGGCTCTCAATTAGAGGCAGGTGTTTGACGTTTCCTCTGATTGAGAGTCATATTAAGGTAGGTTGTTCTCACGGTTTGTTTGTGGGTGATTGTCGTCCGTGTCTGTGTCTGCGCACCACACGGGACTGTAGCGTTCGTTTGTAATAGTCTGTTCCTGTTCGTGCGTTCTTCATGTTTTATGTAAGTTCTCTCGTTCAGGTCTGTCTACTTCGTTTTGTTGTTTTGTAAAATTATCAAGTGTTCTTCGTGTGTTTAGTTTCGTCTTGTTAATAAAGTATCATTATGTATTCACAACCCGCTGCACGTTGGTCCAATCCTTGCTACTCCTCTTCGGATGAAGAGAAGGAGGAGGCCCGTTACAGTGTGTGCGTTGAGAAGTTGATTACGGTCAGATTAAGACTCTACAGCTGAAAAGTGTAACGGCAGTGCAGTGGCGTAATTGAATAATTGCAGTTCACCCAAACGATCCCTCCCTCAGCGGACGGATGGTCTCGTCCTCATCAGATCAGCGTAATATTAACCATGACACGGGCCTAACCACCACAGTAATTAATGCACTGAATCAATTATAAATTACTCCATTTGGAGAATTCCTACAGGAGTCCGCTCATTACCACTGCAATGATGGAGTCACAGTCCCATGTGGAGGAGAAGAGCAAGAGTGCCACTCTACCTCTCCATTTATTTTTCTCTACCTTTACCTCTCCATCTCTCTCACCCTCTTTTTCTCTTCCATCTCTCTTACCCTCCCTTTCATCTCTCTCACTCAGTCCTTTGTCTGTTCTCCATCATTGACCACCTATTCAAATAGAATATCCCCTATTGAACTCAGTGTGCGCTTAGTTGTCCATTGATGTCAGTGTTATTGCAGTAGTTAGGCATCATATCCACTGGTTCCTGGTTTACACTAAGCCTTTTCTGAGCACCATTTGGTCTCCTTCTGTTGAGTTGAGTATAACCTCATACCACTAGACCAACTATTACCTATAACTCAAGGGATGCAGCAGCAGCAGAGTAATAGGAGAAATATGCCCATGGTTCCCGTACAAATTCCTTGGATACCTTACAGTGAGTGCACAGCCATTTATTTCCTGTCTCCCTGGTAGAAGTCGGCTTTGATGACAGAAGGTTTTCAGCTCAATTTGGAGAGATGAGAGAGAACGAGAGGGGGGGGGGGGGTATATCTGTTCTCAGTACCAGGCATGGCTAGAAGCAGTCGGTGTAAAACACTAAGTAAGGTTGGCTTTAAACGGGGGCCTCTTTGTCTATCGTGTGTTACATTAAACCTTCTGGATTTGAACTGCTGATGATAGACTGTCGCTGAGCTGTGTTAGAGGAGGAGAGGGAGACATGCACAAACTTCATCTGGCGGACAGAGACACTCAACAGCACACACGGTGTTTGTGTGTGTGTGCGTTCCTGCGTGCGTGTACCTGTGTACTTGCCTGCTTGTTGTGTGTGCGTACCTGCCTGCATGTGTGTGTGTCTTTGTACTTGCATGCTTGCTGTGTGTGTGTGTGTGTGTGTGTGTGTGTGTGTGTGTGTGTGTGTGTGTGTGTGTGTGTGTGTGTGTGTGTGTGTGTGTGTGTGTGTATTTGTGTGTGCGTGTTGTGTGTGCTTGCACGTGTGCATTCCTGTGTGTGTGCCAGCCAGGGGATAACGACTGCTCCCTCTCATTGAAGCCACAGAGGTTCAAGGCCGACCACAGTACTGCAGGCATTGTTAGAAAAATGGCAATCTTCGCGGTCAATGGTACCAATAGGTGCTTCTAATGCACCTGATGCATGTCCTTGAACCGATTATTCTTTAATCACACACAGAGGAAGTTATAAGGACAATTTAGTTACTAATGGCAGCCTGCAGTTCCTCAGTCAGCCTTCAACTTGAGTTACTCAAAAACAAATGTTTATTTTTATTAATTTTTTCCTTTATTTAAACAGAGAGTCACAACTAAGGCCAGGGTCTCGTTCACAAGGGAGCCCTGCATATACAATTCATAAGAAAAAATCTATGTAAATTGGACACAATGTAAAACAAAGTAAAAATAATCCTAGACACAATCCTAGACACATGAAAAGTGGGATGTATACGGAGGGTATACATCCTAACAGAAGACGAACAGCAGAGGGGATAAGAATATTAGAGATGGGGAAAGGACTGATAAAACAGAGGGAAAGTTTGCGGGACTCCACCCGGAGGGGTATATCCCGAGTAGAAAGCCATACCCTCTGCCCGAGACGATACCGGGGAGCCAGGGTCCGGTGACGGTCCGCCTGTCATCGATACCTGGAGGTGGTCTTGAGAAGAGCGGACCGGCTCTCTTCCAGGTACGGCGACAGCGGCGTACAAGCATCTGGGCTGATGGTATGCTGACCTCTTCCTCTTGCTCAGGGAAGAGTGGGGGCTGATATCCCATTGAACACTTGAAAGGCGAGAGACCAGTGGCCGAGCAGGGAAGGGTTTTTCGGGTGTATTCCACACACACGAGATGCTGGCTCCAGGTGGTGGGGTTGGTGGTGACGAGGCAACTAAAGATTTCCAAGATGGCGTAGCAGTCAGACGTCTTTGTCTTTGTCTTGTTTCGTCCCATGTATATATCTTTTATATATTTTTCTTCGCATTCTTTTTAATATTTTTCCTAAACCTCATCTTCAAAATACTCTCCTGCAACCCGCCTCACCCAATGTGGTGTGGATCTGTTTTTTTTCTAAAGTATTTCTATTTACCTCCGAACTGGAATGCCTCAACTGAAGCTAGCAAACTAGCAACCCGCTATCAGTCAGCTAACCTGCTAGCGGTCATCAGCTAACCTTTAGCTCGGAAAGCTCTTGCCAGTTCGTACAGCGCGTTTTAAACCAGAGCATACCGGACCTATTTTTCTCTCCATATCCCCGGATTCCTACCTCAAACTCTGAACCTTTTCATCTGGATCATGGCAGCTAGCTAACCGCAACCCGGGTTGACTACTCCTGGCTAACGTTTCCGTCCCGGAGCAAGCACCAACTAGCCTGGAGCTAGCCCATGCTAGACCCATCTCCCGGCTAGGGCTCCTGGGCTACTCCTGAAGCCCACTCCTCGGCTGCAATATCCGGACTTGGACTTGGACTTGGACCCCTCTGCTACTAGGAACCCTACTAATTCCACGACTGGTCTATCGACGTCACCGCACGAGGAGGCAAAAACAGACTTTCCCCCATCGTGACATCCCTCTAAGGCCCTTATGCTAGCTCGCTAGCCCCGGCCTACTAACTGCTAGCTTGCTAGCCCCGGCCTGCTAACTGCTACTTTGCTAGCCCCGGCCTGCTAACTGTCTGAATCGCCGTGTCCCCAGCCAGCCCAACCACTCACTGGACCCATACGATCACTTGGCTACGCATGCCTCTCCCTAATATCAATATGCCTTGTCCATTACTGTCCTCCTGGTTAGTGATTACTGTCTGATTTCACTGTAGCGCCTCTAGCCCTGCTCAATATGCCTTAACCAACCATGTTGTTCCACCTCCCACATATGCGATGACATCACCTGGTTTAAACGTCTCTAGAGACTATATCTCCCTCATCATCATAGACAGTTGAAACAGATCAGGGTGTGACAACAAGCGAACCTTTTTATAGACCCTGGTCAAAAGTAGTGCCATTTAGGGTGTAGCCTCTGTCTCTGCCCACCAGCCTAACAGTGTAGCAGAGAGGATGAAAGCAGACGTCATGCAGAGCGACAACGATCTCTTCATTCTCTCTGTTACTTAAATCAAGCCGCTTACCCAGATTTAGAGGTGTGGGTATGCATGTGTGAGTCATAAGGAGTGTGTGTGTGGCGGGCGCGTTCGTTTGAGGTACAGGTCTTTAACAGCCCCCGTCTCGTTCTTTCTCTCCCCTCCTTTTATATCCTCCCTTCTCATCCCCTACTCCGGCCCTGTGGAGAGAGGGAGAGAAGAGGATGAAAGGAGACAGCATCTGCTGGGACCACCTCCCTGATTCCAGCCTTCTAGAGTAGTCTCTCTCTCTACTGTCCCTAATAAGCACCACACACACACACACACACACACACACACACACACACACACACACACACACACACACACACACACACACACACACACACACACACACACCCCTGAGGAGTGCTACTCAGCATGGCTGGCAACACTTTCTTCTTTCCTTCTGCCCTGGGATCTATAGACCCAGATGAAACCCTATTCCCTATATAGTGCACTACTTTAACCAGGGCCCTATATAGTGCACTATAAAGGGAAAAGGGTTCCATTTGGGATGCATCTCTATAGACCCACAGCCATGGAGACCTGTGGAGAGCCTTGTCTCATTTCCTCACTCTAATTGTGTTTTCTGTAGATCGCATCTTATATGCCACCATGCAGAAAATACTTAATTTGTCTGAAGACTACTTTGATGAAGTGAAGATCTTTGTGTTTAGTTAATCAGTGTATCCAGTGTTTCCCATGCTTATCTCTGCATAAGGGTATGCATACACACACACACACACACACACACACACACACACACACACACACACACACACACACACACACACACACACACACACACACACACACACACACACACACACACACACACACACACACACACACATGCATATGCACAGACACGTACGCACACATACACACTCAGAGATTCAGAAAGTGTGTTTCACAACATTAAGCGGACAGAGTCAAGATCATGTTAGTCTATGTGTTTGCAGAGGAGCCAGATGGTTATCAGATGTGGTTGCCTCCTAAACAAACACAAAGACTTCATTAAGAAACGCTGACACACACAATCACGCTCTGCAGCAGCATGTATGTCTGTCTGCCCCTGTACTGACAGAACCATCCTTCGTGAGAAATGTTGAGTTGAAAAATGTAATTGAGAGCAAATGTCTCAGTGTTAGACAAGAGAAAAGCATTGAGGCACAGCTGATTTACTGTAGTATCTTTTAATTTCTTATCTGAGACCTAAAAATATGCGTTGGCTCTCATGTGGTCTCCTGTATACACAGACATCTACCCCCCTGTGTTAATGTTAGTTGACCATCCAAAGCCTGACCTTTTGTATGAGACTATGCCCCAGTTGTTTTCTTAGAATTGTTTCATGTTGAAATATGACCTTATGTTTGGTAGCCTGCAGGTAGATAGTACGTATAGTGGTTATGACATGCACCTGTCTTTGGGTGGACGAGAGAGATCAGAGTGAAAACCAAGAAGAAAGAAACCAAGATAATACACACACAATCACTGTTCAAGCAACACATGAGAGCACCAGCTGTTCCGGACGACTGTGTGATCTCACCTTCCGTAGCCTATGTGAGTAAGAACTTTACACAGGCTACAATCGCATAACATCACTAAGGAATTAACATGGTGCAGACACACCAACACAGTTTTGAAGAGAGCGCGACAACAGCTATTCCCCCTCAGGAGGCTGAACATATTTGGGATAGGCCCTCATGTCCTCAAAAAGTTCTACAGCGGCACCATCCTCTATACCAGGAGATTTCAGAGGAAAGACCAGGAAATTGACTAAGACTCCAGCCAGTGCACCAAGTCTGGAACCAACAGGACCCTGAACAGCTTCTACCTGCAAACCATTAGACTGCTAAATAGCTAATCAAATGGCTACCCGGACTATCTACATTTACCCTGACCCTCGGGTCACTATTTCTATGATTTTTTATTATCTTTATCTTTAATTCTGCATTGTTGGACAAGGACCCAGGAGTAATAATTTCACTGTTAGTCTTCACCTATTGTTTAGGAAGCATGTGACAAATAAAATTGGATTTGATTTGATTTCTAGATTTTGTGTATTCTTACACACATATATATGGTATGTGGTAACTCATTTCAGTCCGTATATCCTCTCTCATTCAGGTCTTCCACTGTGTTTCGAGTGTCATGGAGTTTTGTTGTGGTGATGGTGATGTACGTACCTTGCGGGGGTAGCTCATCATTGAGGCTGACAAGAGAGTGCCGCGCTGTCACAAGCCATCACTGTCAAACACAACACAACACATCCAGACGCAGCCTGCGTGACACTCACTATGAGCACCGTGACTTCACTGCGACTTCTCAAAGTCACCAAGCAGGACTTGTATAGTACTGTATGGAGACAGAATCAACTGCTTTATACACATAAGACTGATTCTGATACTCCTATTCCGACATTCTGGTTGCACTTTACATTATAGATGTCAGATGCATGTTATCAGAGAGATCCTAGACACAACCCAAATAGTGTACTGAGTATGAACTGAAGGGCACAGAAGAGGAATTAACACTTCAGATACCAATACATTGTTCCCTAAGTGTGTTAAACTAAACACCATTTGGTGATGTCACCTAAGAAACCATTTCCAGCAGACCGTGGCGCTAAAACTGAGAAAACTAAAACATCATCGTCTTCCTGTTAAAGAGATAAATGAAGTATGGAAGAAACAATCTGTAGGTTAGATGAAAGGCAAGCAGCCCGCTACAGGGTGTTTGAACTGGCTCCCTCCCCTATTTGAAGTGAGCTCCAAAGACACTAGGAAGTGGAGGGTGGGAGCGGACACACTAACACACGTCTTGGAGCAATGCACTGGGGAATGGGAATGCCATGTGATGTCATCGCCCAGCCCATGGACCCTTTAAGGAGCCACTGTGAGAGTTGGACTTCCAATCAAAGTGCCACATTTAAACTATAGCTAAAATATCTGTTGATACACACAACTCTTCAGAGACATGACATGCATAAAGTTACGTGAGGCAAGGTGATATGAGTATGTGTGGAATAACAGTTAGTGAGTGAGGTGACCCTGTATCTCTTTATTCATTTAGATGGGTTTGTTTTATGGTAGGTTCAGTAAACACCCCCACAGTATCAACCACAAAGAGATACAGTAGATCTCTATACAGGGTCTCACCAGAGACCAAATCAATATGTTCACCCAATGTAGTCATGGAACTCTGAGAGGTGGTGACATACAGAGCTGCAGTCCATACGGCTCGTTATTTACATCAGGGATGTGTAACTTTAATGGGGGTGGGGGCCACAAAATATTTGAGCGGCGGCAGTGGCTCGTAGGTCAGCATAACCACATCCATACTAACATATGCAGTCAGAACCGGCCCTTTTATTCTACCCATTTTCCATGGGGTGGAGATACATTAAAATGGCAAAATCTTAATGAATATCTGGTCATTTTGCCATAGGGTGGTGAGAAACGTTTGCAGTTTTTAATATGATATCTGAGTGAGAGTGACTAACAGAATCAATAGGGACGCTCCGATTGGTAATTCGGCCATGATTACTACAAGTTTTGGTTTCTGGCTAGACTAACTTATGAATCAAAAATGTTTTAGCTGACATGGGCTAATTAAGTGACTGGTGGTGACTGACATAACAAGAGAACAGCTGCTGATGTACAACCAAATTTAGAAATTTCACCTGGTGTATTCTACTATTCTAACTCTTAACAGTAAGTTGAAACCCCGACTGAGTTTTTGGAAATTGATCCGCGGGTCTACTGGCTGTCATTTGCCCATCTCTGATTTACATTGATGAAAGACAACGACAGGGATAGCATGTCAAAATGTTGAACCTATTTCACAGATACTATATTTATAAGGGTGATATGTGTGGTAAACATTTTTTGGCCAATATTTTGAGTTACTTTGCACGTTTATATTGGTCTCCTTCTGGTTGTACACTATGATTTGTATATGCGCACCAACACACACAAACACAAGCAGCTCAATACGTATGAAGAGGTAATCATGCTAACATGTGTTCAGTCTACCCACCATTACAACCTTACCTCTCTCTCTCTGACCATCTCTCTCTCTCCCTCTCTCTCTCGCTCTCTCTCCCCTTTCTCTCCTCTTTCTCTTTCTCTTTCCCCTCTCTCTCTCTCACTCTCTCTCGCTCTCTCTCTCCCCCTTCTCTTTCTCTTCATCCTCTCTCTCTCACTCTGTCTCCCTCTCTCTCTCTGAACAGTTGGAGTTTTAATTATGCATGAAAATATACAGGGACTCTTTCCGATCCACTTGACTGCTCTCCTCCTCCTGCTATGTACCCCGCCACGGCTGCTCTCCCTTTCTCTTCTGTTATCTCTTTCTCCTTCACTCCCTCCCCTTATACCTACCTACCTACCTACCTACCTACCTACCTACCTACCTACCTACCTACCTACCTCCCTACCTCCCTACCTCCCTCCCTCCCTCCCTCCCTCCCTCCCTCCCTCTCTCTCTCTCTCTCTCTCTCTCTCTCTCTCTCTCTCTCTCTCTCTCTCTCTCTCTCTCTCTCTCTCTCTCTCTCTCTCTCTCTCTCTCTCTCTCTCTCTCTCTCTCTCTCTCTCTCTCTCTCTCTCTCTCTCTCTCTCTCTCTGTGTGTTCTCCTTCACTTCTCCTCTCTCTCCTCGTTCCCCTTCTCACTCCTCACCTCTTTTGAGGATTGAAGGACTCAATTTCAAAGCTGGGCACGTCTCAGAGACTGAAGTGAGGGTTTTGTTCCGCTGTCCGGCACACTTCCACTCACAAACGCCTAGGCAAGCGTTGGGAGGGAGGATTGAGGGAGGGAAGAAGAAATCCCACTTAATCTACTGAATCTGCCCTATTCTGTTCTCTTCTGTTCTGTTCTCTCTTCCAGGACTACGACTTAGCTAGTAGTCCATGGATATTCAGGATATTCAGTTACTTCTACCTAAGCCTCCTTTATCAGCATTCTGTATCATATATGCGTTTCTCTTTCGCTCTCTTTCTCGCTCTTTCTCTCGCTCTCTCTTTCAGTACCACCCATATAACATAGATTAGCAGTTTAACTGTAACACCATATTATTATGATTTGCATACTGATTACCTTTGTGTTAGTATGCTGGACCGTCCTATAACACTGATAAACACACCAACTCTTAGCCCTACATGGGGCGATGATCTGTTCCCTCTCCTCTCCATGTGTGATGGTCTGCACTACCTGTTGGTTTCCAAAAATTCTATCACCCTCAGGTTCCCTTCACCTCCTGATAAATCTGCATTACAATACAGTGTGTTCATAACATTACAATGCAGGGCACACCACATACTATAGTGCCAATCCACAGCTATAGTATGACACAGCCCACAGATATAGTATGACACAGCCCACAGATATAGTATGACACAGCCAACAGCTATAGTATGACACAGCCCACAGATATAGTATGACACAGCCCACAGATATAGTATGACACAGCCCACAGCTATAGTATGACACAGCCCACAGATATAGTATGACACAGCCCACAGATATAGTATGACACAGCCAACAGCTTTAGTATGACACAGCCCACAGCTATAGTATGACACAGCCCACAGATATAGTATGACACAGCCCACAGATATAGTATGACACAGCCCACAGATATAGTATGACACAGCCAACAGCTTTAGTATGACACAGCCCACAGCTATAGTATGACACAGCCCACAGATATAGTATGACACAGCCCACAGCTATAGTATGACACAGCCCACAGATATAGTATGACACAGCCCACAGATATAGTATGACACAGCCAACAGCTTTAGTATGACACAGCCCACAGCTATAGTATGACACAGCCCACAGATATAGTATGACACAGCCCACAGATATAGTATGACACAGCCCACAGCTATAGTACGGTACAGCCCACAGCTATAGTACGGTACAGCCCACAGCTATAGTACGGTACAGCCCACAGCTATAGTACGGTACAGCCCACAGCTATAGTACGGTACAGCCCACAGCTATAGTACGGTACAGCCCATAGCTATAGTACGGTACAGCCCACAGCTATAGTACGGTACAGCCCATGCAGGTGGCCATGGTCCTCTGTACCTCAGTTAGTGGCTCTTACGATGCCAGGATAGTGTGTTGGATTCCTGGGATTCCTGGATTCCTGGATTCCTGGGACCACCCATATGTAAAAAAATATATATAAACGATGCCTTGGATTAAAGCATCTGCTAAGTGGCGTATACAGTTGAAGTAGGAAGTTTACATACACCTTAGCCAAATACATTTAAACTCAGTTTTTCACAATTCCTGACATTTAATCCTAGTAAAAATTCCCCGTCTTAGGTCAGTTAGGATCAACACTTTATTTAGAAATATGTAAAATTTCTGAATAATAGTAGAGAGAATTATTTCTTTCAGCTTTTATTTCTTTCATCACATTCCCAGAGGGTCAGAAGTTTACAAACACTCAATTCGTATTTGGTAGCATTGCCTTTAAATAGTTTAACTTGGGTCAAATGTTTTGGGTAGCCTTCCACAAGCTTCCCACAATACGTTGGGTGGATTTTGGCCCATTCTTCCTGACAGAGCTGGTGTAACTGAGTCAGGTTTGTAGGCCTCCTTTCTCGCACATGCTTTTTCAGTTCTGCCCACACATTTTCTGTAGGATTGAGGTCTGGGCTTTGTGATTGCCACTCCAATACCTTGACTTTGTTGTCCTTGAGCCATTTTGCCACAACTTTGGAAGTATGCTTGGGGTCATTGTCCATTTGGAAGACCCATTTGTGACCAAGCTTTAACTTCATGACTGATGTCTTGCGATGTTACTTCAATATATCCACATAATTTTCCTGCCTCATGAGGCCATCTATTTTGTGAATGCACCAGTCCCTCCTGCAGCAAAGCACCCCCACAACATGATGCTGCCACCCCCGTGCTTCATGGTTGCGATGGTGTTCTTCAGCTTGCAAGCCTCCCCCTTTTTCCTCCAAACATAACGATTGTCATTATGGCCAAACAATTCTATTTTTGTTTCATCAGACCAGAGGACATTTCTCCAAAAAGTACAATCTTTGTCCCCACGTGCAGTTGCAAACCGTAGTCTGGCTTTTTTATGGTGATTTTGGAGCAGCGGCTTCTTCCTTGCTGAGCAGCCGTTCAGGTTATGTCGATATTGGACTCGTTTTACTGTGGATATAGATACATTTGTACCTGTTTCCTCCAGCATCTTCACAAGGTCCTTTGCTGTTGTTCTGGGATTGATTTGCACTCTTCGCACCAAAGTACGTTCATCTCTAGGAGACAGAACACGTCTCCTTCCTGAGCGGTATGACGGCTGCGTGGTCTCATTGTGTTTATACTTGCGTACTATTGTTTGTACAGATGAACGTGGTATCTTCAGGCGTTTGGAAATTGCTCCCAAGGATGAACCAGTCTTGTGGAGGTCAACCATTTTTTTTCTGAAGACTTGGCTGATTTCTTTTGATTTTTCCATTATGTCAAGCAAAGAGGCACTGAATTTGAAGGTAGGCCTTGAAATACATCCCCAGGTACACCTCCAATTGACTCAAATGATGTCAATTAGCCTATCAGAAGCTTCTAAAGCCATGACATAATTTTCTGGAATTTTCTAAGCTGTTTAAAGGCTCAGTCAACTTAGTGTATGTAAACTTCTGACACACTGGAATTGTGATACAGTGAATTATAAGTGAAATAATCTGTCTGTAAACAATTGTTGGAAAAGTTACTTGTGTCATGCACAAAGTAGATGTCCTAACTGACTTGCCAAAACTATAGTGTGTTAACAAGAAATTTGTGGAGTGGTTGAAAAATGAGTTTTAATGACTCCAACCTAAGTGTACGTAAACTTCCGACTTCAACTGTATCATATCATGCTCCAAAACATGACCAATATAATTCAGCATGTGATTCTATTTCACTGTAAAAATTAAGTGCTTTGTAACACTAAAACTAGTGGCAACTGAGCTGCCACCACCTTAATTAAAGGAACCTTAACTTTGCTGGACTATTGAAACACATGGTTGTGAGGGTATTGGGACAGATTTACGGGGTTCTGAAACATTCATCCTGAGGTGTTCTGAAACATTCATCCTGAGGTGTTCTGAAACATTCATCCTGAGGTGTTCTGAAACATTCATCCTGAAGGGTTCTGAAACATTCATCCTGAGGGGTTCTGAAACATTCATCCTGGGAGGTTCTGAAACATTCATCCTGAGGTGTTCTGAAACATTCATCCTGAGGTGTTCTGAAACATTCATCCTGAGGTGTTCTGAAACATTCATCCTGAGGGGTTCTGAAACATTCATCCTGAGGGGTTCTGAAACATTCATCCTGGGAGGTTCTGAAGCATTCATCCTGAGGGGTTCTAAAACATTCATCCTGAGGGGTTCTGAAATATTCATCCTGAGGGGTTCTGAAATATTCATCCTGAGGGGTTCTGAAACATTCATCCTGAGGGGTTCTGAAACATTCATCCTGAGGGGTTCTGAAACATTCATCCTGAGGGGTTCTAAAACATTCATCCTGAGGGGTTCTGAAACATTCATCCTGAGGTGCTCTGAAACATTCATCCTGAGGGGTTCTAAAACATTCATCCTGAGGTGTTCTGAAACATTCATCCTGAGGTGTTCTGAAACATTCATCCTAAGGGGTTCTGAAGCATTCATCCTAAGGGGTTCTGAAACATTCATCCTGAGGTGTTCTGAAACATTCATCCTGAGGTGTTCTGAAACATTCATCCTAAGGGGTTCTGAAACATTCATCCTGAGGTGTTCTGAAACATTCATCCTAAGGGGTTCTGAAACATTCATCCTGAGGTGTTCTGAAACATTCATCCTCAGGGGTTCTGAAACATTCATCCTGAGGTGTTCTGAAACATTCATCCTGAGGGGTTCTGAAACATTCATCCTGAGGGGTTCTAAAACATTCATCCTGAGGTGTTCTGAAACATTCATCCTGAGGTGTTTTGAAACATTCATCCTAAGGGGTTCTGAAACATTCATCCTGAGGGGTTCTGAAACATTCATCCTGAGGGGTTCTAAAACATTCATCCTGAGGTGTTCTGAAACATTCATCCTGAGGGGTTCTGAAACATTCATCCTGAGGTGCTCTGAAACATTCATCCTGAGGGGTTCTAAAACATTCATCCTGAGGGGTTCTAAAACATTCATCCTGAGGGGTTCTGAAACATTCATCCTGAGGGGTTCTAAAACATTCATCCTGAGGGGTTCTGAAACATTCATCCTGAGGTGTTCTGAAATATTCATCCTGAGGTGTTCTGAAACATTCATCCTGAGGTGTTCTGAAACATTCATCCTAAGGGGTTCTGAAGCATTCATCCTGAGGGGTTCTGAAACATTCATCCTGAGGTGTTCTGAAACATTCATCCTGAGGTGTTCTGAAACATTCATCCTAAGGGGTTCTGAAACATTCATCCTGAGGTGTTCTGAAACATTCATCCTAAGGGGTTCTGAAACATTCATCCTGAGGGGTTCTGAAACATTCATCCTAAAGGGTTCTGAAACATTCATCCTGAGGTGTTCTGAAACATTCATCCTGAGGTGTTCTGAAACATTCATCCTAAGGGGTTCTGAAACATTCATCCTGAGGTGTTCTGAAACATTCATCCTGAGGGGTTCTGAAACATTCATCCTAAGGGGTTCTGAAACATTCATCCTGAGGTGTTCTGAAACATTCATCCTGAGGGGTTCTGAAACATTCATCCTAAGGGGTTCTGAAACATTCATCCTGAGGGGTTCTGAAACATTCATCCTGAGGTGTTCTGAAACATTCATCCTGAGGTGTTCTGAAACATTCATCCTGAGGTGTTCTGAAACATTCATCCTAAGGGGTTCTGAAACATTCATCCTGAGGTGTTCTGAAACATTCATCCTGAGGTGTTCTGAAACATTCATCCTAAGGGGTTCTAAAACATTCATCCTAAGGGGTTCTAAAACATTCATCCTGAGGGGTTCTGAAACATTCATCCTGAGGTGTTCTGAAACATTCATTCTGAGGGGTTCTGAAACATTCATCCTGAGGGGTTCTGAAACATTTATCCTGAGGGGTTCTAAAACATTCATCCTAAGGGGTTCTGAAACATTCATCCTGAGGGGTTCTAAAACATTCATCCTAAGGGGTTCTGAAACATTTATCCTGAGGGGTTCTAAAACATTCATCCTAAGGGGTTCTGAAACATTCATCCTGAGGGGTTCTAAAACATTCATCCTGAGGGGTTCTGAAACATTCATTCTGAGGGGTTCTGAAACATTCATCCTGAGGGGTTCTGAAACATTCATTCTGAGGGGTTCTGAAACATTCATCCTGAGGGGTTCTGAAACATTCATCCTGAGGGGTTCTGAAACATTCATCCTGAGGGGTTCTGAAACATTCATCCTGGGAGGTTCTGAAACATTCATCCTGAGGGGTTCTGAAACATTCATCCTGAGGGGTTCTGAAACATTCATTCTGAGGTGTTCTGAAACATTCATCCTGAGGGGTTCTGAAACATTCATCCTGAGGGGTTCTGAAACATTCATCCTGGGAGGTTCTGAAGCATTCATCCTGAGGGGTTCTAAAACATTCATCCTGAGGGGTTCTGAAATATTCATCCTGAGGGGTTCTGAAATATTCATCCTGAGGGGTTCTGAAACATTCATCCTGAGGGGTTCTGAAACATTCATCCTGAGGGGTTCTGAAACATTCATCCTGAGGGGTTCTAAAACATTCATCCTGAGGGGTTCTGAAACATTCATCCTGAGGTGCTCTGAAACATTCATCCTGGGAGGTTCTGAAACATTCATCCTGAGGGGTTCTGAAACATTCATCCTGAGGGGTTCTGAAACATTCATTCTGAGGGGTTCTGAAACATTCATCCTGAGGGGTTCTAAAACATTCATCCTGAGGGGTTCTGAAACATTCATCCTGAGGTGTTCTGAAATATTCATCCTGAGGTGTTCTGAAACATTCATCCTGAGGTGTTCTGAAACATTCATCCTAAGGGGTTCTGAAGCATTCATCCTGAGGGGTTCTGAAACATTCATCCTGAGGTGTTCTGAAACATTCATCCTGAGGTGTTCTGAAACATTCATCCTAAGGGGTTCTGAAACATTCATCCTGAGGTGTTCTGAAACATTCATCCTAAGGGGTTCTGAAACATTCATCCTGAGGGGTTCTGAAACATTCATCCTAAGGGGTTCTGAAACATTCATCCTGAGGTGTTCTGAAACATTCATCCTGAGGTGTTCTGAAACATTCATCCTAAGGGGTTCTGAAACATTCATCCTGAGGTGTTCTGAAACATTCATCCTGAGGGGTTCTGAAACATTCATCCTAAGGGGTTCTGAAACATTCATCCTGAGGTGTTCTGAAACATTCATCCTGAGGGGTTCTGAAACATTCATCCTAAGGGGTTCTGAAACATTCATCCTGAGGGGTTCTGAAACATTCATCCTGAGGTGTTCTGAAACATTCATCCTAAGGGGTTCTAAAACATTCATCCTAAGGGGTTCTAAAACATTCATCCTGAGCGGTTCTGAAACATTCATCCTGAGGTGTTCTGAAACATTCATTCTGAGGGGTTCTGAAACATTCATCCTGAGGGGTTCTGAAACATTTATCCTGAGGGGTTCTAAAACATTCATCCTAAGGGGTTCTGAAACATTCATCCTGAGGGGTTCTAAAACATTCATCCTAAGGGGTTCTGAAACATTTATCCTGAGGGGTTCTAAAACATTCATCCTAAGGGGTTCTGAAACATTCATCCTGAGGGGTTCTAAAACATTCATCCTGAGGGGTTCTGAAACATTCATTCTGAGGGGTTCTGAAACATTCATCCTGAGGTGTTCTGAAACATTCATTCTGAGGGGTTCTGAAACATTCATCCTGAGGGGTTCTGAAACATTTATCCTGAGGGGTTCTAAAACATTCATCCTAAGGGGTTCTGAAACATTCATCCTGAGGGGTTCTAAAACATTCATCCTAAGGGGTTCTGAAACATTTATCCTGAGGGGTTCTAAAACATTCATCCTAAGGGGTTCTGAAACATTCATCCTGAGGGGTTCTAAAACATTCATCCTGAGGGGTTCTGAAACATTCATTCTGAGGGGTTCTGAAACATTCATCCTGAGGGGTTCTGAAACATTCATTCTGAGGGGTTCTGAAACATTCATCCTGAGGGGTTCTGAAACATTCATCCTGAGGGGTTCTGAAACATTCATCCTGAGGGGTTCTGAAACATTCATTCTGAGGGGTTCTGAAACATTCATCCTGAGGGGTTCTGAAACATTCATCCTGAGGGGTTCTGAAACATTCATTCTGAGAGGTTCTGAAACATGAAATGATGTGTTGTAACACCACATCATCAAGAGTTGTGCAACACCTTGCCAGACCCGGAAAAGCTTGAAAACACTATGATGTTGTCTCCAGTCCTCTGTGGTGCAGAATTAGAATCTTTCTCTTTTGGTGTTGTTTCCTCTCTCTAAAGCTCCTAAACACTATCATGGTGTTTCAAATCCTGTCTAGTGCAGAATTAGAACCCTTCTTCTGGAGTTTCTAAATACTGTAAATGGGAGTCTCTCCTCTTGTTGTATTTCTCTGCTCTTGTATGGTGTGTTTATGAACTCCTCATCAGTAATTCCAAAAAGTCTAATGTACAGTATCATGCTCAAAGGACATGAGAAATTATAGTTTTGTGAAAATACTAATTAATATGTTTGAGTACAAAAGTACCTTTTCAAGACATGATTGTCAAATTATCAAATGACAAAACATTAAAAGGTCTTAAGACAGTTCAAAGATATTTTAGGTATTTATCATATTCTTCAAAATCATCAGGGTTGGTATTATATTTCATATTCATGGACACAAATACAGGCAATGACTGCTAATGTTAGCAGTAGCACTCATACAAAACCTCAACCCAGGCCTCAATGGGATCACCAGTAATTCATCATGCTAATGTCCTGACCTAAGCCTTTATATCCCAATATCCTGACCTGAGGGTTGCCAGTTCGAATCCCAGGTCTGATGGGACACATCTGGCAGGAAGTGAGCTGGAAACTGGAGGGTTGCTGGTATCTAATCCTAGATGCCATTGCCTCCATTTGAGCCCTTGATCAAGACACTTAACCTCCCACAACAACTGCTCCATGGCAGCCCCCCTGCTCCAACCTGTGTGGTCTTCTGGTCAGATAAAGCGGAAGTCATATTTTGGTTGGAACTTGTACAATTGATGAATAAAGTGATTTTAGACAAAGCAAACCTCTTGGCATGCTGTAGTATTGTTGTAATATTGATTAACCCAGAACTAAAAGCTTGTGTAATCTGGTCAGCTGAGTGATTTATTTCGGGGTCCATATGTGTTATACATTGGGAGTTCCGGTTGCGAAGTCTCCACACTCGCATAAGGAAACTTACAGCCAAAGGTTGCTAGGTAACTGGTACAGGAAGTTCTATTTGTTACGTGGTCTGGCTGTGAGTACAGACTGTGAGAACACACACACACACACACGCACGCACACGCGCACACAGACACACACACACACACACACACACACACACACACACACACACACACACACACACACACACACACACACACACACACACACACACACACACATTGACTGACAAGCAGGCAGGGAAGGAAGGAAAGGAGTCTGAGGGAGCCACTGTGCCCAAAGCAGGGTCACTGTTCTCCGACCCGAGCTGGTCCCCAAATAGTCTCAGCTTGAGCCCCAGAGTCATTAGAAGATGAGGAGGGTGACCTCCAAGACCACAGTGTGGTGCTGTGTGTCTGTGTCTGATTGGTTGAGCACAGGATCCAGGCTTATGGAGTTGACTGTCAATGGCTACACACACAGGCACACAGCAAGATGTTATACCAGTGTATAGCTGAACATACACACCCACAACTCCAGTCCTTAAGCAGACGGTCTGTCTCTGCTCCTGCAGTTCTCTTCCTGGAATATAATGAATACAAGAATGTGCAGAAAAGGTTTTTTCCCAAAATAGAACCTTATTCTCTGTATTGTGCCTCATGGGACCTTGGTCAAATAGAGAATTGAGTCCCATTGGAATGCCACCTGATGATCCTGACTAGATTACCTGATGTTTCTAACTAGATGACCTGATGTTCCTGACTAGTGACCTGATGTTCCTAACTAGATGACCTGATGTTACTGACTAGATGACCTGATGTTACTGACTAGATGACCTGATGTTCCTGAATAGATGACCTGATGTTTCTAACTAGATGACCTGATGTTCCTGACTAGTGACCTGATGTTACTGACTAGATGACCTGATGTTTCTAACTAGATGACCTGATGTTTCTAACTAGATGACCTGATGTTCCTGACTAGTGACCTGATGTTACTGACTAGATGACCTGATGTTTCTAACTAGATGACCTGATGTTCCTGACTAGTGACCTGATGTTCCTGACTAGTGACCTGATGTTACTGACTAGTGAGCTGATGTTCCTGACTAGTGACCTGATGTTCCTGACTAGATGACCTGATGTTACTGACTAGTGACCTGATGTTACTGACTAGTGACCTGATGTTACTGACTAGTGACCTGATGTTACTGACTAGATGACCTGATGTTACTGACTAGTGACCTGATGTTACTGACTAGATGACCTGATATTCCTGACTAGATGACCTGATGTTCCTGACTAGATGGAGTAGTTTGTTAGCTACTAAACAGATGACTAACGAGGACTCTGACTGTACTCCAAATGACATCCTATCCCCTATATAGTGCACTTCTTTTGACCAGGGCCCTATGGGTGTATTTTGGGTGTCTCTCTGAGCACTAGGTTGAAAAGTCTTAAATAGCAGCCATCCATGCCCATTATGTGACTGTGGTTGATATAGACAGCACCATGACTGCTCCTGCAACTTCTTGGCCTGGCTTGGACTGACGACTATAGGGCCTGACAGATGTCAGTGATGGGGGTCTGAACCTGAGCAGTGGTGGCAGCAGAAACAGTGGTGGTTGCAGACTCCTTAGGATGCAGTTTAGTGGGCTGCGTGTGTGCATGCCTGTGTGCTTGTGTGTGTGTGTGTGTGCGAGTGTGTATGTGTGTGTATGTGTGTGTGGCTGTGTGGCGGAGGCCTGTTGCTGTGATTATTGTCACTGTTGGCATTAGCGTTGTGAGAGACCTGCCCTGTCCTTTCCCCGCTGTCTCTGTCTACCTCCAAAATTGCACAATATTCTCTAAATTGTCCACTATAGTGCACCATATTGACTAGGGCCTATAGGGCACTGGTCTAAAGTAGTGCACTTTATAGAGAATAACGTGCCATTTGGGACTCATCCTCACTTTGTCTGTCACCTCTAATGACAGCTACCATGACAGGAAGGGGGATGAAAGGAGGGCGGTCATGTCACTTTGATTCATACCAGCTCTGGCTGGGTGGGTTCGTAAAGTCTCCGCGGTCATTATCCTTTCTAAATGACATTTAAGTGTGAAGCAATGGTGATGCTGATGTCCTCCTGCTTCATCCTGGTACCTAGTGGAGTGGACACAAACTTGGAGCAGAAAGTTTTAGCAAAGTCTTCCTTGACCCCCGTGGGGTTTCCCCCTCACATGGGTTCATCGTGACTGAGTGGATAGGTGAAAATTATCTTATGATGAATCAGTTTTCAAAGCTGCTCTGTGTCTACTTTAGCCTGATTTCAGATCTGTAGTCGTTGTCATTCATGAAATCCATAGGAGTTGGGAAAACATCACAAACAGATCAGGACAAAACATATCTGGGACCAAGCTATCAATGTCTGATTGTCTCCGTGACTCTTGTTTCGTGTTGCTGTGTCTGATGTTCTCCCTGTCACCTCTCTCCTCTTCCAGTCTATACGGGAGGTGACAGGCTATGTGCTGGTGGCTCTGAACCAGTTTGACTACCTGCCGCTGGAGAACCTGAGGATCATCAGAGGAACTAAGATGTATGAAGACCGCTACGCTCTGGCAATCTTCCTCAACTACCGCAGAGATGGGAACTTTGGCCTGCGCCAGCTGGGACTGAAGAACCTCACAGGTATGTGTCTAAGATGGCTATCCTGTCTCTGTGTCTCCTCTGTCTGAAGCTCTGAAATCTCTCTCTCCATCCCCTCTTGATGGATTTTTCTTTAATTTCCTCTTTTCAGAGACATACCGTCCTGCTACTAACTTCAGTGAAATCCTGTCATTGTGTGACTGAGTGTTAAGTCAGAAGCTCTGCTATAAAATTACAGCAATGAAAGCAGTAAACCAAGGTCTGTAAAAAGGGATCTGAATGTTAGGGTCAATTTAATGAGAATAAAAAGAAGTGATCTGATCTTTTAAGAGCTTGTGTCTGTCTAGATGTTAGGTGGTTGGGGATTTACTGTACTGACAGATTTTAATTACATCTCTTTACACTCATAGCGAGAGGAAGATGCGGTTGACCTAACTCATAGCTACTGATCTCTGCTCTCTGCATCAGTAAGTTTTGTCCAGACTTTCAGTTGGCTGAAATGCAATACCACCTTGAGTTAATCTTTCTCAATGGGAATTGGCACCTGACCTGGCCTCGGGAAGATGTATGTGTTGTATTTTGTATGCTTTGTTTTAGCACCGATATCCACAGAGATCTAACCAGGCTCCCCAAGCTTCGCCTGATCCCAGATCTGTTTGGTCGACCATATGAGTTGGCAAGACAGCACAAACAGATCTGGAACCAGGCTTGCCAATTCCCCAGCAGAACCTGATAATGTTAACCAGATGTGGCATTCTGGTAGGGGTGTTGGTGATGCATGTACAGTACATTCTGTGAAATACAAAGTGTCAAAGCAAACATTACATTTATCATTAGCAAGTAGCCTTTTACTTCAACATGGTCTGAAACTAGCCTATTCTTGCCCTGGAAGCTTCCTCAATATACGTACACACAATTGTAACATTGTTCCATTACCTGCAATTACTCTGCAGTACTCTGCAGTCATACATACCCCGTCCATTTCCCTGTTTGTTTTTGCGTGAAGTCATAATGTGTTTTCTGTACCTACATACCTGTTATTCTGATTGAGTGCATTGCAATTAGGTTGCAATTACGTATATCCACGTTACACCATATTTGCTCCTGTGTTAATGACAGCTAGCTCCAAAATGGCCTAGCTACCATGAACGAAGACTGGGGCTTCGTCACAAATTGCACCCTATTCCCTATGGGCCCTGGTAGTGCACTAAGTAGGAAAAAGGCTGCCATTTGGGAGGCAAGGTAGATAAACAGAGAACAAGAACAGTAACTGTCTGATCCCTCTCAGAGATACCTAGGTAAGACAGGTTACTTAGGATCAGGAAATAGTTATCTTCATCTCTCTCTCTCTCACTCCATCTGTAGTTTTTCTCTCGGTCTCTTTCTCTCTCTCTCTTTCTCTCTCCCTCTCCATCTAGTTTTTTCTCGTTCTCTCTCCCTGTCCATCTCTAGTTTTTTCTCTTTCTCTCTCTCGCTCCATCTCTAGTTTTTTCTCTCTCTCACTCCATCTGTAGTTTCTCTCTCGGTCTCTTTCTCTCTCTCGGTCTCTTTCTCTCTCTCTCTTTCTCTCTCCCTCTCCATCTATTTTTTTCTCTTTCTCTCTCCCTCTCCATCAATTTGTTTCTCTCTCTCGCTCCATCTCTATTTTTTTCTCTCTCTCTCACTCCATCTGTAGTTTCTCTCTCTGTCTCTTTCTCTCTCTCTCTTTCTCTCTCCCTCTCCATCTATTTTTTTCTCTTTCTCTCTCTCTCTCCATCTGTAGTTTCTCTCTCAGTCTCTTTCTCTCTCTCTCTCTCCATCTCTAGTTTTTTTTTCTCTCTCTCTCTCTCTCTCTCTCCCTCTCTCTCAATTCAATTCAATTCAATTCAAGGGGCTTTATTGGCATGGGAAACATGTGTTAACATTGCCAAAGCAAGTGAGGTAGACAATACACAAAAGTGAAACAAACAATACAAATTAACAGTAAACATTACACATACTGTTGTGCTGCAGAATGAGGACCCAAAAGCGACGTAATAGTAACAGAGTCTTTATTCCAGAATAAAACAAATAATGATTCTCCTGGATACTATCCTCTCGTCAACAGAGAGGAACGACTGGAGACGCGACCACAGACTGCAGGTCGCTTCAGGAAGGCACTGGCCGTAGCTGACATTGACACCTGCTCACACGCAGCATCTGAAGAAGGCAAAGAACACGACAGGGCGGAACAAGGACACAGGAACAGCAAACGTCAAACAAGAATCCGACAAGGACAGAAGCGGAAAACAGAGGGAGAAATAGGGACTCTAATCAGAGGGCAAAATAGGGGACAGGTGTGAAAGAGTAAATGAGGTCGTTAGGAGAATGAGAAACAGCTGGGAGCAGGAACGGAACGATAGAGAGAGAGAAAGAGGGAAAGAACCTAATAAGACCAGCAGAGGGAAGCACAGGGACAAGACATGATGAAAGACAAAACATGACAGTACCCCCCCACTCACCGAGCGCCTCCTGGCGCACTCGAGGAGGAACCCTGGCGGCAACGAAGGAAATCATTAATCAACGAACGGTCCAGCACGTCCCGAGATGGAACCCAACTCCTCTCCTCAGGACCGTAACCCTCCCAATCCACTAAGTACTGGTGACCACGTCCCCGAGAACGCATGTCCATGATCTTCCGTACCCTGTAAATAGGAGCGCCCTCGACAAGGACGGGGGGGGGGGAGGGAAGACGAATGGGGGCGCGAAGAAAAGGCTTGACACAAGAGACATGGAAGACAGGGTGGACGCGACGAAGATGTCGCGGAAGAAGCAGTCGCACAGCGACAGGATTGACGACCTGAGAGACACGGAACGGACCAATGAACCGCGGAGTCAACTTGCGAGAAGCTGTCGTAAGGGGAAGGTTACGAGTGGAAAGCCACACTCTCTGACCGCGACAATACCTAGGACTCTTAATCCTACGTTTATTGGCGGCTCTCACAGTCTGCGCCCTGTAACGGCAAAGTGCAGACCTGACCCTCCTCCAGGTGCGCTCACAACGTTGGACAAAAGCCTGAGCGGAGGGAACGCTGGACTCGGCGAGCTGGGACGAGAACAGAGGAGGCTGGTACCCAAGACTACTCTGAAACGGAGATAGCCCGGTAGCAGACGAAGGAAGCGAGTTGTGAGCGTACTCAGCCCAGGGGAGCTGTTCTGCCCAAGACGCAGGGTTTCGAAACGAAAGGCTGCGTAATATGCGACCAATCGACTGATTGGCCCTTTCTGCTTGACCGTTAGACTGGGGATGAAACCCGGAAGAGAGACTGACGGAAGCACCAATCAAACGACAGAACTCCCTCCAAAACTGTGACGTGAATTGCGGACCTCTGTCTGAAACGGCGTCTAACGGGAGGCCATGAATTCTGAACACATTCTCAATGATGATTTGTGCCGTCTCCTTAGCGGAAGGAAGCTTAGCGAGGGGAATGAAATGTGCCGCCTTAGAGAACCTATCGATAACCGTAAGAATCACAGTCTTCCCCGCAGACGAAGGCAGACCGGTAATAAAGTCTAAGGCGATGTGAGACCATGGTCGAGAAGGAATGGGAAGCGGTCTGAGACGACCGGCAGGAGGAGAGTTACCTGACTTAGTCTGCGCGCAGTCCGAGCAAGCAGCCACGAAACGGCGCGTGTCCCGCTCCTGAGTAGGCCACCAAAACCGCTGGCGAATAGAAGCAAGCGTACCCCGAACGCCGGGGTGGCCAGCTAACTTGGCAGAGTGAGCCCACTGAAGAACAGCCAGACGAGTAGAGACAGGAACGAACAGAAGGTTACTAGGACAAGCGCGCGGCGACGCAGTGTGAGTGAGTGCTTGCTTTACCTGTCTCTCAATTCCCCAGACAGTCAACCCGACAACACGCCCCTCAGGGAGAATCCCCTCGGGGTCGGTAGAAGCCACAGAAGAACTAAAGAGACGGGATAAGGCATCAGGCTTGGTGTTCTTATTTCCCGGACGATAGGAAATCACGAACTCGAAACGAGCGAAAAACAACGCCCAACGAGCCTGACGTGCATTAAGTCGTTTGGCAGAACGGATGTACTCAAGGTTCTTATGGTCAGTCCAAACGACAAAAGGAACGGTCGCCCCCTCCAACCACTGTCGCCATTCGCCTATGGCTAAGCGGATGGCGAGCAGTTCGCGGTTACCCACATCATAGTTGCGTTCCGATGGCGACAGGCGATGAGAAAAGTAAGCGCAAGGATGGACCTTATCATCAGACTGGGAGCGCTGAGACAGAATGGCTCCCACGCCCACCTCTGAAGCGTCAACCTCGACAATGAATTGTTTAGTGACGTCAGGAGTAACAAGCATAGGGGCGGATGTAAAACGCTTCTTGAGGAGATCAAAAGCTCCCTGGGCGGAACCGGACCACTTAAAGCAAGTCTTGACAGAAGTCAGAGCTGTGAGAGGGGCAGCCACTTGACCGAAATTACGAATGAAACGCCGATAGAAATTAGCGAAACCGAGAAAGCGCTGCAACTCGACACGTGACTTAGGAACGGGCCAATCGCTGACAGCCTGGACCTTAGCGGGATCCATCTGAATGCCTTCAGCGGAAATAACAGAACCGAGAAATGTGACAGAGGAGACATGAAAGGCGCACTTCTCAGCCTTCACGTAGAGACAATTCTCTAAAAGGCGCTGGAGTACACGTCGAACGTGCTGAACATGAATCTCGAGTGACGGTGAAAAAATCAGGATATCGTCAAGGTAAACGAAAACAAAAATGTTCAGCATGTCTCTCAGTACATCATTAACTAATGCCTGAAAGACAGCTGGAGCATTAGCGAGACCGAACGGCAGAACCCGGTATTCAAAATGCCCTAACGGAGTGTTAAACGCCGTTTTCCACTCGTCCCCCTCTCTGATGCGTACGAGATGGTAAGCGTTACGAAGGTCCAACTTAGTAAAGAACCTGGCTCCCTGCAAAATCTCGAAGGCTGACGACATAAGGGGAAGCGGATAACGATTCTTAACCGTTATGTCATTCAGCCCTCGATAATCCACGCAGGGGCGCAGAGTACCGTCCTTCTTCTTAACAAAGAAAAATCCCGCTCCGGCGGGAGAGGAAGAAGGCACCACGGTACCGGCGTTGAGAGAAACAGACAGATAATCCTCGAGAGCCTTACGTTCGGGAGCCGACAGAGAGTATAGTCTACCCCGAGGGGGAGTGGTCCCCGGAAGGAGATCAATACAACAATCATACGACCGGTGAGGAGGAAGGGAGCTGGCTCTGGACCGACTGAAGACCGTGCGCAGATCATGATATTCCTCCGGCACTCCTGTCAAATCACCAGGTTCCTCCTGAGTAGAGGGGACAGAAGACACAGGAGGGATAGCAGACATTAAACACTTCACATGACAAGAAACGTTCCAGGATAGGATAGAATTACTAGACCAATCAATAGAAGGATTATGACATACTAGCCAGGGATGACCCAAAACAACAGGTGTAAAAGGTGAACGAAAAATCAAAAAGGAAATGGTCTCACTGTGGTTACCAGATACTGTGAGGGTTAAAGGTAGTGTCTCACATCTGATACTGGGAAGAAGACTACCATCTAAGGCGAACATGGGCGTGGGCTTCCCTAACTGTCTGAGAGGAATGTCATGTTTCCGAGCCCATGCTTCGTCCATAAAACAACCCTCAGCCCCAGAGTCTATCAAGGCACTGCAGGAAGCAGCTGAACCGGTCCAGCGTAGATGGACCGACAAGGTAGTACAGGATCTTGATGGAGAGACAGGAGTAGTAGCGCTCACCAGTAGCCCTCCGCTTACTGATGAGCTCTGGCTTTTACTGGACATGACATGACAAAATGTCCCGCAGAACCGCAATAGAGGCAAAGGCGGTTGGTGATTCTCCGTTCCCTCTCCTTAGTCGAGATGCGAATACCTCCCAGCTGCATGGGCTCAGTCTCTGAGCCGGTGGGAGGAGATGGTTGAGATGCGGAGAGGGGAAACACCGTTAACGCGAGCTCTCTTCCACGAGCTCGGTGACGAAGATCTACCCGTCGTTCTATGCGGATGGCGAGTGCAATCAAAGAGTCCACGCTGGAGGGAACCTCCCGGGAGAGAATCTCATCCTTAACCTCAGCGTGGAGTCCCTCCAGAAAACGAGCGAGCAACGCCGGCTCGTTCCAGTCACTGGATGCAGCAAGAGTGCGAAACTCTATAGAGTAATCCGTTATGGATCGATCACCTTGACATAGGGAAGCCAGGGCCCTGGAAGCCTCTTTCCCAAAAACTGAACGATCAAAAACCCGTATCATCTCCTCTTTAAAGTTCTGATAAACGTTAGAACACTCAGCCCTTGCCTCCCAGATAGCTGTGCCCCACTCCCGAGCCCGACCAGTAAGGAGTGATATGACGTAAGCGATCCGAGCTCTCTCTCTTGAGTATGTGTTGGGCTGGAGAGAGAACACAATATCACACTGGGTGAGAAAGGAGCGACACTCAGTGGGCTGCCCAGAGTAACATGGTGGGTTATTAACCCTAGGTTCCGGAGACTCGGAAGACCAGGAAGTAGCTGGTGGCACGAGACGAAGACTCTGAAACTGTCCTGAGAGATCGGAGACCTGAGCGGACAGGGTCTCAACGGCATGACGAGCAGCAGACAATTCCTGCTCGTGTCTGCCGAGCATTGCTCCCTGGATCTCGACGGCAGTGTTGCGAGAATCCGTAGTCGCTGGGTCCATTCTTGGTCGGATTCTTCTGTTGTGCTGCAGAATGAGGACCCAAAAGCGACGTAATAGTAACAGAGTCTTTATTCCAGAATAAAACAAATAATGATTCTCCTGGATACTATCCTCTCGTCAACAGAGAGGAACGACTGGAGACGCGACCACAGACTGCAGGTCGCTTCAGGAAGGCACTGGCCGTAGCTGACATTGACACCTGCTCACACGCAGCATCTGAAGAAGGCAAAGAACACGACAGGGCGGAACAAGGACACAGGAACAGCAAACGTCAAACAAGAATCCGACAAGGACAGAAGCGGAAAACAGAGGGAGAAATAGGGACTCTAATCAGAGGGCAAAATAGGGGACAGGTGTGAAAGAGTAAATGAGGTCGTTAGGAGAATGAGAAACAGCTGGGAGCAGGAACGGAACGATAGAGAGAGAGAAAGAGGGAAAGAACCTAATAAGACCAGCAGAGGGAAGCACAGGGACAAGACATGATGAAAGACAAAACATGACACATACAGACGTTTCAAAACAATAAAGACATTACAAATGTCATAATATATATATACAGTGTTGTAACAATGTACAAATGGTTAAAGCACACAAGTTAAAATAAATAAGCATAAATATGGGTTGTATTTACAATGGTGTTTGTTCTTCACTGGTTGCCCTCTCTCTCTCTCTCTCTCTCTCTCTCTCTCTCTCTCTCTCTCTCTCTCTTTACAGACAGGATTTTGATGCATTCTCTTCAGATGCTACCATCCATCCCTTAGCATTTACACAAGCATACTTGACCTTGAAGAATAAGCAGCCAGGAAAAAGGCCCTAAACCTTTTTGATGTGCAACCATTGTGCTGATTAAACTCAGCAGTTTATGTTTACGATGCTATTAAAAGGTGTTCTTGTTTGCTTAATTTGGTAAACGTGTGGCACTAGCATTGCGAAGGTCATATGTACGTTTCCCACAGGGATCACAAACTTACGGCTCTATTCAATCTGTACTACGGATTGCGCGATATACATTTTTATGATACGAATTGACATATGCAGCGTTACCATGAATGCAGTCTGCTAATGCGGTAACATTGCCTTTTAATTTCAATCTAGCTGTAGCATTTGGACTTCCACGATACGGATTGAATACAGACATTACTAAGAATGTATGCAGTCAAGTAAAAGACTCTGACTAAGTGACATAACTTATGTTGTCGTACTACCTCCCAGCTGGAATTGTCCCTCTATGTAAACTGCTTGAGGGGAGTTATGGTATGCACTAATAACATATTCTATGTTGTAGCTATGGAGCTAGTTCTGAGCTATGGTTGTAACCGGAGAAATGAATAACATTTACATTTTATTCATTTAACAGACACTCTTATCCAGAGTGACTTACAGGACCAACTAGGGTTAAGTGCCTTGCTCAAGGGCACAGACAGATTTTTCACCTAGTTGGCTCGGGGTTTCGAAAACAGCGACCTTTCAGTTACTGGCCCAACGGTCTTTAACCGCTAGGCTACCTGCCGCCAGACATCAGGTCTGCATCTAAATTAGCACCATATTCCATATAAAGTGCACTACCCCATCAGAAGTAGTACAATATATAGGGAATAGGGTGCCATTTGGGACACAGCCCAGTTCTGTCAAGAGCCCATTAGGTGTTCTGATACAATATTGTGTGACAGGGTCAGTAATGGACAGTTAACCTATAGACCCACATAACTCACTGTCCTGAGAGGCAGAGGATAGAGGTCACTGTTGGGTCTGGTGAGTCAGTGAGTGAGTCAGTGAGTGAGTGAGTGAGTGAGTGAGTGAGTGAGTGAGTGAGTGAGTGAGTGAGTGAGTGAGTGAGTGAGTGAGTGAGTGAGTGAGTGAGTGAGTGAGTGAGTGAGTGAGTGAGTGAGTGAGTGAGTGAGTGAGTGAGTGAGTGAGTGAGGGAGGGAGGGAGGAGGAATTGAAAAGACAACGTCCAGAGACCACACCATAGGAGCACAGTGTACTGTATGTCTTCTGTTACGTAACTCTACTCCCAGTGTAGGACTAACATTCATTCACCAGATGAATAGAGCAGTGAGTTTCTGTCTCTCTCCTGGCTCAACCTGAGACAGTGAATATATTAAACCACTACTCATTGTTCTATTTGGTCTACAAACACATGCACGCGCACACATCCACTATACAATTCTGCATTGTCACCTGGCATAATCGGTAGAACATTCATGTACTGTATATATCCCCATGTATTTTGTTGGGTAGTACTATACTTATCTTTGAGAAGGTTTGAATAGGATATACATGAAAGGCGTGAACATGTTCACATGTTCATTCGCAAGACATGTTTCCGTTGGGGCAGTTAAGCAAAATCAATAATACAAATAAAAAAAGCTTTCTGCCGTGCCAGAAGAGTCCTATGGGAGAGTCCTATGGGAGAGTCCTATTCGAAGAGTCCTATCGAAGAGTCCTATCGAAGAGTCCTAACTGGGATACTAGGTTGAGCTCGGATACCACTGAGTGTCCAGAGGCAGACACAGTGAAAAGAGGCAGACTGGTGTTTGAAATGCCATTGTCCCATCCATGTCCCTGGGCCAGTAGTGTGGAGAGGAGGTAGAGGGACTGCACATGCTCGTTTTCTATGTGTCTCTCTCTGTCTCTTTGTATCTATTTTGACACTCTCCTCCACTACTTGTGTCATGTTCCTGCTATATCAAGCCTTGGGAGCTGGTCTCTGGGTCTCAGGCTGTGACACACACACACACACACACACACACACCCACCATCCATCCGAAGATCCTCCCCTCTCTCCGTCACTGTATCCCTCTCCAGAATACTTCAACAGGCAACGAGTGGCAAAGACGCCTATAATGGCTCCACTTTCATCTCCCTGTCATATTATTCTGTCGTTCCTGTCGTTCCTCCTTCATACCCTGCTCTCTGTAAAACGATCGATATGATCTATAAGCGACATATACGAGGATAAAGGTTATTAACTACACACAGGGCTAATCTGGAGACGGATAAAACGGACCCCTCGGTATTGAAACCGACCTGAATCCCTAGGAGGTAGAAATTGCCCTGGATAAAATCAATTTGTAGCTGGTATATTTTGATATGGCTGTATTGATTTTTCAGTAGGGTCTGTGTAGGAGACTTTGTAGAATGAAGGAACACTCATGGGTTTGCTGGGACTGTGTAGTGTGCATCTCAGTCCCTCTGTGGCACCTTTCAATCAGGCTTCAGTTATCCTTAGTCATCCTTAGGCATATGAAACAGGAAACACACTCAAGTTCACGTTAAAACACACTAAGATGAAGCAGTAAGACTTACTAGATCGTTCTGTCTTTTTCTGTATATTTTCTGTCTCTGTCTTTGTCTCTCTCTCTCTCTATCCACTAGTATCTGTCTTCATATAATCCTCCCCTCTCCCCCCAACAATTTATTGTCCCTAACTGTACCTACCTGTCCCTATCTGTCTCTCCAGAAGCAGATGATTGGAGTGAATTATATGTCTCCCCCAGCACAGTGACAAGAGTTAAACACTGCCACTTTGTTTGACATTTCCAAAGTGCAGCTACGCTATGCTTTCCATTTCAGACGAATTAAAGCTATTTTCATGCTTAAGCAAACATTTTTCTTCTGCTTCTCTTTTTTTATTATTTTGAGTCACCATGAACACAACAGTTACTGTAGATAGCGGCTGAGGCAAGTTGAGCTGGGCTCAGTGCATTCACATGGTAATTGCTGCCTGTTGAGTTTTCACAACAATATCCACCTCAATAAGAGAAATAACACAGATGAACATGTCAGTTTACACATTTTCTATTTTTTAAAAAGTATCCCGGTCTGTTTTCCTATAGTTTTGTTCAGTCGGCGTTGCTCATCCATTTATTTTTTACTGCTTGTACGCTGCCATTACTCTCCGTCCAAAATAAAAAGCATCAAATATCTTCTCCCATCTGCCAGACATCCTTCTCTCTCTCTCTCCCTACACGGTTAGCTGACACACACACACGCTGCTCGCACACGACGCAAAGACTGGATCCACTACTCACTCACAGTCCATCTGTTATTTCTCTCTTTTTCACGTTTTCACATGTTCTCATTCTCTCTCTCGCTCTCGTCTCTTGTCTCTCTTGTTTCTCTTTCTCTCTGTATATCTCATCAATGTTAGTTAAACTGGCACATGCACTATATACAAGCCTACATGTGTATTATTGTACTGTACTCACACACACACACACACACACACACACACACACACACACACACACACACACACACACACACACACACACACACACACACACACACACACACACACACACACACACACACACACACACACACACACACACAGAACATTGTGTTCTATCTGCTCTTCATCGCCCTGCATTTTATCAAGGGGAAAATCTTAATGATCATACATTAACTTCAACGAGCTCTGCTCAGTGTTTCGTGAAAGCATCATGGATCATGAAATGGTGAACAGGAGGGATGGAGGGATAGAGGTATAGATGGATGGATGGATGGGACAAGGTGAAAATAAAGGATGAGAGAAATCCGTGACAGTCTCTCCTTGAAGGACTAAGAAGGAGAATCAGTGTATTTGGACAGCAGATCCCTGCCTGGCCCCTGTCTATCTGAGAAACACCCACAGGAGAGATGAAGGGATGGATGGAGGGAGGGATAGATAGATGGATAGACAGGACAAGGTGAAAATAAAGGACAAGTGGACTCAGTCTTGTCCTGAAGAGTCTTTGGACAGCCTCTCCCCAGACTGGCCTCTGTCTTTATGAGAAACCCCCACAGGAAGAGAGCTGAGATTAGTTTGTGTCCAAGGCTACATCCCAAAATGGCACCATCTTCCCTTTATAGTGCACTGCTTTTGACTAGAACACTGTGTCTCTGGCATTCTGTTCCACTCTCCACCTCTCCCCTCTCTCTACCTCTCTCCTCTCTCTACCTCTCCCCTCTCTCTACCTCTATTTCTCTCTACTCTCCACCTCTCTCCGCTCTCCACCTCTCTCCTCTCTCTACCTCACATCTCTCAACCTCTCTTTCGCTATACTCTCCACCTCTCTCCTCTCTCCACCTCTCTCCTCTCTCCACCTCTCCTTTCTCCTTTCTCCACCTCTCTACTTCTCATCTCTCTACATCTCTCTACTCTCCACCTCTCTCCTCTCTCTACCTCTCCACCTCTCCTCTCTCCACCTCTCCTCTCTCCATCTCTCTTCTCGCCACCTTTCCTCTCTCCACCTCTATCTATATTCACCTCTCTATCTCTCTCTCTCTCTCTCCACCTCTTTCTCCACCTCTTTCCTCTCTCCACTTCTCTCTCTCCAATCTCCACCTCTCCAATCTCCACCTCTCTCCTCTCCTCTCTATCTCTCTCTCTCTCTCTCCACCTCTTTCCTCTCTCCACTTCTCTCTCTCCAATCTCCACCTCTCCAATCTCCACCTCTCTCCTCTCCTCTCCTCTCGGCTGGCAGCTTCCAGACCTCAGGTCGCTTCCAATTGTGTGTCTAATTGATTACTTCCCATGCAATTACTCCTGTGTCATACTCAATATTTCATTGCTTGGAGGAGGGCAAAAGGGAGTTTTTTGTAAGACGATATTCATATTGTCACATTTGTGAGCTCTCTAATGCAGTTTAGGAACAGCGTGTTAACACCAGCCCATGGCCGGCATCCGAACGAATCAGTTGGACAGGCATTTGATAGCGCACGTGTAAAAGAATAAATAAATGGGTTTCATAATAAAGACATGTAATATAACTGTAAAGATGTATTACCTTTTAATAAACACAACCAGTCATGATGTTTTCATCTGATTGTCAAACAAATCACTTAAAAAGGTAGGAGACCTTTGCAGATTAGTCCAAAATAATTCCAGCATCTGAACAGTGCACTCTGCACCCGCCAATGTTCCTTCAATTCACAAGTGGCTGAAGCTAACTCACCTGAGAAAGCATCCGAGTGAGCGAAACAGCACCCCTCTGTCTTACTAAACAGATGTAGGATCTTAATTTGATCACTCTTTTGTTGCTGAGAATTTGTGTAGGTTCTTGAGTTCTACAAACTTGTAGGGTATTTGAGGTTTCAAAAGACTTCTAAAGTTTGTATTTTCCACTTTAAAATGTCAGACTTGTTTTGCCCTAATAAAAAATGTGTCAACCCCTACAAAAAGGTTTCATTAAAGACATTGCATATTGACATGCAATACTCTTTTTGGCCAGACAGCATCAGATACATCAGATACATGGAACATAGTGAGACAGAGGGGCACTGCTTCGCTCGCTTGGATGCTTTATTTGAGATTAATGTGTATTTCTGTCTGCGTGTGTCTTGCTCAATTAAATGATCAGTATTTAAATATTTTCTTTGGATGGGCAAGGAGGTACGGTAGCGTGAGCCAGCCCCCCAAGGCCCGCCCACAACGCTGGACCTCTCCAGTCAACACAAATGTGGAGTGGTTTAACCCCTAGGTCTTAGGCAAGGAGCAAAGAGCCATTGTCTATAAGGTGACGATACTCAATGACAGTAGGTTTTTCTTTCTTGTGGTGGACATGAAATGAATAGCATGGCTGTGGTTGATATGATTAGCCATTGGGGCATACAGTACATTGACAGTGTGTAGGTTCTTGAGTTCTTCAATTTAAAGTAATAATAAATGGTTGTGTCCCAATCTCTCCTTTTCTTCCGAAGTGTGCACTTGTTCACTTCCCCTCATGAATTTTAAAAAAAATTATTGGGGTATGGAAACTCCCTCTAGCGCATGCCTACACCAATCCAATTATTTTGAATTTGTGGGGAGTAGTGAACAAGTGGACACGTCAGTAGGAAGGAAAGATTTGGACGCAACAATTGTTTGGAAGAACATGGATTTTTCTCCAAGACAGCAGACTGAAAGAATATGCATTGACACTGACACGCTTCTCACAATTGAGCATCTTGTAGACTAATAACCCATCTGACAATAAGGGCTCCAACAACACTTTATGCTTTAGTTTCTCCTGCTGTATTTTGCTGACTGGATCCACTTCTCTCATTAATGATCCTATGTGGGAATTGCATAAGCAGGAAATTGGAGAGTTTTATGAAATATTAATGTCCGACAACATAAAGGCTGCATTCTAAATGGAACCCTTCTGCCTATAGGACACTTATTTTGACCGGATCCATCTGGGCCCTAGTCAAAGGTAGTGCACTATATAGGGATAGCCATTTGAGACACAAATAATGTTAAATCGTCAGCTTCAGAGGGAGCTGACCCACCAGCCCTCAACAGAAAAAGTCAAATTGAAAATAATGAAATGTGAGTTTAGTAAAGAACAAATCTGTTTCCATCTTGACGTAAATGGGATAGTTAATTCTAAGTAAATTGGGCATTTAGGTAAAGTTTCTGCTTGAAACTCCCAGGTGGGGAAGCGGTCTTGCTCCTACTGCAACTAGTTCTAATATAATAAAACTGATATCTGAAACTACAGTACACTTCATAGAAACACCACCTCTCTTCAGTAGCATTTCTCTTTAAGTTTCTCTTCACTATCTGAAAGACTCTGAAACACTGTCTGAAACTTTCTCAGCTACCCTAAACATAAGAATAAGTACAAAAGGAAGCATATGTCACGTTCCTGACCGGTTTTCTGTTATTTTGTATGTGTTTGACGGTCAGGGCGTGAGTTTGGGTGGGTAGTCTATGTTGTGTGTTTCTATGTTTGTTAAGGGTGACCTGATATGGCTCTCAATTAGAGGCAGGTGGTTTTCATTTCCTCTGATTGAGAGCCATATTAAGGTAGGTGTTTTCACACTGTTTGTTTGTGGGTGGTTGTCTCCTGTGTCTGTGTCTATGTATGTTGCGCCACACGGGACTGTTTTCGGTTTGTTTGTTCGTTTGTTCGGTTTATGTAGTCTGTTCCTGTTTCATGCGTTCTTCGTGTCATGTAAGTTCTTATGTTCAGGTGCGTCTACGTCGTTTGTTGTTTTGTAGTTTGTTAAAGTGTTTTCGTGTTTTTTCGTCTTGAATTTAATAAATCATGTCATCTCAAGAAGCTGCATTTTGGTTCAATCCTTGCTCCTCCTCTTCGGATGAAGAGGAGGAGGAAAGCCGTTACAGCATAATAATAAAATCCATGTAGCTTTTTCCTATTGCCTCTTCTTAGAGAACAAACAAGACACAAAGAACAAAATGAAAAATTAATAAAACGTTTCCAGGACCTTCTTTATTTAACATCAAACTTTTGATAGCATGTTTAGGGTAAATCTGTTGGGTAATTACACTGAGATCAAATGGAGAGCACTAGAATTAATGCTAATACTGTATAGCGTTAGTTAGCTCGCTAGCCCCAGCCCAGCACTGCCTGGGCCCCATGGTGGAACCAGAGCCATGAATAATGGATTGGGTGTCATCATTAAGAAACTGAATGATTAAAACATATCTCCCAGCTTCAAGCGGCACTGTCCTTACTTAAAAAAGCCCTATGATATAGGCTAGTACAGTCCCTCTTGTTACAACTACGTTATATATTTAGATATAGAACTGTGATTTTGCGACTATGTCATAGATTTGGAGGGGGTTGTATAGCAAATCACCACAAACATGCTATGGCATTAATAGTGAGGGCTCCATGCTCCACCTTTTACTGCAGTGGGCTAAATCAGGGTCACACTTCTTGGTAGTCTTAAACAAATCTACTTTGAAACAAAAGTATACACCTCACACACATGGTTATGGACTTAAAAAAAGAAGACACCTGTACCATGTCAGATATAGAGTTGACATTTATTCAATTTTGAGTTTGAATCCCAATACTATACTTTATATACATCACAGAAGACTGTAATATAACAAATGTGTCCCCCCCCCCCAAAAAAAGTATGTTATTAATGATGAACAAACTCAATATACTTTAAAATGACTAAAACCAGATGGAAACAGTGTAGAAATGACAATGGACCTACATTCATACAGTTTCTTGACTGTCCAGCTCACTAATAATCACCCAAATTAAAGCTAAGTCAGGGAGCATAGAAAATTCCCAAAACGATGGATAGACAACTTTTTTTTTAGCACATTTTGACGGCGAGGAATCATAACCAATTTTCAGTGCGGCCCCCGGACCTCTTTGAAGACCGAATGCAGCCCCCAGGGCAAAATGAGTTTGACACCCCTGCCCTGCATTCCTATCTGGCTCTATTAGTATTCAGTTGCTGATAATGAAGTCATGCGAGAGGTCCGCAGGGAACCATCATCACTACCTCTGACTGATCTGGGACCTGTTAGGACCTGTTAGGACCTGTTAGGTGGAGGGCAGATGAGAAGATGAAAGAGGGGGGCTCCTCTGACTTTTCCACCCGTAACCCATAAGTAAGCCTTGTGTGTGCGTATGTACATGTGTACATGTGTAGGCTATGTAAATTGAGAATTAAATGAAAGAGAGCAGGCTAGGAAACTAGAGCACTGTGCAGTGCTGTGCTGTGTTGTGCTGTGCTGTGTTGTGTTGTGCTGTGCTGTGTTGTGCTGTGCTGTGCTGTGTTGTGTTGTGCTGTGCTGTGCTGTGCTGTGCTGTGTTGTGCTGTGCTGTGCTGTGTTGTGCTGTGCTGTGCTGTGCTGTGTTGTGCTGTGCTGTGCTGTGTTGTGCTGTGCTGTGCTGTGCTGTGTTGTGTTGTTCTGAGCTGTGCTGTGTTGTGCTGAGCTGTGTTGTGCTGAGCTGTGTTGTGCTGTGCTGTGTTGTGTTGTGCTGTGCTGTGCTGTGCTGTGCAGTGCTGTGCTCTTCACACACCAGGGTCTGAATAGTTCACAGCCCCAGCTTAAAGGGACTGAGGGGGCCAGCCTAAATGGACTAACTGATGAGCCCTAGTACTGTACCCTACTGCACCTCATTCACTTTCATCTGAGGATCACTAGAACATAGACAGAGGGCTGAGTAACCTTGTGCACCTTCAGGGATTATTTTTGCATGGATCAGATGAACCAGCCCAAAACAGAATTTTTCATTAAAAGTTAATATGAGTATGCAAGGAATTTGAATGTCAATTAATCATCAAAACACATTATAGTCCTCCCTCCGGCTATGTTTTAGTTAGCTCTAAACCAAGCCAGTCCGTCACATTCTCAGCCTGGAGGACTATGGGTAAAACCAACATAAACAAAAAACTGACCTGACAACAAGAGACCTATGTTGCAGTGTCCACACTAACATACCATTTAGAATGTACTGAGCATGCATGTTAAGTGGTACACTAGTGTGGATATTGGAAAGTAGCCCAGTGTCATCCATTTTCACCATCAGGATTGTCTGCCCATATGGATGAAGTATCCTAATTTAAACCCCCTGTTGCAGGAGAACTTCCCTTCAATGCAGGAAATGTAGAGTGTGTTTGAGGTTTAAAAAGCCTTCTGAAGTTTGTAATTTCCACTTGGAAATTTCGGACATGATTTTCCCTTACTACAAAAATATTAACTTCTACAAAAGTGTAAATTAATTATAATCCACATAACGATTCACATTTCCTGTTGCTGTAGGATTGTTTTTCTGCTGTAGCAAACTTGCTCAAATTAAGATCCTACATCTGTACCATTCCCCTAAAGCTTCTGTTCTACCTGCTTTCTCAAACAGGGTGGAGAATATAATTGAAGGCCTCCTCCTTTCACGTCCTCGTCCTTGTCCTCATCCTCCTCCTCCTCTTCCTCCTCCTCCCTCATTCTCCCTCTTTCTCACCATACCCACAATGTTATATATCTCTAATGGGAACACATCTCTCTCTCCCCAGACACTGGAAGATGTTAGCTAGCTCTAATGAGAACACACCTCTTTCTCCCCAGACACTGGAAGATGTTAGCTAGCCCTAATGAGAACACACCTCTCTCTCCCCAGACACTGGAAGATGTTAGCTAGCCCTAATGAGAACACACCTCTCTCTCCCCAGACACTGGAAGATGTTAGCTAGCCCTAATGAGAACACACCTCTCTCTCCCCAGACACTGGAAGATGTTAGCTCGCCCTAATGGGAACACATTTCATCATCGGAGCACATGGAAATGTTAATGAAACACTTTAGGGTTAAGCCAATTATTTCCGTTCCTGCCAATCACAGACCTCTCATTTCTGAAATGTCAGTGGTGCCGTGGAGCAGGGGGGAAAGGGAGAGGGCAAGTGAGGAGGAGCAGGAGTGGGGATATGATGGAATAATTAGGTTTTCTTGGTCAGGGAGGAAAGAGATGGAGAGAGGAGATAAGAAAGAGAAGAAATGGAGGGATGTGAGAGTGAGGAGAGAGAAGAGAGGGATACGTGGAGAGAGAGTCTGTGTGTGCATGGCAGTGTGTGTGTGTGTGTGTGACGAGAGAAGAAGTATAAAAGAGGATAGACACAAAGGGTTCATGGTCCAACAGGGAAAGGTACTCATTGGGATGAGGAGCTTACATATGACCCCTGTATCAAAGGCCTTTTGTGGTATATCAGTGATTCTGTGAGAGACTGTATGTGTGTTTGTGTGAAATGTGCGTGTATGAATGTGTCACTAAAGTGGATGTTTGTGTGTGAGAGTGTTTGTGTATACTACCGGTGAAAGGTTTTACAACACCTACTCATTCAAGGCTTTTTCTTTATTTTTTACTATTTTCTACATTGTAGAAAAGTTTTAGAACAGCTACTCATTCAGGGGTTTTTATTTATTTTTACTATTTTAGAATAATAGTGAAGACATCAAAACTATGAAATAACACATATGGGATCATGTAGTATCCAAAAAAAGTGTTAAACAAAATAAAATTAAACAAATCAAAATATATTTTATATTTGAGATTCTTCAAATAGCAACCCTTTGCCTTGATGACAGCTTTGCACACTCTTGGCACTCTCTCAACCAGCTTCACCTGGAATGTGTTTCCAACAGTCTTGAAGGAGTTCCCACATATGCCATGCACTTGTTGGCTGCTTTTTGTTATGCTGGTGAATGAGGACCCAAAAGCGACGTAATAGAAACAGAGTCTTTATTCCAGTCTTAAACAAACAATGATTCTCCTGGATATTATCAAAGGTAAATCCAAAACAGGAAACTGAAATCCTCTCGTCAGAAGAGAGGAACGACTGGAGACGCGACCACAGACTGCAGGTCGCTTCAGGAAGGCACAGGCCGTAGCTGACATAGACACCTGCTCACACGCAGCATCTGAAGAAGGCAAAAACACGACAGGGCGGAACAAGGACACAGAACAGCAAACATCAAACAAGAATCCGACAAGGACAGAAGCGGAAGACAGAGGGAGAAATAGGGACTCTAATCAGAGGGTAAAATAGGGGACAGGTGTGAAAGAGTAAATGAGGTAGTTAGGAGAATGGGAAACAGCTGGGAGCAGGAACGGAACGATAGAGAGAGAGAGCGAGAGAGGGAGAGAGGGAGGGGGAGAGAGAGGGATAGAAAGAGGGAAAGAACCTAATAAGACCAGCAGAGGGAAGCACAGGGACAAGACATGATGATCAATGACAAAACATGACAGTACCCCCCCACTCACCGAGCGCCTCCTGGCGCACTCGAGGAGGAACCCTGGCGGCAACGGAGGAAATCATCAATCAACGAACGGTCCAGCACGTCCCGAGATGGAACCCAACTCCTCTCCTCAGGACCGTAACCCTCCCAATCCACTAAGTACTGGTGACCACGTCCCCGAGAACGCATGTCCATGATCTTCCGTACCTTGTAAATAGGTGCGCCCTCGACAAGGACGGGGGGGGGGGAGGGAAGACGAACGGGGGCGCGAAGAAAAGGCTTGACACAGGAGACATGGAAGACAGGGTGGACGCGACGAAGATGTCGCGGAAGAAGCAGTCGCACAGCGACAGGATTGACGACCTGAGAGACACGGAACGGACCAATGAACCGCGGAGTCAACTTGCGAGAAGCTGTCGTAAGGGGAAGGTTACGAGTGGAAAGCCACACTCTCTGACCGCGACAATACCTAGGGCTCTTAATCCTACGTTTGTTGGCGGCTCTCACAGTCTGCGCCCTGTAACGGCAAAGTGCAGACCTGACCCTCCTCCAGGTGCGCTCACAACGTTGGACAAAAGCCTGAGCGGAGGGAACGCTGGACTCGGCGAGCTGGGACGAGAACAGAGGAGGCTGGTACCCAAGACTACTCTGAAACGGAGATAGCCCGGTAGCAGACGAAGGAAGCGAGTTGTGAGCGTATTCTGCCCAGGGGAGCTGTTCTGCCCAAGACGCAGGGTTTCGAAAAGAAAGGCTGCGTAAAATGCGACCAATCGACTGATTGGCCCTTTCTGCTTGACCGTTAGACTGGGGATGAAACCCGGAAGAGAGACTGACGGAAGCACCAATCAAACGACAGAACTCCCTCCAAAACTGTGACGTGAATTGCGGGCCTCTGTCTGAAACGGCGTCTAACGGGAGGCCATGAATTCTGAACACATTCTCAATGATGATTTGTGCCGTCTCCTTAGCGGAAGGAAGCTTAGCGAGGGGAATGAAATGTGCCGCCTTAGAGAACCTATCGACAACCGTAAGAATCACAGTCTTCCCCGCAGACGAAGGCAGACCGGTAATAAAGTCTAAGGCGATGTGAGACCATGGTCGAGAAGGAATGGGAAGCGGTCTGAGACGACCGGCAGGAGGAGAGTTACCTGACTTAGTCTGCGCGCAGTCCGAACAAGCAGCCACGAAACGGCGCGTGTCACGCTCCTGAGTAGGCCACCAAAACCGCTGGCGAATAGAAGCAAGCGTACCCCGAACGCCGGGGTGGCCAGCTAACTTGGCAGAGTGAGCCCACTGAAGAACAGCCAGACGAGTAGAGACAGGAACGAACAGAAGGTTACTAGGACAAGCGCGCGGCGACGCAGTGTGAGTGAGTGCTTGCTTTACCTGTCTCTCAATTCCCCAGACAGTCAACCCGACAACACGCCCCTCAGGGAGAATCCCCTCGGGGTCGGTAGAAGCCACAGAAGAACTAAAGAGACGGGATAAGGCATCAGGCTTGGTGTTCTTATTTCCCGGGCGATAAGAAATCACGAACTCGAAACGAGCGAAAAACAACGCCCAACGAGCTTGACGTGCATTAAGTCGTTTGGCAGAACGGATGTACTCAAGGTTCTTATGGTCAGTCCAAACGACAAAAGGGACGGTCGCCCCCTCCAACCACTGTCGCCATTCGCCTAGGGCTAAGCGGATGGCGAGCAGTTCGCGGTTACCCACATCATAGTTGCGTTCCGATGGCGATAGGCGATGAGAAAAATAAGCGCAAGGATGGACCTTATCGTCAGACTGGAAGCGCTGGGACAGAATGGCTCCCACGCCCACCTCTGAAGCGTCAACCTCGACAATAAATTGTTTAGTGACGTCAGGAGTAACAAGGATAGGAGCGGATGTAAAACGCTTCTTGAGGAGATCAAAAGCTCCCTGGGCGGAACCGGACCACTTAAAGCACGTCTTGACAGAAGTCAGAGCTGTGAGAGGAGCAGCCACTTGACCGAAATTACGAATGAAACGCCGATAGAAATTAGCGAAACCGAGAAAGCGCTGCAACTCGACACGTGACTTAGGAACGGGCCAATCGCTGACAGCCTGGACCTTAGCGGGATCCATCTGAATGCCTTCAGCGGAAATAACAGAACCGAGAAATGTGACAGAGGAGACATGAAAGGCGCACTTCTCAGCCTTCACGTAGAGACAATTCTCTAAAAGGCGCTGGAGTACACGTCGAACGTGCTGAACATGAATCTCGAGTGACGGTGAAAAAATCAGGATATCGTCAAGGTAAACGAAAACAAAGATGTTCAGCATGTCTCTCAGTACATCATTAACTAATGCCTGAAAGACAGCTGGAGCATTAGCGAGACCGAACGGCAGAACCCGGTATTCAAAATGCCCTAACGGAGTGTTAAACGCCGTTTTCCACTCGTCCCCCTCTCTGATGCGCACGAGATGGTAAGCGTTACGAAGGTCCAACTTAGTAAAGAACCTGGCTCCCTGCAGAATCTCGAAGGCTGACGACATAAGGGGAAGCGGATAACGATTCTTAACCGTTATGTCATTCAACCCTCGATAATCCACGCAGGGGCGCAGAGTACCGTCCTTCTTCTTAACAAAAAAAAACCCCGCTCCGGCGGGAGAGGAAGAAGGCACCACGGTACCGGCGTCGAGAGAAACAGACAGATAATCCTCGAGAGCCTTACGTTCGGGAGCCGACAGAGAGTATAGTCTACCCCGAGGAGGAGTGGTCCCCGGAAGGAGATCAATACAACAATCATACGACCGGTGAGGAGGAAGAGAGTTGGCTCTGGACCGACTGAAGACCGTGCGCAGATCATGATATTCCTCCGGCACTCCTGTCAAATCACCAGGTTCCTCCTGAGAAGAGGGGACAGAAGAAACAGGAGGGATAGCAGACATTAAACACTTCACATGACAAGAAACGTTCCAGGATAGGATAGAATTACTAGACCAATTAATAGAAGGATTATGACATACTAGCCAGGGATGACCCAAAACAACAGGTGTAAAAGGTGAACGAAAAATCAAAAAGGAAATGGTCTCACTGTGGTTACCAGATACTGTGAGGGTTAAAGGTAGTGTCTCACATCTGATACTGGGGAGAAGACTACCATCTAAGGCGAACATGGGCGTGGGCTTCCCTAACTGTCTGAGAGGAATGTCATGTTTCCGAGCCCATGCTTCGTCCATAAAACAACCCTCAGCCCCAGAGTCTATCAAGGCACTGCAGGAAGCAGCCGAACCGGTCCAGCGTAGATGGACCGACAAGGTAGTACAGGATCTTGATGGAGAGACCTGAGTAGTAGCGCTCACCAGTAGCCCTCCGCTTACTGATGAGCTCTGGCCTTTTACTGGACATGACATGACAAAATGTCCAGCAGAACCGCAATAGAGGCAAAGGCGGTTGGTGATTCTCCGTTCCCTCTCCTTAGTCGAGATGCGAATACCTCCCAGCTGCATGGGCTCAGTCTCTGAGCCGGTGGGAGGAGATGGTTGAGATGCGGAGAGGGGGAACACCGTTAACGCGAGCTCTCTTCCACGAGCTCGGTGACGAAGATCTACCCGTCGTTCTATGCGGATGGCGAGTGCAATCAAAGAGTCCACGCTGGAAGGAACCTCCCGGGAGAGAATCTCATCCTTAACCTCAGCGTGGAGTCCCTCCAGAAAACGAGCGAGCAACGCCGGCTCGTTCCAGTCACTGGAGGCAGCAAGAGTGCGAAACTCTATAGAGTAATCCGTTATGGATCGATCACCTTGACATAGGGAAGCCAGGGCCCTGGAAGCCTCCTTCCCAAAAACTGAACGATCAAAAACCCGTATCATCGCCTCTTTAAAGTTCTGATAATCGTTAGAACACTCAGCCCTTGCCTCCCAGATAGCTGTGCCCCACTCCCGAGCCCGACCAGTAAGGAGTGATATGACGTAAGCGATCCGAGCTCTCTCTCTTGAGTATGTGTTGGGCTGGAGAGAGAACACAATATCACACTGGGTGAGAAAGGAGCGACACTCAGTGGGTTGCCCAGAGTAACATGGTGGGTTATTAACCCTAGGTTCCGGAGACTCGGAAGACCAGGAAGTAGCTGGTGGCACGAGACGAAGACTCTGAAACTGTCCTGAGAGGTCGGAGACCTGAGCGGCCAGGGTCTCAACGGCATGACGAGCAGCAGACAATTCCTGCTCGTGTCTGCCGAGCATTGCTCCCTGGAACTCGACGGCAGTGTTGCGAGAATCCGTAGTCGCTGGGTCCATTCTTGGTCGGATTCTTCTGTTATGCTGGTGAATGAGGACCCAAAAGCGACGTAATAGAAACAGAGTCTTTATTCCAGTCTTAAACAAACAATGATTCTCCTGGATATTATCAAAGGTAAATCCAAAACAGGAAACTGAAATCCTCTCGTCAGAAGAGAGGAACGACTGGAGACGCGACCACAGACTGCAGGTCGCTTCAGGAAGGCACAGGCCGTAGCTGACATAGACACCTGCTCACACGCAGCATCTGAAGAAGGCAAAAACACGACAGGGCGGAACAAGGACACAGAACAGCAAACATCAAACAAGAATCCGACAAGGACAGAAGCGGAAGACAGAGGGAGAAATAGGGACTCTAATCAGAGGGTAAAATAGGGGACAGGTGTGAAAGAGTAAATGAGGTAGTTAGGAGAATGGGAAACAGCTGGGAGCAGGAACGGAACGATAGAGAGAGAGAGCGAGAGAGGGAGAGAGGGAGGGGGAGAGAGAGGGATAGAAAGAGGGAAAGAACCTAATAAGACCAGCAGAGGGAAGCACAGGGACAAGACATGATGATCAATGACAAAACATGACACTTTTCTTTTACTCTGTGGTCCAACTCATCATCAATGCAAAGGGTGGCTATTTGAAGAATCTCAAATATAAAATACATTTTATTTTGTTTAACACTTTTTTTGGATACTACATGATCCCATATGTGTTATTTCATAGTTTTGATGTCTTCACTATTATTCTAAAATAGTAAAAATAAATAAAAAACCCTGAATGAGTAGCTGTTCTAAAACTTTTGACCGGTAGTGTATATTGTAAATGTGTACTAAGTTACAACAATCACAACAGTACTGGCAGGAGCCTGAGTGTCACAACTGACTCAAACAGCATACCACTACCACTATCCTTCTACCACTCATTCTACCTCTATCCTTCTACCACTGTCCTTCTACCACTATACTTCTACCACTATCATTCTACCACAGTCCTTCTACCACTATCCTTCTACCACTGTCCTTCTACAACTACCCGTCTACCACTATCATTCTACCACTGTCCTTCTACAACTATCCTTCTACCACTATACTTATACCACTATCCTTCTACCACAATCCTTCTACCACTATACTTCTACCACAATCATTCTACCACTATCATTCTACCACTGTCCTTCTACCACTATCCTTCTACCACTATCCTTCTACCACTAGCATTCTACCACTGTCCTTCTACCACTATCCTTCTACCAATATCATTCTACCACTATACTTCTACCACTATCCTTCTACCACTATCCTTCTACAACTATCCTTCTACCACTATCCTTCTACCACTATCCTTCTACAACTATCCTTCTACCACTATCCTTCTACCACTGTCCTTCTACCACTGTCCTTCTACAACTATCCTTCTACCACTATCCTTCTACAACTATCCTTCTACAACTATCCTTCTACCACTGTCCTTCTACCACTATCCTTCTACCACTATCATTCTACCACTGTCCTTCTACCACTATCCTTCTACCAATATCCTTCTACCAATATCCTTCTACCACTATACTTCTACCACTATCCTTCTACCACTATCCTTCTACAACTATCCTTCTACAACTATCATTCTACCACTGTCCTTCTACCACTGTCCTTCTACAACTATCCTTCTACCACTATCCTTCTACAACTATCCTTCTACAACTATCCTTCTACCACTATCCTTCTACCACTATCCTTCTACCACTGTCCTTCTACCACTATCCTTCTACCACTATCCTTCTACCACTATCCTTCTACCACTGTCCTTCTACAACTATCCTTCTACCACTATCCTTCTCAGCCCAGCACACTGTGAGAAACTAGAACAGTGTGGCCCTATGAGCCAGCTAGCTTCTCATCCCTTTCTCCCCCTCACATCATCACAGCTTTTCATTCATATTAATGCATTTATTTACTTGCCAGGCTAGCTGGGCCTTAGAGAAGTTGAGCAGATTGAGCAGACAGGCAGTGACAGGGGCAGGGGCTGAGACTGGTGTTGGGAAAGGGGCTAGGACAGGGGCTGGGGCTGGGTCAGTGACAGGGACATGGGCTGGGACAATGATTGGTGTTTAGCCTGTCTAAGGTCCTGTCACAAGCTCCTCTGATTGGCCATTAAGGCTGTCAATCAGGTACCGGGTCACAGTCAGGTCTGATTGGAAAAGCAGCAACAGCTCTAAACAAAAACAAAGTGCCTCTGAGCAGGGCAGGCATTGTGGGCGGGCCTTAGGGGGCCTGGCCTGCCCTACCGTACCTCCTTTCCCATCCAAATAAATATACAAATGTTGATCATTTATCTGACAGAGACACGTGCCAACAGAAAGATGCATGAATTGCAGTTAAATCATCAGAGCGAGCAAAACAGCGTCCCTCCTGTCTCAGTATGTGTAGACCATGTATCGGATGCTGTCTGGACCAAAAGAGTATGGCATGTCATACTATTTCTGTCTAGACAGCATCCAATACATGGGCTACATTTAGAGGGGCATTTCTTCACTCTCTTGGAGGCTTTCTCTGATGATATAAACTATACAGTATAAATACAGCACACAGCCATGCAATTTCCATAGACAAAACTGACAGTAGAATGGCCTTCCTGAAGAGCTCACTGACTTTCAACGTGGCACCATCATAGTTTGGTGCCGGAGGAATCATGGTTTGGGGCTGTTTTTCATGGTTCGGGCTAGGCCCCTTAGTTTCAGTGAAGGGAAATCTTACAGCTACAGCCTATAATTACATTCTAGACAATTCTGTGATTCCAACTTTGTTGCAACATTGTGGGGTAGGCCCTTTCCTGTTTCAGCATGACAATGCCCCGTGCACAAAGTGAGGTCCATACAAAATGGTTTCTCAAGATTGGTGTGGAAGAACTTGACTGGCCTGCACAGAGCCCTGACCTCAACCCCATTGAACACATTTGCCTGACCTCACTAATGCTCTTGAGGCTGAATGGAATCAAGTCCCTGCAGCAAGGTTCCAGCATCTAGTGGAAAGCCTTCCCAGAAGAGTGGAGGCTGCTATTGTAACAAAGAGGGGACCAACTGCATATTAATTCCCATGATTTTGGAATGAGATGTTCGACAAGCAGGTGTCCAAATACGTTTGGTCATGTAGTGTAGTTTCAGCAGAGAGTAAGAGACGAAGCGAGAGGGCTCACTCTCACCAAAATCTGTCCAGAATAAGCCTAATGCATTTCTATGGGAATAATATGCAGACCTAAGCTTGTCGCCTGCCTTCCTGCCTTTGGGACAGAGACTCCCATTGTTAGGGAGGAGACATGAGCATCTCGTCATTATATACAGAGTTCTGGTTTCAGCCTCTTGCAAATTGGAAAGGAAAGTTTGCGGGTGTACAGAGCACTGTTAGGATGCTGGATTTTCCTAAAGTAAGTTGATGTTTTGCCAAAATTAAATAATTACTCCTGTCTAAATAAAATAATTCTAAATACTTCACTACGGAGCAAGATTTAGTCACAGTGTATCGATCAATTGCTCTGAATTGTTTCAAAACACAAATGTGTTTGGGAAGCCCACAATTTGTGTAGTGGCAATAGGTCTAGCTGAGTTGTGGCTGTCAGTGAAAAGCACCTAATGTATGTGTGAAGTATAATGTGAAGATTATGTGTCTTGAGTATAATTTAAAACATTGCATCCTGAATAAGGGGAGTGGGTGTGGTGAAGATATGATGTGTCTCTAGAGTGCATGCATATGTAGGAAAGTGCCCATTTGGCAATGTCTTATTTCTGATTGTCTTAACTCAGCACACAAATATTGATCAATGCAGCCAACTGCTGCATTGGCCTGTAGGCTATCTCTGAGTTCTATGCTCTCCTTTCTTTAGCCGCCAATAGATCACAGTGTATCAATGTGTCCACATAGCAGAGGCTGGTGCTCTCGCCATAGTTGAATTTTAACTTTTAAATATTTATCATTTTACTTCAGACTTTTATGATTAACCACGAGACAATGGTTTTGAGAAATAAAAAAGTTATTATTGAAATGAAACTGTTCCACAAAAATGTGCATATATTTATAACTGGCAGGCAGATCGGTAAAAATAGTAGGATATATTGTAAGCTTCCCCAAACATGAAACTGATGAGCTGCCTATGGTCTTTACTATTACAAGCACGTGCACACATAGTGGGTCCCGTGAAAAAACAGGCCCACCTATGGAAATCAAACTGGTCAGGCTCTGTGTGACCTGTTGTTGGCACGCACAAATTCATGAGCTACATATACAGCTTGGCCTCACCACACACACAAAGCCACCATATACTGTAGCGCCAGTCCTCCCTGTGGTTAGGCTGAGCCAGGGTCATTGGTATGCAGGTGCACCGTGCTCTCGTTTAGCTGGGGTTTATTTATCTCTCTCTATGTGTGTGTGTGTGTGTGTGTGTGTGTGAGTTGTTCCAATGCTACTGGGAGTGGTTTTGTCTCACCAGGGGTACTGACTGTTACTTTAGATTTTGAACCCCCTTTTGTTCAGGGACACATTATTCCATTTCTGTTATTCACATGTCTGTGGAACTTGTTCAGTTTTTGTCTCAGTTGTTGAATCTTGTTATGTTCATACAAATAGTTGCACGTGTTAAGTTTGATGAAAATAAACGCAGTTGACAGTGAGAGGACATTTCTTTTTTTGCTGAGTTTATCCCTCGTACACACTTCTACCACATAGTACTCATTGTGTGGTTCCATTTCTCTGTCCCTCTCCCTCCTCCTCTGTCTTAGCCGTAAGGCAAAGATTATCAGGGCTTTATTGTGGCTTAAGTTCAAAATGAATGAAGATACATAAATGCACCGAGCTCTTCAGTACGGGCCATTCTACTGCCATTGTTTTGTCTATGGAGATTGCATGGCTGTATGCTCAATTTTATACACCTGTCAGCAATAGCAATGACCGAATCCACCAATTTGAAGCATTTTCCTCATACTGTGCTGTGGTTGCATGTTCACCTGCCTCATCTGAAGCGTCTATCAAGACATTATGGTGGCTTAAGTTTAAAATGAGTGAAGATACATACCCCCTTCCCCCCTTCCCTCCCTTCCCTTTTTCCCTTTAGTTTTTTTCTCCCTCCATCCCTTCCCCTTTTCCTTCATTTTAATTTAAGCAGATGCTCCCTGCTCAGGATAATTCCATAATCCTTTAATCTCTGCTATTTTTCATAAAAATTCATTGGAAACAATTGCATGATGGATGGGTGAAATTTAATCAGACAGCTCTAAACGACATCGCTACCTGCCATGGAGAAGAGGAGAGACTGTTCCGGGCAAGGTGGCAGGCAGTGGCAGGAGAGAGAGAGAAGGGTTGTGGCCGAATGACGCCCCTATGCTGTCTGCACATCCAACGGCCTACACTGTGTGTGTGTGTGTGTGTGTGTGTGTGTGTGTGTGTGTGTGTGTGTGTGTGTGTGTGTGTGTGTGTGTGTGTGTGTGTGTGTGTGTGTGTGTGTGTGTGTGTGTGTGTGTGTGTGTGTGTGTGTGTGTGTGTTACACAACACAATATTACTGGCTGGCTACTGCAGACGCCAAGGGAAATCAGGTCATGAGGAAGGGACACAAGGAAGATACACACAAACAAACTAACAAACAGACAAACACACCAGGGTTGGGGTTAATTCAAATTGAAGGCAGTCAATTCAGGAAGTTATTTGAATAAAAAATGTAATAAACATTTGAAAGTAATGTCATTGAAAATATTTGCTATTTTATCAATTATTGAATTGGAATGCCTTTTTACTTCCTGAATTGACTGACTTCAATTCGAATTGACCCCATCCCCGAAACACACAAACAACAACCAGGCTTGATATACCACCCCTATGCTACAAATTTACCACAACTTCATCATCATCCCTTCTCCACTACCACTGCAATTTACCATCCCTGCACCCATAATATCCAGCACTCCACCCAGACAGACCATCACCTCACCCAGAGAGACCAGAACTCCGCTCAGATTGGCCAGCAACCCCTGTCTCCATTGTCCCCCACTCAATACCCAATCCCACTACCCCTCATGCTGACAGGACAGCACCCCCCCACCCCATTACCTCCCAAGCTGACAGGACAGCACCCCCCCACACCACTACCCCCCATGCTGATAGGACAGCACATTCCTGCACCATTGAGAACAGCAGTCCAGCAATACAGCTATGCAGAAGTGGCACAAAGAATAGAGCACCCTGCTACAGCCGAGCTAAACCAGATACGGCATCTCTGATGAACATAATCTGCTAAAATATCCATTAATTCCTTCTTTGTTATTATCAGAAATACACAACATGGTCAAAAATATGTGGACACCTGCTCGTCGAAAATCTCATTCCAAAATTATGGGCATTAGTATGGAGTTGGTCCCCCTTTTGCTGCTACAATAGCCTCCACTCTTCTGGGAAGGCTTTCCACTAGATGTTGCAACATTCCTGTGGGCACTTGCTTCCATTCAGCCACAAGCACATTAGTGAGGACGGACACTGATGTTGGGCGATTAGGCCTTGCTTGCAGTCATTGTTCCAATTCATCCCAAAGGTGTTCGATGGATTTGAGGTCAGGGTTCTGTGTAGGCCAGTCAAGTTCTTCCACAATGTTCTCGACAAACCATTTCTGTATGGACCTCACTTTGTGCACGGGGACATTGTCATGCTGAAACAGGAAAGGGCCTTCCCCAAAATGTTGCCACAAAGTTGGAAGCACAGAATCATCTAGAGTGACATTGTATGCTTTAGAGTTCAAATTTCAATTCACTGGAACTAAGAGGCCTGGGCATAGCCCGAACCATGAAAAATGATGGTTACGTATGTAACCACGGTTATGTGAGATATATGGATCACTCCAATATATTGGTATCATTCCGCGGCGGAGGGATACATTTGAGGTGAGGATTTACAGATTTACTCCCATGTACACCTGTGTCACGGCTGTGTTCCGCCCTATATATTGACCCAATGGCAGCGACACACGTTCTCTACATCATTTCTGAGGTGCCTCTAGCACCATGGAGGAGTGGAGTGATCCATATAGCTCACATAACCGTGGTTACATACGTAATCTTCATTATGTTTCACTATATTGGATCACTCCAATATATTGGTGTACCCGTACCAGATTTTGTCGGCGCTAGAGGGATCTGGCCAGCCAGCGGCGAAGTCCCAGCGCAGGATTGATACGCAGGGGTCGTCAATGTGGAAAGGGGGTCCCGGCACAGTCCCTGGAAGGGGAGGCGACGCCCAGGACCGCTGAACCAACCGCAGAGGGAGGTGCCACATTTACCTGATAGTACCTAGCAAAGGTGCAAGAGGAGGCCCATCTGGCCGCAGCAGCGTTGAATGTGCCACCACAGATCCCAGCACTGGCCTGCCAGCCAGGCGGTATGCTGTCGTAATCGTGTCCTCGATCCAGTGAGAGAGCCTCTGCTTTCCCAGGACTCTCTCACCATAGCAGACAAAGAGCTGGTCTGTGTCACTGACTGTGTCTGCTCCACATAGGCAGCCAGTGCCCGCACAGGGCACAGCATGCCGGAAGGAGGCCCAGACTCCCCCGCCACTGCCGGGGGCTTGTAAGCAGACAGCATAAAAGGGATGTTCACATGCCTGTCTGACAGAACCTTAGGGAGGAATAAAGGGTTGGGGCGGAGAGATATACTCCTCCCACCGGTGTCCATCTGGTAGCATTCAGAACTTACCCGAAAGAGCATGGAGCTCAACCAGCCTCTTCGTGGAAGTAATCGCGACCAAGGAAGCCACTTTCATGAAGGCAGGCTTCAACGGTTCGAAAGGCGGCTTTGCCAAAGCTGCCAAGACCACATCCAGATCATAGCTGGACGCAGGCGACTAACACACTTCATAAACCTGGAGACCAAGGGATGGCGCCCCACTGGCCTGTCCATCCACCCCACATGGCAGGCAGATATAGCGGCCAAATACCCTCTCAGTGTAGAGGCTGCCAAGCCCTCATCCAAGCAAGACAGCAGGTATTAGAGGACATACTGCACCCCGCATGTCTCGGGCACAACCGCAATACCAGTGTACAAAGAGCAGAACAACCGCCAGCACAACTGGTATGCCGCGGTTGTAGCTGGTGCTCTTGCGCTCTGCATGGTGTTCATTACGCCCTCCTGTAGTCCAAACATAACCATTGGTGCTGTTCAGCGGCCAAGCCCACAGACTGAGGCGGTGCGGTCTCGGATGCCACAGAGTTCCCCAGGCCTGAGACAGCAGGTCGGGTCTCAGGGGAAGTTGCAGAGGTGTCCCAGACAACAGGGACAGGAGAAGGCTGAATCAGTGTCGTCTGGGCCAGTATGGGGCCACCAGCAGCAGATGATGCTCCGCCATCTTGGTCCTGTCCAGCACAGCCTGGATCAGGGGAAAAGAAGACATTGCATAAAGCTCCAGCCCTAGCCAATCGTGACCCAGAGCATCCAAGCCCAGAGGTGGCTCGGTCATGGAGAACCACAAGGGGCAGTGTGCATTGTCCAGGGAGGCAAACAGGTCCACCTGCGCCCTCCCAAACTTGTCCCACAGGCGCTGCACCATCTGGGGATGTGGGCTCCAGTCCCAGGTGGTGGGCCCTCCCTTGAGAGCATATCCGCTGTCACATTCAGGATGCCAGGTATGTGCGCTGCGCGTAAAGAAACGCTTGAAGTCCCTGAGCCCAGAGAAGGAGCTCCCGTGCCATAAGATGGAGGCGGTGGGACCTCAGTCCACCCTGATGGTTGATGTAAACCACCACTGTGGTTTTGTCTGTTCTCACCAGGACATGTCTTCCCTTCAGATGTGGAAGGACAGACCACAGGGCCAGCAGTACAGCCTGTATTGATGTGATGCCGCTCCAGGGGGGTAGCCAACAGCCGGAGGCCAACCTGCCCTTGGTTACACCCCTCCAGCCGATCTGGAAGGCATCTGTGCTGACCAGCTCCTGGCGGCACATCCTCAGCATCTCCTGAGGCACTGTGCGGTCACCCGCAGCTGGTGGTGAGGCTTCGGATGCAGCCGGTGGGAGTTGAACCACCGCTGAAGACCCCGGAGATGGGGCAGACCCAGGGGGATCAGCAACGAGGCCGCCATTAGCAAGCCCAACAGGTGTTGGCTGGTCAGGGCGGATACCACCCGCCCATGCCGATATTTGTCGAGGCAAGATAAGATTGTCTGAACCCTTCTGGTGGGCTGAGGACTGTTGAGGAGGACTGAGTCCTGTTCCATGCAAATAACGACTCTTCTTGTCGTTTACAGTAATCCCCAGTCCGCCGATGTGGGTCAGGAGCATGTCGCTGTCTGACAGTATCTGGGTCCTGGTCGGGGCACAAATCACCCAATCTTCCAGGTAATTGAGGATCAACAATCATCGGGATGTGAGAGGTGCCAGGACAGCGTCCATGCACATTGTGAAAGTGCAGGGTGCCAAGGAGAGGCTGAAGGGAACAACCATGAATTCATAAGCCGTCCCTTCAAAAGCGAATCGGAGGTACTGCCAATGAGCTGGGTGAACAGGAACATGGAAGTATGCTTCCCTCAGATCCAGAGTCACAAACCACTGGTCACTGGAGACGGCCTGCAACACACGGGCTGGGGACAGCATGTGGAACCTCAGTACCTTCAAGTAGCCAGTGAGGATTCGGAGGTCCAGAATTGGTCGAAACGCTCCGTCTCTTTTATGGACCACAGAACAAGTGGAGTATAACCCACCTAGCCATTCTGATGTCTCGATCCTGCTGATGGCACCCTTGTCCAGGAGTGAGGAGATCTCCAGCCGCAGGGTTTTCTTCTTCAGGGGGTTGGCAACTGTGGTAACACAAAGGTCCCTGAAGGATGGGGGCCGGCACCGGGATTAAAGTCGGTACCCCTCGAGCATTGTGGACAACACTCAGGGGGACTCCACACCCTCCTCCCACTTTACCCCCTTGAGACCGGGAGAAGCGGCTGAGGCCGGGGAAGGATGTGTCAGGGGTCCTGCAGGGGCCCACCTCTCCTCTGGCGCCCCGAGCGCCTGGGTCCCCCAGGCACGTCCCTGTGATGGTTGACAGGTTGTTGCTCCACCGCACGCTGTGCCCCTCCCCGCTGTCGTCCCTCAGCACGAGGCGATGGGGCAGGAGAGGGACCCCACCATCATTCGGGTGCAGTTGGGTGGCGATGGGTCGTCTGCCTTGGACCCGGGACCTGAGGAGGCAGCATGAACCATCTCAGGGTCTGCCATTCCCTACAAACCTTATCGGTCTGCTCCAGAATGTCATGAACCCCTAGGCTAAACATCAGCCCTGGGGTGATTTGGAGAGTGGAAAAAGGGAAAGCAGGCGAGACACCTCCATCGCTTCCCGGAGGAGCTCCTCTGTGCCCTCCTGCAGAATCTGCAGGTAGGCCTGCAGCAGCATTGGTAAGGCGGCCAGGTGGGGGCAGAGGGACACATATGTAGCTTTCAAGTCCGCATCAAAGACACCGGGGGGGGGGGGGGGGGTCCCAGCTTCAGTCGTGGGTTCCGCCCTATAATCTCCCGGTCCGGGAGGACCATGGCAGCTATCACAGTGTCCATGGTCGGGTACTCTTGGAGGCCAAGTGACTCTGCTCCCACAACATAACTCCATGGTCCAGTCTCGGCTGTGTGTCGGAAAGCTATCAAAGCTATCAACCTCCTGATGCAGGGTATGCAACCTCCGTTCAAGGTGGTCCTAGAGGTCTGACTCCTACCCCTGTCCAGGACTGGCAGCAGATGGGCTCTGCCTGCGGTGGCTCTGGTCATGCTTCCTGGGAGGGGTACTAGGCCCAGTAGAGGGACTGACAGCTCGCTGGCGCACCACTCCTGAGGCAGGGAGCTCATCCCCAGCCTGAGCCTGCGCCTGGCCGACCCACTCGCTCATGGCCTCCAATCGCTCCAGGTGCAGGCATTCTGAGAACACCACACAAAACAGGCATCCAGTGGGGAGCTCCACTGCCCTCTCTCCGCGTGGCTCAAACCCAGGCAGTGCATACATGAGGTATGCGGATCCCCAGGGTGATGCCACCATCACACCTGTCACTAAGGGAAGCCATAAGCTCAGCCAAGCCAACAATGTCACGGAGCAGGGGTCCGACGCCCTGGGAGAGCTTATGTCGTGACTCGCTTGGAGGAATAGGAACCCGGTGAGGGATAAATTACCCAGTACCCTCTGCAATAAACGGGGAGACCCGTGTAGGAACAACAGGCAGACAAAAAAACAGCAACCAGGTAATGGATTTGATTTATTTGTTTTTTTTGTATTTGTTTTACGTCAACTGCAATATTACCTAGCCAGTTTAATATCCAAGCAGTAAAAACAGCACCATAAGATGGAGTAACTGTAATGCTCGTCTTTAGGTGGAAGAGAGGAGGACCAAGGCGTAGCGTGGTGAATGTTCATGATGTCGAATTTTAATGATATCCAACAAAACAGAACACTGACAAAATACAAAATAACAAAACAACGTGAACATACCTGAACTTGAGAACATAAAACATGAACGCACGAACAGGTAGGAACAAACGAACGAACGAAACGAAACAGTACCGTGTGGTGAAACAAACACAGACACAGCAACAATCACCCACAAACAAACAGTGAGAACAGCCTACCTTAATATGGTTCTCAATCAGAGGAAACGTAAAACACCTGCCCCTGATTGAGAACCATATCAGGCTAATGCAATGAACCCAACATAGAAACACATAACATAGAATGCCCACCCAGCTCACGTCCTGACCAACTAAACAAGGCTAAACAAAGGAAATAAGGTCAGGAACATGACAGTAACTCCGTTAAGGAACTCCTAAGTTAATGTCTCAACGTAATGGAAAGCCCACCACGATACTCTTACACTCTGCAGGGGAAAGAACAAGAAAAAAACCCTGCAGAGTAATTAGTAGAAAACCCGCGCCTATGGTGCGGGGAGCAGCATGTTAAAGCAATTCACAACATACACATAGAACAAGACAGTCGTCAAGTTGTGTAAGGTAAATTACAGTTTGTGTCAGCAAGAGCCACCATACTAACAGATGCACACAGAGTCGCAGTGTAACACTAACGAAACACAAGTACGACAAACCAAGGGCGGAAGATACAGATCAACCGCGCGCTGCGAGTGGAGCACTGAAGTGGAGGGGCTCGCCATGTGGCCAGCTGCTCCAGGCTGCAAACAGCCAGTGAGTATACTTCCATGCTAAATATTACACTTACCAGTGACTTACCAAGCAAACTATAGGAAGTTTGTACCTCAAACCATATGGACAACCGCTGACACAGGTGTACACGGGAGTAAATCTGTAAATCCTCACCTCGAATGTATCCCTCCGCTGCGGCGTGATACCAATATATTGGAGTGATCAATATAGTGAAACATAACAGCCCCAGACCGCCAAACCCAGATTCGTCGGTCATACTGCCAAATGGTGAAGCGTGATTCCACCCTCCAGAGAACGCATTTCCGCTGCTCCAGAGTCCAATGGCAGCGAGCTTTACACCACTGCAACCAAATCTTGGCATTGCGCATGGTGATCTTAGCCTTGTGTGGGGCTGCTTGGCCTTGGAAACCCATTTCATGAAGACCCTGATGAGCAGTTGTTGTGTTGTGCTGACGTTGCATCCAGAGGTAGTCTGGAACTCGGTAATGAGTGTTGCAACTGAGAACAGACGTTTTTTAATCGCTACGCGCTTCAGCACTCGACGGCTTTTTTCTGTGAGCTTGTGTGGCCTACCACTTCGTGCCTGAGTCGTTGTTGCTCCTAGACATCTCCACTTCACAATAACAGAACTTACAGTTGACCCGGGCAGCTCTAGCAGGGCAGAAATTTGACGAACTGACTTGTTGGAAAGCTGGCACCCTATGACGGTACCACGTTGAAAGTCACTGAGCTCCTCAGTAAGGCCATTCTGCCAATGTTTGTCTATGGAGATTGCATGGCTGTGTGCTCGATTTGATACACCTGTCAGCAACAGGTGTGGCTGACATAGCCAATTCCACTAATTTGAAGGGGTGTCCTTATACTTTTGCCATGTAGTTCAGTTTTAGATATGCTACCCAAGAAAGGGTTAAAGTTGGCTCAGAAATAAAATTCATGAGATTAATAATTTGCTAATCTTAGATAATATTAATATATCAGCCATTTCTGAGACTTACTTAGACAGCACCGTTGACGAAACAACAGTAGGAATACAAGGATATAACATGTATATAAAAGACAGGATTTGTCTATGGGGGATGTGGCTGCTGTATATATTCAGAGACATATTCTTGTAAAGCTCAGAGAGGATCTCATGACAAATAAACTAGAAGTGCTGTGGTTGCAGGTTCACCTTCCTCATCTGAAGCTTCTTCTTTTAGGGTGCTTTTGGCCACCAAGTGCAAACTGTCAGTATCTGGAGAATATGTGTGTGATGTTAGATAAGGTCTCTGATGCTAATGGAGAATTTTTCTTTCTTGGTGACCTGAACATTAACTGGTTATCATCTAGTTCTCCTCTCAAGAGGAAGCTTCTTGCTGTGACTAATGCCTGTATCATGACCCTGGTTATCACTCAACCAACTAGAGTGTACACCAATAGTGTTGGATCTATGACATCCACTTGTATTGATCATATCTTCACACAGATCTTTGTTCCAAAGCAATATCAGTTCCACTTGGCTGTAGTGGCCATAACATTGTGGCAATAACAAGGAAAGTCAAAGTATCAAAGGAGAGATTATAAGAGATCATAGACTTTTTCTTCTCAGGACTCTTTTTTTGAAGATGTAAAAAATTTATGTTGTTCTGATTTGTATAAGGAGGAGAATCCAAATGCAGCACTTAGTGTATTTGTAAAAGTATTCTTGCCAATTGTTGACAAAGATGCACCTGTTAAGAAACTGTGAGAACTGTTAGTGCCCTGGATCGATGATGAGTTGAAAACTGATATGGTTCAAAGAAATTATGCAAAAAGGTGGCAAACAAATCAGGTTACTCAGCTGATTGGTTGACATACTGTCGATTTAGAAATGTTGTGGCTAAACTTCACAAAAAACATATTATATTACCAAATCAAGAAAATTACATAAAAAACTATGGGAAAATACTTTGGAGCGCCTTAAATGATAGCAGAAAACCCAATTAATATCCATTGTTTATTGAAGTTGATGGGTCATTTATAACAACACCTTTTGATAAAGCCAAACATTTCAATGACTATTTCACTGGTAAATTGGACAAAGTGAGAAGTGAAATGATAGCATTGGACAGTGAACCATCATAGTTGTGTATTGAAGTTCTACTAATGAAAGAGAAGGATTGCTGTTTTGAATTTGGTCAAGTTTGTGTGGAAGAGTTGGGAAAACGATTGCTATCCATCAATAATGATGAGCTACCAGGTATAGACTACCTAGATGGGAAACTATTGAAAATGGTAGCAGACTATTGCCACTCCTATTTTCCATGTCTTTAACCAAACCCTAAAGGAGTGTGTGTGTCCACAGGCTTTGAAAGAAGCTAAAGTAATTCCACTGCCAAATAATAGTAAAGCACCCTTTGCTGGCTCTAACAGTCAACCAATCAGTTTGCTGCATGTTCTTATTAAACTGATGGAGAAAATTGTGTTTGAACAAGTTTCAAAGAACAAGTTAACTAGTGACTTTCAGAATGCGTATAGGGAAGGGCACTCAATTTGTACTGCACTTACTCAGATGACTGATGATTGGCTAAAATAAATAATAATACGATGATAGTTGGAGCTGTATTGTTAGATTTCATGTTCTTGATCATAATCTGTTATTGAAAAAACCCACCTGTTCTGGCTTTACATCACCTGCCATCACATGGTTGGAGAGTTACTTACCCAATAGAACCCAGCAAGTGTTCTTCAATGGAAGCTTCTCTAACATCAGATATGTACAGTGCGGTATCCCTTAGGGCAGTTGCCTTGGGCCGTTACTCTTTTCTATTTTACAAATGATTTGCCACTAGTCTTACAAGAAGCTAAAATGACTATGTATGCTGATGATTGCACACTCTACACATCAGCACCTACAGCCAGGGAGCAAACTGAGACTCTTAGCAAGGAGTTACAGTCAGTGTCAGAATCAGTAATTAACAATAAACTGGTCTTAAATACATATTAACTAAAAGCATTGTATTTGGTTAAAAGCATTATCTTAGACTTATACCTCAACTGGTGGTCCCGTGTGGCTCAGTTGGTAGAGCATGGCGCTTGCAACGCCAGGGTTGTGGGTTCAATTCCCACGGGGGGACCAGGGTTCAATTCCCACGGGGGGACCAGGATGAATATGTATGAACTTTCCAATTTGTAAGTCGCTCTGGATAAGAGCGTCTGCTAAATGACTTAAATGTAAATGTAACTGGAGTTTTGCATAAAGGGTTTGACCATTGAACAAGTTGAAGAAGTTCAACTCCTTGTAGTAACATTGGATGGTCAATTATCATGGTCAAGTCATATTGATAAATGTTGTTGTGAAGATGGGGAGAAGTTATCATGGTCAAGTCATATTGACAAAGTTGTTGTGAAGATGGGGAGAAGTTATCATGGTCAAGTCATATTGATAAAGTTGTTGTGAAGATGGGGAGAAGTTATCATGGTCAAGTCATATTGATAAAGTTGTTGTGAAGATGGGGAGAAGTTATCATGGTCAAGTCATATTGATAAAGTTGTTGTGAAGATGGGGAGAAGTTATCATGGTCAAGTCATATTGATAAAGTTGTTGTGAAGATGGGGAGAAGTTATCATGGTCAAGTCATATTGATAAATGTTGTTGTGAAGATGGGGAGAAGTTATCATGGTCAAGTCATATTGACAAAGTTGTTGTGAAGATGGGGAGAAGTTATCATGGTCAAGTCATATTGATAAAGTTGTTGTGAAGATGGGGAGAAGTTATCATGGTCAAGTCATATTGATAAATGTTGTTGTGAAGATGGGGAGAAGTTATCATGGTCAAGTCATATTGATAAAGTTGTGAACATTGGGAGAGGTATGTCTGTTATAATAAGATGCTCTGTGTTTTTGACCCAAAGATCAACTGTACTTGTTCAGACTCTGATCTTGTCCCATCTTTATTATTGGTCAGGTGCAGAAAACAAAGACCTCGAAAAGTTGTTTCACAGTGCCTCTCCTCTTTCGAAATACCTCATTTAACTGTACTGTATATTAGAATATGAATATGTATATATGAATAGTGTGTGTCTTTCCAATATGTATATATGAATTGTGTTTCTCTATTTTTATCCAATGTAACAATTTTAAATGTCACTGCATAGGACCGAATCCAGGTGGTGGGTCACATTTGTTGATACCTTTTTTTATCAACGTCAACCTTGTGGGAGAATCTAAAGTAGATGTATTTCTATGTGGCTGCAGTCTTTTATTTATTGCCAATGTCATTTGATTTCAAGTGCTGTTATGGGGTCGAGTTTCCAACCAGACTGTCCCTTTTCTCCAGGACACAAATGACTCATTGTGAACTAGGGAACCGACCTTGATCCGTTTAAATGGCATGAAAAATGAATGGTGCCTTATCTGTTAGCATTCATGTGCGGCTGCATTTTAAAGGCTATATAGTGCACTTCTTTAGTCCAGAGCCTATGGTGCTCAGGATAATCCCGGGTCAATAGTAGTGCACTATAAAGGGAAGGTGCCATTTGGGATGCAGATAGGGTTTTCTAAGGCTTGAGATTGTAGTCTACCATCCATCCTCATAATAAAATGAAATAGGATTGTTTTATGATGATCACGTGATGGTCATGTGACATTCTATCCTGCTGTGGTCTCTCAGGCGGGAATGTCAGTAGCACTGTGGTGTTATAAACTTGTGTTTCCACGTCGTTTCGCCTCCGCTCACGGTGACCCCCATGCGCAGTAACACACCAGAGCCTGAGCACAGCTGCACATCCAGAAAAACACATTTCATTCTCTCCTGTTTTCTCTCCCCACTCTTCTTTATATATATCTCTCTCTCTCTCAATTCAATTCATGGGGCTCTTCTCATCTCTCTCTCTCTCTCTCTCTCTACTTCCCCTCTCTCTCTCTCTACCTCTCTCTCTCTCTCTCTCTCTCCTCCCCGTATCTCTCTCTCTACCCCCCCCCCCCTCTCTCTCTCTCTCTCTACTTCCCCCCTCTCTCTCTCTCTCTACTTCCCCCCTCTCTCTCTCTCTCTACTTCCCCTCTCTCTCTCTCTCTCTCTCTCTATCTCTCTCTCTCTCTCTCCTCCCCGTATCTCTCTCTCTCTACCCCCCCTCTCTCTCTCTCTCCTCCACCTATCTCTCTAATCTCTCTCTCTCTCTACTTCCCCCTCCCTCTCTCTCTCTCTCTCTCTCTCTCTCTATATATATATATATATATATATATATATATATATATATATATATCTCCCTCCCTCTCTCTGACACTTTGACCCCTCATACCCCTTCTCTCTCTCCACTCCCTCTCTCGCTCTCTCTCTCTCTCCTCCTCTCCTCTACTTTTCTTCAGTGAACCTCTCGTAAAGTGTTTTATGTTGTAGAGTTAATGCAGTTATTATTTTCAGGTCGCTAGTTAAATACATAAAAGTGTAATTACTTGTGAATGGTTCCCTGGCTATATTTCACTGTGTCCCAGTGTTAACAGCATTGAAATAGCACCCCCATTCCTATAGGAGATGTATGTGGGGTCCTCTTCCCCCTGACCTTGTGTTAAGATATGATATAAATGGGGTAAATGAACTACCTAGTTACCAAGTCTCCATCAGAACTCAAGATAAGACCCAGATGTTTATTGACCCAAACAGGGGGCAGGCAAAAGACAGGTCAAAGGCAGGCAGAGGTCCAAAATCCAGGGCAGAGTCAATAAGGTACAGAACAGCAGGCAGACTTGGGGTCAGGACAGGCAGAGGTTCGTAAATGGGTCAGAGTCAGGCAGGTACAGAATGGCAGGCAGGCTCAGGGTCAGGGCAGGCAGAATGGCCAGAATTGGGAAAACTAGGGAACAGAACTTGAGAAAGCAGGGAGATGGGAAAACACGCTGGTAAGACCTGCCATGACAAGACAAACTGGCAACAGACAGAGAACACAGGTATAAATACACAGGGGATAATGAGGAAGATGGGTGACACCTGGAGGGGGGTGGAGACAAGCACAAAGACAGGTGAAACAGATCAGGGTGTGACAGTCTCAAGTCTAGTCTGTCTCCTTATTTAGGTGATGAGTGTTTATTACTCTGATTTATGACATTTTGTTAATCTAATATATAACATTGTGTCTTGTTGGGATCTTGTAGCATGTTTTATAATATAGAATTCATATGGATATTTGTACACATTTGCTACCGACAGATTTATGTACTGTACTGTTTTTTCTAAGGAACATAAACATTTTGTCCTTTGAAAACATGCTCAGTTCATAAATATAAGGTCAAATGGTCAAAGGTTAGTGATGTCACAGCCCTCAACCTCAGAGCGCACAGGTATAGGGTGAAGTTGCCCCTAGATGCTGATCTTGGCTCAGTTTTGCATTTTCCCATTAGGAGTTGGGGAGGGGAAGCTGATCCTAGATCTGTACCTAGGGAACACTTCACCCTGGATCCAATATAGCTCACTACCTCAAAGAAGGATAGGATGCCATTGAAGCCCTGACCCTGTCTGGACACACTGAGTGAGACATAGAAATACAATCACACAATATTTACTTTAATGAAAATTGTGCATTCTAGTAATTATATTTCTACAGAGTGAGACCGTAAAGTTCAGCTGTAGTAGCATACATATTAGGTAAGGTATGGAAGCTATAGCCGGGCTGGCCGAGTGGATCGTGAAGTTTAACTGTAGTGGCATGCATACAAGGTGACACACACACACATATGCCTGGGCTGTGCAGTGGGCACCATGCCTGTAATTCATGGGTAGCCAGCTGTCTGCAGTGGGCACAGGGCACCCTACCACCTCTACTGAGTGCCACAGAGACTCACCATAGCTAGCAGCTGTCTAGCGTCGGCATCGGGCTATGGGCACCACCTCCATAGCACACCACAGAGGCTCTCCCTGCAGCACGTTAGGGGGTACGGGGCACCACCTCCTCTACTGTGTGCCACAAAGACACACCCTGGCCTGGCCTGTAGCAGCTGTCTGCCTCTGGGTGGGTTAGTAGATAGTTACTTGAATTGTTACTGAGTCAGTATATACTCTTTAGAGCATCTGCAGATGGAATATCCAAGTGTTACCGGAAATCCTACATGAGCTCTTACAAGAAAAACACCATTAGAACAGCAAGAAAGTTCAGAACAAGTGGGATTGTTGCAAGTGGGATATACCATAGAAAGGATCACTTGTAAATAAATAAGAATACTACTGTAAATCCCTTGCTGAAATACTGGGGAAAGTTAAATCCAGATGACGCATGTATATGTCTCTTCTTTAGCCACTACATCCTCACTTGGAATATAGATTTAGTATGTGGTTTCATCAGTGGAGGCTGTGGCGGGGAGAACGGCTCATAATAATGTCTGGAACGGAGCAAATGGAATGGCATCTAACACATGGAAATCATGTGTTCGATGAATTTGATTCCATTCCAGCTATTCCACTCCAGCCATTACCACAAGCCTGTTCTCCCCAATTAAGGTGCCACCAACCTCCTATGGGTAACGTCTAGTTTTAGTGGTTGTATTAGAATGAAGTCACATCTAGTGGTCACATCGGTGGTTGTATTAGTGTTCTTGGCACAGTTCTGTAAGCTCTCTGTGGTTTTGTTTCTCTCATTGTTTGTTCAAGTTTACTCAGCCTCGATTTGTCACAGAGATTGTCATGTTCAGTCTTGTATAGACTAATTCATATTTTTCAAGGTGCACCCTTCTGGGGGTCCATGTTAGTATATTGCTGATTGGTAATTGGCTCTCTAGATGATCTCAGGAAGATAAATGTGATTCAAGTTACTACACTATGCCCATTGTTCCCTAATCTTATTCAAAATAAAGGTGCAAGTTAGAACCAAATAAGATTTTTGAGAGCGATGCCATAGGGGAACCATTTTAGGGTTCTTTAAAGAACCATACAAAAATCTCACACCAGAAATGTTTCGGCCCTCCAGGACCGGAATTGAATAGCCCTGCTGTAAAGTGCCTTTCGAATGAATTATAGCGTTACCAGTACCACCCATGACTGTGTTTGCTAGTGACAGAGACATGTCTGTTGCATTCATGTGAGATCCAAGTGAATATGTTATCACTGAAATTAAATTATTTAATACAATACATATTTCATAAAGCCTACTTTTGAGGCCCTAGTTTTACCCTAATACAGTGGCCTGAAACGCATAGTTTACAGGCCAGATCAGGTCTGTAAATCACATTATGCTGGCTTGCAAAGTGATGTGTAACTCCTATTGTAATCCAGCATGAGTGGGGATATCAAACATTTAACATTTTTATTCACCTGCAACCTGCATTCAGAATGACAGCCAGAGTTGGGAAAAATAAGATATGAGACTACCTTTAACATCTAAACTGGTGCAACCATTTCAGTAACGGGTGCAATAAGTCAAAGTAACGGACTAGAAAATGTATGTTATTTATATTTCAGTAGCATAAGATTAATTCATCAATCAATGTACATGCAAAAACAAAGATATTGAAACAAACAATTATAAAAATCTACCTGCAATGGAGCATGCTGGGAAATATGTTAATGATGGGTGTTGTTTTGGTTCAACTCTGGTTATTAATGCAAACACTGGGGTTATTTTACACCACTGAGTGTTGATTTGACTCTTTACAGTGTTAATTTAACTCTTGAATCAACACTAGACACTATTTGCTGAAAGGGACACATCTGCAGGCTGGATGTTCCCAACAATGGAGAGAGAAAGAAAATAGAGAAATAATAGAAAATGTTAAACACATAATAATAAAAGTAACAATAAATACACAATGAGTAGCAATAACTTGGCTATATACAAGGGGTACCAGTACTGAGGGGATATGAGGTAATTGAGGTAGATATGTACATACTGTTTAACTAGGAATGAAGTGACATTTAATAAACAGTAGCAGCAACGTATGTGATGAGTAAAAAATGGTCAATGCCGATAGTAAATGTAGCTATTTGGTGAACTATTTAACTAACTATTTAGCAGTCTTATTGCTTGAGGGTAGAAACTGTTCAGGGTCCTGTTGGATCCACATTTGGTGCATTGGTACCGCTTGCTGTCTATGACTTGGGTGGCTGGAGCCTTTGACAATTTTTGGGGCCTTTCTCTTACACCACCTGGTATAGAGGTCATGGATGTCAGGGAGCTCGGCCCCAGTGATGTACTAGGCCGTACGCACTACCCTCTTTAGCGCCTTGCGGTTGGATGCTAAGCAGTTGTTATACCAAGTGGTGATGCAGCCAGTCAAGATGCTCTCAATGGTGCAGCTGTATAACTTTTTGAGGATCTGAGGGCCCATGCCAAATCAATTTAGCCTCCTGAGGGGGAAGAGTCATTTTGTGCCCTCTTCACGACTGTGTTGGTGTGTCTTGACCATGATAGATCCCTAGTGATGTAGATGCTGATGAACTTGAAGCTCTCAACCCGCTCCACTACAGCCCCGTCGAAATGAATAGGGGCGTGCTCAGCACACCGTTTCCTGTAGTACACAATCAGCTCCCCTGTCTTACTGACATTGGGGTAAAGGTTGTCGTTGTCATTGTTGATCAGGACTACCACCGTTGTGTCATCTGAAAACGTAATGATGGTGTTGGAGTCGTGCACAGTCATGGGTGAACAAGGGAGTACAGGAGGGGACTAAGCATGCACCCCTGTGGGGCCCCGATGTTAAGGGTCAGGGAGGCGGATGTCACCACCTGGGGGTGGCCAGTCAGGAAGGCCAGGATCTAGTTGCAGAGGGAGGTGTTCAGTCCCAGGGTCCTTAGCCTAGTGATGAGCTTGGAGGGCACTATGGTGTTGAACCCTGAGCTGTTGTCAATCAACAGCATTCTCACATAAGTGTTCCTCTTGTCCAAGTGGAAAAGGGCAATGTGGAGTGCAATAGAGATTGTGTCATCTGTGGATATGTTGCGCAAACGATATATGCGCAAACGACTAGTTCACATGTTCGACAGATATATGAAATAGCATCATAAAATGGGTCCTACTTTTGCTGATCTTTCATCAGAATGTTGTACAAGGGGTCCTTTGTCGGGAACAATCGTTGTTTGGATTTAGAACGGCCTTTTTCCCTCTCGATTTAGCAAGCGCACTTGCCAAGTGGCGCAAATCTCTCCATGTCAACAAACAGAAGAGAACGGAACACGGCAAAACTCCCGAAAAAATTTCAATAATCTGATTAAACTATATTGAAAAAACATACTTTACGATGATATTGTCACATGTATCAAATAAAATCAAAGCCGGAGATAATAGTCGTCCATAACGGCAGCTTATCAGAAGGCAAATCCAGGTCCCTGCTCGCGCTCTCCAGAAAACAGGAAACTGGTGACACGTCATGCCAAGAGCTATGATTCGAGTCCAGATCAAGTTACACACTCCATTTCTTCTCTCACTCCTTGTCGACATCTAGTGGAAGACGTATGAAGTGCATCTAAACTTTTAAATATCAAGGACTTTAATAGGCAGCCCCTAGAAGAGAGCATCGATTTCAGATTTCGCCTCACAATCATCTCACATAACTTAGCCGACACTGCTATCATCCTGTTTTACCACTTCACCAAATCTTTCCCAAACATTCCCTTTCTGGTCATTTTATCTCCATTTTACAGCTTTTCTCTTATTGAATTAAACTTGGATTGACGCTAACTTTTTCTAGCCATTCTTAAAAGCAATTGGTGATTGGCGTGTAGGCTATTTGGCGCGCATACAATTAGACCTTAAAGCTTGGGCTTACATGCTAATGCCAGATAGCCTAAAATAATGAGAAAAAAATAATCAGTGTAGCCTATAGATATATACTGTATATATATATATTTTATTTCACCTTTATATAACCAGGTAGGCTAGTTGAGAACAAGTTCTCATTTGCAACTGCGACCTGGCCAAGATAAAGCAGTTCGACACATACAACAACACAGAGTTACACATGGAATAAACAAACATACAATCAATAATACAGAAGAAAAATCTATATACAGCATGTGCAAATGAGGTAGGTTAACTTCTAGTTCCTCCCAAACCCGGATCCGGGAGCACCCCCATCAGTAAAAAAGCTGACTAGCATAGCCTAGCATAGCGTCACAAGTAAATACTAGCATTTAAATATCATTAAATCACAAGTCCAAGACACCAGATGAAAGATACACATCTTGTGAATCCAGCCATCATTTCTGATTTTTAAAATGTTTTACAGGGAAGACACAATATGTAAATCTATTAGCTAACCACGTTAGCAAAAGACACCACTTTTTTTACTCCACCATTTTTTTACTGCATCAGTAGCTATCACAAATTCGACCAAATAAAGATATAAATAGCCACTAACCAAGAAACAACTTCATCAGATGACAGTCTGATAACATATTTATTGTATAGCATATGTACAGAGACCATCGTGTATTACCTAATTACTCATCATAAAACATTTCTTAAAAATACACAGCGTACAGCAAGTGAAAGACACAGATCTTGTGAATCCAGCCAATATTTCAGATTTTCTAAGTGTTTTACAGCGAAAACACAATATAGCATTATATTAGCTTACCACAATAGCCAGAAACACAACACCATTTACCAGCAGCAAAGGTTAGCGATTGTAACAAACAGGCAAAAGATATATAATTTTTGACTAACCTTGATATTCTTCATCAGATGACAGTCCTGTAACATCATATTACACAATGCATATAGGGTTTGTTCGAAAATGTGCATATTTAGCGGCACAAATCGTGGTTATACAATGTGATTAGTGGCCAAAACTTCAAGCAATCTGTCCGGCGCCATCTTGGAGAGGCACCTATTCTAATCGATAAGTAATCATAAACTTGACTAAAAAAATACAGGTTGGACAGCAAATGAAAGATACATTAGTTCTTAATGCAACCGCTGTGTTAGATTTTTTAAATTAACGTTACTGCGCAATACAGCGTGCGCTAAAGCGAGACCGCACCGAAATTCATGGCGGAATTATTATTTGACATTTGTCAACATAAATACGAATTAACAGCATAAAGACTGCTTACTATTTGCTGAGCTTCCATCAGAATCTTGGGCAAGGTGTCCTTTCTCCAGAACTATCGTCTTTTGGTTGAAAGATGTCCTCTTCTCCTGTAGAAATAGCAGCTAACGATAGCCATCCACTGGAGAGGTGTCCAACTTGTGATAGCGCGTCACAAAGAAATCCCAGAAAATCGCAATAAACTGATATAAACTGCTATAAGTCGGTTTAAATTAACTACCTTATGATGTCTTTAACACCTATAACGAATAAAAACATGACCGGAGATATAGAACTGCTAAAACGAAAGCTTTTGCAGGACGCCATTGTGATGTCCCTCTTGCGCCAGGAGCCCCGTTGAAAAGAACGGTACTTCCGTTCCATGAGCTTTTATAGTGGCCCAGATGGTGCAATCCCCTCCATTCAAATTCTCACCGCTTACTGACATCTAGAGGAAGGCGTATGCAGTGCATGTAGCCCCATAGCTTACATGGGGACTTATAAACTGACCCTAGAACAGGGACCTCGATTTCAGAAATCTCACTTCCTGACAGGAAATGTGCTGCAGAATGAGTTCTGTTTCACTCAGAGAAATAATTCAAACGGTTTTAGAAACTATAGAGTGTTTTCTATCCAATAGTAATAATAATATGCATATTGTACGAGCAAGAATTGAGTAAGAGGCAGTTTAATTTGGGAACGAATTTTTACAAAGTCGAAATGGCGCCCCCCTATTGACAAAAGGATAAGAGAGGTAAGGCAATAAATAGGCCATGGTGGCGAAGTAATTACGATATAGCAATTAAACACTGGAATGGTAGGATGTGCAGAAGATGAATGTGCAAGTAGAGATACTGGGATGCATTGGAGCAAGATAAATAAATAAATACAGTACGGGGATGAGGTAGATTGGATGGGCTATTTACAGATGAGCTATGTACATGTGCAGTGATTTGTGAACTGTTCTGACAGCTGGTGCTTAAAGCTAGTGAGGGAGGTAAGAGTCTCCAGCTTCAGAGATTTGTGCAGTTCGTTCCAGTCATTGGCAGCAGAGAACTGGAAGGAGAGGTGGCCAAAGGAAGAATTGGCTTTGGGGGTGACCAGTGAGATATACCTGCTGGAGCGCGTGCTATGGGTGGGTGCTGCTATGTTGACCATTGAGCTGAGATAAGGCGAGGCTTTAACTAGCAGAGACTTGTAGATGACCTGGAGCCAGTGGGTTTGGCGACAAGTATGAAGCGAGGGCCATCTAACGAGCGCATACAGGTCGCAGTGGTGGGTGGTATATGGGGCTTTGGTGACAAAACAGATGGCACTGTGATAGACTGCATCCAATTTGTTGACTAGTGTTGTAAATGACATCGCCGAAGTCGATGATCGGTAGGATGGTCAATTTTACAAGGGTATGTTTGGCAGCATGAGTGAAGGATGCTTTGTTGCAAAATAGGAAGCCAATTCTAGATTTAATTTTGGATTGGAGATGTTTAATGTGAGTCTGGAAGGAGAGTTTACAGTCTAACCAGACACCTAGGTATTTGTAGTTGTCCACATATTCTAAGTCAAAACCGTCCAGAGTAGTGATGCTGGACGGGCAGGCAGGTGCGGGAAGCGATCGGTTGAAGTTGTATGGCATTGAAGCTCATCTGGAGGTTAGTTAACACAGTGTCCAAAGAAGGACTATAGGTATACAGAATGGTGTTATCTGCGTAGAGGTGGATCAAAGAATCACCAGCAGGGAGAGCGACATCATTGATGTGTACAGAGAAGAGAGTTGGCCCGAGAATTGAACCCTGTGGTACCCCCATAGAGACTGCCAGAGGTCCGGACAACAGTCCCTCCGATTTGACATACTGAACTCTATCTGAGAAGTAGTTGGTAAACCAAGCGAGGCAGTCATTTGAGAAGCCAAGGCCATTGAGTCTGCCGATAAGAATGCAGTGATTGACAGAGTCGAAAGCTTTAGCCAGGTCGATGAATACGGCTGCACAGTAATGTCTCTTATCGATGGCGGTTATGGTATCGTTTAGGACCTTGAGCGTGGCTGAGGTGCACCCATGACCAGCTCTGAAACCAGAATGCATGGCAGAGAAGGTACGGTGAGATTCAAAGTGGTCGGTAATCTGTTTGTTAACTTGGCTTTCAAAGACCTTAGAAAGGCAGGGTAGAATAGATATAGGTCTGTAGCAGTTAGGGTCTAGAGTGTCTCCCCCTTTGAAGAGGGGGATGACCGCGGCATCTTTCCAATCTATGGGAATCTCAGACAATACGAAAGAGAGGTTGAACAGGCTAGTAATAGGGGTTGCAACAATTTCGGCAGATAATTTTAGAAAGAAAAGGTCCAGATTGTCTAGCCCGGCTGATTTGTAGGGGTACAGATTTTGCAGCTCTTTCAGAACATCAGCTATCTGGATTTGGGTGAAGGAGAAGTGGGGGAGGTTTGGGAGAGTTGCTGTGGGGAGCACAGGGCTGTTGACCGGGGTAGGGGTAGCCAGGTGGAAAGCATGGCCAGCCGTAGACAAATGCTTATTGAAATTCTAAATTATTGTGGATTTATCGGTAGTGACAGTGTTTTCTACCCTCAGTGCAGTGGGCAGCTGGGAGGAGGTGCTCTCATTCTCCATGGACTTTACAGTGTCCCAGAACTTTTTTGAGTTTGTACTACAGGATGCAAATTTCTGTTTGAAAAAGCTAGCCTTAGCTTTCCTAACTGCCTGTGTATATTGGTTCCTAACTTCCCTGAAAAGTTGCATATCAATGGGGGCTATTCGATGCTAATGCAGAATTCCACAGGATGTTTTTGTGCTGGTCAAGGGCAGACAGGTCTGGAGTGAACCAAGGGCTCTATCTATTCCTGGTTCAAAATGTTTTGATTGGAGCATGCTTATTTAAGATGCTGAGGAAGGCACTTTTAAAGAATAACCAGGCATCCTCTACTAACGGGATGAGGTCAATGTCATTCCAGGATACCCTGGCCAGGTCGATTAGAAAGGCCTGTTCGCTGAAGTGTTTTAGGGAGCGTTTGACAGTGATGGGGGGTGGTCGTTTGACCGCAGACCCATTATGGATGCAGTCAATGAGGCAGTGATCACTGTGATCTTGGTTGAAAACAACAAAGGTTTATTTGGAGGGCGAGTTAGTTAGGATGATATCTATGAGGGTGCCGGTGTTTACGGATTTGGGGTTGTACCTGGTAGGTTCATTGATATTTTGTGTGAGATTGAGGGGATCAAGCTTAGATTTTAGGATGGCCGGGGTGTTAAGCATGTCCCAGTTTAGGTCACCTAGCAGCACGAGCTCAGAAGATAGATGGGGGGCAATCAATTCGCATATGGTGTCCAGGGCACAGCTGGGGGCAGAAGGTGGTCTATAGCAAGCGGCAACGGTGAGAGACTTGTTTCTGGAAAGGTGCATTTTTAGAAGTAGAAGCTCAAATTGTTTTTGTACAGACCTGGATAGTAAGACAGAACTCTGCAGGCTATCTCTGCAGTAGATTGCAACACCGCCCCCTTTGGCAATTCTATCTTGGCGGAAAATGTTATAGTTAGGGATGGACATTTCAGGGTTTTTGGTGGTTTTCCTAAGCCAGGATTCAGACACGGCTAAGACATCCGGGTTGGCAGAATGTGCTAAAGCAGTGAATAAAGCAAACTTAGGGAGTAGGCTTCTAATGTTAACATGCATGAAACCAAGGCTTTTACGGTTACAGAAGTCATCAAATGAGAGCACCTGGGGAGTAGGAGTGGAGCTAGGCACTGCAGGTCCTGGATTAACCTCTACATCACCAGAGGAACAGAGGAATAGGATAAGGTAGGAGTAGGATAAGGGTACGGCTAAAGGCTATAAGAACTGGCCGTCTAGCACGTTCGGAACAGAGAGTAAAAGGAGCAGATTTCTGGGCACGATAGCATAGATTCAAGGCATAATGTACAGACAAATGTATGGTAGGAAGAGAGTACTTTGGAGGTAAACGTAGGCATTGAGTATTGCACAAGAATGATACATTTATGGATTTTTTCAAGGTATTGTTTTCTCTTCGTTCATTTATCATGTTAAGACTTTCACATCACAATAATGGAGGGAATTTGTGGTGTATGAGGCAGGTTTGGAAAACACACACACACACACACATGCACACACACAGACATACACACACGGTCTTGTACAGCTAACCTTGTTGGGACACAGAATTCAGTCCCATTCAAAATCCTATTTTCCATAACCCCTAACACTAAACCTAACCTTAACCTCGTACTCTTACCCTAACCCTAACCTTAACCCTAACCTTAACCCAAAAACCAAACCTTAACCCTAACCCTAACCCTAACGTTAGCTCCTAACCCTAAACCTAAAACTAACCTTAGCTCCTAACCCTATCCCTTAATGTAATTCTAGCACTAATTCTAACCTTAACCCTAAACCCCCTAGAAAAAGCATTTCACCTTGTGGGGACTAACAAAATGTCCCCAGTTGGTGAACTGTTTGTTAGTTTACCATTCTTGTGGGGATTTCTGGTCCACACACACACACACACACACACACACACACACACACACACACACACACACACACACACACACACACGTGCACACACACATACACACTAGAATGACCTCACATTAAACATACATGTGGAGCATCTGCTCTGAATGATCGTCACCTTATAATTTCATTAGATAGCACAATAACAACAAGACGATGATTTGCATCCTTTCTAAAGAGGCCATTAATGCCCTTTCCAATTCCAACTACTCGATCCGCACGAGCCAAGTTTGATATCTGCCTCCCAGAGTTAATAAAATTCATCGCCACTCTGCAATTAAAAAACAGAAGGAGCATATACCCCTTGGAATAATTGGCTGCATACATTTGTTCTGCTTTCTTACATGTCTTATTATTTTCCTCCGATGGTCTGTTTTAGATGGAGGGAGGAGGGGAGGGAGATGCGGGAGGAAGGGAGGGAGGCTGAAGAGATGTTTTTCCATACCATTGTAGTGTAAAGATGTGTGTGTGTGATTGGCTCAGGGGAATAGGGATAGCTGGGAACACAGGCTCGGTGAATTGGCTAATTAAGGGTCCGTTCTCAACCCACTAAACAATCAACAGAGGCCTCCGCTACCAGACACACAAGCACGCGCACGCGCACACACCAACTTCCAGCACAGTGTGTAGCAGGCCATGGTAGGTATTGTAATCAAAAGCACACAGGATACTGTGTACGAGAGTTAGCACTGTTTTCTTTTACAGTACCTTTGTTGGTATGTTTTGTCTTTAGATTAGAATCTATTAGATTGAGTTTATTATGTACAGGGATGTAGTTGTAGGTGTAGTTGTAGGTTACAGTGAAAGTCAATGAGACAAAATATTGATAGTAACAATAATAATAATTGTAATAATAATAATATACACATTTACAACTGTAGCAATGATAAATGACCATTGGGTGGTGGGGGCAGGGGAAGAGTCCGTTGGAGAATGTTCGTGGGGGAGCTGCAGGGGGGAAGTGAGGAGTGAATGGAAGAGTAATATACAGTATACATATTTACTCTATAACAATGATAATTGTCCATTGCGGGGTGGGTGGGGGAACGGTAATTGTTTTTTGGGGGGTACAATATACATAAGGGGAGCAGCAAGGGGGGGGGGGTGCCCTGATGGTCCTGTACTGCCCGCGTCTGAGTGAAGGAAGCAGGGAGAACAGGCCATGGCTCGGGTGGCTTGGGTCCTTGATTATCTTCTTGGCCTTCCTGCAAAACCTGGTGTTGTAGGTGTCCTGGAAGGCAGGCAGTGTGCACCCAATGGTGCGCTCGGCTAAGCGCACCACCCTCTGTAGCGCCTTGTGGTCCGCAGCGGTGGAGTTGCCGTACCAGGACGTGATGCAGCCTGACAGTGGTGCTCCTGTAGAAATAACTGTGAGGGCCATCTGGGACAGGAAGCATGTCTTCAGCATCCTGAGGTTGAAGAGTTGCTGACGTGCCTTCTTCACCACGATGTCCGTGTGGTTTGACCATTTCAGCTTCTCGGCGATGTGCATGATGAGGAACTTGCCGTTTTTGACCATCTGCAAGGCGGCCTTGTTGATGATGATGGGGGCGTGCCCAGCCTGGTTTCTCCTGAAGTCCACAACCAGCGCCTTTGTTTTGCTGTTGAGGGAGAAGTTGTTTACCTTGCACCATGCCATCAGAGTGCCTACCTCCTCCCTGTTGGCCATCTCATGGTTGTTGGTAACTAGGCTTACTACTGTGGTGTCTCAACGAACTTGGTAATGGAGTTGGAACTGTGTGAGGACACACAGTCATGGGTATACAGGGAGTACAGGATGGGACTGAGGACGCACCCTTGTGAGGCCCCAGTGTTGAGAATCAGTGTAGAGGAGGTAACTTTGCCTACCTTCAAAACCTGGGGGCGGCCCGTCAGGAAGTTCAGGACCCAATTGCAGAGGGAGGAGTTCAGTCCCAGGGCCGTGAGCTTTGTGGTGGGCTTGGTATTTATGGTGAGCACTATGGTATTTAAGGCCGAGCTGTAGTCAATGAGCAGCATCCTCACATATGCATTCCTTTTGTCCAGGTGGGTGAGGGCAGTGTATAGTGCAATGGCAATTGCGTCACCTGTGGATCTGTCAGGGCGGTAGGCGAATTGGAGAGAGTCGAGTGTTCAGGGAGGGAGGAGGTGGTGTGGTTTTTGACTAGCCTCTCGAAGCACTTCATGATGACAGAGGTGAGTGCTAGTCATTCAGTTCAGTTACTTTCCCTTTCCTGGGCACAGGGATAATAGTGGACATCTTGAAGCAGGTTGGGGTAGTGGCCTGAGCTAGAAAGAGTTTAAAAATGTTTGAAAACACAAGAGCCAGCTGGTCTGCACATACTCTGAAGGCGCGGCTAGGGATTCTGTCTGGGCCGGCAGCCTTGCGAAGGGTTAACACGTTTGAATGAGTTACATACGTCCTCCATGGAGACCGTAAATACATAGCCTTGTCGTTGTGCACAAAGCGTGAGAAAAAGTTGTTTAGCTCATCCGGTAGGATGGCGTTGATGTCCGCTTTTCTTTTATCCGTGATCATTAGGAGTCTGTGCCATATGTACACCTTGTATCCGACCCGCTGAATTGCTCCTCCATTTTGTCCCTTTACTTGTGTTTCGCCATCTTGATCAATCTCAGTAGGTCGTAATTGTACTGTTTAACCATACTATTGTCCCGAGCAACCTTGCCGTGTTTATAAGCAGCATCTCTCTCCTTCAGTTTCCCTACAAGGCTGTCATCAATCGACAGTTTTTGATTCGGGTAAGTTTTGAAAGTCACTATCGGTATCACATCATCTATGCATTTTTTTTATGAAACCGGTGACTGAATCAACAGATTCGACCCGGAAAATGTTGCGGTCCACGTGATCAAAACAGTCTTGGCGCATAGATTCTGATTGGTTGGACCAACATTGTGCGGACTTGACCACCGGAACATCCCTCTTGAGTCTTTGTTTTTAGGCGGGGATCGCCTCCCAAATGGATCCTTATTCCCTGGTCAAACAAAGTGCACTATATAGGGAACAGGGTGCTTTTTGGGACTAAAACCTTATTTGTTCATCAGAAATTGTGAATAACTTACCCCAGGTTAATGAGAAGGGTGTGCTTGAAAGGATGCACATAACTCTGCAATGTTGGGTTGTATTGGAGGGAGACTCAGTCTTAAATAATTTTCCACGCACGGTCTGTGCTTGTATTTCGTTTTCATGCTAGTGAGGGCTGAGAATCCACTCTCATATAGGTACGTTGTTGCAAAGGGCATCAGTGTCTTAACAGTGTGATTTGCCAAGGCAAGAAACTCTGAGCACAGCCCTATCGAGAAATCTGGCAGTGGCTTCTGATTAAATTACATTTTCACAGAACCACTTGTTGCAATTTCGTTGAGGCTCTCTTGTTCAGTTATCGGTAAGTGGACTGGAGGCAGGGCATGAAAGGGATAACGAATCCAGTTGTTTACGTCATCCATTTCGGGAAAGTACATGCGTAATTGTGCACCCAGCTCACTCAGGGGCATCGCTATATCACATTTGACATTGTCCGGAAGCTTGAGTTCATTTGCACACAAAACATCATACAATGATGGAAAGACCTGTGTTTTGTCCTTGTTAATGCAGACAGAGAAGAGCTCCAGCTTCTTAATCATAGCCTCAATTTTGTCCTGCACATTGAATATATTTGTGGAGAGTCCCTGTAATCCTAGATTCAGATCATTCAGGCGAGAAAAAAACATCACCCAGATAGGCGAGTCGTGTGAGAAACTTGATATCATGCAAGCAGTCAGACAAGTGAAAATGATGGTCAGTAAAGAAAACTTCAAACTCGTCTCTCAATTTTAAAAAAACGTGCCAATAATTTGCCCCTTGATAACCAGCGCACTTCTGTATGTTGTAAAAGCATTACATTGTCGCTGCCCATATCATTGCATTATGCATAAAATACAAGAGAGTTCAGGGACCTTGCATTAACAAAGTTAACCATTTTCACTGTAGTGTCCAAAACGTCTTTGAAGCTGTCAGGCATTCCCTTGGCAGCAAGAGCCTTTCGGTGGATGCTGCAGTGTGCACAAGTGACATCGGGAGCAACTGCTTGCACATGCTTTACCACTCCACTATGTTTCCCTGTCATGGCTTTTGAGCCATCAGTACAGATATCAACATGAGCAGCAGCTATGTTTGGCTAAATACGAACCGTTAGTGGAATTCCCGCGTGAGAGTAACGGTTAACAATTCAAATCAAAGTTTATTTGTCACGTGCGCCGAATACAACAGTTGTATTCACAGAACCACTTGTTGCAATTTCGTTGAGGCTCTCTTGTTCAGTTATCGGTAAGTGGACTGGAGGCAGGGCATGAAACAGTGAAATGCTTACTTACAGGCTCTAACCAATAGTGCAAAAAATGTATTAGGTGAACAATAGGTAAGTAAAGAAATAAAACAGTAAAAAGACAGGCTATATACAGTACCGAGGCTATAAAAGTAGCGAGGCAACATACAGTCAGGCTGATTGAGGTAGTATGTACATGTAGATATGGTTAAAGTGACTATGCATATATGATGAACAGAGAGTAGCAGTAGCGTAAAAGAGGGGGTTGGCGGGTAGATGTGATTGGATGTTAATTATTTGACCAGGCTACCTGTATTTGACATAGTGTTATTATTTCGCTGAACACTAGATGGTTTATGTCACGCCCTGGCCTTAGTATTCTTTGTTTTCTTAATTATTTTAGTTAGGTCAGGGTGTGACATGGGGAATGTATGTGTTTTTTGTAGTGTCTAGGGTGGTTGTAAGGTTTAGGGGGTTTATTAGAGTAGTTGGGTTTATGTTTAGTATAGAAGTCTAGCTGTGTCTATGGTTGAGTGTAGGTATCTAGGAAAGTCTATGGTTGCCTGAATTGGGTCTCAATTAGAGACAGCTGGTTATTGTTGTCTCTGATTGGGAGCCATATTTAAGGTAACCATAGGCTTTAGCTGTTTGTGGGGAATTGTCTATGTTATACGTTTGTTAGCCTGTGTGTGCACTACGTTCATAGCTTCACGTTTGTTTGTTTTGTTAGTTTTTTGTAAGAGTGTTTCTTTTCGTGTTACGTCTTCGTCATCTTTATTAAAAGGAAGATGTATTTCTCACACGCTGCGCCTTGGTCATCTCTCTCTCCTATAGACGATCGTGACAGTTTAATTTAACTTTTGGCAGTGAAATGAGGCTACTCAGGTGAGAAAAAAACCTCACCCAAATGTATAGCACCGTTGAAAAATATAAATGGACTGTTTGAAAATGTGAAGGATTTTTTTTTTTTTTAACAAACAAAAAAATATATAATTTATATATATAATATATATATAATATATAATATATCATTTTTGTTTTGTTTTTATGTGAATCACATTTTAATTTGGCGCACCCCCAACGGCATTGCGCGTACGCGTGCCCCAGTTCAGGAATATCTGCCTTACAGCCTTATTCCAAAATTACTTAAATCGTTTTTTCCTCTCATCAATCTACACACTATACCCCATAATGACAAAGCAAAAACAGGTTTTTAGACATTTTAGCAAATATCGAGTTGTAGAAACATCTCAAGGATGATCAATGGAAACAGGATGCACCTGAGCTCACTTTCGTGTCTCATAGTAAAGGGTCTGAATACTTATGTAAATAAGGAATTTCTGGTTTTATTCTTATTAAATTTGCTAAAATGTCTAAAAAACAGTTTTCACTTTGTCATTATGGGGTATTGTGTGTAGATTGCTGAGGATTTTTTTATTTTATTTAATACATTTTAGAAATTAGGCTGTAACGCAACAAAATGTGGAATAAGTCAAGGGGTGTCACGTTCGTTATAGCGATGAGACCAAAGCGCAGCGTGATTTGAATGCATCTTCTTTTAATAAAGAAAGAACACGGAATGAACTATACAAAAACAACAAAACGAACGTGAAGCTATATAATCATAGTGCTGACACAAGCAACTAAACATAGACATAGATAATCACCCACGAAATACTCAAGGAATATGGCTGCCTAAATATGGTTCCCAATCAGAGACAACGATAAACAGCTGCCTCTAATTGAGAACCAATCTAGGCAACCATAGACATACAAAACCCCTAGACTGGTGACAGTCCCATAAATATACAAAAACCCTAGACAGGTGAAAACATATAATCACCCATGTCACACCCTGACCTAACCAAAATAATAAAGAAAACTAAGAATACTAAGGTCAGGGCGTGACAAGGGGTCTGAATCCTTTCCGAAGGCACTGTATATTTTGTGAAGTTATATATGCAGGGCTCCCTCGTAAAAGAGACATTGGTCTCAATGGTGACTCCATGATTAATGTCAAAAATATTTCAAAAATACTGCTAATGCATCAAGGCTAGACTTTCTGTTTGTTATCATTTGGGGACAATTGAACTGTGGAAATGTATTACTTTTTAACAATAATTCCCACAATTATATTTTTTGGGGGTCTTAATGTTGTGACAACAATCGGATACTGGTCGTGTTCCTACCAAGCTTTTACCTCTCTGGTTTTCTTTGTTGTGAACCACATTCCTCCTATCTGTCGGACGTACCTCATAGGCCCCATGTGTACCTCATGTTTAAAAACTAAGGAATCTGAATCACTGAGCAGAGCCTGAACATGCAGAGAGGGTCATCCATGCTCAAAGAGACAAGTCAACCATGTGCTAACGCACAAACGCACAGACACACACACACACCACATTGCCTCTCCTCTTGTCCATAAAAACACATTGGGGGTCAGGGAAGTCAGGCTGAGGTTTTGTGCTGTGTTTGTTTGGTAGTGTTTATTTGTTCCCTGCACGGCCCAGTTTGCCTATGAGCAGCGGTAGCTCCTTCCTCGTCTGTGCTGTGAGTGCCGCACGCACGCACGCACGCACGCACGCACGCACGCACGCACGCACGCACGCACGCACGCACGCACACACACACAGACAGACAGACAGACAGACAGACAGACAGACAGACAGACAGACAGACAGACAGACAGACAGACAGACAGACAGACAGACAGACAGACAGACAGACAGACAGACAGACAGACAGACAGACAGACAGACACGTACCCTAGCGGAACCATCCAACACGCACACACACACACACACACACACCTACGTACCCTAGCGGAACGTCCCTCCCTCCCATAGCGTGGCTGAGAATTAATTTCCGTGATGAGTGCCAGGTTCCTTCCCTCCCGTAGAGAGAAGCAGAAAACATATTAACACCACCTCCAATCATCTGTGGAGTATGCTTTAATCAGGCCGCTACGGGCACTGCTAGGTTACACACACACACACACACACACACACACACACACACACACACACACACACACACACACACTCTGTTACGGGGCTTCTGCCAGCCATAGGGGTTATGAATACTGCTCATCTGTTTCAACCGTACATCGCTGATCTGCTTGTGGGGAGATAGAGATAGACTCCCCCATCACACACTGACACACACACAATTGTGGAGAGCAAGAAAGCCAGCTCTGTAAATAATGCTAATCTTCTAGCAACAAGCTGGGGTTTTATTTTGTTTTTTATTCGGCTGGAGTCTGGATTAGGTCTGACAAGGACTTTCTTTGAGAATAGTCTAGAATAGGTTTGATAAGGACTCTGTCTGAGGATCCCAGCATGAGAATAATTGGGGCTGCCCACTGTGAACCAATCAGAGAACACAATATTGCACTGTGAGAGGAAGGGAAGTTAGTGGGGGTGAAAAGAGGAGACTGGTTGGATCGCCTCCAGCCCCAGTAAACTCTCTGATCCGAGGTGGACAGTATGATCAATATTAGAAGACGGGCTGAATCCCAAATTGCAACCTATTCCCTTTATTGAACTTCTTTTGACCAGGGCCCATAATGAATAGGTTCCATTTGGGACTCAACCAGGATATAATCTCATCCTCTCCTCCCTCCCCTGATGAAATATGAAATTACAAACGTGTTACTGTTGTTGTCTCTCTCTCGCTCTCTCTCTAGCTGGCTGGGGGTTAAAATCCAGGCTGGATGGATTTGGTATCATGGGGGGGGGTAACATAGTTATTTCCTATGTTTATGTCTGCTGCGGCGGGTTTGTGTGTCTGTGCGTGCAAGTGTGTGTGTGTGTATCGGCGTGGCATGTCTGCGTGTGTGTGTGTGTCTGTTGGTATGAGGAAGAGGAGAGAGGAAAAACAACAACAAAACTAGATTATGGTTAATAATAACAGCAATACGACAAGGATTTGTCTGTCTGACCTCCTAACAACCTCATCCATCAAATATATCTGGTGGAGGATGGAGGAGTCAGGGCTGAGGCCTCCGTTAGCTGTTTCTCTCATATCTAACGGTGTACACTGCAACTGTGTGTGGTGTGTGTGGTATGTGTGTGTCTGTGTGTATGTGTATGTGTGTGTGTCCATGTGTGTGTCCGTGAGTGTGCGTGCATCTTTTTGTTCATGGGTGTTTCTCTGTGTTTTCTCCTATCCCACAGAGATCCTACAAGGCGGTGTGTATGTCGACCAGAATAAGTTCCTGTGCCATGCAGACACCATCCACTGGCAAGACATCGTCAAGAACGCCCGCGTCAGCCCTCTGGTGGTGCCCACCAATAGCAGTGTTACATGTGAGTAGCAGATCAATGAATGAGAAGGAAACATCTACTAAGTTAAATAAGTTATGTTACCTTTTTACTGGATGGTTTTCACAAAAACAGGAAGAGATATAAGGGGGGATATACAGGGGGATATACGGGGGGTACAAGGACGGGATATACGAGAGGGATGTACAAGTGGGATATACAGGAGGGGGGACATACAGGGGGATATATATGGGGGTCTATACACAGTATAAGGGGAGGATATATGGGGGGGATGTACAGGGGGGAGATATACAAGTGGGAAGATATACAGGGGGTGGGGGATATACAGACGGAGAAATATACAGGCTGGAGATAAAAATGATGGGATATATGGGGGATATAAAGGGGGGATCTACAGAGGGGGGGTATAGAGGAAGGGGATACACTGGAGGGGCTATACTGGTTGAGTATATTCCCTGGGACGTATATGGGGGGATAAATGGGAAGGGTTATATGGGAGTGGATGTATGGGGGGATATGCGGGGGGTATACAGGGAGTATACTGGAGGGGTAATACAGGAGGGATTTTTCAGGGGGATATACAGCAGAGGATATACAGGAAGGGTACAAAGGGCGGGATATACAGGGGGGATATACAAGAGGGAGATATAAAGGGGGGATGCAGGAGGGAGGGACATACAGGGGGATATATAACGGGGATATATGGGGGGATATATGGGAGGGATATATACAACTGGGAAATATACAGGGGGATATACAGAGGGGGAAATATACAGTGTGGGGATAAAAAGGGTGGGATATACGGGATGATATATAGAGAGGGGGATATACAGGGGGATATACAAGAGGGAGATATACGGGGGGATACAGGAGGGAGGGACATACGGGGGGATATACGAGGGGGATTTACAGTGGGGATATACGGGGGGAGATATACAAGTGGGGTATATACATATACAGGGGGATATATGAGGGGGATATATGGGGGGAGATATACAACTGGGAGATATACGGGGGGATATACAGAGGGGGAAATATACTGTGTGGGGATAAAAAGGGCGGGATATACGGCAATGAATCAGTTGAAGTCGGAAGTTTACATACACCTTAGCCAAATAAATGTTTTCTCAGTTTTTCACAATTCCTGACATTTAATCCTAGTAATAATTCACTGTCTTGGGTCAGTTAGGATCACCACTTTATTTAAAAAATGTGAAATGTCAGAATAATAGTAGAGAGAATGCTTTATTTCAGCTTTTATTTCTTTCATCACATTCCCAGTGGGTCTGAAGTTTACATACACTCAAATAGTATTTGGTAGCATTGCCTTTAAATGGTTTAACTTGGGTCAAATGTTTCAGGTAGCCTTCCACAAGCTTCCTAACGGATGTCTTGAGATGTTGCTTCAATATATCCACATAATTTTCATGCCTCATGATGCCACCTATTTTGTGAACCGACTTGCCAAAACTATAGTTTGTTAACAAGAAATTTGTGGAGTGGTTGAAAAACGAGTTTTAGTGACTCCAACCTAAGTGTATGTAAACTTCCGCCTTTAACTGTAGAGAGGGGGGATATACAGGGGGGATATACGGCAGGGGATATACAGAAGGGGAATACACAGGGGGGATATATGGTGGGATATATGGGAGGGGTTATACAGGGGGATATGCGAGGGGTATACGAAGGGGGGAACTGGAGGAGTAATACAGTAGGGATTTTAGGGGGCATATACAGGGGGGTATATACATGGGGGGATATATGTCGAGGGGTAAACGGTGGACTATATGCAAGGGTTTATATGGGGGGCATATACAGGGTTATACTGGAGGGTGGGATATACAGGGGGGATAAATGGGGGGATATACGAGGGGGATATACGGTGTGGCTATGTGGGGGGATATACGGGGGGAGATATACAAGTGGGATATATACATATACAGGGGGGGTATGCAGGGGCGATATACAGGGGGGATACAAATGATGGGATATACAGGAGGGGAAATACAAAAGGGAGATATACAGGGGGGATATACGGATGGATATATGAGGGGGATATATGGGGGAGATATACAACTGGGAGATATACAGGGGGGATACAGGGCGGGATATACAGGGGTGATATATAGAGAGGGGGGGTATACAAGGGGATTATAGAGGAGGGGGGTATACTGGAGGGGCTATACACAGGGATATACATGAGAGGAATATACCAGGAGATATATGGTGGGATATATTGGAAGCGATATACGGAAGAGGATATACAGGGGGATATGCAGGAGGTATATGGGGGGGTATACAGGAGGGGGATATATGGGGGTGGGGGGGTTGCTATACAGAAGGGGCATATACAGGAATGATATTTCCAGGACTGGGACATACAGGAAGGAGGATATACAGGGGGAATATACAGGAAAGATGACTCAAATGTAAAAGATTAAAGTGCCTTTGAACGGAGTATGGTAGTGGGTGCACCGGTTTGTGTCAAGAACTGCAATGCTGATGGGTTTTTCATGCACAACAATTTCGTGTGTATCAGAATGGTCCCCCACCCCTTAGGACATCAGGTCAACTTGACACAACTGTGGGAAGCATTGCAGTCAGCATTGGTCATTTTCCCTGTGCATAGCCGCGGGAAGTAGTTTGTGGTTGGGTGTGCTGCTGTCACGTTCGTTGACAGAAGAATCAGACCAAGGTGCAGCGTGGTAAGCGTACATCATTTTATAGATGAACACGAAAAAAACAATAAACTACAACCGAACGTGAAGCTACATGCAGTGCAGAAAGCAACTACACACAAACAAGATCCCACAAACTAAAGGTGGAAAAAAGGCTGCCTAAGTATGATCCCCAATCAGAGACAACAATAGACAGCTGCCTCTGATTGGGAACCATACCCGGCCAACAAAGAAATAGAAAAACTAGAATGCCCACCCTAATCACACCCGACCTAACCAAATAGAGAAATAAAAAGGCTCTCTAAGGTCAGGGCGTGACAGCTGCGATTATTTTGCCGCCGTCTGAAGACTAGGACTAGTTAAGGCCCAGTGCACTACTTTTAGTGTTTACCAGTATTTGTATATTGAGTCTGATAATTATCTATCCAAAACTTTCCAAAAACGAAAAAATGTATCTGATAATAAGTGTGGATTATAAAAAGACTTGCTTGATATATGTTTTCCAGTTTCTTGAAATACTTTGCAAATGCAAACTATGTCAAAACTGAAATTGTCATACTGGTCCCCCGTGGGAATCAAACTCACAACCCTGACACAACCCTGCTCATCACATCACATCATCCCAAAACACTTGATGTCTCAATGTACTCAATTACTGTATTGGTCATTGTTTTTCCTCATGGTGATGGAAGGTCTACAGGTACAAACCTAGATGACCAGCCTATATACAATACAGTCATGTACAGTACATTTACATGAAGTGGTTTGTAAGGATGGTAAATTAATACTGCACAAAAAGTGGTTGTTTTCCATGTTATTTGATCAAGAAATTTAATTTGATGTAGATGTTTTGTGTCTTTGCCCATAACTTTGCACCTTTTGATGTAAATGTTTCAGAACAGGGTTGTTCTTTCTGCATCCCATTAGAATTAAAATAACAGAGAAAGGGTCAGGGCAACAACTCTTACAATTCCAACTATTAAATCCTGTAAGATACTGTTCTTAATTATACAACTACCTTTCTTGCCAAAACGGAGTTGCTGAAAAAATGTTTTTGCCCGCGCTACAGACGTCTATATCGGTGCGGAAATACTAGCAAAGGCCCAGTACTTTATGAAAACATGTTTTTTTATTTTTATAATACATATTTATATTAATGTATTTGTTTTTATTCAGATGTTTTACCTTATAGAATCCATGCCCTGACGAGTAGAGGCTGTTCTGAGGGAAAAGGGGGGAGGGGGGGTACATCTCAATATTAGGACGGTGTTCTTAATGTTACTTCAGTATATTATGTTGCTTTTCCTTCATTCATTCATTCCTTCATTCACACACACACACACACACACACGCACGCACGCACGCACGCACGCACGCACGCACGCACGCACGCACGCACGCACGCACGCACGCACGCACGCACGCACGCACGCACGCACGCACGCACGCACGCACGCACACACACACACACACACACACACACACACACACACACACACACTACACACACACTACACACCATGCCAAAGATCAAGGAGATCTGGAAACTTGTAATCCATTTTAAGACTATTATCTCCATATTCTTGGAGCAGTTTTTGTTTTGTTTTGTTTCTGTTTTCATTGGCTCTTCAAAACAAGAAAGACATTTCAAATCCACCCCCGATCAATCCACATATATTTCCCTCTACCTCTCATAGCCAAACTCATTGTCATTTCGTTTTGACATTTTAACCTTCAGCTTGAACTTTTTTAAAGAATTGGTGAAACACTATGATGTGGAGAGAAAGAGTGTTATAGTTTTACTCAAGGTCAGGGGGAAAGAATGGAGATAGTAAGACCTTGGACACTAAAGCCTGATTATGACTCTTTCGCCTGCTTTTCATGGTTTAGCTAGAGACCAAAGAAAACTCTGTGTGGGCTCAGGTATACATATGTTATCGTTGTCCCCATCTCCCAAGCGTACCCAATTATCATATAGGTAGGGAGTGAGGGAGGGAGGGAGGGAGGGAGGGAGGGAGGGAGGGAGGGAGGGAGGGGTAGCAAAGGGCAGTAGATGGAAAGTCAGAGAGTGTCAGGGATAGATGGAGAGAGGGAGGGATGAGAGAGTGAGAGGGGAAGGGAGAGGATGTAGATAGAAATGTCAGAGAGTGTCAGGGATAGATGGAGAGAGGGAGGGATGAGAGAGTGAGAGGGGAAGGGAAGGGAGAGGATGTAGATAGAAATGTCAGAGAGAAAGTGTCAGCCTTCAATGTAATTGCTCTTAACTGAACTGGAACAGCCAACTCCAGCACTCATCCTGCCTCACACTGCAATTACCAGGCAGTCAATTAAGCCCTCCAAAACACAGCTAACACTAATATAGCAGCAGAGTGTCTAGCTAGTTGCTACTGCTGCTGTCTCTCTCCACTGCAGCAGTCGTTAATGAGAGAACACACTGTAGTTCATTAAAGGTAGACTCAGCTTCTCCACTGTTTTGGTCCCGTGGCCACCACGCTGAAACAGCATGTAGCGAACCCGTGCACATGTGCAGATACTGTGTGTGACTGTGTGAGAGCGAAGTCTTACATCTCACTCATCTTGATATCTCACTCTGTTGCAATCATCAAATCAAATCAAATCAAGTTTATTTTATATAGCACATCGTACATCAGCTAATATCTCGAAGTGCTGTACAGAATCCCAGCCTAAAACCCCAAACAGCAAGCAATGCAGGTGTAGAAGCATCATAGCCATGTCAGATATTACCAGGTGCTTGGTAAAGAATCTAGTAAGATGATAGTGATTACGATGATTATAGCATATCTAACATTCTCTCTCTGCAAACAACTCTTGTTTTAGGTCAAATGTTTTTACTACGAAAGAGAATCCCTTTGGTTTTGTCAAATGCCCGTCATTACCAGGTTCTTGGTAGAGAAGTGTTTTACATTGGTGGTGTTTTCGTATCATGGATGTTTGTGTACTTGGTGTAACAGTATACGTTCATGTTCTTGTCCACAGGCCAGAAGTGTCACAAATCCTGTAACGGTCGCTGTTGGGGTCCCAAGGAGGACCAGTGTCAAAGCTGTGAGTATCCTATAGTCTCTCTCTCCCTCTCCCTCTCTCTCTCTCTCCCTCTCTCCCTCTCTCTCTCTCTCTCTCTCTCTCTCTCTCTCTCTCTCTCTCTCTCTCTCTCTCTCTCTCTCTCTCTCTCTCTCTCTCTCTCTCTCTATAATTCAATTAAATTCAATTGACTTTATTGACATGGCAAGTTCATTATTACTTACATTGTCAAAGTATACATATCAAAAAATACAAATATATATTTATATATAAATAAATGGTGGGACCAACAGCAATAATAGTAGTGCTAGAAATGGGATTACCATTAACAACAACTACAACAACAATATTAATGAGAACAACAATACATTAAAGCAATGGTAGTAGACCAGTGTCAACATGACTGAGAAGACAGATGACATGGTATGAAAGACATAACAAAACAAGATGGGAAATATTATCGACATTACTTTGCACTTTTCACTGGCTGTCCCTCGGGTTGTGACAGGAGGACACATATTTGGCTGCCAAAACTGCACATTTTGGCTTTTCACCCAATAAATATTAGATTTTTTCTTCATCTTTTATAGTTTCAAATTCGTTGTATTGAATTATAATTTTGGGAAAGAAATATTCTCTTAGGTCTGAGTATTTGTCACAGTGTAATAGGAAATGCTCTCTACCTCTCCCCTGGAGCAGAGTGAGCACAGCCTGTCCTCTCTGGGCAGCCAGTTTTGTCTGTGACGACCGGTCTCTATAGCCAGACTGTGCTCACTGAGTCTGTACCTAGTCAATGTTTTCCTCAGTTTTCTATCATTCACAGTGGTCAGATAGTCTGCCACCATGTACTGTCTTTTTAGAGCCAAATAGCATTGAAGTTTACTTTGATTTTTTGTGGTGTCTTTCCAATAGGTGATATATTTTTCTTTTTGTTTTGTGATGATTTGGTTGGGCCAGATTTTCTGAGTGCTGTCCTGAGGCTCTATGGGGTTGGTTTGGGTTGGTGAACTGAGCCTCAGAACCAGCTGGCTGAGGGGACTCTTCTCTTGTTTCGTCTCTTGACATTGTAGAGCTGTGTGATGGAATGTTTTGGGGTCACTTGTTTTTAGATGGTTGTAAAATTTGATGCCTCTTTTTTCTATTCGAATGAGGAGGGGGTATTGGCCCAATTCTGCTCTACATGCGTTATTTGGAGTTTTTCTTTGCACTTGCAATACAGTCTTGCAAAACTCTGCATGCAGTATTTCGATTATTTCGTTTGTCCCATTTGGTAAATTCATTTTTAGAGAGTGGACCCCATACTTCACTGCCATATAGAGCAATTGGTTCTATAACTGATAGAAACATTTTGAGCCAGATTCTAATTGGAATTTCGATTTTGATGTTCCTTTTAATGGCATAGAATGCTCTTCTTGCTTTGTCTCTCAGCTCATTCACAGCCATGTGAAAGCTACCTGTGTTGCTGATATTTAGTCCTAGATATGTGTCGTTTTTGGTGTGTTCTAATAGAACTGTGTCCAAATAGAATTTATACTTGTCATCCTTATTTCCGGACCTTTTTTGGAATATCATTATATATTTTTTTTTTAGGTTAACGGTCAGAGCCCAGGAATGACAGAACCTGTGAAGACGATCTAGGTGCTGCTGTAACCCCTCTTTAGTGGAAGACAGCAGCACCAGGTCATCTGCGTACAGCAGACACTTGATTTCAGTGTTGTGTAGGGTGATACCAGGTACTGCCGATTCTTCTAATGTTTTTGCCAATTCATTAATGTAGATGTTAAATAGCGTTGGACTTATTGGGCAGCCCTGTTTCACTCCCCCGTCCCTGAGAGAAGAAGTCTGTTTGCTTGTTGCCAATTTTAACCGCACATTTGTTTTTAGTGTACATTAATAAAATCATATGTTTTCCCTCCTTTACCACTTTCTATTAATTTATAAAAAATACCTTTGTGCCAAATTGAATCAAATGCTTTCTTGAAATCTGCAAAACACAAGTAGATTTTGCCTTTGTTTTGGTTTACTTGTTTATCAATTAGAGTGTGGAGGGTGTAAATGTGGTCTGTTGTACGATAATTGTTTTGAAATCCAATCTGGCTTCTGCTCAGGACGTTGTGTTCATCATGGAAATGATGTAGTCTGCTATTTATAATACTGCAGAGAATTTTCCCCAAGTTGCTGTTAACACAAATTCCTCTGTAATTATTTGGGTCAAATTTGTCTCCATTTTTATAGATTGGTGTGATCAATCCCTGGTTCCAAATATCGGGGAAAATACCTGCAGTGAGGTTAATGTTGAAGAGTTTGAGTATAGCCAATTTGAATTTGTGGTCTGTATATTTGATCATTTCATTTAAAATACCATCAGCACCACAGGCCTTTTTGGGGTGGAGAGTGCATAGTTTTTCCAATAATTATTCTTCTGTAATTGGGGTATCCACAGGATTCTGACAGTCTTTGAATGCTGATTCAAGGATTTGTAATTTTTCTTGTATATCTTTGAGTTCTGGGCTCTTTGTTATATTGCTGTAGAGGTTTGCAAAGTGATTTCTCCACATATCCCCATTTTGGATAGCCAATTCCTCATGATGAGGTTTGTTTAATTTATTCCAATTCTCCCAGAAGTGGTTTGATTCTATGGATTCCTCAATTCCATCCAGCTGATTTCTAATGTGCTGTTCCTTTTTTGTTCTTAGGGTGTGTTTGTATTGCTTCAGTGTTTCCCCATATTGAAGGCGTATATTTTTGTTGTCTGGTTCTCTGTGTTTTTGATTAGATATATTTCTCAATGACTTTCTTAGATTTTTGCAATCATTAGCAAACCATTTTTCATTATCTGTTATTTTTGGTTTGCTCTTATGCTTCTTTAAATTAGCCAAGGAGGCTAATTTGTCAAAGTTGTCATAGTTGTCATAGTTGTTTCTGTGGGGATATGTGGGGAGGGAAAGGTTGTTGCTTCCTGGTAGGTGTTTATCCCCATGACTGTTAATAGTGTCTTGTTCTTCTGCTGTTCTTGCATTCAGGTCTCCACAGACCAGTACGTTGCCTTGGGCCTGAAAGTGACAAATTTCCCCCTCTAGAATGGAGAAACTCTCTTCATTGAAGTAGGGTGACTCTGAGGAGGGAATGTATGTGGCACAGAGGAAGACGTTTTTATCTGTCAAGATAGCCTCCTTGTTGATTTTTAACCGTATAAAGAATTCTCCTGTTTTGATCAATTCGATTGAATTAATTAGTTCAGATTTATACCATATTAGCATTCCCCCTGAGTCTCTGCCCTGTTTGATTCCTTTTAATTTAGTGGATGGTATGATTATCTCCCTATAACCTAGTGGACAGCCAGTGGAAACATCACCTCTGCACCATGTTTCCTGTAGTACTACAATATCAACATCATCAATTTCTTTCAGGAAGTCTGGGTTTCTGCTCTTTAGCCCAAAAGCAGAGGACTTCAATCCTTGTAAATTCCAATATGCAACGTAAAAAGATTTCATAACTTTTTTTTCTTTACCTTCAAAATGAGACAAACACTCACAATCCAACAAGAACTATTAAACTATGATTTTTCAATTAAAGTAAACTCTTATTATGCAAATGTGATTTGTTTATCATTTTTTTTAAATATCAAATAAAATGTTATTTGTCACATACACATGGTTAGCAGATGTTAACCTGTCTGGCACCGGGGTTCCGCTAGCGGAACTCCTCCCACATTCCACTGAAAAGGCAGAGCGCGAAATTCAAAATATATTTTTTAGAAATATTTTACTTTCACACATTAACAAGTCCAATACAGCAAATGAAAGATACACATCTTGTGAATCCAGTCAACATGTCCGATTTTTAAAATGTTTTACAGCGAAAACACCACATATATTTATGTTAGCTCACCACCAAATACAAAAAGGACAGACATTTTTCACAGCACAGGTAGCATGCACAAAGCCAACCTAACTAACCAAGAACCAACCAAACTAACCAAGAAACAACTTCATCAGATGACAGTCTTATAACATGTTATACAATAAATCTATGTTTTGTTCGAAAAATGTGCATATTTGAGGTATAAATCAGTTTTACATTGCAGCTACCATCACAGCTACCGTCAGAAATAGCACTGAAGCAGCCAGAGTAATTACAGACACCAACGTCAAATACCTAAATACTCATCAGAAAACATTTCTGAAAAATCGATGGTGTACAGCAATTTAAAGACAAACATCTTGTGAATCCAGCCAATATTTCCGATTTTTTAAGTGTTTTACAGCGAAAACACAATATAGCATTATATTAGCTTACTACAATAGCCTACCACACTACCGCATTCATTCATCAAGGCACGTTAGCGATAGCAATAGGCACGTTAGCGATAGCGAATAAACCAGCAAAATATATTAATTTTCACTAACCTTCATAAACCTTCATCAGATGACAGTCCTATAACATCAGGTTATACATACACTTATGTTTTGTTCGAAAATGTGCATATTTAGAGCTGAAATCAGTGGTTATACATTGTGCTAACGTAGCATCTTTTTCCCAGAATGTGCGGATATTTTTATGACACTCAACTATTCTGACCAAATAACTATTCATAAATGTTACTAGAAAATACATGTTGTATAGGAAATGATAGATACACTAGTTCTTAATGCAATCGCCGTGTTAGAATTCTAAAAATAACTTCATTACGACATCCAGCTTAGTTATAGCGAGAGAGTACCCAAAATCTGGGCGCAAACGACTATTTCACATGTTCGACAGATATATGAAATAGCATCATAAAATGGGTCCTACTTTTGACGATCTTCCATCAGAATGTTGTACAAGGGGTCCTTTGTCCAGAACAATCGTTGTTTGGATTTAGAATGTCCTCTTCTCCAGTCAATTAGCACGGAAAGCTAGCAAAGTAGCGCGAAGCTCTCCTTCCTGAACAAAGGCACACAACGCAACACGCCTAACGTCCCGAATAAATTTCAATAATCTAATAAAACTATATTGAAAAAACATACTTTACGATGATATTGTCACATGTATCAAATCAAATCAAAGCCGGAGATATTAGTCGTCTATAACGACAGCTTTTCAGAAGGCAAAACCAGGTCCCTTCACACGCTCTCCAGAAAACAGGAAACTGGTGACACGTCATGCCGAGAGCTTTTATTCGACCCCAGATCAAGTTATACACTCCATTTCTTCTCTCACTGCCTGTCGACATCCAGTGGAAGACGTATGAAGTGCATGTATACTGATATATATGAAGCCCATTTATAGGCAGGCCCTAGAACAGAGCATCGATTTCAGATTTTCCACTTCCTGTCAGGAAGTTTGCTGCAAAATGAGTTCTGTTTTACTCACAGATATAATGATATAAACGGTTATAAACGGTTTTAGAAACTAGAGAGTGTTTTCTATCCAATAGTAATAATAATATGCATATTGTACGAGCAAGAATTGAGTACGAGGCCGTTTAAATTGGGCACGATTTTCCCCCAAAGTGAAAACAGCACCCTCTGTCCTCAACAGGTTAATGCGAGTGTAGTGAAATGCTTGTGCTTCTAGTTCCGACAATGCAGTAATAACCAACAAGTAATCTAACCTAACAATTCCACAACTACTACCTTATACACACAAGTGTAAAGGGATAAAGAATATGTACATAAATATATATGAATTAGTGATGGTACAGAACGGCATAGGCAAGATGCAGTAGATGGTATAGAGTACAGTCTATACATATGAGATGAGTAATGTAGGGTATATAAACATAAAGTGGCATAGTTTAAAGTGGCTAGAGATACATGTATTACATAAAGATGGCAAGATGCAGTAGATGATATAGAGTACAGTATATACATATACATATGAGATGAGTAATGTAGGGTATGTAAACATTATATTAGGTGGCATTGTTTAAAGTGGCTAGTGATACATTTTTACATAATTTCCATCAATTCCCATTATTAAAGTGGCTGGAGTTGAGTCAGTATGTTGGCAGCGGCCACTAAATGTTAGTGGTGGCTGTTTAACAGTCTGATGGCCTTGAGATAGAAGCTGTTTTTCAGTCTCTCAGTCCCTGCTTTGATGCACCTGTACTGACCTCGCCTTCTGGATGATAGCGGGGTGAACAGGCAGTGGCTCGGGTGGTTGTTGTCCTTGATGATCTTTATGGCCTTCCTGTGACATTGGGTGGTGTAGGTGTCCTGGAGGGCAGGTAGTTTGCCTCCGGTGATGCGTTGTGCAGACCTCACTACCCTCTGGAGAGCCTTACGGTTGTGGGCGGAGCAGTTGCCGTACCAGGCGGTGATACAGCCCGACAGGATGCTCTCGATTGTGCATCTGTAGAAGTTTGTGAGTGCTTTTGGTGACAAGCCGAATTTCTTCAGCCTCCTGAGGTTGAAGAGGCGCTGCTGCGCCTTCTTCACAACGCTGTCTGTGTGGGTGGACCAATTCAGTTTGTCCGTGATGTGTACACCGAGGAACTTAAAACTTTCCACCTTCTCCACGACTGTCCCGTCGATGTGGATAGGGGGGTGCTCCCTCTGCTGTTTCCTGAAGTCCACAATCATCTCCTTTGTTTTGTTGACGTTGAGTGTGAGGTTATTTTCCTGACACCACACTCCGAGGGCCCTCACCTCCTCCCTGTAGGCCGTCTCGTCGTTGTTGGTAATCAAGCCTACCACTGTAGTGTCGTCCGCAAACTTGATGATTGAGTTGGAGGCGTGCATGGCCACGCAGTCATGGGTGAACAGGGAATACAGGAGAGGGCTCAGAACGCACCCTTGTGGGACCCCAGTGTTGAGGATCAGCGGGGTGGAGATGTTGTTACCTACCCTCACCACCTGGGGGCGGCCCGTCAGGAAGTCCAGGACCCAGTTGCACAGGGCGGGGTCGAGACCCAGGGTCTCGAGCTTGATGACGAGTTTGGAGGGTACTATGGTGTTAAATGCTGAGCTGTAGTCGATGAACAGCATTCTCACATAGGTATTCCTCTTGTCCAGATGGGTTAGGGCAGTGTGCAGTGTGGTTGCGATTGCATCGTCTGTGGACCTATTGGGTCGGTAAGCAAATTGGAGTGGGTCTAGGGTGTCAGGTAGGGTGGAGGTGATATGGTCCTTGACTAGTCTCTCAAAGCACTTCATGATGACGGAAGTGAGTGCTACGGGGCGGTAGTCGTTTAGCTCAGTTACCTTAGCTTTCTTGGGAACAGGAACAATGGTGGCCCTCTTGAAGCATGTGGGAACAGCAGACTGGGATAAGGATTGATTGAATATGTCCTTAAACACACCAGCCAGCTGGTCTGCGCATGCTCTGAGGACGCGGCTGGGAATGCCGTCTGGGCCTGCAGCCTTGCGAGGGTTAACAGGTTTAAATGTTTTATTCACCTCGGCTGCAGTGAAGGAGTGCCCGCAGGTTTTGGTAGCGGCCGTGTCAGTGGCACTGTATTGTCCTCAAAGCGAGCAAAAAAGTTATTTAGTCTGTCTGGGAGCAAGACATCCTGGTCCGCGACGGGGCTGGTTTTCTTTTTGTAATCCGTGATTGACTGTTCTATTCTATTTAAGATAGAATGTGTGTCATGCCACTTGGGTGGATGTAGTGTGAGAATGGTGGAGTTCTTGTGCTCATCTTACCATGACCCTCGGCCTATCACATGTGAGCATAGTAGACTCAGCATTTGTTTAATGTCACTCATTTGGTTGGTGGGGGCTGGGCCAGTTGCTCTATAGCTCTCTCTCTCTCTCTCTCTCTCTCTCTCTCTCTCTCTCTCTCTCTCTCTCTCTCTCTCTCTCTCTCGCTCTCTCTATAGCTCTCTCTATAGCTCTCTCTATAGCTCTCTCTATAGCTCTCTCTATAGCTCTCTCTATAGCTCTCTCTCTCTATAGCTCTCTCTCTCTATATAGCTCTCTCTCTCTATATAGCTCTCTCTGTCTCTATATAGCTCTCTCTGTCTCTATATAGCTCTCTCCTCTCTCTCTCTCTCTCCTCTCTCTCTCTCTCTCCATAGCTCTCTCTCATCTCCCAGTTGTCTCCAGCCCTTGCTCCCGCCCCATCCCGCCCTCTTCCAAGATGCCAGATTCTAAATCCTCTCCTCGTCAGGCTTAAACGACCTGGATTTCCTCTGCCACCCACTCCACTGGCTGCACTGCTTTAAGACAAACTGTTGAACAACACAAAGTCAGTTGCCTCAGCTGTGAGCCAGGTTAATCTAGCTGTGTTGTGTGAAGGTGTGAAAGGTAACCTGGGTCAGCTGTGCTCTGTCTCCCTGGGCTGACACACACACACACACACACATGCACGCACGCACGCACGCACGCACGCACGCACGCACGCACGCACGCACGCACGCACGCACGCACGCACGCACACACACACACACACACCCACACTGCTGTGTTTTAGTGGGACCCTCTCTTTTGTGGACATGCACAGTACTAAGAAGATAGTGATACAAGTGATACATGCACACACACACACACACACTAGGTCCCTCTCTAACAGGAGACAGTGTTGCTGTAACAGTCCTGTAGTAAAACACCATTAGGGTTGAGTTGAAGAACTACATCTGTAACTTACCTGAATCACTCTCATGTCCTCTCTCAGTACTGCTGCCTCAGCCTGCTGCCTCAGTACTGCTGCCTCAGCCTGCTGCCTCAATACTGATGCCTCAGCCTGCTGCCTCAGTACTGCTGCCTCAGCCTGCTGCCTCAATACTGCTGCCTCAGTACTGCTGCCTCAGCCTGCTGTCTCAGTACTGCTGCCTCAGCCTGCTGCCTCAGTACTGCTGCCTCAGTACTGCTGCCTCAGCCTGCTGCCTCAATACTGCTGCCTCAGCCTGCTGCCTCAGCCTGCTGTCTCAGTACTGCTGCCTCAGCCTGCTGCCTCAGCCTGCTGTCTCAGTACTGCTGCCTCAGCCTGCTGCCTCAATACTGCTGCCTCAGTACTGCTGCCTCAGCCTGCTGTCTCAGTACTGCTGCCTCAGCCTGCTGCCTCATGTATGCATATGTATCTCTATCCCTCCATCCCCTCTCTTTCTTTCTGTCATTTTACTATCTTTCCATCACATGCATTCTCTCCATCTCTCTCTCTCTGTTCTCTGTTTTCTCTCTCCCTTTCTCACTCTCTCTCTGATACAGCATCCCTTTCCCTCCATCCCTCTTGCTCCATCCCTCTTGCTCCATCCCTTTCCCTCCATCCCTCTTGCTCCATCCCTTTCCCTCCATCCCTCTTGCTCCATCCCTCTCCCTCCTTCCCTCTTGCTCCATCCCTCTTGCTCCATCCCTTTCCCTCCATCCCTCTTGCTCCATCCCTTTCCCTCCATTCATCTTGCTCCATCCCTCTCCCTCTATTACCCCATCCCTCTCTCCCTCCATCCCTCTCCCTCCATCCCTCTCCCTCCATCCCTCTCCCTACATCCCTCTCCCTCTACTCGTGACAATTGCGCCGGAAGAAATGGCAGCAGTTTTCCGGGCGACTAACCAATTGTGCTATTATGTGTTATTTTTCGGGTTATTTGTAACTTATTTTGTACATAATGTTTCTGCCACCGTATCTTACAGCAAAAAAGAGCGTCTGGATATCAGGACAGCGATCACTCACCTCGGATTAGACTGAGAGCTTCTGGATATCAGGACAGCGATCACTCACCTCGGATTAGACTAAGATTTTTTCTTCAACAAGCAGGAAGCACAGGATGTACTGTGAACACCCGACAAGGCCGACATCCCCGTCATTAGCAAGAGAAAGAGACGCAGGTATAGAGGACACAGAGCGGGGTGCCCCGTAAGGATCCGCAGAAGGTGAGTGGGAAAGCTGTCATTACCGTCAATATTACTCGCCAACGTACAATTATTGGACAATAAATTAGACGAGGTACGATCACGAATATCCTACCAACGGGACAACAGAAACTGTGACATGTTTCACGGAATCATGGCTGGATGATGACATGGATCTTCAGCTAGCAGGATCTACGCTGCACCGGCTAGATAGAACAGCACACTCCAGTAAGATGGGGGGGGGTGGGGGGGGTTGGTGCATATCTGTAAACAACAGCTCGTGCACAAAATCTAAGGAAGTCTCTAGATTTTGCTTGCCTGAAATAGAGTTTCTTATGATAAACTGCAGACCACACTATTTGCCAAGAGAGTTTTCATCTATACTTTTCGTGTCTGTTTATTTACCACCACAGACGGATGCTGGCACTAAGACTGCACTCAGTCAGCTGTAGAAGGAAATAAGCAAACAGGAAACCGCTCACCCAGAGGCGGCGCTCCGAGGGGCCGGATACTTTAATGTATGGAAATTTAAATCAGAATTACCTAATTTTTATCAGCATGTTAAACTCCACACACTGAGACGCATACAAAGCTCTCCATCGCCCTCCATTTGGTAAATCTGACCACAATTCCATCCTCCTGATTCCTGCTTACAAGCAACAATTCAAGCAGGAAGCACCAGTGACTCGGTCAATAAGACCGTGGTCAGATGAAGCAGATGCTAAACTACAGGACTGTTTTGCTAGCACCGACTGGAATATTTTCCCGGGATTCTTCCGATGGCATTGAGGAGTACACCACATCAGTCACTGGCTTCATCAATAAGTGCATCAATGACATCGTCCCCACAGTGAGTGTACGTACATACCCCAACCAGAAGCCATGGATTACAGGCAACATTCGCACTGAGCTAAAGGGTAGAGCTTCTGCTTTCAAGGTGCGGGACGCTAACCCGGAAGCTTATAAGAAATCGACGAACCATCAAATAGGCAAAGCGCCAATACAGGGCTAAGATTGAATCGTACTACACCGGTTCCAACGCTCGTCTTATGTGGCAGGGCTTGCAAACTATTACAGACTACAAAGGGAAGCACAGCCTGCCCAGTGACATGAGCCTACCAGATGAGCTAAATCACTTCAATGCTCGCTTCGAGGCAAGCAACACTGAGGCATGAATGAGAGCATCAGCTGTACCTTTAAACTGGTCAATATTCACAAGGACTACGGGGCCAGACGGATTACCAGGATGTGTGCTCCGGGCATGTGCTGACCAACTGGCAGGCATCTTCACTGACATCTTCAACATGTCCCTGATTGAGTCCGTAATACCAACATGTTTCAAGCAGACCACCATAATCCCTGTGCCCAAGAACACTAAGGTAACCTGCCTAAATGACCACTGACCCGTAGCACTCACGTCCGTAGCCATGAAGTGCTTTGAAAGGCTGGTAATGGCTCACATCGACAC